>NW_026526677.1:48768398-50157773 GCF_024362965.1 Panthera pardus
CAGAGCTGCACATACACTAGCTCAAAATACAAAGAAGCTGAAAGGAAATCCAGCAAGAGCTGTAGGAGCTGCAGACCTGAATGACAAAATAAGTCAGAAGATTAGTGACACAACACTGACCTCTGAACATAAACATGGGTGCTGCTCCACTTCCTCCTTCCAAGTCTCTGGCAACTCTTAGCTCAGAACCATCTGGAGAAGGGAATTCTGGTGAACTTAGTTCCAGCTTATTTAAATTGACATAGTACCGTCATTACCGTCTTCTTCCTAGTCAGTACCCTAATTTAACATGAGACTCTTTGAGGCTGTGAACTCAAATTCAGTTGTTGTAATTCAGTCACCTACAGGATTAGACTTCATTATGAGTTTTAGACATCTCAACCCTGCAGCTACAGGATCTTATTTATTTTTTAGAGCAATCATAGAAACTAGCCCCTTGTCTGAACCTTGTGATAGAAATTCAATGCCCTGAGCTTATTACGATCTTTCTCCAAATTCTCTAGTTCATTTGGAAACAATGGACTAGCTTCATTGTTTCCCTTATTTGAACTAAAATATGTATGGCAACAATTAGTTGGTTATCTATAGGCACTCGATTATAGTTGTTTATTAGTGATAATTTAATTGTTTTCCAGTGAGTGCCATGAACTACCAGTTTTTCATTAACTACTGGCAAAAGACTAATAATGCTTTTCGGTTTTAGTAACTATTTTTATTAATACTTTTGTTTTAGAACAGTTTTAGTTTCACAGCAAAATTGAGGGGAAAGTATAGAGACTTCTCATATATCCCCTGCCTCACACATGCATAGCCTCCCCCATTATCAGCATTCCTCACCTGAGTGGTACATTTGTTACAATTAATGAACATACATTGACACCTCATAATCACCTGGAGCCCATAGTTTACATTATGTTTCACTCCTGGTGTTGTCCATTCATTGGGTTTAGACAAATGTATAATGAGATGTATCCATCACTTTGGTATTATATGGAGTATTTTTACTACGCTGAAAATCCTCTGTGTTCTGCTTATTAATCCCCCCTTCCAATTATTAACGCTTTTGAATATCATCAGATTAAAAACCCAATTCCAGATTTCCATCCTTAAGTTTCTTTTCTTCTGAAACAGCTATTGGTACCGGTCCCGAAAATCCTTAAGTAGCACCCTTCATTTTCTGTAAGTTTGTTGTGTCATACTCATCTCCATTACATCTCTCTAAATGTGTAGAAAAGACCAACAATAATTTCCAAATATTCTGGGCAATAACATAATTGCTTTTACAAATAAAATTTAAATTACTGTCTTACCTAGTTATATCAGATTTCATTGAATGTCTACTGTAATGTCTAAGGGATATTTAATGGAAATTTAACAGACTGCTGACAGTCACGGATTTGACATTCTGTGTATTGACCATTTAAGAACAATTCATGATAAATAGTAATTTGTATTTTTACTAGGCAGAAATTTGAGCTGTGCATGTAATGCTATTATGTGCTAGTCAAACACTTAGCTAGTATGTAAACTTTGCTAATCATGATCCATTCTGCATCTCAACTTGACCTTGTTTTCAAGTAGTCATTGTGTGACTCATGAAATTCTATTTGTAAAATATATAGCATTTATGACATATGTGTTGCTTTAAGAATGGTAATAAAATAGGGGTGCCTGGGTGGCTCAGTGGGTTAAGCATCTGACTCTTGGTTTCAGCTCAGGTCATGATCTTAGTTTATGAGTTCGAGCCCCACATCAGGCTTCGCACTGACAGTGAAGAGCCTGCTTGGGATTCTCTCTCTCCTCTCTCTGCCCCTCTTCTGCTCCTGCTCTCTCTGTCTCTCTCTCTCAAAATAAATAAACTTAGAAAAAAGAATAGTAATAAAATAAATACACATGTACCCAACACCCAGTTCAAGAAATACGACATTAACACTGAAGTCCTTGGGATTTCATGTGTGTACTCTTAAAATATAATTCAGTTTTGTTTTTCCCGTTTGACCTTCATATAATTGGAATCATCCTTTTATATTAGATGCTTTGTCTTTTATATTAGATGTTTTGTTCATTTGTCTGGTAATCTTTGGTTGTCTGCTTGTTTGGGAACCCTCAATATCAAAGTCTTTAATTCGTTGTTTTTTTGGGGGTGGGGGTTGTTTGTTTTTTCTTTTTGGAGGTGAGGGCAAGGAGCTGTTCAGATTTCCCAAAAAATAATCTAGTCACCTACCTGGAATGTAAATACCTGGCTGTCAGAGTTCTAGCCCAGTAGAGTAAGAGGGCTAGGTATCTTTAACATTCATTTTGTAATATTTTACTTAATTTTGCTCATTTTTAGTATGGTACACCAACTTTCAATGGACTCTGGTGTCCTTCAATTCAGGGCTCCTCTGTTGTACTTTCCCCAAGCATCTGAGCAGAAACAAATGAAATAAAGACAAAAAACAAAAAACAAAAAAACATGAACCAATAGAACAGAACAATGAAACCAGGAGCTGGTTCTTTAAAAAGAGCAACAAAATTGATAAACTTTTGGTCAAACTCATCAAAAAAAGAAGACTCAAATAAATAAAATCAGAAATGAATGAGGAGAAATAACAACCAATACCACAGAAATACGAAATATTCTAAAAGAATATTATAAAAAATTATATGCCAACAAATTGGACAACCTAGACAAAATGGCTAAATTCCTAGAAACTTAACAACCTTCAAAAACTGAACCAGGAAGAAATAGAAAATTTGAACAGACCAATAACCAGCAAAGAAATTGAGTCAGTAATAATAATAAAAACTCCCAATGAGCAAAGTCCATGACCAGACAGCTTCACAAGTGAATTCTACCAAACATTTAAAGAAGAGTGAATATCTATTCTTCTCAAACTATTCCAAAAAATAGAAAAGGAAGAAAAACTTCCACATTCATTCTATGAGGCCAGCATTACCCTGAAAACAAAACCAGATAAAGACACTACAAAAAAAGAGAACTACAGGCTAATACCCCTGATAAACACAGATGTGAAAATCCTCAACAAAATATTAGCAAATCAACCCAACAATGTATTTTTAAAAAATCATTCACCATAATCAAGTGGGATTTATTACTGGGTTGCAAGAGTGATTCAGTATTCACTAGTTAATCAAAATGCTACATCACATAAATAACAGAAAAGATAAGAACCATATTATCATTTCAGTAGATGCAGAAAAAGCATTTAACAGAGTACATCATCCATTCATGATAAAAACCCTCAACAAAGTAGGTTTAGAGGGAGCATACCTCAACATAATAAAGGCCATATCTGGAAATCCCATAGCTAACATGCTCAATGTGAAAAACAACTTTTCCTCTACAGTCAGGAATATTTGTCTCTACAGTCAGGATATTTGTCCTCTCTCACCACTTTTATTCAACATAGTACTGGAAATTTTAGCGACAGCAGTCAGACAAGGAAAAGGAGTAAAAGGCATCCAAATTGGCAAGGAAGAAGTAAAAGTTTCACTATTGGCAGATGACATGATATCTATATAGAAAACCTGAAAGACTTCACCAAAAAATTACTAGAAACGTATAAACTAATTCAGTAAAGTCTCAGGATACAAAATCAATGTACATAAATCCATTGCATTTATATACACTAATAATGAGGCAGTGGAAAGAGAAATTAAGAAAGCAATCCCATTTACAATTGTACCATACCAAAGATAATAAAATGCCTCGGAATACCTAACCAAACAGATGAAAGAGCTGTCTTCTGAAAACTGTAAGACACTGATGAAAGAAATTGAAGACAATACAAAGAATTCGAAAGATATTTCATGTTTATAGTTTGGAAGAACAAATATTGTTAAAATGTCTGTACTACCCAGGACACCTGGGTGGCTCAGTCGGTTAAGTGCCCTACTCTTGATTTCTTCTCCAGTCATGATTTCATGGCTCCTGAGACTGATCCCCACATTGAGCTCTCTGCTGACAGTGCAAAGCCTGTTTGTGATTCTCTCTCTCCCTTTCTCTCTCTGCCCCTCCCCTGCTCACACTCTCTCTCAAAATAAACTTCAAAAAAAAAAAAAAATATATATATATATATATATATATATATTATACATACACACTAGCCAAAGCAATCTACACATTTACTGCAATCCCTGTCAAAATATAAACAGCATTTTTCACAGGACTAACAAAAACAAACTTAAAATTTGTATAGAAGCACAAAAGACTTTGAATAACCAAAGTAATCTTCAAAAAGAAAAACAAAGCTGGAAGTATCATAATTCCAGGCTTCAAGTTATACTATAAAACTGTAGTAATCAAAACAATATGGTACCAGCACAAGAGCAGACACATAGATCAATGGAACAGAATATAAAGCCCAGAAGTAAACCCACAATTATATGGTCATTTAATCTATGAAAAAGGGGCAAGAATGTGCAATGGGAAAAAGACATTATCTCCAACAAATGGTATTGGGAAAACTGGACAGCTACATGCAAAAGAATGAAACTGGACCACTTTATTATACCATACACAAAATTAAAAATGGATTAAGGACCTAAATGTGAGACCTAAAACCATAAAAATCCTAGAAGAGAGCACAGGCAGTAATTTCTCTGACATCAGATGTAACAACATTTTTCTGGATATATCTCCTGAGGCAAGGGAAACAAAAGCAAAAATAAAGTACTGGGAGTACACCAAAATGAAAAGCTTCTGCACAGCAAAGGAAACAATCCACAAAACTAAAAGACAACCTACAGAATGGGGGAAGATATTTGCAAATGACATCTGAAAAAGGACTAGTATCCAAAATATGTAAAGAACTTACACAACTCAACACCAAAAACCAAATCAATTAAAAAATGGGCAGAAGACATGAATGGACATTTCTCCAGAGAAGACATACAGATGGCCAATAGACACATGAAACAGTGCTCAACATCATTCATCATCAGGGGAAATGCAAATCAAAACTACTATAAGATATCACCTCACACCTGTCAGAATGGCTAAAATAAAATACAGAGGAAACAAGTGTTGATATAGTGGAAAAGGAACCTTCATGCATTATTGGTTGGAATTCAAACTGCTACAAGCACTGTAGAAAATAGCATGGAAGTTCCTCAAAAAATTAAAAATAGAACTATATGATCCAGTAATCACACTACTGGGTATTTACCCAAACAATATGAAAACCCTAATTCAGAAGGTTATATGCACCCTATGTTTATCACATCATTATTTACAATAGTCAAGTTATGGAAGCAGCCTATGTGTCAATCAATAGTGACTGGATAAAGAAGAGGTAGCATATATATAATAGAATATTATTCAGCCATAAAAAGGAGTGAAATCTTGCCATTTGCAACAACATGGTTGGAGGTAGAGGGTATAATGCTAAGCAAATAAGCCAGTCAGGGAAAGACAAATACCATATGATTTCATTCATACATGGAATGAAAGGAAACAACAAAGGGGAAAAAAAGAAATCAAAAAGCAGACTCTAACTATAGAGAACAAACAGTTGGGTTATCAGAGGAGAGGTGGGTAGGGGGATAGATTAAATAGGTGGAGATTAAGGGTGCACTTATCTTGATGAGCACTGAGCAATACATAGAATTGTTGAATCACTCTATTGTATGCCTGAAACTAATTTAACACTATGTTAACTATACTGGAATTTGAATGTATGTAAATAAATAAATAAATAAATAAATAAATAAATAAATAAATAAATAAAATAAATATTAATACCTGTTCTTCTCAAACTATTCTAAAAAAAATAGAAGAGGAAGGAAAGCTTCCAAATTCATTCTGCAAGCCCAACATTATCCTGATACGAAAACCAAACAAAGATACTGCAAAACAAAAACAGAAGTTTTCCAAGAGCCAGTTTTGGGTTTCATTGATTTCTCTATTGCTTTTGTTTTCTATAATGAATTCTGATCTGATATTTAATACTTCCTTTCTTCTACTGATTTTATGTTTAATTGACTTTTCAGTTTTTTTAAGGTTGAAGCTGAGGTGATTGATTCAATACCTTTCTTCTTTTCTAATGTAGGCATCTGATGCTATAAATTTCCCACTAAGTACTATCTTAGCAGCAGCCAGCAGTTTCAATATATTTTCATTTTCATTCAATTTAAAATACTTTCTCTGGGCTCCTGTCTGGCTCAGTTGGTAGAGCATGTGACTCTTGGTCTTGGGGTTGTGAGTTCGAACCTCTACACATTGGGTGTAGAGATTACTTAAAAAAGAAAAAGAAAAAATCATAGTAAAAATTTTTTAAAAATAGTTTCTTTTTCCCTTTTGATTTCTTTTGAACTCTTGGATTATTTAGAATTGTGTTATGTAGTTACCCTATCTTTGTGGATTTTTCAGAAGTTTTTATGTTAATGCTTTCTCGTTTAATTTCATGATCAAAGGACGTTCATTCTATTATTTGAATCCTTTTAAAATTATTGAGACATGTATTATGGTCTAGTATATTGTCTATATTGGTAAATATTCCTTGTACACTTGAAAAGAATATATATTCTAATATAACAATCTCAGTAGATATAGCACTGTGAAATTTTAAGTTGGGCTATCCTTTTCTTCCCCCCTATGTAAGATCTTTGCAGTAGTAGTTTGCTTTTTTAAAAAATGGGAAAACTTTCCTGATGCTCAAGGCTACACTCTAATTCTGAAAGTTCACCAATGTCAAAGAGGTTTACAGGTTCCTAATAGCTACAAGAGAATCAAACAGAATTTGCCTAAAAATATTTTTCTACTTATTCAGCACAGAAATGATGAAGCTTCACTGTGAACAGAGGGAAAAAAAGAATATTAAATACTTTTTTATAAGTACAACATAAGCCAGAGATAGCAGGATTATAGTTTGCCTCACAATCAGTTCAGTAACAAGGTCAAAGGGAAAAGATCACGTCTCATTCTTTGAATCTGCTTGACTTTCACACCCTTTGAGTTTCAGACTGATCTCTTGACTGTTTTATCTATGACTGATTTTATGAAAAACGGTTCCAAACCCCCTGTTCTTTAGCCTTTAGACACTGACATTTTTTAGTTTCTCTAGAAGGAGTTTAGTGCACTGGCTTAATATTCCCTCTCATAAGTTTTCATAGTTCAAAAATTGCAATCAAAACCTAAGAGTGGAGCAGTTGTGGGAAGAAAATGGAAAAATCAGTTTCCATAACTTTGGGTCTATAAGACCCAGATATTAAAGGTATTATATATAGTCTAATGCAGCATTAAGATGGCACTTAGAACTAGATACCAAGTACATGAAATGTAGCGAGTCCAAATTGAGATGAGCTATACATGTGAAATACACACAGATTTTGAAAAAGGAGTGTAAGATGCCTCATTCATGGTTTCTATAGTGATTATAAGTTGAAATGATTGTACTTTAGAGATATCAGATTAGATAAAATATATTATTTCATTTAGTTTTACCTGTTCCTTTTTACTTTTTAAAATCAGACTACTAGGGGCGCCTGGGTGGCGCAGTCGGTTAAGCGTCCGACTTCAGCCAGGTCACGATCTCGCGGTCCGTGAGTTCGAGCCCCGCGTCAGGCTCTGGGCTGATGGCTCGGAGCCTGGAGCCTGTTTCCGATTCTGTGTCTCCCTCTCTCTCTGCCCCTCCCCCGTTCATGCTCTGTCTCTCTCTGTCCCAAAAATAAATAAAAAACGTTGAAAAAAAAAAAAAATTTAAAAAAAAAAAAAAAATAAAATCAGACTACTAAACAATTTTAAATTACATAGTTCACATTGTATTTCTGTCAGACATTTGCTGTAGAATCTCACACTCAGCCCTTAGCCCAAGACATTGGTCCTGTTTCACTCTACTCACATTCATTTTCCTTTGACCTTGGCAATAGAAGACTGGTTTGTTTTTTTTTTAATTTTTTTTTTACATTTATTTATTTATGAGAGACAGAGAGAGACAGAGCATAAGCAAGGGAGGGGCAGAGAGAGAGGGAGACACAGAATCAGAAGCAGGCTTCAGGCTCCGAGCTGCCAGCACAGAGCCTGACGTGGGGCTCGAACCCACCAACCGTGAGATCATGACCTGAGCCAAAGTTGGATGCCCAACTCACTGAGCCACCCAGGCACCCCAGAAAACTGGTTTTAAAAAAGAATAATTGAGGGGCGCCTGGGTGCCTCAGTCAGTTGGGCATCCAAATTTCGCTCAGGTCATCACCTGAGTTTGTGAGTTCAAGCCCCACATCAGGCTCTGTGCTGACAGCTCAGAGCCTGGAGCCTGCTTCAGAATCTGTGTCTCCCTCTCTCTCTGCCCCACCCCCTGATCATGCTGTGTCTCTCTCTCTCTCCTTCAAAAATAAACATTAGGGGCACGTGGGTGGTTCACTCGGTTAAGTGTCCGACTTCGGCTCGGGTCATGATCTCACAGTTTGTGAGTTCGAGCCCCACATTGGGCTCTGTGCTGACAGCTCAGAGCCTGGAGCCTGCTTCTGATTCTGTGTCTCCCACTCTCTCTGCCCCTCCCCCACTCATGCTCTGTCTCTCTCACTCTCAAAAATGAATTAAGTGTTAAAAAAAATTAAATATAAAAAAAATAAACATTAAAAAAAATTTTAAAGAATAATTGAGAACAAAAGTCTTCCAGAGATTTCTCAGTGATGTTTTTAAATAATGGTACTAGCACAAAACTCATCCCAAGCTACCAGACTTTCTGGTATGTAGCTCTGTATCTGCCTCATACTTCACACTTTAGTAAAATCCACATGGCTTGGATCTTACTGCAATATTTGGCTGAACTTGAGGCAGGCATTTGGGGCCAGGAGTTAGAGATGCAGTCTTGAAAGGGTAAGAAAAAACATTTAGGTACAGACACTTGGCCAGTAAGTAAGGTGGTATATTCTAAAAGGTCACTGCTAAATTCCACCTTCTGCAGTTCACAGCATGACCTCCTTGTGCCAGGAGCCAGACCAAAAAATGGTAAAGATTTACAGCCTATTTTGTAGTCAGGAAGATGTATCCCTTTTTATACTAATTTTTCATTCTTCAAAGTTACTTAGCTTTTGACAGGTTCAAAATTTCACAACCATAGTAAACAGTTGTCATTATAATCCTGTGCATTAAGAATTAGATTTGGACTGAAATATTCTAGCCATGTTTTCAGAGAGTCTCATTTCCCCTTAAAATCTATCTCACAGTTGCAAAACTTCTTCCACTTGATTTAAATTTCCCAGGCTCTCCATTGTGGAATTCAACTCTGGCCTTATCTGTGTTGTTGTTGTTGTTGTTGTTGCTGCTGCTGTTATTTTCAAGTAAGGTATGTTTCAGAGCAAGTTTTGCAGTTTGAGGAATGACGTTTCTGTCAGTAATGCATCAGAAAGATGTTCAGCCAAGGTTTGACCACTGCCATGGCCTCATGAGGCATTTCTTGTTAGAGATGAAGTAATGTAATTTTAAGGATACTCTTTCCTAATGTGGTCTGTCATGAGCACGTTTTGAGCCTAACATTGTGTTCTGTAAACTTCTGGAATCTACCCTTGTAGCCAAAGAATTTGCAGAGGATATTTGTCTAGGTAGCCACAAAAAGAAGCATTCCTTTTCCTGGTGAATATTTTAATAATTGAACCAGTTTAAATCATAAATGGCAAAAAATGAAATAAAAATAAAAGTCATTAGAAATCATTAAGTCCAAACTCTTTTCTAGGTGAAGAAACTGATGTCCACAGTGGTAATATGATTCACTTAAGATCCCGGAAAAGATTGTGACATACTATAGATAAAGATATGGTGGGGCGCCTGGGTGGCTTGGTCGGTTAAGCGTCCGACTTCAGCTCAGGTCATGATCTCACGGTCCGTGAGTTCGAGCCCCGCGTCGGGCTCTGTGCTGACAGCTCGGAGCCTGGAGCCTGTTTCAGATTCTGTGATTCCCTCTCTCTCTGCTCCTCCCCTGTTCATGCTCTGTCTCTCTCTGTCTCAAAAATAAATAAACGTTAAAAAAAATTAAAAAAAAAAAAAAAAAAAAGATATGGTTTTTTTTCCAGTATATTACCCATGATATTTAAACAATAAAATAGTATTTGATCTATAACCATAATAACATGTATTCAAATTTATTTAAGGACATTTTTTAATTCATTTAAATAAACATAAACTAGCTCAATTTGAAAACTTCTCTTGAGGCAAAACATGACGCTTTTGATAAAATCCAATCAGTGGACCTCATTTTCAATGCAGGAAAAAAAAAAAAAAAAAAATATATATATATATATATTGGTTGTCATGTTTAACTTTATATTTAAAACACTGCCACTAATGCCATGTGCAAACTAACAGCCATTAACTAATGCCATAGAGGAGCAAAAAATTAGAGAGAGGTGTAAAAGAAGAGAAATGAATCCAAAGAGTCTGTTCATCATCCAGTTCAGCTTAAATGCCCTTCTCTGATGGCTATGGCAGAATCACTACCTTTTGTATGCTCCCATAACACCTTTTTCTACTTCTAGTATGGCATGTTAAATGCACTGATTTGCATTAGCTTGCGCTGGGCCTGCCTGTTAGTTCCATTAGTTTGTAAGCCTCTTGAAGAAAGGCTAACTCTAATGATAGGTCCCATATGTAAGTTTTCATTTTGTAGGCCATATTTATTGGTTGAAAAAAACGAAGACATAAGTATAAACTAAGTAAGATAAACTTTTTGGGTTTTTTTTGAAACACTTAGAGTTTAGTCTAAAGAATTTTGTGCCAGTTACTTTAAGCAAATGTAGAGCAATTTGAATAACACAGTATATTTCACACAGTCACATGAGTCTAAAATCGAGTCAGATATAGCCCAATTTTCCTAGAGTGATTCAAGGTCATATCAGAAAGGACATTATTGGTACACTATAGGCCAGTGATTCTCAAGGTTTTGCATGCATTAGAATAACTGGAGTGCTTGTTAAAACAGATTGCTGGTCCCCACACCTAGATTTCTTATTCAGTAGATCTGGAGTAGAGGCTGAAAATTTTCATATTTAACAGGTTTTAGGATCATACTGGTGCTGCTGTTCCAGGGACAACATTTTGTGAACTATTGTAGGCAAATAGATTAAAAAAAGAAGAGAGGCAAACTGAAGCAGATAAAGAGGGAAGTCAGAACAATGTACACATCAAGGCAGAAGATTAAGGATAAGAGCAGTTGTGAAACCCCAACCCAACAAAAAAGCATTAGGAAGACATGGTCTCTCTCCATTTCCTACTTCCTGACTAGGATACTACTGTCCTGACAACTGAACATTCTTAAATAAAAGTGCTGAGCACCACAACCAGATTTATTCTTTACCAGCCAATCAGTTTTGTTTCATAAAATTGGCCTCTTTCTGCAACTTGTCTTTTAAAACCAGTACTTTGAGGGACTACTTTTCCACACAGCACTAAAATCTTAAGGAAGAAAAGATAAAATCATAAAGAACTTTTAGATGTCTCTTTTCACATGTAAAAGAAATATAAACTTTATTACTCAAGGAGAGGAGAATATAATTCTTCATTCTGATTACAAAATCCCTTTAGGTTTATGTTGTGAAAGATAGATTAGGGCTTTTTTGTTTGTTTTTATTTTTTATTGAGATATAATTGATACAATGTTATATTAGTTTCAGATGTATAACATAACAATTCAATATTTGTATATATTGCAAAATAATCACCACGAGAAGTCTAATTAACATCCATCACCATACCTTGTTACAAATTCTTTTTAAGGTAAAATATCTAACATCTATTCTTTTGGAAACTTTCAACTTTAACTGTAATCACCATGCTCTATATATAATTAGATCCCATGACTTACTTACTTATTTATTTTAATGTTTTTTATTTTTGAGAAAGAAAGACAGAGATAGCATCAGCAGGGGAGAAGCAGAGAGACAGGGAGGCACAGAACTTGAAGCAGGCTCCAGGCTCTGAGCCATCAGCACATGACTTATTTTATAACAAGAAATCTGTATCTTTTGACTCCTTTCATCCATACTGAACTCTCCCATACCCAACTCTGGCAGCCACCAGTCTGTTCTCTGTATCTGAGTTTGTTTTTTGTTTTTGTTTAATTCTGCATATAAGTGAGATCATACAGCATTTATCTTTCTCTAACTTATTTCACTTAACATAATACTAGAAGTTCCATTCATGTTGTTACAAATGGCAAGACTTTCTTCTTTTTTGTGGCTGAATAATATTCCATTGTGTATATACACCACATTTTCTTTATCCATTCATCCATTGATGGATACTTAGGTTTCTTTCCTATTTTAGCTATTGTAAATAATAATGCAATGGAAATGGGATGCATAGATCTTTTCAAGTTAGTGTTTTCATTTCCTTTGAGTAAGTACCCAGAAGTGAATTGCTGCATCATAGGGTACTTCTATTTTTAATGTTTTGGGGAATCTCCATACTGTTTTCCATAGTGGCTATGCCAATTTACATTCCTAACTAAGGATTCCCTTTTCTCCATATCCTCACCAACACGTGATATTTCTTGTCTTTTTGGTAACAGGCATTCTAACAGGTGTGAGATTATATGTCATTGTGGTTTGGATTTGCATTTCTCTGATGATTAGTGATGTTGAGCATGTTTTCAAGTAGCTCTTGGCCATCTGTCTGTTACTGGCAAAAATGTCTATTCCAGTCCTCTGATTGGAATTTTTTAATTAGATTTTTTGTGGGTTTTTTTGTTTTTGTTTTTGTTTTTGTTTTTGTTTTTTTTTTGCTATTGAGTTGTATGAGTTCTTTTTATGTTTTGGATATTAACCCCTGACTGGATATATGATCTGTAAATACCTTCTCCCATTCAGTGGGTAGCCTTTCATTTTGTTGATAGTTTTCTTCCTTCCCTGTACAAAAGCTTTTTAATATGATGTAGTCTCATTTGTTTACTTTGCTTCTGTCGCCTTTGCCTTTTTGTTTTGTTTTGGTTATTTTTTAATGTTTTTATTTAAATTCCAGTTAGCTGACATACAGTATAATATTAGTTTCAGGTGTACAATATAGTGATTTCAACACTTCCATACATTACTCAATGCTCATCACAGCATGTGCATTCCTTAATCCCCATCACCTATTTTTTTAATATATATTTTTTATTTTTTTAGAGAGAGAGAGAGAGAGAGCATGAGCAGGGGAGAGAGACGGAGAAAGAGAGAATCTTTTTTTTTTAAGTTTATTTATTTTGAGAGAGAGAGAAAGAGACAGCACAAGTTGGGGAGGGGCAGAGAGAGAAGGAGAGAGAGAGAGAGAGAGAGAGAGAGAGAGAATCCCAAGTAGGCTCTGCACTGTCAGCACAGAGCCTGGTGTGGGTCTCAAACCCATGAACCGTGAGATCATGACTTGAGCCAAAATCAAGAGTAAGACACTTAACCAACTGAGTTAGCCAGGTGCCTCTCCCCATCACCTATTTAACCCATCCCCGCCACCCAGCTCCCTTCTGGTGACCATCAGTTCTCTATAATTAAGAGTGTGTTTCTTGGTTTGCCTCCCTCTCTTTTTTTCCCCCCTTGCTCCTTTGTTTTGTTTCTTAAATTCCACATATGAGTATTTGTCTTTATCTGACTTATTTCGGTTAACATGATACTCTCTTCTTCCATCTATGTCATTGCAAATAGCAAGATTTCATTTTTGATGGTTGAGTAATATTCCATTGTGTACATAAACCACATTTTCTTTATTTATTCATCAGTTGATGGACACAGTTGCCCTTATCTTTGGATTCAGGCCCTAAAAGTTATCACTTAGACCAGTGTCAAAGAATATACCACCTATGTTTTCTCCTAGGCATTTTATGGTTTCAGGCCTTACATTAAAGTCTTTTACCCATTTTGAGTTGATCTTGGTATATGATGTAAGGTAGTGGTCCAGTTTCATTCTCCTGCATGAGGATGTCCAGTTTTCCCAGCATCATTTATTGAAGAAACTACCCTTTCCCCATTGTATATTCTTGGCTCCCTTGTCATAAATTAATTGACCATGTATGTGTAGCTTTATTTCTGGGCTTTCTAATCTGTTCCACTGATCTATGTTTCTGTTTTTATGCCAATACCATAGTGTTTTGATTAGTATAGTGTTGTAATATACTTTGAAATCAGGAAGTATAATGAGTCAACATTATTCTTCTTTATCAAGATTACTTTGGCTATTTGGGGTCTCTTTTGGTTCCATACAAATTTTAAGATTGTTCTGTTTCTATTAAAAGCATCAATGGAATTTTGATAGGGATTGCATTGAATCTAGATTATTTTGGGATAATATGGACATATTAACAATACTAATTCTTTCAATCAGTGAGCACAGAATATCTTTCCATTTATTTGTGTCTTCAATTTTTTCATTGATATCTTATAGTTTGTGATGTACAGGTCTTTAACCTCCTTCATTAAGTTTATTTTTAGGTATTCTTTTTCATGCACTTGTAAATGGCATTGTTTTATTTTTTTCCTAGTAGTTTGTTATCAGTGTATAGAAACACAACAAATTTTTGTATATCGATCTTATATCCTTCAATTTTACTGAATTTGTTAATTAGTTTTAACAGTTTTTGGTGGAGTCTTTAGGATTTGCCAAAATGTAATATGTCATCTACAAATAGTCACAGTTTTGCTCCTTCCTCTCTGATTCTGATGTCTTTTACTTCTTTTTCTTGCCTAATTGCTCTGGCTAGGACTTGCAGTACTATGTTAAATAAGCATGGCAAGAGTAGGCATCCTTGTCTTGTTCCTGATCTTAGGGGAAAAGCTTTCAGCTTTTCACCTTTGAGTTTGATGTTAACTGTGGTATTGTCATACGTGGACATTATTATATCGAGGTATGTTCTCTACCCACTTTGTTGAGGGTTTTTATCATGAAACGAATGTTAAATTTTGTCAGATGTATTTTTGCATCAATTGGGATGATAATATGATTTTTATCATTTATTTTGTTACTGTGGAGTATCATACTGATTTGCAAATGTTGAACCATCCTTGCATTTCTGGAATAAATCCGATTTGATCATGGTGTATGATTGTTTTAATGTATTGTCAAATACAGTTTGCTTATACTTTGTTGAGGACTTTTCATCTGTGTTTATCAGGGATAGTAGCCTGTAATTTTCTTTTATTGTTCTGTCCTTGTCCAGTTTTGGTATCAGGATAATGCTGGCCTTATAAAATGACTTTAGAAGTGTTCCTATCCCTTCTATTTTTTTTTGGAAGATTTTGAGAAAGATTAGTATTAATTTTTCTTTAAATGTTTGGTAGAATTCATCAGTGAAACCATCTTGTCTTGAACTTTTGTTTGTTGGGAGATTTTGATTACTCATTCAGTTTCTTAGTAGTCTGTTCAGATTTTCTATTTGTCGTCATTCATTCTTGGTAGAGATTATGTTTCTAGGAACTTATCCATTTCTTCTAGATTGTAAATGACAGACTAGGTTTTATACACTATTTACTAAGGCATATATGTGCTAATTAACCATATGTTTTCTTAAGCTGGTTCTTATAGTGTTCATAGTATGTCTTATAAACACTCAAAACGGATATCTTCTCTCTCTATAGGAGCTGGGCCTGGCTCTTGCCTTTCCGTCCTATACCCTCAACCCCTTACTCCTATCCAAAGCTTAGTCACCTAACTTAGAATAAACTCTTTTTCCTTCCCAATTCTTTTTTTTTTTTTTTTTTTGAGAGAGCTCAAGTTGAGGAGGGGCAGAGAGAGGGGACAGAGGATCCAAAGCAGGCTCTGCACTGACAGCAGCAAGCCTGAGCTCAATGTGAGATTTGAACTCATGAATCGTGAGATTGTGACCTAAGCTGAAATCAGACACTCAACTGACTGAGCCACCCAGGTGCCCCCTTTCCTTCCCAATTCTGCCTGTCTTTTCATGGAAAAAAAATTCCTGATCTCCCTTATCAACAAGGATTCCTCTCTTTTTTCTAGTAACTTTGCTCCTTCTTTTCTCATGTCCAATACCTTTGCAGTCCCTACAGGCCTTTTGCCTTTTCTGGAGCAGTTACAATGTAGCGAAAAACCTTCTATTTTGTGTTTCTGTGTTGTTGTTGTTTTTTTTCCCGGAGCGCAAGGTGTTTATTGTGGGGAAGAGTGGGGGTAGGGGAGGGCCTATGAAAGATGAAGGGGAAGGAAAAAGGACTGGGCTGGGGGAGCCACAGACTACGTGGCAGATCTCCCAAAGTCATGGACGTCTGGGGCAAAGAACGTTCATTAGAGGCTGTCAGCTAACTGCACTCCTTGCGGGTGAACAGTGAGTTCTTTCTTGAGGGAAGAAACCTGGAGCTCAGTGACATACAGAGGACAGTAAGAAGCATGCCCTCTTGCCCTCTAGGTGCTTAGAGCGAAAGACAAACACTCATGAAACTCATTCCAGGAGCCCAGCTTCCGGAGGGCCTTTTAACTTTGGGGCGTTACACAGCTTGTGCGTAGCCTGGCTCGGCACAGGACAGAGGGCTGTGGGCCATTCGGGTTCAGCAGAGGTTAAAGGACAAGGGAAGAAGTGGGGGGTGGGGAGAAATGCATGGTTAGGTTGTGTTTCTGTGTTATTTAGGAAAATTATACCCAGAAAGAAAAGAGTTTGATTTTTTAAAAGAATTCCAGCCAATAGTGTAATTTTTTAAACCTAAGATAGCAGTAAGAATTAAGTATTTTGATGATTGTTAGTTTCAAAGTTAATTCTTACATCCTTTCAAAAATACCATGTCCGTGTGTGTGTGTGTGTGTGTGTGTGTGTGTGTGTGTGTTCATTCCAGAAGTTTTGTGGAAAAAACATACGTAGTTCACTAAAATGTTAATTAAAATTGGAAAGAGAATTTGATAGGTTGTCATGCCAATCATTTGACAAACTTTAGTGTTCCAAAATAAAAAATTAAACATAGTTCCTACCTGAGATTTAAGGCCCAAGGTATGTGTCACTAATATTTACACAATGTTGAGCCTAAAGAGCTATACATGATTGCTACACTCACCTAATACACCTGCCTACTTACTGAATTTTATTTCCTATTTCGTCAGTGACTACAGGACTATATAAGACACTAATTAGTTTTTTAAAAGAAATGAAAGCAAGTTGTTTCGAATCTTGCTAGAAAATCATGTAGCTAGCAAATGTGAAGGAAGGGTATTAAAATATTCAAACAATGATGGCCTACAGGAAATTCCAGAAATTGTAAGCTCTAGAATGTCCCGATTATGAGTCCTAGTCATTTGCCTCCACACATTTACTTCCACTCCCCTCCTAAAATACAACTAAAAATGATGGTGGAGGGATTTTTTTAAAGATTAACAAAAATCCACGCGAACAAATAAAACAAATGTTAGTGAAGGAAGGAAGGAAGGAAGGAAGGAAGGGGAAAGAAAGAAAGAAAGAAAGAAAGAAAGAAAGAAAAGAAAAAGAAATGAAAGAAAGGAAAGAAAGAAAGAAAAGAAAGAAAGAAGAAAGAAAAGAGAAAAGGAAAGAAAGATGAGCAACAAAATTTTGGAAGACAAAGCAAATGGCCAGTGGTTAAGTGACTTAATAAGCATGAGAAAGCTGAAATTAGGAACATGAGGAAAAAGCAGAAAAGCATTCTGGTTTATACAGAACTCCCCCCAAAACTCAGAAATTGGTAGGAGTAAAGAAATTATGGCCATGGTGGAATTCCAAATAAAGGTAGTAAGTATGAAGATGAGGCGACAGATGACAAACGTGATGAGGACAGAATTAACAGTATTTGATGAAGCTTCAAGAGGGCAATGATTATATAACTGTTTAATTGACAACCCCTCAGCACAATGCACCTAGTTCAACTAAAGATATTTGTTGGATGGATAGATGAAAGGAAGTTCGCATTGGAAGCATCAACTTGATATCTGATTGAATGTCAGAGTATGACATGATAGATTTCTGGTTAGGTGACTAAATAGATGGTGGTCCTTTTTACCAAGTCAGTATAGAATGATATCAGGCCTGAAGGTGAGGGTGAGGGGTAGAGATAATTCAGTTTAAGATACATTGAGTTTGAGGTATTTGCATGACATCAAATTGAAGGTGTCTTGTCAGCTAGAGATGAGGAGGGTTATCTAGGCTGAAAATATAAATTTCGGTGGCACCTTACACCACAGAAGTGGCTATGCCAGCCTAAGGAAAGTAGGTACTATACAAGAGGAGATACAAGGATGAAAAAAGAGTTGAGGGGGGTACCTAGGTGGCTCAGTCAATTAAGCGTCCAACTCTGGATTTTGGCTCAGGTCATGATCTCATCGTTCGTAAGTTCAAGCCCCTTATCGAGCCACATGCTGACAGTGCAGAGCCTGCTTGATATTCTCCCCCCCCCCAACCCCTCCCTGACACACACTCACTGTCTCTCAAAATAAATAAATTAATTTAAAAAAAATAAAAAGTGGGGTGCCTGGGTGACTCAGTCAGTTAAGTGTCTGACTTCAGGTCATGATCTCACAGCTGACAGCTCAGAGCCTGGAGCCTGCTTCAGATTCTGTCTCCCTCTCTGTCTCTGCCCCTTCCCTGCTTGTGCTCGCGCTCTCTCTCTCTCTCTCTCTCTCTCTTTAAAAAAAATAAATAAACATTTAAAATAAATAGTTTAAAAATAAAAAGAAAAAAGAATTGAGAAATACATTTAAAGGGTTGGAAGAATAATAAAAATCTATAAATGATATTGAGACAAAAGTATGATGGGTGTCAGAGGACAGAAGTTGTAAAAGGAAAAGTAGAATCATGGAGGCCAAGGAAGGAAATTAGTTTAAGAATAAAGTGACTTTTTAAAAAAAATTTAAATGGTATGAATAAACATATAATTTGTGATTAACAAAAATTTGAAGTATGGACACCAAATGTTACATTGGTTGTTTAAAGGTTGTGGGATTTGTCACAAGATGTTTTTCTTTCTTTTCACTTACCTATATTTTCTGTCTTTTATAATGAAATGGAAGTTTGTGTGTTTTTGTTTTTTCTTAAGGAAAGCAGTTTCAAAAAAAGAAGAAGCATGTGTTTAGTCTTAGCAAATGGTATGGAGGTTAAATTAAATGTCTAAATGTAATCCATTTGGTTAGCAAGTAAGAGATTAGCAGTAAAAGTGGGGGTGGGGCCTTCAGAAAGCCAAAGCCAATGTAAAGGGGGATGATCTTCTGGCAAGGGTCTAGTTTTATTTGTTATTAAGACAAAAGTGCAGAATTTGTACATTGTTTTCTTAAGCTTCCCAGGGCTGCTTTCATGTTACTATCCTAACCTTCTGTAACACTTCACATTTTACTGAGTGTCTTTCTTATCAGTGCTTTAGAAAAAAAAAAAAATTAATCACAGAGTTGATCATTCCTTGCCAAGTTATCTTTAAGAATGGTTAGATGTAGTTAATAGAGTCTCACTTTCATGTATTTCATTCAATGTATGGAATCTGCTTTTGACGTTCAAAAAGATTTTCATAAATAGTGCTGATGAGTAATTATAGTCTTACACATTCCAGAATATTTTTCTTGAAACCAAAAGCTAGGTAAGGTTTTTCTAATCTTATGTTATTATTATTTTTACAATGTAGATCATGTAGAAAATTATCGCTAGTTATTAATGATAATTGGTTGCATAAGTATTTTGTCTTTTGCTAATATTATAAAGGCAGAATAATGGTAACTTTAAAATACTAAAAAGAACTGTTAATTTTTCTTTATAACCTCACTTACATACATGAAGCCTTTTCTAATGTGGAAGGCTTTTCTTAGGTTGTATTTATTTATTAGCCGTTCTAAATGTGGCAGATTTAAAATTTCTTTTTTCCTCACAGGAACTTACTTAAAATATGCTCTTTTGGGGGAGAGGTGGGGCAAAGGAAAGCAAACAAAAAATACAGTCTAAAAGGTACCTTGAAACTATGTAAACTGTATAAATTATTAATGTTATCTCTTCATGATTAAATCCACTAGCTTTGCCTTGCTTTGAAGATAGAGGAAGCATTTTATCAATTAGAATTTCTTTTTGAAGCACTCTTTTGCCTTGGCTTCCATGATTAAATATTTCCTACATGTCCTCCTCCTTCTGTGGCCATTCCTTTTCCATCTTGGAAAGCTTATCCTTCTCCACGTGGCTTTTAATTTGTAAAGCCTCTTATTCCCTTTTTTGTCTCATTCTCTATCCTCTTCAAGGATGATCTCTTCCACAGCCACAACTTAACTCGCAAATTTGTTTCTCTTTTGTCTCATTCTCTATCCTCTTCAAGGATGATCTCTTCTACACCCACAATTTAACTCGCAAATTTGTTTCTCTACTCCAGACCTTTTCTCTGAGCTCTACACCCAAATATCCAGCTGACTACCTGATATCTCATTTTCATGTCTCAAGGACACTTCAACTTCAGTTACAAACTGAACTTATGATATCCATTTTCTCTACCCTTCAACCCTCAAACCTTATCCCTTTTTTATTATTCCCAGTGTTGGCACACGTACCACCACTGATCCAATTACACAAGCCAAAACCTGCATTATCCTTGACACCTTCTCCCTCATCCCCAACATCAAGTTATATTGATAACTCAATCTGCTTCTCTCTCCCAAGACGATGACTCTTTTCTTGTCTGCTGGTCCCTGGGCATTAGGAGTCAAAGTACCTTGGTGACAGCTCCAATTTATAGATTAATGAGATTCTTGTTTTATCCCCTGGTAGAACTGTTCCTCCTTTGGGGACTGGAAGCTCCAACCTTGCAGAGCTCAGAGTTACATCAATGGAAGTAAAAATTCTCCAAGTGGGTCACTATGTGTGATGAGAAGCAGGCAGGGCTTTTGATTCCTGGATCTCCTACAGAGCCTTTTATTGCTCTAGACACCGCTTAAATCTACTGTCACCTGGTATGAACTAGAGCAGTAGTCCCAGATGTGGAATATGCTGCGTCCATAACCCAAAGAGGCCTACCAGAAATTGTGCTTCCTTCCTCATGGTGGGAGATATAAGATGCAACAAATTGTCCTTTACTTTCAGTGAATGTCCCAGCATGCCAGAACCTTCATAGTGCTTATCTCCCATCCTCTGGGTACATATGCCTTACCAAGGTTTCCAGTATGGTAGCCACTTCTTGTTCATCCAGCCTGATTAGCATGATGTCATTAACATAGTGGATCAAATATAATGTTCTATGTGACATTTGAATGGTCCACATTTCTTCACAACTGAATTTGTATGGAAGGGGTTTTAGTTAACACAACCCTGTTTACCATTGTCCATTTCATATAAGTTCAGACTGTTTCAGATTGTCCTCTCTGATAGGGATAGAAAAGAACATGTTTACCAAATCAGATGTTGCATGCAACATACCTGAGGCCATGATAATCTACTGTAGCAAAGGCAACACATCTTTGTTACATAACTACATCTGGTTTCTGCAGACACCAGACTGGAGAATTAAATAGAGATAAGACAGAGACCATTACTCCTGAATCCTTTAGCTCATAAGAAGGGAACTAATTTTCATTATCAACACCAATAAATCCATTTAAAATAGGGACTAAAATTTCATACAAATAGTGGGGACAAGGGTTTGTTTGGTACATTGTATTTTCTAAAAAGTCATAAAATTTTATTTAAAAAATATAGGTTACAATTTTCATCATGTGCTGATTGTTGTAGAACTAAAGTATAAATCTGACTTTTGTCTGGGTGAGGGAAAAGTGTTTAAAATATTTTTTCTAGCAAAGTCACGTGGTGGTTTACTTTGTGTTTGGCTTTTATAGCACTTTCCTAAGGACGATTTTTGTAAAAATTTTTAAAGCCTTCATTATTTTTCCCCAGGGACACCCTTAATCCTTTGACATCAAATTGTTTTCTTTTAAAGCATATATAAAATCATCCTAACTTATTATCTTTTTTTTTTTACTTGATCTGACTTTGTTGGATTTTCCTTTGTTATTATGATTTTTGATTTAAGCACTTCTTTGGCATCACTATGGTAGGTTTCGTAACATCCTATCTTGTATTGGCACATGTTTACCCTGATGTGATTTAATTGGATAAGTAGAGATAGATGCCAGCATTAACCAAGAAGGTATGCTTCAGTAGAGACTAATTTGATGATGGTAATGATGGTGGTGGTGGTGATGTATTCTTTTTGTCTTGATCAAAAGAATGTTTGGTAGAGTCATTGTGATGTTGGATATACCTATAATTCATTCATTTTCACTTTCATGTAGTATTCCTTTGTATATTATACCACATTTTATTCATTTTTCCAAATACCTTTTTTTCCTTATATTTGGCACTCACCAGGCTCTTTACAGATGAAGAATAACTTCATTATTTATTTTACTTTCTCCTAACTACTTTCTCTGTTTTCTATTTATAGCACCCTGTTAGGCATATTTTAGAAACTTTGACATGATTCCCTATATTTCTTAATTGTTTTAAATTCCTGAAGATAGAAATGCAATAAAAGGATACCATGACAAAAAATTATCTTCCATCCCTTCTTTTGTATCTTAATTTTAGCAAGCATATTTTCAATTTTCAGTTGCTTTTTTATAGATGTAATATAGTTTCAAACTCTGAGGATATTATTTATAATTACTAGAAAATTTCTTAGTCTGAATTATATGTTTCCACAGATGCCATTTTTAGATTCCATCTCATACTTTTTTGCCTTTGAGAGGCAAGAGAACGTAAAGGTTTAAAGCACAAATCCTAGAGTGAGACTACCTGGGTTTGAATTCTGGTTCTGCCATTTGTAGCCCTGTAACCTCTTGAGAGGCTCAGTTCCTTCATCAACAAAATGGATAAAATTATAGTATCTACCTTCTAGAGATGTGAAAATTAAGTGAAATAATTTGTATAAATTCAGATTTAAAGCATGTCTGGTACTTTGTAAGCACTCAGTAAACGTTAGCTATTATTACTATATGCCAGGTGCAGTGTTCTAGTTTCCAGGCATATAAAATTAAAGCAGACATGGGCCATTCACTCAAAAACTTATAACAAAGATTGATATTATTTGTCAAGCCTAGCATTCATGTTCCATCCCAGTGGGAGTCATGGTACATATTAAATAACCATAGTGGTTCAAAATTATGATATATTCTTTGTTGTTATGTAAATTAATTTAGCATTAAAATATAACCTGAAACTATAATGGGAGTTCTTGTACTTATTTTGTGCTTAGCACTGTACTTGGAAAGAGTAAGAACATATAGGGGTAGGTATATGGAAGTTCCAAGGGGCAAGAGTGTAAATGACAAAGCAAGGCATGGATGGTATTCCTAGGGATATTACATGCTGTAAGAATTACAATGATGTGGAATAGGTGGTAAATAAAGCAGACTGCCTATAGCTGCAGCTTGTGGTAGGAGGGCCATTTGGTTAGTTGGGTTTGGAAATGGATCCACACCATGGAGGGCTTAACAAGCCTGGCTCATGAGTTTGGTCATTATCCTGTAATGGTCAGAGATTTTTGAACAGGAGAGTAATATGATATAAAAAGGTATTTTGTCTGTGGTAGTTTAATTCTTGTCCCTATGTAGAAGATATAAATAAGTGTTCTCAGTGTTTTGGACAATTCAAAAACCTTCTGAGTTCTATCTAATCTCAACTCTAAAAAAAAGTCAATTCTGTAAGACATTATGCCTCTCAATCTCATTTTTTCCTTTAATATTTAAATATTTTATTTTTGAGAAATTCCCAAGTTTTGTGAAATAGGAATGCTGGGCCATGACAGTTCAAAGGTACACAGATTAAAAGTATGAAATAGTTGAAGGTAATGGGAAATTAAGATTGCAGGGCTCACCCTTCAGTTGTAGCAGGAAAATTAAAGGTAAACTACATAGCAAACTTCAGAATAAAACATATATAAGTATTCAAGTCCTTGCAAGTTTATAAATTGCCTGTTAGGTCTGCAACTACATTGCTATTATGAGGCCAAAGCACATGGGACTTCAGGATGTGTATTTATGGACTGATTGCCCAACAGATAACTGCACTATTCCGGAATGCTATTGCTAGCTATGTCAATAGTTTTAGACTTATTGTTTTAAAATTTTTCCATTTTTCAGCCTAATTAACTTAGAATGTCTCTAACGTGATTTGCAAAGAATTTTATATTTATATTTTGCAATCAGCATTTGACTGGTGCTCAGGTTTGAGACATGCACTACAATGTGTAAACATTTTGTACGATAATAAAGAGTTCCTAAATGTTTTATGATTGCCTGTTCCCTGCTAATTGGTCATGGATTGAAAATCCCTATTGTTTAATTTTTTTTAATTTGTGGGAAATTTTTATAAATGAGTGTGTGGGGCTTCATATCACAGCTGTTGTCATTTAAAGTTTGGACAGCATCATTACAAATGAAGCCCTGCTGTGAAATCAAAGTCAAAAGGCATCTTGGCATCCCAACCATTTCCTTAGGAGAAGATTACAGCTCAAGTCTGTTGAATTTTATTGCTTTGGGCCCCATGACAGTCTTCAGAAACATGCAAGGCATTTCTGTTAAAGAAACTCAGATGTGCTAGGACACAGGGGATGACATTCTTGTGCATAGCAGTGTCTTAAGCAAGGGGGTAAGGAATAAGGAAGAAAAAGATGATTCACACTTTTTGTTGTGTTCTGGGATTATTTTATAAAGTCCATGGAAGTGATAGAGAACATAGTGTGAGTGATACCATATAGGAAAAAGGTGTGATATTTTCCTACATGGCCTGACTGTATATTTTTTTTCAGCTTTATTGAGGTATAGTTGACAAAATTGTAATATATTTAAAACGTACAACACAACAGTTTATATGGTACACGGTGTGAAAGGATTGCCACAATTGAGTTAATTAACATATCTATCACTTCACATATTCATATATTTACCTTTTTGGGGGGCAAGAATACTTAAGTTGTGTTTTCTCAGCAAATTTCATTTATACAACTATACTCACTATCAACTATACTCACCATGTTTTACATTAGATTCTCAGATCTTATCATCTTACAGTTTAAAGTTTCTACCCTTTTAGTAACCTTTGTCCGTTTCCCCCACATCCCAGCCCCCAACAAACAACCCATTCTACTCTGTTACTGAGTTCAACTTTTTTTTTAAGTTCCATCTATAGGTAGTGTCATGCAGTATTTGTCTTTCTTTGTCCGGCTTATTTCACTTACCATAACACCCTCTACATTCATCCACATTGTTGCAAATGGCAGGATTTCCTTCTTTTTTAAGGCTTAGTAATATTCCATTGTATATGTATACCCCATTTTCTTTATCTAGTCATCCATTGATGGACACTTAGGTTGTTTGCATACCATGGTTATTGTGAGTAATGCTGCAGTGAACATGGGAATACAGATAATCTTTTCAAGGTAAGGATTTCATTTCTTTCAAATATATACCCAGAAGTGGGATTGCTGAATCATATGGTACTTATATTTTTAATTTCTTGAGGAACCTCCTTACTGTTTTCCATAGTAGCTGTCCTAATTTATATTCCCACCAATATATTCCACATACTCACCAGCACCCATAATTACTTGTCTTTTTTTTAGCATTATTTTTTAAATGTTTGTTTATTTAGAGAAAGAGTGTGTGAGTGGTGAAGGGGCAGAAAGAGAGGGAAAGAGAGATTCCCAAGCAGACTCCATGCTCACTGCAGAGCCCAACGTGGGCCCCCATCCCACAGCCATGAGGTCATGACCTGAGCCTAAATCAAGAGCTGGACATTTTAACTGACTGAGCCATCTAGGTGTCCAACTTGTCTTTTTGATAATAGCCATTCTAACAGGGATAAAGTGATATTTAATTGTGGTTTTGATATGCATTTCCCTGATGATTAACCATGTTGAATACCTTTTTATGTGCCCATTGGCCATTTGGATGTCTTCTTTAGAAATATGTCTATTCTGTTCCTTTGCAAATTTTTAATTGGGTTGCGGGGCTTTTTTAGTGTTTTTTGGGGTTTTTTGTTTGTTTGTTTTGCTATTGAGTTGTATGAGTTCCTTGTTTTCTCCCTAGCACTTTTATAGTTTCAGGGCTTATGTTCAAGTCTTTAATCCATTTTGAGTTGATTTTTGTGTATAATATAAGGTAGGGGTCCGGTTTCATTCTTCTGCCTGTAGATATTTAGTTTTCCCAACCTGACTATATCTTAAAATAAAAACCTAAATGTGCCTCCAAGGTAATGACTGCCTTCAAAATCATCTCTCAGTTGATTATATGATATTTTTGAAATGAGTTCTGATTGATTGGTATTCCTCATTCTTCCCCTCTTCCCTCCTTCCCTTACTCCTTCCTTATCTCTCTCTCCCTCTCCTCCTTACTCCTCTCTTCTCTTCCTTTTCTTCCTCTCTCCTTTCTAGCACATACTCTTTTCTACTAGTATACCTGAGAGATGTTACTTAAATAGCTCTATTAGTCACTCTTTTTATATCTAAATTTCATGTTCCAGAATTTAAAACCAAAGATCACTTGATCTAAGTTAAGATCTATCCAACCAGTAACCTAACTCCAGCAATCATTTCCAAAGACACATCATGTGTGAATATGGTTGTCCCTCATATTTTAAGGATGTGTTCCATTCAACCATGGATTCATCTCATCCCTATAAAATGTGTTATTTGTCATCTGTTTTCCCTTTTGGAGTAGTTTCCTGAGTTCATTGACTATGAAGTGCCTTCCATATAGTAGATAATATTTGTTGAATGAATGCAAATTGTTATCCCAAGGAATATCCTGCTAACAACTCTAAACACTCATTCTGGAAATCTAAGACTTAGCAAGATAATTTGTTTCTACTGATCTTTCTGCTTTGTGAGTGTCTGAAAAAGATATAAATCATTCATCAGCTTTCCATAGACATTGATATTGCTTCTTATTCACTGCTATAACAATACTGCTATAGAGCTAATAGTTTAGTAAGGAGACAGAAAAGTAAATAGATAATTACAGTATAGTATGCTATGCTAAGTATATCCTAACCTCAGTGATAATAAAAAATGTGTGTGTGTGTGTGTGTGTGTGTGTGTGTGTAATATTTGCTATGTGCCAGGTACAATGTTAAGTATTTTACTTATATTACTGGTTTTTAACTTAAATACATTGTGGTCTGACAACCATATCTATATGTTATTAATCTTTTGAAATTTACTGAGAGTTCTTTTATGGCCAAGTATAAAGTCAAGTTTTCTAAACCCATCTGAACAGGGTTAGAGTATAAACAGATCAAGTAGTGTTCTATAGTGTTCTATCCATTAGCTCTAACTTTTTAAAAATCTTCCATATTGATTTTTCTACCTGCTTGAGGTATTAAATACTGAAGTGGTATATTAAAATCTTTCAATGCAATTGTGAATTTATCTGTAATTTTTATATGTCTGTCAGTTTTTGCTTTAATGTTTTCAGTTGAAGGCTAAGTTAATTAAGTTTAAACACATTTAAAATTGTTATATATTTGTGATAAATTGAGCTATTTTATATAATGCTTCTTTTTATTTCTTGTAATGCATTTTTCCTTAAGATTATTTTATATGATTGTTAATATAGGTATTTCTACTTCTGTTGGTATTTGCTTGGTAAATCCTTTCCCATTCTTTTAACCTTTGTGTATTCTTGAGTTACAGATATATCCTTTTTAAACAAAAAATATATGGAATCTAATTTTTTATTCAGTGATAATCTTTGCCTTTTAGCCAGAATATTTGGTTCATTTCTGCTCTTATACTTTTATTTATTTATACCATCTTATTATTTTCTCATTGTTTCTCCTTGGGGGGGTTCTTTTCCTCTTTCTTGCTTTCCTTTGAGTTATAAATTTTTGTTTGTTTTCCTCTCCATTTTTTTCTCCATTAGATTGGAAGTGGTAACCCATTCTACATTCCTTGGCAATAATATTTTTTCTTTTCAAATTTTTATTTAAATTCCAGTTAGTTCACATATATTAATTCCTCACTTATATATAACACCCAGTATCCATCATAACAAGAGCCCTCCTAATACCCATCAACCACCTAACCCATCCCCCACCCACCTCCCTACATCAACCCTCAGTTTTTTCTCTGTCTATAAGAGTCTCTTATGGTTTGTTTCCCTCTCTCTTTTTTTCTTTTCTTCCCTTTCCTGTATATTCATCTGTTTTGTTTCTTAAATTCCACAAATGAGTGCAAACATATGGCATTATGGTAACATATCGTTTGTGAGTTCGAGCCCCACATCAGGCTTGCTACTGTCAGCACAGAGCCTGCTTCTGATCCTCTGTCCTTCTCTCTCTGCCCCTCCCCAGCTTGTTCTCTCTCTGTCTCTCAAAATAAATAAACTTATAAAAAATAAAAAATAAAAAAGAAGAGTTAATACTTATTCTTCTCAAACTATTCCAAAAAATAGAAGAGGAAGGAAAACTTCTACATTCATTCTATGAGACCAGCATTACTAAAACCAGACAAAGACTTCACTAAAAAAGAGAACTACAGGCCAATATCCCTGATGAATATGGATGCAGAAATTCTCAGTAAAATACTAGCAAACCGAATCTAACAATACATTAAAAAAATAATTCACCACAATCAAGTGGGATTTATTCCTGGGCTGCAAGGGTGAGTCAATATTTGCATATAAATGTGATATTAATATTAATCATAGAAAGGATAAGAACCATTTGATCATTTCAATAGATGAAAAAAACATTTGACAAATTACAACATCCATTCATGATAAAAACTCAAAAAAGTAGGTTTAGAGGGAACATACCTCAACATAATGAAGGGTATATATGAAAAATCCACAGTTAATGTCATCCTCAATGGGGAAAAACTGGGAGCTTTTCCGGTATGGTCAGGAACAAGACAGGGATGTCCACTCTCATCACTTTTATTTAACATAGTACTAGAAGTCCAAGCCATAGCAGTCAGACAACAAAAAGAAATAAAAGGCATCCAAACTGGCAAGGAAGAAGTAAAAAACTTTCACTATTTGCAGACAACATGATACTCTATATAAAATACCTGAAAATTTCCACCAAAAAACTGCTAGAACTGATACACAAATTCAATAAAGTCCCAGGATGCAAAATCAACATAGAAATCTGTTGCATTTCTATACACCAGTAATGAAGCAGCAGAAAAAGAAATCAAGGAATCAATCCCATTTGCAATTGTACCAAAAACAATAAGATACCTCAGAAGAAATCTAACCAAAGAGGTAAGACCTGTACTCTGAAAAGTATTAAACACTGATGAAAGAAGTTGAACATGACACGAAGAAATGGAAAAACATTGCATGTTCATGGATTGGAAGAACAAAGATTGTTAAAATGTCTATACCACTTGGGGTGCTTGGGTGGCTCAGTCAGTTGGGCACCTGACTTGGGCTCAGGTCATGGTCTCACGGTCCGTGAGTTCAAGCCCCGCTTCGGACTCTGTGCTGACAGCTCAGAGCCTGGAGCCTGTTTTCGATTCTGTGTCTCCCTCTCTCTCTGACCCTGCCCCATTCATGCTCTGTCTCAAAAATAAATAAACGTTAAAAAAAAAAAAAAGTCTATACTACTTAAAGCAGTCTACACATTTAATGCAACCCCTATCAAAATACCAACAGCATTTTTCACAGAGCTAGAACAAATAATCCTAAAATTTGTATGGAACCACAAAGCAACCTTAAAGAAGAGCAAAGCTGGAGGCATCAGAATTCTGGACTTCAAGCTATAGTACAAAGTTGTAGTGATTAAAACAATATGGTACTGGAACAAAAATAGACACATAGATAAATAGAACAGAACAGAAAACCCGGAAGTTGACCCACAACTATACAGTCAATTAACATTTGACAAAACGTGAAAGAACATCCAATGGAAAAAAAAGTCTCTTCAACAAATAGTGTTGGGAAAACTGTTCAGTTGGGAAAACGAAACAATAACATGCAAAAGAACGAAATTAGACCACTTTCTCACATCATACACAAAAATATATTCAAAACAGATTAAAAACCTAAATGTCAGATTTGAAACCAAAAACTCCCTAGAGAAGAAGAGAGGCAGTAACCTCTTTGACATCAAGTGTAGCAACTTCTCACTAGATATGTCTCGAGGCAAGGGAAACAAAAAGCAAAAATAAACTATTGGGACTTCATCAAAATAAAATGCTTCTGCACAGCAAAGGAAACAGTCAACAAAACTAAAAGGCAGCTACAGAATGAGAGAAGATATTTGCAAATGACATATCGGATCAAGGGTTAGTATCCAAAATATACCAAAGTCTTATAAAAATCAACACCGAGAAAATGAATAACCCAGCTAAAAAATGGTCAGAAGACATGAACGGACATTTCTCCAAAAGACATACAGATGACCAACAAACATGTGAAAAGATGCTCAATATCACTCATCATCAGGGAAATGTAAATCAAAACTACGATGAGATATCACCTCACATCTATCACAATAGCTAAAATCAAAACCACAAGAAACAACAGGTGCTGGCAAGAATGTGGAGAAAGGGGAGCCCCCTTGCACTGTTGGTGTGAATGCAAACTGGTGCCTCCACTCTGGAAAACAGTATGGAGTTTCCTCAAAAAGTTAAAAATATGACTTACACTAGGATCCAGCAATTGCACTAATAGCTATTTACCCCAAAAATACAAAAATACTAATTCAAAGAGATACATTCACCCTGATGTTTATACCATTATCTACAATAGCCAAACTATGGAAAGATCCCAGAGGTCTAATCTACTGATGAATGGATAAAGAGAAAGTGATGTGTATATATGTACATATATACATTGGAATATTAGCCATCAGAAAGAATGAAATCTTGCCATTTGCAAGGATATGAATGGAACTAAAGAGTATTCTGCTAAGTGAAATAAGTCAGAGAAAGATACCATATCATATCACTTATATGTGGAATTTAAGAAACAAAACAAAGAGAAAAAAAAGAGAGAGGAAGGCAAACCAAGAAACAGACTCTTAGAAAAACAGAAACTACAGAGAACAAACTAATGGTCACCAGAGGGGAGGTGGGGGGGGGGGGGAATGGGTGAAATAGGTGATGGGGATTAAGGACTGCACTTGTGATGAGCACTGGGTGTTGTATATAAGTGATGAATCACTAAATTCTACACCTGAAACTAATATTATGCTGTGTATTAAATAAATGGAATTTAAATAAAAACTTAAAAATTTTTTCCCAAATTTTTTTTGTCTTGTTTCTAAAATAATGTGCTTCGGATACAGGAGTACTGATGCATAGGGGCACTTGTACCCCAATGTTTATAGCAGCACTCTCAACAATAGCCAAATTGTGGAAAGAGCCTAAATGTCCATCAACTGATGAATGGATAAAGAAATTGTGGTTTATATACACAATGGAGTACTACGTGCCAATGAGAAAGAATGAAATATAGCCCTTTGTAGCAACGTGGATGGAACTGGAGAGTGTGATGCTAAGTGAAATAAGCCATACAGAGAAAGACAGATACCATATGTTTTCACTCTTATGTGGATCCTGAGAAACTTAACAGAAACCCATGGGGGAGGAGAAGGAAAAAAAAAAAAAGAGGTTAGAGTGGGAGAGAGCCAAAGCATAAGAGACTCTTAAAAACTGAGAACAGGGGCGCCTGGGTGGCTTGGTCGGTTAAGCCTCTGACTTCGGCTCAGGTCATGATCTCACGGTCCGTGAGTTCGAGCCCCGCGTCGGGCTCTGTGCTGACGGCTCAGAGCCTGGAGCCTGTTTCAGATTCTGTGTCTCCCTCTCTCTCTGCCCCTCCCCTGTTCATGCTCTGTCTCTCTCTGTCTCAAAAATAAATAAACGTTAAAAAAAATTAAAAAAAAAAAAAACAAAACAAAAAAACTGAGAACAAACTGAGGGTTGATGGGGGGGCGGGAGGGAGGGAAGGGTAGGTGATGGGCATTGAAGAAGGCATCTTTTGGGATGAGCACTGGGTGTTGTATGGAAACCAATTTGACAATAAATTTCATATATTAAAAATAAAATAAAATAAAATAAAATAAAATAAAATAAAATAAAATAAAATAAATAATGTGCTTCAAGGACCGTTTTGTTTTGTTTTGTTTTGTTTTTTCAAATTTACCTAAGTAAGACTTAGTGACAATTTGGAACAAAAGTAAAAACCCCTTAAGACAGCAAACAATGTGTCCTAGATTTTTGTTTCCATATATTTGTGATTTCTGGTAAATGTCCTAATAATGCTCATTTCTCTTTGTTTTGTTTAAGGATTGTTCAAGTTTAGAAGAATATAACATTGCTGCAGCATTACTCCCTTTGACCAGTGCTTTCTACAGGGTAAGTTTCATTGGTCTATACGTAAGCTCATTATGATTCACATAAATGTATGTAGTTTGATTTATCATAAAACTACATGAATCTTGTCCCCCGGTATGTCTAACATATATCTGTAGCAATATTTATTATAACATTTATTGCATACAGTTGACCCTTGAACAACACAGATTTGAACTACACGGGTCCACTTATTTGTGGATTCTTTCCAGTACAGTACTGCAAATGTATTTTCTCATCCTTATGATTTTCTAAATAGTATTTTCTCTAGTTTACCGTAAGCATACAGTATATAATACATATAACATACAAAATATGTGTTAATCAACTTTGTGTTGTAATGCTTCCAGTCAACACTAGGCTATTAGTAGCTAAGTTTTGGGGGAGTAACAGTTATGTGTGGATTTTTGACTGCACAGGGGTCAATGCCCCAACCCCCACATTGCTCAAGGACCAACTGTACTATGTGTAGAAAATTTAATATATAATAATAAATCATCTCCTAAGATAGATCCTGCCATTCCAGCCCTGCTTTATTTTTCTTTATAGCTGAATTTGTACCTGAAATACCTGAAATTATATTATGCATTCGTTTGTTTACATATGAGTATTTTCCCCTACTGCAGAAAGTAAATTCCATGAGGCTAGGATATTGTCTTATAAATATTTATTGATAAGGCCAGGTTTTTTTTTTTTTTAATTTCAGTCTGTCCACAGTCTCTGAGTTAAAGGTCTTAACCTTTAAAGGTTCTCCATAATCAGGAACTCTTTCTCTGCTGCTGTGTCACTGCATATACCTCTTTCTTCCTACTTATTGTCCCTTCTTCTTTTAAAACAAAAAGTGGAATTTATGATGTTCACACTTCTGAGAACTGGCAGGTCATACTGAACATGCTCAGGAAACAAAGACAAATCTCAAAAATACCAAACAAATGAATTTTAGGTTTAGAAACTAATGGCTGGAGCTTGAGCATCATCTTTTGGTCTTCCCTCCCCAGCTTAACCCTACCTCCAGGCCCATTCCAGTTTTCCTTCAATGAATACATACCAGCCTTCTCTGAACTCCCTCACCCTTCATCTCATTCCGCTGCTAGCATGGAGAACACTGTTACAAAATTAGGCCAGGCTGTCCTGGATCCTAAGCTACCTAGGAAAGGTGTGTCTATATCTCAGAGCAGCCAGAAAACTCAGTCCTCTGTCTAACTAGCCATCATATAGGGCCTCACATGGCATTTGTTAAAGAAAATGGCATTTTTAGGGGCACCTGGCTGGTTCAGTTGGTTGAGCTTCTGACTTCAGCTCAGATCATGATCTTGCACTTTGTGAGTTCAAGCCCTGCATCAGGTTCTGTGCTGACAGCTCAGAGCCTGGAGCCTCCTTTGGATTCTGTGTCTCCTTCTCTCTCTGCGTCCCACCCCGCCCCCCACTCCCACATTTGCTCACTCTCTCTCTCAGAAAAACAAACATTAAAAAAATTTTTTAAAGAAAATGGCACTTTAAATCTTTCCTACCTTCAACATTTAAGGTATTTTTAAACTTAAATATTAGAGAAAATAAGAATTGACAAATGAAACTCAATTCCTCAAATGACCCATTGCTTATGATTTTTTAAGCAGAATTATTTAACCATTTTGCAGTATTAGGGTTTGATCATGATAGCAGAAGCACCAAGAATGATATAATTAAGGAATTTATAAGGGACCAACCCTTATATTGTTATAGAAACAAAGGGAAAGTTTGTGGAAGACTTTGAATTAGGCTTTGCCCATAGGCCTGAAGTTTCTGTAGGTCACAACACAGGGAAGAACAAGGACAAATTGGAATCTGTGTATACCTCTCACTTCTTCAAACCTCAGCGATACAGATGACCTGCAAAAGAAACAGCACTGTTGGCCATAGAGCTACACATGCACCTGGCCCCAGGCTAGGAGAAGCTGAAGGAGATGTGGCAGGAAACGGAGGAACTGTGAGCTCAGTCCCTTCCCCATATCAACATGAGTCAGCAGATCAGGGACAAAGTATATGAGCTGTAGCAGGATATAGCATCCTATATTGCCTTCAGAGTATAATGACTGCTGCTTCATTTTTGTCCAAATGTTAGAGAAATTTCTCTTGTGGCCAATCCTAACCCTGGAACAGAAAGACATTTCTGAGAAATGTCTTAGCTTAGCTTATTTTACACAGTGCAAAACCATCACACTGATTTTAGTTTTGTGAGAGTTTTTAATTAGCTAATAAGTTGGGCTAAATGTCATACTATTTATCAAGTTTGTGTTATCAAACTTAGTAATTCAAATTTATGTTTTAGGGGTGGGTTTATGGGTTTAATTCTTTGTTGTTGGCTTGGTTTGATTTGCTTTAGTTTGGGCATGGATTAGGAGCCAGTGACCACACCAATAATATGAGCAGGAAAAGTTTATTAAGTTAAGGAAAAGTTATTAAGTTATTAAGTAGTAACAGGGGATTAACTGCCAAGAAGTAAAGAGAATTTTAAACAACACAGGAATATCAGATATAGGGAGCAGCTACTATCTCTTGGGCTCAGGCAGAGTACCCAAAAAAAGAGAAAACTTGGAAGAGGGCTCCTCCCCAACAAGACTTGTGATTCAGACTTTGTTGGAGAGGTGTTGATTTGGCCACTGGATAGCATAGAAATTCACTGAGGTGCCACAGACCAGAGCTGGTAAGCAGGAAACTACCTGCTGGGGTTCTGGCAAGACTTTCTGGGAATCCCTCTTACTACGGTGCCAGTGAAACTTGACAGGAAGTGAAGCCGCCATCTGGAGTACCACTGAAACATCACACACGGTAAGCGCTTCAGGGTGTCCCACACACCATAGCAGGTACATGCCATAGGAACTAAAGGACAAAGCACACCAGAACCAGGAAAAGAAACTACTTTCTACTGCAGTATCCCTTCAGCACAGACAAAACTTAATTTTGTGCCAGATGGTAAAGGAGAAATGTTTACAAGTCCAGCGCCAATGCCCCACAACAGGGCAAAGAAAGGTAGATTTGGAGGAAAGAGATAATGCATTGATAACTGACACAGAGGGTGGATCATACCAGTTCTTAGATACTTTATAAATTTTTGACTTATGGGAAATTATTTCTGGTGCATAATTCAGGAAAATTCTATAGATATAAATTGCATTATCCTGGCCACAGATTGCAAATGAGCCATGCTCAAACTGTTCAACCAATATAAACTCCTGAGCCTTGTTCATCATGCTTCAGAGAATGGACTCAGCTGTTTGTCTTACTTAAACTTACTTTGAAAATATTTTTAATGATATTTATTAGTCTTTTTTTTTCAATGCAACAGAAGTTTATTGAACATGTCAATATACAAAGTTACTATGCCAGGCAACAACATGGGCAGCCACATGAGTGAACCATTGACATGCCACCAGGAGTTTATATTAGTCTTTCTAATACAATAAATAATAAGCAAGAAATCAAACTGGTCCACAGTTCCATCAACTGGATGGACATTTCCTTAAATAAAATATATAGCTGTGGTTAGAAAATTCAGATACTATAGAAACATATAAAATGCAAAACAAAAGCTGCCTTTCCCATCTCTACCCCATATCCTCTAACAGTTGACTTCTTGGTTAAAAAAAGTCATGCATTATTGCCAGCAGATAGAATACAGATAAAATTACCTCTTTGAAGCTAATCAAACTATTCAGTGTTTTCTCACCTTGCCTTTTTCACTTAGTAACATATCTTGGAGATCTTTCCATGTACTTAATTATAATTAGGTATATAACACTACTACCTAATTATTTTGGGATGACTACATATATTTTTTCTTCTTAATGAAAAGATTGTGTTTGTGTGTGTGTGTATTTACCTTAAGCATAAGAGCAGAATATTTCATTGACTCAGATGAAATGTGATGTTTATCTTTTAGAGCTTTACTTTGTGTAAAAATATCCCATGATGTTTTACTTGTAACATTATCTTAGATCCTTGGGAATTTTTTATGCTACAATCACCACAAATTTAGGGGTTTTTCCCCCCTTACAGTTCTCTCACTTTTCTCTACCTTTAATGAGTTGTATGTAACTCATGCTTCTTTAACTTATGAAGCCGTTCTTCAAGGTGGTACTTTAACAGCTAGGTTTAAATTGTTAAGGATCACTTTAATGGTGAAAAATAATGTAATCATTTACATTTGTACTATGTTTGGCATTTATGTGATGCTTTCATTCTCAGTTCAGCAGACAGTAGGTGTGGCAAGCCCTGTGCTTGCATTTATTGCAGAATTGCAGGTGAATAGCACATGGTCCTCACCCTGAAGAAGCATATTGTCTAAAGGCCTTTCATATTCATTAATCAGCTATGAACACAGGAACATTTCACAGTTACTGAATAACATTGGGCTATACTTGGTTTACTTATTTGGTCCTTTTTATTAAAAAAATCATGATTGTTAAAGTAAGAACCAGAAGCAGGGGTTCCTGTCTAAATGTCATTTTTTTTTTTTTTTTGGAATAAAAAGAATTAAAGAGTAAGCTAAAACCCAACAGAGCAGAAGTAGAACTAAAATAGGATACCCTTGTATCACTCTTTCCCAATTGATAGTGAGCAATAGTGAAAGCCTTTTATCATGAGCCACTGTGTAATGCCCTCTCCTCCATGATCCATGTATCTTAGAGTTACCCTATTGTAGTTCTTAATCACCCAGGTAAACTAGAGACTGCCCTAGAATCTATCAAACCATGACAGATCCCTTCTTTTTACTTCTTTGAGGCGTATCGGTTGGTTACTGATGCTCAAAATGACTCCCAGAAGAACTGACGCTTTCTTCCTTCCCTGGTACTCATTGTAGTTTGTGTTTACCCTGGGGAGGAATAGAAATACCCTGTTTATCTTAAATTCAAGCCCCCTGAAGTGATGCCTTATCAAATTCCAGAGATCTCCCATATACAGATGGCACTTTGAGTATGATTTATTGATCAAGATAGGTCTTACTTTATAAGAGCATTATTCGGTCTCTCATTCCCAATAGAAGTAGATTTATGCCCTCTTTAAAATTCTTATTTCATTCAACATGTAAAGAATATCTTCCCTAGCAACCAGCCACATGGAAGGTTCATATTTACTAACAGGTTTGTTGAGGTATAATTTATATACCGTAAAATTCACTCATTTTAAGTGTATATTTTAACAATTTTTAGTATATTTACAGATTTGTACAACTATCACACCATATAATTTTAGAATATTTCCATCATTTCAAAAGAAACCTCCTGCCCATTTGCAGCCACTTCTCATTCCCAGGCAGCCACTAACATACCTTCTGTTCTATAAATTTGTCTTTTTTGGACATTTCATATAAATGTAATCATATATGTTCCTTTATGTCTGGCTTCTCTTACTGAGTATAACGTATTTGAAGTTTGCCCATGTTGTTAGAAGATTTCTTTAGGACTGTTAATTATTAATTAAGAATTCTCCATACCCAGAGTACTTAGGTCACCTTCTGTATCGTTTCAAATTGTATCTAATTCAAAATGTAAGGTATGATTAAATTAATTCTCTTTTAATAAATACATCAGAAAAAAATGTGAGATGTAAAACATAATTTTACAGCTGTTTAGGTTTTTTGTTGCTAGATTGTAACTTTTCCTTATATATTCTAAATGAACATCCACTTAACTTAACTGATTGTATATAAATTTGAGATCTAGGTATTATTTCTACTTCAAAATATAAAAGCTGAAGGCAGGGAGGTAAATTCAGGGTGATGTGATAGGAAAACCTGTTGAGCACTACCTAAAAAAAGTTACTTGTGTAAACCTAGCTTACCTAATCAGTCAGAGAAACTGTGAACGTTGAAGCACAGAGAAGCACAGAATTGCCGGAGCCATCTCCTGAGTGATGACGTTTCTGCCACCAAACTAGAAGTATTTCTTCTCCCAACCTCTGCCCCCAAAATGAGTTAACTAAAATCTGAGTCATTCATGTCAAAATCTGATATTTCATTTTTTTTTAAGTTTCTTTACTCTGAGAGAGAGCAAGAGAAAGAGAGAGAGCACTCATGATGGGAGGGGAGAGGCAGAGAGAGAGAGGGAGAGAGAATCCCAAGCAGGCTCTGCAATGGTCAGCATAGAGCCTGACATGGGGCTCTATCTCAGGAACCATGACCTGAGCCGAAATCAAGAGTTAGGATGCACTGAGCCACCCAGGCATCCAAAACCTAATATTTCTTCTTTTTCTTTTTTTAAATATAATTTATTGTCAAGTTTGCTAACATACAGTGTATATAGTGTGCTCTTGGCTTTGGGAGTAGATTCCCGTGATTCATCGCTTACATACAATGCCCAGTGCTCATCCCAGCAAGTGCCCTCAATGCCCATGACCCATTTCCCCCTTTCCCCTCCCCCAATAAACCCTCAGTTTGTTCTTTGTGTAAGAGTTTCTTATGGTTTTCTCCCTCTCTGTTTGAAACTATTTTTTCCTCTTCCCTTTCCCCATGGTCTTCTGTTAAGTTTCTCGAATTCTACATATGAATGAAAACATATGATATCTGTCTTTCTCTGACTTATTTCATTTAGCATAATACCTGATATTTCTTGTGTAAGCCTATGCATTGAATAGAACATGGCAAAGAACATAAATCCAGAGGAAGGTGACAGCAATAATAATAACAGCTAATTCTGACTACCTAGTATAAGATGCTACATTTGACATGCAGTACCTAATCCAGATCAATGAATACTATTCCCATTTCAAGATGAAGGAATCTATACCACTTAGCTTGTAAGTAGAGGAGCCAGGACTCAAACTCAGTTCTATCTGACTCCAGAGTTCATATTCTTTAACTACAATAAGATTCCCCAAGTGAGTTCCAATTTATAAAGCATAATTCTAGGAACTTTTCATCTTTTTGCTTAGAGGTACTGAATTGACATCACTCCTGTCCCCTCATTTCTCCAATCAGGGTCATCCATATATCCGGCAAGGATACTTCATTAAGCTTGGGCTTAGAGGGGGCAAAGTCAGGAAATGTTGATTAATTGTATGCTATGGTTAGTAAATAACTGTCATGTGTCATTATATGTAAATCTCTAATTTCCACATATTTCTAATAGAAAACATACTAAGTACTCAAAATCATACCAGAATCACTTCTGTACTTCTCTGATGATTTAGAAGTTATTTGAATAACTAATCATTAATAGGGACCCTACTTATCCCACTATAGATATGACAGCTTATACATCATTCTAACTGATAGAATCCAGATGAACCCACATTCATGGTATTAAGATTATTGCTAGAAAAAATCTTATAATAGTATAAAAAATAGATATTTCATCAGTCCTTTTTTTCCCCTCTGTTGGTAAATACTTGACAAGAGAGGTTCTTAAATATCTACAAAACAGGAAAAGAATTTTTTTTTTCTTAAACTTCATGGTCTGGATACATTGAATTTCCTACAACAGGTCTCAAAGGATTACATTTTTGGCAAAAAAATGGGAGAGGGGGTGACAAAGGGTCTTTTTTCATCTTTTTTTTTTTTTTTCTGTAAAATAAAATACTTAGCTTAAAAATAAATTAGCAGAGAGAGTGAAGACAGGCATCAACACTGGGCTGAATCCAGATTTGGCCTGGAAAAGATATGAATGTGCTTATTACAGCAGATGCCTCCAGCACAGCAGAATTTTAGAATGGCCAGAGCGATAGTGTCTTGCTTTTATTTCCTCCCTTCATATTCTTATTCTTTCAGACAATTTAGCATTCCTTCCTCCTCCCCTCTCAGCACATCCTCTTCTTGCTTCTCCCACTGTTTCTTTCCAGTTTTAGATGGCTGCTCCTTTTTTCCTAGTCCTGGAAAACCCCTACTTCTGAGAAACTGTGAATTATTATAATATTTTGGAATTACTATTCTTTGTTAATATTAGTTTGTCTTCACTGTTTAAACTAGTGATATAAGACAACTGTGGAGTTTGGAGATTTGAAGAAACATTGTTACTTATAAATGTAAAGTTACATTAACCACCTGGTAGAAAATTGTATTTCACCTGCTTCCTTTGTGTAAAACCCTGTACTAGGCATTGTATGAGTTGTGGTGATGCATAAGACATGGTTTCTGCTGTCTAGTACTTGATTATCATGTAGGGTAGGCAGGCATGAAAATCGCTAGTAGTAAGCAAATAGGAAACAAAGTGAAATGTTCTACTAAAGAATGCCAACAATGAAGGTACTCTCCCTGAACATAATGACGCTGTGATTCATCATAATTGTTTCCCCTTTTGCCCTTTCTCTCTGGGTTCAGGCCTTGATAAGTGTAAGTTTTGTTCTCTTCCTCATATGGGGGGGCTTCTTGATCAGGTTTTCTAATCAACTTTCCATGATTTCCTGGGCTTATTCCTCATTTTCTCCTCTTTTCCTTCTTTTCAGAAGCCTCTTTCTGTTATTGACTCTGCCAGTCTTAGAGCATCCTTCAACATTAGTGTACATGAAAGCCACACTAATCAAGACTCTTTTATTAATATTATAGAGAAACTTATTCACAAAGGATAATTTAGTACAAATAATTAAACTTCAACCTCAACAACTGTTATGTCTTCTTGTTGGATTGTCCCCTTTATTATGATATAGTGCCCTTCTTTGTCTCTTGTTACAGTCTTTGTTTTAAAGTCTAGTTTGTCCAATATAAGTATTGCTACTCTGGCTTTCATTTGACATCCCTTGGCATGATAAATGTTTCTCCATCCCCTCCCTTTCAATCTGCAGATGTCTTTAGGTTTAAGATTAGTCTCTTGTAGGCAGCATATAGATGGATCTTGTTTTTTTATCCATTCTGTCACCCTTTGTCTTTTGATTGGATCATTTAGTCCATTTATATGCAAAATAATTATTGATAGTTATGTATTGCCATTTTATTTATTGTTTTGTGATTGTTCCTGAAGATTTCTCTGATCCTTTCTTGTCTTTCTCTTTCATGATTTGCTGATTTTCTTTAGTGATATATTTTGATTTCTTTCTCTTTATTCTTTGAATATTTATTAGCGGTTTTTGATTTGTGGTCACCATTACGTTTGTGTATAACTTCTTTTGCATAACAGTCTATATTAAGTTGATGGCCATTTAAGGTTGAACCCACTGTTTACTCCTGTCTTCCCCACATTTTAGGTATACAGAATCATATTTTACATCCTTTTATTTTGTAAGTTCTTTGAATTTTTTATAGAAATACTTATTTTAACTGCTTTTGTGATTCCTACTTTTGTACTGTCACTTTTGGTCTTTCCCACTCACAGAATCCCTTTTAGTATTTCTTTAGAGCTAGTTTAGTGGTCATGAACAACTTTAATTATAGTTTGTCTGTGAATCTCTTTATTTCTCCTTGTATTTTGAATGTTAGCCTTGCTGGATAGAGTATTCTTGGCTGCAGATCTTTCCCACCCAGCACTTTGAATATATCATGCCAGACCCTTCTGGCTTGCCAGGTTTCTGCTGAAAAATATGCTGATAGCCTTATGGGTTTTCCCTTTTAAGTAACTGTTTTCTTTTTTGTTGCTGATTTTAAGATTTTTTTTCCTTCTCATTATATTTTGCCAGTTTAATTACAATATGTCTTGGTGTGGATCCGCTTTTGTTAGGGGTTCTCTGTGCCTTCTGGATCTGGATATCAGTTTCCTTCCCCAGATTAAAGAAGTTTTAAGCCATTATTTCTTCAAATAAATTTTCTGCCCTCTTTTCTCTCTTCTTCTTCTGGGACTCCTATAATACAAATGTTATTATAATTGATGGAGTCACTGAGTTCCCTAAGTCTATTCTTGTTTCTATAATTTTTCTTTCTTTCTTTTGTTCAGCTTCATTGCTTTCCAATAGTTTGTCTTCTAGGTCACTGATTTGTTCCCCTGCTTTTTCCTGCTGTTCATTCCATCAATGGAATTTCATTTCTGTCATTTCATTTATTGAGCCCTTTATCTCTGCTGTGTTATTCCTTATCTCTATCTTAATGGTCTCACTGGCATCTTTCACACTTCTCTGAAGTCCAGTGAGTATCCTTATGATCATTGATTTAAATTCTCCATCAGGCATGTTACTTATATCTGTTTCACTTAGATCTCTGGCCATGGCCTTATCTTATTCTTTCATTGGGGATAAATTCCTCTGTTTTCTCATTTTGTCTAAGTCTCTGCCTGCTTCTGTGTGTTAGAAAAACCAGTTATGTCTCATGCTCCTGAAAGTAAAGGCCTTATGAAGAAGCGGTCATGTAGTGCCCAGGGCCTGATGCTTCAGGGAGTATCTCTGGTGTGTGTTATGTGTGCTCTGCTCTTGTGTTCTGGGCACTCTATCCTTCAGGCCAGTCATCTGCAGAGGCTCTCCTTGCATATTGTGGACAGTGTTTGATCCCTGGCCTGAATGTGGCAAGTTTTAATAAGGTGTGCTCCAGTCTACTTGTGAAATGAGACCTGACACCAATTTCTCCAGAACTGAGTCCCAGCAGAACTCCCTCATTAGGAGACGTGGTGTGGGCTGGGGTTTGTGCTGGTCTTCTGATGAAAGTGCCTGCCACACTGGGACTAAAGTAAGCATGACTGAGAAGGGCAGTCCCACCAGATCACAGACAGTCCCAACCAGGATCTTAGTGTATAAGTGAGTTAGGCAGCCACTATGTGCACTGTACTAGTTCCCATAGGTGGCCCATGCTTATGCTGAGGGGCAGGAATGAAAAATTTGTGCTGGCTGGCTCCTTTGTTGCCATAGTGGTCTCTCTGTGAGTGCTGGATGGAACACACTCCGTGAAGAGCAAATAATCTCCCCACTGTGTGCCCTTCACTCTTCAAATTACTACTTCCGCACCATCTGTCCTGAGGTTCTTTGCCTGCTTTCTCTCCAAGAGCATCCCTGATGCCGCCAGACTTTCCCAGAGCCCAGCCTGCTGACACTAAAAACTTCAGGTGTGAAACCTCTCTGGTTGCAAGAACTCATGAAATTCAGCCCCTCTCACCTTCCAAGCCAGTGGCCATAGGGAAATGTTCTCCTTGTATGTTTCTCTCTCTCTCTGTCTCTCTCACCCTTCTCCATGACCACAGCTTTCTCCCTCCCCTCTGTAGCAGCCAGGATCCATTTCTCCCCTAAACCATGTCCCCACACTTACTACCTTCTTTGATATGGCTTCTTCTCTACCTTACGTTGTGGAGTTTGTGCTACCAGTCTTCATGTCAATTTTTGGGGTACTTAGGATAATTTGATAGTTATCTAGTTGTATCTATAAGATGAGGCAAGTTTAAGATCCTCCTATTCTGACATCATCTTCCCCTAAGAATCTAGGAGGAATTACTTTGCGTCTGACCATCTCGTTGGATTCCATTAATCTGCTTGAGCAGCTGACAGAACTCTGAAACATGTTACTTACTAGATCACCAGTTTACTATGAAAGGATATAACTTAGGAACGGCCAGATGGAAAAGATGGAAAGGGCCAGGTATGGGGAAAGGGTGCATAGCTCCCATGCTCTCTCCAGGTGCACCTCTCTCCCCAAATCTCCATGTGTACACCAACCCAGAAGAAGCTCTCCAAACCCCCAATATTCCATGTTTTAGATATAATTATGCTACTTTTAAATTCTTCCTTAAGACATCGTCTGACTTCCTCTTATCTAAAATCTGGGCTTATCTAAAACTCAGTTATCTGAGTTTTAGAAAACAGAGTGTAAGCTCATGAAATAATTTTTCCCTCATGGATTTTCTTTTTTCTTTTTTTTAATGTTTATATGTGAGAGAGAGAGAGACAGACAGACAGACAGACAGACAGACGGAGCATGAGTGGGAGAGGGGCATAGAGAGAGGGAGACACAGAATCCAAAGCAGGCTCCAGGCTCTGAGCTGTCAGCAGAGAGCCCCACAGAACTTGAACTCACAGACTGTGAGATCCTCACCTGAGCTGAAGAAGGATGCTCAACCAACTGAGCTACCCAGGCTCAGTTCCTCATGGATTTTCTAATACTTGAAGTTCTGATTTGTATACAGAATTCACTATGAAATAAAAAATATATACCCACAAAGATATTATCAGAGTAAAAAAATAAGCCATACTAAAAGCCACTCTAACTTCTTAAACCTTGGGAAAATATTTTTATTATTTTAATAATATATTAACATTATATGATATATGTAATATATATGATATAATATTTAATAATATATTATGAACATGTGCTGAGCTGTTCTTTGTAGGGAATGGTGGGATGATAGATGGTACCCAGCTACCATAAATACCACAAGGACTGAGAGCTGATTTCAGGAGAAGAATTGAGTTAGCTCTGAGCCATCTGTTGTTTTATGCTAGATTCCCTTCATGACTAGTTCAGGTTATAAAATAAAATTTTGCTTTTAGTGGAAAGCCAACTGCTCTTCGTGAGACCAAATTTTTACCCACTTTTCTAGAATTACTTACATTAATCAGCCCAGATTGTGTGTGACTTGCAATTCAAATAACGTATATTTTATGGAAAAAAACTTAATTATCCTCACTTTAAGGTAGAGAACACTTAAATTTTTGTCTGATAATATCTCATTTAAATAGCTAATGAATGGAATAGTTTCGTGGAAAGAGGAAGCCCTGAGCCTCCTCCAGGGAACCTAATGAACAGCTTACCCACTGCCACCAGTCAGCTGCAGCCGTCCTGAAAAAACACTGCCTGGAAGGAAAAAAGACCTAGCATCTCAGTGGGACCCACAAGTTACAGAGGAGAGAGAGATCCTACATTCTTTCCCTCTGTTTGCATAAACTGACTATTCTTGGAGGCATGAGATTGTTAGGTCTGATGTTTGGCTTGTTACCTCCCCTTCCACTTCTGGTCCTGGAGTAGTGGGAGGTGGCAATAAACACAGCATGGGTATTTTACTGAAGACATTTAATGAATCACAGCTGTATGAGTACAACCCCTATCCATTTTCTTAAAGGAGTAGGTGGCAAGAGTTCTTGTAACATTTTTATGTAGTTGGCTGTGGTCATGATATACATTTAGAGACAAACCAGTGGGAAAGGCGAACCTCTTTCCCACTAAGCACACTGCAGTTTGTAACTCATTTTCAATAGATCACTTCAGCAGTTGTTTATTGAGTACCTGCTATGCATGAGATGCTGCAAGGGTGGTGATGAGGAGGATTATAGGAAAGTAAAAATGTGTTTAGTATTTCCTGTGTGCCATGCATTGTGGCTAAGTACGTTATGTTAATTGTGTCATAATCTTCATAATAACCCCCATGGTCTAACTGTTATTGTCTCAATTTCATATCTGAGGAAACTGGGTCTAGATAAATTTAAAAACCTTGCAATGGTCGTACAACTAATAAATAGGAAAAGGTGGAATTCTAAGGACTTTTCAGTCTGGCAATATAGCATACCAGATATTCTGAAACACCCCTCCCCCCACACCAGCAGCAGCAGCAGCAGCAGCAGCAGCAATAGAACACTAAAAATCTAGGATAAATACAAATATCTTATTAAGTGCATAACTAAGCACAAGAAAGTAAGAGAAATATTACAGAGTGAAAGATGGAAAAGAAGCAGGAATTTGATGTGATCTGCTGCCATGGCTTAAGCTGCAACTAACTTGAAGACATTTAGCAATACCTGGAACCTAGAGCCTTCAGTATTGGGTGGAGAGACTGAAATTTGTAGACATATTTATAATTTAAGGAAACAGTTTCTAAGCCATGGTCATCTCTTCCCTGAATTATTATCCTCTTACTGATTTCCCTGCTTTCACCTTTGCCCCTTACATTCCATTGTCAACATAGCTGGCAGAGTTACCTTTTTAAAATGTAAGTCAAATCAGGTCATTCTTCTGCTCAAAACCCTCCAGTGGCCTCTTATCCTACTCAGAACTACTTCCCCAAATTAACTTCATGATTTTGTCCCTTAGTTTTCTCATGTCTGTGCCTAAATATCACTTTCAGTAAGACCTGTCCTGATAGCCCTATTTAAAATTCTACCCATCCCTCTCCAGCACTGCTACTCTCCTTTCCCTGTGTGTGTGCATCACATATGTTTATTACATTTATTTTCTGTGTCTTGCCACTTGAATGTAGACTCCAGCAAAGCAAAAAGCTTCATTTGTTCACTGGTATATCCTCATCTCCTAGATTGTATCTGGCACATAATTCGTCCTTAATAATGGCTGAAGGAAATTAATAAAATGTGAAAACAAATATGGTACAAAAGATCAACAAAGGCCAAAGTTGTTTTTTGAAGATTAAAACTAGACTTCATACTCCATTTTGGCTAACTCCAGAGTCTATCACTTTAACCACTACAGAGTACACAACTTCCAAAATACAGTTCCCTTCCAACTTCACAAATTTTGCCATCTAGTAATTGGACATCAGAGTCACACTGACAGGACTTTAATGGCTCCTGGACATGTTACTTTACTTCTCTGTGCCCCAATGTCATTAATTACAAATAAGGATGATAATAGTATCTACCTTGCTGGATTATTATGAGCATTAAATGCAATAGCACGTGTAAAATGCTTACTGCACTTGAAGGTAAACCTTCAATAAATGTTAATGACTGCTACTGATTTTTTTTGTTATTGTACCTTTTGCTCCTCTTTCTCCTCTTCCCTTCCTCTTGTCAAGTTAACTCAGTTCTCCCAGGAAGTGTTACGAATGTGATGAAAGCCAATCAAAAATGCTATAGGTGGGGTACCTGGATGGCTCAGTCAGTTAAGTGTCTGACAGTGTTAGTTAAGTGTCAGGTCATGATCTCACAGTTAGTGAGTTTGAGCCCCGCATTGGGTTCGCTGCTGTCAGCACAAAGCCTGCCTTGGATCTTCTGTCTCCATCTCTTTCTGCTTCTCCCTGTCCTGTGCGGTCTCATGCATGCACTCTCTATCTCTCTCTTTCAAAAATAAATAAACATTTTTAAAAAGTCCTATGTGGGGCACCTGGGTGGCTCAGTTGGTTGAGCATCTGACTGCAGCTCAGGTCATGATCTCACGGTTCATGAGTTCAAGCTCCGCGTCAGGCTCTATGCTGACAGCTCAGAGCCTGGAGCCTGCGTCAGATTCTGTCTCCTCTCTCTGACCCTCCCCCATGCTTACTCTGTCTCTCCCTCTCTCTCTTTCAAAAATAAATAAAACATTAAAAAAAAGTCCTACAGGTGTACACACTAATTGTCTAATACAAGAATCAACCCTCAAACCAACTGTGCAATTAATTCTTATTGGCTCTGTGTTGAGTTTTGATGGCTAGAACAGATCAGTAATGTGGGGAAGGGGTGGGGTTGAAGAATGAAGGATGTGGTTTATGTATTGCTCTTAGATCAAGAGAACTTTGGGACAACCGTCCAAGGGCTCCATAACAACAGCCTTCTCTCCATACACACACACACACACATACCCCACTCTACCTATCAGCCTATACACTCCCTATTAAAAGGTCATATGCTGATTACTTGAATGGAAAACAAACAAGATATTTGACTAATTCCCCAATGGTATCATATCACGTATTTAGAAGCATGTTTAGTGTTTAGTGTTTAGAAACAGTCTGTCACTAAACATTTGACACTTGAGTAGAAGGATTCTAAAAGTTCTATTCAAGCCTGCTATCTATTCTTCCTATCCTCTTTTATAAGATTGCAAATTCAAATGCTTAAAGAAACCAGGCGAGTAATATAAATGATTGAAGGGAAAATTGTACAGAACTGGAGAATGCTTGTTTCATGTATTTAGTTCCAGTCATTTCTTGTCAGGCAAAAATGAGGGCATAGTGTTACCAGGTCCCACACTTTTCAAAGAAGACATCTGCTTTTAAATTTTTTTTCCACAGGGTGCCTGGGTGGCTCGGTTGGTTAAGCATCCGACTTTGGCTCAGGTCTGATCTCACCATTTGTGAGTTCAAGCCCTGCATTGGGCTCTGTGCTAATAGCTCAGAGCCTGGAGCCTGCTTCAGATTCTGCGTCTCCCTCTCTCTCTCTCTCTGACCCTCTCCCACTCACATTCTGTCTGTCTCTCTCTCTCTCTCAAAAATAAGTAAGTAATAAAAAAATTTTTTAATTTTTTTCCTAATTATTAATAATAAAATTCAAAACAAAAGAAATTCAAACTGCCAGTCTGTAGCCGCTGCTATAAAACTGTGTTGAGCTGTGCAGGAAACAATGAGAATTGCAGAGTTTTAACCTGAAAGATAGGTCTAGCTAAAGATATGAATTTGAGAGTCTTGTAAAGAGAGAGGAGTACCAAGCCCAGTTGGGAGGAGAAAGAAAAGAAAATAATAAAGGTCAGAAACTTGGAAAAAATCTGAGGAATGAGAAAAGGAAGAAAAGCCAAAGAATGAGACAGCTTAAGAGACTCACATGTAGGAGATTAGGAGAAAATACTAAATCCCTACTTTTGGAATAGAAGTTAAAAGAAAGTTGCTAATTTGAGCAGTCTTTTAGTAGGTTATGTAGTGCCATTAACTAATGGCACTTATAAATGATTAAACTAATCATTTATTTCACAGGAAAGCAATGAGAAAGGAAATATAATTATGACTAAAGCTAGGCTCTAATTTATTCCACAGTAGCATGGAATTTGATGTATTCTGTTGGCTCCTCCAAGTACATATTCTTTAGAGAAAATATACTGAAAATGCACTGAAGGGAGGCAGCATCCATCTGCTGAAAAGTCAGACAGGGCTGCAGAGTTGGGTCCTCTGTAAGTATGTTTCTGATTCTTCCTCAGACTTAGTGTACTTAATATCCTGGATCCTGTGGCAGGATTCCAGGGCAGTCAAATAATTCCTGACATACTAATTTAAAAATAAAATTTTACAACAGAATAACTTAATCAAAACATGAAAATTTGTTTGAATATTTTCAACTTCTAGAGAAAATGGACTTCTCTCAAAAGTGTACTTCTTCTGAGGCACCTGGGTGGCTCGGTCGGTTAAGTGTCTGACTTCAGCTCAGGTCATAATCTTGAGGTCTGTGAGTTTGAGCCCCACGTCAGGCTCTGTGCTGACAGCTCAGAGCCTGGAGCCTGCTTCAGATTCTGTGTCTCCCTCTCTCTCTTTCCCCCACCTCCACTCATGGTCTGTCTCTGTCTTCCAAAAATAAATAAATGTAAAAAAAAACCAAAATTTAAAAAAGTATATCTCTTCTTACTTTGCTGTCATCATATATAGAATACAGTATAAACTGTCCCCCAGTTTGAGAAAGGAACTAGCCAGCCTTAATGTCCACTCTGATTTTGCTTAGAACCAGTAAGATCTCTGCTATTCCCACCCACTGTCCCACCTATTATAAAACTTGGGGGAGAGGGTGGAGGGGAGATGATTATGAATTATACAGGCCTAGACTAGACAGGATTTTATTTATAGGCAACATGAGGGTTGGAAGAAAATATTAGACTATAGATTTTTAAATTATTTAGAGAATATTTCAAATTTTTTTAAATAATGCAATTAAAAGTACATGAGCCACTTGGGAGCATTGACATGATGTGTAGTAATGGGAAAATGTTATACTGTTTGAATATCTAGGTCCCAAAAAGCTTTGGCTTTTATATTTACTGCCTTAAAGTATTTCCATGAAAAGTTGAGAATGTGTTTATATGATTGAATACATAATGTATTTGTTAGGTTTTCTTTTAATATTACTGAGAACAACTGGAGAAAAGTAGCTATTCCTAATTTGGCTCAGAACATCCATGTGACCATCTTAGGTGAGAAGTCAGAAACTGGGCATATAGTATAGTGCCTCCGACAGGGCTTAAGCAGATAGAGACCCTCCTGGGCCAGGATTCTTGTGCAACCCACAGCTCTGTGACAATTGCTTGTCCTCATTTCAGTTGTGCCCCAAGAAAAGTAAAATCTGCAACATGATGTAAGAAACAAGTGTGTTACCAAAACTATAGGAGGAAAATGCAGGGTTAGAGAGTCAGCTTCCTACATAGAAGAACACTGGGAAGTTTAATGTCATATAGACAAAATCCTAACTCCAACTCACTTCCTTTGTGTGTCTCTTATATACATTGAATTTACAAATAAAATTTCATTTGAAGAAAAGCTTAAACTCCACTTTCAAAAAAGGTCATAAACCCACTCCCATCTTTAAATGGCCCAGAACATGTCACCAAAAACTTTGTTGAATTGAATTGAATTGAATTGAATTGATTATCCAATGTTCAGTACAAGAACCCAAGTCCTCTGATTCCAGATTAACTCATTGCTCTATATGAGCTTTAATCCTTTGGCCTGGATCCGTGATTGCACATTACTCATCCTTGCTGCGCATTATTCACCTGGAGTGATTTTATTTTATTTATTTATTTATTTATTTATTTATTTATTTATTTATATTTTTTTAATATATGAGATTATTGTCAAATTGGTTTCCATACAACACCCAGTGCTCATCCCAAAAGATGCCTTCTTCAATGCCCATCACCTACCCTCCCCTCCCTCCCACCCCCCATCAACCCTCAGTTTGTTCTGTTTTTAAGAGTCTTTTATGCTCTGGCTCTCTCCCACTCTAACCTCTTTTTTTTTTTTTCCCTTCCCCTCCCCCATGGGTTTCTGTTAAGTTTCTCAGGATCCACATAAGAGTGAAAACATATGGTATCTGTCTTTCTCTGTATGGCTTATTTCACTTAGCATCACACTCTCCAGTTCCATCCATGTTGCTACAAAGGGCCATATTTCATTCTTTCTCATTGCCATGTAGTACTCCATTGTGTATATAAACCACAATTTCTTTATCCATTCATCAGTTGATGGACATTTAGGCTTTTTCCACAATTTGGCTATTGTTGAGAGTGCTGCTATAAACATTGGGGTACAAGTGCCCCTATGCATCAGTACTCCTGTATCCCTTGGGTAAATTCCTAGCAGTGCTACTGCTGGGTCATAGGGTAGGTCTATTTTTAATTTTTTGAGGAACCTCCACACTGTTTTCCAGAGTGGCTGCACCAGTTTGCATTCCCACCAACAGTGCAAGACACCTGGAGTGATTTTAAAGACAACTGATACAAAACTCCCATCAAAAACCAATTAAAACCAAGATCTTTGGGACCGAGGCCTGGACATCAGTGTCTTAAAAGTTGTGCAGTTGGAATCTTTAAGGGTCCTAAACCCAGAGAGTCTGCCATTACCTTTGTGAAAATGCTGAAGGTATCTCATATAGCTTAATAACATACTTTACCAGTAGACATTATTATAAAGATAGTACTCTCTAGACTTTGTGAAGAAGGGGAATGGTGCTTTTAGGGACCAAAAAATAACTTTGTGCCTTTCTTCAGGTCTTTAAATTTAAAATTCTGCAAGATAGATTAATGAAAAATGAAGGCTACCTGTTTGAATTCATTGCACCTATTGATTTAAATCAAAAAGTATATATTCAAGTCTTTATGTTCAGAACCCTTTGGTAAGCTAAGTGAGGAGCCTTACCATAGAAGATGTAGCTTCTATCTTTGAGGAACTTGTGATTTATTATAATTGATTTGGGGAAAAAGAACTTACAAAATGCAATAATAATAATAATAATAATACCTAGCATTGATTGAACACTTCCTGGGTACCAGACACTGTATGAAGCAACTTATATGTACCATGCCATTTAATCCTCACAATCATAACCTTGAGAAGTATGGGATTAAAAACCCTTTTATCTTTATTTAACAGATGAGGAAAATAAAGCACAAAAAATTAAGTAACTTACCCAAAGTTATGTAAACACAAGTAGTCTGAGTCCAGAACCCATTCTCCTTAACCATCAGTCAACCTATAAAGTAGTAAGAGATAATGAAATTTTTTTTATGTTTATTTATTTTTGAGAGAGAGAGAGAGAGAGACAGAGTAGGGGAGGGGCAGAAAGAGAGGGAGGCACAGAATCTGAAGCAGGCTCCAGGCTCTGAGCTGTCAGAGCCTGACACGAGGCTTGAACTCATGAACTGTGAGATCATGATCTGAACTGAAGTCAGAGGTTTAACCAACTGAGCCACTGAATCACACAGGTGCCCCTGAAATGGTTGTTTTTAAGCCACTAACTTTTGTGCTGTTGTTTTTACACAGCAATAGATAAGAGAAATTCTGGTTCATAGCAAGTGCTATGTAACTATTAGCTAATATCAATGTTATTATTTTTTTTAAGTTTATTTATTTAGGGAGAGAGAGAGCATGCATGAGCCAGGAAGGGTCAGAGAGGGAAAGAGAATCTCAAGCAGGCTCTGCACTGTCAGTGCAGAGCCCTGCACAAGACTTGATCTCACCAACCATGAGGTCATGACCTGAGCCGAAACCCAAGAGTCAAACATTTAACCAACTTGAGCCACAGAGGTACCCCCTTGATGTTATTATTATGTAGATCTTTGATACCAAGTTTTGACATCCAGATATGATCAGTGAAGGGCTGTTATACGTGCTTGGATGAGGGGAACAACATTAATTAAACAATATTTTATTAACTTTGCAGTAGAATATGGCTTAAAAGAAATATTGATTAGTGCAAGAGAAGTTTTTTTTCAATATTAATTTATTATCAAATTGGCTAACACACGTTGTGTAAAGTGTGCTCTTGGTTTGGGGGGTAGATTCCTGTGGTTCATCGCTTACATACAACACTCAGTGCTCATCCCAACTAGTGCCCTCCTCAATGCCCATCACCCATTGTCCCCTCTCCCTCATCCCCTCATCAACCTTCAGTTTGTTCTCTGTATTTAAGAGTCTCTTATGGCTTGCCTCCCTCTCTCTCTGTAACTATATTTTTACCCTTCCCTTCCCCCATGGCCTTCTGTTAAGAGAAGATATTTTTAAGAACTGTTTTGGAAGTTTCACAAAAATAAAACACAATACACTGACATGCCAATCAGTGGTCTCATCATGCTAAATTACTTTATATTGCAAATACCTGCTGAAGTATGCAATTGTATACTTTCTGTGATTCAGGATATTAGGTCGCCATTAATAACTCTTGGTCTTCCTTGTGGTTAAGTCGAAATTTTACTGGCTTCATCCCAATACCTGTGAAATTTGATAGCAGATTTTCTCTGGAATAACAATGAAAGCACTAATTCGTAATTCTCAAAGTTTAACAAAGAACGAAGAGGTTTGTTTTTGCTCAGACAAGCCCTAGAATGCTGTTTCCGTAGGCTCTCTGTCTGCTGTTTGCATTTTTGCTATCTCTCTCAAGTTAAGAAGGCATTTGTATTAGACCAGAATTTTTATCTATTTACTAAATAACTGATTTCACAATTGCATGTTTGATGGCTTGACTCATTATGTTATAAAGATCTGTGGTTTTATAAGGAAATCAGTAGAAAGACAACACATTTTGCTTTACTGTTTTTCTTACAAAATAAATTCATTTATTTAATTGGGGTTGGGGGGGATTGCAGGGACTATACTTGGCCAACACTAAAGTCTGTTATCATCTCCATCCAAGAAAGTTAACTGAAGCTGACTTGACTTCTGGGAAGTGCGTTGTAGCTGACATCTGGGTGTGCCCCATACCAAAGTGTTATCATGAGAGATTGATTGGTCCATCAGGAATGGAATTTGAATCCCCTCAAAGGACTGAATAAAACAAAATTATCTGGACTATATTACCTTTTTTGGAGTTAATAAACTTTACTTTTTTACAACATAACTCTCTCTGTTAGTGGGATGCTGTGTCACAATTGTCAGTTACTTATTCTTCCTACCGTAACTATATACTATTCCAGTAACTTCATCCCAATGTTTTAAACCTTGTACATGACAGTACATTATAGAATTACCATCATAGCCCCCCACCCCAGCAGCATGCTAAACACATCTTTGATGCTCTGAAAAATGTTCTTAGTTATAGCATAATATATCCTTAGGTACCTATGCTGTGCAAACCCTTCTATCCAAATGCAAATCTAATTTTTTTTTAATCATTGCTTACTTCTTTTATCTGTCACCCTGCTTTTCTTTTGGGTCTTGAGAAAAATGAGATTCTAATCCAAAAATGCTTTAAGAATGCTTACTGTGCTATAAAAGGCAAAGAAGCACTAGTATCTTTATATTTATGATTGACATGTATATAATCTTAAAACACCATTGACTCCAGATCTTTTTATTTTTCATGGTGAACACTTGCCAAAGGTAGGAAAAAGATTAAGGCATGCATCTCATAGAATGAATGTAAATAATTGCAAATATTTCCTATTCCTTCTCCTACTTAAATTTGAAAATCAAAGTTCTTGTAATCTAGTCATTGATAAAAATGTTGAAAAGGGCAGAACTTCATAGCAGGCTACTTGACACTTCCTTTTAGGATAGTGTCACTGTATTTAGTCATTAGATGTTGAAGATGTAACGGTAAGATAATTTGGAATCAAATGCCTGGAATTGTTGTATAGGAGCCAAAATATAACATGTGCTCTGGAGTCGAAGTATAACATGAAGACAGAGTTTAGAGATAAAGAGGAATGATAGTTTTATTATTTTGCCAGGCAGAGGAAGTTGCAGCAGGCTAATGCCTTCAAAACTGTAGACTTGCTCTGGGTAAAAGACTTGAGGGGTTTTGTAGGAAAATACAGGATCTGGGAGGTTTGGATAGGAATCAGGTTCGTGCTGCCAACCCTGTTCGTTATGTCTTCAAGGTGGTCCCATGACTAGAGCCATCTGAATCTCGTTATTAAGTATGCATTGAAATCAGTGAGAAGTCAATATGGAAATGGAGTTCATGGAGCAAAGGATTCTAGAGAAAAACAAGTGAAAGGGAGGGAGAGGTTTCAAGAATGAGGAAGAGAAAATTTTGTTCAGTTTGGTTCGGGCAAGACTTGCTAAAGCATTAATGTGTCCATTTTAATTTCCATCCATCTTTACATTTCTATAGCAGTTTCAGAATGTCATATTAAGGAGTTTAGACTAATATTATTTTCTAGTCACAAAGAAGTATACAATAGCATACTCTTGAATAAGGCAGTGATGTGATTGTGTTTCAGAAACTTACAATGGTGTGGAAGAGGTTCAGGAGGATTTAGAGGTTGGAGGAACAGAGGCCACATAGTAGGCTAGTATGACAGACAAATGTTGATTACAGTACTTAGGGAGAGATCCACATGGAAAGTTATCTATAGCATGTTTCGCTTAAGCAGGGGTTACAAACTAATTGCCTACAGAGGCCAACAAATAATGCAAATAGTTAAACTGGTCAAAGGAAGAACAAGTCTAATGAGGGCAGCCCCCACTCTGCCCCATCAGTTGTCACCTGGCAGGAATGCAGGAACATTGTTACCACATCTTTCAGTTTTTCAAGAGAAGCTGGAAGTTTAGCCTTTAAATAGAATCTCTTCATTTGTAAATGTTGGCTTAATTTAAAAAAAAATTCTAGATGGCTAAAAAAAAAAGCAAACAAAAACATCTACAGCCAGAAGCAGCTAGTAGTAGGATGCCAGCTTTTACAGCCTGTAGCTTTTAGTTTCTTCTGGCTGTGATTCTTGTTGTGTAGTATGGTAAGGAAAAGACCTAAGGATAGGAATTAGAAAATTTCTGGTGAAGTACAGTCTGATAACATAACTGAGAAAAGAATGGCAAATGCAAAACTCATGACTCTCTTTGTGGGTAGCAAAAGCCAAGATTTTATTAACAACTTGTCCCTAAAGAGCACTTTATAAATAGATTGCTCTGTTTAGGTTAATTTTGCTTAGGTAGCATTGTTTCCTTCCTATTAGTCAGCATTGTTAGCATTTTTGAGAAATCATGGATTTGATGGAGACTTGTGGAGGAGCTGCTGAATTACAGAAGTTATTACAGCAAAATAAATTATGTGGTGCTATAAATACTTGACTCAGTGACTCAGCAAATTCCCTTTATGTCCAAAAGGAAACATGTTGTACCTAACTCATGAGGTCTGTTTTTAATTTCTTCAGCTTCGCAGTTGTTCCTGTTTGTCACTGATAGATTTTTACATGATGTGAGACACATAAAGATAAAGACATACCACTTTCTGAGGGAGACTTAAGTATTGGGGAAATGAAAGCAGTGGTGGGGGGGACCTTTAGTCATTGGAGTGCTTTTGTATTGATGGCAGGGGATTACCAGGAAGAAGTCAGAGAACCATCTGGGATGGCTGTGAGAAACTAGATAGTTTTATTATACTCTTGGTAACATTTCCAACTAATAAAATTAGAATAAAAATTTTAATGTTAGAAGCAAAACCCTAGAAAATATGTAATTAACTTCTTTAGAATTCAACAATCATTCTATTTAACTCTAACACTCACATTTAAAATACTTCAACCAGACATTTGAGTTGATGCCAAGATGTGCCAGAGATGGTTTCTGCCTTCAAAGACTATTAGGAGAGAGACTATATGTACACAAAATTTGTAAATTATTTATGTTTAATTAAATAATTGTTCGATACTTTGTTTATAAAACCTAGTAAATTGTTGGTCTTTTAGTAAATATTTATTATCATCTGTTAATGAGCAGGCAAAAATAGTACTGTGTAGGAACTGATTTCATACATTTTCTTATAAAACAGTAGAGAATTATTTTTAAAACTCTTTGCATCTTGATTATTTTTTGTAATAAAAATACTAACACTCCTTATTGCTATTAAATAAAGCACAGTGGCAACTAAAATCTGTCAAAAACTCTTCCATCCTATATAATTCTGAAAGGTTCTAACCTTTCATTTCAGCATATTCTTGAACAAAAATAGCTAAATGTAAAAATAGAATGAAATAATTATTAAAGAAGTATAAACAAAATTCCATGTAAGACAGTAGCTTAGTCTGCTTGGACTGCCATAACAAAATACTATAGACCGTGGTTGAAACACAGACATTTATTTTCTCATGGTTCTGGAGGCTAGATATCCAAGATCAAGGTTCCGGCCAATTCAGTTTCTAATTAAGGACTTTCTTTCTGGCTTGCAGCTGCCTTCGTGCTGTCTTTACATGATGTTTCCTCAGTGCATGGATACAGTGAAAAAGAACAGGAGGGAGGGAAAGGGGAAGAGAGAGCACTTTCTGGTATCTGTTCTTAGAATGACTCTAATCCTATCATGTCAGGACACCCACCCCCACTTAGGACCCCGTTTAATTTTAATTACTTCTTTCAAATACACCGCACGGGAAGCTAGGGCTGCAACATACGAATTTTAGGGGGACACAAACAGTCCATTCATAACAGATAAGAAATAGAGAGGAAGCAACCAGGAAGGCATTTTTGAAAAGGTAGCATTTGAATAGGTCCTTGAAGAATGGGTAGGCTTTTAACCATTAGCAATTGGAAGGAGAGATTCCAAGTGGAAGAAATAGTTTAACCAGTATCATGGCAATGAGGAAGCAAAGAGTATATTCAGCACACAGGAGTCAGCTCTTTCACTTGCAGGATGACATCTACACAAGTGAACAGTACTCAGGAAGTAAAGAGGATGTGGCCAAATTATTTTGTACCTTATAAAACATCATTTTCTGGTTTCAGCACAGCTCTAACTAGTTGTGTGACTTTGGCTATTCCCCTCTACTTATGTGTGTCTCAGCATGCCATTTGTCAATGGAAAAATTATCTCTGGGCTTTCTTTTAATTTAATAAATCTGTACTTCAGAACAAGTACGCGTTTTTTTTTTTAAGGTAACCATTGAGACTTTATTATAGGCTGTGAGATCTAACTTCGAAATGTTATAGCTGCCTTATGACATTAATATGCAAACATGCTAGGATACACAGAAGTGTGTTAAATTATTTCATCATTGAGCAATGGAACACACAGAGTGGAAATTTCAAATTTTGCTTAATACAAAGACAAATGAAATTTTGGTGTGAAATAAAGGATTAGATTTTCTCATTTGAGGGAGGTGTTCTGTGATCTTATGAAATTACTGAGCCTCAATTGTGTACAATTAAGATAAAATCCTCTGGATTTTAAGTAAGCAGTTTAACAAGTATTGTGTGTTTGCGTGTGCCCATATGCTTTCATATTTGTGCTCTTACACCAGCAGATGTGCACACTTCTGCAAGTGTTTTGATGAGAGGCAGAAAAATCTGCAGCCACTTACCAATGTTGAATTGGACTCCTCCCACCTCTGCATGAATTGGGAACCTTTTTCTGCATATTCCAGGGAGAGAATATGGACCTCCCAGGGAGAGTTGACCAGGCAAATTAAGCAAATACTTGGTTTCTCCAACCTTGTTCCATGCCCTTTTTCAATTTCATTGGCTCTTTTATTTTCCCCTGCCTTGGACAGTCTGATTCTTTCATGACTGCCTTTTCTGCCTTCTTTCAATTCATTTGTAGGCACCTGGGTAAGGAAGCCATAGACTCATAGGGTTATTTCCTTTTGAGTAGGAACTAGACCTTAAGCTATAGGAATGAAACATGAACAGTAAAATTCTATACAATAAATGGACATAGAGCCTGGGGATAGGGATAGGGAGATGATTTTGTGGTGTTCCTTAAAGCCTTAGGAATGGAAAATGATCCCTTGGGGCTTAAAGAACATCTTCAGTCCTAGAACAGTTTAATCTAGCTTTACAACTATTTATTCTTAACCCTGGACCTGTCTTGGTTATTTTTAGCCAAATAATTACTACTATTTACTTATTTTCTAGAATTCTAGGTTAGTTGTGAGCAAACTTGGATAACTTTGACCCAATCTGTATGATTCAGTAGATAATTCTTCTTTCTGTGAAACAGCTCCTAGGTCAACAGCTTGTTCCTCATTGCAGAGGCTTAGTTTTAATGAGTCTTTACAACCTAAATAAGAAGCAGGAGAACTAAAGTTGAAGAAGAATTGTTTTCCTCAACAACAGCATATTTCTTTTCAAGAAATACATTTTCTTTCCCCACTATATATAGTCAGCTTATAATACTAAGTTTTGCTTCTCAAAAATAGGTTGGTCTACCTTTTTCACATACACATCCAAGTCAAGAAGGTGTTATCTTCATAATGAACTTAAGCTAGAGCTTAGGTGACTCACCTGAGAATATTCTATCAGTCAGAAACTATTCAAGGTCCAACCCCGGTATTTACTGCTCTGTGGCCTCCACTTTGCGGAGGCACCACCTTAATGAATCACACTGGCTGTCTGTCACTCATTCTCTCACAACCACAGTTTCAAAATAAAACCTTGGAAAATGGAGGCACTGAAGTAACAGTTGCAGTTACTTCACCCACTGTTGACTGTTCTATGGATGCAACCTACAATTTGAGTCTTTATTTGGTCGTTGACAAAGGCCTTAAATTTTTGAGTCAAAACTTCAGTAAAATTAAGAAATTTAGGCCCTAAGATGTTGATTCTGTTGTTTATAGGAAATGCTTTCAAGACTTACTTTGCTTTTCATAGTTCTAACAAAATAATTTAATGTGTGTGTGTTTTTGGGGGGTGGGGTTTTTTGGGTGGTTTTTTGTTTGAGGTTTTTGTTTTGTTTTTTTCTTTTTTTTTTTTTTTTCCTCTCTGGAAAAGTTGAGTAGATGGAAACTATGAAAGGAAAAGATGTACTACAAAATTGTAAGTCAATAGTTCTGTGGTTTCTGCTTTCATCTAGTAAAAAGAAGAAAATAGTATAAGGAAGAAGTTCATTTTTCTTAGATTATTGGTAGTAAAATTCAAGTTAAAAATCAGAGTTTGCTAATTGTGTTTTTCCTCTAGATTCTCTTTCTCATCAGAATAATCTCTCAAATAAAGATAATATCTAAATTTAATCAGAAGTTTTAACTGTTAAGTTTAATCATGCAAGGAAAGAAATGTGCACTTTCAGGGGATTCACCTTTGTAGTTTTATCCTGATACAGTAGTGACCTGTTACATGTATGTTAGAGCTGGATGGCCATAGTCAGCTTTTTAGGTGCCTAGCCTGCCTTGCTGCCTCTGCAGGCCACTAAAACTGCTTACTGTTTTACCCAAGCAGGTGCTTAATTTTTCCAGCATATCCATGACTTCCCACATAGGCTTTTAGCTAGTGTACTATTACCTTGTACAACTATGCTACTGCCTGCACTATGTCTTTGAACCCCTGGCTGCTGCTTTTTATTAAATAGATATTAAGTGTCAGGTTGCTCTGCTAAGTGTTTTACATATTGAATCTTGCCACCCCCATGGGGCAGAGCTACCCTTAAATGAAGTTAGCACAGTATACCATAATCTTAGCTTTGCTTCCGTAATGTATCTTCTGAATTATCAGACAGTGGTAATGACTACAGCTACCATTCATAACTAAGCTTATTTTTTTTTCTTTTTTACTGTGGTAAAACATACATAACATAAAATTTACCATCCTGACCATTTTTAAGTGTACAGTCCAGTGGTATTAAAGACATCCACATTGATGTGCAACCACTGTCACCATACATCCCCATAACTCTTCTCAAGTCGTAAAACTGAATTTCTGTACCTATTAAACAATAATTCCCCATTCTTCTTCCCCCAGCCCCTGGCAACTACCATTATACTTTTTGTCTTTACGATTTTGACTACTCTAAGTACCTCATGTCAGTGGAATCATACAGTATTTGTCTTTCTGTAACTGGCTTATTTCACTAATCATAGTGTCCTTAAGGTTTATACATGTTACAGCATATTGCAGAATTTCCTTCCATTTTAAGGCTGAGTAATATTCCATTAGTATGTGTATATCACATTTTGCTTATCCATGTATCCAGTCGATGGACACTTATGTTTCTTCCACAGTTTAGCTATTGTGAATAATGCCACTATGAACATGGGTATACAAATATCTTTTTGAGACTCTGCTTTCAATTCTTTCGAAGTAGAAGTGTTAGATCGTATGGTAATTCTTTTTCTAAGTTTTTGAGAAACCACAATATTGTTTTCCACAGTAGCTATACCATTTTACATTCCCACCAGCGATACACAAGACTTCCTCTTCTTTATTTCCTCACCAGCACTTGTTATTTTCTGGTGTTTTTTTCTAGTTTTATTGAGAAATAATTGACATATTTCACTGTACCAGTTTAAGATATATAACATGATTTTTTATTTATGCATTTTTAAAATTTTTGTAATGGAAGGATGGTTGAATAAATGTTACATTAGTGTCAGATGTACACACAGTGATTCAGCATGTCTGCACATTATGCTGTGCACACCACAAGCATAGCCACCATCTGTCAGCATATAACACTATTACAATACCATTGACTATATTCCTTATGCTGTGTCTATTATCCCCATGACTTTCATTCCATAACTGGAATTCTCTATCTCCCATTCCCCTTCACCCATTTTACCCATCCCTCCCACCCTATTTTCTGGCTTTTTTTTTTTAATAGTACCTATCCTAATGGGTGTGAGGTGGTATTTCATTGTAGTTTTGATTTGCATTTGCCTTATGATTAGTGATGTTCAGCATCTTTTCATATGCTTATTGGCCATTTGTTTATCTTCTGTGAAGAAATGTCCACTCAAGTCCTTTGTCTATTTTTGAATCAGGGTGGGGTTTGTTATTTTTAGTCTTAGAAGTTCTCTGTATATTCTGAATATTAATCAGAACGTGATTTATAATATTTATCAGAATATGGTTATCATGTATATGATTTGCAAATACTTTCTCCCATTCTGTGGGTTGCCTTTTTACTCTGCAAGTAGTGTGTTTGGGTGCACAAAATCTTTATTATTTCTTTTTTTCTTTTTAAGTGTACTTAGAGAGAGAGCACAAGGAGGGGAGAGGCAGAGAGAGAGCACAAGCAGGGAGAGGCAGAGAGAGAGGGAGAGAGAGAGAATCTCAAGCAAGCTCTGCATTGTCAGCGTGGAGCCCAACACGGGGCTCAAACACATGAACCATGAGATCATGACCTGAGCCAAAACCAGGAGTCAGACACTTAACTGACGGAGCCACCAGGCGCCCCTTTGGATGCCAAAAATTTTTAATTTTCATGAAGTACTATTTGTCTGTTTTTCCTTTTGTTGTTATGCCTTTAGTGTCCTATCCAAGAAATCATTGCCAAATACTATGTCCTAATATTTTTATACTGTACTAATCCCCCCACTTTAGACCTTAGTGGCACACTATAAAAATTGCTTTATAGTGATTGCTTCAGATCACTGAAAATACACCCCAAGTCCTAGAAAGGTAGTTTTCCCTTAATCTCTGATAAAGTGGAATCCAAGAAGTATGAGCTATTTTCAGAGTGGCTACCCTATTATTTTTATCTAGGAACAATATTCATTTTCATCAATGGATAAATAAAGGTTACTTTAGAACATGTGCTATTTGGAGGCGCCTGGGTGGCTCAGTCAGTTAAGCAGCTGACTTCGGCTCAGGTCATGATCTCATGGTCCGTGAGTTCGAGCCCTGCGTCGGGCTCTGTGCTGACAGCTCAGAGCCTGGAGCCTGTTTCAGATTCTGTGTCTCCCTCTCTCTGACCCTCCGCCGTTCATGCTCTGTCTCTCTCTGTCTCAAAAATAAATAAACGTTAAAAAAATTAAAAAAAAAAAAAAAGAACATGTGCTATTTGGAGTAAATATATAGCCTCTGTATTTGTCACTTCATCTCTGGAATCTGCCAAGCCAAAAGGGCCTGGGCATTGGAACCATTAATTCATGCCTCTTCCACCCTCACTCATTACACCATTGCCTTGTTTTGAATTTGCAACTGTCCCACTTGCTGGTTATAATGTATTATCCTTTTAATATATGCTAGATTTGATTTGCTAAAATTGTGTTTAGAATTTTTGCATCTATATTCATGCAGCATATTGATATAATTTTGTAATGTCTTCTGGTTTTTTAATCAGAGATAACACACTCATAGAATGAGTTGAAAGGTATACAGTCTTCTTTAATTATTTGGAAGAGTTTGTGTTGAATTGGTGCAAGTTCCTTCTTAAATGTTTGAGAGAGTTTTTAGTGGAGCCATTTGTGTTGGGGGCTTTCTTTGTGAGAAGACTTTTTACTACAATTTCAATGTCTCTAATAGATAGGAGCCTATTCAAGTTATGTTTCCTCTTGAGTGAGGTTTGGTAGTTTATTTCTTAAGGAGTTTGTCCATTTCATCTAAGTAGTCAATATTGTTGACATAAAGTTGTTCATATTTCTTTATGATTTGTTTTAAATATCTGTAGAATCTTTAGTAATGTTACTTGTGACATTGGTAATTTTGTCTTTATTTCTAATCAGTCTGGCTAAAGGTTTATTAATTTTATGAATCTCAAAGAACCAGCTTTTGGTTTTATTGGTATTTTTTACTTTTCTATTTTCTGTTTCACTGATGATTGCTGTAACCTTAATTCCCTTCTTTTGCTTGCTTTGACTTTAATTTGCTTTTTTTTTTCTTCTAATTTTTCTAAGTATAAGCTGAGGCCATTGATTTGAGACAATTCTTCTTTTCTCTCACAGGCATTTAGTGCTGTAAATCTTCCCCAAAGAAATGGTTAGTGCCATCCCACAAATTCTGATATGTTTCACTTTCATTTAGTGCAAAGTATTTCCTAATTTCCCCTTTTATTTCTTCTTTGATCCATGAATTATTTAGTTTCTATATTTGGAGATTTTTCTAGCTAACTTTCTATTATTGATTTCTTTTTTTTTTTTAATTTAAATTCAAGTTAGTTAACATACAGTGTAGTATTGGTTTTGGGAGTAGAATCCAGTGATTCATCACGTACATATGACACCCAGTGCTCATCCCAACAGGTGCCCTCCTTAATGCCCATCACCCAGTTAGCCCATCTCCCTATTCACCTCCCCTCTAGCAACACCCAGTTTGTTCTCTGTATTTAAGAGTTTCTTATGATTTGCCTCCCTCTGATTTTATCTTATTTTTCCTTCCCTTCCCCTATGTTCATCTATTATGTTTCTTAAATTCCACATATGAGTGAAATCATATGATATTTGTCTTTCTCTGCCTGGTTTATTTCGTTTAGTATAATACACTTCTAATTTAATTCCATTTTGGTCAGAGAATATATTTTGTGTGATTTGAATCCCTTTAAAAAATACATATGTATATTTTAATTTTTTAATTTTATTTAAATCCAAATTAGTTAACATGTACTGTAATAATTATTTCAGGAGTAGAATTTAGTGATTCATCACTTGCATATAGTACCCAGTGCTCATCCCAACAAGTGCCCTCCTTAAGATTTATTTTATCACCCACAATGCAGGTTTTCTTAGTAAATGTTTTGTATGCATTTGAAAAGCATGGATATTTTGCTATTGTGCTATTAAAAAATCAAATCAGATTAAGTTAGTTGATAGTATATCCTTCCTGATTATTTTTTTCTTACATTTCTAGTATTTAGAGAGATTAAAATCTCCAACTATAGTTGTGTATTTATTTCTCCTTGCCTTTCTATCAGATTTCATTCATGTATTCTAAAGATTTCTTACTTAATACATAAGTACTTTGGGTTTTATGTCTTCTTGATTAATTCTTTACCATTAGAAAATTATCTTTATTTGCACTAATATTCTTTACTTTGAAATCTAAATCTTCTATTAACATAGCCACTCCAGTTTTCTTTTGAATAGTGTCAGCATACTATATCATTTTTGTCTTTTTTTTAAGTAAACTTGTATTTTAGAGTATTTAAGTAAACTTGTATTTTAGAGTATTTGCACATTTACCAAAAGTTGCAAAGGTAACAGGTAGTTTCCACACATCCTCACCCAGCTCTTCTTGTCAGCAACCTTTTTCTAATGTTTTATTAAGATGTAATTCACATGCCATATACAATTCATCCATTTAAACTATACAATTCAGTGGTTTTTAGATACTTTTCTTCCATCACAATCAATTAAAAAATTTTTTTATTTGAGTATAGTTGACACACAGTGTTATTAGTTTCAGGTGTACACCAGAATCAATTTTTTTTTTTATTTTTTAATATATGAAATTTACTGTCAAATTGGTTTCCATACAACACCCAGTGCTCATCCCAAAAGGTGCCCTCCTCAATACCCATCACCCACCCTGCCCTCCCTCCCACCCCCCATCAACCCTCAGTTTGTTCTCAGTTTTTAACAGTCTCTTATGCTTTGGCTCTCTCCCACTCTAACCTCTTTTTTTTTTTTTTTCCCTCCCCCTCCCCCATGGGTTTCTTATGTGGATCCTGAGAAACATACCAGAATCAATTTTAAAGCATTTTCATTACCACAAAAAGAAACACCATAGCCATTAGTTGTCACTATCCATTCCACCATTTCCCGAGCCTTGTGCTATCACTAATCTACTTTCTGCCTCTGTGGATTTGCCTGTTCTGGACATTTCATTTGTATGAATGAAATTTTACAACATGTGATCTTTCATGACCAGCTTCTTTCACTTAGCATAATGTTATCAAGTTTCCTCCATGGTATATAGCATGTATCAGTATCTCATATGTTTTATCGCCACATAATATTACATTGCAAGTCTGTACCATATTTATTCATCAACTGATGAATATTTGAGTTGTTTCCATTTTTTAATTAAGATATCATTCATGTACCATAAAATTCACTTTTTTAAAGTGTGAAGGGGGCTTTTCCTTCTCTAAGTAGTGTGGCGTTTCAGCTTATCGGTTCTTCAGAATTTGCTACTGCTTATAAATCCACTTCATGACTTCTAAAATTTTATTAATCTCCCTGATCTCTTGTCTTTTTTCTCATTCTCTTTGCTCTTGTATGTTTTGCCATTTTTTTCTTTTGTGGTCATTTCAGTGGGGTTTGAGGAACAAAAGACTATTCAGTCTGCCACACTTACTATTTTTTTTAATTTTTGAGAGAGAGACAGAGACAGAGAGACAGGGCATGAGTCCGGGGGTGAGCGACAGGGAAGAGAGGGAGACACAGAATACAAAGCAGGTTCCAGGTGCCGAGCTGTCAAAACAGAGGCCAACGTCGGGCTCAAACCCATGAACCGTGAGATCATGACCTGAGCTGAAGTCGGACATTTAACTGACTGAGCCACCCAGGCGCCCCTAATCTGCCATATTTAATAAAAAGAGCCCTTAAAATTATTTTTGAAGAAGGAAAATAAATTGTCAAAATTCTACTACTTTTACTTCATTTTCATTTTGCCTTTTTCCTCCCACTCTTTGTATACTTATGGATACAATCATAGCATATTTGGCTGATTTTCTTAAATGTAGCATAAGTACTTCTTTCATATAAGCATCACCATATAACTACTTTAATGGCAGAATAATATTCTTTGGTGTTAATAATGTTCTGTCATTTACCTAACCTTCCTTCTCCATTGTTAGGCATTAAAACTGCTAACTTTGGAGGGGGTATAGCTATTAAAGATAATGCCATAATAAACATTTTTGTTGAGCTTTTAGGGCATTTGCAAGTACACATAGTGAGATCTGTGACTCACCAAATTTCTCAATTTCCTGTGCTGGGACCCACAGATGCTTTTCTTCTTCCATTCCTTTTGTAGTCACACCTCAGAAAAAACACCTTGATGTGTATCTACTCACTTCTTTGCTGACTGTGTTCTCCCAATCAGGCCCTTAATCTTCCTGATTTACGGTGCTGTTATAAACAACATTATGAGGTGCATCAGTCTTCACATGTGGAGTTCTTATCTCTCTATATAGATTATAAGCACTTTGTAGACAGAGGTCCCATAGTGCTTGGTATTGAGTTAATGAAAAGCACGAGTTTACAGTAAACACTTATGGATAGATTATTTTGCTTTGTTCCTAAACAGGTTTAAGAATAGTTAAATGTGTTTTAAAATCCATGAGTTCAGGGGTGTCTGGATGGCTCAGTCGGTTAAGTGTCTGACTCTTGATTTTAGCTCAGGTCATGACCTCACAGTACATTGGTTCAAACCTGACATCAGGCTCCGTGCTGACAGTGTGGAACCTGCGTGAGATTCTCTCTCTCCGTCTCTCTCTCTGTCCTTCCCATGTTCTCTCTCTCTCTCTCAAAATAAATAAACTTTAAAAATCCATGAGTTCAGAAAAATATGAATAAAAAAAGAAAAACTGGTCAACTGTGATGGATGCTAGAAAATAATGCATTGTTTTTAAAACTGATAAATGAAGGGATAAAATCTTGTATTTATCCGGTACAAATTACATGTTCAGGTCACCAAACAGTTGATGAATAGGAAATTTCTCTTTACAGAAATACTCTAATAAATGAGGAAATGATGCTAGAATGAGAATATCACTATTTGATTATTCCTAATGAGTAATGAATCTAAGCATTGACCATAAACAACCTTTAACATCACAAAAAAGAGACAACCATATATAGAAATACAATCCATGAAGTATTCTTGCCAAACAATCAAGCCTGAATCCCATCAAGCCTCTAGATCCAACTGCCACTTTTCAGGAAATACAGAGGACAAAAGAATATGTCATATGACACCACTGGGATGTAGTCAACAACCACCAGACTAATGGAAACTATTGGATAAATGATCCAGTTTCTTCAACAAATAGATTGCAAGTGAGAGGGAAAATAAGAGAGAGAGGGGCACCTGGGTGGCTCATCAGTAAACCATCCAACTTTTGATTTCACCTCAAGTGAGGATCTCACAGTCATGGGATCGAGCCCTGCATCAGGCTCTGCACTGAGCATGGAGCCTGCTTAATATTTTCTTCTCTCCCCCTCAGTCCCTCTCCCCTGTTTTCATTCTCTCTCTCTGTCTCTCTCTCTCTCTCTCTCTCTCTCTCTCAAAAAAAAAAAAAAGAGAGAGAGAGAAAGAGATAGGTGGTAAAGGAACCTATAGATTAAAACTTAACTCAGAGATATAACTAATAGTAATATATGGACCATATTTGGGTCCTTCCTGAATCAAACTAATTGTGAAAAAAAAAAACAACTTTTAACATTTATAAGGTAGTAAAAAATTCAAAACCTGACTAGCTATCTGATGTTAAAGAATTATTTTTTTAGTAGTGTATTTGTAAAAGACTTGCATGAAATAATTTCTCACTGGAAGAATAGCCAATGTATCAATAACCCCAAAATTTATTTGTACAGAAAACAGTGGGAATTAATTATCATATTTCTTAGGCCCCTCTCAAGTATTTCCAGGCACTATTAAATGGTACTGAAACCAATAATCAAAGTTGACAGTTGACATGTGTGATAATGTTTATACACTATTATTTAACATAGCAAAAAGTTGAAAACAATACAAATGTCCATTAACAGGAGCAAGGAAATGCTACATATTCGTGTAATGGAATTCCATACCGTAGTTAAATTGTGCAGTAATTACGAAAACAGATTCTGGGTTTGAAACTGTTAAGAAACTGTCTAGGTTTGAATCCAACTCTAGTTCCACCACTTCCTGGCAGTTTTCTTTTGGGTAAGATACTTGGCTCTCTGTGCCTCAGTTCTTTCACCTCTAAAACAGGGGTAAAAATCTCAGTGAATCATAAGGTTGCATAAAGACTAAGTAAGTTGATAAGTGTACATAGTGAAAGATCAGTGTAGATTAGTTTTAATAATAATTATTATATACTATTATTACCTGAATAAGTCTAGCATCATAATATGTGAAAAAACAAACTGCAGAAGAAAACATAATATGGTAATATTTATATATATGTATAAAAACCTGTGTGTGCCTGGGTGGCTCAGTTGGTTAAGCATCTGACTTTGGCTCAGGTCATGATCTCACGGCTTGTGAGTTTGAGCCCCACTTTGGGCTCTGTGCTGACAGACAGCTTAGAGCCTGGAGCCTACTACAGATTCAGTGTTTCTCTCTCTCTCTCTCTCTCTCTGCCCCTCCCCCACTTGTGCTCGCTCTTACTCTCTCAAAAATAAATAAACTTTAAAATAAAAATAGAAATAAAGTTTTAAAACCTGTAAAAAAAAGGGGGGGGGGGTAGGAGATTTGGATCCTATCTTGTATTTTTAAGAATACCAAACCCAGGCAAAGGACTTGACAACAAGCTTGTATTTTGTTCCTACAAATGTCAAAGTCAAAATTGATTTGACATCTGATCTCTTAATATTTTCTCTTAGTATTTACTAAGCAACCTAATACAGAGAATCTTTGGAAGGATAAGTGGTTAGGGGCACCTGGGTAGCCCCTTGATTTTGACTCAGGTCATGATCTCGCGATTCGTGGGTTGAGCTCTACACTGGGCTCTGCACTGATACCACAGAGCCTGCTTGGTATTCTCTCTCTGCTCCTCCCCCGTTTGTGTGTACATGCTCACACGAACACTCTCTCTCTTTCGAAATAGATAAATAGGGACACCTGGGCTCAATCAGTTAAGCGTCCAACTTCAGCTCAGGTCATGATCTCATGGCTCGTGAGTTTGAGCCCCACATATCAGCTCGGAGCCTGGAGCCTGCTTGGGATTCTCTCTCTCTGCCCTTCCCCAGCTTGTGTGTGCGTGCTCACACGCATACTCCCTGTCTTTCAAAATAAATGAATAGGGACGCCTGGGTGACTCAGTCGGTTAAACGTCTGACTTCGGCTCAGGTCATGATCTCACAGCTCGTGAGTTCAAGCCCCACATGTCAGGTCGGAGCCTGGAGCCTGCTTCAGATTCTGTCTCCCTCTCTTTTTTTCCCCTTCCCCACTCATACTCACTCTCTCTCTCAAAAATAAACATTAAAAAGTAAGTAAGTAAATAAATAAATAAATAAATAAACTAAAAAAAAAAGAAAGATAAACGGTTAAGGACTTCAACCCTGTTGTTCCAACTACTGAAATTGGCACATCAGATGAATGTACTGGTGAATGAATGTACTTCTTGTGCAGAAATTGTGCCTGAATCTTCTAAGTAATCTGGGAGAGGTTTAGACCATTATGGAATTGAGGTTACTTGCACTAGTCAATCTTAGAGTATAAGGTAGCAGAACAGAAAAAATTATAGTAGATTCTCACAATCACCCTTTTTTTAACTATTTGGATTTACCATTCTGTAAATTGCAATGACTAATGCACACAGTATCCTATATACTATAAGCCACTCTGTTTCTGCCCCTTCTGAGTTATATGTTTACAAAGAGTTTGTTGTGTTTCTTCTCAATTATGTAGTTTAATTAAATATTGCATAAGTCAATGAAATATAAATTGTATACTTTGAGAAGCATCAATAAGGGGTAAAATGAAACCTACAATATAATCCTTGTCAGGCCAGTGTAAAATCATAAAAGTAGTGGTTGGCACCATCCCCAAACTGTGCAATGAAGTATACTTGTATTCCAGCATCAGAGGTAGATTCGAAATACCCAGCAACTTAAACAATAAATATTTGTATTCTGCATTATTCTTTAAGACCATTACATATTTGTGGAATCAATCCTACCAGCTAGCTTTTTTCCTGAAATCTGGTTTCCCTCTACGCCCCCTAACTGGGTCCTTGGGCCTGGAGAACAAGCATGTCTAGCCAGACAGACCTTAGACCGACCCCTCATACTGACATCTTAACCTTCCCCTTGACCAACTCGTCTCTGAAATGATTTGTGTCCATTTATTTAGATTTGAATCTGGCCTGCTGGTTGGTAAGCCTGGTGATTTTATTCTCCATACCCTATCCCATGCTGAATTTCCTTTGAATGCTTTGTGGAAAACGAATGGCATTGTTTATTTAATCTAGTACCTTCAGGGCTATTGTTTTTTTCTAGATAAGGAAGTCAACATATTCTTAAACATCTCATAAAATTGCATGGCAAAATATCACTTGTTTTTTTAGGGCAGAACCATAAAAAAATATTAGGAAATATAAAATAAATATTGTTGCCAAAATTGAAGGGAAAGAGAGCTGTCATTTGACAACAGCATTCCCTACCATGACCACCACCACCACCATTGCACTCTCAGTGTGGATTAGGTCTCATGTTTGTACAAAACAAAAGGTCATGAAGTTGGTATATGGGCCAATTTGAGAAACTATCATAGGAAAGTTTTCTCTTCAAAGAAGTTATTAGCGGGAGATAGTTTCATAGATAGGTGCTTATTTTCTTTGTTTACAAATACTACTGTTACAGAAATAGTGAATTGGAGACTCTAAACAATCTCATTGTATCCTTCTCCAGATAATTATAATACAGTTTTGTGGAATATCTCAATTTTTATATCTTACAGAAATGATACTGAACAGCAGAAAACCTTATTTCTCATCCCTTCTACTCAGCTTGCTGTATGACCTCGGGGAAATCCATTTTTTTTTCGTAGGGTCTCGCAAATACACAGTGAAGACATGCAGCATTCACCTTACCACCCAAGACCAGCTAGACTACAAAGCTCCATTTTTGCAGTTCCTATCTAAAGCCCTGATAGAATGTGAGCAGAATAAGGTGCTACTGCCCTCTGCTGGTCCTAAGAACACACCTGCCCATCAGTGTGTGGGCTCTCCCATCCTAACAGTGAGGGACACAGTGGCCCTTGCCTGTGGTTGGAAAGACATTGCAGGAAACCACAAGGAAGGAGGAAGGTTTCCTATTTGGAAAAATAATAATAGTTGAAGTATTGGGGAATTAATGATTTATTATGCATATATCAGATGCCATAGCCATGTGTGACTGCCTTGCCACCAAAAAGTATCCTATAATCACTTCCCCCCCACTACAGTGTCTCACCTGGAAACAGTTGTGGGTGCTGATACTTGGAGCCACTGTCACTCTATCTTGGAATATATACAGGCCACTTTTTTTTTGGAAGATTTAGGAGAGTTTTTGCATATTCATTTTTAGTTTATGAATAAATAGGAAGATAGTAATTCATATGTGCCAAGGAAAGTGAATATGCAGCATCAGTAAGAAAAATGCTGAAAAGGAAAGGCAGGGCTTCATTATGCTCTCAGATCCCTAAGGAACTCTGTCAAGTTGTAATAAGAGATCTAAAGTTAATAATAGCTTTTTTGGTGTGTTGATGATCCTAAAAGTACTTTATGTGAGAAACTGATAAGGATTTGCTAAGAGCTCTGTTTTTCTGAGCTCATCTATATTAATTTTGGAACTCTAAAATTTAAAAATTTTAAGAGCTGCTGTTTATTATCTTGCATTTGTAAGAAATGGTGCTGCTTCTGACTATACTTACAGGAAAGGGAACTGAGAATTATGCTTTTATCTTGTTTGAATTTCATGCCTTTAAAATCTTTCTTTTTTTTTTAATGTTTATTTATTTTTGAGAGAGAGGCAGAGCGTGAGCGGGGGAGGGGCAGAGAGAGAGGGAGACACAGAATCCGAAGCAGGCTCCAGGTTCTGAGCTGTCAGCACAGAGCCTGACAAGGGGCTTGAACTCACAAACCATGAGATCATAACCTGAGCTGAAGTCAGACCCTTAACTGACTGAGCCACCCAGGCACCCCTAAAATCCCTTTCAAAATAGGTCTGTGCACTGCTACTGAGATCATTATTAGTCCTTAGAGTGCTGCAGAGCAAAAAAAAAAAAAAAAAGTGCAACCTACATCCCAAGTATCTACAAGCAGAGTATAGGAGGAACGTGGGATTCACATTGTCTGTGACTTCTGCTTACGTACTCCCAGAACCACACACATTTTGCCCAAGATTCCCCAATGGTAGATGGTAACTATGTTTTAAAGGAGTATATAGGCATTATGAAGATCAACAGTGATCCTCTTGCAGCTTCCCTTTGGAGAACTCTTGATTTTTGTTTTACAGCCAATCTCAACTTATAGTCACCTGATTGGGAGTTATAGTCAATCATCTCAGCAGCAGTACATAGTCCTAGCTTGAAAGGGACTTACACATGTGATACAGAAATACATAGACTCTCATAGGCAAAATCACAGCCATCCCGCTTCCAACTAAATAGGTGCTACATTTTGTGGTATGCATGATGCCTATTCCAGTTCTAGGTTTAGTCTGCTCTAGACCAAGAAGGAAATTAGCATGTATTAGAATATCATTTTTACCAGGTATCTTATTCATCTGTTATACATCCCTAAGAAATGAACCAACTTTTGCTACATAACTCTTATATATATATAACCTTAATAGTAATCTTCAGTGTCCAACATTCCAAAAGAAGAGAAGTAATCTTATTAAATTGCTTTAAAAACCTTATCAGAAACCTTAGTCCTAATCATTGAAAACAGATGAACTCAATTCCAAAAAATAAAATGAACAAAAATTGTCTATTGAGAACATTACCTGCTGTTTGCTGAGAAATTATCAATTAAAAAATTTTTGAAATATCTTTAACCTTTAGAGATGAAAGCCAGTAGCTATGGAAAGATTATTTAAATCATTAACTGGAACTGACAATATGAATCACATGTGAAAGTAAAAATACAATGTTAATTAAAATCATACCAGATCCTTCAAGGCAGAATATTACTTTGGGAAACAAAACCCTGAAGTGCAGGAAAAAAACAGCAGTGCTAATTAGTACTTAACTTCTTTTATGATGTTTTTTGCAAGACAGTTTGGTATACAAAAAAGAGCAGGGGCTTTGGAACCAAACAAACTTTGGGCTTGAAAATCGTTTTTACTACTTATGTAATTTGTTATTTGGCTTTAGGCAATCACTTAAACCTCCCTGAACTTCTGTTTCCTCTTCCTTAAATTGGCAATAATAAGGTGCATCTTATATTTAGTATTAAGTGAGATATGTAAATATTTATGAAGTGCCTCAAGTGCCTGCAGAGTTAGTTTTCCTTCCTTCTATTGTAAATCACAGAGTAAGGTTTACTCTTACTTTGAAGCCCAGCAGGAAGTCCTGGAAAGGAAGGTTTGGTTTGAGATTACCTTCCCTTGACCAGTCTTGGTTACCAGAAAATGCCATTGAAGTGCAGGACATTCTGCTAGGGAGTATGTGAGGCAGGCAGCAGTCTTGGTGGGGAGGTAATGGGCTAGAGTGACCAGTAGGGAGGGTGTAATTCTTCTTGAGTCCCAAATGCATGACACGCCCTCATTCTGTGTGTAAGGCCACACTGCAGGTTCACTCACATTTTAATTAGTGCCTCCCCCCCAGCAAAATGTACTCTAAAACCAAGTAGAAAAAAATTTAAATTATCTGAAGCTTTATGTTTAGGTTACGATGGATTTCATTTACATATCCTAATTGTAATAAGAGCTACCAACTCCAAAGTGCCAGGTACTTTTCATACATTCTCTAATTCATATAATAACTTCGATTTCTAGCTGATGCTAAAATGTCTGTGAAGTGACTGAGACCCTAAAGGATTTCATAGGAAGCCCAAAGTTGCCAGCTATAAAATTAATATGTTTAAAAAAAGAAAGGAGAAAAATGAATAGGTTGCTGATTGCTAAGCTTGTACTGCCATAAGGTATTGTTTAGGTAAACCCTTTGATAACATCTATGATCAACCATGACCCCTGTAATTTTCTGAACCTTCATGACTTGGTCAGCCCTGTGATGATATGTATTGTGTGTTCTCACAGAAACTGGCCCCTGGAGTCAGCCAGTTTGCTTACACCTGTGTGCAGGACCACCCCATTTGGACGAATCAGCAATTTTGGGAGACAACCTTCTACAGTGCAGTGCAGGAACAGGTTCGCTCTCTGTATCTCTCAGCCAAGGAAGACAATCATGCCCCATATCTGAAGCAAAAGGTAAGAGAAGAAAGGTGCTGGTGTGGGACTGGGATCTGGCTTCAAGGAAAGCTTATTCAGATATTCCCAGGGCAAAAAGAAACCCAAGCACTTTCTACCAGTGCATTTAAGTTTCATTTTAGGGAATCCTGTCGTGACCGTCTTTACTGTGTTGATTTCTGATATTACATTTTTCCATAATAACTTCTTAATATAGTTCTTTAGCATTAGAATTGTTTTATTATATTTTAATAAATAAGAATCCTTTTGAAACAATTATAGGAAGTTGAACAGAAAAAAGAAAATGAAAATACCTGGGCAGATGTCTTTGTGCAATTAACTTTTTGAAGAAACGTCAAATTAAAGTTAAATGACTCTAAAATAAATGTAAAATTCAATAGTTCTTCTCAAAAGTATGTCAGCAATAAGTCTAGTTCTCCTTTTAGGAATATTCTATATGTTTCTACATATTTTATCAGCATCAATTATACTTCAGAAAAATATCAGAATATTTTAAAACAAGAAAATTGTTTTTAATTTGAAAAAGGAGTTTAAATTTTCTGAAATTTTAAAGTGTCATTCACTAAGTGTCTGGTCTTAGGCAATCACTTTACTTCTCTGTGCCTTATTTCCACATTGGTAAAATGAGTAGATAGAATTTTTGTAAGACTTTGATGTATAATACAAGTAAAGGGCACTCAAAAGTGCCTGACACATAGTAAATAATAAATGTTAGAAATTACCAACCTTATTAATTGAACTTAAACCAGGATTAAAGGCTGATTGTCAATGTTGATTCACTTTAAGAGTAATTTTTTAATTTTTTTTTTATTAAGAGTAATTTTTAATTCTACATGCTGGGCTAATACATTACTGATGATCCTTCCCATCACCCTCCATTTTACTTCATTTTTTTAAATTTCAGTGTAATTAACATACATTGTTATATTATTTTCAGGTGTATAATATAGTGATTCAGTAATTCTATATATTCATTACTCAGTGTTCATCACATTAAGTGTACTCTTAATCTCCTTCACCTATTTCACCCATTCCCCCACTCACCTTTCCTCTGGAACCACCACATTGTTCTCTATAGTTAAAGCCTATTTTTTTTGTCTCTTTTTTTCTTTGTTCATTTGTTTTGTTTCTTAAATTACACATATAAGTGAAATCATATGGTGTTTGTCTTTCTCTGACTGACTCATTTCACTTAGCATTTATACCCTCTAGATACATCCATGTTGTTGCAAATGGCAAGATTTCATTCTTTTTTATGGTTGAATAATATATATATATATACACATATACATACATATATATATGTATGTATGTGTGTGTATACACACACACACACACACACACACACACACACCATATCTTTATTCATCTGTCAGTGGACACTTGGGTTGCTTCCTAATTTGGCATTATAAATAATGCCAACATATCAATGCATGTATCTTTTCAAATTAGTGTTTTCCTATTCTTTAGGTGAATACCCAGTAGTGGAATTACTGGATCATTACCACCTGTATACCTGTGTCCTAATAATATTTGACTCCCACATTTACAAGGAAATTATCTCTATTTTAAATTTTTTGAAGAACCTTCATTCTGTTTTCCACAGTGGCTGCACTAGTTTCCATTCCCACCAATAGTGCACAAGGGTTGCTTTTTCCCTGCATCCTTGCCAACACTTGTTGTTTCTTACATCACCCCATATTTTAAACTGACCTTGTATTATGTGAGATAAATGAATTTAGATACCTAACAGGAATTACGTAGTAGTATTCAAGTATTTCTATATCTCATGTAATTTTAAACATTATTTGTCTATTCTTGAGTATGATAAGAACAGAATCATTAATAAAAAATAGCTGACATCTCATATTCCAAACTATTATTCTACACTGCTAGTGTGAATTGTTTACTTAATTTAATGTAAAACTCAGATTTTTCTTTCAAAACACCAAATGTACTTGGGTAAGGGGTAACTATAGCAGATGCAAATTAGTTTGAGGTCATGGTCCAGAAATATTTGGGCTGGCATGGTGCTTTTGATAGTTTTTAAAAGCAGATGTAGTGTAACATTGGTATATCTCAAAAGTATTTGTGGAGCAAACACATGTCACTACTTCTCTGTCCTCTTTTCTAAAGAAGTCTCTCTATGATACACAGATTATATACAAGTGAGACTAGGGACACCTGAGTGGCTCAGTCGTTAAAGCATCCGACTTCGGCTCCAGTCACGGTTTCACGGTTTGTGGGTTTGAGCCCCACATCAGGCTCTGTGCTGATAGCTTGGAGCCTGGAGCCTGCTTTGGATTCTCTCTCTCTCTCTCTCTCTCTCTCTCTCTCTCTCTCTCCCTCTCCCTCTCCCTCTCCCTCTCCCTCTCTCCCCCTCCCCTGCTCACTCTCTGTCTTTCAAAAATAAATAAATGTTAAAAAAAATTTTTTAAAAACAAGTGAGACTAGATATACTAGCTCTACTTAACTTTTCAGCCTACTAGGAAACTCCTCTTTAAAATCCCATTGTCAGACATACCAAAAAGAAAAAAGAAAGAGGATTTTAAGAAGATGGTGGGAGAGAACCATAGACTCACATTGTCCCACAAATACAACTAGATAACTATCAAATCATCTAAAAACCTCAGAAATCAATCTGAAAATGGCAAAACAAACTCCACAACTAAAGATAGAGAAGAAGGCACATTGAAGAAGGTAGGAAGTGCAAGATGTGGCTTGGAAGAGAAACAGATCATGGCCAGTGAGGTAGAGGGAGCTACAGTTGCACAGAAGAGTAAGAGACAAACTTGCGTACCAGGCGTGCATGGGGAAAACAAATCCCCATAGAACTGGCTTAGAAAGTGAGAGGGACCAAATTTCTTGAATTCTTGCAACCAGAAGAGCTTTAAAACATGAAGTTTTAAGGCCAGTGGACTTGGCTCAGTGAGAGCGCAGAGGACACTGGGGCTGCTCTTGGAGAAAAAGCAGGCCAAACAGCCCAAGGACATACTGCATAGAAACAGTAATCTGAAGAAAACCTGGGACACACAGTGGGGAGGTTAGTTGTTCATCTTTGAGTATGTCACAGAGGCAGCATTCACAGAGACCCCTCCAGGAACAAAGGAGCTGGCAGGTGCCATTTCCCTTCCCTGGCCCTCAGCATAAACACAGAGCCACCTGTGGGAACCAGTGCAGCTACCTAATTTTCTTACTCCAAGCCCCACCCCCTGTACTCAGTGGAACCGCCTTCTTAGCCCCAACCTGGTAGGTCTCCTCCCCTAGAGGACCAGCTCAAACCCCTGCCATTACCATCCCCATCTGTAAGTTTTGTGAGGACTCGGTTGCGGTGGCAGCAGCAAGAGGCGTCATTTCACAAGCAGACCAGAGCATACCTAGTTACAATGCACTGCAGCCAGGACACAACAGCAGACCACACACAGCACACACTGGAGGTATCTGGAAGCACCGGGGCTGGGAAAATAGGGGACACTACATTGCAGGATACTACAGAACTTCATAAAGCCATTATCCTAAAAAAACAGGAGACAACTAACTTTTCTAACACCCAGAAACAGGCACAGAGACTTAGACAAAATGAAAAGACAGAGGAATTTGTCCCAAATGAAAAACCAGGACAAGGCCACAGCTGGAGATCTAAGTGACACAGATTTAAGTAACATACCTAGTGGAGAATTTAAAGCACTGATCATAAGGATATTCACTAGATTTGAGAAAAGAGTGGAGGACATCAGTGAGATGATTAACACAGAGATAGGGAATAATATAGCAAAGATAAAAGTCTCAGTAAAGGAAATGAGAAATATGCTTGATGGAATGAACAGCAAGATGGAGGAAACAAAGGAATGAATTAATGACCTAGAAGACAGAGTAATGGAAAGTAATCAAGAACAACAAAAGAGAGAAAAAGAATCATGAAAATTAGAATAGAATAAGGAACTCAGTGACTCCATCAAACATAATAAAATCCATATTATAGGAGTCCCAAAAGAAGAAGAGAGAGAAAAGGGTCACAGAGTTTACCTGAAGAAATGATACCTGAAAACTTCCTAATCTGGGGAAGGAAACATCCAGATCCAGGAGGAATAGAGAACCCTGAAAAAAAATTAACAGAAGCATATCCACACCAAGACATCTTGTAATTAAAATGGAAAATATAGATATAAAGCAAAAATATTAAAAGACACAAGACAAAAGAGGACAGTTACATACAAAGGAAACTTCATAAAGCCATCACCAGGTTTTTTTAGCAGAAACTTCCCAAGCCAGAAAGGAGTGGCATAACATATTCAAAGTGCTGAGTGGGAAAAATTTGCATCCACAAATACTCTATCCAGCAAAGCTAACATTCAAAGTAGGAGGAGAAATAAAGAGATTGATAGACAAACAGTAATTAAAGGAGTTCATCACTACTAAACCAGCCCTGCAAGAAATACTAAATTCCTCTCCATGAGAGGAAAAGAAGGACCAAAAGTGATAGTAGGAAAGTAGGAATCACAAAAGCAGTTAAAATGAATATTTCTATAAAAAACCACTCAAGGAAATCACAAAATAAAAGGATGTAAAATATGACACCATATACCTAAAACATGGGGAGGCCAGGAGTAAAGAATAAGTTCAACCTTAAATGACCATCAACTTAATATAGACTGTTGTATGCAGAAGAGGTTATATGCAAAGCTAATGGTAACCACAAATCAAAACCGCTAATAAATATTCAAAGAATACAGAGAAACAAATCCAAATATATCAGTAAAGAAAACCAGCAAACCACAAAAGAGAGAAAGACAAGAAAGGATCAGAATCTTCAGAAACAACCAAACAAGTAAGTAATAAAATGACAGTAAACACATATTTATCAATAATTACTTTGATTGTAAATAGACTAAATGCTATGCATTTTTCACAGAACCAGAATAAACAATCCTATAATTTAAATGGAACCACAAAACACCCCAAATAGCCAAAGCAATCTTGAAAAAGAAAAGCAAAGCTGGAGGCATCACAGTTCCAGACTTCAAGTCATATTACAAAGCCATAGTAATCAAAACAGTATGGCCCTGGCACAAAAATAGATACATAGGTCAATAGAACAGATCAAAAACCCACAAAGAAACCAACAGTTATATGGTCAATTAATCTTCAACAGAAGAAAAAAGAATATCCAATAGGAAAAAATAGTCTCTTCAACAAATGGTGCTGAGAAAACTGGACAGCAACGCAAAAGAGTGAAACTGGACCCGCTATCTTTCACCATACACAAAAGTAAACTCAAAATTGAGTAAAACCCTAAATGTGAGACCTGAAACTATAAAAATCCTAGAAGAAAGCACAGGCAGTAATTTCTCAGACATCAGCCATAGCAATTTTTTTCTAGAAAGGTTCCCGGAGGCAAGGGAAACAAAAGCAAAAATAAACTATCAAGACTACATCAAAATAAAAAGCTTTTGCACAGTGAAGAAAACAGTCAACAAAACTAAGAAGCAATCTACAGAATGAGAGAAGACATTTTCAAAAGACAGGTCTATAAAAGGTTACTATCCAAAACATATAATGAACTTCTAAACCTCAATACCCCAAAAGCAAATTATTAGTAAATGAGCAGAAGATATGAACAGACATTTCTCCAAAGAAGACATACAAATGCCAAAAGACACATGAAAAGATGTTCATCATCACTTACCATCAGGGAGATATAAATCAAAACTGCAATGAGATATTACCTCATACCTGCCAAAATGGCTAAAATCAAAAACATAAGAAACAGCAAGTGTTGGCAAGGATGTGGGGAAACACTCGTGCGCTGTTGGTTAGAATGCACACTGGTGCAAAACAGTATGGAAGTTCCTCAAAAAATTAAAAATAGAACTACCCTACGATCCAGCAATCACACTGTCACAATACTGGGTACTTACCCAAAGAATACAAAAACACTAATTCAAAGGGATACATGCACCCTGATGTTTATAGCGGATTATCAACAATAGCCAAATTATGAAAGCAGCCCAAGTGTCCATTGATTGAAGAATAGGTAAAGGAGATGTGGTTTATGTATACAGTGAAATATTATTCAGTCATAGAGGAATAAAATCTTACCATTTGCAACTACATGGATAAAGCTAAAGAATGTAATGCTAGGGGTGACTCAGTCAAGTGTCCAACTTTGGCTCAGGTCACGATCTCGTGGTTTGTGGGTTCGAGCCCCACATCGGGCTCTGTGCTGACAGCTCAAAGCCTGGGGCCTGCTTCAGATTCTGTGTTTCCCTCTGTCTCTCTGCCCCTCACCTGCTTGTGCTCCCTCTCGCTCTTTCTTGCTCTCTCTCTCAAAAATAAATAAACATTAAAAAAGAGTGTAATGCTAAAAAAAAATAAGTCAGCCAGTTAAAGACAAATACCATAAGATTTCACTAATATGTGGAATTTAAGAAACAAATGATCATGGGGAAAAGAAGAGAGAAACTGAGAAACAGACTCTTTATGAAGAACAACCTGGTGGTTACCAGAGGGGAGGTGTGTGGGGGAATGGGTGAAATAGGTGATGGGGTTAAAGAGCATACTTATCATGATGAGTACTGAGTGCTTGTTGTATTATGTACTTGTTGAATCACCACATTGTACACCTGAAACTACTATAACACTGTATGTTAATCAAACTGAAATTAAAATTAAAAACTTAATAAAAAATAAAATGTCTCATTACCACCTGTATACCTGTGTCCTAATAATATTTGACTCCCACATTTACAAGGAAATTAGCTCTATTTTTTGTGATTTTGGCCATTCTGTCTCCTCCCAAACAACAGAAGAGAAGAAACACATCAGAGTACAGTAAAACCTTGGTTTGAGAGCATAATTCATTCTGGAAGCATGCTTATACTCCAAAGCACTTGTATATCAAAGCAAATTTCCCCCAAAGAAATAATGGAAAAACAGATGATTTGTTCTACAACCCAAAAATATTCATATAAAAGTTATTATAATACTGTAATATAATATAAAATAATAAAATACAAAATATAAAGAAAAATAAATTAACCTGCACTTACCTTTGAAAACCTTTGTGGCTGGTGTGAGAGAGATAAGAAGGGAAGGGTTATTGTGCGGGATGACTTTCACTATCACTAACAGAATCACTGCTATCTATTGGCTCCATGGAATTTTTTCTTTTCATGCAACTTTAACAAGGAATCTATCCAATGACCTAGAATGAAGCAAAGCATTCCTAAGCTTGTATGGAAAAGCAGAGGACTGTCCATAGGTGCTTTGAAGTGACAAAAAGTACACTAGTGCTAGTTGTAGGCACTTCCAACATTCTGAAAAATCACTGATTTCTTCCAAGCATCTGAGCTTGGGACCTGAGACCAAGCATCTGAGCTTGGGAGACGATCACCCACAATCCCGTAGCAAGAGAGAGACAGAAGAACCATTGGCTCAGTTGTGATCATGTGACATTCAGCATCATGTACTACTCATATTGCAAGACATTGCTTTTATCAAGTTAAAATTTATTAGAAATGTTTGCTTGCCTTGTGGAACACTTGCAGAACAAGTTACGGGCAATCCAAGGTTTTACTGTATTAGTAAGTGCTGCTGGAGTGCATTCATTCATTTATAGGTATTTTGCATTAGCAATTTGTTATAATTAGCAGCTTGGAAGAGGTGGAGCCATAAAGATAAATAAATGCAATGAAATGTTAGCAGTGCAAAATGTATCCATCCATGCTTTGCTGCTGCTTCCCTGAATTCATCACATGGTTCCACTCAAGATTGGCTGGAACTGGAAGAAAAAGGCTAGAATTTGTTTTGTTGTTACATTTTGTTTATATGTTTTATTTTTTTGGACACATAGATATTTATTTAATAGATGGATTATTGAAACATGTTCAATGCTTTCTGAGCTTGTGTGATGTCACAGATTTGCATTGTTTTTTTAGGATAAGCTTCCAGATGACCAGTATCAGGAAAAGACAGCAATGGACCTGGCAGCCGAGCAGCTACGCCTTTGGCCTTCTCTGAGCAAATCAACTCAGCAGGAGCTGGTGCAACGTGAGGAAAGCACTGTCTTCAGTCAGGCCATTCATTTTGCAAACCTCATGGTGAACCTGCTGGTTCCATTGGATACAAGTAAGAATAAGCTCCTAAGAACATCAGCACCAGGCGACTGGGAGAGTGGAAGCAACAGCATTGTCACAAACAGGTACCAAAATGTGCACACACGAGACCTTTCTATTCTTGTCTTAGCAGACAATATAAACCATTTTGAGCAAATACTGCTGTACATATTTCAAAAATTTAAGCATTTTCCTTACCTTCAGACTTGCTCAACTCTTTTTTTTTCAACCCTTCTATATTAAAAGATCTTCACTTCATCTAATTCTTCTTTTTTTTTTTTTTAATTTGAGAGAGAGAGCAGGGGAAAGGGGGTGGGAATGAGAGAGAGAGAGAGAGAGAGAGAGAGAGAGAAAGAGAGAGAGAATCTTAAGCAGGTTCCACATGGAGTGCAGAGCCCCACGTGGGGCTAGATTCTATGACCTAAGCTGAAATCAAGAGTCAGACGTTCAACCAAGCCACCCAGACACCCCTTATCTGACTGTTCTTAACCATCTCCCACATTCTCTTCTCTTTTGTGACCTGGTATTTCAAATGTCTCACCCACTACAGATCAAGCCCTTCAGTTACTTTCTGCCATAGCAATTTACAGAAAGCAGCCCGGAAAATTACTAATCAACTTCTTGCCAAAGTGATTATTTGTTTCTCGGCCCTCCTTTTTTCAGTGTATGCATTGCATTTGTTTATAATCGTGTCCTCAACCATGCCTTGCTCCCAGCCTTGCTACAATGACTGGAGAATCACGGAGAATAAATCCATGGGCTACAAGGCCTAACCGGATTTGGCCCCTGACAACTTCTCTGACTTTATTTCCTATCACTCTTCTGCCAGTAAAACTGTCTCCCTGCTAATGCTAATCCTCAGACACTCTAAGTATAATACTGCCTAAGGATCTTTGTACTTGTTCCTACAGTCTGAAATACTCTCCCTGAAATAGTCACAACAATCACTCCCTCACTTCATTTAATTCTCTGGTCATATGTCATCTACTTAGAGAGGCCTTCCTGACTTCCTTATCTTAGTAGCATATCCATCACTCTTTCTCCTACCTTGCATTTTTTTCTTTCATGACACTTTCTACAACCTGATTTATTTTCATATATTTGCTTATTGTATGATTCATTCATTGCTGTACCCCCAGCTCTTTGCATATAGTAGACACTCACTAAATATTTGGTTGAACATGTGATTAAATGAATGAATAAATGAACTGCATACCGAACAGTAGTGAAACTCTAACCTTTTAGGTCTTCAGTGATGCTCTAACATCCTGGTAGTTCTTCTCTCATAAATCCTTCTCAGACTCTTTCAGGCAGCTTCTCTTCTCTTTCCATTTTCAATCCCTCTTCCAGGCTCTTCATACTCTCTTAGAAACTCATCCACAAGCTCACATCTGTGACCCCAATTTCTCAATCCCCCTATCCCAGATACTTAATTTTTGTCAAGAATACTTGAGAGCTTCTGGTCTTCCAGGCTAGTCTACTTTTTGTTGTTTTGAAGTCAGTCTTTTGCACCATGCAGTCAGCTGCACAGATCTCTTATTTCTTCCCGCAGAGAGTTATTTTATGTGAACAATGTAACCTGGGCCTTCATCACTTCAAACTATAGATAACCATGCTCCTTGAAAGTCTGCCTAGTGAGTGGCTAAGGCACTCAGGTTCTTTAATGTTTTGGTATGATGTGAGGCCATATTCCCTGTTTAGCTTTTCTTTAAAGCTGATTCAGCTAATGTGGTTGAATTTGGAGGAAAAAGAACTGAGTAGGTTAGAACAGGCAAATGAGTCTTTCCCATGGTTAGCAGTCTAAAAGAAGGCATGGAGGCAGGAGTAACTATTGAATAGTGGGAACCGAATAAGCAGCCAGGACAGGGATGGAGCTTTTACATCTACTCCATTTCAAATTTATTCCCTTCTGTTGCATGATTTTATCACCTGCAGAAGATCGATGGCTTCACAGTGACTAAAAGGGTTGTGGTTCACTCAAAGAGATAAATATTGTCAAGAGAATGGTTCATAGGTCAGTTTGGTTCTTCCATTTGGAAAAATATGCTATATTCTGGGAAAAATTCCTTTACTTTGTCCACCAGAGAACATGTCCCCTAGTTATCAGAGGCCAAAGATAGCCATATTACTTTGTCTGGCTCCATGTAGTAATTAAGAGAGAACAGGGTTTTTGTTTTGTTTTGTTTTGTTTTGTTTTTCTGTTTTTTTGTTGTTGTTTTTATGGGTTTTCTTTTAGAAGGTTCAAGTATCAGAAGGTTCAATAAATGAAAGAGTCTATTTTTGTTTTAGTTTCTGTGGTTCCTGAGTTCCCTTTTAGGAGAATGACAGAAGGTATTTGTTATAAAAACAAATCTGGGTCCAAAAGACAATGCCTGACAGTAGCTTTCAAATGCAGGCAAGTAGAATATCATAATGAAAGCAAATTTAAATTGCTATGGAAATTGACTGTGATAGATTAGTCATTTGTTACATTTGAGTACTGACCATGATTTCTTTCCTTGACTTTCTCAGTATTGCAGGAAGTGTAGCTGAGAGCTATGATACAGAAAGTGGGTTTGAAGATTCAGAGAATAATGACATCGCCAATTCTGTTGTGCGATTCATTACCCGATTTATTGACAAGGTTTGCACAGAAAGTGGAGTTACTCAGGATCACATCAAGAGCCTTCATTGCATGATACCAGGTAATCAGTTTGCAGATTAAATTAGAGAACCAGAATATTGGAGATAATTGGGTGAGAATTGTTTTTAGGGGTTTACTTTTTTTTAGCATAATACCTACAATATTTGTCTTCAATGTAGTTTAGCAATAATATTTATTTATGTTCTAATTAAATTTTTTAACATTTCTAAATTGTGGTAAAATATGTGTAGCATAAAATATGGCACTTTAAACTATTTTAAGTATAAAATTCAGTGATATTAATTACTTTCACAGTGTTGTGCAGTCATCATCACTGTTACCAAAACTTTTTAACCACCCAAATCATATCACACTCTGTGCCCATTAGTCAGTAACTCCCTATTCTCCATCCCCATAGCCCCTGGTAACCTCTATATCTCTGTGAATTTGCCTTTTCTAAATATTGCATATAAGTTAAACCATATAATATTAGTCCTTTTTTGTCTGACTTCTTTCACTTAGCATAATATTTTCAAGGTTCATGCATGTTGTAGCAGGTATCACAATGTCATTCCTTTTTATGGCTGAGTAATACTCCACCATGTGGATATACCACATTTTGTTTATCCATTCATCTGTTGACGGACATTTGGGTTTTTTTGCCTTCTGGCTACTATGAATATTCACATACAAGTATCTGTTTGAGTCCTTATTTTTTATCTTTTCGGTATATACCTAGGAGTGGAATTGCTGCATCATATGGTAAATCTGTGTTTAACTTTTTGAGGAACCACCAAACTGTGATTAGTTTTTAATTGTAAAATATTCAGGATTTGTATTCTGCTTATTTTGTGCTCTTTCATTTTGAATACTCTGACTTATTCTAGGAATTGTAGCTATGCACATTGAGACCCTAGAAGCAGTACATCGAGAGAGTAGAAGACTCCCACCAATACAGAAGGTAATTATTTTAGACTACATGTTTTCAGGGTATAACATCTCTTCTTAAAAACAGCAACAATAGGCTGGTGTGCCCCAGAAAATACTTTCCCCTAACCTTTTACAAGATTAACTCCAGTTTTATCATGTAGATCCTCATAAAACAGATACTGAAGTAGAATAGGAGATTCAGCAAAGAAGCAATAATAGCCTCTTGTTGAGTCAGTTTTTATAGGCAGGGCATAAATTATGAACATTTGAACTTCTAAGCCCAAGCCAAGATTTTATGCCCTGCCTACTTCCAGAAAAAAGGACTTAAGGGAGTTACCATAAAAATACCAGGTTCCTGAATCTGTATACATTACAAGCATACGTCACAAGCATCTGGGAAGTCTATTAAAAATTGAGAGCCCAGAATCCCACCTCAGCCTCCTAAACTGGAGTTCTCTGAGACTTGGCCTGGGAATATATACTTTAATAAGCCTCCCAGATGATTATTTTGCAGCTAGTCTGGCACCAGTCTGTAAACCAGTCAGGACCCTCTTACCTATCTAACAGAACTATTAAAAATAAATTCAAAGGAAAAGTCAGAAGCCGGATGGACAAGAAAGGTAATTCTATCAGAAATCTGAGACACAGTGATCATTATAACTTTGGCTTTACATTTAGCTCAGAGTTTCCTAGAGCCAACAAAAAGAATAGTACTGATTTATATAGTTTTTATTGCTTAGTAAAAAATAAGCATATTAGATCTTCAGGAGAGATGAATTTTTTTTCTAGCACTGGTATCTTCAGAGGAGTGTATCATGTGATTGTGTATTTCCCAAGATGTGTAAATGTTCATTATTTGGCCATTTATTGTGTTAATCTTCAGTAAAGGTCTAGAAGGGCAGTTCCTTTTTAAGATGCATCTATTTTTCTAAGTATTTGTTTTTTAAATTTACGGAAGTAACAATGTTCTTTGTATAAAATTGAAGCATTAGAGAAATACACATTCTACAAAGTGAAAGTCCTTCATGGTTTTTCCAACTCCACCTCACCTCCGCCCTTAACCATGATAGTACCACCTTTAACAGTTTGGTTCATTTTCTCACAACTTTTTCTTTTTCCAGAAAAGGGAATTAAAATATACATACTGGTTTGCAACTTGCTTTAATTTAATAATGTATCCTTGATATCTTTCCATGCCAGTATGTATAGATCTATGTTATTTTTTTTAATGCTTGCAAAACTTTCCATTGAATAGATATTTTAAACATTTTAGTGATTTCCAATTATTTTAGTGTTAATTAGCAAAAAATCTTTTCACATTTGGATGCAAAAACATCAATTCTGCCTCTTCCCAAATCTATTTTCTCTTTTTGGCTACCTAAGCAGTCTGTCTCAGGTTTTTTAGATCTGTGACTGAAAAGATAACTTTGGTCTAAGTGTTGGAAACCCCCCAAGATTTGTGTTTAAAATACCTTCTCTGTTGTTAGCCCAAGATTCTTAGACCTGCTCTACTGCCAGGAGAAGAAATTGTCTGTGAAGGTCTTCGAGTCCTGCTAGACCCTGACGGAAGAGAAGAAGCCACTGGAGGCCTTCTTGGAGGCCCTCAGCTACTGCCAGCAGAAGGAGCCTTATTCCTCACCACATACAGAATTCTGTTCAGAGGGACTCCCCATGATCAGCTGGGTATGATTCATATTAATGCCATCAGTACATGGATATACATGTGCTACTTGAGTTTTGATTCCATTTGTGTGCAGTAATTTGCAGATCATTTCAGATTCAAAGTAAGCCTTTTGTCACCAAGTATTTTTAGAATACTTTTGTCTGTCAAAGCTAATGATAATTTGGATTATAGAGTCTAATTTAAAGAACCAAGGGTATCTTCTAAACAGTACATCAATGGTTCAGTGACTGAAACAATCATAATTTCATGGGGAAGCATATTGTGACTTAAGGAGAGTCATAGTATGTAGCTGCTCACAATGTCTCCTGCTGATTTGTGCCACTTTTCTGAGTCCTACAGTTAACTGTGTCTTCCAGACACATGATCCCTTTTGTGGAAGGATATGGTAAGCATCACAGGGATGTATAACAAACGAACAAACTACATTTCCCTCTTGGCAAACAACTTCTGTCACTAAACTCCCTCAACCTCTACTTCTCTTTTCCACTACTGTGTGCAGTCTTTCTTATTAGAAAGGAATAGCATGCCCTATCAAGTCAGAATTATCTTTTTTAAATCACTGTAATCTCTATGTAAACTACTGTGGTTGATGGGAAAGCATGTAAGATTTGGGGTAAAACTGTTGGTCTCCAAATAAGAAGCTCAGATTTAGATTGCTGTTGACCAATCTTGATATCTTAAGTCTTAAGTTATAAAGTTATAAAAGTCCCCTTTTATAAAAGTAGGGAACTGGGCTTGATTGGTGATAGTTCGGTGGTTCTCCCTCCACCTTGACCACATATTTGAATTATCTGGGAAGTTCTAAAAAAAAACTATCAAATTGTGCCCAACCCTTACACAGTTGAATTAATACCCAAAATAGGATTTTAGGAATGGGGAGACCCAGGCATCTGTGCATTTTTAAACCCCAGAAGTGATTATGATGCATAGTAAGGATTGAGAACCAGGGATAAATGGTCACTTACAGTTCCTTCTTCATCTGAAATTATTCATTCAGTAATATTTAATGAATATGTACTATATGTGCTGTGCATTTTGTTAGTGGAATTTGGATGTATAAAATGCGGTTTCTTTGAAATCTCACAATTGTGTAATTCCTTGCTTAGATAGAATCACGATGGTTTATTATCTTGTTCATAAAAGAGTGTTTATCATATAATAAGCAAAAAACTCATAAAATCCAATAAACAAAATGGACCCTTAGGTATAGTTATATTCATTTTGAAAAAGCGAAAATGAGCAACTTTTTTCAGCCCTCTCCTGTCATATTACTATACATAAATTATATTTGTATTTGAAAGCAAATGTAATTTTAAAAGACACTAAATATCCAGTACTTATGCATTTTTTTGTACTACAAGTTGTGAGCTCAATGGTCACAAACATACATTTGGAACATATAAATATGAGATACTTGGTCACTTAAGTTATTCTAATTTATTTCTTTTAAAGAAAGAAAATATGAAAACATATTTAGTGTGAAAGTTTGTATTGTTCTCTTGTTTTTTCCTGTCAATTTTTGGGTTAATGTTGTAATTTAGGGAAATTATTTTTATCAGAGAAACCTTCTTATTTGCCTCTTTTGTTTCTCTTTTTAGACTTCTAATTTAAAATATCTCCTTTAATGACACACAGAAATCTGATAATTTTAAATATGTTATATAAGCATAGGTAAACAACCTATGTATTAAACAACTTACATATTAAACAACTACATTCTAGAACTTAAATTCTTTTTCTTTACACACTTATAGAGTTTATTATGAATAATCTTACATTTTAGGAAAAGCTCCAAAGTTATCAGAAATGAAATTATCCCTTAATGGAAATACATCACTTTGTGATCCTACTGACCTAGAATTTTTTTTTTTTAATAATTTATTGTCAAGTTAGCTAACATACAGAGTAGTCTTCGCTTCAGGAGTAGATTCCCATGATTCATCACTAACATACCACACCCAATGCTATCACAACAAATGCCCTCCTCAATGCCCATCACCCATTTTCCCTGTCCCCCTAACCCCCACTAACCCTCAGTTCTCTGTATTTGAGAGTCTTGTTATGGTTTGCCTCCCTCTCTGTTTGTAGTTTACCTTTCCTTCCTTTCCCCTATGGTCTTCTGTTAAGTTTCTCAGATTCCACATATGAGTGAAAACATGGTATCTGTCTTTCTCTGACTGACTTACTTCACTCGTAATACTCTCCAGTTCCATCCACGTTGTTACAAATGGCAAGATTTCATTCTTTTTCATTTATGCTAAATATTATTCCATTGTATGTATATACCACATCTTATTTATCCATTCATCAGTCAATGGACATTTGGGCTCTTTTTTTTTTTTTTTTTTTTTTTTAATTTTTTTAACGTTTATTTATTTTTGAGACAGAGCATGAACGGGGGAGGGTCAGAGAGAGGGAGACACAGAATCTGAAACAGGCTCCAGGCTCTGAGCTGTCAGCACAGAGCCCGACGCGGGGCTTGAACTCACGGACCGCGAGATCATGACCTGAGCCGAACTCTCAGTCACAGCCGCTTAACCGACTGAGCCACCCAGGCGCCCCTGGGCTCTTTCCATACTTTGTCTATTGTTGATAGCACTGCTATAAACATTGGAGTGATGTGCCCCTTAGAATCAGCACTCCTGTATCCTTTGGGTAAATTCTTAGTATTGCTATTGCTGGGTTGCAGAGTAATTCTATTTTTAATTTTCTGAGGAACCTCCACACTGTTTTCCAGAGCAGCTGTGCCAGTTTGCATTCCCACCAACAGTGCAAGAAGGTTCCCATTTCTCCACATCTTCACCAATATCTGTTGTTTCCTGGGTTATTAATTTTAGCCATTCTAATCATGTGAAGTAGTATCTCGATGTGGTTTTGATTTGTATTTCCTGATGATGACCGATGTTGAGCATCTTTTCATCTGTCTGTTGGCCATCTGGATGCCTTCTTTGGAAAAGTGTCTATTCATGTCTTCTGCCCATTTCTTCACTGGATTATTTGTTTTTGGGTGTTGAGTTTGGTAAGTTATTTATAGATTTTTGATACTAACCCTTTATCAGATATGTCATTTGCAAATATCTTCTCCCATTCTGTTGGCTGCCTTTTAGTTTTGTTGATTCTTTCCTTTGCTGTGCAGAAGCTTTTTATCTTGATGAAGTCCCAATAGTTAATTTTTGCTTTTGTTTCCCTTGCCTCAAGTAAGAAGTTGCTGCAGCCAAGGTGAAAGAGGTTGTTCCCTGTTTTCTCCTCTAGGATTTTGATGGTTTCCTGTCTTACATTTAGGTCTTTCATCAATTTTGAATTTATTTTTGTGTATAGTGTAAGAAAGTGGTCCAGTTTCATTCTTCTGCATGTTGCTGTCCAGTTCTCCCAGCACCATTTGCTAAAGAGACTGTCTTTTTTCCATGGGATACTCTTTCCTGCTTTGTCGAAGATTAGTTGGCCATACATTTGTGGGTCCACTTCTGGGTTCTCTATTCTATTCCATTGGTCTATGTATCTGTTTTTGTACCAATACCATACTGTCTTGATGATTACAGCTTTGTAGTACAGGCTAAAGTCCAGGATTGTGAGCCTCCAGCTTTGGTTTTCCTTTTCGGGATTGCTTTGGCTATTCAGGGTCTTTTCTGGTTCCATGCCAATTTTAGAGTTGTTTGTTCTAGCTCTGTGAAGAATGTTGGTGTTACTTTGATTGGGATTGCATTGAATGTGTAGATTGCTTTGAGTAGTATTGACATTTTCACAATATTTGTTCTTCCAGTCCATGAGGATGTAATGTTTTTCCGTTTCCTTGTGTCCTTTTCAATTTCTTTCCTAAGATTTCTATAGTTCTTAGCATACAGATCTTTTACCTCTTTGGTTAGGCTTATTCCTAGGTATTTTATGATTCTTGGTGCAATTGTAAATGGGACCAATTCCTTGATATCTCTTTCTGTTGCTTCATTATTGGTGTATAAAAATGCGACCAATTTCTGTACACTGATTTTATATCCTGTGACTTTGCTGGATTCATGTATCAGTTCTAGCAGGGTTTTGGTGGAGTCTTTCAGGTTTTCCATGTAGAGCATCCTGTCATCTGCAAAGAGTGAGAGGTTGACTTCTTCTTTGCCAGTTTGGATGTATTTTATTTCATTTTGTTGTCTGATTGCTGAGGCTAGGGCTTCCAACACTATGTTAAACAACAGTGGTGAGAATGAACATCCCTGTCATGTTCCTGATCTCAGGTAGAAAGCTCTCAGTTTTTCCCCATTGAGAATATTAGCCTTTCTTTCTTCTTGAGATAGGCCTGGATGGCAATGTATTTTCCTGTTAGGACTGCCTTTGCTGTATCCCAAAGGATTTGGACTGTTGTGTTTTCATTTTCATTTGCTTCCATATATTTTTTAATATATTCTTTACTTTCCTGGTTAATATCCTATTCATTATTTAGTGGGATATTCTTTAACCTCCATGTATTTGGGGGCTTTGTAAATTTTTTCGTGTGGTTGGTTTAAAATTTCATTGCATTGTGGTCTGAAAACATGCATGGTTTGATTTCAATCCTTTTATATTTGTTGAGGGCTGTTTTGTAACCCAGTATGTGATCTATTTTGGAGAATGTTCCATGTGCACTTGAGAAGAATGTGTATTCTGCTGCTTTTAGATGAAAAGTTCTGAATATCTCTGTTAAGTTCACCTGGTCCAATGTGTCATTCAGAGCCATTGTTTCCTTATTGCTTTTTGCCTAGATGATATGTCCATTGTTGTGAATGGAGTATTAAAGTCCCCTACAATCACAGTATTTTTATCTGTACATTTATTTATGTTTGTGATTAATTGATTTATATATTTGGGTGCTTTCATGTTGGGGGAATAAACATTTATAATTTTTAGCTCTTCTTGATGGATAGGCCCCCAATTATGATATAATACCCTTCTTCATCTCTGATTACAGTCTTTGTTTTAAAGTCTAGTTTGTCTGATATAAGTATGGCTACTTCAGCTCTCTTTTGACATCCAGTAGCATGATAGATGGTTCTCCATCCTTCACTTTCAGTCTGAAGGTGTCTAAAATGAGTCTCTTCTAGGCAGCATATAGATGGATTTTGTTTTTTTATACATTCTGATACCCTTTGTCTTTTGATTGGGGCATTTAGTCCATTTACATTCAGAGTGATTATTGAAAGATACAGATTTAGTGTCATTGTGTTATCTGTAGATTTCATGCTTGTGGTGATGTCTCTGGTCCTTTGTAGTCTTTACTGCTTTCTACTCACAGAGTCCCCCTTAGGATCTCCTGCAGGACTGGTTTAGTGGTCATGAACTTTAGTTTTTGTCTGGGAAAGCCTTTATCTCTCCTTCTATTCTGAATGACAGTGTTGCTGGATAAAGGATTCTTGGCTGAATATTTTTCCTATTCAGCACATTGAATATTTCCTGCCACTCCTTTCTGGCCTGCCAAGTTTCAATGGACAGGTCTGCTACTACCCTTATGTATCTACCCTTTTGGTTAAGGCCCGTTTGTCCCTAGTTGCTTTCAGAATTCTCTCTTTATCTTTGTATTTTGCCAGTTTCACTATATGTTGTGGTGTTTACCTGTTTTTGTTGATTTCGAAGGGACTTGGATGTCTGTTTCCTTCCCAAGATTAGGGAAGTTCTCAGCTATAATTTGTTCAAATAAACCTTCTGCCTCTTTCTCTCTTCTTCTTCTGGAACTCCTATGGTACAGATATTATTTTGTTTCGTTGAATCACTTAGGTCTCTAATTCTCCCCTCGAGATCTAGTAATTTCCTTTCCCTCTTTTTCTCAGCTTCATCATTTTCCATAATTTTATCTTCTATTTCACTTATTCTCTCCTCTGTTTCTTCCATCCTTGCTGTCACTGCATCTCGTTTATTTTGCATCTCATTTACAGCATCGTGACTATTTCTTAGGTCCTTGATCTCTGTAGCAATAGATTCTCTGCTGTCTTCCATGCTTTTTTCAAGCCCAGCCACTAGTCTTATGACTATTATTCTAAATTATTGTTCAGATATATTGTTTATATCTGTTTTGGGCAATTCTCTGGCTGTCATTTCTTCCTGGAATTTCTTTTGAGGAGAATTCTTCCATTTTGTCATTTTGGCTGAGTTTCTGTCTTTTATGTGTTTTAAAAGCTTGTTATATGTTATATGTTATATATAACATATGTTATATGTCCTGTTATATGTCCTGTACCGGTGAGTACTACTGTATTAGATAGGGATCATACACTATGCAGGGCCTGGCACTTTAGGAAGTGTTTATGGAGTGTGTTGCATGCACTCTGTTGCGCTTTGGCTGCTCTATCCCACTGCTCATAGTGGTGGATTGTTTGGACCTTCCACCAGATTTGCTTTGATTTGTTTGTTGAAGTAACTCTGGAGAAAAGGGGTGGGGGGAGCTCTTATCCCACACAAAGAAAGAAGTGAAAGGGGCAAAAAAAGAAAAAAAAATATCAGGCAGAGAATCAAAGAAACTACAAGGCTTAATCCAGAGAGAGAGGAAAATAAAGAAGAAGGAGATACAGAAAAGGTGTAAAAAGAATAGAGTAAAAATGCCTGATTAAACAAACAACCAGAACAGAGAAATAAAGAAAAAGGATATATTTATATATAATAGGAATTGACCAAAAATCAAATCAGAAACTATGAGACTGATTCCACAAGAAAGAGAAAAGGAAAAGAAAAGAGAAAGAGAGAGGAGGAGGAGGATAAAAAGAAAAAGAAAGGAAAAATGAAAAGAAGGAAAGAAAAGTGGAGGGGGTGGGAGAAGAGTAACATACAAGACCACAGGACTGTTGTCTGTTGGCACCTGGGACTGGTGGCTGGTCTGGAGGAGAGGCCGTCTGGTTCACTCAGTGACAGTTCCACTTCAGTAGATAAGCAGTTACCTAGCACTGAGGAGCCAGGTTTGGTATAAGTGGATCCCGCCTCCACTGGGGGCTGCTATTCTGTTCCCTGAAACCCCACCATGTTAGTGATGGGCAAAAAAATGGCAATACTCCAGTCTCTCCTCCCCAGACAGGGTGTCTCAAGCCATGCTATTCAGGCAGCCCTCACAGAATAGTGTGGGCAGTCAGCTTGCCCTGCTTCATGGTCTCTCACGCCTCCTAGGCACTCAGCTGGGATTCAAAACCTGATGTCTCACAGGATCCCACCCCAGGTGAACCTGGTTCTGGAGTAGTGCCAGTCCACCCAGCCAACAAAGGACCTCTGGCTGGTGCCCGCAGGGTCTTTTATCCTTGGGGGGAGCAATAAACCCTCTTCCCACAGTACTCAAGGGAAGGGACTCTTATCTCCCAGTGCACCCCTGAGATCCCTACTGTGCTCTGGGGCTGGCTCCCTCCCACCAGGCACATGCACACAGGAGCAGCTCAGGTCTGGAGAAAGTTGCACACCCCTGAAAACTCTGATCTTTGACTTGTAAGCCTGTTTGCAAAGTAGAAACTGGCTCTCTCCATATTTTTTTTCCCCAATCTGGCCCAGAGAGGTTTTTCTCTTATCTAAATACAATCCCACACTTCCACTCTTTCTCTTTCTCTTCCTTTTGTCCCTCCACAGAAGGACATCCCCCTCTCCGTGCCTACGCCACCCATTTTATCTCTCCCAATTGCATACACGCACCTCTGTCCCGCCAAGCTGTCTCTTTCCACCTGTGGAGATTTTTCTGTCACTCTGCAGCATGTATTCCTGGGTGTTCCAAGTGTTCCAACCTCAATACAGCTGTGTTTGAAGGACAAGGGAAATTCCAGTCCTCCTACTTCTCTGCCATCTTAACTCCTCCCTAGAACTTAAATTCTGTATACATCCTAATTTTGTTTAGCCTCTGGATATGAGCTTAACATTAAAGAATAATCAGAATTTTCCAGGTTAAGAGTTGACAGATCCAGGGGATGAGAAATTCTGATGATGAATCAGGGAAATACAAATTAAAACCACAATGAGATACCACCTCACACCAGTCAGAATGGCTAAAAGTAACAACTCAGGCAGCAACAGATGTTGGCAAGGATGTGGAGGAAGAGGATCTCTTGCACAGCTGGTGGGAATGCAAACTGGTGCAGCCCCTCTGGAAAACAGTATGGAGGTTTCAAAAGATTAAAAATAGAACTACCTTATGACCCAGCAATTGCGCTACTAGGTATTTATACAAGAGATACAGGTATGCTGTTTCGAAGGGGCACATGCACCCCAATGTTTATCGTAGTGCTATCGACAATAGCCAAAGCATGGAAAGAGCCCAAATGTCCATTGACAGATGAATGGATAAAGAAGATGTGGTGTACACACACACACACACACACACACACACACAATTGAGTATTACTTGGCAACACCAAAAAGAATGAAGTCTTGCCATTTGCAACTACGTGGATGGAACTAGAGGGTATTATGCTAAGTGAAATTAGTCAGAGAGAGACAAATATCATATGACTTCACTCATGTGTGGAATTTAAGATATAAAACAGATGGACATAAGGGAAGGGAAGCAAAAATAATATAAAAACAAGGAAGGGGACAAAACATAAGAGACTTTTAAATACAGAGAACAAACTAAGGGTTGCTGGAGGGACTGTGGGTAGGGGGTAGGCTAAATGGGTAAGGGACATTAAGGAAGACACTTATTTGGATAAACAATGGATGTTATACATAGGGGATGAATCACTGGAATCTACTCCTGAAATCATTATTGAATTATATGCTAACAAACTTGGATGTAAATTAAAAAATAAATAAGTAAATAAAAAAAATTCTGATGATGATAAGTGGATGTATGTATGAACTCAGATAAACCCAGTTCACTTCTCACCTCCTCTGGCTTACTAGACAAGGTGCTTTGCCCATCGCTGCTCCTGTTCTGTTACTTGTACCACTGCCTGACATCCCCTCCTCTTTCCCTCTGCCAGTCCAAACCTATACTCTCTTCAAAGCTCACCTTCCCTCTCACTTCTTCCAGGAATCATTTTCTAGTCATCTAGCATTCAGAAATCTTCTCCCTTTCTGAAATACTTAAAGCCTTGTATCCTCAAATCTGGGAGCTAATTACATGTTGTTGTATTCTGCATGTGAATCTCCTCTCCCATGGGGAACTTTGGACTCTCCAAGAGAGACTTCGTGTGTCCTACTTATTTTCTAGACTCACATCTTTGCAACCTTGGGTAGTTGATAAATAATTATTTATATTTTCCCTTCCTTGCTTTAATATTTAAATTCCTAAAACTCTTCAGCCTAAGCTTAGTCCTGTATCTTCTGAAGGTACAAATACATGGTAAAACACTTTTTACCACATATGGAAACACATCTTAAAAACCTTTTCTTTTTTGCTTTATACTTACATTAAATATCATGGATGTCTTTAAGATTAAGAATCTTGAAAATTGCCTTAAGCTGGGTGATCTTGTGTAGTACACGGCAGGTTGGGGAAATAGAAAGAATGAAGACAGACAGACTGTGACAGTTACTTCACTCCAGGAAAGAATCATGTTTCAAGAGTGAATTGCCATGCAATAAAATTAATGAATATGATTCTAGAATCATTGCATTTTGTCTCACTGCATTCCTAGGTATTGTCCTTTCCAAATACATTTCTTTAGCAGAGGCTGATAAAATGAGGAGCAGAGACTGTGTAAATAAGCTGTAAAGTGCTATTGCTGAGCCTGTGTCTTCCTTTCCTGTAGTTGGGGAGCAGACAGTTGTGCGGAGTTTTCCCATTGCCTCCATCACCAAGGAGAAGAAGATTACGATGCAGAACCAGCTCCAGCAGAACATGCAAGAGGGACTACAAATTACATCAGCATCCTTTCAGGTATTAAGAAAGGGAACCATTCTTCTGTTCAAAAGTTCTCTGGCACCTGGGTGACTCAGTCAGTTAAACATCTGGCTTCAGCTCAGGTCATGGTCTCATGGCTCGTGAGTTTGAGCCCTATATTCAGCCCTATATTTGTGCTGATAGCTCAGAGCCTGGAGCCTACTTCAGATTCTGTGTCTCCCTGTCTGTCTGCCCCTCCCCAACTCACACTCGCTCACGCTATCTCCCTCTCTGTCTCTCCAAAAATAAATAAATGTTAAAAATATAAAATAAAGATAGAAGTTTTCTACAAATGATGTGGCCACTTTCTGTGATCATGGAGTCCAAAGTTAGAAGATAAGGAGGATTAGAGGGTCTGAGAGGGTAATCTTCAACTGAGTAAACCCATGAATCATCTTGTACTTAATCCCTCACTTCCTGAATCCTTTGGCCAACTGAGTACCAAAAGATTATCTGTCAATATTTAGATCTCAGAAATTCTGACACACACAATTGACTGTTGTTCTCTGCAAACTCATACATTTGTGTTTGATAAAAGCTTTAGATAGAAAGCAATTCTCTTGGCATCTCTTTCAGAAGGAAGTGCCCTATGGCCCTTCTGTGGAAGAGATAAAACTCTAAGAATTACACTCAGGGGTAAAGTACTATTGGTACTAACTAAATAACCTCTAATTAAGCAGAGAATTTTCTAGGGGTTTTTGAACATATCATAACTTACGGAATTATTGATGGAAAACAGACACTGGGGGCACCTGGGTGGCTCAGTCGGCTAACTGTCCAACTCTTGATTTCGGCTCAAATTATGATCTCACAGTTTATGAGATCCAGCCCCACGTCGGGATCTGCACTGCTTGGGATTCTCTCTCTTCCTCTCTCTCTGCCCTTCCCCTGCTCACTTGCTCACTCTCTCTCTCTCTCAAAATAAGAATAAGAATAAATTTTTAAACTCTGACACTGGAAGAGTGATCTTTTCTTAGTTTTTCCTTTTTGCAATTCTGAGTCTGTGATATTTTGCTCTTCCTATTTTTATGCCTTGTCTCTGACTTGTCAGATTTTTAAGTGCTCCAATTCTTGCATCATTCCCTCTAGCCAGGAAGCCACTCCTTGAACCTCCATGTGCTTATTGTGTGAAATGTGAGGCTGCTGACCTCTAAACTCCAGACCTTCTCCCATCACCTGGGGAGAGAAGCCTCCCAGGGATTTCTTCACTGTTCCAACTGCCAAAGGACTTTAAACTAGAATATTGCTTGACTATACTGGTTAGGATTCTAATCAAACAGACTTTTTTCTTACTAGACTTATGGTATCTTGGGGTAAGAGGAGACTTCCTGTGGCCAAATTCCCTGTCTAGAACCAACAGTTGAGGAAAAAAAGAAGGACATGTTACCTGCTTCATCCACTATAAGTTAATTTCCCTATCCCATCATAGAAAAGATGGTCTTAAAGAAACCCAACTTTAAGATACATGATTTTCCTTACCAACAAACCATCTATGACAAGTAAACCTTTCTGAGCTATTTTTAAAAAATAAAACATTATATTCGATGATATCCAAGGTCCCCTCAACCTCTGGACTTCTGCCATTTAGTATTATTTTCTTTTATTTCAGTAACTTGAGGAGAAGTTATCTGGAAATCCTTAATGCCTGTAATGTATTTTATCTCTTTTGTCTCTAGTTGATTAAAGTAGCGTTTGATGAAGAAGTGAGTCCAGAAGTAGTAGAGATCTTTAAGAAACAGCTGACGAAGTTCCGTTATCCTCAGTCCATTTTCACCACCTTTGCTTTTGCTGCTGGACAAACTACCCCACAAATAATTTTACCCAAACAGAAGGAAAAGAACACCTCCTTCCGGTAAGAAGACAGTCAAGTTTCTTCATTTCAGCGTTTTCATAGCTGACTGTCAGGGGAAGTGACCTATCCTGTGGGTCAGTGTATGCATAATTGCTCGTTTTGTTTGCCATTCTGTCAAGCCCATTGGACCAAGCTCAGAAAGTTATAGAACAGCAGCACTGATGTATGTAACAAGTTTCAGAAACTAAAAGCTACAAGAAGTTTTGACCAATATGTCCATTGCTTATGATATATTTTTAGAGAGTGAAATTCTGTTTTCCCTTTTCCCCATATTAATCACTTTCTAACTGCCTTTGAGCAATCCCTTCAGTTTTCTTTGATATCCAGGCCTACTAGACAGTTTTTCTTTGACCTAGAGATGGGAGCCTTTATTTTTTCTTTTTTTATAACTTTTTCTTTTGATACAATTTCAAATTTACAGAAAAGTTACAACATAATACAAAGAATTCCTGTATACCATTTACCAAGATTCACCAATTGTTTGTTTTGTTCCATTTTCTGTATCATTCTCTCTCATATATATTGTTTTCTAAACCACTTGAGTTATACATATAATACCTTTTTAGCCTTAAATATATCAATATATATTTTCTAAGAACAGACCACAGTATATAACCAGGAAACTTAGTTGGTATAAAACTTTCATCTAACCCAGAGTCCTTATTCAAATTTTGCTGATGATCCTTTATAGCTACATTTTTTTTTTCTGCCTAGTACAGAATCAGGCATTGCATTTACTTGTCATATTTCTTTAAAGGAACCCTTATTTTCTGATGAAATTTTTAGTAATTTATGTTGAAACTTTTACATTTCAGTTATTACAGAATAACAATTGCATAAAAATTATCTTCAATTAGTGATAAAATATAGGAGCCAAAAGTTGAGTTCATTCACCATTAATCACCTAGAATTTGGGCATCTGCCAGTACAAATTACATATTAGGGAGGAGCATGAAGACTTTGGAGAAAAGCCCTTCCCTTTGCCTGAAAGTAAGATAAGCTAGAGATTATAGAAGAGTTGAGGTCCCAGAGAGTGTGTCATTACTAAATGGCATAGCTGACTACCTGTGCCACTGTTACCTGCTAAGTGAAGGAGACCATGCAGATCCAGAAATGATACATTGAAACATGAACAGCTTCCTAGGTATTTACAGTGGTGAGGCCAGCAACTTGTCTTAGCACTGTGGAATCACAGAGGAGCCTGTGATATCTATTATCCCAGCCCTCTATGGAAGAAACAAAAGTTTGTGTGGCATTTTATGTTTAGAACCTATGGACTAGGAGAGGAAATATATGCACACACACACACACACACACACACACACACACACACACACACGTATACCCACATACAAAATCAACCTTACTGTATCAAGCTTATGCTATTCACCTGCAACAGAGACATAGCAATTTTAAAATTTAAAACATCTTAGAATTGTCTTGAGTATGTAAGCATTTACAGGGTCAGAAGGCAGGACACTATGCATACACACTTAAACATGGTGCTAACTATAATTATCATATGATCTCAAAGAGAAGCCTATGAGTTAGTAGAAAGAGTTTGAATCAGTAGAGAAGGGGGCAAACTGGCTTCCACGCAGGAGGACTGCTACCGGCATAGTTTGTAGGAGCTCGTGGGAGCAGTGGCATGGATAACCAGAGTGCATTGAGGGGCATGTTTGACCAAAAAGCCAAACTGAGTTTAGATTTGGGAAAGTAGCTTATGTCCCACTCTAGGTTCTTGCACTTGTTGCCTACAGCCCTCCTGATGACAACAGTGTTTTATAGGAAATTAGTCTGCTGCCATATAAAAAATGATTTAAGAAGAACAGACTTGCTGAAGGTCTGGACAATACTAGTAGCTGTGGGAATGGAGAAGAAATAAGTTGAGCTGTGTAGGTATCAAAAAGTGTAAATGGTGTCTTCCTATTAAATTGATGTTGTCTTTGGTTTTATGACTTACAGTATCTTCTCAAAAACAATTGTGAAAGGTGCCAAAAGGGCAGGAAAAATGACAATTGGGCGGCAGTATTTATTGAAGAGGAGGACAGGGACAATTGTGGAAGAGAGAGTGAATCGTCCTGGATGGAATGAAGAAGATGACGTATCAGGTATGTGAGAAGTCCTTTTTCCTTCATGACTCAGTTTTATTCTTTCTTCTTATATGAGTAAGAATAAGAGACTCATGTCGTTTCCCTTAAACCTTGACTCACAAGAACCTAGATCTCATAAGAAGATTGGAGGCACTTACTAGCTTCTCAGAATTGGAAAAAAATATTTTATTTTCCCAATAGTCCATTGTTCAGCTAAGATTCTGTTAAATTATGTTTCTCTGTTACTAACTCCACAGAGGTGGTTGGCCATTGTTACATGGGTCTCATCAAAGGGAGAAAGAAAGAAACCCCAGTGCATAGAGAATTTAGGTATAAAGTAATCCCCAGTACCTTGTCATTATGCAATAAGAATAAGGAAACAAGGACATTGGGTATTCAAAATTAAAGATTTGTGTTTGGAATGAGAACATTGTGGATACTCTTAATCAAAATGAGGGACCAAAGATGAAGGGATCCTTAGATGGTAAGAAAAAAAATGCCTACTACATATTCAAAAGAACAGAATCTGAGAAGCTAAGATTCTTCTCGGTTGGGAAAATAGAGGCAGAAAAACAGTCACAAAATGTTTGTTTTCTATTTCTTAACCCACTACAGAGTATGCTTATGGAATTAACACTAGGGATAATCTGATCTAGTAGGAGGCAGGATGCCTTTGCACCCTTTTTCTTTACAAGATCTTAGAATCAATCACCAGTAACTATACCACTACTACTAATAATAATAGCAAAGAACCTTTTGAAGAAAGAAACCTCATGTTTTAAGAGATCACTGGCTAAAGGTCTCCATTTCAGTATGGGTAGCTACATACTCTGAGAGCAATGAACAGACCCACTATGTATTACTGAAACAACCATTTTTTGGAATTCTGGCCTCTTTACAGTCACATGGAAAGCCATAAAAAATTATCCATCACTACTGACTCTTCTAATTTGAAGTTTTAATGATTACACAAAAGAAAAACTATTATTCTATGATAATAATGCCACCAAAACACCAAATTATATAATGTTCTGTGCTTCTCTGAAAATAAGAGGCCAACACAAAGCTGATACCTGATGATATGTTTGCATTGTGAAGTTTACGAACTAAAATACAAAGTCTTATATTTGTAGGGATAAGCTGTTAGGGTTTTTTTTCTTTTTAAATGGAAGAGAGCCTTATTATTTCCCTTGAGGTTACATATCTTTGAGTACATATCCAAAAATTCTGAAACTTTAATTTGGCTTCTCTCACTGTAGAAATAAATAAGAAAGTAAATTAGGACAGTTCTTAACATGGACTTTTTTTTTCAGTTAGAACATAATGGTACCAATTAGGAATGTTGGGTTTTTTTTAAATCCTCCCTAAAATGCTTGATTATTGGGTAAATCCTTCCACATCTAAAATCTTAAGAGATTCTGTAACCTGTGATTGCAACATTGTGAGGGAGTTTCCATGTGTACCACATCCTCTGACAAAATACTTTCCACAAAAAAAGTATAGTGTCTTGATACCCCTCTAAGAAAGGTCTTTTCCCACCAGTGAATTTCTGCTTAATCTAGAAATTTCTAATAAAAGTTTATGTTCTTAAAAGTTAACTGAAATGTGGATGATGAAGTTTGTGTAGAGATTATATTAAAGATAAATTTTACTGATGAGTTAGCTTCTGACAGAGTTTGAGTTTTTATTTTATAGAGTCCTAAATAGAAATCACTATACTTTGGCATTAGTAAACAAGCTAGATTGAAACAGAAAAATACGGCTAATGAATTCAAAATTATATTGTTTTTAGAAACTTTGAGTTAATTTCCCTGGCATTTTTTTTTTAAGTTTATTTATTTATTTATTTAAGTCAATTCTACACCTGGGGCACCTGCATGGCTCAGTCAGTTGAGCATCCGACTTTGGCTCAGGTCATAATCTTGCAGTTTGTGAATTCAAGCCCCACATCGGGCTCTCTGCTGTCAGTGCAGAGCCTGCTTCAGATCCTTTGTCTCACTCTCTCTCTGCCCCTCCACTGCTCATGCTCACCATCTCTCTCTAAACTAAATAAAACATTTAAAAAAAAAGAACCATGGGAATCTATCCCTGAAACCAAGAACACGCTGTACACACTGTATGTTAGCCGATTTGACAATAAATTATTGTCATAATTAAAATTGTTTTAATTAAAAGTTTTTTAATTAAAAACAAAAAGAAAGAAAGAAGGCTCTGCACCCAACGCAGGGCTTAAGCTCACAACCCCAACACCGAGAGTTGCATGCCCTTCCAACTGGGCCAGCTAGGCGGCCCTTCCCTGGCATTTTGAGTTAATTTCCCTCACATTTTGAGCTTCTGATATTTTATTTCCTGACTATCCATTACTGTTTTAATTTATGTTTGGACATAATGATTCTTCAAAGAATTAATATGATTTTAACTGTGACATACATAGTGCCTGTAGCCCTAACATAAAACTCTCTTGGTTTAAGAATCCTCTTCAAAGGGAAGCTTTTAATCCTCTACTTTGAGCTATATCATTTTTTCAAAATCTGTTTCTGCATTCACAGTTTCAGATGATAGTGAACTCCCCACAAATACCACTCTGAAGGCCTCAGAGAAGTCTACAATGGAACAGTTAGTGGAAAAAGCTTGTTTCAGAGACTATCAGCGTTTAGGTTTGGGAACCATAAGTGGCAGCTCTTCTCGCTCAAAACCAGAGTATTTTCGAATCACTGCCTCCAACAGGATGTATTCACTCTGCCGGAGGTAAGTCTGTTAGTGGCCTCTAAAAAGACACCTTTCCTTTCTTCCATTTGAGTCTTGAATGGGCTATTTGTCTCCATAGCCCAGAGGGAGAAAAATGCCAGAAAACTAGGAGCAAGCTCTCCAGGGAAATGTGTGTTTAAGGGGTACTTTTTATGCAGCATGAGTAAGCATCTCCTTGGCATTCTCAGAAGTATAATTATATTACTGAACAGTGCCTAGATTAGATCAAAGAGTGAAAGGTAAAAGTTTTTGTCTCCTATATGATTTTTTCTTGTCTTTCTCTTCCCATTTGCATCTTTTCTAACATCTATGTCTGAAGATAAGTTGAAATAAAAATAGAATTTGCCCAGGCAGATAGGAGAGATGAAGGTCTGCTGTAGGCTGGGGGTCCACAAACTTTTTCTTTAAAGGGCCAGATACTATATATTTTCAGTTTTGCAGGCCATATGGTCTCATTGCAGCTACTCAACTCTGCCAAAAAGCAGCCATAGATGGTAAGTAAATGAATGGGCAGGGCGTGTTTTGGCCCACGGGCTGTAATTTGTTGACCCAAGTGTAGGCAGGGTTTTCTTGTGCTGTCTAATTAGAATATTTCCAAGGGAAAGTACTTAAAGAATGTAAATGAACATGTTTTCTTGTTTCTATTCTTGTCATCTCTCACTATTTCCTATATCAGTAAGGCCCTATTTCATGCTTTATATTTTTTAAAACTACATTCTGCCATGTACAAGTTTAATCATTTTCATCTCTGGGTAAGCTGTTTCCTTTGCATTCGTAAATTCTTGCTTTGATTAAACAGAATAATGCTGTGAAAGCACTTTGTACATATTTTAGAAAGTTGTCTTAATGTTACTATTAGTTTCAACCCCACTGTTCTTAAAGAACTATAGATATCTCATTTTAAATGACAGTTTAAATTTATAAATACTTGGCCAACAGATGAAAAGGTACTCAACATCCCTCATCATCAGAGAAATGCAAATCAAAACCACAATACAAACTGGTGCAGCCACTCTGGAAGACAGTATAGAGGTTTCTCAAAAAGTTAAAAATAGAACTACCATATGATCTAGTAATCGCACTATTGGATACTTAACCAAAGAATATGAAAACACTAATTCAAAAGGATATATGCACCCCTATGTTTATAACAGCACTATTTACAATAACCAAATTATGAAAGCAGCCCAACTGACGAATGGATCAAGAAGTACACACATACACACACACACATATGCACACAATGGAATATTAGCCACAAAATGGAATATCAGCCACAAAAAGGAATGAAATCTTGCCATTTGCAGCATAGATCTAGACAGTATAACATGTATGGATATAGAGAGTATAATGCTAAGTAAAATAAGTCAGTCAGAGAAAGACAAATACCATATGATTTCACTTATGTGTAGAATATGTATTTTACTTATATGTAGAATTTAATAAACAAAACAAATGAACATAGGGAAAATAAAAGAGAGAGAGAGACAAACTAACAGACTCTTAACTATAAAGGGCAGATGGTTACCAGAGAGAAGGTGGGTGGGGGGAACGGGTGAAATAGGTGAAAGAGATCAAGAGTACTGTGTGGTGTATACAATTGTTGAATCACTATATTGTAACCTGAAACTAATTGAACATTATTTCAACTATACTGGAATTAAAATTAAGAAAAAGAAAAAGACCAAAGACATGCAGGATTGAGTGAGAGGTTTAATGTGATTGGTGCTTCTGTTGGAGATAATAGAGGAAATGCCAATATTAAAGAACTACCTGCAGGGAATTTTTCAGAATTGCTGAGAGAAACCAGTCCTCAGGTCCAGGAAGCCAAAATGAATCCAAAGCAAATAAGTCCTCATCTAGAGGTATTGAACTGAACCCGCAGAACATCTAAGAAGAGGACACCAAGCAGTCAGAGAAAAGAGAAAGTTCACCAAAACAGGAATAGCAATGATGAATGACATTTCAGTATCAACAAAGTAAGAAGGCAATGGAATCAAATCTTCAGTAAGCTAAAGAAAATAATCATCAACCTAGCTTGTACACACAACAAAAGTATTTTTCAAAAATAAGGCAATTAAAAGTATTTTCAGAAAAACAAAAACATATATAATAAAAAATACCATTATGAAACTTGAGAAACAAGTGGGAAATACAGTTTGAGATTTGGGCCAAATAAAAATTTTTCATTAAGTACTGAAAGATTGTGATTCTGTTGAGTATGCAATAATTTTCCTGGATACTCTATCCTTCTAATTAAATTCTTTTTGTAGATAGTGTAAGTCGTGGTATCAAGGTGTAATGTCCTGCTGTTTGGGAAGCATGCGATCAAAATCCTGCCTGCCAGTGAGAAAACAGACCTCATTGCTCATTTTGATCTGTCAGAAACAAAATAAAATAACAGACCACTTATTAGAGCCCTTGTAATAAAATGTTTATAGTGATATAAAATAATATATATCCCTCAAATAGTATATTAGGAAGAAAGGAATGGAATAATAAAAAATAATCCAAAAGAAGGCAGAAAGGAGAAAAAAGGGAACACAGAACAGATGGAACAAATAGAAAGCAAATGGTAAGATGGTAAATTTAAATTCAAATATATCAGTAATTACATTACTTATCAATTGACTAAATGTTCCAATTAAAAGAAAAATATTACCAGAATTTTGTTAAAGCTTTATGCTGCTTTAAAGGGAGATATCTAATATACAAGAATTCAGAAAAGTCGAAAGTAAGAGTACAGAACGAATACACCGTGCAAAACTGCCTTTTACAAAATCACACATGACAATTCATTATGACCAAGTGGAGTTTATTGTAAGAATACAAAACTGGCTTGAAAATTGAAAAACAATCAGTATAATTCACCATCTTAAAAGAATTAAAAAGAAAAAATATGTTGCATTCCAGGAGGGGAATCAAAGCAGAAATGGCTACTGTGAGCCTGGTCCAAAGCATGCAGTGATGGAAGGTCCTGGAGACAGTACGTGGTGGGACAGCCAGACAGAAGATTCCTCTAGGCCAGAGAGGCAAGGGAAACTGTAGGGGCGTGTGATCCTCAAGCCCACCCCTCCCTCCTCCTATGGAAATTCGTGCACAAAGCTTGAATATTTGCCTCTGGGGGATCTCAAACTCAAGTGCAGAACTTGCAGAACAAGTGAACTGTGAAAATGGGGCAAAAACATTTCCAAATTGATAATTTTTTTTATTCCAAGAAAAAAAAGAAAAAAGAAAAATATAAATTCACTATATACAGAAAAGCACTTTATAAAATATAATGTACATTTATGATTTTTAAAAGAAGAATTTTTATCAATTTAGAAATATAAGGGAAGCTCCTTATCTAGTGTCTAAAAAATCCTACAGCAAAAATTACTTTTTGAAAGTAATTGTAATTGAAAACTTTTACTCTGAGATCAGGACAAGGTAAGGATGCCCACTATCACGACTTCTACTCAGTGTCATACTAGAGGTCCTAAAAGGTGCCAAAAGACTAGAAAAAGAAACAATAAAAGGCATAAAGATTGAAAAGAAGGAAAACTATCATTACTCACAGATGACTTGCTTGTATACTTAGAAAATCTGAAGGAATCTACAAATAAACCTTTAAAATTAATACATGAATTTAGTTAGGTCCCTGGTACAAAATTATTATACAAGAATTAGTATATACATAGCAAAGGTAAATAATAAAAAAATGTAATTTTAAATGATGTTATTTTGGTACTGACACTACTTAGAGTAGCTCTAAAAAGCATTACTTAGGAATAACTCTAATGAAAGATATACAAGACCTCTATGTGGAACAGTCAGAACAATATTGAGGACCATTAAGGATATAAATAAATAGATATTTCATGTCCTTGGGTTTGAATACTCAGTACTTTGAAACTGTAATTTTTCAGGGCACCTGGGGTGGCTCAGTCAGCAAAGCATCCAACTTGGGCTCAGGTCATGATCTCACAGTTCGTGAGTTTGAGGCCCACATTGGGCTCCCTGCTGGCAGCATGGAGCCTACTTTGGTTCCTGTTTCCCTCTCTTTCTGCCTGTCCCCAACTCATGCTTTCTCCCTGTTTCAAAAAATAAATAAAAACATTAAAAAAAAAAACCTTTAAAACTATAATTTTTCCAGAAATTGGTCTATAGATTCAGTGCAGTCCCAATCAAAATTCCAGCAAAATGTTTATGGAAATTAAAAAGATGATTCTTTTAATATATAAAGAGTATATAAACTTTAATATATAAAGTTAATATAAAACTTCAGAAGGTCAGGAATAGTCAAGATAGTCTTATAGAATAATACTGTAGGATACCTAGACTTTTCATAAAGCTACAGTAATTAAAATAGTATGGGATTGACACAAGGATAGTCAAACAGACCATTGGGGCAAAATAGGGAATATAAAACAGCTCAACATATATGGACACTTGATTTAAGGTAAAGATAGCACTTAACAGCAGTCAATAAAAGATGTTTTTTCAATATGCTGGATATCCATATGAAAAAAAATTAATCTTGACTCCTGCCTTATATCATACACAAAAATCAATTCCCACTGGTCTATGGGTCTACATGTAAAAGGTGAAAATAATAAAGCTTCTAGAAGATAGAAGAATATCTTCATAACCTTGAAGTAGGAAAAGATTGCTTAGGACAGGAAAAGCACTATCCATAAAATAAAAGACTGATAAATTAAGACCTTCTGTAGATATCAGAAGAACATCAGGAAACATTAAAAGAGTAAAAAGGCAATAAAAAAATGGCAGGGGGCTTAAACAGGAACTTCACAAAAGAAGACATCCTGGTGGCCAATAAATATCTGAAAAGATGTTCAACCTATTAGTCTTTAGACAAATATAAATTAAAGTCCCGATGAGACTACTTTATACGTGCAAAAATGGCTAAAACTTAAAAGATTAACAATACAAAGTACTAGTAAAAATGTCAAGCAAGTGGAACTCTCATTTATTGCTTGTGGGACTGTAAATTGGTTAAACAACTTTGGAAAGCTGTCTCGCAGTATCTGCTAAACATCTATGGACCATATGCGTAACCTGTTATTTGCCCAGAATTTCCAATAGAAATGTATATGTGCTCCCAAAAGACATCTACAGGAATGTTCATGGCAACATTTTTCTCACATAGTCAAAAACAATAAACTACTCAAAATCAACAATAGAAGAAGAGATAGTGTAATCACATAGTGGGATACTATACACAATGAAAATAAACTACAGCTATATGCAGTAGCATGGATGGATCTCACAAACATAATGTTGACTAAAAGAACCCAGATACAAAAGAATAAATTTTATTTGTTCCTTTTATCTAAAATTCAGAAACAGAGAAAACTCATCCAGTTTTTTAGCAGTCAAGGAGAGTGGTAAATTTTGAGGAGGAGAGAGAAATAGTGATTGGAAAGAGATACAGGGGATCTTCTTGGATTCTGGTAATGGTCAATTTATTGACCCAGGTAGTAATGATATGGATTTTTTTGTGTTAATTCATTTGTGTTTCAAGCTCCATATTTAAAATACATGTCTTGGGGCACCTGAGTGGCTCAGTCAGTTAAGCATCCAACTCTTGATTTTGGCTCAGGTCACGATGTCATGGTCTCATGAGTTTGAGCCCCACATGGACTCTGTACTGACAGTGTGGCGTCTGCTTGAGATTCTCCCTCTGTCTCTGCCCCTCCCCCACTTGCCTCTCCCTGTCTCTCTCAAAATAAACTTTAAAAATAAATAAATAATTTTTGTAATTTAAAAAAAATAAAAGAAAATAAATGTCTTACCCCTCAACAAGTATGTTTCTGAGTCTTAGAAAATATCACAGTAATAACCTCCTCTTGGGAGGTTATTAATATGAAATCTCTTTAGTGTAATATTTCTAAATAAACTAAAGGAAATGACTCTGAAACCTGCCTATCTTCTTGTGCTTCCTATTCTAAAAAACAAAGTACTTTGTTTTGTATTTTCCCAGTGTCATATCCTGTAACTTTATGAGCTAATCTTTTCTTAAAAATTATCAACATGTAGTGTCAATAAAATATTTAAACTTATTTTGACCTTTGAACATACTGTTCTCATAACCAAAAATCATTTGGTTTTGATTTTTAGTTCTTTCACCATCTCAGGCAGACTAATGTTAGTGTGCTCTATTCTCAGCTGTTACTGCAGCAGACTAATGAGTTGACAATTTGACTTGTCATCCTCATAAAGTTGCTATTAATCCACTAATCTTACAATCTATATTTCAAGTTGACAAAAAGTAGTGTGTAAGACAAAGGAAATCATCAGTTTAACAGAGGCCTTTTTAGTAATTCTATATAGCATTTTTTTTTTACTTTAATTTTCTTTAAGTTTATGTATTGTGAGAGGGAGAGAGAGAGCAGAGAAGGAGCAGAGAGAGAAGGAGACAGAAAATCCAAAGCAGGCTCTGTGCTGTCAGTGCAGAGCCTGACTCAGGCCTTGATCTCACCAACCATGAGATAATGACCTGAGCAGAAATCAAGAGTCAGATGCTTAACTGACTGAGCCACCCAGGCGCCCAACACAAGATTTTTATTTTTATTTTTTAATTTATTTTGTTTTTGAGAGAGAGAACACATGAACGGGGTAGGGGTAGAGAGAAAAGGAGACAAAGGATCCGAAGCAGGCTTTGTGTGCTGAGAGCAGAGAGCCGGACGCAGGGCTCCAACTCATGAACCGTGACATCACGACCTGAGCCAAAGTCAACACTTACCCGACTGAGCCAACCAGGAGCCCCAGAATTCTTATTTTCTAGGCTTAGGTTATTCCACCTGCAGTATCATTGAAGGGGGCTTATTTCAAAAAAGACTACAGATTAGTGGATAAATTAGCTATTTTCACTATCTAGGGCTTTTTTTCTCAAACCCTGAAGAACTGAGTTAAAACTAAATTCCATGTTTAAAATACATGTCTTGGGGCACCTGAGTGGCTCAGTCAGTTAAGCATCCAACTCTTGATTTTGGCTCAGGTCACGATGTCATGGTCTCGTGAGTTTGAGCCCCACATGGACTCTGTACTGACAGTGTGGAGTCTGCTTGAGATTCTCCCTCTGTCTCTGCCCCTCCCCCACTTGCACTCTCCCTGTCTCTCTCAAAATAAATAAACTTTAAAAACAGTAGGGGCACCTGGGTGGCTCAATTGGTTAAGTGTCGACTTCGGCGCAGGTCATGATCTCGCAGAGCCCCACATCGGGCTCTGTGCTGACAGCTCAGAGCCTGGAGCCTGCTTCAGATTCTGTGTCCCCCTCCCTCTCTGCCCCACCCCTGCTTGTGCTGTGTCTCTCTCTGTCTTTCAAAAATGAATAAACATTAAATAAATAAATAAATAAATAAATAAATAAATAAATAAATAATTTTTAAAAAATAAATAAAAGAAAATAAACGTCTTACCCCTCAACCAGTATGTTTCTGAGTCTTAGAAAATTACTGTGCTACTATGATACTCATGTTCTTATATTCTCTCTCTCCCTCTCTCCCCATTTCTTTCCCTTTCTCTCTCCCATTCCCACTCTCTCACCCCATTCATTCTTTTTCTCCTTTCCATGTCCCTGAAGCTATCCTGGCCTTTTGGTTGTACCTCAAGCTGTACAAGACAGTAGTTTACCAAGAGTCGCCCGCTGCTATCGACACAATCGCCTGCCTGTTGTATGTTGGAAGAATTCAAAAAGCAGTACCCTGCTTCTCCGATCTGGAGGATTCCATGGGAAGGGAGTGGTTGGTCTTTTCAAATCTCAGAACTCCCCTCAGGCAGGTAAGCATCTCTGTACAGCACAGTTGTGATCCTTTCACTTTAGAGAATTCCTAAAAATAAAGGAAGTGATATCTGGGAGTGTCAATTGTGCCCTTATATCAGGCCTTCTCTCGCACACAGACTTCTCCACGGTGCAATATGAAACATTTACTATTTGACAATGTGGGTTTCCACCTTGAATTTGGCATCTTGCTAAATATGTCTGTCTATATTTGTATTTTAATATAAATTATCATAATAGCCTTTTGTTCTAGGCTATTTTTATTTCAGCAAACCAAACTATCCACAGATGGAAACTAGAGTATACTAATATTTCTCTTTCCTTCTGGGGAGTATCCAAATATATTTAACAGCTTCAGAGGCAAGTAGGGATTCTCTGGCCCATGTAATATGAGATATTTTATCTCATTCCTACAAGTAACATGCACACACACAAACAAGTCCACAAACCAATGACCAAAATGCTGCCTTAAAAGAGACTCTCAAGAAAAGAATATTTTAGGAAGCTAGAAGAAGGCCAACTTAAGAAAGCAGATAGTACTACTGTCTCTTTTTCTGAGGATTTTTAAGTACTATGTCTGAGGTCTTGAAGTCAGTCAGAAGCTATATTCTGCAGACCTTTCCCATAATTTCTAACTTATAGTAAATGTTCAGTAAAATTAAACAATAGACCACCAACATATCAGATCCAATTTAGGGATGGCTGTGTTCTTAACTCTTTGGAAATGAGGTAAGTCAAGTTCTGTGGTTCAGCGGGTAGAACCATGTACTTTTGATATCTCTTCTTTATTCTCGTCCATTTCCCTCCTGAAAGTTAAAGGTTGGCTAGCGTATCTTTGATCATTCAGCTGAGGGCAGCACACACACAACATCATCATCATCATCATCATCATCATTATCCTGCCTGTCTTGGAGTCTCAACACTAGTATAATTAAAGGCAATTTGTTTTTAACTATTTCGACACTGAGGAATCCTCCCAAGCCACATAGTGGATATAACAGAACACAGCATATGTAAGTTACATAAAGTGAGGGAATCATTTTGGGAGCATTGATGGATATATCACTGATCATTGATGACTATGTTAATTTTTCATTGGAAAAAGTTGAAACTATTTTATTCACTGGTTTCTGATTTTTTAATCTAATATAAATTTGCTGTATTTCATATTTTTGAGCTCACACATATGCTCACATTTTAATGTCTTTGAAATTGGGATACATCTTAAAATTGATGTGATCAGAGAGTTGTCATAGTTTAAATGGAAGATTTGTTTTTGTTTTTAAGTTTATTTATTTTTGAGAGACAGAGAGCACAAGCAGGGGAGGGGGAGAGAGAGAGAGAGAGAGAGAGGGAGACACAGAATCTAAAGCAGACTCCAGGCTCTCTAGTTGTCAGCACAGAGCCCAATGCAGGGCTCAAACTCATGAACTGTGAGATCATGACCTGAGCTGAAGTCAGACACTTCACCAACAGAGCCACCCAGGCACCCTTAAATGGAAGAGTTTTTAATTCTTAGTACATAAAATAATGGTGCATCTTATAATTTATGACATCTTAGAGTTCATAAAATATAATAATGGCACCTTAAAGTTTATAAAATATAATTATGCTAATTTTTTGTTCAGGATGTAAAAAAAAGTTGTTTATATCTGTTGTCTTTCTAATGAGTCCCCCATGATGCCTCTTTAAAGTGCCTGGGCCAGTTTTAGTGATTCTTTGTTCCACACAAACCAGCTCAGACTCCCTCCAACCCAGAATTGTTCTCACATTTGTTTCCCTCCGTGCATACACAGAGGCATTCCCTCTCTGCCCTTCTCTTAGAAGGACTAGGGAATCTGGCAGTGGCTGTTGCTACCTTCTCCCCATCTTCCTTCACTCTTCCTGCAACAGACTCCTACAAGTTCATGTGCCCTGTTAGGCCTTTGTGGCAGAATTAGAAGAAAACTACTGGTATGGGTGCCATTCTGGGATACCTAGGGAACCCATTCCATCCTCTGCTCTCAAACAGTGGTATGGACAGGATAACTACACCAATTCTTGGAAGGACAGCCCTGTGCTGGTTTTCCAGACCTAGGCTCTTTCTGGGAGGATGGCAGAGCCATCTCTGATGATGATGCAAGCAAGAAGTAGGTGTAGTGAAACCAGTATCATAGGAGGATAGCCATTTAATAGTTTACAGCTGTAAATGGGACTGGTTTCTATATTTGGGTGTGGTAATTTGAAGATACACAGAAAGAATAAGATAGGTAGGTAGGTAGGTAGGTAGATGTCTTAATATAGAGACAGTTTGTTTTATTCACTATCTTTTTCTTTTATAGCTCCTACCTCCTCTTTAGAATCTTCCAGTAGCATAGAACAAGAAAAATACTTGCAAGCCTTACTGAATGCAGTTTCTGTCCAACAGAAACTCAGTGGCAATAACACCCTTACTGTCAGACCAGCACTTGCTCTGTCTCCAGGTAAGATTTGATAATACTTTTCTTCTTGACAACTATGAAAGCTTCATTCCTTGGGTTAGTCTCTTCAGTTATTTATACTGTTCCTTCAGTATGACCCCTTGAAGTTTTACCCTATGGGACTATAACTTTAGCTCCTTTTACCTAAAAATCAGCATACCACTGTTAATGTCTAGTAACAGTAACCAAATGTGGAGATTCAATTATTTTCTTTTTAAAAGAATAATAGGAGCTGGGAACATAAATAAAGTTATCTCTTTTTTCTTAGAATCTATTTTACATAGACTTTAAAATATTATTACAAAGTGGAATGTATAAGTTGAACACCTGATTATTAAATGCTTATGTAGTAAATCATCATGTATAAGTTTGAAATTCCTGAAATTTCTGCAACCTTTTATGATTTGTAGTACAGTTTGTTTTCATTAGATGTGGATGAAGCCATTAAGACTTGTACTAATATTCTGTTTCAGTTATCATGTGATGGAACCCCAAAGGGTTCATGTAGAGGTAACCCTAATGTGTTAGACACAGGAGCATGTGACTTGAAAAGTTGGTCTCCTTGGCTTAATCAGCTATTTGAATTAGCTCAACATAAGCAGAAAGTGGCTTTTCTTGTAAAGTAACACCATGCATGCCTTGCTTCATTTATCATTAAATTCTCTGATTGCACTTGCCAAACCTAACTCTCTATAATCTTGCAAACGTGTGTATCTCTGAGGAAATAGTAACAGTGCCTTGTTATCTCTATTAAAGCTTTGGGTACTTAAAAAGTACAATGTTTGGCAGCAATTAGACATGCTACACATGAAGATAACTTTTTGTCATTTGAGTAATGTTAACCTGAACGACATGGTTTTTGTTCTTCTTTTTGGCTGACTTTCAGGGACTGAAAGGAGGACTTCAAGAATGTCCACTGTGCTTAAGCAGGTAGTGCCAGGACATTTGGATGTAAACCCATCCAATAGCTTTGCTCGAGGAGGTTAGTAAGATTGATTTTATAACTGAGCACTGATACAACATTAAAATCAGAAAACTTTACTCTAGATAGTGATACTCTAAATCAACTAATTATGGTTCAAATTGTTCTTAATTACCCTTTTCGAAATAAATGGTCTAATTTGTTACTGGTGTTGTGGCAGATGAGTTTAGCTGCATGGGACAAAATGTATAATAATTGCTGAAATCTTAGCTATTGATGATTTTGGAAGCAGTGGGAGGTGAGGGGAGCGTGTCTAAGTGGTCAGCCCCATGAATACTCCACAATGCTTCAGGTTTGCAGGGTAGAAAGGCTGATCACCGAAGCATAAGCAGCTAGAGAGAAGTAATCCCAGACTCCAAGAGTTGTGCTTCCCCAATGCCTGTAATTTTTACTCCTGTTCTCTGAAATGCTAGTTTAGGGAACAGAAGAGAATGATATCCAGGTTACTCTTTTTTTCCCTCTGGGCTTTTTAGCTTTTGGCATAAGGAAATAGAGAAAGGCCTGTATTTGCTCTTCTAGCCCCAAAGGAGGTCCACTTTGGTATCTGGAGATTATGTGAGATTCTTTTACTTTTCAGAGGTAATTACAGAGCAAGTATCTTGATTGTAAAACTTCCTATTTTACAATGGATTTATATAATCTTGGGTTTTTTCTCTCACGTCTGTGTGATGCTGAATCCCCTTGAAAATTTACCAAGTGAATGATCCAAGTTCTGCTTGATCATCATCAGTAATGGGAAACTCATTTCTTCCTAAAAGTAGTCCCTTGCATTTGTAAGCAACTCTATATTTGTTAGAAAATTCTTTCTCATATTGATCTAAAAATCTGCCCCTATGTAACTTTGCATAATCTGCCCTCTACAGTCAGAAAATTCTAAATCTTAATCTCCCACATGCCAGCCCTTCGGATTTAAAAACTGATCTGATCTTTTCTCTCTGAGAGCTTCCATTAACTCCAAATATCCCTAATTGGAACAGTTGCATTCCACTCACCATCTTTGTCACTCAGTGAACTCTCCACGGATTTGAACTCATGCAGCCTAAGATTACATCAGATATGAGGATGGCCCCATCATTAGGTTGACCCACACTATGATTAAGATCACTTGAAATCTCTTCCCATGTGCTATTGTTCTTAACAATATACAGTACTAGCCTTGAGGGTTGGTTTTTGAACCTAAATTTACTATGTACTATACCTACAAAATTCCATCTTGTTTTACACGGACTATTGTTTTAGACTTTGGATCCTAATTCTGTCTGCCTCTGTATTAGACATTTTCCCAAGCCTCTTCTCATGCATCAGTTTGATCTCTGCTGTCATGTAATTTGTTGTTTAAAAATATTAAACAGCCAGAGCTAAGGGCAAAAGTCTTCATCAAACTAATATAGAAGCTTCCCTGAAGAAAGAGATTGATCTATTAATACATACCAGTTCAACCTCACCTGACCCATATTTCTAAATCTCTGCCAATCTCTTTAATTTGGTATTTTCCAGTCTTTCCAAGTATTAATTATATCACAAAAGATTATATGGTTAGTTTACCATGACTCATTATAAGAATTAGTGCTTTTTCCTAAATAATCACAAATTATCCACTAGCATCCATTCTAGAATTTAGTTCAGAATCAACATACAGGAAGGCTTTATTTTACAAAATTCACTTTTTTCCCTTTTGAAAAACCAGATTACTATGCACATCTCCTAGCAGTCATATTGGTTCTTTAGATACTTTTTTCCCACCTCATTAGAATGTTCTATAATTACAGGATTTCCTAATATCTTTCAGCCTTTTTCACTCATCTTGTGAATTAGTGAAATAAAGGTCACTGTATTAGTTTTCTAGGGCTACCTTAACAAAGTGCCACAAACTGGTTGTCTTCAACGACATTTGTCTCATCATTTTCTGGAAGCTAGAAGTTCAAAATCAAGATGTTGTCAGGGTTGGTTCCTTCTAAGGACAATGAGGCAGAATCTGTCCCATGCCTCCCCTCTAGTTTTTGGTAGCTCACTAGCCATCTGTGGCTTTCCTTAGTTTGTAGAAGCATCACCCAGGTATCAGCCTTCATCTTTTCATGATGTTCTCCCTCTGTGTCTGTCTCCAAATTTTCCCTTCATATAAGGACACTGATCATATAGAATTAGGGTTCCATCGCCCTCCAGTATGACTTCATCTTAATGAATTACATCTGCAATAACCCTATTTCTAAATGAGGCAACATTCTTAGGTGCTGGGCGTTAAGACTTCAACATATGAATTGGGGTGGAGGCACACAGTCATATATAGCTTTATAGCTATATAACCCATTATAGTCCTATATAGCTTTCTTTGGAATTTTTTAAATACCATTGTTTTAAAGTTTAAGATATAGGCCTCGTTCTTCTCATTTCTTTCTTGGTGAATTTGAACTAAAAGATAGTACAGTGACTTTCTCCTAAGATTCCTGCCTAGTATTTCTGTTGCCCAGAGCTCCTATCCAAATTTGGCCCAATATTGCAGTTCCCCTTATTGCTTTGTTTAGCATCTGCAAGTTTGTATGGTCAGCAAGGCATGTCAGCAGTTTTCCATGCTCTGCTCTTGAGTTTTGCCTTTGTCAACTTCATCAAGGACACATTATTTATTCCTCAATTTGGCCAGATGACTTGTAATATAAATTTCAGATGCAAAATGGTCTCATCTTCTATGTTAGCACCTAAGGCTCATGGACATTCACCAATGTGTTTCACCTACATTATCTTCTCTTTTTTAATACTGGCCTCAGACTCAGCCTTTTTTATACAAGGGGATCCCCACTTGTGGTTACATTCTAATCATGAGTTTATTCTTTGCTATTCTCAAAAGTACCTAAAAAGCTGTATTTACCTCTTAGGGTCAAAATCTCCCATTTAATTTCTGATCCATTCTGGGCATAATGAGGTCATAATTATTATTTCTGACACCCTTCCCAAATATTTTCTTCTGAAAATTATTGTGAACTTACTGTGTTTCCTCATGATAGTTTTTTGCTCCTAACCAGATACTCATCATTCTGGTATCTTAAACTAGGATCCAGAAACATATATCTTACTCTTTTATTCCATCTCCTAATTCCTCAATGCCAAAGCCTCCCAGATCTTCCAAGGTCCCAGTGGTTAACTGGAAGATGAGATACTGCTGTTTCCTGGTGTCTTCAACTTCTCTGATCCCTAGAGCTGCTTCCTTTGTCTCTTCCAACAGGGTCATTCCTCCTCACATTGAATACCAAGAATGGACTGGGCAAGCAATTTGGGAAGTCTTAGAAGATTCCCTGTTAACATGACCATGACAGGCAGACACACACTCACATAGGCCAGGGCCAGACTAGGTGTGGATGTTTCCACACCCTGCAAATAGTTCATTTCCTCTTTCCTACCCTCAAGGAGAGTCTCTTCATTTTTCCAGATAGTGAGGCACCACTTCTCCAGAAATTCCTCATCCTTCCTGTATGGAAAGATCCTCCTAGTTCTAAATTTTCCTCCTAACCTTCTCCTTTTTCTCTTCTATGTATCTTTACTACCTTTTCATTCCTTTCATCATGATAGAGTCTTAGGTACTGGTTTTTTCCTTAGGTTATTTTCACTGTGTGCCTTTCTCACTCTGCTGATAAGCCAGAGTTCAGACTGACTTCCACCTTCTCCTTTACCCTTTTCTCAGTCAGGGTGACCACTTTGCATTCTGTGTGCATGTTGATGAGTTCCTAAGTCAGGGGAAGCAACCTTTTTTACACAAGAACCAGTGAAGGAAAAGTGAGGATGTGAATAGAACACATTGCTTTTCATTTAGAATTAAAATCATTTTTGAGGCCCATGGGGAAAAATACATATACTTACAACTTGGATAAATTATTTTGTTGACTACAAAAATGTCATGAGGAAATCAATACTACTACCTCTTAAAAACAAAAGTATAGCAGCTCAGTATATTTGATAAGTAGCCACATGGAGGCAGCCTTTTAATTTTCCATCCTTTACATTTCTGTGGCTTTTCAGTTTCTCTACATGTAATATTTTATCCTTGTAATAATCTCTAGGATATGTGTTTTAAGAGGCTCTGAGAAATGAAGTGACTTGGCCAAGATCACATAGCAAATAACAGCATAACTGGTACTGGGATTGGTTCAGTCCATTTCAATACAGCATTCACTGAATATAGCTTGTACCTCATACACATGGATAAATTCAGTACCCATCCCCACATCCCACCCAAGCATCTTTCCTCCCCTCCTTGGCCTGAACAGAGTAGAAGGAACAATACCAGTGCTCAGGAAACACTCGTGCTTTGAACACCAGTGCATTCCCATCAGTGGAGTGAACTGCACCACTTCTTCCCTGAAGCAATCCCCTCAGCCAGCCCCTGCTGGACAGCCCCAGAGCCACTTGGTTCCTTACATGACAAAACACTTACATTCAAATTCAAACTATAGCACTACCACTTAATGTGTGGTATTAAGCAATTTAGGAAACCTCTTAATGCTCAGGGTCCTCATCTGTAAAGTGCAGATAATAAATAGTATTAGCTTTAGAGTATGAGGAATAAGTGAAATATCTGTAAAGCACTTAGCTTTTGTAACTGGTTCATAATAGGAACTCAGTAAACGTTAGTTCCATGATTATTGTTGTTGTTATTAGTTATACTTGCCTAATACTCTACTGAAGTAGGAGAAAAGTCTACATTTGCATTTAAATTGCCTTAAGCCAGGTTGCTCTACATAGGCCTAGGGCAAGAAGATAGAAGGTAAATATGCTCTAGGTCTAGGCCAATAACTAACAAACTTTTTTGATCATGATCATAGTTAAAAATACATTTTATATTATATTACAGTATATAAGTATTATATCAGGTAATACTGTCACGGGGCAAAATGTATATATACTAAAACAAAAGTTTCATGAAACAGTATCAATACCACATGCAGTGCACATAGTATTTTCAAATTCTAATCTCACTTTTTTGAAAATACCAACTTGATCTAGTAAAGTGATTACTAAAACCATTAAGGGGGACCCTACAGCTTGGGAAAAAACCTGACTCCAAGTCAGTAGTACATGGTCAGAACAAGTATTTGACACCTGGGAAACACTCAAGAAGCTAAGTAGACCTTACCACCAAAGCACTAGCGTAATGCCCCATTGGATTACAGTTCTCAAAGCCCTCTGCTGGCCCCATGTCCATACAGCCCATTTTCTTATTGCTGATTTTCTGCTATGTGATAAATACTTGGCAGTTTTTCATTAATGAGCCTCTATAATAATAATTATATTATTAATCAGAGCAAATAATCAGGGCAGATAATCAGAGTTGAAGATATACTAGCAGGACCACAACAGCTCATAATGTATCAATTTTCAAAAAGAAAATAATCAACAAATGTGTTTAATACCTATAAATTAGGCTTTCAGCATGGATACAAGAATAAATATGATTAGGGCCCTACCCTTTGGATCGCAAAATCTAGTAGAATAAAATGTGCTAATAATCACAATGCAATGTGATCACAGTTCAAGTAGAGCTCTCTACAAGTCGGGACAGTGAAGAATGCACTTCCTAGGAATTCACATTGTTCCTGGATCTTAAGGGATAAGGAATTTGTCAGGTAAAGAAATGTGAAAAGTAGTTCCAGGTAGAGAGACTAACATGCAAAAGTGGTATATGTTCAGGGAACAGTATCTCAGAATCAGGAACCAACCACTAAAACTTCACTATAAGTATTTAGTGTCCCATATTCCAATCGGGAAGCTCAAAACCTTAGCAGAAAGGAGAGCAGGTGGGCAGCACACAGGAAGCCTTGTGCTTTTACCATGTTGTCCCATGGTCTTTGTTCTGTTTTGCAATAGAATTCCCTGTGTGCAGTCAGCCAGCACCTTCACAACCCTTAGCTTTCTGAATTCCTTTGGCCACTAAAGCCATTATTGCCCTTCATTTTCTGCTTCCAGAGAAGTGAGACAGAAATGAAATAATGCTGCTAATGATTTTTCTATTATCAAATTATGTCATATGCAGCTTTGCAATATATAGCTTAATAATACTGTTGTTAAAGTTTTCAATCCTGAATAAATACAGAGTCATTTTCCTTAATTGACTTGAGCAGTTCCTTTGCTCAGGAAATAATGTCATTAACTGTAACCCACTGTTCATCGCTTTTGTTACTACCAGGCTAAGTTTGCTGTACTCACGAAGCACTTTTTTTCTGTCGGGAAAAAACAATATTACTCAAATTACAAAAGTGTTATCTCTAATACTGCCTATCATTTTGGTGCAAGTAGGGATTTTAGGAGGAGTCGTGACTTCAATCATCACGAGCTGTATTTTTTAGTGGCATTGGGTATTGTCACAGGATCATGAATTTTTGTTTCTCATAACTGTATTAAAAATAAATGTAATTTCAAAATGACAAGAAAAAAAGAAGATAGTGTGGCAATGCTTGATGCTTTACTGCAAAAATATGCCCTTAGTTATTCCAAATGGTTACTGGAGCTTCATTCCTGATGTGATAACCTTGCTCAAAGAACAAACGTGTTGTACAACACATAGCATTTGCCAATAAATCAGCCTCCTTAAATACTAGGGCCAATGCATTCCTAACATTTACCCCCTTCTAAATTCCTTAATTTTATTATATAAATTTGTTTCTTGCCAAATGACAATCTTCAAAAGCGTGTTCCATTTGGTATAATTTGTTAGTGGCGCTCTGCTGTGCTGTCCATTTCATTGTGCTTATAATACTTATAATCAGGTGCTGAAATTTCATTTAACAGGCGCTCAGTTCATCTATTTTGTGTGACTGTGCAGCTTTTTATTTGTTAATTGCAGTTTCTACTTTTATTATATTTACATTTTCCCCCTATGTTAACTCAAGTTCAAAAATTAAATAACCTATTCTTCTCTTACTCAATTTGCTCTGATGTTTGCTGCTATCTACATTTCATTCCTCCTTCTGTCTTTAATCTTACTTACCAGTGCATGGGTACAGAGATAAATGTTTTATTCAGTCAAACCCCAAATCTTCAACTAAGGGAAGAATCCATAATCAAGGTACTGTATTATCTGTCCTAATGTGTCACTCCTTTGAACCATCTTCATCTGGAAGCATATTTGTTACAAGTAACCTTTTTCACATTTGTTTGTCAAATTATGTCCTTTATTTTTATCCACATTCTGAATTTGCTCTGTGATTCCATTTATAAACACTTGCCATAATATCTAAGACAAGCTTGTAAGTTATATAGAAAGATTCATTCATGTTAAGCAAAAATCTGAAAAACAAATCCATTAAACAAAACCTTTTCTTGGGAACTGGTCTCCTGCCCCTATAAATGCGTATAAAGAAAGAAGCAGATGAGACAGGCATTATTATGGTGACTTTCAGTCTCCTAGAAACATGACTTGATTTGGCAAATATTAAAGCTTCTCAAAGAGTCTTTCTAGGTCTAGAGAAGGAACCCCACTATAGACAAGCAGTGATAGTGTCCTATACGCCAATGACCCTATCACCAGCATGAGCGCCGTAGTCTATGGGCATTTATAAGGGGCTCTGTTATTTTGAAGGTACTACAGTGCTGGTCAAGTTTGAGGCTTAATATTTGCCTTTGTGTTTGAATATTGGATATTTAGTAGAAATGCAATTTTTCTAATTAATATAATGAAGGTCCATTTATAACATGAGATTCTTCTAGTAACTTAGCTTTGGCCTTTCCCTTAGAAGACATCTGCTTTTGACTGTAAATTTTAAATAAAGCCTCCTACATATCAGTGAAATGTGCATTACTAAATTTATAACTTCTATTTTTCACGGATACTGGGACAAAAAGACTAGAATCTATCTTTACTAATTTAAAATTATGTCATTTGGGCATGACACACAAATATTCTAGATCCAGCCTCAGATTTTAGTAGGTATAGTAAAGTTCTAATTTATTACTTAATCTAGATTCCTTATTGCATTGACTGACTAAAGCAGAAGAGTGTTCCCTACTTCTTTCATGAAACCCTGAGAAACTGAGTCACTCCATGTTTTCACATTGTTGCCTTCTGCCCGCATTTTTTGTTTCCCAGTGTCCGTGCACTCTTTCTATTTGTGATCTCAGCGTTTACTTATAAATACTGACTTTACATCAAAATACAAAAAATGGGATTGACTTGGGTGACTTGTTAGCTCCCTCCAACCCTAAGATTGTGTGATTTGGAAGTGCTGTATTGAATAATGCTTATATTTGCAAAAGTAAACAACAAATGACCGATATGATCCATGATTACTTAGGTGAATTAACTTGCTATTACCTCTAAAATTGTCCCTACAGAGCATACATCTTTTTCCCTATTCAGTGGCATTCCCACATCAGGTTATCTCACTCCATTATTTTGGCTTTTGTGAAGGTGTTTGGGCAAGTCTTCGCTCTAGCGCTCGCCTCATCAGCTCTCCAACATCTTTCATTGATGTTGGCGCCCGGCTGGCAGGCAGGGACCACTCGGCCTCCTTTAGTAACAGCACCTACCTGCAAAACCAGCTCTTGAAACGCCAAACGGCCCTTTATATATTTGGTGAAAAGTCGCAACTAAGGGTAAGATTTCTTTTTCTCACTTAGAAACTTTATGGATACACAAAGGCAGTCTATAAAACTTACCTCAAACAGCTTTCCTAGAAATTTCATTTTACAGCATAGATTCTTAATCTGGAGTTAATAATCAATCTCAAAAAAAATTTTAGCTCATACATATGTATGTATATCTGCATATACTTATATCGAGATACATATGCATATCTGCATATTTATTAGCAACGAAAATATACTTAACACATAATCATGAAAAAATCAGCATAAACATCAGGAATCTTAGGAAGTGTACATACAAAAAAGAAATAAGGCTTATTCGGGCTGTGTTTTTCCATTGTCTTGTTCAGCTTCCATAGAAATCTGTGCCCCTGGCAAAATAGATCCCTATTGATAAAGAAAGCTACAGGAAGGTAGAAAAGTGAACAAAAGAAAGCTGTGGCCCTGCATATGGAGACAAGGGAAGGCCAAGATTGTTTTCTAAGTTAATTTTTTTTTAACTTTGCAAGGTTAGACACACATGTCCTAAGGCATATCAGAAATTTCAAAATATTAGAAGCCCTAATCAACTTTATTCTTACTTTGGTTTTTTAAATGTTTATTTATTTTGAGAGAGAGAGAGAGAGAGAGAGAGCAGGGGAGGGGCAGAGAGAGAGAGAGAGAGAGAGAGAGAGAGAGAATCCCAAGCAGGCTCTGCACTGTCAGCCTAGAGTCCAACCTCACGAACCATGAAATAATGACCTGAGCCAAAATGAAGACTCAGACACTTAACTGACTGAGCCGCCCAGGCGCCCCTTTTCTTACTTTTTTTTTTTTTAATTTTTTTTTTTTAACGTTTATTTATTTTTGAGACAGAGAGAGACAGAGCATGAACGGGGGAGGGGCAGAGAGAGAGGGAGACACAGAATCGGAAGCAGGCTCCAGGCTCTGAGCCATCAGCCCAGAGCCCGATGCAGGGCTCGAACTCCCGGATCGTGAGATCGTGACCTGAGCTGAAGTCGGACGCTCAACCGACTGAGCCACCCAGGCGCCCCTATCTTACTTTTACGTGATTGTGCTACAGAGCTTCACTATGCTCAGGTCCTATAAATTGTAAAGATAATCTCTGCCTCTAAAAGCAGCACTTCCTTGGGTTTGTTTTTGCAATTCACACATTACAAAATAGATTTCATTACTACTGATAGGTTTGTGGGAAATAAAAGTATTTGTTAATTCAGAAATCCCCTCAAAGTTTAGCCCAGTGCTTCAGTCAGCACTGGGCAATAGAGACAGACCTTCAGTTGAACTGTGGAGCAGAGGCTGTGAGCAGGATCCCACATGCTCGGTTTTCAAGATGCCAATGACTGCGTCATCTCTTCTATGGCAAGCTGGCTTTGCTAGCTCCCCTCCCACTGCCAGGACTGCTGCAATCACTTAGTCACAACCTTTAGGGGAGAGGGCATGAAACTGCTGGGTATAGTGCTCAATTGTTAAGTATGCACATGTGTCTTCTGATACAGCAGATAACTTTATATCCAGAAAATAGTTGGAACACTTTTCAACAGTAATCCAGGGTTGCCTGTACAGCCTCTTTGGCACCAGTGTCTTTCCCAGAGCACAGACTTTCCACACTTCAGCACAGCACTTATTCATGACCTGAATCACTTTCCAAGGTTTGTCTCCTCAGTTCTCACCTCTGCCATTGCCTTTGCACATCAGTCCTCAGTTTAACTGGATGATCATGTATGTATGAGTAAGAAAGACTGAGTCCTTGGGACTCATGTTCCTTTTTCTCCCTTCCTCCCTTCCCTCCCCCTACACGCCACCCATCTTCCTCCTTCCTTCTTTCTTTTTCTTTCTTTCTGCCTTCATGCCTTTATTTACTTTCTTTCTCTCTTTCTTTCTTGCTATCATTCTATTTGTCTCTCTCCTTTTCTCTCTTATCAGTAAAGTATTATATTTTAAAAACGATTCCACTGGGGCACCTGGGTGGCTTAGTTGGTTAAGCATCATGATCTTATAGTTTGTGAGTTCGAGCCCCACTTCAGGCTCTCTGCTGTCAGCATGGAGCCTGATTCAGATCCTCTATTTCCCTCTGTCCCTCCTCCACTTGCTCACTCTCTCTCTCTCTCTCTCTCTCAAAATAAATAAGCTTTAATATATATATGCATACATACATATATACATAATTCCACCATCCTGGCACAGTAGTAATTAGGATTTTTGTATATTCCATTCAAGTTTTTCTTTTTATTTATTGAATTGTATCTATAGAGTGTAGTCCTTACCTGTCTGACATGTGTCACATTCTGGATAGCCTAGTGCCGTCTAGTTGCAACCTGATACTTTCTTCTCCCCACAAAGGAGACATATAGAAACGCAAGGAAGTAGAGAGTGGCTTATTCTAAATAAACTTGAATTGCCCTTATTTACCTTTTTCAGTTTATATACTTTAATACCTTATACTTAGTAACAAGTTCATTATGACCTAATGTGTGTCAACACTATGGTTGATAGTTTCTGGTTTATAAGATAAGCATACCTACCTCATGTATAGTTGAGAAATTGAAAGGAACCTGGTTCTCCTGGAAAGTAAACTATCTATTATAAGTTTTTAAAAAAACTAATAGAAAAACACACTCTCTCTCTAAGATAAATAAACATTAAAAAATAAGAAAAATAATATAATAGAGTTATTTGGGCAGAATGTGAAGAAAGTGCAAAGAGTCTGAGAAAACTAACTCATTTTTTGGCATGAGAAGGTTGAGAGTTTTTAAATCCTCAGAACTAAGCAACAAGATTACCAAAACAAAATAGATCAAAGGGCCATCAATTTAGCATTTATAAATTACAAATGCAACCACACATGGAATAAATTCCATATGGATTAAAGATATAAATGATTAAAGTATTCAAATAAACATATATTGATAAATGTGTCATATTGTGTGAAAAAAAATATTGTCCCAAAGCTAAAAGTCAGAAAGCCTTTCAGATTTTACTACATATAAAATTTTGTATATTCACTTTAAAAGAGTACTACAATGTTAATAGTGTTAGGGCAGTGAGATGATGATTTTTATTGCCTTCTCAATGTTTATCTCTACTTTTTTTCACTTTTACAATGACTATGTTTTACTTACATAATAAGAAACAAATATGTGTATGTCCACAAACTTCAATTTGTAGAGTTCTGAAACCAACAGTATATTACCTTTTCATTACAGTGTATATCTTGGAAGACTTAGTTTTGGATTAATCATGCTGTCCACGTGTCATTGGTTCTTCTTTAGACTCCAGGTTCATGGCCTTATAATTGGCTTATATTTGGTGTTATAAGTTCCAGCAGGTTCCAGCCTACCAGTAGTCTCTCCAAATTCTCAGAATGACAGCAAGCCAAGTCAAACCACAAGACCTTACTGAATGGCTCTTTCCAGTAACACTGACACATTAGCCACAGGATTGACTTTCTTGACCTCTGCAACCTCTATAGCAACTTGGCCTCAACTAACTGTACATCATCAAGTATTGACATTAAAAACAGTGCTCTTTTACCTATAGCACTTCATATGCCTAATTCTATGCATCTTCACCCACAGAACTTCAAGTTAGAATTTGCTTTAAATTGTGAGTTTGTTCCTGTTGAATTTCATGACATCCGACAAGTAAAAGCCAGTTTTAAAAAATTGATGAGGGCTTGTGTTCCAAGCACCATCCCTACCGACTCAGAAGTGACCTTCCTGAAAGCCCTGGGAGATTCTGAGTGGTTCCCGCAGGTAATGTCTAGAGCAGTGTGTCTTATAACTCAAGGAAAGAGGTTCAAGTGGATATACAGAATTGATATTTGAGAAAAAAGTATTGTGTTTCCCTATTACCTGACATTCTCTCCTTATTGTACACGCTCCATAAAGGTTTTTCAGTTCCAGGAAACATGTGATATAGAAGATGAGGGGATAGAATTCTTCATCCCTGGGTTTTCAATCTCTTCTAATTGAAAACTTAATCTTCACAGGATGCTAAGGAGGAGATCTTTATTGTTAGATGGAAACTTTTTGATATGCAGCAAATTTAATCAACAAATATTTATAGGACTTCTGCTCTTTTGTCAGCAGAGTAAGGATCCAGGGACACAATTTGATTTCTAGATGATTCCAAGAGCCTTTCCCTCTTACTTTCTCACCTTCCATGTGTCTCTGCCTTTTCCTTGTCTGTAGATTTTAGATTCACCCTCAAACCATCCACCAGAGTCATATTGGATGCCCCAAAGCCTACCTAAAGTTTAGGAAAAAAACACATATCCCTTCTTCAGCTAAGTCAAACTTGGGATGTTTTTAATTAAACTCTTATTGAGAAATTAAGGAGAAATAGGTATCCCAGCACACATAACCCACATTTCTTCCAAACCACATAAGAAAGGTATTTATGACATGCATGTTTTAGACACTGACGCAGACATTTGGCCAAAGCATCTCTGCAATATACCCTTCAGCCTTGTTTTTAAACCATTGATGCTATACCCATTATTCCTTTGCCCCCTGTAGGAGTTCCCAGCCCCTCTGATCTCTGTTCCCATCTGCCTCCAAGCCTCTTGCCTCTCTTAGGGAGGAAAAAGAGTTGTTTTCCATAAGCCAAGAAATGATGGGAGTACCCAGGGCAGTGACTATTCTCAAGATACTTAAACTATTAAAAAAAAAAAAAAGCCATATATACAATTAGCTATAAATCTAGATACTTTGAGTACTCATGGAAGGAGCTGATCAAAACTCCCTTCTGTCCCTAAGCTATGAGCACCAGCCCCAAACTTCCCACCACTCAACCTATCTATCTGTGCTTCTGGTACATTCTTTGTTCTGCTTCTTACTCCAAAGTAGATTCATACCAGAAGTTCATGACTAAAAACAGTGGAAAATACTGCCCCACTTGGGATATTGGCATTTTAAAAGTTAACTTAGAGCAAATGCTAAGCCCAAGAGAATTCAGGCTATGTTAAAGGAACAGTGAGGAGCTTCCCATTGCTGGAGAGGACATGTGCCTTGTTCCTGGGTTTAAAATAGCCTAGCTCTGTTTAAAATATGGGGGAGTTAATTTTGTTTTGTGTTAGTTGAAAGTTGGATTCATCTACAAATTACATCAAGTGATACTTAAAATATAGTTTTAAACTACAATATACATTTGGTTTTGAATCTCTATGTTCTATTCACAGCTTAATTGTTCATTAGGGACTTTGAGTCAGTTGGCTTGGCTTAAAAAGCTGAGCACAAATCTGAGTCTTCTTCCCATTTAATACACAGTACAAACAAGAGTGTCTTTCTTAAAATACAAAATTCGTTTATCATAAAAATTCAACCCTGTAAAGTGTACAGTTCAGTGCTTTTTAGTATATTCACAGAGTTGTGCAACCATCCTCACTATCTAATTACAGAAAAACTAAGAGTATCTGAAATAGAACTGACTACATCATAGAAAAGCAAATTTTACATCCAGTAACTGTTTTGGTAAGGCCACTTATAGAATCTCTCTTTTCCACTCTATGGAATTATATAACTCTTCTACTTTGAGGAGATCATGTAAGGTCAGTTTATTTCATGATATATCATTTGAACACATTATTTTTAAATGTGACTGCTTTTAAATTATGTCATTGTTTCATCTTGATTTTGACAAAGAACTTAAAGCATTTAAAACTTACATGGTTCTTTTGTCCAAATACTTTATCCCTAACTTGTTTTTGTTATCTAAGGTTGATAATGAGTCTGTGTGTTCTTGGTGCTCAGAAAGTGCCTGGTCTAATTGTGGCCTCCTTTCTTATCTCTTAGCTTCACAGGATAATGCAGCTGGCTGTAGTTATATCAGAAGTACTTGAGAATGGTTCCTCAGTTTTGGTCTGTTTGGAGGAAGGCTGGGACATCACTGCACAAGTAAACTCTTAAAACATATTTTCAGATACTTAGTTTTATATTTGTATTCAAATTCAGTTGTTTTTAAGTTCTGCAGATGAATCTTTTGTATAATGACTAATGTAATTATGGACAGAGAAAGTCCTGTGTTAAAAACACCTAGTATCCATGAGAAAGCTCTGAGTCCTGAGCTTCCCAGCACAATATAGCCTGGAGCTTCAGCTCAGGGCATCAGGCTCCCACATGAGAGATACACCATGTGAGCATACAAATGGAGCACTTGATCAGAGGGTAGAACATGGATCATCCTTCCTGGGTTTTATCAGCCCTTTCCCTGGCTTTCAGTAAGCTCCTCCTTTACCCACTCCACATGAAAAGGGAAAGTATAAATATAAACTACAGTAAGACATTAATCTATACCTGTCAAAAAGTAGATGTCGGTTTGAACTGATACTCTGGCCTTATTAATTAACCTAAGAGAGGGCTGCAGTCAGCAAACTGGCCAGCTAAAGATTAAAATCATAATTTCTGAAAGAAAACATGTAGCCAAAATGAATCTGAGTTTTAGTTTTTGCTGGAAAGTTTGCAGAATTAATTTGATTGGCTGTCGTGGAGCAGTTAGTGAACAAATTTGCTGTTGAGGTGACTTTGCTTGTCTTACTAACAAAATTTTTTCAGGACTGAAAGTAATGAAGTATCCATCCTGCTTGTGCCCTAGGTGACATCCTTGGTTCAGTTACTCAGTGATCCCTTTTATAGGACACTTGAAGGCTTCCGGATGTTGGTCGAAAAAGAGTGGCTCTCTTTTGGTCATAAATTTAGTCAGCGGAGCAGCTTGACTCTCAACTGTCAGGGTAGTGGTTTTACTCCCATATTCCTGCAGTTCTTAGACTGTGTACACCAGGTAAGTAGAGCAAGCTTAAATTGACTTGATATGAAGGAAAGAAAAGAACTAGCATTTATCGAGCCATTGCAGTGCTGTGCCAGGTATCCTCATGTCATGACTCTGATGGACCTGCTGAAATCTTAGCAGTGGATTGCTGGTAATAGAAAAGAAGAGAACTAGTTGGTTTCTGAAATTAGGATAACTGAGTTGGCTATTAGGCTGGCCCCCATGTGAAGTGGCCAGCACTCTAAATTATCATCTCCCAAGAAGAGGAGCAAACTTGGGTTTGTTGTCCAGAAAGGTTTGACCTATGGTAAACAGCAAAAATCTCTAGGTAATGGCAGAGCCTGAAATGCAACAGATGGTCTTCCCAGTTTGAGAGGACTTTAGCTTGTGCCTAGGAATATAGAAGGTAGAGCCAGCCCCTAGAGAAAGAATCCGGGCCCAATCAGGCAAGCCTATGAGGTTGAGAACCCTGGCTCGGTTCTACTCAGTGACCTACTCAGGGCTAATCAAAGGACCAGACAGAAACACAGGTATATAATCCAGTCCAACCCAGCAGGAGCAGGGGAGTGGGGGAGGTGTGAATGCTTTAGGCTCCCTCCTGCCTTCATCTCATGCACATAAGATATAAACTCCCTAATGGGGGCCTTAATCAGGATTGGGCTTGAGAATTGCCTGGCACTGGCTTTGCTAAATTGGCCTAGGAAAAGCAGGACTGACATTTCCAGCTTTGTTTCATCTGCACCACAAAATGAATGGGTTCTGGCATATCAAACATATGTGTCAGAACAGTGAGCTTCCTTGGAATGATTGGCCTCAGGTACCTATTGGAAGGAAAGGTGGAAATGTTTTTAGGAACCAAAACTGGAACTAAGTCTTCTTTTTTTTTTTTTTTTTTTTTTTAGTTTGTATTCATTTATTATTTTTTCTTAATTTGAAATTTATTGTCAAATTGGTTTCCATACAACACCCAGTGCTCATCCCAACAGGTGCCCTCCTCAATGCCCATCACCCACCCTCCCCTTCCTCCCACCCCCACCCCATCAACTGTCAGTTTATTCTCAGTTTTTAAGAGGCCAAGTTGGTATATGGGTTTTGTTTTGGTTTGGTTTTTTAGTCTATTAATAATTTGATCAGCTCTTTTAATTCACTACATAATTTTTCATTTATTTAAAATGTATAGTTCAATAGTTTTTAGTATATTCACAGATTTGTGTAATTGCCACAATCAATTCTAGAACATTTTATCACTCCAAAAAAAACTCCATACCCATTAGCTGCAACTTTCCATCCCCCTGATCCTACCCCCCACATACACACTCTGGTGGTTGTTTTTGATTGCTCTAATCGGCTTCTTAAAGAAAAGATCTATTGAATAATTTCAATTAATTCTGTCCAAGCAGCATCTGGAAAAGCTGGTGACCAGGTTGAGCTTACATTTTAAATCTTTGCAGCAAATGATATATTTGTTTACTATTTTACTATTAGTCTTTTTATTTCATACTCCTTTTGGCAGATAGATGAGGAAGACATTTGGAGCCCCATTGTCTCTGAAACAGAAAGCTTAACTGAGACCAAGGGAGGGAGCAAGCATCTTTTTTCTCACATCTAGATAGGTGAAAGCATATGAGTTCTTCATGACAGCACTTCTTATTATCTTGCTCATTGCCCTCTTATATCACTTAGCAAATGCACTAGGCTGTATACCTTCAGCTTATGCAGTGATGTATGTCAGTTATTTCTCAGTATAACTGACAGAGGTATGGGGAGGCAGGTAAGAGCAACTACACATTATATGATTTAATTTATAGAAAATTCTACAAAAGGCAAAACTGCAGTGACAGAAAACAGATCAATGGTTTCTTGGGACCAGTGGTCAAGAACGATGGAAGGGCATAAGCAAACTTTTTAGGATGAGGGAACTATTCTGTCTTAATTGTGGTGGTGACTACACAGATGTGTACAGTGACCAAAATTAATCGATCAGCCTATATGCTGAAAATATGGAAATTTTGTTATATGTAAATTATACTTCAGTGAACCTAAGAAACAAAATTATAATTAGGAAGTCCAACATCTCAGTTAACTGGAGTTCCAGAAAAAGAAAACAGCAGCTATGTGGTTTCTCCAGAGAAAAATTTGTCTGTCTGGTACCCAGAGAATACTTATAAGCCTGACTGCCTGATTCTTAGAAATAGGCAAGAAATGGGTCCAGGGAGATCCCTTTTGAGTGTGCGGATTTTTTCTTTTTCCATGTTATTTTCAACTTCAAGCCTTGTCACCAACCCAGTCGTGCCTGCTGTTCCCAAGCCCAGAGCTCATCAAGTTTGGTTTTTCCAGAGGACAAACCTCTAATCTCTTGCTTTCAAGGAGACAATCACATGACTGCCTGGGGTTGGAAAGGACCCTGGAGATCTCACCACGTCCTCTATAAACTTACATCTAGTCCTCATTTTGGGCTCTCATCTCACCCCTATATATGTTACTCAGCACTTGGGGGCCTCTGAGCCCTGGCCTTTCTGGATTTACAGGGCAAGCTGTTGCCTTCTCAAATCATTGTCATCCTACAGGCATCCCAGTGTAGCTTCTCATCTTCTGTCATTTACTGCTGTCCTTCCTTCTGTTTTCATCATTCACAAATGTGCTGAATTTTCTTGACCTGCTACTGTCTCCCCTCTCATTCTCCCTACCTCCTTTTAGTTTTTTACCTTTTAAAACTTCCTTTCCTTTAATTAAGGGAGAGTTGCAGGGGGCTGAGTTTGTATGGCTGTATTTGCTTAAGTTAAATGCACTATTACATATGTTAAATATCCATGTTCAACTTGCAGAACTCTGCATACCTAAACATTAGAGTCAGCTAAAGAATCCACTCACAATCAGTAAGAAATGAGAGGTTCTCATGGAAGACATACTGTCCTTGAAAATGAAAACATTATTGTATCCCAAGTATAGTAATAATTACTTGAAATGTAATGCTTATATTTTATTGTTGGTGGTGTGTAGGAGTGTGAATAGTCTAGAATGTTTGAAAGTAACCTGTATTTTGTGAGTACCTCTTAAGTGATGTAAACAAAGTAACTTAACATAAACTAAAATGAAGTAGGAATTATATTCCCGTTGTCTTCAGAATACATTATAATAGATGCTAAAACTGTGTAATGTTAAGTTATATAAAACAACTTGAGGTGTATTTCTAGCAACTTTTCATTTTAAATAATGAGTCAAAATTCAAATGTTCTATATAAATTGAACTTTGATGAAAGTTCACTTATTTGTAGGTGAATGCTTCACAAACTGTAGAAAATAATATTGCTCAGGGTCTAAAGACCTCTTTAGTAGTCATTCAAATCTGGTTGTATCACGTTAAGATGTTTTTAATTAAAATATGAATTTTTAAAAATTTTCCTGAACTCTCATTTGCCTTAGTACCCTCACACATAATATCCTGAGTGCAGGCAAGTCATGGCAAAGCGAGCATATGACCTTAATTGCAGTATTTAAAGGATGCTTGACTATGATAGGTATCAGCTTTGGTGAAGCAAATTACTTTGTGCTGAAAAGGGATTGTTTATTCATTCAAAAACAGAAGACTAAGAAGACTATAGTTAACAAATAGTGCTCTGACTCTTGCTGACTTAATTATAAGGTAGTGTTTCATCATCTCCTACATACTAGTTTTAGGCATTAGAAAACGCCTTCTTTGAATACCTTTCAAGTGAACACTAGTGCTTTACATGACTCTGGCTTTTGCCAGACAATTCGAATTACTGCTGTCCTCAGTCTCTCGGGGACACAAAACAGAGCCAGGCCCAACAACATTTAAAAGAAAAAAAAAGTGCAAAATTGCGCAGCAGCAAGCGAAACTCCCAGGTGGAATGTGTTCACTGCTTATTAACCATTTCTAACATGCTGAATGCCAAAAGGCAGTCTATGGAAATTTGCCTAGACTTGTCCATTAGTACTAATAGAGTTACAAAGAAAACAGATGAAGCACTGATCTTAAATTAGAACTGCCTCATCATATAAAAAGCCATTGTTTATGCCAGTATATCCAGGTGTCAGATGAATTAAAATGCTAGATCACTGTTTCATAATAGCAACATCTGGCAAATTTTTTGTTGCTTCTAAAAGAAATTGGCTTAGTTCAAATGATATCATTACAGGATGCTTCCTTTTCTTAAAATAGTTGAACCAAATTCAAAAAGAAATACATCCAAAATATAAAAATGAAATTTTTACCTAAAATTTATTTTTAAAATACAATACCAAAGGAACAAACCTGTATGATATAAACGAAAACATGGAGTATAGGAAAGCATCTTCTCTACTTCAACATTAGAGTAAATCTTTGAGAACTTAGAACTTATTGTTTGAGGACCTGTTGTTTGAGAAAAACAAATACTAGTTACACCTTTGCTTTTGAAGTTTATTCAGATCGTAAATTGACTCACTCTGGTCTGGCTGTAAGAGATGGTTGTCTTCACAGTTAAAATGCCAGCACTATGCCAAGTCCTGTTCCAAAGAGAAAAACTATTTGCCTTTTGAAGATATGAACTTTCCTTGTGAGCACATGTGTAAGGAGCTAGGCTGCCCCCAAACAGTTTCATGACTATAAAATTTATCCATTAATATTGACAAATGACTGCAGTTAGTGGATTAATGGCATATTCAAAGTTTCTGGTGTCTGCCTGCTCCTCATTCATCTGAAAACTGGCAGAAACTGACACAATCCAAGCTGTTTTATAACAAGCCAATTTTGTATTAAAGTTGTTAATATTTTGAGCCCATAAACTGAGTTTATGTATCAGTCTTACTAATTTTTGATCTTTAACAAATTTTTCAACCTCTCTGTGCTTTGGTTTCTAGATAGATACATGGATAGGCATAGCTATCAGATGGATTACAAATCATTTTTTTTTTAATGTTTATTTATTTTTGAGAGAGAGAGACAGAGAGAGACAGAGCATAAGTGGGGGAGGGGCAGAGAGAGAGGGAGACAAAGAATCTGAAGCAGGCTCCAGTCTCTGAATTATCAACACAGAGCCCAATGCAGGACTTGAACCCACAAACTGTGAGATCATGACCTGAGCCGGTCAGACGTTTAACTGACTGAGCCACCAGGCACCCCAGAAGGATTATAAATCTTACATAAAATCATTTGTACAGTAGAAACTGCACAGTTAATGTTTGTTAAATCTTAATCTTGAAATAACAAAAACTAACATTAGTTGCTTGTTTTTCTAGGGTGTATCTACCATACCCACAGTTTTTCCAATGTTGACACCATCCTATATAGGGTCTCTTGTAGCTTAACATTTCTAAATCTTGAAAGTAAAATCCAGTGTTGACCTACTATATTTTATTACCAAAATGTTGATCTTTCCTGGGATTTGAGTCATAGCTTATTTTATGGGCCTTTAAATTTTATAAAGTACTTAATGGCACATGGGCAAAATATAAGACCCTATAAATTCATGTTTCTCCAAATTCCACTTCATATTCTCTTCTTATAAATAAGTGAAATTGGCAAGTTTCACTCCGTAATGGAAAACAAAACTAAAATACCTCACATAGCTTTGTCTTTTAAATCTGTATATTTTTGTCTTTCATCAAGATAAATACAAAATTATTTTGGACAACAGAATCCAGATGATGCCTGACAAAGGCCTAAACTCTACTCATCAGCATATTTGGGGAAATGCTCATATAGAATTAATTTATAGACTGAGATGCTTATCATTTCCAATTCTGCATATTATAATAAGGCTAAATTCATTTGAAGCAGATTTGCCTTTAGGCTCCAAAAATCTTGTGGCCAACAGGAAAGAATAAAATACTGAATCCAAATGCTGTTCTTTGAAAAGATCAATAGAATTGATAAACTTCTAGCGAGACTGATCAAAGAAAGACACAAAATATCAATATTAGAAATGAGAGGGGCACCTGGGTGGCTCAGTTGGTTGAGCGTCCAACTTTGGCTCAGGTCATAATCCCACAGTCCATGATTTCAAGCCCTGTGTTGGGCTCTGTGCTGACAGCTCAGAGCCTGGAGCCTGCTTTGGATTCTGTGTACCCTGCCCCTGCTCCTCCCCCCACTCATGCTCTCACTCTCTAAAAAATAAATAAATGTTAAAAAAAATTTTTAAAAAGAAAAGAGAAAGATGACATCACTACAGAGTCTACAGATATGAAAAGCACGGTAAAGGAATATTATGAACATTTTTACACCAATAAAATAAACAGTTTAGATTAAATGGACAGATTCCTTGAAAGACACAAACTCCCACACTCACTCAAGGAGGAATACATAATTTGAATAAGTCTATGTCTGTTAAGAAAATTGAAATTGTAGTTAAAAATCTTTCCACACTGCAAACTTCAGACCCAGGTGGATTCCTTGGTCAATTCTACCAAGCATTTAAGGAAGAAATAATAGAAATTCTACAAAAACTCTTCCAGAAAATTGAAACAAAGGTAATACTTCTCAACTCAGTCTATGAAACCAGCATTACCCTGGCCTGACAAAGCCAACAAAAGAAAAACAAAAAAGACCAGTATCTGTGATGATCACACATTTGATGATCACACATGCAAATTTTCTAAACAAAATTTTAGCACATCTAATCCAACAAAATATTTAAACATAATAGGGGCAACTGGGTGGCTCAGTTGGTTAAGTGTCAGACTTCGGCTTAGGTCACGATCTCACTGCAAGTTTCCAGCCTCACATCAGGCTCTGTGCTGACAGCTTGGAGCATGGAGCCTGCTTCAGATTCTGTCTCCATCTCTCTGACCCTCCCCTGCTCGTTCTCTGTCTCTGTCTCTCTTTCTCAAATATAAAAAAATAAAACATAAAAAAAAATTTTAATAAATAAAAGATAATATACCATGGCCAGGTGGCACTTACCCCAGGAATGCACAGTTGGTTTCACATTTGAAATCAATCACTATAATTCACCATATTAAGAAACTAAAAAAGAAAAACCATATGGTCAAAACCAATAGACTCAAACAACCGTTTGACAAAATATAACCCATTTCTGTAAAAATGTTCAGGAAACCAGGAATAGAAGAGAACTTTCTCAAACTATAAATAGTATTTTTTTGAAACCTACAGCTAACATCATATTTACTAGTGAAAGACTAAATGTTTTTCCCCTAAGATCAGTAATAAGATGTGGATGTCTGCTTTACCACTTCTATTCAACATTGTACTAAATAAAGATCCTAGCCATGCAATAAGGCAAGAAAATAATAATAATAATAATAATAATAATAATAATAAAGACATCCACATTAGAAAAGTGAAATTATCTTTTTTCACAAACAACAGTTGTCTATGGAATCTACAAAAAAAAAAAGAAAAAGCTAGTAGAATAAGTGAATCTGGCAAGGCTACAGAACACATGATCAATATACAAAACTCACTACTATTTCCACAGACTAACAATGAATCATTGGAAAATTGAAATGTAAAAATTATTACCTTTACAATAGTATCAAAGAACGCAAAAGAAATCTAACAAAATAAGTTAAAGACCTAGACACTGAAAACTACAAAACCTTACTGAGAGAAATTAAAGGCCTAACCAAAGCAAGAGATACCTCTTGCTCAGAAGACTCAATATTGTTGAAATGTCAATCTCCACAAATTGATCTAAAGATTCAGTGCAATCACAATCAAACTCCCAGAAGGCTATTTTGTAGAAATTGGCAAGCTCATTCTAAAATCCATATGGAAATGCAAAGAATCTAGAATAGCCAAAACAAATTTGAAAAAGAACAAAATTGGAAGACTTGCACTATCTGATTTTATTATAAAGCTACTGTAGTCAAGACTGTGTGATAATTGATGTAAAGATAGATAGGTCAATGGAAAGGAAGAGAGTCCAGAAATAGTCCCACACATATATGATATGCAGACAACTGATTTTCAACGAAGGTGCAAAACAATCGGTAGAGAAAGGATAGTTTTTTTCAGCCAACAGTGCCAGACAATTGGATTCCCATATGCAAAAAAAAAAAAAAAAAATTTAACTTTGATCCAAACCTAGTAACAGTATAAAAATTAATTCAAAAGGGGTCATAGACCTAAATGTAAGACCTAATATTATACAATTTCTAAAAGAAAATATAGGAAGAATTTTTGTGACCTTGGGTTAAGGCAAGGTATCTTAACATTCAACACCAAAAGCATGATTTATAAAAGAACAAATTGAAAGGTTAGACCTAGTTAAAATTTAAAATTTTGTTCTTCAAAAATTACTGTTAATAAAATGAAAAGACAAATCAGAGAGAGAGAAAATATTTGCACATTATGTACCTGCTTAAAGGACTTATGTCCAGAATAATTCAAAAATTCTTCAAACTCAGTAATAAGAAAACAACCAACCTATTTTTTTGTGGGCAAAATATTTGTAATGACTTTACCAAGAGGTACAGATGGCAGATAAGCACATGAGAATATACCTGACATCATTTGTCATTAGGAAATGCAAATTAAAATCACAGCGAAATACCACTACATACCTATTTTAATGGATAAAAAATTTTAAACTGACTACCTCAGGCGTAGATGAAGATGTGAAGGAACCAGAACTCTCTAACACTGCTGGAGGGAATACAGAATTGTACCACCATTTGGGAAAATAGTTTGGACATTTTTTAAAAAGTTAAACATACCTGTACCTACCATGTGATTCGGCATTCCATCCCTAGGCAGTTATGCAAGAGAATGAGAGTTTTTGCCCATACAAAGGCTTATACATAACTATTCATAGCAGCTTTATAGATAACAACCAGAAATCCAGAAGCAACTTAATGCCCATCCACAGCTATGAATGAACAAATGGTGGTATATCCATACAATGGAATACTATTTAACTATAGAAAGAAATTAACTACTGATAACCCAACATGTCTGCATCTCAAAGAATTATGCTTAGTGAAAGAAGGCAGACAAAAAAAGAGTTCATACTTATGATTCCATTTATATAAAGCTCTAGTAAATGTAGATTAATCTATAGTGACAAAAAGCAAATCAATGTTTGCTTGAAGAAAGTGTCCAGGAAGAGGCAAAGGGAGCCCAAGGCACTTTTAGGAGTTACGAATGATATATTCATTATCTTAATTGTGCCAATGATTTCAGGGTGTATAGATACGTCAAAACTTATCAAATTGTACACTTTAAATATGTGCAGCTTATTGTACATCAATTATGCCTCATTAAAGCTGTTAAAAAAAGTCTCCTGGCTAACAAACCTCTAATCTCTCACTTATTCCCCATATCTTAAGTCCTTAGATGAGATCTCTTTGGCCTAACCCTATTTCTTCTACTAAAACAATACTTAACAGAGAGAAGGAAGCACATGGATTGTGCTTTTTGGAGACTACTGTAGAATTTTACAGTGGAAGAGTCTAGATGTCACACTGACAAGGAGGGGAAAAAAAGCCAGTGAACTGGGCAAGCTGAGTCTCTGGAAGATAGGACTAAATAGAGAAAGTATAATTTTTCTTTTTTACTGGAAATCTAAGCACCAGATTTTGCCATGTGAATATAATCAAGTCTTCATTTCTTATTATGGTAAAAAGACATTTTAGAAGAGAGAATTGAGAGCCCAGAAATAAACCCACACATATATGGACAATTAATTTACAACAAAGCAGCCAAGAACATAAAGTGGAGAGAGGACAGTTTTCAACAAATGGAAAAACTGAACAACTACACGCAAAAGAATGACACCAGACCACTGTCTTACACCATACACAAAAATTAACTCAAAATAGATTAAAGACTTGAATGTAAGGACTGAAACTATAAAATTCCTAGAAGAAAACATGGGCAGTACGCTCCTTGACATCAGTCTTAGCGATGTATTTATGGATCTGACTCCAAAGGGAAGGGAAGCAAAAGCAAAAATAAACACATGGGACTACGCTGAACCAAAAAGCTTCCACACAATGAAGCAAACCATCAAAATGAAACGACAGACTACTGAATGGGAGATGATATTTGCAAATTATATATCTGATAAGGGGTTAATACCCACAATATATAAAGAACTCCTATAACTCAATGATTAAAAAACAAAACAAAAACAAAACATGGACAGAGGATCTAAATAGACATTTTTCCTGTGTTTCTTAATGTCAGATTCCAGATGTGGTTATCTAAGTATTAATCAATCCAGCATTCAGGTCAATCTGAATCTTTTTTTCCATTGAAGAAATCCTCACATGCTTATTTCTTAAACTGTTGCTAAAGAGGAAAAGAAAAAGAGAAAGAAAAAAAGTTGTTCTACCTCTTCTTTTCTACTTCCAGTAAACCTGATAATTAACCTCAGTTTGGGGGCAGATTGTTTTTCAACCCCAAGCAGTTAGCAACTGCAGGTGCCCTTGTGGCACATACAGGCACAAGCATAGTGCCCCAAGCACCATCACGATGATGCTATCTAAGCACCAATTCCAGTTCAAGCAGGGTGAGTGCCAGGGTCCTTGAGAAGTGTCTAACCTTTCTAACATAATTGTAGGGCCTGGGATTTGTGGTGAGGCCAGTCACTCAGTACAGTGGGCTGTGAAAGTATTTTTCCACTTGTAGAGTTTTGCTTCTTAGTCCTAGCATATGATCTCCCTGAAATGCCTGTAAGTTCAACGTAAGGTCATATTCATTATCATTTCCATCCTACTTTACCTCATAAGTGGGTCTTCAAAATTACATACTTAAGCATATTAAGTATCAGAATAATCAAGGAAAGATACAGACATGTATGAGGCAAGTGGTTTCTATGGAAAATAGTTATTGAGAGAAATGTTTTGTTATTTGGCGCTTTGTTTAATAAAAAGATTTTTTAAAGTTTTTAGAATCTATTATGGACTGGGTCTGTAGAAATAGCCCTGAACTCTTCTTCCCCTGTGAGTAACAAAGTGTATTCCAATGTCTGTTGGGGCAAAGTTGTTCTTGGAGCTCACTCTCCCTGAGCACGTTGAATATTTCTCCTCCCTGAGACTCAAATGGAAGGGAACCAAGTTCTATCTCGGGCTTGTCCCCTGCTTCTGTCCTACCATCCACAACCTGAGTCACCCCCTCTCTGTCATGTGCACAATGGCTATTGGGGTGGTGCTATTGGTTCTGAACCAGAAGCTCAGACTAAAGAGCTTGCAGTTCTAAAACCTTAGAATAGGGCACATTACCTAGCTATTCAGAGCCATGTTCCATGGAAAGCTCTCCTGTCTTATGGAGACCTGATGCAACAGGAAGTGGCTCAGATAAGGGAAGCAACTCCACAGTATATAAGCCCATTGTATGAGAGTCACACTCCCTTTTAAAACATTTTCTTAAAATCCATTTTACTTCATATTATGAGGTAAATTTTTAGTTCATTTAAAAAACCAATAAGAGGGGCACCTGGGTGGCCCAGTCGGTTAAGCGTCCGACTTCAGCCAGGTCACGATCTCGCGGTCCGTGAGTTCGAGCCCCGAGTCAGGCTCTGGGCTGATGGCTCGGAGCCTGGAGCCTGTTTCCGATTCTGTGTCTCCCTCTCTCTCTGCCCCTCCCCCGTTCATGCTCTGTCTCTCTCTGTCCCAAAAATAAATAAAAAACGTTGAAAAAAAAATTAAAAAAATAAAAAAAATAAAAAACCAATAAGAAAATGTCAAGGGAAAAAACACCTTTAATCACAGAAAACTAGGTTTCTAACCAAATGATAAACTTTAATAAATCAGTGATATCCAGATCGTGACTTTAAATTTTCACTGATCTGGGGTAGCTACCTGGGTAGCTCAGCCAGTTAAGTGTCTGACTTTGGCTTGGGTCATGATCTCACAGTTTGTGGGCTCAAGCCCCGCCTTGGGCCCTGTGCTGACAGCTCAGAGCCTGGAGCCTGCTTCGGATTCTGTCTCCCTTTCTCTCTGCCCCTCCCCCTCCTTGCTCTCTCTCTCTCTCTCTCTCTCTCTCTCTCTCAAAAATAAATAAACATAAAAATTTTTTTAAAAACAGATTCTCAGGGGCGCCTGGGTGGCTCAGTCGGTTAAGCATCCGACTTCAGCTCAGGTCATGATCTCACACTCCATGAGTTCAAGCCCCACGTCTGGCTCTGTGCTGACAGCTCAGAGCTTGGAGCCTGCTTCGGATTCTGTGTCTCCCTCTCTCTCTGCCGCTCCCCTCTCTGTGTCTCTCTGTCAGACTCTGTGTCTGTCTCTCTGTGTCTCAAAAATAAATAAAAACATTAAAAAAAAATAGATTCTCACTGATCTTTTAGTCTGTAATATCAACATACATGCCTGCTCACTTTGGCTGACCAAGTGTGGGTCTACATTGCCAAATTAAACATGGAGAGAAAAGCTGGCTTCTAGACAGCCTGCCTAAAGTGTTCATTTGAAACAGCTTTTAAGCAAGTATAATTATGATTGGAACTTCTCTCAACCAAACAAAATTCTCTAACGGGCCATGAGAGATTGAGTCATAGAGAGGTGAAACTGCTAGGTTGATTGGAGTATCACGAGGTCATCAGCCTACCTTCTGCCACCATAAGATGGCTCCACAGAGTCTGCATGCAGCTTGTCTAAAGTACACTATAGCTCAGTGACCGTTCCAAGTTCTGCCTTGCTCCCTCCCTCCCATATCATGCTTTCATCCTTATTCCTATGTCCAAGGACCTCACAGTCTAATTTCATGATGACCAATCAGGTTAAATGGCATAAGCCCTTCCCCCTTCCCTTGGCACTTGAACGTATCTTTCTTCTACTCATCTGTCCGTCCTCATTTCCAAAGCTGTTCCCTATATCTGGGCCTGTAGTCTCATTCATTCTTGCTTTCCTGGAGCCTTACTCTCTTAGTTTCCAGCTCTTTTGCCACAACTTGTTCTCTCTCTACTGGCTTCTCTTGCATTGTCCTCAGACAGGCACGTCGTATTTCTTTTGTCCAGAAAAGATCTCTTGCTGTCCCCTAAACCACCACCTCCTCTCTCATTCCTTTCACTGCCAAATTGCTTGTTTTATTACTCACTATTACACCACAAACACTTGAAGGGAAAATTATGACTTGTGATAATTTATGTCTATCAAGTATTAGCACAGTATAAAGCAGTGAATAAGGCACAGACTATTGGAGTCTAACAAGCCGGATTCAAATTTGGTCTCACTGGTTACTGTCTAATGACCTTGGGAAGTTATTTAATCTTACTCATCCTCAGCGTCTTTGTTTCTAAATGGGGGAAGAGGTGGTGGGAATGATAATGCTTATCTTCAGAGGATAAGATAGAATAGATATTTTTCCAAAGAAGACATGCAAGTGGCCAATAGGCATATGAAAAGGTGGTCAGCATCACTAATATCAGGAAAATGCAAATCCAAACCACAATGAGATATCACCTCACACCTATTAAGATGTAGAGAAAAGGGAGCCCTTGTGCATAGTTGGTGGGAATGTAGATTGGTGCAACCACTGTGAAAAAGTGGTTCCTCAAAAAACTAAAAATAGAATGACCTTATGATCTGGCAGTCCCACTTCTGGGTATTTTTCCAAGGGAGTGAAATCAGTATCTCAAAGAGATAGCTCTAATCCTGTATTCACTGAAGCATTATTCACTAAATAGCCAACATATGGAAATAGCCTAAGTGTCCATCTACAGATGAATGGATAAAGAAAATGTTATATATATAAACAATGGAATATTATTCAGCCATGAGAAAAAAATAAAAAAGGAAATCTTGCCATTTGCAACAACGTGGCTGGACCTTGAGGACATTATGCTAAGTGAAATAAGTCAGAGAAAAATTAATTCAGTATAATCTCATTTATATGTGGAATCTAAAAAAGCCAAACTCATAGAAACAGTAGAATGCTGGTTGCCAGAGGCTGGGGTTTGGGGAAAATGGGGAAATACCAGTTAAAGGGTACAAACTTCCAGTTATAAGAGAAATAAGTTCTGGAAATCCAATGTACAGCATGATGACTATAGTTAACAATGCTGTATTATATACTTGAAAGTTGCGAAGAGACTAGATCTTAAATGTTCTCACCAAGGAAGAAGGTAATTTTGTGAGGTGATAAAGGTATAACTAATCGTATTGTGGTAATCATTTCATAATAAATATGTGTATCAAATCATCACATTTTATACCTTAAATTTAAACATTATGGGGCGCTTGGGTGGCTCAGCCGGTTAGGCGTCCAACTTCAGCTCAGGTCATGATCTCACAGTTTATGAGTTCGAGCCCCGCGTCAGGCTCAGAGCCTGGAGCCTGCCTTGGATTCTGTGTCTCCCCTCTCTCTGCCTCTCCCATGCTTATGCTCTGTCTCTCTCTGTCTCTCAATAATAAATAAATGTTAAAAATTTTTTTTTTAATTTACACATTATATGTCAATCATATCTCAATAAAACCAGATAAGAATGATGCCTATCATATAGTGTTGTTATGGAGAGTAAATGAAATTATGATTCTGAAAACCCCTTGCATGGTGTCTGGCACATAGTAGTTGCTCAGAAAGGCTGGTTCCCTTCCCACCTCCACTTACGGTAGGGATTCAGTTGATTGAGTGACCACATGGTCTCCTGCATATATCAGGACATCATTCAGTGGCGTGGCATCCAGTTTTTGTTAAGTTTGGGTCTTACTCTTTTCTTTGCCTTGTGTGTTTCAGGTTCACAACCAGTATCCAACTGAGTTTGAATTCAATCTCTATTACTTGAAGTTCTTGGCTTTCCACTATGTGTCTAATCGCTTTAAAACATTTCTCCTGGATTCAGACTATGAAAGATTAGAGCATGGTATGTATTTGCATGCCCTTGTTTCATCTTTTTTGATAGTTTTTGTGTGTTTTTTAAAACAAATTTAATGTTTATTTTTGAAGGAGAGAGAGAGAGAGAGAATGAGCAGGGGAGAGGTAGAGAGAGAGGGAGACACAGAATCTGAAGCAGGCTCCAGCTCTGAGCTGTCAGCACAGAGCCTGACATGGGGCTTGAACTCATGAGCCATGCAATCATGACCTGAGCCGAAGTCAGAAGCTTAACCAACGGAGCCACCCAGATGCCCCATTTTTTTGTGTTTTTAATTGAAAACTCCAATAACATAACTACCCCCAAGTGTGGCAAGGCCATTTTAGGATTTATAAAAGTAGAATAGGTAGGAACGAGTGCCCAGATTCTGAGATTATGTGCTGTACTAGCTCTTAGGGACTGCAAGTGGTCTTCCCTGTAGCACCTTTGAAAGGTGAAATCTGCTTACTATTTTAATATCTCAAAGTGGTATCACCGTTTGAAGAGAAACATTTGACCTAGTTTTTCCATCCCAGGTACACTCTGGTAGGAAAGGTGCCTGCCTTTGGAGGCACTTTGCATAGCAGTAAAGGCTCTGGAGGAAATAGAACAGGATTAAATTCTAGTATTCCCAGTACCAACTGAGTACTTTGGACATGTTAGGTGCCTCTCTGGGTTTCTTCAGTTTCCTCATCTTTAAAATGAGTGCAATAATAGCACCTACGCCTTTGGGTCATGATGATCACATTACGAAATATTTGTAAACTTCTTAGCACAGTTTATAGTGTATAATAATAACTCATTAAATTTTAGACATCTCCATCAATATTATAATTTTTAAGAGCAGTAATACTTGTAAAGAGTAGATTTTAAAAGTCAGGTGCCCCCTGTGAAAACATTCCCACAGGGATTTTACATTCTGTTGTTATAGGGAGAAGAGAAGGGAGGATGTACAGGATCTTGTTAAGAAGACAACAAAGAAAAACATCAGCTATTTTCAGTATATGTACCTGGATATTCATAAAAAAGACTCTTCTAGTAGCTGAAAATATTTACTGATGTTCTCAGTTTACAGTTTACAGTATGTCTTGGGACATACTGCTTTCCAGTGCATGCTGTTAAAATTGTCTAGTGTGATATTTTATACTGTTGGGAAGGGAGACAGCACTGGTTCTTATTTATACTTCTAGACCTTTGTTGACTCAGAATTGTCGTTCCACACGTCATAATCAGAAACTTTATAATTTCTTTTTTTTTTTAATTTTTTTTTTTTCAACGTTTTTTATTTATTTTTGGGACAGAGAGAGACAGAGCATGAACGGGGGAGGGGCAGAGAGAGAGGGAGACACAGAATCAGAAACAGGCTCCAGGCTCCGAGCCATCAGCCCAGAGCCTGACGCGGGGCTCGAACTCACGGACCGCGAGATCGTGACCTGGCTGAAGTCGGACGCTTAACCGACTGCGCCAACCAGGCGCCCCAGAAACTTTATAATTTCTTAAGCACCCATGTTTTGGGAAGATATGAAGGAAAGCTGGTTACAAGAGACATTGGAGTCATTTGGAGAACTTTTAAAATATCTGCTTGGACTCATCCTCAGAGATTCTGATTTAATTGGTCTGAGGCAAGACCTAAGCATTGGGGGTTTTTAAAGCCCTTGATTTTTCCAATGTGTGGCCAGGGTTGAAAACTACCACACTGGACTCTGCAGTTAAAAGGTAGACTAGAAACACTAATTAGTCTTGGGGGCCTCTTACAGGATTTTGTGCAGAGTTGGGCTTGAGACCATCTTTTCTGATAAACTGATAAGTTGCTTCTTGACTTTTGACTGAGTCATTTCATTCAAAGCAAGACAGCACTGCTAAGGAAGCACCCTTCCTGGCCTTTTAAAGAAATAACCTCCTGGGGCTACTGGGTGGCTCAGTCAGTTGAGCATCTGAATCTTGATCTCAGGGTCATGAGTTTAAGCCCAGCATTAGGCTCTGCACTGGATGTGAAGCCTACTTAAAAAAAAAAGAAGAAGAAGGAGAGGGGGGGGGGGGGGGAGGAGGAGGAGGAGAAGGAGAAGAAGGAGAAGAAGAAGGAGTGTCTGGGTGGCTCAGTCTGTTAAACATCTGACTCTTGATTTTGGCTTGGGTTATGATCTCACAGTTTGTGAGATCGAGCCCTGCATTGGGTGTTGCATTGACAGCACGGAGCCTGCTTGGGATTCTTCTCTCTCTCTCTCTCTCTCTCTCCCTCTCTATCTGCCCCTCCCATGCTCACACAGTCTCTCTCTCAAAATAAATAATAAAACTTTTGTTTTTAAAGCTTATTTAAAAAAAAAGTGAGCTCATGTGAGTGACACATTGACTGTTTGATGGGTGCAAAGATAGGATCAGAAACTCCCTGAAGCACCTCCCCCACCCACTACATTTGGCTTTTGTTAAGTCACTCAAGGATACAGACCACACCCTTCTATCATCCAAAGTCTTCATGACCATGATTTGCAGTATATAAATTACTAAATAAGAAAACACTTTAAATGGCTTCATAATGAACAGCCAACGACTGAAAAAAGAAACATAAAATTATGTTTTTAACTGAACTTCATCACATAACTCTAAGTCCTTCCCATTTCTCCTGAAAAATATGTAGAATGACTCCTGGCATGGAGCTCTGTGAATCTAGATATAGATGTAGGATATAGATTAGAAGAGAGTCTCTATGTGCTGCTAAATACTTGGGAAAACCTTACCAGATGTTTTCCTTCCATTTGGGTTTGTTTCCATATAGCTGTGAAGTTCATTCCTATCCTTAGCTTTGCGGTCACCACCTAAGGTTTCTGCACATACATTGCTGTTCTGAGAGCTGTAAGATATATTTTGCTTTTCATCTGGTACATGCATCATAGTTTTAGGCAAACTGTTGATTTATTTGACTTTTGTTGATTTTTTTTTTGCGGGGGGGGGGGATTGATTTACAGGAACGTTGTTTGACGATAAAGGAGACAAGCATGCCAAAAAAGGAATTTGTATTTGGGAATGTATTGATAGAATGCACAAGAGGAGTCCCATTTTCTTTAATTATTTATATTCACCAATGGAAATAGAGGTACAGTAAGAAAGCATTTATGTTTCACTTTCTGAGTATCTAGTGTTAAAGTTTTCCTTACTTTTAAGTATATATAAGCTATTTAAGCTTTTTATAAACATTGGATTAGGAAGCTATTTAAAATACCAGAAGCTATTTAAAAATTTGATATACACTATGGGTTTGGGTTATGATGGAATAGAGACTGTTCATCATATTCTTGACCACAAAAATTAGGAGCTGGCCCCCAAAATCTAGGAGGGATAACTTCAAGAAAGTCAAAGTGAGGCAACTTTCTCCAGGAAGAAAGACCAAACAAAACTTGAAACCTCAACTGGTTATCTAAGCTGAAAAAATCTAAAATACTTTAGAAAAGATTTCCCTAAGTCCATTTACACCAAAGCTGTGGAAGAACCCCTATGGAACGCTGGATGTTTGAAGCCCAGGTCAAAAGAATGACGTCTCAGGGGCAACCATGCTCTGTGATGCACATCTATGTGAAGTAAGCTCTGAGATGGAACAGACTGGTTTGATGACAAGTGAGAAGTATCACCTTACTCAGGGGCAGGAATGCCCCTGCCCTGGGTCCCATGCATTAGGACCCCATTCTGGCCTTTCTCCAACTATCCCCTCCTCATAAAATGAAGACCACAAGAAACAAGGGTATGTGCTTAGATACCCTTTCTTCATCTAAACCATGTACCCAAAATTTCTTGCCTAAATCCAAGTTGCTCACAAAGCTACTTCTTCCGGTCTGTCTCCCAAGCCAGTGCATGTTCCCTTCAGCCTCAAGGGTGCCTAAGAAGTAGCTGTTTGGCAGGTAGTAGACCAAGTTTAGTTTTGTGGACTAGGGTGTGTGTATATATATATATACATACATTCATAAAAGACCTCAGAAGATAGGACAGAGCCAAGGTGAGAGGAGCAGGGGATTAGGCCAAGGACTGGGAGCTGGGACCAGCTTTCCCAGTGCCACCTTGGGCCTTGGTATAGAATTCCAAGGAGTCCAAGAATTCTCAGTTTGAGCCTGGTCTTCCAGATCATTAGGAAGTTATATCTACCAAGGTAGGAGGAGAGATATATTTTATTTAATAGTTTATCTTGATGTATAATATCTAAATATTTACATATATGGTATTTGAATCTCCATTCATGCTCTTGCCCTGGACCCTGCAAATGTTAAGGGCTGACCTGCCAGTAAGCTGGGGTACTTTGAGGTCAAGATGAAACTATATTTCAGAATTTTCTTTGAACAGGCCCTGAAGCCCAGTGTAAATGTCTCCAGCCTCAAGAAGTGGGATTACTACACAGAGGAGACCCTTTCCACAGGCCCTTCATATGACTGGATGATGCTAACCCCCAAGCACTTCCCCTCCGAGGACTCTGAAGTGGCTGGAGGAGCTGGCCCCCAGAGCCGGAGGAGAACAGTGTGGCCCTGCTATGATGATATCAGCTGTGCTCAGCCCGATGCTCTCACCAGCCTTTTCAGTGTAAGTCAGGCCTGTGTAGACATGCACAGAGGGCAACAGGGGCCCTGGTAGTACCCGAGGCCTCAGAAACCAGGCTAAATTAAAAGTGGTTCGCACACTTCCGGACATGGCTGTCCTCACTCTGAGCCAGTGTGATACGTAGCATTCCAGGAGAATGAGGAAAACCAAATTTGCTCCCCAACAACAGTAGGGGACCAGGCTCAACTACTGGAAAAGGGTCTCAAAAAAGTAAGTTTTCTGGCATTATGAGGAAGCAATCAAGCAAATGGAGCAATTTGCAGCTTCCCAGCTGTTTTAGCTGCCCAACAGCCTGAGTCAGGCCTGGGTTATGGCTTTTGTGGGTGCTCTACTTCCTCTGGTCAGAAGTGTGGGTAGTTGATGGCCTGATGGGAATACTGCCAGCGTCTCTACAGAGAATATTCTGAACTGAAACAATCCCAGCAGTAGCCACCCTGCTGAGAGCAGCAGCCCTGAGGAAAGGGTTTGAGCCCTGATATGGGCCAAGCAGTTCCTGAAGAGTCTTCGTGCAGTCTTGTGACTGGGAGGAGTGTGCTGCAGTGAAGGCGTCACAGAGGCAGCTGCTCTGATCCCCAGCTTCCTTGTCCCAAGGAAATTCCATTCTTTGTGCATTTCTTGGTTCATTCTTTCCACATCTGGTTTTAAATCAGCAGAGTTAGGGGTTCCTCTGTCAAGGACAGACTCCTACCTCAGCTACTAGGGTTTGGATGCCAGCCCAGTGCTTGGCCTTTTGCAGTGGCCATCAGATTCCCTCTGGGCTAGCCAAAGGTGAAGGTGTTTGGGATACATATTTTATGTCTTTATTTAAGCTATTCTGTACAAAAAGGCCTGATTACAGATCCTAATAAATCATCTTTGCCATAGTGCATCATACCAGCTAGAGTTCACACCACTGCTCCTGGCTTGGGAGACCTCTGAGGCCATTGACTTCAGCTGCCCTTTGACCATGATGTCCACTGGGGCCCAGTACAGAGGAGATGTGGCTCTGGGACACGTCCTGATTTCTATGAAATACTTACTATCAGAAAACTCCTTTTTATTACTTTGCAGGAAATTGAAAGATTGGAGCATAAATTGAACCAAACCTCTGAGAAGTGGCAGCAGCTGTGGGAAAGAATAACTGTGGACCTTAAAGAAGAGCCCAGAACAGACCGTGTGAGTTGGTAAAATCCTTTGAGGAGCTACTTCTGAGCTTTTTGAGGGTGCTAGGTCAGGTAGGGCCCGCTGCCACAGGTAACCCAGGTGAGTTTATGGCCAAAGAGAAGGGTAGAAAGGGAGGGGTCATGCCCTGGAGGTCCAGGGCAGAAAGTTCCCAATGACTGAATAGTTCCTGAGTGTCTCACTTCACCGCAGTGACATAATACTTGTGTTTCAGGGCCCCGCATCCACGGAAAATTACTGGGTTCTTTTCTATCTGTGCCTCTGTGGTTTCAGCTGATTTTCTACCATGAGTGGGGAGGGGAACACCCGGACCATATTTGCTTCAGAGAAATAACCAGAGAAAAGAAAATATTTTTAAAAGACAAATTATGCTACTTTCTGTTGCTCACACCCCCTTTTCTGTTTCTGAATTGAGAAACATTTATCATAAAAATATTTTAAAAACAGAGGCACCTGGGTTGCTCAGTTAGTTAAGCGTCCCACTCTTGGTTTCAGCTCAGGTCATGATCTTACAGTTCTCGAGTTCGAGCCCAGTGTCGGGCTTTGTGCTGACAGTGCGGAGCCTACTTGGGATTCTCTCTCTCTCCCTCTCTCTCTGGCCCTCCCCTGCTTGTACTCTCTCTCTCAAAATAAATAAATCAACATTAAAATTTTTTAATATTTTAAAAACACTCTGTTTTCTGTTTTTCACACCCCCCCTCTCTGTTCAGATTTAAACTTTTATCAGGCATGTAATATGTGCAAAAGACTGTGCTGAGCACCCTGTACACTTCAGCCTCCCACTTACCCCACAGTGAGGGAGTGGTGTCCCTTCTGATGTGTGAGGGGACAGGCACCATCAAATCCACATCACACTAGCTCCAGATGCAACAGAAGGACAGATGTGAATGTTCAAAAGAGCATTTCAGAAAGAAGGAGAGGTCAGCAGGGTCCGATGTCACAGCGGGGCAGGGAGAATCGGGTATAGAAGAAAGCCTCTGGCATGGTAAGAAGGGATCCTCTGGGCACTAGCTGTTGCCTTCCAATGGCAGTTCTGGAGGTGCTATCAGGCCACAGGTGGGTGCTGTATTACTGCTTTAATTCTCAGAAAAATAAAATACTTTCTTGATATTTTTTCTGATTATGAAAGTGAGATATACTTATTCTTTTAAATAAGACAATACACAAATAGTTATAAGCAGAGGACAAAAATCACCCACAATTTAAAACCTAGAAATAAACCACTAAGCTTATTGTATCATTCAAAACATACATATAAAAGGGATTTGCCATACATACTATTTATTTATTTATTTATTTATTTATTTATTTATTTATTTTATTTATTTATTTTGAGAGAGAGAGAGAGAGCAAGCAGGGGAAGGGCAGGGAGAGAGGGGAGAGTGAATCCCAAGCAGGCCCTTCACTGTCAGCGCAGAGCCTGACTCAGGGCTGGATCCCACAAACTGTGAGATCATGACCTGAGCTGAAACCAGGAATCAGACACTTAACCTACTGAGCCACCCAGGTCCCCCCTGTACATACTATTTTTTTTTTAATTTTTTTTTAACGTTTTATTTATTTTTGAGACAGGGAGAGACAGAGCATGAACAGGGAGGGTCAGAGAGAGGGAGACACAGAATCTGAAACAGGCTCCAGGCTCTGAGCTGTCAGCACAGAGCCCGACGCGGGGCTCAAACTCACGGACCGCGAGATCATGACCTGAGCTGAGGTCGGCCGCTTAACCGACTGAGCCACCCACGCGCCCCTATACATACTATTTTAAAACCTGCTTTCTTTTTTACTTACTATGAGGCATACATGGCCTCCCATTGGTCACTGTATATAAACCAGCATGGTAGTTTCAATGGCTTCTAGAATTCCATTGATGGAAATATCATTTTTTTAGCCAGTCCCCTAATGATAGACATGTAGGTTGTTTCTGAATTTTTACTTTTATAAACAACTGCAGGATAAACCTCTTTGTACATATACTTTGTGTATTTTGCTCCAGTTTTCTCTTTGACATAAATTTTCAGAAATGAAATTATTGGATTAGTTGCTCAATAAAATCTTTGTAAAACTTTCCTAGCTCTTTTTTTTTTTTTCACTTAAAATGAAAATGTATTACCTTCTATTTTGGGGGGTGGAGGGATGTGTTTTTTCCTGAAGTATAGTTCTTTTTCAGCCCCAGAGACACCCTTCAGGCTCCCCAGGAATTGTGTCTACCAACCTACCTTCCTATCAGAAGAGGTCTCTGCTGCACCTGCCAGACAGCAGCACGGGAGAGGAGCAGAGTGCCAGCATCTCCCCATCCAATGGAGTGGACCGGAGAGCGGCCACGCTGTACAGCCAGTACACAACCAAGAATGACGAGAACAGGTGGGCGCGCTGAGCCCTGCCTGCGGCTGCACCACAGGCCCTTCAATCAGCCAGGCCTGTGCGGTACTGCCTCCTATAAACTTAAATGGGTTTGCCACGTAAATGGGTTTGCCTCGATTCTTTCTTTGTTCCTATTTTAAATGTGTCAAAGGGGTCTTTAAAGAGGAAAAATCAAAATTACAACTAAAGTAATGCCAAGAGGTTATAGCTATTTGTGGTTGAGTCCTGATTATCGTTATCTCATGTCTGTCAGATCTCTTGAGGGAACGTATGTTAGTCAGCACTTTTGTAGTGGCACACGTCAGAAGGCCAGCTCGTGCTAGCTAGCTCAAGCAAAAAGGAATTTACTCACATAGACTGGGAGGGCCAAGGATGTGCCAGTTTCTCACATAGTATCTTCAAGCTTCTGTTCATTTGCTGGCTCTGCTTTCCTCTGTGGGTTGCATCATTCCCAACATGGCACAAAAGATGGCTACCATGAGCTCCAAACCTTACAAATTTGGTAATTCCAGCAGAAAGAGGCAGTCTTTCCCCCATAAGTCTAGTAGAAAAATTCTGGAGAGAATTCTGATTGCCTTTTTGGGGGACTATCTGAGAGAAAGAGAGACTTGACAGACAAAAACAACAGACATCCTCTTCACAGTACTTTTTAAATGAAAACCAAAGTTAACTGACCTGTCATCATTTCTTCTAGGTCCTTCGAAGGAACACTTTACAAAAGAGGGGCTCTGCTGAAAGGTTGGAAGCCCCGTTGGTTCGTGTTGGATGTAACAAAACATCAGGTAATACTGTCAAAACCTACAGAAATCACTTTTCTCTAAGCTAGGCTCAGTCCCTGGCTGTTGTATAACTCTAAACAGACAGACACATCCCTCATGTTCAGACAAGGCCTCACATATGCTCCCTGTGGGCTTCTTCAAGGACCCAGCATGTCCCTGAGTTAGGGCAATAACCTTCTGAGGGAAGTTCCAAAGTAGCTCTGCCTGATGTATACAGGCAGAGGCAGTGACACTGGGGCCCAGAGCATTAAGAGCACTAGAACTCGGCTTTTCATGCTCAAATATCTTCTGCTGCCTGCTCTTAAAACCCAGGCCAGGAGAGGACCTGAGCTTTTCAGTGGGTTGCATTCCACATGCATATATAGAGCCTGTGCTTGGGAGCAGTCCTCAGAATACAGATTACCTTCATTTTTGCAGCATAAAGCATCCATTCAAAACTGAGGGCATTAATTTATTTGACAAACATTTATTGCTCATCATGTACTGGTTACTAAAGAAAGCATCATTTTCCCTCAAAATGAGAGTAACAGTGGAGAGAGGGGGCCCTGAAATAGGCAGAAGGGGCTATACCCACTCAAAGAGGGAATTCTCACTGAGCAAGTACTAGCCTGGACCTCACTGGCCATGTTGGGAAGTCCTTTGTCCATTGTTAGGTTCTTAGCTATTGCTACAGCAACCCCTGCAATTCTTAGTATCATGATCTTTGCTCCAGTAATCTCAGGGGTGAGGGATCCCTACCCAAACCTCCAGCCTCTCCACACCCTTCCATGGTGAGATTCTCATGGCCTCCAAATATTCTGACTGTGGGCCTCACTCTACCTTGGAACTGACTGCTCAGCCTGAGGCAGAGGGGTACACATCTTGATTCTCAGTGCATTCATCTCTAAAATGGACTCTGCTGAGAAAGATACAAACTGGCACCCCTATACAGTGCTCTGGTCATACGTGCACCTAGGAAACTCTTTCCAGATACAGATTTGAAATGGGGATCACATTTCCCTCTGCTCAGGGAATTTCATAAAAGTTACACAGTCTCTGTGGAAGAATATAGAGAATTTATTTACAAATATGCAATGGAAGCCCTTGGTTGGGGGGTGGGGGTTGTACTTTAAAATAACAATGTGTCTGAAATCATAGAGCCTACACTGTGGAGAAAAGTTCCATTAAACCACTAAATATAACATAGGACAATGTCATAATTTTTCTGTAATTTACAGTTACACCAAATTATACTTGCATTCTTACCGATCTTTTGGATTTAACACGAAAGGTATATAGTTTTTCCATTTAGACCTACTTATACCATGCCTGACTGGAGAGACAGAAAAGTCTGAGGCCAGAACCACAGTGACAGAGGCATCAGACCCTTTCCTACTGTGTAAGTTAGAGAGTGAAATCCAGACTCATTTAGTTAGAGAGTGATATCCAGTCCTGACACATGATAACCACTCAGTCAAATGTTGAGCTATTTATTGTTTTTCAAAAATCAATTTAAATGTTTGTTTATTTATTTATTTATTTTGAGAGAAAGATTGAGAGAGTGTGTGTGTGTGTGAGTGCAAGCAGGGAAGACGGACAGAGAGAGAGAGAGACAATCTCAAGCAGGCTCCATACAGTCAGCACAGAGCCCGATGTGTGGCTTGACCCCATGACACCATGAGATCATGACCTGAGCTGAAATCAAGAGTCAGACATGTAACTGAGTGAGCCACCCAGGTGGTGCCCCTCAAAAATCACTTTAGATTTACATGTGGTTTGGCAACTTGTATTTTTTATATGGTATATCTTGAACATATTTTCCAACCAGTTCATATAGATCTTCCTTATAATTTTTGAAAAGCTATATATAGTAGTCTGTATCATTGATATAATTAACCAACCATCATTTAATTAACCAACACCCCAATGAAAGACAGATACATCTTTTCAGCTTTTACCTGATCAAAACAGTGCTGAAGGAAACCTCTTTATGTGTATCTCTGCATGCTTGTGGGATTGTTTCTGTAGGATACATTTCTAGAGGTGAGAAGGTATATCAATAGGCATAAACGTTTTAAATTTTAGATGATATTGCCAAATTGTCCAAAAAGTTTCTAACAAATTATATTTCCACTAGCAATGTTTGAGAATACCTTAGTGCCTTGCCCGCACCGTGAATATTTCTTAATCTAAGTGAAAAGTGAAATCTTACTGATTACATCCCTTTTCTTTCATCAGTGAAGTTGCCCATCTTTTTAAATGTTTATAGGTCTTTTGCATTTCCTCTGTGACTTACCTGTTGAGATTTTTTTGACCATTTTTCTACTAAATTGTTTATCTTTTTCTTATCAATTTCTAGGAATCCTGCATATTTTTCTAAACAACCTCTTTTATATGTTACATATATTTTTTACAATTGTTAGCTGACATTTAGTTTTAGTTTTTAACATGTAATACTTTTATTCATTCGAATTTCAGAAAAATATGTCTTTTTCCTCCTTTCTGTCAGCCACCTAGTCCTCCTTCCGAAAAGCAACAGTGTTTTTATTTTCTTGCTTATTATTTCAGACACAGTTTAGCAAGGTACAGAGGCAAGTATTCAAATACATTTTGAAAAGTCATACCATTTTCCTTTTCTGTGTCTCTTATTTCCCATCTGTATCCTTTTGGTTCCAGCTGCGATACTATGACTCAGGTGAGGACACAAGCTGTAAAGGCCACATTGATCTGGCTGAAGTAGAAATGGTCATCCCTGCTGGCCCTAGCATGGGAGCCCCAAAGCACACGAGTGACAAGGCTTTCTTTGATGTAAGTTGATCTCACTACATCTCACTAGAAAACCTGGCTCTGTCTGTACATGATTCCTTACAATCCATCCACCTCCAAGAATTATGGGGGCTCAGAGCAATTGGTGGTGACAGATGATAACCCCTTGGCTATGGAAATTGCTCCAGAACTTGAACTTAGCACTCGATCCCCAAACCTGACATCTCCAAGCTGTCCATCTCCAAGCTGTCCATCTCCAAGCTGTGGTGTGCTGCTTTGCACAAAGGACTCCTTTACTGGGTGTCCAGACATGGAAGCAGATGAATTCCTTGATAAAAACATTGTTAGTTATTTTATTCACCACCTATTCAAGAACAGACACTACTTCCCTTTGGATCCAGTGGTCTTCATGTTTGACCATCCATAAAAATTGTCCTTAGTCATATATGATGACTGTTGGTCCTAACATCTTCAACAGCCCTTAGGTGAGCCTCAGGGAGTTTGATGGGCCACATGATAGGGTTCTCATCCAGTTCCCATAGCCAAGCAGGGTTTCATAAAGAGCACAGCCACACTCAAGGGCTCTGCTCTGGCTATGAGGCCATTTACCTGATTCCAGGCTTCCAGTATGTCCCCAACTTAAGCCTTTAGAGAAGGGGATGGAAAGAGGACAAGAAAGACAACTTCTTGGTGGGGGTGAATCTCCGGCTTCCCTGAGGAGCCCAGGGAGCTGCACTGCACTGCTCCCGGTGCAGTGCATGGGAGAGGCCAGAGGCTCCTGACCCTCCTCCTTAGGAGTAAGGCTCTCCTAGTATGTCTCCTTTTTCTGCCAGTGTCATTCTATTAACATCTACTGTGACTCTGGGGACCAAAGAAACAAAGTGACTATAATGGCAGTGACAGTATGGTAGTGGAGGGAAGAGAAAACACAGAGATTTTGAAGCAGTACGGAGAGGGAAGTTCACTGAGATTGATTCACACACTTGCCCAAAGCCATAAAACAGGCCTGCCCTTCATCTCTGCTTCTGTTCATTTGGTTTTGTAGCTCAAGACCAGCAAACGTGTGTATAACTTCTGTGCCCAGGATGGACAGAGTGCCCAGCAGTGGATGGACAGGATCCAGAGCTGTATCTCTGACGCCTGATGCCCATGGTCAACCCAAGCAAAAAAGAGGGAGGAAAGCCTCGTGCTGTCAGATAGAATAAAGTGCATGAATCCTTGAGGAGCTGACAGCTTCCTCTTTGGTTCTGAGGAGTCATCCCAGGCCTGAGGTTCTTCTGCCCAGTCTTACCCAGTGCCCTCTTTGAACAATTGCTATGTCTGCTTAGCCTGAATGAATATGTCACAGAGGTCTGGTCAAGAACCCCAGGCACTCCCTGTATCTTGCACTAGGTTGTTCTAACAGGGTCTTAGTGGTTAGGGATCAGAAGAATGCTTCCTGAGCCAACTGTCACCCATCCCCTAGATAAATGGTTTCTATTTACTTGAGTCCTTCTTGATGAAACTAGATCCTTTTTGTTCCCCAAGGTCATAATTTCCTTGGAGAGCTTTCTGACAAGCAAAAATCAAAACCCCGCCAACACTATCTCATGTTCTGCACAGAACAGATTTCCCATCAGAATAGCTCTTCCTCCTACTGCCTGACCTTAGAGATGCTCAGCTATCTGGTGCTGCCAAAAGGTGCTTCCATAACCCCTGCTCGGCCATGGGGGATCACAGCAAGAACATGAGTGCTCAGTGGCAGACGGGGAACACGCAGGATTCTCCTGAAGGAGAAAGACGGTCCAGGGAATGATGCAACAATGACAAGGCCAATGCAGGAAAATACTACTTTCAAAACACTGAATTTTCTAGGCCACAGGTGCCCTGAGGATCCAGGACTTTGTGTTCCTGTGTATTCTTCTGTTCCCTGACAGCTCCTTACACAGAATAACATGCAAAAAGCTGAATGCACTAACTCACAAAATAAACACTTGCACTGAACTCCTAATGAAGTGAAGGTGTTGGAAAGACAGAAGCCAGCTGTCTACAAGCACATTACACCTGTGCCAGGGGCTGTGTCTGTGGCACAATCAGATACCCAAACAGCACTTGTGCACGTGAACAGTAAGAACTGTTTGTAGATTTTCTCTACTTTTGATAACCTTGTGTTTGTTCAGCTAAAGATCCGAGGAATGCTGTTTGTTCCCTGTGTGGAGCAGCAGCATCTCTGCTACAGGCATTGAAGCCCAACTGGAGTCAGAGGTAGCTAGATCGCCGTTTTGAAATGTTAATATGTTAAATACCAAACTAATATTTCAAAAATATGTACATACGATTTCTATATCCTTGTTTTTCAGATAGCCTACTTATAATTTAATATAAAAGTAACTGATTCATGCATAAAATTTCAGTAATGAAAATAGTTCCCTTTTTAAAAAATAAAAAAAAAACCACTTTGTCTTTGTAGATGAAAAATAAATCAGATTTTCAAATTTAAAATTACCTACACTCTAGGAAATAGACCTGTGTTAATATATAAGAAATTGGGGATAATAAGAATGAAGGATTTTTCTACCATTTTCATTTTATAAATTGCCACCTGTGAAAATGATTTTTGCACATTATTTGTATTTTTTCTTTGTATATGAAATAATTTTTTGTACTTTGTAAAATACGGAGCCCATTGTACCTTCAGCGATTTGAGACTGTATACAGTGCTTCTTTTATAACTGGATTCTTTTAACTTTCATAAAGGTTACATGCCTTACATGCACTAACCACCCCGAATTAAATTTATTTCTTAAGAAAGAGCATCCCTCATTTACTGTGAAATAAAACTCATCGTGTAGTGCGTAGCACTAAGCAGGCAACATTCAGGATTTATATATGAGACTAAAAGCTCAAGAGTAAAACAGCCCATGTGGTGCCCTGGTTCTATTAATGCCATCACTGCCCTTTGCATAGAAGGTTACCAGAGACATTGGACAAACTGGCATGAGCTTCTGGGTTCTGGACGTGCTGCTGCAGAGTTTAGGTAAGAGACCTGAAGCCACTGTTTGTGCTCTAGTGAGCTGTGTGAAATTGGTGAGGTCCTTTACATCATCTGGGTCACAGTTTTACCACCTATGGTATGTGACAATTTGTGAGAATTTTAAGCAGGATGAAGTGAACTCTGGTTGGGTGGCTGGTTTTTCTGCTTGAGGAAATTGTTAAATATCACATGGGGATCAGTGATTTCAGTTCTGGACAACACTTCTTCTACCTAAACCCTTGGAGTTTACCTTGGGGACCTTAGCTACATCTCAACATGTAGCCAACAGAATGCACATTCTCATCTCGGGGCTGAACCTCTAAGTCTCTTGATATCCAGGAGCCCTCTATGAGCCAGGCAAAAAGGGCCCATTGAGCCTTCAGATCTTCTCAGTCTAGAGGGCTCATGTGATCCAGGCAAGGGTTGGTCCCAGGCCTCTCTTCTTAATGGCTGGTCCTGGGACCTGCCATTCTGCCCCTGCTGTGTCCCTGAGTTTCAGTCACAGGGGAAACAACTGAGATTAGGGGTTGAGCACAAGAATATCCAGATGCCCTTCATGCCTCAGATCTTAGCTGTGAAGGGGAGAAAAGCACTGGACTCCAAGGAAGAAGGACTAGGGCCTGGCACTGTGTCAGAGGCTTGACCGCCACCAGCCCCCCACCTTGGCACCTGTGACAGAGCCTGTCCGTGGCTGGGCTCTTGAAAGATGCAGATCTCAAAAGGAGCACATTCATACAGGTCTCACTCCCCAAACCCTTTAGCCCGAGTTCTTTATTCTCACTTCCCAGTGGCTCTCCTCCAGAGCTAGAGCTTATACTGTGAATGGTATGGCAGGTTTGCTTCTCAACAGAAATGGACATTTCTAGATATTTCATTGGAAGTTCTTTTAAGAGTTGTTAAGTAACCCCATCATCCTATAAAGAATTTCTGAACAGTCTCAAGCTGATAGCCGGGAAATGCCTTCAGCAGCAGCAACAGACGCTATGAATTAAGCAAAAAATAAGACAGTATTGCTGAAGAGATAGAGCTTAGAGCAGCACTGTAAAATAGGTACATATTGGGAGCCATATAATGTATGTTTCTTAATATTATTTCATTTTTGAGAGAGGAGGGGCAGAGAAAGGGGGAGACGGAGGATCTGAAGCAGGCTCTGCACCAACAGCACAGAGCATCACTCAGGGCTCAAACCCTTGAGCCAAGGGATCCTGACCTGAGCTGAAGTTGGATGTTTAACCAGCCAAGCCACCCAGACACCCCTATAATGTATCTTTTTTAAAGTAAAAAGAAATAGATGGAATTAATTTTAATAACATTTCATCTTATTTTCAAGATATTTTATTTAACCCAGTGTATCAAAAATATTTCAACATGTAATCAGTACAAAAAATTATCAACACTCTGTCTTCATGCAGTTTACCCATTGGGCTTGGCCTCACTCAGGCTCAGTCCCAGAAGTGGTATTTCCATCTTATAGATGCTGTCAGGCCCATCCGTTTTTATGACCTGATGTATCCAACAGAACCCAAGTCATCATGGGCAGTTTCAGATGTCCCTCTTGGTGTAACTTGGTCGAATGTTCTGTCTCTACCAGAGCCTAGTAACATGCCATAAACTGCTTCTCAAAATGTACGTAATCCACAGTCACTGATAACGTGGCCCTGCTGTGGCATCCCAGAGGCCTATTTTGGGATTCTCCCACTGGGCTTGCCATAAGCTCCATGCTATTACATCTTTCCTCTTCCCACTGCTGACATTTCCAACACCTCCAGCTTCCAGGCTACCATGCCCGGACCTTTTTCAGAGCATTTTCCTGTCATGGGACCCCACTCCCCATAGCTGGCAGCTTTTCACCTCACCCAGAATAATATGTTGTCTCTAACCCAAAGATGGTTGCCAGGCACTGTGCTCTCTTCACCATGTCAAGAGATACAATGTGCAACAATTTATCTTATTCTTTACTTTTGCTTCCTTTTACTGACCACTGAACCACTTAAAAAGTTCACTAAAGTGGCAGGTCCTTAGGTCTTCATAGGTTTTATATGCTGTACTTGGAAGTGCATGTGACTTAACCATGGCCTCCAGCTTAGGGACACCTCTTACTCATCCTGCCTAATCAGCACCGGGTCAGGATCGGTGTGACATTCTATGGGATGTCCACATGGTCCTGACCTCTTAGGATTAAGACAGAGGGAAAGGCAGTTTACACAACCCTGAGGCAAAACTGTAAATGAATATTGTTGCCCATCCCATGTGAATAGGAACTGTTTCTGATCTTTTCTAATTGGAATGGAAAAGAACACATTGACCAAGTGACTGCAAACCACATACCTATGGCTTTATTAATCTGCTCTAGCTATCATTCCATGTCTGACACACAGCAGGGCTCCTACTTGGTTATACCTGAGGCAGTCTGTCTAGTCTTGCTCCAAGATCCAGCTGATTCATGCAGAGGTCAGATGGGCAAATTAAATGGAGAAATGGTAAGGGACCACGACCCCTTCATCCTTTAAATTGTTAATGGTGGCATTAACTTCTGTCACATCCCCTGGTATAAGGTGAGTTTTTTTATTTTCTATCTTGGGCAAGGCAAAGGAGCAGGGAAATGGCAATTTCAGAAATTTGTACTTGGCCTTCTCTACTGAGATTTCTCCCACCCAGTAAGCCAGTGACCTGAGGTGGGGATCCCTTCAGGCCAGAGCATGTAAGTTCTAACTAAGCAGTCGGGTACAAGGGCCTTCTGGGCAGCTTCGTGGACCCAGCAAGCCAGACCTTAGCCACAACTCCACTTTCTACCTGACCTCCACAGGCCTCCTTCTAAAAAAGGGCCCACGATGACACTTTGAGTCTCCAGATGTTAATGTCAACTAAACCTCTGTGTCTGCTAGTCCCCTTTCTTTTGTGAACAGTCACCCAAATACATTTCCCACCTTTGGGGAAAAACTCCAGGAACCATCACTATACATACTTGTTGCTGTTTTGCGGAGTCCTTCTTACTAGACACTGGCCTCCTCTTCAGTCAGTGGGTCCCATATCTGCAAATTGGTTCAGGTCTGGGGACTGAGCAAGAGACCAAGAATTTCCCTTGCGCCTGCCTCCTGCACCTCCATTCCTGTCTGCTTTTTAAATTGCAGGTATTGGGGTGCCTGGGTGGCTCAGTCAGTCGAGCGGCTGACTTCGGCTCGGGTCATGATCTCGCGGTCCATGAGTTCGAGCCCCGCATCGGGCTCTGTGCTGACAGCTCAGAGCCTGGAGCCTGTTTCAGATTCTGTGTCTCCCTCTCTCTGACCCTCCCCCATTCATGCTCTGTCTCTCTCTGTCTCAAAAATAAATAAACGTTAAAAAAAATTTTTTTTTTAAATATTTAAATTGCAGGTATTAAGCAGAGACTTATTGGCTGCCTGGTTTGCCCCTAGGGACACCATGCTCTGTTAGCTTTCTCTGCAACTTTCTATGGGTTGAGCCCCCTTTCCTGCCCCTCTGTCATTACTGGCCTTACACAATGTATCCATTCCAGCACACCCACTTTTGCCAGCTTCTTTAATTTCTTCTTTACCATCTGCCAGGAAAACTCGGGTATTTCCATTTCACTGAGTGTTGGCCACTGCTTTTTCCAGGCTTCTAAGAGCCACCCCAGCAGAATCTTCCCCATCCTCTAGTGGCCCATCTAGGGTATTAAATCTGTGTCTCAGTAGAGTGCCCCCAAATCCCTGAATGCTTGCTTTTCCAGTCTCACACCCAGCCCCCTTAAGCATTCCCAAAATGCAATCCCAGGAGCATTCCCCTGGCTCCTGCCAGTGTCCGTGATAGTTACCATTCTTTCATGTAGTGTCTCTTTCCTCCATTATCAGGCCCAGTGTGTCCCCAGCTGGATTAGTCTGGAATTCAACCCTAATTACTGTCCTAGGCTACCAGGAGAGGAAGTGGGGGCAGCACCTGAGAGGGTACCTGTTGCCCAACAAGGGTGAGGCCTCTGTGGCCTCTTTCAGCACAGCAGAGATGGGAGCTCTTAGGAGGAGGGATGGCCGTCTCTGCAAGCATCAAGGGTCAGGAAGGCTGCAACACCAACATCTTCAGGGGCATCCATCCTGATGTCTTTAGCTCATGTTTCAGGGTTCCAGTTTTTCCCCACCAGGGCCTGACCTTCACATAACTACCTTGGCTGAGCAATCAGACTTATCTGTGTAACTCTTATCTCCAGCCTGCCTCTCAGCTATATCTGTTCTCCACTGCCAGAGATAAGGACTTCTTTGTAAGCTACCGTGGAGGCCTGCCGGCTCTCACACCTCCCTGTTAACTGCTTGTCAGTGGCCCATAGTACCTCTTCATCCCTCTGCAGAACATCAGCATGAGTTCACAGTAACCAGCCAACTTTTTGAGGGCATTGTTCCCAACCCCCTTATTTTTCGAGTGCCTGGATTATCACACCTACCTCAACATTCTTCTCCTCCAGGAAACTGGAAAATTCCCAATGAAATATTCCCAGTGAAATATTTGAGCTGCTACCTTGCTTTAGGGACTATCTGGGGCCCCCATCAACCAGGACAGCATCCTCCTCCCCATCCGCTGTGACAGTCCCAGATCCCCATCTTGCCACTGTTTCCTCAGACTGCTTATGTTAGTTCTGGTCCTTCCATTAAGACAGGACTCTGCATGCAAAAGACTGACAGGGGGAACAGGTATGAGGGTTAGGTGAGCAGGACACTGGTCAGGGAGCGGGGTGGGGTGGGGGCGATGAGAGAGACATCAGTGATGTAGGTTTGACCCCTGTGAACAAGAGACAAGAGGATGGAAGGTGGGGTGGAAGAGTCTTGGGCTGCAGTTCAGATCTAAAAATAGCAAGGCCAGTGGGGAGCCCTGTGTGCCAAAACTGCCCACCAGGGAAATCTTGTATCTCCCTAGAAGAAACCCACCTTAGTCACTGGCTGACAGCAGCCTGTGGGCCTCAGCATAAAAACTGTGACAGCTATCGGAGCACAGTCGCGGGGGCTAGTCTGAAATCTGAGAGGTGCATTTTCATGGCCACCACCCAAGGTCTAGGTACTTCTCTTTTGGATCTCTAGACCCAAAGGAACAAAGGTGTCAGCGTTTTCTACCTGAAGGCAGTATATACTGAAGCTTCTGGCTCTGTCACATACTAGCTTTTTTGGCCTAACTTCTCTGAGCCTTATTTTCCTCACCTATAAAATGGGGATGAAAGCTGTGTACCTGGATAAAAGTACCCAGGACAAATGGATTCTCAACATAGCATTGATTGAATCAGATTTACTCAAATATGTAATAAACACCTAGTACAGCTTGGGCATGGGCACTCTTTCAGTCTCAAGAAGTCTCTGGATGAGTAAGATACAGCACAGGCCCAAAGAGCTCACAACCAAAAGAGACAGACCATCTGTGGTGTGCAGAATAAAGCCCCCCATGCCCGAAGACGTGTGCATCCAAATCCCCAGGATTTGTGAACATGCTACATGACATGGCAAAGGACAATTAAGGTTGCAGATGAAATTAAGGCTGCTCATCAGCTGACCTCAAGGTCATCTTGGATGGGTCCAGTGTTATCACAAGGGTGCTTATAAGTTGAAGGAGGAGGCAGAAGTGAGTGGCAGAGAGATGCAACATGAGAAACACGGCCAATCATTGCAGGCTTTGAAGATGGAAGGGGCCATGGGCCAAGGAATGTGGGCAGCCTTTGGAGGAAGCTGGAGGAGGCAAGGAAACATTCTCCCCTGAAGCCTCCAGAAGGAATGCAGGCCTGCTGACACCTTGAGACCCATTTGGACTTCAGACCTTCAGAACTGTAATATATCTGTTTATTTGTTTTGTTACAGAAATTAACCCATTTATTATAGGCTAGCTATGTTTCAAATGGTAGAGCTTCTACTGGCCTGCCAACTCCTTCAGTCTTCTGATGGCTGACTTTACTGTAACAGGAGAAGTGGTGTTGTAGGGCCGGGCACCACTGGCTACCATTTTCATGCAGGAACCACAAGGCCAGATCCCCACAGCTCACCTCTTCATCTTGGTTTTGCCACAGAAGGAGCAAGTGTCCTTGGTATGCTGACTTATTTCTTATTTTCTTCACCATTTTCCTGAGGGAGGCACCATAACAGGTCCCATATTTACCAATGATTCCAACCTTCTTGGTGCATTTAACCATGTTGCCACAAACTAGATCCGAGCCCAGAGAGCAATAAATCTGTTGTTTTAAGCCACTAAATCTGTAGTAATGTGTTAGAACAGCAACAGGAAACTAATACGGCATGACACAAATGCCCCACAGTGATGTGTGCAGCGACAGAAGTGTGTGCAGGGCACAGGAGCCTAGGACAGGGACACTGGATGCGGGATGGCCCAAGGAGAGGCAAGAGGGAGGCAGAGGGCTGAAGTGCCATGGGAGATGTGGGCTTCAGGGGCTGTGCTTGCAGGGGGTTACTGCAAGACCCTGGGGGGCTGGGGGCACTCACACACATACATGCAAACACATCCTGACACACAGACAACAGACAAGGGCATGCATGTTCACCATGTACACTTGCACATGTACCCACCCTAGTGTCACAGGCACTTTATGTGCACACTGACACAAGCCCACGTGTCACCTAGAGTCCACCAGTGTTTGGCATCCTCTCTCAACATCCACATTTCCTAGGGGCAGCTGAGTTTAGCAGGTGGGGCTGGGGGTCCCTGCTGTGACCCTATCACTTGAGACGTCACCAGTGGGAGGCAGCTGGGAGTTATTTCTCTGCTGGGGCTTCAGTATGTGAGGTGCCACGGCAAGCCTGACCATGCACATGTTCCCCTCAAACCTCCTACTGTAGGATGGAGCCTACTATGAATGAGCTAGTCACCCCAAATCAGACTGTCCATCTTCCAGTGCATTTGTCTGCCCATGATTCATTCAGTCAACATGCTTTTATTAGTAGTTGCTATGTGCTGGTGCCCGTTCTGGCTACTTTGGACCCCAAGTAAAATAAGCCATTATCCGTACCTGCAAGGTATGATATCTAGCATAATCAGAGCTGTGACCTGGTGGGATAGCTAGGGTCCTGCAGAAACCTAGCTAGGAAACCTGCAGGGTCCTAGCTAGGGTCCTGCTAGTCCAGCCCTGGGTGGGCATCCAGAGAAGACTTTCCAGCATGAAAAACTGATGTGACTGCAGTCATTTCAAAATAGAATCAGGGAGGCCACTACGGAGAAACGGCCTTACCTGCCCTTGTTTGAACTGGGCAAAACAGCAGTTGTTTTAAGCAATTGTCCACAGAGTCAACAGGACAGCAGGCATCCTGGCCAAAAACTGTTGGTTGTGGACTTTCTGAAGACAGAGCAGTTAACTAAAGCGTACCAGGAATAGTTCTCTGTGTTAACAGAATAGTCAGTGCACACAGCAGTGCAGCCTGTTTGTACCAAGTCATGGAATTACCAGCCTTCCTCCTTCCCATAAAACCCCTTGCTTTCACCTAAAGGCAAGATGCTTGGCTGGTTACTGCCAGAATCTGTGCTCCCCAAACTGCAATTCTCTGATCCCAAATACACACTCGTTTGCCTCTTGTCGTGACTATTTTCAGGTTGACACCTGAATAAATGACATTTATGCTAAGTCTTAGGCCAGGAAGGAGGTAGCTGGGCGAAGAAGGCTCCATGGTTTGGAGAGGTCAGATGACCTGCCCCGGTCAGACGATAGCATCTGATGGAGATGGGTTCAGACCCAGGCTTGAGCGACTATCTCCTGGTCTCACCCTCCCCAGCCATCTTACTTCAACCAGGCCCATCTTGGGGCCAGAGAATGGACAGTACAGGGGACCTGAAACCTCTACCTCCCACCCAGCCAGGCCGGGCCACTTAGAAGGTCATTTAAGGCCAAGAGCACACTTCTATGACCTCACCCTCCTGGGGACTGGACCAGGACATAAAGTTTCCTCTGCTGGTGGAATGAGCTAAGGCCTCCAAGGAGAGGACAGAGGGGCCCACAGCCGACTCAGCACCCTTACACCCTCTCTGCACAAGCTGTCCACCCCACAGACCACCTGAGAAGCATATATCTCTATCCGAAAGCAAGGGTTCCTGCCAAGAGGAGCACAGGCCTGGCCCAGCTTGCCCCCCACTGTCACACAGCTCAGCAAAGCAGGGCCTTCCAGGAAATGCAGGCCTGGCCAGAAGAAACAGAGTTCAGGGCTTAGAACAGGGATGCTCATGTGATCCTGATGAGAGCTGGTCCTGTCTGAGCCTATTTCCTCATCTGAAAGTGAGGTTGGGCTCGTTTCTCTTAAAGCTTCAGCAGCTGTGATGCTCTTTTTTGTGTCTGCTCTACAGTCTCTGGCCCCATTCCAGCCTAAGGGTTGCACACCAGATGCCTGGTCCCTGCAGAGAGTCCCCGACTCTGGCCTCAGAGATCCACCTCCTCACTCCCCACAGGTCCCCCGAGGTTCGAGGTTCAGTGCAGCCCCAGCCAGAGGAATGTGAGCCATTCCCGGCATCTCCTCCCCTGTGGCCAGCCCAGAGAGGGGCTGGGGCCTCTGGGCCATTCTGACAGGAAATTAGCTGGGCCTGGCCTTCCCCACTACCAGCTGCTCTGCTGACCCTGACCCCATGTTTTCTGAAACCTGATACTGCAAATTTCAGAGCCTCTTCTCCATTCCCTAGGAGGCCTGGCTGAGCTCTGTGTCTAACCTCCAGCCTGCATGCGGGTTAGCCTTCTTGCCCTGGAAACTGCAGCCCTGCTATGACCCTAAGGAGGCCCTACTCTCTCTAGGAGAGTAGTATCCTCATGTCTGAGGCTCAAGGCAGAACCCATTGTGCAGAGTGGCTACAACATGGCTTGGAGGGAGGCAAGTGAGAGGGGATGTGGAAAGACCACTTAAGTGGCTGTTGTGGTCCAGGAAACAGTGACAGTGGTTTGGACTAGGAAGGGACAGCAAAGATGTAAAGAACTGTACAGAGTCCTAAGTTATCGAGGACGTAGGATGAAACAGGTGGTGGTCTGGCCATGGAGGCTGCAGGGAGAGGTGTCTGAGGCCCCCTGGGTTCCTAAGTTGCACAAGGGGATGCCTGGTGGTGCCTCCTGGGGGGCGGGGGAAGGGGGCAGTGATTACCAGGGGCTGAGCAGGGCTGTGGGAGAAGAGAATTGACCCCAAGTTTGGCCTTGCACCATGGAGGCTGAGATGACTTTCAGATGTCCTAGTGAGCATCTGTATACAGAGAGGAATAAGCTGGAGATGAACCCTAGGGAGGCAGAAAAATAGATGGTAACCCAAGCAGAGACACGGTGCCACCAGTGAGAGTTCAGAGAAGAGGAGAGAGCCAGCCCGCTTCCAAGGACAGGAATGCTGGCTGGCCGGTGACGGGTGGACCTGGAGGGAGCGGCAAGGAGCAGCCTGTGATGTAGGAAGAAACCAAGAATGCTGTGCCTGCAAGGACCGCAGAAGGGCGGTTCAAGAGTCCGCTGCTGGAAGCTGCTGGACGACTACGAAGAGGAAGACTGAAGTGTCCCTGGGTCACAGGCGACCTAAGGGCGCGCGTTCTAGGGGAGTGAGGTGCCCAGAAGGCAGGCTGCAGTGGGCAGGGAGGCCATGAGAGGTGAGCAGCAGAGAGGCAAGGGGAGGAATTGCCCTGTGCACGGGCGGGAGCTGGGGCAGCGGATGGAGGGCTGTGGAGTCAAAGGCTCTGGCTTGTTCGCTTTTAGGGCGAGGGAGATGCGAGCGTGTTTAAATGCAGCCGAGGAGGGCCCTGTCACCGAGCGGGCTCATAATAGCCGCGGAAGCAGGGATGACCACCAGAAAGGTGGCTTGGAGCCAGCGCGGGGCTTGTGAGCCTCACTGCGCCCCAAGGCTGAGCTAGAACGCCACGCGAGCGCGGTATCGGGCGCGCCGTTGTCCTCCCTGCCCCACGCTCCACGCTCCACGCCGCTGGCCGGAGGGGCAAGGACGCGCCGCTTACGCGCGCGCGCGCGCACACACACACACGCACGCACGCACGCGTACGACGGGAGGCTTGGGTAGCGCGGCGTGAAACTCTGCCCCAAAGCGGTCGTCTGTATTGGAGATGACGGTCTTAGACAGTCACGCACTCTGTCATCGTCGGAGAGCACGAATGTGAAGTATTCCTGAGAAGTCAGGTAGCATCCAGCGCCAGCTTCCATTCTGAATGACGGCAAGCTACTCTTGTACTACGTTTTCCACTCACAGGTTTTCCGTGAAGCCTGCCGTTCGCCTCCGCCTGGAAGGCGCCGGAGCCAGAGCCGCTGCGGCCCCGCGGCCCTGCGCTAAGCCCCGCTCCGCGAGACACACGCCGGCGCCTGGGCTGCAGGGCGGAGCCTGATGGCCACGTCGCCGCAGTGGTCCTCCCTGTGCGCGGCGCGTCTGAGCGGGCACCTCACCCGAGGCGGGCGCGGGAACACCGGTCGTGAGCGGGGAAGAGGGGTCGCCCGCCTCGCCTTTCCCGAGCTCTCAGCAGCTCCTGCCAGTCCCCCTCTGGCTTCATTTTCTCACCCCGTGTCTCGTGCTTTCCCTCCAGCCTGCCGGCCACTCCGCCCAGGGCGCCCGTGCTGCCTGTTGTCTGGAGCCGACAGCACTGGCCGGCCGCCCCGGACCCGGTCTCTTCCCTGCCCCCTCCCTGGATGGCTGGGGCACAGTCCCGTATGGTCGTCGCAAGTCCGGCCTAAAACTCTTGCCGAGCCCCAGCTGTGCCTGCTGACGCCTCCACGAGCACCCGAGCGTGGGGCAGGTGCACCTCCTCTCCCTGCACTCCCTGCCGGCCCAGAAAGAAACTTTGCTTCTGTTCCTCAGAAAGAGAAACCCCGTCCTTACGCTTGTCCTGGCCACGGGCTGAGTTGTCTTTGACGGAATGTTCCCTACTCAGCCACAGCTGACCCTGCCTTCAAAGTACACCCTAAACCGGACCTCTTGTCACCTTCGCTACTGCCGGCCTGGCCCGTCTCTCACCTGGGTTTGTGCAGGAGCCTCCTAAGGGGTCTCCCTGCTTTACAGCGCCCAGGGGGCGCCCTTATAAATGTAAGCTCATGGCATCGTCTGGCCAGCATCCTCCAGTGCTGCTGCCTCTTCCTTGGACCGGAAGTCTCCACGTCCTTACAACGGCTTACAAAACCCGGGGTGATCCCTCGCTCTGCTGCCCTTCGATCTCATCTCCTGCCGTGGGCCGCTTGCTCACCTTCATCAGCCACCCACCACAGTTGTCCTGCACTCTTCCTAGGACACTCCTCCCCTGGACTTGGCAGAACTCACCCCTCACTTGCCTCCATTCTCCCCCAGAGATGCTCCTTGCACATCCCATGCCTGACAGCACCCAGCCCTGGCCTTGCACCCTGCACCCCTCTCCTGCTCTGCTGTGTCAGCAGCATCACCCCCTGGCACACAGCTGCCTCCCTGGCTTCCTGAAGGCAGTAACTTCCTGTTTGCAGCCTGCCTGTCAGCACATAGAAGCATGGTGGAGGCACAGACACGCAGGTAAATAAGCACTTGGTAAAAACTTGTGGGAGGAAGGAGCCAGAGTAGCTGAGAGAATGGCCACTGGTCCCGGAGGAGGAAGCCCAAGCCTAACGGGAAGACAGACTGAGAGATCCACCAAAGATGGAGAGAAGAGCCACCCTTCCTGACCTGCCAGTTCCAATATGCATGGGGCCTGAATGTCGGTGAGGTCTACAAGGTTGCCTGCTATATCCTTAACTGCCTCCCACCTCTTTTCTGATGATACGGGTTTCTCTTCCTTGCAACCAAAATAGCCTTGGCTCAAGCACTGCCCTTCCACCTACCTTCCACATCTCCACCCTACAGCTAGCCTCCCAACCATCTAGACATCTAATCATCTGTCTGCAAGTCAAACAGCCCACTGGGCCCTTCATGCCCAAGAGTGCCTACCTGCCCAGAGTCCACCCATCCACCCAATAGATAGAACCAACAACTGTCCCTCCACACATCAGCCCCTCAGAACACACATGGTAGGATGGGACCAGACTGTGAAGGGTCTCGAACACCAGGCTAAGGCAATCTGACTCTGTCGATAAATAGTGGGGAACTATGGAAGAATTTTGAGCGGAAAAGTTACGTGATCAAATCTGCATTTTAGGAATATAACACTGGCAGCTGTGAACAAGATGGATTAGAGGGGGGAATCTAAAGGCAGGAAGATCAGTTGTGGTAAGATTACAATATTGCAGATGATGAAACAGGGCAGAAGCAGAGTGGCTAGGGAAAGGAAGCTTTGAGGAGCAGCCTTGGGCGCAGCCTGCCCAGATGGGGAACCATCTAATAGGCCTTGGCTTGGCAACCCCCAGGTGAGCCCAGGCACTGTGCTTGCCCCAGCTCTCACTCAGCTGGGGCCTTGCCTCCTGCATGTTTGGCCCCGGAAGTTCAGGGCAGGCAGTTCCTAGGGGCCTAGCCCAGGAGCAGTTCTTTCTGGGACCGTCTACAGAGTACTCTATCCTATAGCTCAAGCCCCTGAGCAAGTGATATTTCCAGAGTACGCTGTCACCCACCAACTCCAGTGTCAGAGCTCACCCCTGGCTGCAGAAAGCTGGGGCCTCTTCTCTGTTAATTTTCTCCAACTCCTCAGAGGCTGGGCTTTAGGCCCAGTGAAGTCACAGTTTGGGAGGCAGCCCTGGCTCCCTGCCGCCCACGGAGGCTATATTTGGAGCAAGACAACTCCCTACAGACATAGACTAGGGACCCACCCTACAGCACTGCCCCAACCAATTTTACCAAGTAGCCAAACAGTGTGGGTGTCACTTGCATTTTTACTTGTTTGCTTATTCATTCATTCGTTCACTCATTTATTCATTCCACCTGTGGTTACTGATCCCCTAATATGGTGTGACAGGCACAATGGATGTATGGTGGGCATGTACATGTGTGTGAGTATATATGGGTATCGTGTTGAAATGGGAATGGCAGAACATACTTTCAGTACCCTTTCTCAGGGTTCAACAGTGTCAGTGACTCAGGATCAGGTGTAAATGGCATCTGTGGGCACCTGCGTGCATGTGCATGCAGGCACGTGCTCTGAGAGGCAGCTATGACTCAGCTGCACATGTCTGTATGTACCTGTGCAGATAGGGCTGTGCATGGAGGCACGAGCTCTTGCCCCCAGGAGTGGGGGAAGTGGTTGAGACTGACTCAGCTGCATATGGTGACTGGATGCCCACAGCCCGGCTGTGACTTTACACCTTGCTCACTTGCCAAGCCAAACAGCCAGTGTTGGGTGCAAATATTCTGCACAGAGTGTGCAGGGATGAAGTCCCAAGTCAGGAGCCTCTGGTAAGCAATCTGGGTCCAGCTGCATCTGTCCCTCCACTGGTGTAGGGCCCCCATCTTAACCTCTCTGGCCTGGCCTCCTGGAGGCTCAGAGACTATGCTGCACGTGGACTCCTCCATCACCCTCGCCCACCAGTCCCAGGTTTATGCACGTTGAAACCAGGCCCACAGGTACAGAGCTGCCAGCCATCCCGTCCATGTTTCTACCACACCTAAAACCCCTCCTGTTTCAGCCATGATTGCATCTTTCTCCATCTGCACCCAGTCGCAACCTTAGCAAGCACAACCCCGGAAGCATTTCCAGGCTCTGGGGCTCCAGACCCACTGCCTCAGCTATGGCCCTGCCTGGTCCCTCCCTGTCTTCTTCCTCTGTGCTCCTTGCCCTGTCTATCCCTGGCCGTCTCTCTCCTTATCTGGCCAACGGTCTATCTTTGTCTCTTTCTGAGGCCGACTGTCTGCAGCGGAGGCTTCACAGGAGTGGAGGTGCTGACAGAGTGGGGGTGTGGGGCTGCCTCTCGGTGTCCCTTCTTGAGCCTTATCAGGAAAACTGAAGTTACTGCTCAGGGCTCAGACTGGAATTTCGCCCTGGATGACCTTGCTCCGTGTGCTGGGGCCTCCCCGGGGACAGCCAGGGTCAGACCAGTCAGGAAACAGGCCCCTGCTTGTTGGCTGCTCCCCCTCCCTCCTAACCCACTCTCATCCCAGCCGTGGCCCCCTGCCAAGCCTGTCCACAGAGGACACAGAGGGGAGAGGGCTGCCCCTTCCTAGGCTCTTACAGGAACAGGCCCCAGGCTGTGTGTGTGCCTGCGGCAGTGAGGAGGGGTGAATCATGACCAAAATGCCTCAAGCTACCAGTAGGGCACTCCTTAGACCCCCAAAAGGAAACCTCTGGGCCTGAGGAAGAAGGGGGCTCCCCCACCTTCTCCCCTCAATGGGCTTCCAGGCAGTCTGCCCTGTAGGCAGGTGGTACATGCCCAATGGCTAGGAGAAGCTCTGGAGTCAGGACCCCTGGTTTTTGTTCCCCATCCCTCTGCGCCTGCCATCTCCTTGGGCAACTGCCTAACGTCTGAGTCTTGTTTTCCCCATCTGTAAAGTAGGAAAAAAGCCCACTTTCTGGGCTTTGGAAGACATAATGAGATCGCCCACGGTTGGCTCCGCTATGCTTAGCTTCCATGGGTTTCCTCAATTCTTGGAGGGACTCGGCTGTGACCGCTGGCACTCCCTGCCACCCTGCTGAGACGGACGGAGGCGCCAGTGGGACACCTGGCGGGCGGGGTGGCCGGGAGCGCGACCGTGGCACACGCCTGCCACCTGGTGGCCCCCAGCGGAGTCGCCCAGGCCAGCGCCAAGGTCCCGGCTCAGCCTCAGTTTCGAGTGCCTGGGCAGGGGCTCATTTCCACAAAGGCGTGAACAGCTCGCTGCCCCTGGGTCTGGGCCAATTCACGACCTGCCATGGAAGCGGTGGATGGTGGGGGGGCGGGTGTGTCCCTCCTTCAAGCCAAAACCTAGGCCTGGAGGATTGCACCACAACCCTGATCGATTGTCTCTGGAGGGTGGGATCGTAGCGAGGTATTTTATTCTCTCTGCATACCTGCTTTGTCTCCATTTTCCACATTGGGTGTGTATTACTTTGTGAAATACTGCAAACGTTATTTTAAAAAAAAATCACACAAAGAGGGAGAGAGGGTCCTAATTGGCCTGTCCATCAGAGAATTCTGGAAGTTTTGACTTTCTAGTATCTTTATTTTCATGAAGTCTCCCATGGTTCACTGGGAGAAATGGACACTAGGACTTGAGGCCCTGGGATTGACGATCCATCCTTCACATATGCTAGCATTAACTCTAAGCGTATCCTCAGCCCCAGGACAGGGTTGGGGTAAATGCTCTAAAGAGAGCAGAAATTCTGTAGAAAAGAGTTGTTTGCAGGTCAGTCACTGTTGTCTCCTCTGAGCCCAGGGGACTACATCCAGGACATATTTGAGGACAAGGATGTCTTCCCAAAAGTAGTCATTAAAAAGCCAGCCTTTACTAAGGAGCTACTAGGTGCCATGTGCTGGCAATACAGCCATGAGGGGGGCGTCCTGCCCTGAAGGGGCTTTGGGCTTATCTCTGAGAAAGAGCAGGAGTGCAGTGGGAAGCCTCACCCCACAGGCATTGAGACAGAATCAGCAAAAACATCAGAAGTAGTGTAAGGGGTAGCTCCTGGGTGAGGCCCTGGGAGGAGTGTGGAGAACAGCTCTGGCTTCCACAAGATCCCAGAGGGGAAAGCAGAGGCTGGGGGTCCTGGGAGGTGGCAGTCCCAGGCCCTTTAGATCCACTTCCAAGCCTAGCTGCAGCCCTCCAGAGGGCTGTTACATCTGGGAAGTGGGGGGTCTTCACGGACAGGAGCCCTTGCCTAGGACCTCAGCCATTCAAACATCTGCCAAGCACCTGCCTTTGCAGGACACTTCAGAAGTGACACCTGACCATGGAAAATGCAGAGCGCTCAAGATGTCCCCAGACTCTCCAGTAGCTCTGCATGATCACCTACCTCAGTCACCTGCAGAATTTTCTCAGAACTTGCCAGTTCTCCAGCAAAATCCCCATTATGTGTCCTGGCCCAGCCAAGATGGAAAGCCCCTCATCACATGACTTTGGAAACTGCACTAGGATGAATAATGGCAGGCGAGGCGGCGGGGAGTGGGGGTCAGGAGAATAGTACATCTCTGTGATGTGAAGAAATCTGAGCAGGTCCTTATTCTCTCACCAGTTAAGGACAGATGAATATCATGTGCCTCCAGATATGACACCCTCAGAAGGACATATTACCTGTGCGGGACTCCCTCTGAGAATACAGAATCTAACTCAAAAGTGACACGGTAAGGTAGAACCATGAGTAGAACCCAGGTCTGTTGTCACTCTGAAATCCAGCCTCTTTCCAGTACTTTTGGAGGCCAAGCCCTGACTACTTGTAATCTCAGACCGAGGGCAGCCACTCTAGAAAGAACTCATCCACCCTGTCCCTTTAGCCGTCTTACAGCTAACTGCTTTGGGGAGTACGGGGCCTTGGGACTCAGGGATGAAAGCTTCCGCTTCTACACTTTTTTGGATTCCCTGTGTGTTCCTGGAAAACAAATATTTCAGACACAAATGGGAACAGAGAGCCCAGTTTGGCAGCACTGGACAGTGGTGCTGCTTCCCCCTCTTCTCAAACAGGAGGAGAGGGCTGGGCCTGGCTTATGAGGGTAGCAAAGCTACAGATGAGTGTGGAGGTGACAGCAGTCCCAGCACCCTCAAAACTAGCCCGTGGGTTCACAGTGCATCTTCCCAGGGAGCTGGCCCAGGATGGCCCATCAAGAGAGCAGAGCACCTGAGATCAGAGTGGGGAAAAACACGCGAAGTGTGGTCCAGGGAGGCCTGCTCTCAGAGACCTAGTGTGGGTGGCCGTTCCAAGCAGTGTTGGCCGAGGGGAAGAGGCAGGGTGACATGGGACAGGAAATGAGGGGTTCAGATGGGAAGGAAGGGTCAGCTGCTAGCCTCAGGGACTGCTAGACAAGCTTGCCTCTCCCTACTCTTCACACCTTGCTGGCTCTCAGCCGGGTTCTGTGGACTGCTCTTGAGGAGGTGGACATAAACAGGGAGGGAGGCCTGCATTCCTGTGGGCAGATGACCCTAAGAAACAGTGTGCAGCATCTGAGTGGTGGGGATGGAAGAGGAATCTGAGGCTAGCCCTGGTTGGAACTCAGCGTCCACCACAGCTTAGCCTCTGCACAGGGCCAAAGACTCAGCGACCCCAGGCCAAGAGCTGACCATAGGACAAGAGTGGTCAGGGCCCTCCCTCCATAGAAAGGTGAAGCCCGGACATGCAGTTTGGCCGGGCGATGGATGACAGAAGCACATTGAGAAAAACATGTTTGATGTACAAATGTAAAGAGGAGGCAGGGGGTGTAAAGAACCGCATCCTAGAAGAGAGGCATTCCAGTATGGATTTGACTCCTTCCAGGTCCTTCTCTGCAAAGTGAGGGGTTTAGACCCACTGACCTCTGGGGACCAGCCAATTCTAGCGTTCTAGAGGCACTACAGTTACTATCTGTACAAGGTGATACATTTAACTTATATAACAGCTTCCCATTTCCAGCATCCCTTATGATGGTCTTTTGCAATCAACAACCACCCCTACCTAGATCACTATAATTCTGGCTTGGAAATCCACAGATTACCTTTGCCAGTTCTGGAAATTAATATAATTACACAGACCGTTCTCTGGTTTCTTTGTTCAACATGATGTCTGTGAGATTCATTCATGTTGTTGCATCTCTCAGTGATGTGTTCTAATTAAAATGTAATATCCTTTGTATCACAGTTCATCAATCTACTCCCTGCTTATGAGCATTTGGGTTGTTTCTCGTTTGGGGCCATCCTAAGCAAAGCTGCTGTGAACGAACCTCCTTGTAGGGTCTTGGTGGACAACGTGCCTCTTTTCTCCTGGGGGTGGAACTGCTGTGCACACATTGTCTTTAGCTTAATAGATCTCACCAAACAGCTTCCCAAAGTTGAGACGTGACTTTTAACAGGTCTCAAAATGACTATACAAATAAGGAAATACAAGAGAAGAAAAAAGAAACCTATTCCTTAAACTATTCCCAAGACTGACCCTTTCAATAAATTTTGAGCACCTACTACGAACTGGTGAAAGCTGGGCAGTGCCTCTTCCTCACGTCCACGTGGCCTCATGTTAACCTGATCCTCGCTCCATGAGGCAGCTGTGCTTTGCTGACACTCCTCTGAAGGTACAAGAGGCTCTGCCAAGTGGAACAGGCACCAGTACAAGATGTGACACCAGCTGGGCAGATCTGAATGCTCATTTCTTAGCAGCCGCTGAATGGTTCTGATGGACCCTCCCTCTTGTGAAAAGAAAATCAAGGTTGTGACAATCTTCCTATTTCACACTTCAGCAACCTGCCTCACAAAGACTTTAAAACACATTCAAAGCAATTCCCTTTAGATCTGTGTTTAAAAATGCAAATTTGTAGTTTCTGAAGCACAGCGCCCCCACACAGGCTGTGCCAAAGCTCCTGCCCTCCGCTAGTTCACAGAGCAAGCGGCCTCTTTCCCTCCCATTTCTACCAAAGAGGTCAACTCCTGAGACTCCGTAAGGGGAAACCCTGACCCCTACTATTGTGTTCTGGACAACAGAATTTGCCTTTCCTGAGCAGGTTTTCTCAACCTTGACACTACAGACATCTCTGTCCAGATGACTCTTGGTTACAGGGAACTGTCCCATGAATTGTAGGATGTTCGGCAGCATCTCTGGCCTCTACCCACTAGATGCCAATAGCACTCCCAGTTTTAACAACCAAAAATGTGATCAGATATTGCCAAATGTCCCCTGGTGGGCAAAATCATCCCCTGTTGAGAACCACTACAGTACAGAAAGATGTTTAAAAACACCAGCCAGTGTGCTGTCTCCCTCTAGAAGGGAAAGAGCATGGGCCGCCTTAGTCCACCCTAGGTATTTTAATCTTGGCAACCATGTGAGACCAAAACAAAAAACCACACTGTTTACTCTGGTAAAACTGAAACAAAAACTAAAAGGCATAAAAAGAAAATTCGGGAAAGCAGAGTTAACAGGATTCAGAGGTTAACAGCAACAATGAGGGAGAAATCATCATCGTAAATTCCCGTCTGTGAATGCACACATCTGCCATGGTTTCCCACACGAGTGACTCAAGCACCAAACACAAAGCCATAGCTAACGTCATCACAGCACTGGTTCGGGGGTCCAAGCTCCAAACTGTGTTTGCAGGAAGCATCCCTAAACTCAAGTCCATCTCGTTATATGAAAATACACAAATGTACCCTACTGTCCTATTAAATCAGACAGTTTAAAATGCATGCTGTTCTGGTGTTTTTATTTTCTTACTCAGTCCATTTTACTAGAAAAAAAACAAACATACAAAACATTTTTAATATATCTTAGAAAATTAGCAAAAAAAATTAAAGTTCAGCATATTACATTGTACAACATTTAGGTAAGAATGTTTGAAAATTATAAATATTTGTTCCCTCTCAACATAGGACATCATAAAAATACATTCTTAAAACTTTTTTCATGTATAATTCCTATAAATGATCATATCCATATTTATCAAGGAAAAGGCCTAATCATGACAAACATCCATATACTCCTGAAGTTTTCTGTACAGTAACTACAAAAGAAAAAGCAAGGGGTCTGGCAGCACGTTGACCCTTAAAACCTTTTTAAACATTAGGAAGAATTCAGTTAGTATCAAATTATCATTCCAAATGGGATTTACTGAGTTCATCTCTGTGCTGATTCCTAAGTATCTATCTTAGCCAAAGCCTGTTTAATAAGGTGTTTGCCTCCTTGAGATTAGTGCCACTAAAGCCAGGAAGTAACTCAGCAGCACTGCATTCAGCAGAAACTTCTGCACAACTGCATCCATGGACTGCGTCCTCTTAGCGGAGGCAAGATCCACACGTGGCCAGGGACCGCTCTGTGGGAGCAGCTGGTCAAAAGTATCCATGGCAACCAGCATGCCAAGGCAAGCAGACTGGCCACGCACTCAAAGAAGGAAACATGCTGCCACAGGAAAGGAATGACCCCAGTCACTCAGGTTCTGATTATCCAGTAATCCTGACCCCACACCCCCATGCACCTCAACATCGGCAGCTGATGGCGGCCACGGCGCGGTTTGCATGCTGCCTCAATCCCACAAGGACCTGAGAGAGCTAAAGGGAATTTTCAGAAGCTAAAGTTTTCAAAGAGTAAATAAAAAGCTTGATAGTGTCGACTTTTTTTTTTTTCAGGTAAGCCCTTATTTTCAGGAAGATAAATAAGAAGGCTTCCTTAGTATATTGGCCTGATAGAAGGCACTGAAGAAAGAATGGTTAGAAGCAGCAAAGCCAGTTCCTTTGTCTTTAGCATCAAGCTTTCCGGCTACACCCGGAATCTGCACAATGGACGGGACTCCTGCCAGCTCGTCACTCGGGTCACTTGGTCACTCCGTGTTCTTCTTTCCTTTCCAGTTCTTCTCTCTCTCTTCCAGTTCTGCCTGGGTGAAAGCTGCGGGGCCCCAGTTAGTGATCAGGTGAGGGTTTTTTGAACCTAAGGAACAAACACACATTAAATATTCTTCACATTCTTCAATGAACATTACCATTTTTCCAGATAAAATAGTAACTTTCTACTTGATTTCTTCTCTGAGAAATATCCATAAATGTCACACCAGCCAAAACAACTAGAAGATGTATGCAAGGGAATCAACTGAGCCTTCTTATCTAGTACAGAGCAAGTTATTCAAGAGAAATGGGCCCTAAACAGTGTGATTTCTGTATATTTGGGCTCAAGAAGATTTTTAGCACAATTTAAACACACAAATAAAACAAGAATAAATTGGATAAATATCTTACTACTTCAAAGAGCGTGTTACCTGGCTCTATCAATCGAATTAATCCTTCATGCTGGGCCACTTTGTCCTTCCAGCTCTTGGTCTTACTAGTTGCCATCTCCAGCTTCTTCTTAACTCCCTGAAACAAAAGTAGATGTTAAACTATGCAAACAGGCAGTTTAAGACCAAATAAAAATGCTTGGGCACTTACTCTATTCTTGTGGATTATCCCATTAAATCCAGCCACTCGAAGAGGCAAGAACTATTAATCACCCCCATTTTACAGATGTGGAAACCAGGATGCAGAGAGCTTGGGTAACCTGCCCAAGGTCACCCAAAGGACCTAATGACACAGCTACACATGAATGTGTAAGATCCTTGTGTACACATTACAGCTCACCACCCTCGGCCCCAAATCCAGCCTCCTCTGTCCTGCACATGACACCAGGGTGACTCTCCTCACCAGCTGGCACGACTTCAGCTTTGTCAGTAAAGGGCACTGAAGGGTCACTGGAAGAAGGGGCTCTGCTCCCAGGTCCCACTGTGCTCTTCTCAGCAGCTCCTGTGACATGTGGGGCATCCACAGTGCTCACGCCAGTGGATTTTAGTGTCATTGCCCTGTGGGCTGCTTTCCCCAGTCCCCAGAGGACAGCTTCCCAGTCACGGCTTTTCTGCTGTCTGTGGGGCCAAGGCCATGCCCTCTCCAAGGTCTAGATCACAGCAATGCGCAGAAGGGGCGAAGAGCAGATGTGTTCCCTTCCTGGGTGCTCTGCCTCAGTCTCAGAGGCACGGGCTGCTTCGTGTACGTGCCATTCCTGTATTCGTAGAGTCTTCTTTACTGCTTCGTAGGTAATCCCCTGTTATAGTTAATAATTGTTTATATTAAACTTTCCCTGTTCAAATTACTGTGTGCCTCTTGACTGGACTTTACCTGATACACCTCACCACCTGTAAAAACTACTTCTTACAGCTAAGCAAATACTGTTATTTCTAAATGTTTTTTTAAGTTTTGATTTTAATTCCAGTTAGTTAACAATGTTACGTTAGTTTCAGGTGCTTAAATGTTTGTTTTTAAAATTTTAAATGGGCGTTTGCAGGGATCAGTTGGATTACCTCATACTGCTCAAGCGCTTGTTTCCGCTCTAGCTCAAGTTGCTCCAGCTGTTCCATGGCTTCCTGAAGGGCCCGCTCTTTCAGGACGCGCTGATTCTCCAGCTCCTGTTTCTCCGCTTCAGTTGTCTGAATGGCCTGCTGCTGCTCCAGGTGCCACTTTTCCAGTTCAGCCCTCTTGGAAGACTCTTCCTCCAGCAACCTGCAAGGTGGGGAGCTCAGGACCAAACCTGCCCAGGCTTCCATGCCCGACCCAGCGGATGACGGAGCCACCGAGAGCAGCAGACAAGACCTGATGTCATCTAATCCACCCCCCTCATTTTGCAAGTTGGAAACTAGGGGCCACAGAGGCCCTTATTCACAGCGCTGGCAAGGTGCCCCATGTGTCCTGCCCTGCTCCTCTCTGTTTCACCCTTTTTTGAAAAAATAAAATAAAATAAAGTAAAATGACATTTATGAAAGGTTTAATGTGCCACAACTGGGCCAAGAGCTAAGTGTATTTTCCCAATCAATCCTCACAGTAAACTTAAGTGCTATCAACATTCACACTTCAAAGATGAAGAAAGTGAGACACAAAAGTTAAATGACCTGTACCACATAATTTGACTGGCAGGTGGTATGGCCAAGTTTTGAAATTTGCCTGGTTGCTACAACATTAAAATATTTCTCATCTGGGGGTGCCTGGGTGGCTCAGTCGGTTGAGCATCTGACTTCGGCTCAGGTCATGATCTCACGGTACGTGGGTTCGAGCCCCGCGTCGGGCTCTGTGCTGACCACTTGCTCAGAGCCCAGAGGCTGCTTCAGATTCTGTGTCTGCTTCTCTCTGCCCTTCCCCTGCTCGCACTCTGTCTCACTCTATCTCTTCAAAAATAAATAAATGAAAAAAAAATTAAAATTAAAAACATTTCTCATCTAGTACAAACATATTACCAAGGAAAAAGGTAACAAACTAATGATAATGAAAATGAGGGGGAAAGGAACCAACAAAAGGCAGAATAAAACAGATACCACTTACTGAACAATTACTACATGTCAGATACCTGACTTCATTATTGCTAACCCCCCATCAATTCTGCAAGGTATTTATCATCCCTCCAGATGAAGCAATAAAAATTCAGGATGTTTAAAAGTATATCGCACAGGTAGTGGTGAATTTTTTTTTTAATTTTTTTTTAACATTTATTTATTGTTGAGAGACAGAGAGACAGAGCATGAGCAGGGAGAGGCAGAGAGAGAGGAGACACAGAATCTGAAGCAGGCTCCAGGCTCCCAGCTGACAGCACAGAGCCCGATGCAGGGCTCAAACCCACGAACCATGAGAGCATGACCTGAGCCGAAGTCAGATGCTTAACCAAATGAACCACCCAGGCACCCCGGTAGTAGTGAATTTTAACCAAGGTTTGTGTGACTCTAAAATGTTATCTTGAATAACAGGCTACCTATCTAAGAATATCCAGCTACACAGGCATTTAAATAAAACTAACATACAGCCCAAACCTATACCCAAAGTATAGACAATGTACTTAGATGCCAGCCCAGGACAGGACACATCTCTAGTGGCTTGACCATCAGTATGCTCTTCTAAAACCAATGACTGAAGCCATAAAGTAACAGAATAGACACCCCTTATATCACCACTCCCAACTCCTCCACCCCCGGCCCCCACCACTGAAGAATTCCCTCTACAACATCCTGCAACGTGGTTATCCTACTGTGCTCAAATACTCTGTGGGATGGGCCACTCACTGCTTCAGGAATCAGGCGAGTTCACAATGGGTTCACAAACGGGCACCCTCAATCCTTCGAAAGTTCCACCTCAACTAGGAAGAGCTTTCCCACCCACTATCCCTAGTTCTACACAGGACCATCCACTCCCTCCTTAGATGTCTCCTGGAGCATGATGCCCACAACTGAACACAACACTGCAAATGTGGCCTGGCCAGTGTTTTTTCACTCACTCAGTGTGTGTATATTGTGCACCTTTGTGTGCTTTTCTAGACACTGGGGATACAACAGTGAACAAGACTGGAAAGGCCTATTTCTTCATCCTAGGGGTGAGAGTATGAAGGGGGAATGGACATTTGGAGGTGTTCAGGCTGCCCAGTCGGAATCCCCTCCATGTGTCCAAGGAATCTGCCACAGGAGGCATCTTGATGGGAAGCAGGGCCCACATAAGCCACAGGCCCAACCCCTGCCCTCCTGCCCTGTGGCAGCCAGGGCACAGTGGAAGCCCGAGCTGGGCTTGGCTAAGCAGATGCCCTTCCTGCAGCTCCGACCCTGAAGCAACTGATGCAAAGCAGAGATAGTGAAGAATTTATCTTGCCGGTGGCAGCAACAGCCAGGGCTGCATGACAGCAGAAGCAACGGTGACTCCCAACACACAGTGCCAATGCTGACATCAGCGGCATCCTGGGTGGACTCTCCCCTTGGCCTGGTTTGGGCTGTGGTTTGGGCTGCTCAGCTTCCCTTGGTCCATGCCTGTGTTCAGGCCTGGCCACCTGCCTTTCTTTGGAATTGGTGAACTATTCAAGAACCTTTTAATTAACTATTTTATTGCTCTAGGAAATCCCAGTTCATTTCTGTGGTTTCCAAATAAGACCCCTGAACAAAGACTAACTACTCTGTCCCTCCGTTTCCTCATTTATAAAAAGGGGATAGAAACTACATCCACCATCAAAGGTTTGTGGATGCATCAATTGTGATAGTGCATGTAAGGTACCTAGAACTGTGCCGACCACATCTAGGTGCTGGATAAATACCAGCTTGTGTTATTATAGTAGGACTGATACCTCATTTGCTCCGAATACTTCGTATTCACTAACACTACCTGAGAGTGTATGGGGTTTCTGGCAATTGTATCCCAAGAAAGTAATACCATGAATCTTCTCAAAGTCTCCTGGATCCAAGACTCCTGTTGTTACTTTAAAGCTATCTCCTGGGGCACCTGGGTGGCTCAGTTGGTTAAGCATCTGACTTCGGCTCAGGTCATTATCTCCCAGTTCATGAGTTCAAGCCCCGTGTCGGGCTCTGTGCTGACAGCTCAGAGCCTGGAGCCTGCTTTGGATTCTGTGTCTCCCTCTCTCTCTGCCCCTCCCCTGCTCATGCTCTGTCTCACTCTCAAAAATAAAATAAACATTAAAAAAATTTTTTTGAACTATCCTTAGTCTAAAACCATCAGTCTAGCCTGTCAATAGATCTTTTTGAATGCTTATTTTGACATTCTATACATTATACATCTTCCTCATCTGCAAAGGAAATAAAGGAACAGAAACCAACACACTGAGTAACTACCAAATACCAGACATTACACTAAATACTGTGCATGCAGTTCCTCCTCTAATCTTCACAACAACCCTGCAAGGTAGGCAACTATCCATAACTCTATAGATAAGGAACTGAAGGCTCAAAGTGGTGAAGTGACTTTTCAAAAATTACAGCTAGAAAGTACCAGAACTAAGAATCAAACTCAGATCTCACTCCACAGCTTGGTCCCTAATTGCTTTCAAATATATGAAAAAGTAGTATCACATAGAAGAGTGGCCTCTATTAGTAGAACTTGGATCCATTCATTCACAAAATATCCCTTGGTCTCTCACTGTGTGCCAGGCACTGCATTAGTTGCTGGGAATACAGACATAACTTAACAGATCTAAAAATGTAGTGGGTAAAAGTTATAATGGGGCAGATTATGGCTAAGCCTCAAGAACTTTCCAATAATTGAGTTCTCCAAATATTAAACAGTTTTCTTCCGAGGTCCCATTTAGAAGACTCTAGACAACCTTCAATATTACACATCAAAATAACAACAACAACTACAATTCAATTAAAATATATATATACAGGGTGGCCTGGATGGCTCAGTCTAGTTAAGCGTCTAACTCTTGATCTCAGCTTAGGTCATGTTCTCACAGTTTGTGGGATAGAGCCCTACATCGGGCTCTGCACAGACAGCACAGAGCCTGCTTGGGATTCTCTCTCTTCCTCTCTCTCTCTGCCTGTCTCTCAAAATAAATAATAAACTTAAAAAAAAAAAAAATCATATGCCCTAGATGGCTTAAGTCAAAGTTCTTGTATTTAAACAATTTACTACAAAAAATATCTCTGAGGAAACTTCAAACACTGACAGAGAAACGACTAACTTCTAGAAGAATAATGAGATACCAAATATTCTGAGAATGACTTGCTATTGCTTAAAGAAAGGTCAGGAAAGTTAACTAAAAAGCCCTCTACAAACGCCCTCAACCTAAGATTATGATTCAGTTCAGCAGTGCTAGACATAAATGTATTCACTCGGCTCCATGATGCTTTCCTTTGATTTTCAACCCAGGAAGGCCTACCCAGAGGAGTGGGAGCAAGAAGAAAAGCCCCCTCTGACAATCTGACAAAATGTCCCACTGAATCAGGTCCAGCTTCTGTGACTTCAGGAAAGAGGCAAATCCACCTCACCTAATAATCACCAAATTTTATTCATCTCAAGTTCCAAAAACTAAGATGAAAAACAAATTCAGAATTCAGTAAATTTAGTAAAATTCACAAAATGGTCTTTGCACACCAAGTTCTCTAATTTCAACTTACTGGAGCAGAGATGCATGTATTGGTTATATTTGTATTCCAAAGGTTGAAACCATTTTGCAATTTACTTAAATCAGGTTATACAAAATAATTAGCCCAAGCTTTTTAAATAACAATACTCACGCCTGGCTCCTATCCAAAGATAATTTGATTCAACAAATCCAGGACACTGATTAAAAACTACTATACTAGCTTCAATGACCCAAAATTGTCTCTCACTCAAAACATCACTCATTCTACAAACTCAAAATAATACTTTAATAAATTTCTAGAACAGGGGCGCCTGGATGGCTCAGTTGGTTAAGTATCCGACTCTTGATTTCTGCTCAGGTAGTGACCTCACGGTTCATGAGTTCAAGCCCCGCATTGGATTCTGCACTGACAGTACAGAGCTTTCTCTCCCTCTCGCTCCACCCCTCCCTCACTCGCTTTCTCGCTTTCTCTCTCTCTCTCAAAATAAACAAAAAAAAAGACTTGAGGAGTCTGGGTGGCTCAGTGGGTTGAGCATCCAACTTCAGCTCAGATCATGATCTCACAGTTTGTGGGTTCGAGACCCACTCAGAATTGAGATGAATTCTCAGACACCATGCTAATGTTGTGGGGGTTGGGAGTGGGGGGGACCCTCCATCCCATCACATTAAAATTAAGAACCATAAGAGACATCCCCTGACAAGACATCTCAAAGAAAGCAAATGGGGAAACAAGTTAGAAACTGGAAGAGGGTAGCTCAAAATTTCCCTTTGGGGTCTTTATTCTACTTTGTCCTCCCTGCTGCCATGAAGACCACAAATTGAGAGTTCTCACCTGAGATCATGACTATCATAGATAATAAACCTGACTTTTAAAGCTCTGAGGAAAAGAAGAATCTAGCTTTCAAGAACTTCTAAAACTGAGGTGCCTGGCTGGTTCAGTCAGTAGAGTGTGGGATTCTTGATCTCAGGGTCATGAGTTCAAGCTCTGTATTGGGCACAGAGCTTACCAAAATAAGAAACTTCTAAAACTAAGATTTCAAGTAATAATTATTTAAGGAATGTCACCAATCCTGAATGACCAGATGGAAACTGCTTAATTCCTCATTATCCCTCGAAAGTAGCTGTAACTCTGGCCTGAAACAGACCTCCACACAGTGGCCCTCTCTGGTCTGGAACATGTTGAGGAAGGTTCTCACCAGAGCTGCTCCTGGGTCCATGGACATTCTCATTCTAGACATGGACATTCTCACCAAACAGATCCACCAGACTGCTCTAAAATAGATAGAAGGCCTGTCGATAGCCCCAGAAGCAAGGGCCTTCCAGTGCCATAGATGGAGAATAAACAACTCAACCCGCCCAGCCTCCAAGGTCTCTCCAATCTAGCAGAGACACTCCTCCCTCTTCACCAGAATGTTAGTCATTCCTAGAAATTCCTAGAAAAGTACAAAAAGGCACAGTATACAAACTGATCTGGCACCTGGCCTGAAGCTTCCGCACAGTCTCTTCATCTTGCCGGGCCTGTCTCTCATCCTCGAGAGCCTCCTGCAGCTTTAGGTACATGTCTTCCAGCTCCTGTACTCGCTGCAAATACTGTTCCAGTTCAGAGGACTTCTGAGCAACCTGTTCTTCCATCTGTTGTCTGATCTGATGATATAAAAGGGTCATGTTTAAACTCAGGTTAACTTCACCCTCAGGGAAACTCTCCCACTCCTAACACCACAGCCTACCTTGCAGCTCAGCAGGGTGGGCAGGGCCTTGTCCTTCGCTCCTGGAACTGAAGATGGAGGAAGGAGGGCACCACACCCAGTACCAACACTAAGACCCAAGTCCAGGACACAAAGACACCCCAAGTCCAGGATGCAAAGTACACCCCAGATGCTGTGTTTCTGCCCTCTCTGAGTTTCTATCCCTTCCACTCTACACGTTAAGATTCAAGAGTCAAGAAAAAAATCATTCCCCTGTATAATTTCTCCTTAAATTCCTTTTTGTTATAAAGCCACAACCTCTTTACCCACAATCTTCTCTAAAAGGAATGAACCTCTGTCCAGTCAGAAGAGCCCAAGGGTTACAATAAAGGGGAAAGGAAAAGACAGACCTGCAGAGTCCTTGGTGCTTCCCTGGCTGCCTTGAGGCCCCTCCACTCCTGCCCTAGGGCACCTCCAGTCCTGGGGGGCCTCACGCAACTATGTTAGTGCCCTAACAACTCAATGGTTTCTCCCTTCTGTATTAAAATTTTGAATCTCTGCCTTAAAAATTGAAAGACAAGGACATCCAAATGTAATAGCACACACATTAGTGTATGTGTCTGTGGTTTATAAAATATTCACACTTGCTCACATCATCCTAAGAGTCATGAAAGATCACATGACAATGCCTCCAATTTAAAGAAGAGAAAACTAATGCTCAGAAGAAGGAACAGAGAGGAAAGAAACCCAGATGTTCTGGCTGTGAACACGGCAACTCCTTCGTATCACATCTGCCCCGCTTGTGTATTTTCTCTCATAAAACAAACATGTCTGTTTCAACTCTAAGCAACAAAAAGTTACTTAAAAAAACATCATGAGCAGCTACTTAATGGGCACTGGACTCAGTACCCTCCCACAAATTACAACTCTGTGGAAGAAGACCTGTGTTCTAATTAACTATCTAACCACCTAGGGCAACCTGACTCTTGGATGTCTTGGGGGATGGGAACCTCTAAGATGAATCAGAGCTGCCAAGAACAGCAGACCAGAATTCCTATATTCTCATGATTTCAGAACCACCCCCCCCCCCCACTTTGCTCATTACAGAAGAGAAAGGTCATGAAACCCATGCTTACTTTTCCCCCTAGCTATTTATTTTCCAAGCCAGGCCTTTCTGAGAAGGAAAATAGGATGCTGTTAATAAATATATCAGGATGGCAAGGACTGTCCCAGGCAAACCAAGAGATACAGTCACCCTAATCACAGTAGTTATCACCCTATTCCATGAATTTCTATTCTGGGGTCCTAAAAGCAAGATTTATGTCTTTTACCTTTATATCCTGCCATGATGCCTAGCACATAGAAGGTGCTCAATAAAACCATAATGAACAAACACAGAACTTCCCCCAATAGCCCACTGCATGTCTATATAGCATAGTCCCACTGACAAGATGGCCTCACTCCAGTCTCCCAGGCCTTGACCCCTCCCCCTTCACCCAGAAAGAACCATTGTGAGCTAATGCAGCAGTGTTCCCAGGTTCCCAGCTGTAGCACTCACAAGCTTCTCTCGCTCCAGCTCTGTGCTGAACCTCGCCTGTAGTTCCACTTGAGTCTGAAGGCGTTTCTTTTCTTCTTCTGCTGCACGAGACGCTGCTTCTTCCAGTTTCTATCCAATCAAAACCCACCCACAGAAAAGCAGTAAGTAGGGGCGTCTGGGTGGCTCAGTCAGTTGAGCGTCCAGCTTCGGCTCAGGTCATGATCTCACGGTTCATGAGTTCAAGCCCCGTGTCAGGCTCTGCGCTGACAGCTCAGAGCCTGGAGCCTGTTTCAGATTCTGTCTCCCTCTCGCTCTGCCCTGACCCTGCTTGTGCTCTGTCTCTCTGTCTCTAAAATAAACAAACATTAAAAAAAAAAAAAATTAAAAAAAAAAAAAGAAAAGCAGTATTAGAGTGGAGGTGTATTAGGAAAGAGAAATGGCCACACCTAAGTACATGGGAAAAGCAAAACATTCTTAATGTTCAATCAAGCTAGAATAAAAACCTTTAGATCCACTGGAATTCCATTCCAACAATTTTCCCAGTGAACATACAGAATGAATTAGGTAAATGAATGACTTGTTAAGTCTGAACAACATTTTGCAAAGAAAATTTTGTATAGTCATGGAGTTAAATTCACTTACAAATGCATTCGTGAGGTTCAACATCTATTTCTTCAGCTCCTTCTATAGTTTTGTCATCTCCCACGTTACTCCTTTAAAACTTTTTACCAGAGCTTGACTTCCAGAGGGTGGCAGTGAGGAGCTCCATGGACCCATTTCCCAGCAAAACACCCATAACTGGTGAAAATAATTTCAAAAAACCCCCGAAAACAACCATTTAAAGTCTCCAGAAATTAAACCAATTGCATATAGCAAATGGAGAAGATTTATCCAAAAAAATGAGGCAAGCCTAGAAGACCAAAGGGTACCACCTCTACCTGGTGATGGGCTCAGGAAGCAGGGGTATCACACCCAGAAAAGCAGACCACTAGTTTCTGCCACCAGCTCCAGAGCATTGGCACAGAGGTTTGCCTAGGCAGAGATCTGGAGCTCTCCCCAAAAGAAATGACATTATTTAAAACAAATGTGTGGAAGTTCAAACTTAAAGATGCTCTTGAAAACAATGGAGATTTTAAGGAATTAAGAGGAGGCTCATAGCTCCAAAAGACCAACAAACTATAAACCACACACCAGGTGGAAGTTTAACAGAGAGAACCAGTTACAGAAAGTAAAGAGCCCTCATGTAATAGGAGTAAGTCTCAAAGACTACATATGGGCTTGAATTTAAATAATATCAGACTGTGGAGCAAGTTAGGCCCCAAGCCCTTGTTGAAAACAATAGAGCTCTAACAGCTAGATAGGATAGCAACAGAGGCATACAGCTTAACAGAGAGATTAGAGAAAGAAACACACAAAGAGAACCTTAACATCATGGTCACCTCAGGGTATCTCGTACATGCCCAAGGCTGTGCCTCTGATGAAGAAGACCGTCAGAGGCTTCACAGTGTGAAGAAACAGACCTCATTGAAACAGCCTAGCCAAGTCAGGAGACAAATGAATAAGCAACAACAGGCCCCAGGGGTAGGGGAGAAATCTATATCCAGAGTTGCTACAATATATTGTCTAAAATGTCCAGTTTTCCAAATGGAAAGATATTCCATGCTCGTGGGTTGGAAGAAACATTGTTTAAAATGTCCATACCACCCAAAACAATCTACAAATTTAATGTAATCCCTATCAAAATTCCAACAGCATTTTTCACAATACTACAAGAATAATGCTAAAATTTGTATGAAATCACAAAAGAAGTGGTTTGAAAAAGAAGAACAAAACTGAAGGTATCACAATCCCAGATTTCAGGATATACCACACAAAGCTGTAGTAATCAAAACAGTATGGTATTGTCATTAAAAACAGACACAAAGATCAACAAAACAGAACAGGAAACCCAGAAATAAATCCACAATTATATGGTCCATTAATCTAAAACAAAGGAGGCAAGAATATGCAATGGGAAAAAGTCTCTTCAACAAATGGTGTTGGGAAAACTGGACAGCAATATGCCAAAGAATGAAACTGGACCACTTTCTTACACCAAACACAATAATAAACACACAATAGATTAAAGACCTAAATGTGAGACCTGAGACCATAAAAATCGTGGAAGAGAAGGCACAGACAGTAATTTCTCTGACACTGGTCATAGCAACATTTTTCTAGATACGTCTCCTGAAGCAAGGGAAACAAAAGCAAAAATAAACTATTGGGACTACATCAAAATAGAAAGCTTCGGCACAGCACAGGAAACAATCCACAAAACTAAAAGAGAGCCTATTGAATGGGAGAAGATAGTTGCAAATGATATATCTGATAAGTGGCTCATATCCAAAATATATAAAGAACTGACACAACATCCAAAAAAAAAAAAAAGCAAATAATTAATTAAAAATGGGCAGAAGACATGAACAGACATTTCTCCAATGAAAACATACAGATGGCTAACAGACACATGAAAAGATGCACGACATCACTCATCATCGGGGAAATGAAATCAAAACCAAAATGAAACATCACCTCACACCTGTCGGAATGGTTAAAATAAAAAACACAAGAAACAAGTATTGGCAAGGATGTGGAGGAAAAGGAACCCTTGTGCACTGTTGGTGGGAATGCAAACTGGTGCAGCCACTTTGGAAAAGAGTATGCAGCTTCCTCAGAAACTAAGCACAGAATTACCATGTGATCCAGTAATCACACTACTGGGTATTTACCCAAAAAATACAAAAACACTAAGTCAGAAATATATATGCACATCTCTGTTTATTGCAGCATTATTTACAATAGCAAGATATGGAAACAACCCAAATGCCCATCAACAGATGAATAGATAAAGAAGTGGTATGTGTGTATGTACACATACACACACAATGGAATAGTACTCAGCCATGAAAAAGAATGAAATCTTGCCATTTGCAATGTGGATGGATCTAGAGGATCTAGTACAATGGTGGGTAAAATAGAGAAAGACTAATAACATGATTTCAGTTATATGTAAAAATTTAAGAAACAAAACAATGGAAATAAGAGAGAAAAAAAGACTCTTAAATATAGAGAACAAACTGATGGTTACCAGAGAGGAGGTGGGTGGGGGAATGGGTGAAATAGGTGGAAGGGATTAAGAGTACACTCATTGTGATGAGCACTGAGTAATGTGTGGAATTGTTGTTGAATCACCAAACACTTGAAACTAATATGACACTATATGTTAATTATACTGGAACTTAAAAAATAAATTTTTAAAAATAAATATTAAAAATAATAATAAAATAAAATGTCCAGGGAAAAAAGCAGGCAATAGACTGCCTCTGAAGGGGCCCTGGTGGTGGATTTAGCAAATATTTTATAAAAGTTTTATGTTCAAAGAACTCAAGGAAACCAAGCTTAAGGAAGTAATAGAAGGTATAACAATACCCTATCAAATAGAGATTATCAATAAAAAGATATAAAAATAACCAACTGGAAATTCTGGAGTTGAAAAGCATGATAACTAAAATGAAAACTTCACTAGATGTTTTCACCTTACATATTTGGGCTGCAAGAAGAATCAAAGATCAATTGATAGAAATGCAATTTGAAGAACAGAGAGAAAAAGGAATGAAGAAAAATGAACAGAGCCTCAGAGAAATGTGGGACACTATTAAGCGTACCAACATTCACATAATGAGAGTTTCCAAAGAAGAGGGAAGAGAGAAAGGAACAGGAAAAAATGTTTAAAGAAATAATCGCTGAAAACTTTCCCAATTTGATGGAAAACATTAACTGACACATCCAAGAATTCAACAGATTCTAGGATAAACACAAAGAGATATACACCACACCCATCATAATAAACCTGTAGAAAGACAAAGTAAAAAAGAAAATCCTGAAAGCAACAGGAAAAAAATGATTCATCACACACAAGAAAACATCAATAAAATTGACAGATGACTTCTCGTCAAAAACACGTAACTAGTTCTGGGCAAAAACTGTAAACAGAAGTGACACTTCTGAGCTGGAGTAGTTAACTGCCAAACCCTTGAACACTTTTTCCTCTGTTACAGTGATTAGTAAGATTTGAAATAGTAGCTGTTGCATCAGCCTGGATTTCATAATTGTAAGTGTGTATACTCTGCTCCAGCACTCCCATCTCTGAGAATTTATTCTAAACACATACAGTAAAACCTTGGATTGTGAGTAACTTGTTCTGCAGTGTTCCGCAACACAAGCAAACATTTCTAATAAATTTATTGACAAATGAGCAATGTCTTGCAATACAAGTAGTACGTGATGCCAAACATCACATGATCATGAATGAGTCAATGGTTCTCGAAATTCACTTTGAGAAACAAGTGTTCTGTATTACAAGCATGTTTCTGGATCAAATTATGCTCACAAACCAAGGTTTTACTGAATTATTAGAACGTGTATAAAATGATACAGGTACAAAATAATTCCCTGTAGCATTGCCTATTTAATCAAAAGAGTAAAAATAACCCAAATGTTCATCAACAGGGGACTGGCATTGTTTTCTTCTCTTTCTGATAGTCCATTATTAATGTGTATAGATGTTACAGAATTTTGCATATTTTTTGTTCTACAACTTTACTGAATTTATTAGTTCTAACAGTTTTTTGATGGAGTTAATAGTTTTTTCTATATATAATATCATGTCATCTGCAAATAGTGACAATTTTACTTCTTACTTTCCAATTTGCAGATCTTTTCTTCTTTTTCTTATCTAATTGCTCTGGCTAGGCCTTCAAATACTATGCTGAATAAAAGTGGTGAGAGTAGGTGTCCTTCTCTTATTCCTGAGCTTAGAGGAAAAGCTTATGATGTTAGGTATGGGCTTTGTATGCATTTATTATTTGAGATACATTCTCCCCACACCTGCTTTGTTGAGAGTCTTTAACATAAGTCAATGTTGAATTTGTCAAATGCTTTTCTGCAAATATTGAGATGATCATATGATTTTTATCTTTCATTTTTATAATGTAGTGTATCATACTTATTAGCAAACAAGATTAAAAAATGTGAAATGAGACATAAAAAAATAAAATACTGGGGAGAGGAAAATAAAAATGTTGAGCTTGAGAATGGGATCAAACTTAAGTTATCAACTTAAAACTGTTACAAATATAAGTTGTTATATGTAAGCTTCATGGTAATCACAAGGCTAAAACCTATTTTAAATATGCAAAAGATAAAGAGAAGGGATATAAACATAGCACTAAAAGAAGTCATCAAACCATAAAAGAGGAGAGCAAGAGAAAAAAGGAACAGAGAAGAACTACAAAAACAGCCACAGAACATTTAACAAAATGGCAGCAAGTACCTATCAATAATTAATGTAAATACACTAAACTCTCCAATCAAAAGACAGAGTGACTGAATAGGGTTTAAAAAAAATTTTTTTTAATGTTTGTTTATTTTTGAGAGAGAGACAGAGTGTGAGCAGGGGAGGGGCAGAGAGAGAGACAACACAGAATCCGCATACAAAGCAGGCTCCAAGCTCTGAGCTGTCAGCACAGAGCCTGACATAGGGCTTGAACTCATGAACCACAACAACATGAGTTCAGACACTTAACAGACTGTTAACAGTCAGACACTTAACAGACTGAGCCACCCAGGAGTCCCCAAAAGTATTAAAAAATTCTTTGTGAGTCTATTCAGAGGATATCAGCACAAAGTGTGGCATTTCCATGGACTGCAAAGGGAGAACCCCAACAGAAATGAGGGGGCTTATACTGTGAGCATCTCCCATACTCCAGGGCATAGGTGCTACATAGGAGGACACAAAAGGGTCTCTAATCTTGTCGTTAGCAGGTGTTCACTGATGGAAGGCAGACAGGCTCAAGTGCCCATACACTGGGGACCCACTACCACCCCAGAACCATGATATAACTGAGCAACAAGGTTTCCCAATGAACATCAATTATTCTTGTTGTTTTCTGGTCAATGAAATGTCTTGCCGACCTGAGATCCTCATACTTCCAAGGCTGGAAAAACCAGATTATCTCACTTAGTAACCTAGACACACTTCCTAAGAAAACAATTTACAAAAAAAATCTCTCTAAAATTGCATGAACCTGGTCTTGGTAGAACCAAAGCTTGTAAGTAAGGAAGCTGTGGCTCCTGCAATGAAACAGAGCGCCCTCCCTCAGCCCATTCCCACCTTCCTCACGGTCTCCAGCTCCTGCTGCTTATTTTCGTTGGCAGTCTGGAGCTCCTTCATCTGTCGCTCCAGCTCCTCCTGTTCAGCCAGCAGCTTCTTCCGGAGTTCTTTCCGACGTTGGCGGGCTTCTTTATGTGGTGGGGGGCTGCCCAACTTCAACAGATGGATAGTAGAGTGAATGGCTATAAAAAGTGTAAGATAAAAAACGGAATATACTGTTTATTCTTTGTAAGCCTAACATAAACATGGCACATTGGGAAGAAAACCAGAGACCCAGTGTAGATTCTGATTCTGCCACTGAGAAATGGTGTGACCTTGAGCAAGCCACATAACCTTCCACAGAATCAGTTTCCTCATCTCTAAAATTAAAGAGATGATTTCTAGAGTCCCTTCCAGCTCTAAAATTCCGTAACTGTACATCTGTGCTTAAATAGATACTTGACTCGGGAATATGACACACATTTGAAGAACTTCAAATACTTTCAATTAATTCCCTTCTCTCTATTTCCTCAAAAGGCCAAATAAGAACAAGACATAGTTAGGGTTGAGATTATTAGTTCCTGATATCTGACTTGCTACCTGCTGGGTTTAGTCTGCCCCTTATCTATGCCTTATGAAACCATCTCCTTATACACTCCCTTCCTGAGATGGTAATAATAGCTACCAGTTATTTAATAGTTGCTATATGTATACCTTTTATATGCATTATCTAATTTTTACATATTTTCCTGATTGTTTGAATTATTTAAATTTAATTTTTTGAACAGCTAATACTCTCACATTGTTCAAATTCAAAAGCATAAAAAGATCTACAGGAAAAGTCTCCCTCCTATTCTTATCCCCAAGTACTGGGTTCCCCTCTCCACTTACCAACTAATGTTAACAATTTCTTCTGCATCTTTCCAGAGATATTTTAAGCATATGCAAATAAGGAGGTATATACACCTTCCACCTTCCTTTGACATAATACACCCTTCTGAGCTTTGGTTTTTTTCACTTAATTTATCTTGGAGAGATTTCCATTATCAGTACATCAAACATTAAACATAATGTACCTAACTCCACTGTGTTACTGTACCATAATTTATTCAACCATTTCACAATTAATGGATACTTAGGCTGTTTGCAATCTATCACAAACATTTCTGCAATGATGTGTCTTTTTTAAAATGTGCAAGTATAGGGGCACGTGGGTGGCTCAGTCGGTTAAGCATCCAACTTTAGCTCAGGTCATAATCTCACAGTTTGTGAGTTCGAGCCCCACGTCGGGCTCTGTGCTGAGAGCTCAGAGGCTGGAGCCTGCTTCAGATTCTGTGTCTCCCTCTCTCTCTCTCTCTGCCCCTCCTCCGCTAGCATTCTCTCTCTCTCAAAAATAAGTAAGTATTCTAAAAACATTTTTAATGTGCAAGTATATCTTCATTATCTAATTATTAGCCCTCACAAAAACCTTGAGAGGTAGGTACTATTATCCCTATTCTACAGAAGAGGAAAAACAGCTACAAAATTCCTAACTCAACTCAAGTGACCCAGGAAAGAGGACTTAAACCTAGGTGCACTTGCCTCAAACTCTTTAACCACATCGAAATGACCACAACTTTCAGTATAACAGTATTTTACTTATGTCCAAGAATACCATATTCGGAATCCCTTTTCAAGATTAAAAAAAAAAAAATCTCATTGGAAGGGCTGGGGGGCTCAGTCAGTTAAGCATCCAACTCTTGGTTTCAGCTCAGGTCATAATCTCACAGTTTGTGAGTTAGAGCCCCACGTCCGGCTCTACACTGACAGCGTGGAGCCTGCTTGGGATTCTCCCTCTCCCTCCCTCTCTCTCTCTCTCTGTCCATCTCCCACTTGTGCTCTCTCTCTCTCTGAAAATAAATAAATAAGCTTTTAAAAAAGTTATTAAATCAAAAGTTTGTGTTCTTGAGATAATTATTTGAAAGTAGTGATTTCTTGTGAAAATAACAAATCTTGAAAATTATTGAAATATTCAAAAGCAACTGTATTATTCCTGTTTTCTGTATTATTAAAAATTCATGATGATCACTTTAAAATTCTTCATAGTCCTTAAAATGGGAAATTCCATTATCTTTAAATAATAAAAGTAAAAAAAAGAAACCCTAAAATGTATAGTTTATAATTTTCCCACAAGTTCATTATACAAATGAAATTGATGAAAAATTTGGGACTTCCTTTCACTTTATTTTTCTTTCAGTTACTATGCTGCATATAGAAATAACTACAATGAGGGAACAATGCCTCATGAGATTAAAATGAGATTTAAAAATACAAAGTCAGAGCTCTCAAGTTATATCATGACAAATAATAAAAATTGCCTTACCCTGAATCCACTCCTGTTTCTTCTTCTTATCTGAGGCACTGATTTCAAAGGTTTTATCAAAACATTTTATGAGAAAAAGGCATTTCTTCCCATCTTTGTCAGGTAAGGACTAACAAGGAAAGCAAAATTATTTTTAATTTTATTTCTAAGCATTGAAATTAAGTTCAATCTTAACTATTTACACAAATCTTGCTGAAATTCAACATCAATAAAAAAAAGTCCATAAGAGCATATTTCTAATTTACAAAATACTGTCCTCTAGGCAACATTACCTATGGTAATAAATAACCCTGATTAGCATACTTCATCTGGACTAGGAGAACCACCAACACCTGATAGGGACACTATGCTTTGGCACAATGACTCTTGTACGTGAGCACATCCTTTATAGGAACCCTGGAAGGTATACCCACGTATTGACTCCAATGGGCTATGAGACTTCTAAGCCAGGGTGATTCCCACATCTGCCTAATGCAGATCCACTCTCTTTGACCTGGGATGTTAGTGCTAGCAAGCTGTAGCTCCTCTCCTATATCCTTATAAGTAGACTGGTATGGCCTATGATAATCTCGTGAGTATCCATGTGTAGTTGAATCTAAGAAGACCACTTAGTGGGCAGTGCAAACCCAGAGGCATTAATATATCTATACTATTTCATCCATCAAAATACACTGTCATTTATGAGTGAGATGTTAGGTATTTTAAATGTTCTTCAAGAAATACAAATATGGTGATAGTTTAGATATAAATTAAAAACTCAAAATTACTGTTCTTGAAGACTTCACTTCTTTACCGAATTAATATCTGGGAATAAAGTGTACTGAAAGTCACCCAAAATACTCAAAGGTAATGCTCCCATTTTCATTAGTTTTATTTACTATACTCAAAATGGCCCAGATGTCATGGTATATTCATGATTTCAAACACTGTCTTACTGAATAATTTTGTGCTTTCTTTTTTATGACTCCATTTTATTCAATAAGTGATTCCTTAAATGTACAAACAAATCTGATTTAATCCCTATACTTTTTCCATGAGATAGAAGATAAATTCACATTATAAAAAACTTTTGTCAGGTATCTCTGGTTTTTGGTTCAGAAACTATGGCAACTGTATGCCTATGTTATTTTAGAAATGTAAATTTTAAGATTCTTTCAAGACTCTGAAGTCTAGAAGGAATATAAAACACTTGGGCAGCAGGGGGCAGCAACAGAAAGAAGTAACAGTAGACTGACCTCCACACAGCAGTTTTCATCCAAGAGAATGTCTCCTTTCTTATCTTTCAGATCTTCACCCACATAATAAGAAATTATGTTGGGTTTTAGTACAAACCAGCGTTCAGTCCAGTTTTTCCGTCTATGGCCTTTTTTCATCATGTAACCCTATGAAAGATTAAATTTTATATAAATACCTGTTCTTTTTCTTATAAGAGCTGATATCTCTTCCTGAATACATGAATATCAGTGGTTCTTGACCTCTGGAGATCATGAACCCACTGAGGATCTATGAAGGCCAGGGGCACTATACCCAGTCAAATTCATGCTAATACACGCACACAAAAGTTTACACAGAATTCTGGGCATGCAGAGACAACCCCTCTAACTCCACCCCATGCTACATACAGAGAGTAGCCTTAGGACTCCTGGTGCTAAAAACATTGTGATTTTTTAAAATTCCTTATCTTTTAGGGATACCTATTGAAATATTTATAGATAAAATGAAATATCTGGGATTTGTTTCAAGATACAGGAGAGGCAAAAGTAGGAGGGTAGGATTAACTATGTGTTGGTAGTTACTGGGGCTGGGTGAATGGTATATGAGGGTTCATTATACTATTCTGTCCATTCTGATTAACACACACACACACACACACACACACACACACACACACACAAAAACCCTAACAGTGATTCTCAGCAAACTAAAACCTCAATCAATGAAAATATTAAAGTTGGCCGAATATACCTTTCAACCAATCACCTTCTGGCACCAACCTACCCTTCCTACCTGACCTCTCACTATTCTGGAGGATGAACTCCTCCAGATGAGCAGAAAGAAAAAGAACTGGACCAAGTAGTTAGGATTCTGGCTTCTATACTTTCACTTCTATACTTTCTTCCCACAAATCAGTCACAAAGGTATATAACTCATATTTTTACTTCAGCAAAATTATAATTATAGGCCAAAGCCCTTCAGGGTTGTCTGAGAATAGATGAATTTTAAATAGTAAATGTACAAGTGCTGATACCCTATAGCAGACTATTCATTATCATTATATAATATTAGCTTGACTGTATCATTTGGTTATTATACCAAGCTCTAATCATATTACTTGTTCAGCTTCCTCATCCTTGGACATTTAAGCAAAAGCTATCTCATACTGAAATTCATCTGTAGTCCAATTATCCTGCCATCCTGGTGGGCCTAGAAGTCCTCTTTGGACACAGACCATGTCTCACATCTCTTTGTAGCACCAAAAACCTATACAAATGAAACCTCAATTAATGTTTCTTGATGGGTTCAATTAGGGAAAAAGAGCAAAGACACAACTTCACCTACTGAGCAAATAAAGGACCAAAGTAAGGAAATCCCAAATTGGAATTATTATTCAGTATAATAATGTAAAAAATATGAAAGAGCCGCTAAAAAGAAAAACATGTAAATTCTATTTAACAATCATTAAGCATTCCATATTTATATCAGATGCTATGTAGGTCATAATCTAACAAGATAAATGCAACTTTGCTATATAAAGGTATTTACTCTAAAAATAAGGGTATTTCTCTAATTTTATAAAAATATATAGGGGTGTCAGGGTGGGTCAGTCGGCTAAGCGTCTGACTTCAGCTCGGGTCACGATCCCACAGTTTGTGAGTTCGAGCCCTGCATCAGGCTCTCTGCTGTCAGTACAGAGCCCACTTCAGATCCTCCGTGCCCCTCTCTCTCTGCCCCTACCCAGCTGGTTCTCTCTCTCAAAATAAAGAAATAAACTTAAAAAAATAATTAAAAAATTAAAATATGTAATCATATGCATACATTCATGTATAGAATCTAGTAGTAAATCCAATCAACAAGAAAGGAATAAAGAATAAAATAAAATTTACAGGAATCCCACAATCCAGGAGTAATCACTTTTAACATTTTGGTGAGCATCCTTCCAGATAGCCCTACACATATATATCACATTACATGAAAGGGATTACAATATACTTCCTGTTCAACAACCTGTTTTTTTTTTTTCTCTGAACAACATGCCATGAGGATCTCTCAGATCAACAAGTATGGATGTACACGTGACATGAAAGTACTTTAAAGACAGTTTGGAAATGTGGTCATTTAAACAATTCTTTCAAAATAGCAACTTCCCAATGCTTAAGTATACTTCAAAATTGTATCAGTAATTTTTCTTTAAGCCTAATACAAGACTGGGAAAATAAGAAACTTTATTCTTGTTCTAAATCAGTATAAAGGTATAAATGACTTATACTCAAATGAAAATGTCTTATTTCAAACATGTCAAAGTCTAAAGGTAAGGAGAAACACAGTGTTCCAGGACTCTTACCTGTTTCAACACATCTAATATAAGCTCATTAAAGACTTCATTAATTGCCATGGACACCGTCTGCCGATCCATGCCTTTGCTAAACTGTCCATTTCCAATAAGTTCAATCAGTTCCCACACAGAAAGACCATCTTTACTGTCATCAAAGTTGATTTTATAATGTTCAAATTGTTCCTGTTGCCAACCTCCTCCCATAGCTTCTGTAAGTTTCTTAAGCAGGTATTCAATCTATAAAAAGAAAAATTTTTAATTATTAATTCCTAGTAAAAAAAATAATAACTTTTAAACTTAGGTATGTATCTATGTTATTTACACTGATAAGGTCAACTTAGGAAATGTTCCTTTTTAGTTTCAAAATTGTATCTTTAAAAAATCATGATATTATCAGAGGAAAGGTATAGATAAAATGCCACTAGTCCTGTATTAACCTTATAGAATAAGGACCAAAAACTGAGGGGCACCTGGGTGGCTTAGTTGGTTAAGCATCCAACTTTGGCTCAAGTCATGATCTCACAGTTCATGAATTTGAACCCCCAAGTCGAGCTCTGTGCTGACAGCTCAGAGCCTGGAGCCTACTTCAGACTCTGTGTCTCCCTCTCTCGCTGCCCCTCCCCCACTCGTGCTCTGTCTCTCTTGCTCTCTCAAAAATAAAATAAACATTACAAAAAATTTTTTTGAAGGAATCAAAAACTTACAACCCTCTAATAGTATAGTATATTTGTATACTATAGCAGAACTAAAGCAAACTGTACACATACACTTAATTGATGTGGTTTGACTACTCTCTGTTGGATAAATAACTTAAATATATCAGAATATCGATCTTACTGAATTAATATGCAAGTACTAATTAAATAAGCATCTCAAATTAGTATTTACAACTTAGTCCCCAATTTATAAATTTCCCACGTAAGCCAATTATTTGAAATTTATGATGCTTCCTCCCATTATAACATTGACAATGTTGGAAACAATGGCCAAATTCCTACCCTGGGCTGAAAAAGCTTATTAAATCCTGAAAAACATACCTTTGTGTAGAACAGTAGAAAATATTGCTATTCAAATAACAGCAGGTAAACAAAACAGGCAATAATACTCACTGAATGAGAAACTGCTATCTTCTGGAAAGCCTGGGTTTCCTACAATGCTATCAAATTCAACACATCCAAAAATGAATGCGTCACCTCTACCTTCCAAATGGCTTTCCCTTCTATTATTGATTTCAGCTGGGAACAACACCATTCACCCATGTCAATTCTTGTTCCCTATTCCTTTATTCCAAATCAGTGATAAAATCCTACTGTTTCACTTCCCCAGATCAGTGCTTTTCAAACTGCAGGTTATAACCCAATATAAAATCAACTTATTACATAGTCACCAGCATCTTCTTTAATTGAATGAAAGTATTTGAGTTTACTCACAATAAAGACAAATGTTTTGTGGTTAGTTTGGTGTTGTGGGTATGCCTATGTGTGCTGGTCATGAAGTAATATCTTCCTATGAGTTATAGTCAAGAGAGAATGAAAAACTTTTTCCCAGACAATTCTCAAACCCATCCCCTCCTACTCCATCTACCTTGTTCAGGCCTCCCAGTTGGTATCCTTGCCTCCAGCATTGCTCCCTTGTATCTATATTCTGCCAGAGAAATTTTTTCAAAACATAACCTGAGCCTATCACCTCTCTCTCTATTTTTTTTAATGTTTATTTATTTATTTTTGAGAAAGAGAGATAGAGAGTGAGCAGGGGAGGAGCAGAGAGAGAGAGAGACAGAGAGAGAGAGAGAGAATCCCAAGCAGGCTCCGTGCTGTCAGCAAGAACCCAATGCAGGGCTCAAACTCATGAACCGTGAGATCACGACATGAGCTGAAACCAAGCGCTGGATGCTTAACCAACTGAGCCACCCAGGCACCCCTCACCTCCCTCTTTAAATCCTGTCCTGGTTCTCAAAGATAAAGGCCAAGTTTTCCTGTGTCCCTTGGTGACCACCATTCCTCCCTCCCATTTACTATCTCTAACATGTCCACTATGCCCACTGCAGATTTTACACACTTCACTAATACCACAGATCAGGGGTCTCAAGCTTCTTCTGTAAAGGGTTAGGTAGTAAATATTTGAGGCTTTGTGCATTTCTATTATAAGTTACTCTTTGTCTGGGTTTGTTTGTTTTTTACAATGCTTTAAAAATGTAAAAACTCTTCTTAGCACATGGGCTAAACAAAAACAGGCTACGGGCTACATTCAGCAGTGAGCCATAGCCATAGTTTGCCAATACCTGTCATAGATTATAAATTTACCCATTTAACATACTTTTTTATGCTTCTATGCCTTTCCCCACCCTGTCCTCTCTGTCTTGAATATCTCTCCTCATTTCTGCATCAAGCTAAATGGTATTCGTTCAAATTCTGTATTGTCTAGGATATTCCTATTCAAAGTGAGGTGTGAACAGCAGCATCAGCATCACCTAGGTTGTTAGAAATGAAGAACCTTGGACCCCACCAAAGACCCAAAAATCAAAATCTGCATTTTAACAAGAACCCAGGTACTTCCATATGCACATTAAAGTTTGAGAAAGCACTACTCTAGTAAAACTGCTCTGACCAACCCTAATCCAGGTTAGGTGTTCTTTTTTTTTTTTTTTTTTTTTTTTTTTTCCCAAAATTATTTTGAGAGAGAGAGACAGAGGATGAGCACAAGCAGGGGAGGGGAAAAGAGAGAGGAAAAGAGAGAATCCCAGGTAGGCTCCATCCTGTCAGTGCAGAACCCAATATGGGGCTTGAACCCACAAACAGTGAGATCATGACCTGAGCTGAAATGAAGAGTCAGATGCTTACCCAACCTAGCCACCCAGGCGCCCCCAGGTCAGTTGTTCTTCTATGTCACTCCACTTAGCATATTGTACTGAAATTATCTCTTAATCATTTGGATTCCCACCATTTTCTGAATTCCTTATAGACGGGACCATGTCCCACCTATCTTTGAATATCCAGAACTCAGCAGCATACCTAGAATGTGGTAAAGCTCAATTACTGTTTACTAAACTGAAATAAACTAAGCTAAGCCTCAATTTTCTCATCTATGAAACGGGCATAATAACACTTATCATATAGAACTACTATGGGGATAAAATGAGACAAATACTGATTATTTTGCACAGTGTCTGACATGGTAGGTAGTCCATCAATGTTATTTCCTTTTGTACTGAGTGGTGCATTATTCAAACATTTAAAATGACATTTAATTTTTTTATTATTTTTTTAAATTTAAATCCAAGTTAGTTAACATGTAGTGTAATAATAATTTCAGGAATAGAACTCAGTGATTCATCACTTACATTTAACACCCAGTGCTTATCCCAACAAGCATCCTCCTTAATGCCCCTCACCCATTTAGCTCTCCCCCCACCAGCCAACACCCCACCAGCAACCCTCAATTTGTTCTCTGTATTCAAGAGTCTCTTATGGTTTGTCTCCCCCTCTGTTTTTATGTTATTTTTGCTTCCCTTCCCTTATGTTCATCTGTTTTGTATCTTAAATTCCACATATGAATGAAATCATATGGTATTTGTCTTTCTCTGACTTACACATTCTAGTTCCATCCACATTGTTGCAAATGGCAAGATTCCATTCTTTTTGATCACCAAGTAATCATCCATTGTGTATATATACCACGTCTTCTTTATCCATTCATCAGTCGATGGACATTTGGGCTCTTTCCATACTTTGGCTATTGTTGATAGTGCTGCTATAAACATTGGGGTACATGTGCCCCTTCAAATCAGCACTCCTGTGTCGTTTGGTTAAATACCTAGTAGTGCAATTGCTGGATTGTAGGGTAGTTCTATTTTTAATTTTTTGAGCAATCTCCAAATTGTTTTCCAGAGCGGCTGCACCAGTTTGCATTCCCACCAGCGCTGCAAAAGGGTTCCTCTTTCTCCGCATCCTTGCCAACATCTGTCATTGCCTGAGTTGCTAATTTTAGCCATTCTGACAGGTGTGAGGTGGAATCTCACTGTGGTTTTGATTTGTATTTCCCTGATGATACGTGATGTTGAGCATTTTTTCATGTGTCTGTTAGCCATCCGGATGTCGACTTTAGATAAGTGTCTATTCATGTCTTCTGCCCATTTCTTCACTGGATTATTGGTTTTTTGGGTGTTGAGTTCGATAAGTTCTTTATAAATTTTGGATACTAACCCTTTCTCCAATGTCATTTGCAAATATCTTCTCCCATTCTGTCAGCTGCCTTTTAGTTTTGCTGATTGTTTCCTTTGCTATGCAGAAGCTTTTTACCTTAATGAAGTCCCAATAGTTAATTTTTGCTTTTGTTTCTCTTGCCTTTGGAGACATGTCAAGTAAGAAGTTGCTGCAGCCAAAGTCAAAGAAGTTGTGCCTGTTTTCTCCTCTAGGATTTTGATGGCTTCCTGTGTTATGTTTAGGTCTTTCATACATTTTGAGTTTATTTTTGTGTATGGTGTAAGAAAGCAGTCATGTTCATTCTTCTGCATGTTGCTGTCCAGTTTTCCCAGCACCATGTGTTGATGAGACTGTCTTTTTCCCTTTGGATATTCTTTCCTGCTTTGTCAAAGATTAGTTGGCCATATGTTTGTGGGTCCATTTCTGGGTTCTCTGTTTTATTCCTTTGATCTATGTGTTTGTTCTTGTGCCAGTACTATACTGTCTTGATGATTACAGTTTTGTCATACAGCTTGAAGTATAGAACTATGATGCCTCCAGCTTTGGTTTTCTTTTTCAAGATTGCTTTGGCTATTTGGGGTCTTTGCTGGTTCTATACAAATTTTAGGATTGTTTGTTCTACCTCTGTGAAGAATGCTGATGTTATTTTGACAGGGATTGCTAAAATTACATTTGAGAGAGGCACCTGGGTGGCTCAGTCAGTTAAGCATCCAACTCTTGGCTTTGGCTCGAGTCATAATCCCAGGGTCTTGGGATTAAGCTCCACATCGGGCTCTGACTGAGCATGGAGACTGCTTAAGATTCATTCATTCATTCATTCATTCTCTCCCCCCCCCCCCCCCGACCCTCTCTCAGGATTCCTGGGTGGCTCAGCCAGTTAAGTGTCCAACTTCAGTTCAGGTAATGATATCATGGTTTGTGAATTCGACTCCTGAAATCAGGCTCTATGCTGTCAACACCAAACCTGCTTTGAATCCTCTGTCCCCCTCTGTTTGCCCCTCCCAACCCCTCTAAAAAAAAAAAACATTAAAAAAAAAAAAGATTCTCTCTCTAATAAAAATAATAATACCAAAAAAATAAAAATGTAAAAATAAATAAAAGAATGCTCAATTAAATTTACCTATAATTTCCACTGCATAAAGACTCTGTAAATATTTTGACAAATACTAGAGGAAAACACAGAAATAGTAAGTCTAACTTGTTACAGATAAGATTGTGAGTTAATTTTTCTTTCTCTCCTTTGCACTTCTACTAATTTGGCTATAAAGCTGTTTGTGAAATAACATATTTTAGCAGAAAAAGAATGCCAACAATAGCAAAAACATGCTTGCAAAGAAATGTACATCCACAAAATATCACAAAGTCAAAAAATATCAAGAGTTCTAGTAATTAAATTTGATGAGACACTATAAAGTCTTCTAATATGGAAATTATCTAATCTCCTAAATCAAGTATATAGTAAGTAGTCAACAAATATTTACTTGTTGGAGAAAAACACACTTAGGTCTTTCCTTTCCCTTGTTGGAGATATAACATCTACTGTTAAGTTTATCAGATATTATTATTTTCTTGGTTTTTAAATAGAAGTAACAAGGATCAGGGGTGCCTGGGTGGCTCAGTCAGTTAAGGGTTTGACTTTACCTCAGGTCATGATCTCACGGTTTGTGAGTTCAAATCCCACGTCAGGCTCTGTGCTGACAGCTTGGCGCCTGGAGCCTGCTTCGGATTCTGTGTCTCCCTCTCTCTCTGCCCCTCCCCCGCTCGCATTCTGTCTCTCTCTCAAGAATAAACAAACATTAAAAAGATTTAAAAAAAAAGAAGAAGAAGAAGTAACAAGGATCAGGGCACCTGACTGGCTCAGCTGGTAGAGCATGTGACTCCTTATATCAGGGTTGTGAGTTCAAGCCCCATGCTGGGCATAGAGCTTACTTTAAAAAACAAAAACATAGGATGCCTGCATGTCTCCACTGGATGAATGTGTCTCAGTTGGTTGAACATCAGATGCTTAACTTTGGCTCAGGTCATGATCTCACAGATTGTGAGATTGAGCCCCGAGGAGGGCTCAGCACTGATAGCACAGAGCCTGCTTGGGATTCTCTCTCCCCTTTCTCTCTCTCTCTCTCTGTTCCTCCTCTGCTCTTGTGCATGCTCTCACGTGCTTGCTCACTCTCTCTCTCAAAATAAATAAATAAACTTTAAATAAAAATGAAAAAAAAAAAAAAAACAATTTCATTTGGGCCTAGCTGGCTCAGTAATTACAGCATGTAACTTTTAATCTTGAAGTTGTAAATTCAAGCCCCAACTTGGGTATAGAGATTACTTAAAAATAAAATCTTTAAAGAAAAAAAGAAAAAGACGTAGTAACAGGGATAGTCAGTGGAGGAGAGAGAAAGAAAATGGTAAAGATGAGAGAGAAAGAAGAAAAAAGGACAGAATGTATCAAAAAAGAAAAGGAAAAAAGATTAAAGACAAGAAGAGACTAAAGAGAGACAAGAGAGAAAAAGAAAGTTAAAAAGGACATTAAGATGAATAATTGCCCAAAGTAAAATAACTTAGAGGCATTAACATGGACAGAAGTTCAATCTCCCTAATGCAGTAAAAAGAAGGGCCCATGCTGTCTGATCACAAGGTGGGATAAAGGCAGTACAAGCACAAGTAGAAGTGTTAGTAGTAAGGCCAACAGAAGCATATGCATATGGTCACGTGGATAGGCATGACAAAATGGTGCACTGGACTGACCATTCATACTATAAATCGGGAAACAGCCTTAGCTTTTCTTCATCTACTGTGAATATACATCCACTGTGAATATACCCAAGTCCCTCCCATTCCAAGCTTCAGTTTCTCTTGTATATCCAATGGTCTTTAATAATGTTAGTAACTGAGAGTACTTGTTAGTAGCAAACTCAGCTCTAGAGGCAGCTTCCTTGGTTCATCCTAAACCTTTATGAAGGTGCGCACTCCCAAACCCTCCTGAGTTTGTCATCCGCACCCAGCAACTGCTCAGCATTCCCAGTGATTGTCCCAAATAATCTAGACTTATTTCCTGCTGACTTTCAACACAATCATATACTTATCATTACCAAATAATTTAAGGATCTCTTAATTCATTATATTGGGCCAGGAAGAGACAAACATTCCCACTCTCAACTATTCAATTACACTAAATAATAAATCACGTGCTGCCGTGTTAGTCTCGAGTGGCCTGCATCAATTCTAAAAGCTCATTCAGTTTCAGGAAGCAGCTTACTTCCTCCTTCCAAGCAAGTTTCACCAAAAATAACAAAAGAATAAACTTTCAAGCTGCATGTGATTTTCAAGGCCTCTGGCTCCAAAAATCATGTTGTTAAAAGTTCTTTCGTTGTCATTAAAAAAGGGCCTTTACTGGTTTAACAACAATTTAGGTTTTATTTCATTCACTAAGGATCTCTTAAAACTATTTCAGTTTTGATATTTAATTGCATCAAAGCAATTCTTCCAAATAAGTCCACAACAGACACATCCTGTTTTGTTCTTGGCTCTGCGGAAAATGAATGCTAATGAAAAAAACTATACAGACACACATTTCCAGGAATATCGTTTGACAAAAATTAAGGAACCATCTTAAATGGGAACACACTATTTCTTGAATTATGCATGGTGTAAGTCACTTAAACATTTATTTAATATTTTTGACACTACTTTCTGGGTCATGGGAAACTGAATCAAAATCAAACATTTATACCACTTATGTTACTCTTATAACTACCACTGTTACTTATATCTTATATAGCATTAATCAAAACTAGAGAATAAAATCTCAGTTAAAAACATTCTGGACTCAAACAAAATACAAATAATCATTATGGTAGATGGATGACTGGAAACATAAAAATTACCTTAAACTTATAAAACCTAAAAACTGTTGGTAAAATTACAAATTAAACTCATATATGCACTCATGACAAATTAAGACATTACACTTCAAAATTTATTTTTAAAATTTATCTATCTTTACATTAAATTTTACTAAAACCTCTAAGTCTAAAACTAGTTCAAAATATGGGGCTTTTCTAATGTTATTAAAGTATTTAGGAAGGAAACAAAATGTAACAGAGAATGACCACCTTAAGAAATATTATGACTCTAGTATTTTCCATAAAATAGTGTGATCTTGAGTTTACAGTGCTTCATCCAAGGACAGGAGATGTGCTAAGAGCTTAATAAATACATAGCCATATTTTAACAGGAGGCTGGTTCAGCAGCCAGACAAAGCAATTCCACATAAATCTGTCCTGATGATTCTTTCTCCACATAAGTACTTCTGGCCACAGGGAAAGGATCTATAAAACTAACTCTAATTCTAAATCTAAGCAGAAGAAATGCTGAGAGAGTTAAAGATGTCAAAACAGAGTAATAAGTCCAAACAATAACATGACAAGGTATGCTGCCTGGCTATTCTAAACAGAGGCTATTCCCTTCTGGAATGAGATTAATTTGTTTAGAAACACAACCAAAGACATTCCTAACAGCCCGCAGAGCCTTGGCGGGGCTCTAGAGTACAGAAGTGGATACAGTCATGGTACACCTCAAGGCTCATGTGGGTCCCAGTTCTTCAGGCCACCTGGAGCAGTTTCTTAGGCAGAGCAATCAGGAAGCTAGTGCTGACGGGCTCCCTTCATAGCCCATGGCTCAACAATGATTTAAAGCCAATGACAAGTCCTCCATATCAAGCAAGTGCCCCCTTGAGGAATAAGGTAAGTTTCCTTAGTTACTAAGGAAATTTCTAATGCTGAAATCAGGACAAGATCAATTTCAAGTCTACCATGAATATTTTAGTGATGGTAAGAGCCCAAACATCACAGGTAAGAGACCCACTCCACCTCCAATTCCAAAGAAAACACAAATAAACTTAGAACACTAAGCGTAACCACAAAATGTTTTAAAAGACAACACTGGAGAGGGGCGCCTGGGTGGCTCAGTTGGTTAGGCGACCGACTTCGGCTCAGGTCATGATCTCGCAATTTGTGGGTTTGAGCCCCGTGTCGGGCTCTGTGCTGACGGCTCAGAGCCTAGAGCCTGCTGCAGGTTCTGTGTCTCCCCCTCTCTCTGCCCCTCCCTTGCTCACGCTCTGTCTCTCTCTCTCTCTCTCTCTCAATAATAAATAAATGTTAAAAAAAAATTAAAAAATAAATAAATAAACAAAAAAAACAAAAAACAAACAAACAAAAAAAAGACAACACTGGAGATTTTATTAGCATAATTCTTCCAAGCAACAGCTAGGTTTTTAAAATACCACCAGAGGGTACCTGGGTGGCCCAGTTGGTTAAGCATCCAACTTCGGCTCAGGTCACGATTTCACAGTTCATGAGTTCGAGGCCCGTGTAGGGCTTTGTGATGACAGCTCAGAGACTGAAGCCTGCTTCAGATGCTGTGTCTCCCTCTCTCGGTCCCTCCCCCACTCACATTCTGTCTCTTTCTCTCTCAAAAATAAACATCAAAAACATTTTTTAGGGGCTTCTGGGTGGCTCAGTCTGCTAAGCGTCTGACTTCAGTTCAGGTCACGATCTCACAGTTCGTGGGTTCGAGCCCCGCATCGGGCTTGTGCTGACAGCTCAGAGCCTGGAGCCTGCTTCCGATTCTGTGTCTCCCTCTCTCTGCCCCTCCCCTGCTCACGCTCTGTCTCTCTCTGTCTCTCAAAAATAAAAAATAAATGTTAAAAAAATTTATTTTTATTTTTTTTAGGGTGCCTGGGCGCCTGGGTCAGTTGAGCATCCAACTTCAGTTCAGGTCACGACCTCACAGTTTGTGAGTTCAGGTCCCGCGTTGGGCTCTGCTGACAGCTCAGAACCTAGAGACTTCTTCGGATTCTGTGTCCCCCTCTCTCTCTGCCCCTCTCCTATTCATGATCTGTCTCTCTCTGTCTCTCAAAAATAAACATTAAAAAAAAATTTTTTTTTTACTTTTAAATACCATCAATACATCTTTTTCAACACCTATCAATATTCCATTCCTTCTATATGTCTCTGTATTAAGCTAGACAATTTTCATGGACAAGACTCCATAACACATTTTATTCTTCATATTCCCCCCCCCCTTTTTTTTTTAACGTTTATTTATTTTTGAGACAGAGAAAGAAAGAGCATGAACGGGGGAGGGACAGAGAGAGAAGGGAGACACAGAATCGGAAGTAGGCTCCAGGCTCTGAGCCATCAGCCCAGAGCCTGATGCGGGGCTCAAACTCACGGGCCGCAAGATTGTGACCTGAGCTGAAGTCGGACGCTTAACCGACTGAGCCACCCAGGCGCCCCACTTCATATCCCCTTTAACATTGACGCACTATCATATCATTATTGTTACTAAGCGCTAAAAAACTGTTCCCACCATTACATAAAACTGTGTTCTACTTGATTTCCAATGACCACCTAATTGGTAAATCCAAGGGCAACTTCTCACGTATCACCCTTTAATTTTTCTGTAGCATCTAATGCTAGTAACTACTTTTCTGCTTCTTAGAACTTTTTCTTTCTATGGCACTCATGACTCAATACTCTCCCAGTTCTCCTCCTACCTTATAGACTATTCAATTCAGCTTCCTGTACCAAAAATACTTCCTCTTCCTGTTACAGAAACAGTCCCAAGGTTCCGTCCTAAGCCCTCACTTCTCCCACAGTGGTTTCTTCCTCCTTGATCTAACCTACTCCCATAGCTTCCCCATCTCTGTCTCCAGCCCTAACTTCTCACAAATTCTAGAAGTGTAATTCCAGTTGAATACAGGACAGCTCCACAAGTATGTCCCACTTAAAATACCAATGTACCCAACCCATCATCAGACACCATATCTCCAACTTATTCATCATCCTGTCATTCACACATAGGCACTATTTAGTGAGCACTCATCATGGGGCCAGACATTATGTTAAATGCTTCACATATATCAACTATTTTAGTCCTCACAAGAGTCCAATGAATGAAGTAGCTGTCCCCATTTTACAGATGGGGAAACCCAAACAAAGAGATGAATTAATCTCTTCAAAGTCACATAGTTAAAATGTGGTACAGTCAGGATTTAAAGCAGGCAGTCTGATTTCAAAGATCATGCTTTAAACAACTATACTCTATTACCTCCCAATTGCCCAGGCCTGAAACCTGCCTATAGACCTACACCAGGCACTATGAACTTTTAGTCCTGTCACCTCTAGGTCCTTCCCATCTGATCTTCTTTTCCATTCTCACTAACATCACTATACTTCGGTCCCCATATGCCACTTACCTTCTCTCAACTTCCCATCTCACATCTCTCCATATTTCATCTATTTATTTGACACTCTCTTGCTTAAAAATCATCAGTGGCTCAGGGTGCCTGGGTGACTCTGTCAGTTAAACATCTAACTCATGATTTAGGCTCAGGTCATGATCTTACCACGGTTGTAGGATCAAGCTCCATATCAGGCTCTGTGCTGACTATAGAGCCCACTTGGGATTCTCTCTCTCCCTCTCTCTCTGCCCTTGCCCCACTCTCTCTCTCTCTCAAAATAAATAAATAAATATTTTAAAAAATCATCAGTGGCTCACAGCTCCCCATTGCCTGCAGGATAAAGTCAAAACTCCTTCTAGCCTCATCTACCACCATTCTTCTTCCTTCTAGCATATTCCAGTTAGACAGGGCATGTGTCATTCTTTTTGACTGCCTAGCATCGAACCCCCTTCTTACATCTTGGCAATTCCCTACCTCCAAATACAGACAATAAAAATGCAAATGGACCCTTTCCAGGACTCCTTTGCAACTATCTCATGGTACCTGACATAGGCCATACCAATTACATGTGTTATCCTCTGACTATGAACTGAAAAGTGGGCACAGAGAATTCTCTCTGGTAGCAAAAACAGTTGCAAGAAGATCAGAGTTCCCGGGCTGCACCAAATGTGCAGGGCCAGAGGTTTTCCATGGCACAAGTACAATACCCACCCCCTGGTGGCAGCAGCATTTTCCTTGTGGTTCCTCACTGGAGTGACCAGGATAGTTCCAGAATGATAGCATTCAAACCTGGTCTCAGCCATCATGACAATTCTGTGAGCTACCCAATATCCTTTTTAAAAATTCCTTTTTGGGGGCGCCTGGGTGGCTCAGTCAGTTAAGCAACTGACTTCGGCTCAGGTCGTGATCTCACGGTTTGTGAGTCCAAGCCCCGCACTGGGCTCTGTGCTTGACAGCTCAGAGCCTGGAGCATGCTTTGGATTCTGTGTCTCCCTCTCTCTGCCCCTGCCCCACTCACACTCTGTCTCTCTCTCTCTCTCTCAAAAATAAACATTTAAAAAATTTAAAAAAAAAAGAATATGCCCTTTGCTTTTATAATTTTGTTCACTCATATAATTTTGCCCACTGTTTCTTCCACCCAGAATTCTTCTCCATTAATCAAAATTCTTCCCATCTTTTAAGGCCCAGCACAAGTGCTAATTTCCCCATAAACTTAAGAGCTAATACTAAATGAGCACTTTCAGGGCCAGGCATTCTCCTCATCTGATCTTCACAAGAAGAGTAAGATGTAGATACTAGCATTAGTCTTATTTTATAGTTGAGGAAACTGAAGCAAAAACAAATGAAGTATATTGCCCAAAGTCATAGAGCTAGTGAACAGTGATAGAGCTAGAAGTCAAATCCAGGAAATCTGACTCCAGACCCCTGCCCTTAACCAGGGAACAGCAAAAGCCAGTCCACAAGTCAACTCTAGCCCAGCAGCCAAATCTGGCTCATGGCATGTTTGTATATATCCATGATCTAAGAACATTTCCTGCATTTTTAAGTAGTTGGGAGGAAAAAAAAAAATTTCATGATCCATGAACATCATACAAAATTCACATTTCAAAGTCCAGCAATATTTGAAGTACAGCAACAAACATAGTGTCTGTGGCTGCTTTCACGCCATAACAGCAGATTTAAGCAGCTGCAACAGAGACAGGATGGCCTAAAGGGCCACAAAGCCTCAAATATTTATTGTTTGGCCCTTTGTGGAAAAAATTTAAGACCTTACTTTTAACTACTACATTGCCTGTTAAAAAGCTTTCCTTGATCCCTTACTTCCCCCAAGCTAGAATAAATCTGTCCCTTCTCTGTATTTGTATGCCCTTTGCATCTCTCTTGTAACAGGTAGTCTATTTTGCTTTAAATTACATTTGACTTATTTTTTTCCTTGAGCAGACTACAAACTCCTTGAAGGCAGGAAGTAATCTTTTGCACTTTGCATTACTCTTGGTGCCTTTCCTATTGTTGGCAGTCAATAAATGCTTGCTGGCTTTAAATAAAATTTTGTAGTGTGCACTTTTAAACAGATTTTCCTAACATGAATATGAATCACAGAAATCACAGACTAGACTCTGTATTGGCAGGATGGGTAACAATAGGCCTCAATCACTGCTGATAGCTATCTAAATTGGTACAACCTTTCCAAAGGGTAATTCTACCTGTTCATCAAATACCTTGAAAGTGTGTTTTGGGGGTGCCTGGGTGGTTCAGTTGGGTAAGCATCCAACTTTGGCTCAGGTCATGATCACGCAGTTCATGAGTTCAAGTCTCATGCCAGGCTCTGTGCTGACAGCTCAGAGCCTAGAGCCTGCTTCGGATTCTGTGTCTCCCTCTCTCAAAAATAGACATTAAAAAAAAATTTTTTTAAGTGTGTTTTTTAGGACTCAGAGTTCCACTGTTGGAAATCTGTCCTAAGGAAATAGACTTACATGCAAAAATGCAATAATAGTGGTCATAGGAGTTAACACATTTACTGAGTACATATTACATACCAGATATTGAGCTAAGTCCTTTAAATGCAGAACCTCTATTTAGCCCTATTTTATTTTTTAAAGATTTTTAATTTTTGTTTTGTTTTGTTTTTGAGAGAAAGCAGGGGATGGGCAGAGAGAGAGAGGGAAAGAATACCAAGCAGGCTCTGTGCCGTCAGCACAGAACCCCATGCAGGGTTCAATCTCATGAATTGTGAGATCATGACCTGAGACGAAATCAAGAGTCAGACGCTTAACCAAACCGAGCCACCCAGGTGCCCCAGTGCTATTTTATAGATAGGAAATTAAATCTCAAGAGGTTAAATAATTTGTCAGAAGTTAAGGAATGACAGGTTATTGTTTTGTTTTTGTTTTTTTTTTAGGGGAGAACTATAGCTAATTGTAATTCTTCATTAGTCTTTTTATATTTATTACTGTAATAAGCATGTATTACATATATAATTTTTTAAGGCAGTAAGATAGCACAGAAAACTTACTCCTGTATTTTTTTTTTTTTGCCTTTGGAAGCTAGGGAAAATAAGTCAGAACAGAACAAGCAAAATATTCTTTTTCATTTACTTTGGAAAGAACAATAAAAAGTCACCGTCCTGGACTTTAAAACAAGAACAGTATTTCCTCACATAAAAACAGCCTTGAGAACAACATTGTGGATCATATGTGTTTCCCAGATAACATCACTCAGCCAATTTTGCCCTGCTTTCCTAAAATGCCACACTAGTTTTGCCAATATGTAAGAAAACAAAAAATTATGTTGTGACTTGTACTGAATAAAAATTCTTTGGATATGAGGATGGATTCATCCATAACTATAGCAATTTGGAGAGGAAAAGTCCCACCCTATCTACAAATCTCCAGGGGTTATTACATGACCCCAAATCACTAAGTCTTGGACTTTCTTGAATTCAAGCTGTTTTGCCTCTGGTCCAAAAACACTAGTCCAAGATCTCCCTCTGTATCTACACAATTTGAATTAAAACAATACTTCCAAGCTAGATCTATTAAATGCTATGATGGCCATGTAAGAACTTCCCAGAGCCACACCTTACCTCTTCTGGCACAATAATTAATGGATACTTGTCCTCAGATAAAAAGTTGAAAATAACCCATACTTTAAATGCATCTTCTTCTGTAATGAGCAAGGGGCTCTTGGTGAGGTTTTTTTTGACACAGAGGGTCCAACACATCCTATTGAACTCAATCTTGTCAAAGTTGTCTTGGACCTAAAAAAGAATGAGTTAAAATTTCAATGAAAAATATCCAATGAAGGAGGAAAAATTCCAAAATAAGCAGAATATAAGCCAAGTAAAACAGATACAGGCTTCCATTCTAATCGATCCAATTAACTAATAATGCAATTAATGAATAGACATTTTCTTTTTTTTTTTTTTAACGTTTATTTATTTTTGAGACAGGGAGAGGCACAGCATGAACAGGGGAGGGTCAGAGAGAGGGAGACACAGAATCTGAAACAGGCTCCGGGCTCTGAGCTGTCAGCACAGAGCCCGACGCAGGGCTAGAACTCATGGACTGCGTGATCATGACCTGAGCCGAAGTCGGCCGCTTAACCGACTGAGCCACCCAGGCGCCCCAACATTTTCTAATTTCATTTGCTTGTGTACCACACTTTCAAAGGCCCAATTAAGAACATTATAGTTAGCCTGACACTAAAGCAATATCTATCTGCCCATATCACTCACTTGGCACATAAAATACTAGCTTGTTGAATAGTTATTTTTTCACATGTACACACTATCTTCTAAATAAAACTACCAACCCTGGTACAGAGGAGTGGAGAGTGTCAATTACTCAGTATGAGCCACATACTGATATCTCATCTTTACCCATATAATCAAAGAAGATATTTTTTTTTTGGAAAAAACTTAAACTGAAATTCTAAAAAGACAGCCTGCCCTTCAGTCATTCAATCATGCAATCAACATTCCCTCAGGATCTACTATAAGCCAAGTACTATGTTACAAATTAAGGATATAAAGATGAAGAAGAACTTGGTCTCTGCTCACAAAACATTCACATTTATTAGGGAAAACAGATATGCAAATAGACAAATTCTAATATAACACCATGTGTAATTCAATAGTTTTTCACTCATTCAAAAGATAAAATTTAGATAGTAATTACGATCTGCCAGAGACAATGCAAAGATACTTAATGTAGTAGTAGCCCATGTCTCCAAGGAATGCCAAGACAATTACAATACAGTGTGATAAGTACTATAATAGAAATAAGCAGAGGGTTCTGTGGGAACACTGAAGAGCTAACCCATCTTAAGAACTAGGGGAAGATTTGCAGAAAAAGTAACATGACAACAGAGTGCAATTCAAAGGATCATTAAAAGTCAGTGTATAGTCACTATGGAAAACCATATGCAGGATCCTCAAAAAATTAAAAATAGGACTGCCATACAATCCAGCAATTCCACTTCTGGAAATATAATAATATATATATTATAATATACATAATAATAATCCAACGGTAACAAAAACACTAACTCAGGTAAATATCTGTACTCCCATGTTCACAGCAACATTATTTTCAATAGCCCAGACATGGGCTATTTTCCAGATATGGAATTTTTCAATATTTCATATTTTCCAGATATGGAATTTATCAATATTTTCCAGACATGGAAACAACCTAAGTATCCATTGATAGATGAATGGATAAAGAAATTGTAATACACACACACACACACACACACACACACACACACACATATATAATGGAATATTATTTAGCCATAAAAAATAAGGAAATCCTACAATTTGCAACAACACGGATGGAACTTGAAGGCACTACGCTAAGTGAAATAAGTCAGAGAAAGACAAATATTGTATGATCTCACTTGTATGTGGAATCTAAAAAAAAAAAAAAAAAACAACTCATAGAAAAAGAGATCAGACTTGTGGTTACCAGAAGCAGGTGGTGGGGGGAGGGAGAACTGGAATAAGGTGGTCTAAAGATACAAACTTCCAGTTATAAAATAAACAAGTACAAGGGAGGTAATATACAACATAATGACTATAGCTAACACTGCTGTATGACATAGAAAAGTTGTTAAGGATATAATACATCCTAAGAGTTCTCACCATAAGGAGAAAATGTTTCCCCTTTATTTTTTTCTTCCTTTTCTTTTTATTGTATGTGTATGAAATGATGGATGTTAGCTGAACCTATTATGGTAATTATTTCACAATATATGTAAATCAAACCATCCTGTGAGGCTTAAAGTTATTCTGTGATGCAAGTTAATTATTTCTCAATAAAAGAAAACAAAATGCAAACAGTTCAAGAATGGGGTAAGGAGAGTTCTAGGTAGAACAATGTGAGAAAGCCCAGAGGTGGAGACAACCATGGTCAGTTCAGAAGTATTGTATAAGTTTAATGTGAATGGAGCACTTGGTGCTAAAGAGTGGTATGATTCAAGGCTATTTCGTAAGTGCAAATAACAGAAAACACCCTGGGTTCCTTTAAACAGAAAAAGAATTCATCGAAAAAACAATGGGTAACCTCAAAGATCCAACACAAGGGATGGAAAATCTAGGCTCTGAAACTAAGTCATTACCGATGTAGGCTAGTCAGTCCAAACCACAGCTGAAACTATGCATGGTAAGAGTATAGTACAGACACCGCTGCCAATGTAACAAGAGGCCATCACTGCTGCCACTGACCCAGTCTTTGATCCTCTGTGTCACTCACGAGTGTCTGAACTTTTCAATATCTGAGATGTGAGACAGGTCCTTCCCCCACCAAGGCACTGTGCAATTTCCCAAACATAAGAGTTCAGATACTGGGCAGACAAAAAATGATAAGTGACCACTGCATGGGGCACAGCTAAAGATGAGGCGAGAGAGAGAGGTGAAGGCCAGATCATAAAGAGCCTTATAATCCATATTAAGGAGTTAGGATTTATCTGTACTGAAAGAGTGGATAGGAGCACCATATACAGCCTGCATTTTAAAAGCCATATTCTGGGACAAGAAGTAAGATGTACTAAAGAAGGCAGAGTGGCTGGCAGGACAATATGTGCAAAGCATTTCTGTTTGGAGAGATAGAAACAAAGCGTTATGTGTACCAGAAGGAAGAAGTCACTAGCTGACTACACGGAGAAATTTCTCTGGATCCCTAACTAGGACATGTGGTTGGCACACCAGTTCCCCAGGAGTAGGACGATATCCTTTGTGCTCTGCCTGCAGTACCCTGTCTCAGTCTGACACCATTTCTCACACCACAATCATACACAATTGATCCCTTGAAGGGAAAGCAGTAGTTGCTGCTGCAGCATCTTTTTTTTTTTCCTTTTTCTTTTTTAACACCATTTATGAGGACTTAGCATATGCTTGGCATTTTATATGCAGTTGCTTACTTAAACTTGCTATTAGCCTTGTAAGGCTAAATATTGCCCCTATTTTACAGATCAGGAAATAGAGGTTCAAAAATATTGAGTACTTTTACCAAGTTCACATGGCTTATAAATATCAGGAAACAGAAGTTCAGAAAAATTGAATACCAAGTTCATGTAGCTGGTAAATATCAAAACTAGCATTTAAATCAAGGTTCAAATGCTGTCTCTTTCCACTATGCTAAACTGCTTATAGAACTCAATAGATGGAGGACATCTATATAATGTAAGACACCTCTATAGGACTAGTTTCACAGGCCACCACCATCAACTCTATCCACCTGCACCCCTAAAAAACACTAAGGGGAAATGACATGTACACAAAAGCATATAGGCTTACCTGAGGAACAAGAAGTGATTCTATGTGGATTATGTGACGAATTATAGGATTCCTGAGGGGGAGTGCCTAGATTTATGGCTAGAAAAGCAAACATAGACCAAATCACAAAGAGCTTCATAATTTTAAGAAATAGTCCATAAGAAACTCCCAATTGAAGGGTTTTAGAGCAGAGAATGAGTAGGTCATCTACTGCTCAGATTAGTACTTTACAGAAAAGATGGTATTTGAAGCGGATCTTGAAGTATATTGAAGAGTATGAGGATAAGTAACACAAAAGACAGGAGAAGAAATGGCATGAGCAAAGGTATGGCAGAAACATCACACCAACCAAGTCTGGGGAACAGATACAGGATGAAGGAGACAAAAGCAAGACAGAAGGAAAGATAAAGTTTTCAATTATGAGCATCTTCAACCTGAAGGTCTAGTAAGACATTCAGATGGAGGTGTCCAAAGACAAAGAAGTGGAACTGTAGCGAATGAGGAGAGGCAGACTTGTCAGTCAACTGCCTGCTGATGATGACTGAAGCCATGATGGTCAAATGAGATCACTGACAGAAAACATAAATCAAGAAAAGAGATGGGATCAAAAAACAGAACATCAGGGGATACAGACATTACAAAACTAGAGGAGGAAGAGGAATTATGATGACCGAAAGAACAAAGTGGCAGGAGAACCACAAAGATATGAAAATTGAGTGAGGAAACAGTTAAGGAAGTTTGATCAACAGTGCCATGCTACAGAGATTAAAAAGGAGTTAAGAACAGACCACTGGTTTTCCAATTTAGGGGTTACTAGTTACCTTCAAGAGAGTCAAGAAGTTTGGGTAAAAATCAGATTGCAATGGCATTAGAAACCAAACAAATTTTCTGGGGCGCCTGGGTGGCTCAGTCGGTTAAGCAGCCAACTTCGGCACAGGTCATGATCTCGCGGTCCATGAGTTCGAGCCCCGCGTCGGGCTCTGTGCTGATGGCTCAGAGCCTGGAGCCTGCTTCCGATTCTGTGTCTCCCTCTCTCTCTGACCCTCCCCCGTTCATGCTCTGTCTCTCTCTGTCTCAAAAATAAATAAACGTTAAAAAAAAAATTAAAAAAAAAAAAAAAAAAAGAAACCAAACAAATTTTCCATAAATTTTCCCAGGAAATAAGTAGTGGCTTTTTTTTTAAACCAAATTCACTGTATATTACTTAATTTTAATAAGTTGTCTGTTGGCTTATTCCTTCTCTAAAATATAATGGCACTATTCTTTAGTTTAGTCATGCTCAATGGTAAAAGCATACTAAATGATGGCATTTACATCTTTTTAAAAAAATACAAAATGAGATCATGTATGAAAAGCTCACAGCTAACATCATACTCAACAGTGAAAAACAGTTTTTCCTCTAAGATCAGAACAAGGCAAGGATGCCCACTCTCACCACTTCTATTCAACACAATACTGGAAGTCTTAGCCAGAGCAATTAAACAAAAAAAGGAAAAAAGAAATATAAAGCATCCAAATTAGAACCGAAAAAGTAAAATTATCTGCCAATAACGTGCTCTTTCTTTTATGTAGAAAACTCTAAAGATTCCACAAAGAAAACCTTTTAGAACTAATAAATTTGGCAAAGTTGCAGAACACTCAGAAATCAGTTGGCAAAGTTGCAGGATACTCAAAAATCAGTTGTGTTTCAATACACTAACAATAAACAATCTAAAAAAGAAAATTTTAAAGTCCCATTTAGTAGAGCATCAAAAAGAATTAAATACTTAGGAATAAACTTAACCAAGAAGGCAAAAGACTTGTACATTGCAAACTACAAAATGTTACTGAAAAAAATTAAAAATGATATAAATAAATGGAAAGACCTCCAGTGTTGATGGGCTGGAAGACTTAATATTGTTAAAACGTCCATACTACCCAAAGCAATGTACAGATTCGGTTCAATCCCCATCAAAATCCCTGTGGCATTTTTTTTTTTTTTTTTTTTTTTTGCAGGAACAGAAAACATCATCCTGAAATTCATATGGAATCTCAAAGGACCATGAATAGCCAAAATAATCTTAAGAAGAACAAAACTGGAGGCTTTATACTTCCTAATTTCAAAACATATTACAAAGCTACAGTAATTGAAACAGTATGTATGGTACTTAGCATAAAGAGAGACATATAGACCAACAAAACAGAGAGCCCAGAAATAAACCCTTATATATGTGGTCAAATGATCTTTAACAAGGATGCCAAGACTACACATTGAGGAAAAGATAGTCTCTTCAACAAATGGTGCTAGGAAAACTGAATATCCATACGCAGAAGAAAATGGACCCTTACCTTACACCATATATAAAAATTAATGCAAAAGGGAGTAAAAATCTAAATGTAAGACCTAAAACTATAAAACTAGAAGAAAACTAGGGGAAGAGCTTCATGACATTGGAATACACAATGTTCTCTTAGATAGGACATTAAAAGCCACAGGCAACAAAGCAAAAATAGAGAATCAACTACATCAAACTTAAAAACTTCTGCATACAATGACAACAATCAACAGAGTTGTACGATGGTGAACCAGTCCTTGCTACCCCAGAAGTTACACTCTAAGAGGCATATCAGGTATCAAAAAATAGAGCAACAAAACAACCATCTATATGATGAAAATGTGCTAAATGCTACAATGGGAGAACACATTACACAGCAGCAGGTTAGCTCTGGGAAGGGCAGGGTGCAACCTGGAGAACCCTCCCTGAGGAAGTGACGATCAAGCTGAGACCTAAAAGATGAACAGGAGTTAGATGCATGTTCTGGGTAGAGGAAGCCTTACAGCAGAGGAGGCAACATGTCTGAAGGCTCTGTGGCAGGAACGGTCTTGGTAATATGAGGAACAGAGAGAAGGCCAACATAACTGCAGAGAAGGGGACAATAAGGGGAGAGGAAGAAAAGGAGGGCAGAGAGGTTGGCAGAGGCCAAATCAAACATGGCCCTGTACACCATGATAAGGATGTTGCACTTTACCTAAAAACAACAGCAAACTATTGAAGGGTATAGGTTCAATATCAAGTGCTTGCTAAATTAAAATAGATCTATAAATTGAGAGCATCACAAGGTCTGTTCTACCTACAAAAGATTTAGGAATCTATGATTCCATACTCTACCCCATCTAAGATTGCAAACTGTGCTCCCAAATCCCAGTTTATATCATACATAATAAATTGCCTCACACCTTTTGGAAAACTAATAATGGCTGCCAATGGTTTCAGGGTGTCCAAATGGAAGATAATATCTTAGAAAGAAATATGTAGAGTTGTTCTTATTTTCTTTTTTTTTTTTTTTAATTTTTTTAACGTTTATTTATTTTTGAGACAGAGAGAGACAGAGCATGAACAGGGGAGGGTCAGAGAGAGGGAGACACAGAATCTGAAACAGGCTTCAGGCTCTGAGCTGTCAGCACAGAGCCTGACGCGGGGCTCGAACTCACGGACCGCGAGATCATGACCTGAGCCGAAGTCGGCCGCCCAACCGACTGAGCCACCCAGGCGCCCCTTTATTTTCAACATATATATTTCTTTTCACTAAAATCCATACAAGATAGCAATACTATTTATAGATCTTAATTCTGACTCAAAGTTCTGAAAGTATTTACAAAACTAAAATCACGTGTTCTCTAAACTAGAATTTTCATCCAAACCAGCTAAAGACTAAAGTTCCTATGGCACAGAGTCAGTTCTCAGAAGACAGGGAAATTGGCCAATTTGATGCTTTAGACATTGGTTGGAGAATATGTTTTCTCAGAAAGCATTCATACTCTTCAATCAATAATTCTACTTCAAATAATCTACCCCAAAAAGGGAATCAGAGTCAGATAAAGATTTACGTAGGATAGCACTATTATTTATAAAAGTGGAAAAAAAAATAAAAATAAAATATAAGCCCACCAAAAAGGGAATCGTTATAAAGTCATGGTACAAAACGATTATACAGTCACTTAGTAGCTGGGTAACCTTAGACAAGCAACTTAACCCAAAGCCCAGTCCTTCTTTAAAATGGTATTAATGATGGTACTTAACCCATGGAGTTAATATAAAGAATTAATTAGAACATTTGTTTAAAATATTTAGCATAGTTTCTGATACATAGTAAACTCTAAATAAATGTTACCACTTTATCTTTATATTCATGTTTTCAAAAAATTTAATGGCATGGAAAAGGCAATATTTATGTCTTCAATATGATCCAAATTTGAAAAACAATATATACAAAGACAGCTAAAAAAAACAGACTTAAAGCAAACAGATCAAAATGATAGTGACTGCCTTTAGATGGTAAGGTTATGGATGATATATGTTTTCTTAATAAATTCCTCTTTTTTCTTAATTTCTAACAATAACCTGTGTTTCCTTTACAATTAAAGAAACTGCTTTTATTATAATATTTCACGTTAATCATCAGGAAGATTCAAATCAAAACACAGTAAGATACCATACTTCATACTTACTAGGATGGCTAAAATCAAAATGATAGGAAATAACAAGCACTGTGAGGATATGAAGAAATTGGAACCCTCATACATTGCTGGTAGGAAAGTAAAATGTGCGTCTGCTTTGGAAAACAGTTTTACAGTTCCCCAAAACGTTAAACATAGAGTTGCCGGAGGGCCTGGCTGGCTCAGTTGGTGGAGCATGCAACTCTTGATCTCAGGGTTATGAGTTCAAGCCCCACAAGGGGCATCAAGCTTACTTAAAATAAATAAATAAAATAAACATAGAGTTGCCATATGACCCAAGAATTCCATTCCTAGGTAGTATACTCATGGGTTAAATACCATCATCATCCAATTTAAAGAGAATTGAAAATGTATATCCACACAAAAACCTGAACATGAACACTCCCAGCAAATTTACAATAACCAAAAAGTGGAAACAACACAAAGATCCATAACCGAATAAATGTGCAAACAAAAGGTAGTATAATTATAATGAAATATTCAACCATCAAAAGGAATGAAATGCCATCACATGCTACAATGTAGATGAATTTGAAGACATTATGCTAAATGAAAGAAGGCAGACACTAAAGGCCTCATATTAGAGGAGTCCAGAATAGGCAAATCCATAGAGACAGAAAGTAGATTAGTGGTTTCCTAAGAGTGTGGGGAAGGAGAGAGTGAGTGCTAGTGGGTACGGTTTTCTTGAAGGAAGGTGGGGGAAATATTGTAAAATTGGCTGTGATGATGGCTGCACAAAAAATGTGACTATACCAAGAACCACTGAATTGCATACTTTAAATACTTAAATTGCATGGCATGCGAATACTCAATAAGACTGGTTATTTGAAAAAAAAAATTATTTAAATTATATCACTCTTAGACTTGTATTGCTGGCCACAGTACTCAAGGGCATAAAGTCATCCATAGTTTTTATCATTTAACCTCTTTATTCACTCAGAAGTTTTTAGTGCTGTATAACTTCACTAATATGATGAAAATGTAGAGTCCAACTTGGCCATTGTGCCAAAATAATCCTATAAACTTTCAAGCAACAATGAAAGAAGAAATAACATGGCTAAAGGACAGTTAAGAAGAATTGCCCAAAAACATAGTCTTGGGTTTTTAAGAGCAATATGACTTCCTATTAAATGATAGTTGTTAGGCACACATTTGAAGACATTTTGATTGCTGAAGGTATATTCATTCAAGTAACAGAAAACTGAAACCTCATTTTATGGAAGAACTATAACTGACATGAACAGCAAGCATCTGATGTCAGCCTAGGAAAACAATGCAGAGGCTACTAACCTCTAGAGAAGGGACATTGTATTGAACTGAAAGGTTTCTTTTTTTCTTTTATATGTACATATGTTTCCCAAAAGCCAAAGGCCAAAAAAGAAAAGGATTATGGTAGAAAAGCAGCAGATTCCCCAATAAGGACTTGGTATCTTCCCAAAGGATTACTGGTTTAAATCATAATAGCCCAGATCAACCTTTAATATGCGGAATCAGGGAAAAGAATTGACAATGATTGAACCCAAAAGCCTAATAGGCTATTAAATCTCATGCAAGAATTAGGTTGCCACATAAATATGCTAAAGCAGACTAGCTTTTGATGTAGTCTATTGGGGATCAGTAGTAAAAAGGTAACAATATACTGCTTTCTTCAATCATTCACTGTCAGATAATCCAGGTATAATGTCTCTTTGCAAAAAGAAAGTGGAGAAAGTTCACAAAAACACTCTTCCTAGATGTTTATAGAATTCCATTCTTTACTAAAGAAGGAATTTAACAAACAAGCAAAAAAATTAAAAAGCCAACACTCAGGGAAGGCAAAATATCTGATACGAGAACATAAGCATATTAATCATTCGATGTCTCAGAAAAGCTGAAAATCAATTCTATCAATGTGAAGAACAGGAATGATAATCTCTGAAGAAGTAAATACAGAAATCAAATGGAAAAATTACTTTTTAGAAAGTGAATTTCAACATAATTTATCTCTTGGTCCCAACCCCTTCAGAATAATTCTAGGCAAAGGCAAAAAACCTCTAAAACAACCTGGGGGAAAACTGAGAAGAATGAACACTAAAGAACACCAGATACTAATCAATCACAAGAAAAGAATCATCTTAAAAACACTTAAGGGGGCGCCTGGCTGCCTCAGTCGGTAGAACATGCAACTCTTGATCTCAGAGATGTGAGTTCAAGTCCCATGTTGGGTGTAGAGATTACTTAAAAAATAAAATAAAATTGGGGTGCCTGGGTGGCTCAGTTAAGAGAAATTAAATGGCTCAGGTCTAAAATCTATCTAACCCCTGGGGCTCCTGGGTGGCTCAGTCAGTTAAGCATCTGACTCTTGATCGCTGTCAGGTCATGATCTCACAGTTCATGTGTTCGAGCCCCCCACTGGGATCTGCGAGAATGGTGCGGAGCCTGCTGGGGATTCTGTCTCTCCATCTCTCTGTTCCTCCCCCACTTTTGCTAAGACTCTCTTTCTCTCAAAATAAATAAATAAACTTTAAAAAAAATCTATCTAACCCTTATCAGTTAGGCAACATTATGCTCTGTTTCCTCCTGAGCTAATTGGAAAGAAGTCCAATTATGCATTGCAGGATTAACATGAGGATCAAATGAGATAGTATACATGTGTGTGTCATACACATATGTATATGACACAGACATATATATCACATCTTGCAAATGTTTGATCATTACTTTATATCTTCTTTGCATAACTGATGACCATCTCTACGTTTTATGTTAACATTCTCCAGTTATTATTGGCATTTTTTCAACAAACTTTCAAAACAAGGCAATAATCTTTGCTCAATTTAAACCCACACCATGGAAACCCTGGCTGCTTTACTTGGACTGAAGGTCTGCCAAAATTCCACTCCAGGTGGCTAAGCAATAATAAACAAGAACTTACTGTTTCATCACATCCTCACTCATTTTGTGAATAAGTTTTTCTCCAAATTTAGTGGCTAATTTTGAACTTTTAAAATACTGCTATATTTTCTCCCCCAGTTAAAAAACTTTAAAAAACCTAAATATGGGTGCCTGGGTGGCTCAGTTGGTTAAGCATCTGACTCTTAATTTCAGCTCAGGTCATGATCTCATGGTCCTGAGATCAAGATTAGGATTCTCACTCTCCCTCCCCATCTGCCCCTCCCCTGCTCCTGCTAGCTCAAAAATAAGTCAATAAAATACCTAAATACCAAAACAAAAAACATTTTAAAACTTAAAATTCAAGATATTTAAAGAAAGTTACACCAACGAGAAAAAAATGCAGTATTAAGAGTACAGCATTTCAAGATATGAAACCATGTTTCTCTATCCATTCACCCACCCCACACAAATTCTAGCGCTGAAAAGGCAATTTTCAGATTTCTGAGAATGTCCCAATGTTCTATTTATTTTTATTTTATTTTTTCATTTTAGAGAGCACGCACAAGCAGAGATCATGACCTGAGCCGAAATCAAGAGTTGGACACTCAACTGACTTAGCCACCCAGGCACCACTGTTCTATATTTTAATAACGGACATAATTTTTAAGATTAAACACATGCACACAGCAGGTCATCAAACATTTGCAGAATTTAAGACATATTTACTGGGGCACCTGGGTGGCTCAGTCAGCTGAGCATCCAACTTGATTGAGTTCAGGTCATGATCTCCATCTTGCAGTTTGTGAATTTGAGCCCCACATCAGGCTTGCTGCTGTCAGCCTGTCAGCACAAAGCCTGCTTCTGATTCTCTGTCCTCCTCTCTCCCCCTCTCCTGCTTGCACTCTCTCAAAAATAAATAAACATTTTTTAAAAAGACATATTTACTTATAATACAACTACAGACCATAAATGAGCCACCTGATCAATGAATAGAACAGCAGCCAGGAAAAAACTCCAGAAAATAGTACAGCATCATACTATGAAGTTTTAATCAGTTTCTGTACAATTTGATTAAAAGATTTTTTATTGAGATATAATTCACATACCATAAAATTTGTACTTTAAGGTATGCAATTTGGTAGTTTTTAATATATTCACAAAGGTTTGCAACCATCATCACTACCTAACTCTGGAACATTTTCATCATCCCAAAAAGAAACCCCAAGCCCATTAATAGTTACTCTCCATTCCCACCTCCCATCAGCATCTGTCAACCACTAATCTACATTGTATCTCCATGTGTTTGCCTGTTTTGGACACATGATATAAATGGAATCACGTAATTTGTAGCTTTTGTGAGTTTGATTAAATCTTATATTTCATTATGATGTGGTTTCTCTTTTTTCCTAATTACTAGGCATGATCAAAGCAATGTTACCATCTTTTCAGGAGAAATACTTTAAAAACGTAACACAAATACACATAAAACAAACACACAAAGAGCAGAAAATTGTATTGTGAGGCTGATACGGAATAACAGATACAGGTACAATGAACACTACATAAATGAACACACTGTAATCTTGACAACATTTGCTATAAAATTTCTGAAAAACATATAATTTTAAAAAGAATCCTCACCAACATTTTAGCATTTTCCAAACTACTAGTTTAACTTATTACCATAAATTTTAATTACTGCACTTTACTATTACGAAAAAACACTAAACTATAAAAAATGTATACAGCAATGGGGCGCCTGGGTGGCTCAGTCGGTTAAGCGTCCGACTTCAGCTCAGGTCACAATCTCGCGGTCCGTGGGTTCGAGCCCCGCGTCGGGCTCTGGGCTGATGGCTCGGAGCCTGGAGCCTGCTTCCGATTCTGTGTCTCCCTCTCTCTCTGTCCCTCCCCCGTTCATGCTCTGTCTCTCTCTGTCTCAAAAATAAATAAAACATTAAAAAAAAAAAATTTTTAAAAAATAAAAATAAATAAATAAATAAATAAATAAATAAAAAAAATGTATACAGCAATAACAATCCAAAGAAGTCACAGAAACAAATATGCAAATAGTTGTGATATTTAGGTGATGGGAAAATACAGTTTTTAAATGTTTTTAAGTTTGTTGTTTGTTTAAGTAATCTCTATACCCAATGTGGGGCTCTAACCCCTGACCCCAAGATCAAGAGTCACATATTTTCTCAGTCAGCCAGGCACCCCTAAACATACTTTATTTTTAGTTTAAACGTATTATCACTGTCACTTTTTGAAAGACATTTTTAAGGGCACCTGGGTGGCTCAGTCAGCTAAGCATTCGACTTTGGGTCAGGTCATGATTTAACAGTTCATGAGATCGAGCCTCATGTCAGGCTCTGTGCTAACAGCTCAGAGCCTGGAGCCTGCTTCAGATTCTGTGTCTCTCTCTGCCCCTCCTCCACTCATGCTGTCTCTCACTCTCGCTCTCTCTCTGTCTCAAAAATAAATAAACATTTAAAAATGGGCATTTTTAAAATACATCCAAAACTTTTCAGGCTTGATGTTATAAATAGGCAAAAGCAGGAATTTCTCAACTGTTCATGTGAATATATGACTACTTCCATATCTAAACTAAATATATACAATATGGAAAGATGACACTAATATACTGTTCGATTATAAAAAATAATTTGAAGAACTATATGTATAGCATCTTAGCCATATGGAAACAAAACACTATCACTTATATAGGTGTGTTTGCATGTATATATTTAAAAGATATTCACCAAACTGTTAACAGTGGTTACTCCTGGAGAATGAGTCTAAAAAGAGTAAAGGGACATTCACTTTTTATTTCACATATTTTTGTATTAACTGCCCATTTAATAATAAGAATATGCTACCTTTCATAACTTTTTAATCACTAATATTTTAATTACTTGAAGGTGCCAACAGTTTAGAGTATTTTCTTCTAAAAAGAAATCAAAGTACATTAATTCACCACCTTATGCCAATTTTCTTTTTTGAGAGAGAGAGTAAAGAGGGGCAGAGGGAGAGAGAGAGAGTGAGAATCTTAAGCAGGCTCCATGCCCACTCAGCACAAGTCCAACATGGGTCTCGATCTCACAATCAGGTCTCGATCTCATGATTGGGTCTAAATCTCACAACTGTGGCATCATAACCCGAGCCAATATCAAGAGTCAGACATTTAATTGACTGAGCCACCCAGGCACCCCTTTTTGTGTCAGTTTTTAATTACCCAAACCAAGGGAAAAATTGAACATGGCAGCAAATGCCAATAGGTTATATTTGGCTTCCAAATATATAATAGGTTTTTGTAGATCTTCACTCATAATATACCCCACAAGAAGCACCTGAGTGGCACCCTGAAAAGTCTATGATGAAAACTTGGCTGTACAATAGCTATTTAGTAAAGATAATTAACATCACCTTTAGTATTCACAGTTTACCCTAACATACCCATTCTTTAACAATCATTGCCAATACATGTGGAACCAGAAGTTAACAGCACTCTGAGAGAAGACAGTTACACAGACTAATAGAAAATACAGGTAGCTCTTAATTTCAAAAAAATGAACCAAGCTGGAAAACATCAAACCAAGTTTTAGAAGAGAGGGGAAGAAGAAGAAATAGGAAGCAATATCTCACATTCTTTCTTTCCTTTCTGATTTATCTCATGATGGCTCAAACCTGAACTCTTCAGTGAACTCACCAAAAAGGGGTTCTAGGACCCACTTGAAATGTGCAAATCAAACAGGAAGAATCAAACAGGAAGACATTAGAAGCATACCTTTTCCAAAATGAACTTGTTTAAATACGGCATGTAGCCCTGATTGGAGACGGGCCCCTCATCATCATCCCTGAAGTGCTCTTCAAGGGCAACAGGGTCATGTGGAACCTTCAGCACCGTGCACAGGTTATGAGAAAGGACCTATGGCAGAAAGAAAGTTGTTTAAAGGCATCCACTTCCCAGCACATGGCAGCTTCACTGAACACAATGGCTCAGTGTGTGTTGGTCCTGCCCTAGGGAGAGAAAAATGGAGAATAAGCCAGCAAGTATCGGGTGAGTACTTCTTGGCTGCCAGCTCCTCACTTGTCTGTTACCTCATTCCCTCCCCAGTGTTGGTTCACTTCAAACAAGTCTCTGTTACATACCGACAATGAGCCGGCTCCAAGCAAGATCTGTGACTATACATGCGAATAAAAGGCACGGCATAGGGAATACAGTCAATGATATTGTAATAGCACTGTATGGCGACAGATGGTGGCTACACTTGTGGTGAGCATAGCTTAACATACAAAGAAGCTGAATCACTATTTTGTACACCTGAAACTAATGTACATCGTGTTTCAACTCTAGTCAAATTAAAACAAAAATTTTTATCTGTGACTATAATATTCCTTATAGTTTTTTATTAATTGGCCCACATTAGAAAGAAAAAGGAGGTTAAGAGCAAGAGGATGTTTTCAAAATTAAACTTCTCCCCAAGTAGAGCAGTGTCAGAACCGTAAGAGAAAGAACGTGGTGCTGGGCAGCTGCAGCACAGGGTTCTGGACAAAGTAACTGACCTGAGCCACTCACATTTCTCTGGGCTTCAGTGTTCTCACTTGTTCAACACAAAGGGCCAAGTTAATACACAAATGTACCAAATATTAATTAGCAATATCTAAGTGTCCAAATGTCTCTAAAATTCTACGATACTAGGCTGTTTTCAGCATAAATATAAAAGAACATGAATATAAAAAGCGAAAAGAAATCAAGGGCCTGGTTTAGAAAGAAGAGAAAAATCAATTGCAAAATATCTCAGAAGTCACCAAAATGGTTGAAATCTTTTGCAGAAAATTTGCATTCCATATATAAAGCATTACTGGTCTTGGCATAACCTAAGTGCATACTTTAACAATCAGGTAGTTGAATTAGCAGTTTGGGCTATCTCAGTACTAACCTCATTTCATATTAAATGAAAATTTCAAAATAAAACTTAAATCCCTCCCATTTCATTTGTGCACTCTAAACAAATCAAAATACATAGCTAAGGCTATACTTCCTTCAACAGAGAATCTTATCAGATGTTAAATCAGATGTTAAAATATTCCATATTTTCTCAGCTCTACGCATTTAATCACTTGAAGAACCACATTCATCTCATTGAAGACTTTCAATGCCATTAAGCAAGTCACTTTTTTCTACATACACATATTTCAGTTAGGATTTTTTAAGATGAAAAAAATTTAACCTATAAAAAGAATATTTGCATATCTTCTCTCTATATTTGTTTTGTTTCTCAAAGCTTCATTTATGTGGAGATCCTTTTCTACATGCTCTGCTGGTTTTAAGGAAGTAAGTAAAGTAAAGGAAGTAAATTCACAAATGGTTATAAATGAAGTAATGAAGACTTTTATCAGCCCCTACAAAGCAGGCTGTGTTTCTCAAGCAAAACCTCTATTTGCCAATAGTAGAGCACATGAAAAGAACACGGTAGAGCTTTTGCTGAAGAATCTTGCACCACAGTCAGCAAAGACCCAAATAGATATTTCCTTTCACTATTTACCTAGTAAAACCTAGGGAGTAATTATCTCCTCCCAAAGAGGTTCTGTGAGGATCAACTTCAAGAATATAAAGTGTTTATACATTTTTTTAAAAACACTTTTCTTTATTTTTGAGCAACAGAGTGGGAGCAGGGGAAGGACAGGGAGAGAGACACACACACACACACAGATCCGAAGCAGGCTCCAGGCTCTAAGCGGTCAGCACACAGCCTGATGCAGGGCTCGAACCCACGAAGAGTGAGATCATGACCTGAGCCAAAGTTGAGGCTTAACCGACTGAGCCACCCAGGTGCCAAGAATCTAAAGCGTTTAAAAACTGTAATGTACTATAGAAGTAAGAGTTTAGAGAAATAAGCAATTTTCTCAGATAAGGCTCAAAGGTCCTTCAAATTTGAAATCATGTAGGACTTTAATCAAAGTAAAAATTCCCAACCACTGGTTAAATTCTGGTGTGTTCATAAAACAATAACAATAAGGAAGCTCCCTGTGGATCCAAAAAGATATCCAAAATAAAGTGAAAAAAGCAATATGCTTAAGACTATGTATAGTGTGCCATCTTATATGTAAAAGAAAGAAAAAATGAGAAACTCTAAGAGGATATGTAAGAAACTAATAACAGTAGGGGGAAGACTAGCTTGATGGTACACCAGGGGTAGAAGACTTTTCACTGTACCTCTCTTTTTCTTAAGTTTGAAAAAAATTTTACCTATTCAAAAGTGTTCTATTTAAAAATTACACAGGTATTTTTAAAAAGTGGCTGACCTAAGGTCATACAGCTAAATCTATCCTTGAAGTCTATATTTTTTCTTCTACATTAACCTACCTATTCTCTAGAGGTTAGGTATAAAAGGAAGACATATTCCACAGCAATGTACCATGATTAACAGATGAGTGAGAAGTAAGGGCAATAAATGAGTTCAGAAAGGAAAAACAATGTGTGCTAAGGTGACTTCACAGAGGACATGAAATGTAACCTAGGCCTTAAAACAAGGAGAGCTTTTTGGATAGGAAAGGGCAATTGGAGACTTTCAGATAGGGAAATAACTTGAGAAAAGTAGATGATTAATGTAAACGCTTCAGGGTACAAAAAGAAGACACCAATCTCTCCCACACCTCCCTTGCTCTACCTTTGGGTTTCACAGATCTTCCAATTAAAGTCCTGGCAGGGTCTTTGGATGCCATACTGTCATCTTTTTCATCTGACAGATGATGAGTACTGGCTCAAAGAGATAAAAATGTATTAATTTTTTTTTAAATAGGGTTATTTAGCAGAACTGAGACTAGAACTCAGGTTTTGTAATACCTGGTCCAACACTCTCTAGTAATAAGGAACATCATGGTTTTAGTTCTCTAAAATCAACAATGTTCTTTGTATGTGTGCTTGGTTCAAATCAGTGATCCACTAAAGATTTAGATTTGAACTTTAGACTTCAGCCTTGGACAATTAAACAGCACTTTCGTGAAACAGAGGGATAGTGGAATTCAATGACAATTTTCTTAACCGCCTTTATCTTTATTTAAACAAATAGTGAGAGAGAGGGGGGTGGGAGGGAGGGGAGGGTGGGTGATGGGTATTGAGGAGGGCACCTTTTGGGATGAGCACTGGGTGTTGTATGGAAACCAATTTGACAATAAACTTCATATATTGAAAAAAAAAACAACAACAACAAATAGTGAGAGAGACAGGACTCAATAGTAACAAGGACCCTGGAGGAGACCTGAGCACCAGCCCTGCTCGTGCAGTGTGTTCCTGTTCAGTGGTTTGCCACTTGCTGTTTTATAATGGTTTAATGTTTTGCTGTTTATTCGCTCAGTCAGTATCCTTACTGCAGAATAAGGTGTTAATCTTGCTTCTAACAAAAAAAATTTTTAAGTCCAATCCTTAACTGTCAACCCAAACTCATTTTATGAATTTAGCAAAAAGAGCTATAATTTGATCAGAAATTCAGCTTTTTTCAATATGGCCTAGAATAGAGAAGTCTTCAAACAAAATAACAAACTGGATAATAGCTCAATGAAAAGGTTTTGTTACTAAAAGAGAAACAAACCATTGTGTGCTATCTTTAAACTTAAAAAAAATTTTTATGAGCAATTTTTTAAAAGCCTAGACAGTATCTCAAGTTTTTTTTAAACAAAAAATAAAATGTATAAAGAAACTAGAATCTTGAAGGCCAGAGTATAAACTATTAACAAGAAGTAAACACTCCATAAGCTTGTCCAGTAGGTTATTATGCTTTTCAGAGTAGACTCATATCATCCATCGGTTGGTTTTAGTCTTGCCCCTGAGAAAGTAGGTATTACTACTATTTCACAGATGAAGAGGCTGAGTCAGAAATTACGAGATGTGCCCAAATCACAGAGTTTTATGTGCAGTGAAACTGGGACTAGAACCTAAGTCTCCTGCTCTGATGCCCTTTTCTCATTTGCCACTTTCCTTCTCTTTCTGGAAACACAGAGAGCCCTATGACTGTGTAGCTGTGCATGCACGTTGTAGCTAATTTGCAGTGATGGACTGACTGCTGCTCCCCCAGCCCTACCTAGTCAGCTCTCCAGGACCCAACAAGATGGCTCCACACTACTTTGTGGAGCCGAGTTAAATCCACTGGTGAAGAATATATGTCAGAACACTGAGACCATTCTCTCTCAAGGGGCCCCCATCTCCTAGTATCTACCTTTGGGGGAATGAGTTCCAAGAGGGAGTAGCCCCCTCTGCAGATGAGGAAGCTGGAAAGCAGATCAGAACAAAAGCAATCGGGAGGAAACAAGGCTGCAAGTTCTCAGTGTGTATAAGGACTGCCCCTGAATCACTCTAATCAGAGTGTTTGCAAGTTTCTCAAAAAAGTTGAATTTATCCAACTTCAAATGCCAGCTCCTCCAAAGGCCATTCTTTTAGCGCCCACATGATTGCTAAGCAACTTTGTTCTCATTCCCCTGATTTGAAGAATAAACTATTGTCACTACAATAAAAGATCCACGTCCATGCCAAAAACCCATCTCTCCCATTCTTTCAGAGCCATCTACTATTGCCTCTGCAGGGCCTTTGCTGACAAGAGATGACTAATTAACTGCATGAGCCCTGTTCGTTGGTCTGTTCCTGTTCAGTGGTTTGCCATTTACCCTTTTTATGTGCTTTGCTCCAACTATCATGAAAACGAAATCAAGGATGATGAACAACTAAATGGTGTTTTAACACACAAGTGCATAATGTTTACCCTCCTCCCTCCCAAAGATGTAGAGATTATAAAGGTTCTCTGAAATGTGCCCCACACACACACACAAGTCACAGTTTCCCTTTACAGGATGTGCGTAATGGACAAACTTCAACACTGAAGAAAAGGGGGGTGGGGATCTCCATTCCAACAAGCTTATCTGAACTAACACAATCATAGAATTATAACTCATAGTAAGCAATCTTTTTTTAAAACATGAAAATTCCTGTCTGATTTATAAAATTTCATGCTAATGGCGAATTACCAGAAAACTCTTCCTAACAATGAACCAGAATGACCAATTTCCTACCGGTGTTATGCCCTGCCTTAAGAGCATTGTCTTAATAGAGGTCCTGCCCCTTACCACATAGAGTCATTTTCCCTTTCCTGACAATATCCTTTCATCCTGCTTATCACTGTTTTAAGTCTTGCTTGCTTTCTCTTAAATTATCTTCATTGTATTCAGTCTCAGAAATCTCAAAGTCAATGTTGACTCAGTCCCTAAATGCAATCACCATCCTAGACACTTTTACCAAATTAATTTTAAAGTAAGGCTTCCATCACATTATCCTCTCATCTAAAATTCACCAAAAGCCTACAGAAGCAAGACCCAAATAAGTTCTCAGCCCTGTATTTAAGTCACTAGACAAGTCAGGCCCTCTTTATCTTTCTAGCTTTTTTTTCCTGCTGCTATGCACCAACTGTACAAATCCCACCAAACAAGTTTACTCACTGTATCCCACCCAAACTCTGTACCACCCCCCCTTCCCTCAAGGCCTTTGCTCCAACCACCCCTATGCCTCCATTTCTACCTAAAATAAATGCCATCCTTTTCAGAAGCCTCCACCACCCAAAATCAAGATAGGCTTTCCTCACTTTGCATCTCCCAATCACTTTGTAGCTCTTATCTTATACTACCACACATGATTTTGCTCTCCCATAAGATGGTAAATTTCTGAAAGAAAGGCCCATGTCTTACCTATCCTTGCATTCCCACAGCACCTAACATGCTATTCAAAAGGCAGAAGGCTTTTGGGGCGCCTGGGTGGCGCAGTCGGTTAAGCGTCCGACTTCAGCCAGGTCACGATCTCGCGTGAGTTCGAGCCCCGCGTCAGGCTCTGGGCTGATGGCTCGGAGCCTGGAGCCTGTTTCCGGTTCTGTGTCTCCCTCTCTCTCTGCCCCTCCCCCGTTCATGCTCTGTCTCTCTCTGTCCCAAAAATAAACAATAAATTAAAAAAAAAAACAACAAAAAAACAAAAGGCAGAAGGCTTTCAATAAATTGAAATCAATTTCAATAAATGCTGAACAAATTCTTTCTAAAAATTCTTTCAACAGTAAAACCATATTATTTTAATAATGACAACAATCTTAGGGAATGTCCTACTCCTATCTCCTTATTTCACAGATAAGAACACTGGGGCCTGAGGCTTAGCCTAAGTCAAACACTGATTAGTAACAAAACAAGGATGAGAACCCCAGTCTATCCGCCTGTCCCACAATAACAGCATGCTAGAACATTCCCTTCTGTCTAGTTACTGGGTCATTCTCCGCAAACTCTAAGAAACCTTTACTGGCCCTCCTGTCCACTGAACTCCTACTCAGCATTTGAATGAATGATTTCATATGCTAGCAGTATCTCAAATACCTAACTGCAGCTCAGTGATGGAGGGAACCTTTCATAACACTTATATCCACATCCTTCACAGAGACTACTAGTAAGAGCATAACACTTATGAACAGACTATGGCAGCACATCTAACTCAAAACCACCTGTTGTGATGTTGTCCATAGACTATATGCCACTAAACTACCTACAGTAAATGCTACAGGATTGCATTCTAAATGAACCATCTTTAATAAGTTATTTCAGATACTTCATTAACTTATTCCTCTTCAGATATCAAACTGACAATATCAGTAAATTTGACCACATAAAAAGTGTTTTAATTTTCCTTTAAAAAGAGACACCATAGGGGTGCCTGGGTGGCTCAGTTGGTTAAGCAGCCAACTCTTGATATTAGTTCATGTCATGATCTCACCGTTCATGAGATCAAACCCTGCATCAGGTTCCGCCCTGCTTGGGATTCTCTCTGTCTCTCTCTGCCCCTCCTCTGCTCTCTCTCTCTCTCTCTCAAAATAAATAAAAATAAATAAACATTAAAAAAAGAGACACCATAAAGACACCATAAAAAGGCAGATAGCTCCAAAATTCAAATTACTCTTAGAAATTAAGTAAAAGATGAAAGCCTATTTAAAAATGGACATGGGGCGCCTGGGTGGCTCAGTTGGTTAAGCGTCCGACTTCAGCTCAGGTCATGATCTCGCGGTCCGTGAGTTCGAGCCCCCTGTCGGGCTCTGGGCTAATGGCTCAGAGCCTGGAGCCTGCTTTCGATTCTGTGTCTCCCTCTCTCTCTGCCCCTCCCCCGTTCATGCTCTGTCTCTCTGTCTCAAAAATAAATAAACATAAAAAAAAAATTAAAAATGGACAATGGACATGTATGGAAAATTCACAAAAAAAACTAATGACTAATAAAAATAGGAAAAGATGCTTATCCTTACTAGTAATCAAAACAATGCAAATTAAAAGAGCTATTACTTATTGCCTGAGTAACAATACCTGGTATTTAAACAGATATATAAGGGAGTAAGGATTGCCACCACTCAACACTGGAGAAGAAATAGAGAAGGTTTTCTCCATCACTACTGACATTTTGGACCCGATAATTCTTTATTCAGGGAGCAGGGGGAGGTGTGTCCTATGCATTATGGGATGTTTAGCATCATCCCTGGCTGAGAGCATCCAAACATCTCAAATATCTATGAACAGGAAAGTGGTTAAATAAAACATGATTCATCAAAACAGTGAAATAGTTCACAGCCGTTATTAAGAATGGTTGTCTGTATCTATGTGCAGTGATAATGGAAAGATGACCCTGGGGTGCCCAGGGTGGCTCAGTCAGTTAAATGTCAGACTCTTGATTTTGGCTCAAGCCACGATCTCACATTTTGTGAGATTGAGCCCTGCCCCACATCAGGATTCACGCTGACAGCAGTCTGCTTGGGATTCCCTCTCCCTCTCTATGTGCCCCTCCCTCTCCCTCCCTCCCTCTCTCTCAATAAATAAACTTAGAAAGAAAGAAAGAAAGAAAGAAAGAAAGAAAGAAAGAAAGAAAGAAAGAAAAGAAAGGATGACCCTAACACTTGTTCAAGAAAAGAGATTACAAAAGCATATGAAATATAGTCCCATATATATGAAAGGATATATATGTATGTGTATATGCATGTGTGTATGCGTACAAAGCAAGGAAGGGGAGGAAAAAGGAGGGATACAGATGTTAGAAAGACATTCACTGAAAAGTTAATTGCATCTGCCTTTGGTCATGGAATTTTCAGTATTTTACCTTTACCTCTATACTTCAATATGTTGTCTGAATATTCTATGTATTATCTTTATAATCAGAAAAAGTGAAATTTGTAGGTTGTGGAAAATTTTTAAATGAAATATGTCTAGGGGTTACAGCTAGAGAATACCAATAAAATTACAAAATATGAAAAGAGAGATCATTATAGGACTATAGAGTTGATAAAATTAACTCCGTTCAGTCACCCAAAAGAACTATCCTTTGCTATGTCTTTTGAAGAAGCCACTTAATGGGCAACAAAGGCTCCCAATGTAGGATAGCTTCCTTAGATTTCAGCCTCCCACCTGACTACAACATAAACAAATGTCTTTAAGAAGATCAATCACTTGGGGTGCCTGGGTGGCTCAGTCGGTTAAGCATCCGACTTCGTCTCAGGTCATGATCTCACAGCTTGTGAGTTCAAGCCCCACACCAGGCTCTGTACTGACAGCTCGGAGCGTGGAGCCTGCTTCAGATTCTGTGTTTCCCCCTCTCTCTGCCCCTCCCCTGCTCATGCTCTGTCTCTCTCCGTCTCAAAAATAAATAAAAACATTTAACAAAATTTAAAAAAAAAAGAAGATCAATCACTTAAAATGGGACACCTGGGTGGCTCAGTCAATTAAGTATCAGACTCTTCATTTCAACTCAGGTCATGATCTCAGTCATGGGATTGAGCCCCGCACTGGGCTCAGTCTACTTGGGACTCCCTCTCTCTCTCTCTGTCTCTCTCCCCCTCTCTCTGCCCCTCCCCTGCTTGTGCTTGCTCTCTCTCTCTCAACATAAATAAACTACAGAAGGAAAAAAAAATTGTTTTTGAAGATTTAACTCCAATAAGTGTCTGTCTCTGTCCCACCACTCTGTAAGTTCCATAAAGGGAAGGTCTATATTTTATCCATCTATGCAATATCAAAACCTAATAAAGTACCTGATGAGAGAGTACCTGATGTTCAACAAATGTTTGCTAAATGAGCCCCATTTAAGAATTTTCTTTTCTCTCTCTCTCTTTTTTTGTTTTTGTTTTGTTTTGTTTTTGGTGTTTGTTTTTGTTTTGTTTTGTTTTGTTTTTTTGGTTTAGTTTGCTTCTCCATCTTTACCTAGTTCTGGGTCTTTGAATTTATTTCACTATATTACAACTATATTCCACAAGAGAGAATTTTTGTTTTATTGTAATCTCTAATTCAGATCACTTTTAGAGTAAAAAACAATGCCCCCATTAGTTATTAACACCACCAGAACTAGCAGGCATAATTCATCTGACTGAGGTCTAGTAAAGCAATCCAGTTCCTCAAAATTTGAGTAGAGATTTTTGAGGAAATGACTCAATAAGAATAAGTGTTAAGAGAGAACTCTATAACAGAAGAGAGAAAAATTAGTACAATAGTTCAATATAGTACAATCTTCTCCAAAAGAAAATCTCAAGCCACAATGTACACCCAAGGTAATGTTAAAGATCACAAATCTGAGGTTTAACTTTGCTGTCCTCTCTTCTAACCACTCTGTCTTTATGGTCTCCGTAATATGGCTTCCATCCCTATCAATCTCATGAAATTTCTTTTTCAAAAGGATTCTGTGGCAGACAGAGATGTACTACTCAGATCCGTCAAGAAAGGAACTGCTACCCAGCTACAAGGACTGTGGTTAGCTAAGAGCCTCCAGCTATTAGTATTTTCAGGGTCCCCCTCAGCCAATGGACTGAGCAAGATGGTGGCATCATTTGCTCCCAGTTTTGTCAAGTCCCTATCTCTGTTTGACAGTTTCTTTTCCCAATCTTGCTTCCTCTTTTTTTTTTTCCATTGGTGTTTCTCCCCAATAACCCTTTTGCACTCCCAACTCTGTCTCAGCATCTGCTTCCTGGAGAACCCAACATGGGACAGATACCTTCTGAACAAATCACTCTCCCAAGTCTCTGGCACTTGGCAATCTGGATCATCCCCCTTCTCTTAGACTTATTTTGGCTCTTCTCCTTCCTCCACAAAGGTGCCTACCTCCCTCACCCCTCATTCTCCCAATGTGGACATTTCCCAAAGCTCAATTTTCAGTCCTGCGTTCTTCTTTCTCCTTATTCCCTTCTTCAAAAGTGCTTTTATTTGGACAACGCTAAGTCATCTCTATTCTAATAATTCTCAGGTCTCCTTCCAGTTTTGCCCTATCAACTGAACTCTGATTTATATCTCTAACTAATACTAGATCTGCTTCACATCCAAAAAATCCAAAGGAGACTCATCATCCTTCTCCCCAAAACAGGTTTCCCACCCTGATTCTGACTTCGGCACTACCATTCCTTTAACAACAAAATTATGGAATCTCCTCTTCTTGTACCTCTTTTACTTACAGTTTACCCTACTGCTAAATCTAATTCAGCACCCCCCAGTGCCAGCTCCTCTCTCCACTGAGTGAGGTGCTCTGTCAGCTTAGAGCTAACCAGAGCATGTAACGCTGGGGAAACAGGGGCTCCTTGCCCCCAGCAGCAGGTCCCATTCTCCCTTCTGAGACCCCAACAAAGAGCTGCTGCATAGCAAACACTCAACAGGATATGACTGTGGTAAACACATCAAACTAACATAGTTAAATTAGAAGGCTAACCTTCAAAGATCTCATCTGGTACTTCACATTTTACAAATGAGAAAACAAGCCCAGCAAGAAGTGACTTCCCATGGCCACACAAGTATCAGAGCGCAGACAGATTTCCTGACTCCCCAACTAGTGCTCTTTTTGAACTTTTTCCTGCATTTCCAAGGGATTACTTTCCAAATCTTTCATCACAGATATTCTTATGGACCAGTTTGACACATCCCTTAAGGTCAGTGACAAATGTCTCTCTTCCTCTAGAAGCATTCTCTGGCCTAACTCCTCCAATTCTCGCCGTAAGCAAGGTAGGTTCCCCTCTTCTATGCTTCCAGCACTTTTTTTTTTAGGTGAAAGTTTAAACAGAGTAGGAAAATTGGCACTTGTCATTACACAAAAATTATAGAATTGATCTTAAAAATCACTATCTTGCAGCCACCAATGAAATAATTGATTATATGCCGGTGTCATGAATAGATTCCACAAGCATTAGGGGAAATGTGTACTTTCTTTATCTCACTATATTTGAATTACCAGTTTACTGGTCTGTATCATTCATAAGACTAAAAGTTCTATAAAGGTAAGAAGCGTATCTGTTTTGATTCCTACCGCCACCATCCCAGTCTGGCATTCATCAACTTACTCATCAACTGTTACAGAGCTCCCAATTGGTTTCCCCATCTTCAGCCTCTCACCTCTAATTACCACACTCATATCATCAGAATAACCTCAAAACTCTATCACTTTTATATCTACCCAAAAGTTTTAGTAACTTCTCTGCTTTACAGGATCAGGTCTGAACTACTGATTCTAATATAGTCAGCCAACAAATGTATGTTAACCATCTATTCTGTCCAAGAACAAAAATATCTAAAATGTAGCCCAACATCCATATGGCAAGGCAGATAATGTTCCACCCTCCCAGAGCTGCTTATGCAATGAAGTAGAATACCTTCAATACTGTCCATCTAACCAGAACAACTTTTATCCTAACTAGTATCACTTCTTCTGGCTAGTACACCATGTTCACATACACCACTCTCCTGATCCAAATCAAATATAGTTGATTACCAAACAAAGCTAATTATTCCTGAAGAAGCAAAAGGTATAGAAGGCACAGAAGAATCCTAAGATGAAAAAATTCGTTTTTCCAAAATTGTAGCAATGTCTCCCTAATCACAAGATCTCATTATATATGAAATTCAACTATATGCAGATTTACTCCTAAATACGTTTCCACAATTAATTCTGAGAACTGAAGTTTCAAGTAGACACAGAGTTTAAATTAAAAAAAAAAAAAAAAAGGAACCTGAAGGTACAATGAGATGAAGGAAATAAAGCAGAAAGCAGAGCAGAAAAATAGATTTATGAAATGAATCCCTGGGGAAGGTAAAGGAAGCTGAGACAAAGGGCTACCTCAGACTTATGTTATAGGAAAGGAACCGGGATACACATAAGAGAGACTGTGTAGGCAAGTTGGAATATCTCGAGTCCCAATTGCTAATTATCCACTGAGGGGATACTATAATAAAAACCCTCCTGTTGAGAGGGAATGAGAACATAGCTACTCTGTAATGGCACAGAGTAAGTGAGAAAAGGTCATTCAAAGCCTCTTCTGTCTCTAGCTTCCAGGTACTATGTACCTCAAGATTATAGTGAGACCCCAAAGGAAATACAAAATGGTGATCAAGAAGGTTAAGAACTCTGAGTCATAAGATTAGAAATGCACACTGGCGCTTCAGATGGAGGGCCATACGCATACACACAGTGCCTCACAGTTTGTGTATTATCTTTAATAAAGTATAAGTTTACATGTTATTTCAAAAAAAAAAAAAAACCCAAATTTCCAAGTTATCCCACTGACAAGTTATTAGCAAATAAGAAATGAAGAAAGGAAATCACCCAGAATCCATTATTACCATTTTAAGATTTCTAAATGTCTCTTACATGCTCTTTATTTGGAGAGCTGTCTTTACTGCTTTGTTTTGGTAAATATAAAAAATATTTACAAAGACTTTTATAGGCTCACTCCTGATTCCAATCCCCTAACCCCATTTTTTGTAATCAGATTTTTAGTTCCTCAACAGAAATAACTTCTACCACAGTGATTAATAGAAACATAACACTAAAGATTAGGGAGAAAATATACATGCCAAGTTCACAAGAATTAACCATATTTTTACATTGTGTTTCACACAATAAAAGCCCTTTACTGCAACTTGCTTCCTTTATACAGTTGTCCTACTTAAGCACAGGAGATATTCCAAGACTCCCAGTTGATGCCTGACACCATGGATAATACTGAACCCTAGATACGTGTTTTTTCTGATACACACATACTGCTTCCAGATCACAGATGACTGCAGGTAACTGAAACCATAAAAATCGAAACTGCAGATAAGGGAGGACTACTGTATTTTCTTTTTTTTTTTTTTTTTGTAATTTTTTTTTTTTTTAATGTTTATTTTTATTTTTGAGACAGAGAGAGACAGAGCATGAACGGGGGAGGGTCAGAGAGAGGGAGACACAGAATCGGAAACAGGCTCCAGGCTCCGAGCTGTCAGCACAGAGGCCGACGCGGGGCTCGAACTCACGGACCGCGAGATCATGACCTGAGCCGAAGTCAGCCGCCCAACCGACTGAGCCACCCAGGCGCCCCGACTACTGTATTTTCAACTGACACATTGGCCAGGCTCAATTACTTTTGTAACTAGTAAAGTTAAACATTTTTGAGGCTAAATGCCTACATTGGAACAGAACATGTGACATTATTCATAAGATACATAAACCAACCGGAAAGCAAAGAATGAAAGATATTTTGTTGAGGGGTGCCTGATTGCTCAGGCAGTTGAGTGTCCAATGTTGGCTCAGGTCATGACCTCATGGTTTGTGGGTTTGAGCCCCACATCGGGCTTGCTGCTGTCCGTGCAGGGCCTGCTTTGGATCCTCTGTCCCCCCTCTCTCTCTGCCCCTCCCCCACTTGCATGCTCATTTAAAAATAAACATTTTTTTAAAATTATTTTTAAAAAGATATTTAGTTGGGGCGCCTGGGTGGCTCAGTCAGTTGAGCAGCTGACTTCGGCTCAGGTCATGATCTTGTAGTTCGTGGATTCAAGACCTGTGCTGACAGCTCAGAGCCTGGAGCCTGCTTCAGATTCTGTGTCTCCCTCTCTCTCTGCACCCCCCCCCCCCCCACTCATGCCCTGTCTCCCTTGCTCTCAAAAATAATACACATAAAAAAATTTAAAAAATACATTTAGTTGAAAATCTATCATTGAGAAACGAATAAAGATTAAAACTAACCATGTTGTTGGGCCGCCTGGGTGGCTCAGTCAGTCAAGCATCCAACTTCAGCTCAGGTCATGATCTCACAGCTCATGAGTTCAAGCCCCACGTCCAGCTCTGTGCTGACAGCTCAGAGAGCCTGGAACCTGCTTCAGATTCTGTGTCTCCCTCTCTCTCTGACCCCCCCCCCACTCACACTTGGTGTCTCTCTCTCTCAAAAATAAATAAACTTTAAAAAATTTTTTCTTCAAACTACCCATGTTATTTCCCCAAAATTTTTTTCCACTTAGATCCTCTTTTACTTCAAAAGGGCACAATTTAAAACAAAACACTCTGTTTCTAAAAACAGGATAAAAGTGCACAGCCAATAAGCTTATTTCAAGACATTTCCAGGAATGACATGTAATTCACACTGCAACCATAATTGCAAAGTAAAGTTATAATAAAGGTTGCAGAAAATATCACTACACTTTGCTATATTTAAAAGAACAACACTGGGGCGCCTGGGTGGCTCAGTTAGTTAAGCGTCCAACTTCAGCTCAGGTCATGATCTCACAGTTCGTAAGTTCAAGCTCCGCATCGGGCTCTGTGCTAACAGCTAGGAGCCTGGAGCTTGCTTCAGATTCTGTGACTCTCTCTCTGCCCCTCCCGGCTCACGCTGTATCTCTGTCTCTCAAAAAATAAATAAACATTAAAAAAAAAAAAGAACATTTACTATAACAATAAGAGTATTAATTTTAAGGTACATTTTGATCTCTGGAAGGAACATAACAAACTAGTAATAATGGTTACCTCCAGGGCAGGAAAATAGTGTGGGCCAGGGGTGGGAAAAAACTTAATTTTCACTTTTGTAAATGCCCTTTGAACTTTATGAATTGTATACCATATGTATATGTGAACTATTCCAAAGTTTCTCTTTAAGGTGCAAGTGTTTAAATAACAGGCTTCATCATCTTACCTTCTTGGAATTACATGTATTTTTTTTTATTTTTATGTTCTTTTAATCCCAGTAAAATTAATATACAGTGTTACATTAGTTTTAGGTGTACAATATAATGATACAATTCTGTATATTACTCAGTGCTCATCCCAATACATGTACTCTTAATCCCCCTCACTTATTTCATCCATCCCCTCCCACCTACCTCCCCTCTGGTAACCACCAGTTTGTTCTCTATTTGTAAGAGTCTGTTTTGTTTTTTTTCTTTGTTCATTTGTTGTTTCTTAAATTCCACATATGAGTGAAATCATATGGTATGTCATTCTCGGACTGACTTAGTTCACTTAGCATTATGCACTCTAGACCCACCATGTTGTTGCAAATGCATATAGATATATATTTATCTATAGATAGATATATGCACATCTTTATCCTTCATCTATCAAAGGACATGGGTTGCCTTCATATCTTGGCTCTTATAAATAATGCTGCAATAAACAGAGGGGTGAATATATATTTTGAATTAGTATTTCATATTTCATAAATACCCAGTTGTGGAATTACTGGATCACATGATAATTCTATTTTTAATTTTTTGAGGAACGTCCATACCATTTTCTTTTTTTTAATTTTTTTTTAATGTTTTTATTTATTTTTGAGACAGAGAGAGACAGAGCATGAATGGGGGAGGGGCAGAGAGAGAGGGAGACACAGAATCGGAAGCAGGCTCCAGGCTCTGAGACATCAGCCCAGAGCCCAACACGGGGCTCGAACTCACAGACCGCGAGATCGTGACCTGAGCTGAAGTCGGACGCTTAACCGACTGAGCCACCCAGGCGCCCCATCCATACCATTTTCAAGAGTGGCTGCACCAGTTTGCATTCCCACCAACAGTACATAAGGGTTCCTTTCTCTCCACATCCTCGCCAACACTTGCTGTTTCTTGTAGGTTTTTTTGTTAAGACTTTTTTTTTAAGCTTATTTATTTATTTTGAGGAGAGAGAGTGCACACTAGCATGAGCAGGAGAAGAACAGAGAGAGAGGGAGAGAAAGAATCCCAAAAAGGCTCCATGCTGTCAGTGCAGAGCCCAGCGCAGGACTCAAACTCACGAACCGTGAGATCATGACCTGAGCCGAAATAAAGAGCTGAACACTTAACCGGCCAAGCCACCCAGGTGTCCCTTAGAGATTTTATTTTTAAGTAATCTCTACACCCAACTTAGGGCTCGAACCTACAACCCCAAGATCAAGAATTGTATGCTCCACTGACTGAGACAGCCAGGCACCCTTTGTGTTTTTAATTTCAGCCATTCTGACAGGTGTGAGGTGGTATCTCATTGTGGTTTTGATTTGCATTTCCCTGATGATGAGTGATGCTGAGCATCTTTACATTTGGCTGTTGGTCATCTGTATGTCTTCTTTAGAGAAATGTCTGTTCATGTCTTCTGCCCACTTTGTAGTTGACTTATTTGGGGTTTTGGGTGTTGAGCTGTGTAAGTTCTTTATATATTTTGGATACTGACCCTTTATCGGATATGTCATTTGCAAGTATCTTCTCCCATTTAGTAGGCTGCCTTTTATTTTTGTTGTTTCCTTCACTATGCAAAAACCTTTTACTTTGATGTAGTCCCAATTATTTATTTTTGTGTTTGTTTCCCTTGCCTTAGGAAACATACCTTAAAAAACGTTGCTATGGCCGGGGCGCCTGGGTGGCTCAGTCGGTTGAGTGTCCGACTCCAGCTCAGGTCATGATCTCGCGGTCTGTGGGTTCGAGCCCTGCGTTGAGCTCTGTGCTAACAGCTCAGAACCTGGAGCCTGCTTCTGATTCTGTGTCTCCCTCTCTCTCTGCCCCTCCCCCACTCATGCTCTGTCTCTCTCTGTCTCAGAAATAAATAAACATTAAAATTAAAAAAAAAAAATGTTGCTATGGCCAATGTCAGAGAAATTACTGCCTGGGCTCTCTTCTAGGATTATTATGGTTTCAGGTCAGAATTGCATGTATGTCTAAGTAACACTGGAAATTTATTATCTTACAGCAAGACCACTGAAATTCTAAATAATCTGAAGATCATTTTAAAACATAAATAAGTAGAGAAGAAAATAATTACTGCCTCTACTTCAAATAATATGCCCTATACCTATTTCCATTGACTTCTGCAAATTTACATCATAACCTAAACGTAACAGTATCTGCTTCAGATGGCATATGCATAACATACAGAATCCACATACAAATGTCCCTCATTAAAAATATATATATTACAGGCACCTGGCTGGCTCAGTCAGTGGAATGTGTGACTCTTGATCTCTCGGTCATAAGTCCGAGCCCTACATTAGGTGTAGAAATTAATTAAAAATAAAATTTTAAATACACACACACACACACACACACACACACACACACAAAACAAGAGCATAAACACCAAAACTAAACCAAGGACAAAATAGGTGGAAAGAAAATTGTACCATTCAACTCAATATTGACTTAGCTATCTATATGTACCTAGTAGTACCTGCCTACAGATATAAAGGAAAATTTCCACCAATCTCAGTAGTTTTCTTTTTTTATTTTTTTAAGTTTATTTTTATTAATTTTGAGAGAGAGAGAGGACGCACGCACCAGCAGGGAAGGGGCAGAGAGAGGAGACAGAATTCCAAGCAGGCCCTGGGCTGTCAGTATGCAGAGCCCAATGCAAGACTCAAATTCACAAACTATGAGATCGTGACCTGAGCCAAAGTCAAGAGTTGGACACTCAACTGACTGAGCCACCCAGGCACCCCAATCTCTCAATAGCTTTTAACCTCACATCAGTTATAGTGTATACTAAAATTGCATTCAAAACAAAAAATAGTCTTATAGTTTGTTCTAAGGAAAGACTATTCATAAATACAAGTTTAAAAGCAAGTGAGAATGTGTTTCTGAAGATTTTTTTTCCCCACCGTTAGCCTATTGATATCTACTTCAGCAGCCAACAAGTAGATCAGTACACAATTAGGAAAAGCTTAATTTAAAATAATAATTCAGGGGGCGCTTGGGTGGCTCAGTCGGTTGAGCGTCCGACTTCGGCTCAGGTCATGATCTCACGACGGTTCATGAGTTCGAGCCCCGCGTTGGGCTCTGTGCTGACAGCCGAGGGCCTGGAGCCTGCTTCAGATTCTGTGTCTCCCTCTCTCTCTGCTCCTCCCCTGCTCACACTCTGTCTCTCTCTCAAAAATAATTCAGGGGCACCTGGGTGGCTCAGTCTGTTAAGCATCTGGCTCTTGATTTCAGCTCAGATCATGATCTCATGGTTCATGAGTTCAAGCCCTGCATCAGGCTCTGCACTAACAGTGCGGAGCTTGCTTGGGATTCTCTGTCTCCCTCTCTCTCTCGCTCACCCCGCTTGCGCACTCTCTCAAAAATAAATAAACATTTTAAAAAATAAAATAATTCAGTTTAATGTCCTCCTGTATCCAGCCTGAAAAATAGAGTAACACCAAATCAATACAACAACTTAAAAAATGAGTTGCCTTCTGACAATCCAATTGCAAATTAAACTAATATAGCTGATGAATTCTATGGGGGTACTCAGGCCGAGTGTTGGTGGGGTAAAGACTTGTACAGCTGCAACTCAGGTGGGGAGCCAGAAAGGCCACAAGTGGAGCCCAAGAGAAAAAGGTCTCCTGCAGAGGGTGCACAGATTCTAAGGAAAAAGCCCAAGGAGGGCACAAGGAATGCAGAAGAAGGAGAAAGAATCAAGGTTAACAAAAGTGAGGCAGAAGTGGTCCCCCCTTTTTTTGGAGGGTCCAGGGAACAGGGGGTTGGGGGAGTACATTAATGAAAATCAATAAGATACTGACCTATGCAGACCTCATACTTGGTTGTCTCAACAAGGAAGCACCAGTGTGAATAAACAACCCTAACATCTTGCCTCTATAGTAGCTTATGCAAGTCACAGATGGTTTTCAAATTCTGTGTTCCATATTTTTATCTTATTGATAAATTTAATGAAAGTCTATGTTTGCAGCAACAAAATAATAATTATATAATTATAATATATATTGTTAATTTATTCTTTGGATTTCAAGTTTCAAAATTTCTTGAAGTAGTGGGGCGCCTGGGTGGCTCAGACGGTTAAGCGTCTGACTTCGGCTCAGGTCATGATCTTGCGGTCTATGAGTTCAACCCCTGCGTTGGGCTCTACGCTGACAGCTCAGAGCCTGGAGCCTGCTTTGGATTCTGTGTCTCCCTCTCTCTCTCTGCCCCTCCCCGGCTCATGTGCTGTCTCTCTCTCAAAAACAGAAAATGAACATTAAAAAAAATTTTTTTTTTTTAATTCTTGAGGTAGTAATTTTGGTTTTACTTAAAAATATGGTATTAATTAATAAAAATTAAGTATAAAACATATGATTTTTGTACTAAACTTGGGACCCTAAATGAAAATATTTAGTAGCTATAGCAGTGACTCAAACACACATTTATCTAAATGATTACCGTACTGCAAAGTAATCTCCTTAAAAGTAAAAACTAAGGGCACTGGGGTGGCTCAGTCAGTTAAGCGTAGGTCATGATCTCACAGTTCGTGAGTTCAAGGCCTGCTTCAGGTGAGCTCAAGCCCTGCACTGGGTGAACACTAGCCCCACTTCGGGTGAGCCCTGCCTCTCTCTCTCTCTCTCTCTCTCTCTCTCTCTCTCTCTGCCCTCACTCACTTGCACCCTCTCTCTCAAAATAAATAAATAAAGCAAAAATAAATTTATTCCCAAGATGATGCCAATATTCCAAACTTTTCACAACTTCTCTTTAGAGAAAAAATATGTAGTTCATAAGCTATGGCAGGAAAGAATCAATCTCATTACTTTATAATCTCCAAAATACATGTATAATAATAATAACTCTCAAAGATAATAGACCATGTATTCCTTGAAATCTCTTCTCCTTCAGCTCCAGTGTTGCCCCAAAGTGGTTCCTACTCTCATTTCTGGTCCCTTGGCTTCTACTCTTCCTCTCACCACCTACTCTAGCCATTGCCCAAGACCGTCAGTTAATCTCTCCTCTCCTTTTCCCAAGCTTCAACTACCAGATCCTGTACAGACAGCCCCACCCTTGCCAAGGACATCACCTCCAACAAGGACCTCAAAAATAAAACAAAATAAACAAAACCCTACATGTTCAAAGTTAACTTTCATTTCTTTTCTAGCAGTTCCTTTTCATAACTTTCCTGTTTCTATTAAAAACCACTACTATCCATTGGTCATCCACAGCTGAAATGTGAAACATTTCTGACTGTGTCCTTTTCATTTCTCTTCATACCCAGTCATGAGCCCAGGCAAGTAGACAGCAAAATTCCTTCACCCACCATCCCCTACTTGTCTATCCTTACCACCTCCAGTCTCTGTTACCTCTCATCTGGGCTACTGCAACAGTTTCCTAATTCTAGTATGCCCAATCCACTCCAACCTAGTACACATGCTACAGCCCAAGTGACTTCCTAAAGTGTACTGATGATCATGGCCCATCACCTTTCAGAAAACTTGCAGGCTGTATGGCACCTACCTAACTAGCCTGGTACTCAAAGTCTTCGATGCATATTAACTGGAATCTATTTCTATAGCTTTATCACCAGCAATAACTCTCTCTTATATATACGTACACACACACTATATTCTACACTGCAATCAAAATAAATTAGACAGGAACAAACGCCTGGGTGGTTCAGCCAGTTAAACATCCCACTCGATTTCAGCTCAGGTCATGATCTCACGATTGTGAGATGGAGCCCCGCATCAGGCTTTGTACAGACAGCATGCAGCCTGTTTGGCATTTCTCTCTCTCCCCTGCTCTCCGCCCCTCCCCACTCATGGATGGGTTCATGCGCTCTCTCTCTCTAAATAAATAAACTTTAATTAATTAATTAGTTATAGAGGTCCCCATAAATGCCTGATTAATTCCTGTCAGCTGCAATACTTCACAGGGATGCCTTGGGGCTAAGAGCAGTCAACAAATATTCACTGAATGAATGAATGCATGAATGAATAGAATGAACATGAATGAACAGAATCCTGCATTTCTATATAATCACATCCCACCTGTCTTCCCTAGGAGTTCATTTCAAAGGAGCTTTTTTCATAAAATAATCCCACCAGTAAGAAGTAATCACCTCCTCCTCTAAAATTCCATGGCCCCTTATCTTCTAATCCACTCAACATCCTCTATCCAATAATACTTATTTCTTATCTCTACCACCACACTTCACATTGCTTAAGGATAAGGTAACTGAGTAATATAATCAAGAAAGAAAGGAAGAAAAGAAAAAGAAAAAAGAAAAAGAAAAAGAAAGGGAGAGAGAAAGGGAATACCAACCTTCTCTAATGGTTGATTATTTTCTTAATTTACCTACAAAAATTTAAACTCTTTGAAGGCAAAGATTTGTATTTGGCTTTCCCCCCTGCCACCTTTACTATCATCCTTAGCACTGGGCACAGTATCTAACACATGAATTATCATTACATAGTGAATATCCATTCACTGTGTCAAATATTGTGAAGGTAATTCAAAAAGACAAATGTCAAAAATATTTTAAAATGCCCATACAGTTTCACAAAGTGATAAATTTTAACACTTGTTTTGGATATATAATTTTCAGTCTGTATTTAATAAAACCAATTATATGATATTTCCTCCAAGGAGATATTAACTCTTAAGAGCCTAAAAATTCTAATCTTGTTAGGAAATTAACATGGTACCTTACACAGAGTAAACACACAAAAGGTTATTGTATGAATGAATGTATTGTATTGAACAAATGAATGAATAAATTAAGGCAAAAACTCTACTCCTAGCCAATAAATCAGCGAACATCAAACTTCAAAGTCAAATCAAAAAGGAAAGACCTAAATAGAATTTTTTTTAATATTTTCCATTCCAGAAACACTGGCAAGATGGACAGAACTAAATCAATTCCAAAGTCTCTCAATTAAGTAGACAAGGGACAAACAAAATACAATTGCATAGTTGCATTATCAACATCTTATGGGTGAAAGGTATGTACTGGGATTTAATGCTTCTTGCCAAGCCTTTCAGTCAAGAATCCTCTTTTTCTATAAGCAGCCATAAGGACAAGTTTGAATGGAGTGCAACAAAAGTAACAGAAAACATCTCATTTATGTCATCAATTAAAAGAGGAAAAATGAGGGCACCTGGATGGCTCAGTCAGAGAAGCATGTGACTCTTGGTCTCAGGATCATGAGTTCAAGCCCCATGTTGGGTGTAGAGATTACTTAAATAAATAAAACTTTAGGTGTGCCTAGGTGGCTCGGTCAGCTAAGCATCTGACTTCGGCTCAGGTCATGGTCTCATGGTTCAAGAGTTCGAGCCCCACACTGGGCTCTATGCTGTCAGCTCAGAGCTCACTTCGGATCCTTGTCTCCCTTTCTCTGCCCCACCCCTGCTCACACACTCATGCACCCTCACTCTCTCAAAAATTAAAAAATTAAAAAAAAAAATTTTAAAAATAAATAAATAGGGCGCCTGGATAGTTCAGTCGATTAAGCATCCGACTCTTGGTTTTGGCTCAGGTCACTATCTCATGGTTCATGGGTTCAAGCCCCAGGTGAGGCTCTGCACAGTCAGCACAGTCAGCCTGCTTGGGATCCTCTCTCTCCTCTCTCTGCCTCTCCCCTGCACATGCTTGCTCTCACTCTCTCTCTCTCTCTCAAAATAAATAAATAAACATTAAAAAATACATAAAATTAAATTAAAATTAAATTAAATAATTTATTGATGTTTCAAAGCAAAAATTTTAATATTGTTAATATTTTCAATGTGTGTAAGTTAATAAATATGACAACTGCAACATAAAACAGGGAGAGTAAAGGGACCTAAATAGTGATATTTAGTTTCCACATTCCTCTTAAAGTTGTAAAATATTAATTTTAAGGAGACTGAAAAGTCAGGTATATATTATAATCTCTAGAGTAATCATTTTAAAAACTACAGAAAGAAATATAGTCAAAAATTCAGTATTATTAAAATGAAATATTAAAATATATTCAAGTGGGGCACCTGAGTGGCTCAGTCAGTTAAGCGTCCGACTTCGGCTCAGGTCATGATCTCTCAGTCCGTGGGTTCGAGTCCTGCATCAGACTCTGTGCTGAGAGCTCAGAGCCTGGAAACTGTTTCAGATTCTGTCTCCCTCTTTCTCTGACCCTCCCCTGTTCATGCTCTCTCTCTCTCTGTCTCAAAAATAAATAAATGTTAAAAAAAAAATTAAAATATATATATATATATATATATATATTCAAGTAATCTAAAAGAAAGAAGGAAAGAAGAAACAGTGAAACAAAAAATTGGAAAACAGAAACCAAATAATAAAATAATAAAAATAAAATTTAGGTTAGCCCTAAATCTAACCATATCAATAATTACATTAAATGTAAATGGTCTAAACACAATTAAAAGATAGAGACTGTCAATATGGATTAAAACACAAGACCCAACTACATGCTATCTAGAAGAAATCCACTTTAAATATAGTGGTATAGGTAAATTAAAAGTAAAAACAATAGGGGCACCTGGGTGGCCCAGTAGGTTAAGATTCTGACTCCTGGTTTCGGCTCAGGTCATGATCTCACAGCTTGTGAGACTGAGCCCAGCATTGGGCTCTGCACTAATGCAGCATGGAGCCTGCTTGGGATTCCCCCCCTCCCTCCCTTCTCTCTCTCCCTCTCTCTCTCTTTCTCTCTCTGCTCCTCCCCTGCTCGTGCCCCCCCCCCCCAAATAAATGAACTTAAAAAAAAAAAAAAAGCAAAACACAGTTCTATACATAATCACCAAAAAGCGGAAATAACACAAATGTTCAAGGGTGAATGGATTAACTTGGGTACAACAATACAATGGATTACTTAATAAAAAAGACTATTAATACACAGAATAACATGGATGAATCTCTAAGGCATTACCCTGAGTAAAAGAAGCCAGTATCAAAAGGTTACATACTGAATGACTCCATTTACATGACACTGTGGAAAAGACAAAACTTAAGCAATTAAGCATACACCTCTCACCAACTGGGGGTGAAAGGGCAACATGAAGCTTTCTGAGATGACAGATCTGATGGAAAACTGATTTTGGTAGTAGTTATAAAATTTTATACATGTGTTAAAACTCATAGAACTGTACACCGAGAAAGTCAACTTCATTGAATGTTAATTTAATTTAAAAGTAAAACAAAGATTAGGAGAATGATCTCTGTGAACCCTTCCAGACTATGATTTTATGAATGAGAAGGAGAGGAAAGGAAGATGGGGAAGGGGGAGGGAAAGCAAATGCTAAATCCTACTGGCCTAAAAACCACACTCATAAGAACCTCCTGATTACTGCACAAAATAAACAAAGCAAACCCAATCTTCATAAATTCATTCCCAGAAGAGGCTAAGAAAACCAGACATTCAGATCCAAAATGTGCATATTAGAAAATGCCTGTGAATGGGTCTTCTTGTCTGTTTCTATATTTTATACTTCCAAGAAGCTGCCAATTTCTCCTGGCTAAGTGCCACTTTCCCTGCTTGGGGTTACTCAACTTACAAGCATTCCTTTATTTATACCTTACCCTCTCAATGATGGGGTCTTTGGCAGTCCCAATAAAGATCTGCCAGAAAGATCAGTGCTCCTCACCGGGAACTAAGGTCCCTGCGGGGCACAGCACACGCGTGACTGACCTGAGGACGCTAGGCAAGGAGGTCTTCCTCACTAGTCAGAAACCGTCCCCCCCACCAAAGCTCCCAAAGTTGAAGCCGATGGAGACCGGGCTCTGGGAACTTCTCCCTCCCCCAGAACAGCCAGACTGCCTGGGGTGCAGCTGGCCGTTTCAAGGGCTGCCCTGGTATGGAGCGTGCGCTCACCGAAGGCTCAGCCCAGTGACCTTGGGTAAGTCCCTCCTCTTCCAGAGTGCAGCAGTAATCTGGGTATGTTGTCTAAGGGAGTTTACCACAGCCCTGTCCGAGTCGGAGATTTTCTGGATCGCCCCCCCGCCGACAAGAGCCCGGCTCGCCTAGACCCCATCGCTGCCTCACCCCCCTCATCCCCCCACCGTCACGAAGAGCCTTGAGGAGACTAACAACCGGCCCGAGGGCACGGCCTGAAGGCAAGAGGAAAGCAGAACAGCAAAATCCTGGTCTCTGGCCCCTCTGCCCAGAGCAGGCCGCCGGGCCGTATTCCTGCCCTCCCCTCCTTGGGGTCACCACTAGCCGGGGCAGTGGAGCGCGCACCGGGTCGGGGCCGGGTGGGGGACCGAAGCGAAAGGGGGGGTGGCGCCCACCTTGAGCTGGGACTTGGAGACCTTGCCGCTGTGGTCCAGGTCCAGCGCGGTGAAGGCATGCCAGATGGCCTTGAGCAGCTCGTCCTTCAAGCCTCCCATGGCCGCGGTGTGTCTATCCTGACTGCCAGCCTCCCTCGCCGACCCTGGGGCGAGTCTGACGCCCCTCTACCGCCACCGCTGCCGCCGCCGCCCGCCCTGCAGTCACCTGACCGTGGCAGGCCCCGCCCCCACCAGGCCCCGCCCACTCGCTGCTTGCCCGCAGCCTCGCGCACTAGGGTGGGAGCGTTAGGGTGGACCGGACCTCCCACTCCTGCAGGTGGGAATACAGGCCTTCTTGCAGGCTTAGACGCAGAGCACTACCCCGCATGCCTCTCGAGTTCCCCAGACCGTCTCGGGCCACCTTCGGGGCTCGCGTGCCCCTAAACAAGACCCGCATTCCGAGTTAAAATATGAGAATCGGCGAGAGCAGCCTCCCAGCTCCAGTCCGCGATGCTCAGTGAAAAAAGGCAGCCCTGGCCCAACCAGTCCCGCGGACGCGCCACTGTCTGAGGAGAACTAACAAGAGCCGGAAAAGTCCCCGAGCTGGGGCTCCAATGCTAGCGCAGTTCCTAGCCAGAGAGGATGTAGAGGGGGAGGGGAGGCAGGGAAGGGCGTCTGAGGGAAGGCTTGTATTCATTTTTCAAACGTTTCCTGATGCCTACTATGTAGTGGGCTCTGGGGGCCCAGAGACGAGGTTTAAGGTTGGTTTAGAAGCCGCGCAGTCAGGCAACCTTTTCTTTCTAATCCTCAGTTGTTCGGGGTCAGTTTACAACTTAGAAAGAGTTTGACCCTGGTTATTCTGCTGTTCCTGGTGTTTCTGTGCTGGCACAATAGGAGTTATGAGAGAATCCCAGCAAATCACTCCACCCATTTTACTAGTCAGAATGGGTGGACCATTTAAAAGTACACATCCAAGCCTATAAGAGCGTCCTCCTCATTGTAGATGTTCAATTAATATCTGTTAACAATGATCACCTGAGCTCTGTGGGCTTCAAATTCTCCACATAAAAATGAGCATGTTGTACCAGATATTGGGGGGGGGGGGGGGGGAGAGAGGGGGCGAGGGGGTCTTCTAAGGGTCACATCCTAGGATAATAAGGATTGCTGGCTGACTCCAATCTGATTAAGTCACCAGGCACAGTGCCTTGCCTCTCCAATCCAAGACTGAATCTGGACGCTATGAAGAGAACAAGTGCCAAGAGTTTTCAAAGAGATAATTCTCAAATCAAGCTTGGCTTTGTTTTCCTCTTTTATGTTCCTAAATGCCCATATACGTACCTTATAAAAAAGGAAAAGTTCATATAAAGAGGGGGATTTGGAAAAAGCAGAAAAGGAAGAAATTGCTCAATGAGCTTGAGACCAAAGGAAAGTTGGCAGGGCAGAGGAAAGGGTAGCCTAGGTGAAGGGAAGGAGCAGAAGTAAAGGGGCTGCTGGTCCTTCACTGTGAGGGCTCTTGAGGCCCTACCCTACTTCATCACCATTTGTCAGGATTTTTCTTGCTGTGTCAGTATTGTTTCTATCATTTATCTTCCCCAATTCCAATCCAAACCTGCCAGTCAGCAAAAACACATGATTCAACCTTTAATTTCTGAATGCCAACTCAGCTTTCCCTGGGTAGTGACAAAATAAATAAATAAACTCTCCTAATTCTCAGGGTTCAGCTTAACCACTAGATGGTTCTCTCAGTATCTGTTAGCACCAAATAAATATTTCAAAGCATTTTTTAATGATCACATGACTAGGACATTCTGAACTTCCACATTCCCATTTCTTCCACAATCTCAATTCTCATAATCCAAACAAATTTTAAAAGCAGAATGATGTCATGAAAAGAACTGTGCTTTGGAATCTAACAGATTATATTAGTTATCTATGGCTGTGTAACCAATTAACCCTAAATTTAGCTCAAAACAATAATAAATGTTATCTCAAAAAATAAAGAAACATTGTATCATATTCTTTCAATGACAGGGATGGGACACATAATTTGTCTCTTTAATTCATAGTTGTTTGGATGAAGGGGAGCTCTAATTAAAGACCCTCATACACCTGGACCCGACTTTGATGTGGTCCTAGACTTCAAGCCAATTCCATGAAAGGGACATGAATTGTAGTGTCTGGAATGAGGTGAGGACTATGGTGGATAATGTCCAAGATGGCAGCAATTAACTGTGTCCCTCTCTATGGATCCATACTGCTCTAAATATCAAAAGGCAAATCTAATTCCTCTCCCCTCAGATATGAGCTGGACTAAGTGGCTTGTTTGGCCAACAAAATGTGACAGAAGTAGCAGCCTGGGATTTGTAAACCAGGTCATAAACAGCCTTTCGACCTTAACCTGGATTTCTTGGAATTCTTACTCTTGGAATGCTCCCTTTTGGAACCTTGCTGCCATGCTGTGAGAAGCTAAGGACACATGGAAAACCACAGAGAGAACAATGCTGGCCAGATCCCAGCTGTTTCAATCATACCAGCCTAGACACCAGATATATGAATGAAGGAGCCATCTTAGACATTCTAGTCCAGCAGACACTACATGGAAAAGAACCCAAACCTGAGACTTATGACCCCAGTCAAGCTGTCCCTGACATCTCCAGCCGTTTTCTAGCCAATGCAGCTTAGGTCCCAGACATTGGGAAGCAAAAACAAACCATTCCTTCTGTACCCTGCCCAAACTTCTGGCCACTGAATCATGAACATAATGAAATGGTAGTTATTTCATGCCACTAAGTTTTGAGTGGTTTGTTATGTAGCATTAGATAACTGAACAACGGTGAAAAGATATGTTCCCAAGATAATATTTCCTTCCCCTGCCCACCAAAGAAGTTTCTGCCTTGGCCTGCTCATTCCTCCCCTCCCCTGCCTTCCAAGAGAGTCCTACCTTCCCAGACTAGTTCTTGAGTTGTTTCTTGTCATGCAGAATTAGGAAGAAAGGAAGAGAGAAAGACCACAATGCAGACATTTGGTGGGGGAAGGGACAGTTGTTGATAAGAAAGAAAAAGCAGCTCTAGTGTGTGAAGGTAGTGGGTGAGAAAAAGGGGATTCTAACAGGTCTCATGGAGGACTACATAGTTCCATAGTGTTTGAAAGGTATAGATAAGGGATTTGACACCCATTCAAATAGTTTTGACTAGATAGACTTTGTTCTCTCATTTAAGACTAGCTTAGTTATGGCTAATACTCGTGGCTTTCTAAGTGTTACAAACAAATAGCATGCCCTCCCCTTGGACTGCATTCCAGACCATCCTGTGTTTTTCTGCTAAGTGCTACGAAGGGGAAGTATGGGTTGATATGAGGGTGTACACAGGTGAATATGCTGCTCTGTCGGGAACAGGGAGGGCTGCAAATGAGGAATGACAGTGAGGCTGAGTCCTGAAGGATGAGTTGTAGCTAACTGGGCAAAAGCGAGAGAAGAAACTTCCACCAGACAAATAACAGCCTAGACAAAGCACGGTTCAGTCAAGAAACCCAAGTGAAAGAAGGTGTGGAGAACAAAGGCGAGAGGAGAGATGTAAGAAGAAATTGGAGAGGCTGGGATCTGAGGCCAAATAAGCCAGGAGCGCCAGGCCTGTCAGTTAGGTCTGTAGAGCTCTTATCTTCCCCAGGGGCCTGAAATACCCTGAAATCAGTGGCACAATCTGGCAGCAAGAAGCAGAAATGCTGAACAACTGTGCCTGAAGTTGCAGATGTGGGAGTGGTGTCCAGCCTCTGGCCACTCAGCTGCTGATAGCATCTTCATTACTGCCATTACCCCACAGCTTTCCTGAGGATGCGGGGAAACTTCTGGTTCCATGGGAAATTTCATAAACCAGTCCCAGAATTTCAGTAGCACCTCAGGGAGTCAGGCCTGCCCCACACCCTCAGACCCAGGTGAAATTGCAGTCCCCTCACCTGGTAAAAACAACAGCCCTCTCTGCCTCATGAGGGTGTTATTGTGAGGAACAAATAAGATACCATCTGTGAAAGCAGACATAATCACTAAAGCCTATCCAAATGGGAGGGGCAATAGTGACGAACAAGAAGGAAGAGAATAATAATAGAGCTCTGATGCCAAGAAGGACAAAAGCCTCTTGAGGCTTTAGGGCTGGGTGGTTTGCTCAAGACGCAAAAGCAGCAAAATGTGACCTTTTAATGATAACTGTGTGACAGGGCTAATTCTGAAAGCCTTCCCAGACAATATTAGCTGGAGTTTTAGCAGAGCCCAGTAGTCCATGGAATATCCTGATTTAATGATCTCCCACTGAGAAAAAGGCCAGATCTACTGACTCACAGAATGCATGAAAATCAATGTCAATTTTACCCACTGAGGATAGGGATGAGGGTAGGCTTCTCTAAGGTGAAGACTGAGTCTTGAAAATTAGTTGGGGCACCTGGGTGGCTCAGTCAGTTAAGCATCCGACTCTCGGTTTCGGCTCAGGTCATGATCTCATGATTCATGGGATCAAGACCCACATTGGGTTCTGTGCTGACAGTGCAGAGCCTACTCAGGATTCTCTCCCTCCTCCTCTCTCTCTTCCTCCCCTGCTCACATGCACGTGTGCATGTTCTCTCTCTCTCTCTCTCTCTCCCAAAATAAATATTTTTTTCAAATATAAAAAAAGTACAAAAATTAGTAAAAGTTTACAAACAGCTGTAGAGGAGAAGGAAGGGTATTCTAGAAAGAGGTAGCTGAATGTGCAGAAATATAAAATCCTCCCCCCCAAAAAAAGAAAAAAAGCACACGGGAGATGAAGGGATGAGGGAGAAAGAGGAATGTAGAATGGTATTTTGGCTTGGGGCGCCTGGGTGGCTCAGTCAGTTAAGCGTCCAACTCTTGATTTCTTTCGTCTCAGGTCATGATCTCACAGTTCATGAGATCTGGCCCCACGGGATTTTCTCTCTCCTTCTCTTTCTGCCCCTCCCCTGTTCTTGCACATGTGATTTCTATCTCTCAAAATAAATAACTAAACTTTAAAAAAAAAAATGGTATTTTGACTACATGATATTGTGATTCACAATAAGAAATATATACAGTTGACCCTTAAACAATGTAAAGATTAGGGGCACCAACCACCTCACAGCTGAAAATCTGCATATAACTTTTGATTTCCTCAAAACTTAACTGCTAACAGCCTACTGTTGACTGGATAACATAAGCAGTCAACCTACATTGTGTATATGTATTAGATACTGTTTTCTTACAATAAAGTAAGCTAGAGAAAAGAAAATGTTATTAATAAAATCATAAGTACTCACTATGGCCTGTGTTGTTTAAAGGTAAGCTGCATTTGGCCTCTATCCAATATCTGGCACAGAACTCCTAAAACCCATGAATATCCTAAGTGATAAGAGTGATTAAATTGTCTTTTGTTGTCATTAATGAACAACTTTTGGAAAACACCTAAGGATGAGGGCTGGTTTCCATTGGAGCCATCCATATTATTAGAAAGTTGCAACTTTCAGTCCCACTCCTTGACTGAGGAGGGGAGAGGGGTTGGAGGTATAACCAATCACCAATGACCAGTCATTTAATCATTCATGTGTATGTAGTGAAACCTCCATACAAGCCCCAAAAAACAAGGTTTAGAGAGCTTCTGGGTTTGTAAACCAGAACACACCCATGTGCCAGGCCCCAAACTCCACAGAAACAGAAGCTTCAGTGTGCAAGACCTCACCCTATGTATCTCTTCATCTGGCTATTCATTGACATTCTTTAAAATCTTTTGTAATGGGGCGCCTGGGTGGCTCAGTCGGTTAAACGTCCGACTTTGGCTCGGGTCACGATCTCGCAGTCCCTGAGTTCGAGCCCCGCGTCGGGCTCTGGGCTGATGGCTCAGAGCCTAGAGCCTGCTTCCGATTCTGTGTCTCCCTCTCTCTCTGCCCCTCCCCTGTTCATGCTCTGTCTCTGTCTTAAAAATAAATAAAACGTTAAAAAAAATTTTTTTTTAATCTTTTGTAATATACTAGTAATCTAGTAAGTAAACTGGTTTCTTGAGTTCTGTGAGCCACTCTAGCAAATCAATTTGACCAAAGGAGGAGGGGTATAGGAACCTCTGATTTCTAACTAGTCTGTCAGAAACACTGGTAATAACCCATGCTTGCACTGGTGATTGGCATCTGATTTGTGGGACTTAGCCCTTAGCCTATGGCATCTGATTCTATCTCCAGGTATATCATGTCAGAATTGATACCGGCTGGTGTTGGAGAATTGCTTGGTGTAGGGAAAAAAACCCATGCATCAGAACTGGTATCAGAATCATAGGCTAAGACACCTTGGTCTTTGCAGTCAGAAGGATGACCAAGACACGGGTTTTGTTTAGGTAGCACTAAATCCAAAAGCCAGGCAGAGCCTGGCTGAAATCTACTAGATTTCACTACTGGTAAAGACTAGACAGAGAGGAGGAGAATTTGGTGCAAAAGCAGTGGTGCAGACTACTAGGTATTTATCCAAAGGATACAGGTGTGCTGTTTCAAAGGGACATATGCACCCCAATGTTTATAGCAGCACTGTCAACAATAGCCAAAGTATGGAAAGAGCCCAAATGTCCATCGATGGATGAATGGGTAAAGAAGATGTGGTATATACATACAATGGAGTCTTACTCAGCAATCAAAAAGAATGAAATCTTGCCATTTGCAACTATGTGGATGGAACTGGAGGGTATTATGCTAAGTGAAATTAGTCAGAGAAAGACAAATATCATATGACTTCACTCATATGAGGACTTTAAGAGACAAAACAGATGAACCTAAGGGAAGGGAAACAAAAATGATATAAAAACAGGGAGGGGGACAAAACATAAGAGACTCATAAATATGGAGAACAAACAGAGGGTTACTGGAGGGGTTGTGGGAGGGGGGATGGGCTAAATGGGTAAAGGGCACTAAGGAATCTACTCCTGAAATCACTGTTGCACTGTATGCTAACTAATTTGGATGGAAATTTTAAAAAATAAAATTAAAAAAGATAAAGGAGTGGTGCAGAAATCAGGGAGAGCAGCCAAACCAAAACTCCAAACCCAAGGGTGGGAGGCAGAGCCTGAAGAAGTGCTTGATTTGTACATGGTTTCAGTGCTCAAAGACAAGAGTGTGACCTGAGGGCTTATGGGTAATGTCCAGCCTAGGTGTGACATACAAGTAGATGAGTGGGCAAGAACAGCTAGAGAAAGCAGAAGATGAGATAAGGATCTAGGGCCCAGGGAACACCAAATTTTAAGGAGTGGTTTGAAGAGGAGTTAATGAAAAGGCCTAAGAAAGTTCAGCCAGAGAGGTCCAAAGCCTCCCTAGCCTCTACGACTTCTCTCAGCTCCACTCTCCCTTCATAGTGCTCCTTGTTCTTGAGTTAATTCTTGATCTTTCCCTTCCACCCTCTCCATCAAAACTCCTCTTCTTCTGAGTATAGGAAAGCAATCTAAATTAAAGCAATCCACATTTGGGTTCCAATGACCATTTATTCCTTACCTTCAGCCAGTCCTTGAGTGTTAACCTCTAAATGTAAATTAATCTCCAATAGGTAAACTTTCAGCCTACTTGGAAATGGCAAAGAAAACTTTGGCTGAGGCCATGCTGGCTATTTACTTCAGCTTGGGGGAGAGAAGCAGAGGAGAGAGTTGAAAGCAGCTATGAAGCCCCTCTGAAGTCTTAATTTAGTGACACTCATATGGTCATGCCCCATTCATAATGGGGAGCATCCATGTTTTGAATCTGGTGGAAACCTCTAACTGACAGTCAGGCATACCTAGAAATTCTGGGAACTCAGACAAGCCAAACACAGGTGCCCTAGGTGTGGTTCAGTTTCAGATTGAATATCCTTCTTGCTTCTTCCCTTTTATTGCCTCTCAGCAAGGACAAAACAACTTAGGCCCTCAGACGCCACACAGGAAACTGATGGAGAGAGTAGTAGAGAAGAGGATATCTCTCTCTGCCCATCTTCTCCCTCTGGGAATACCATCGAACATCTTTTCTTCTGATATAGCCATTATGAAAAACAGTTGGGAGTTTCCTCAAAAAATTAAAAATAGAATGAAATCTCATGATCCATAAATCTCACTCTGGGTATATATCCAAAGGAAATGAAATCAGTATCTTGGAGAGATATCTGCATATCCATGTTCACTACAGCATTGGTGACAGCAGCCACAATACAGAAACAACCTAAAAGTCCATTGACAGGTGAATGGATAAAGGAAATGTAATACATATATAATGAATTATTCAGCCTTTGCAAAGAAGGAAATCTTGACATTTGTGACGATATGGGTGAACCTGGAAGACATTTTATGAAGTAAAATAAGCCAGACACAGAAAGATAAATACTGCATGATCTCACTTATATGTGAATTTAATATAGTCAAACTCATAAAAGCAGAGAGTAGAATGGTGGTTAGGGAGAGAGAAAGACGGAAAGGGGGAGAGAAAAATAGGGAGATGCTGGTCAAGGGGTACAAAGTTTTACAAGATGAAAGAATTCTGGAGATCAAATGTATAGCATTGTGAATATAGTTTACAATACTGTATTGTAAACTTGAAATTTGATAAAAGAATAGATCTTAAATGCTCTCAACACACACACACACACACACACACACACACAAAGGTGGCAAGGTGAGATGATGTATATGTTAATTAGCTTTGTGGCAATTATTTTTTTTTAATTTTTTTTAATGCTTATTTATTTCTGAGACAGAGAGAGAGCATGAGTCAGGGAGGGGCAGAGAGAGAGAGGGAGACACAGAATCAGAAGCAGGCTCCAGGCTCTGAGCTGTCAGCACAGAGCCCAACGTGGGGCTTGAACTCACAAACCGCAAGATCATGACCTGAGCCAAAGTCAGACGCTCAACCGACTGAGCCACCCAGGCGCCCCATGTGGCAATTATTTTTAAGTGCATTTTTATTTATTTAAGTAATCTCTGCCCTCAATGTGGGGCTTGAACCCTTGACCCCAAGATCAAGAGTTACATACTTTTCTGACTGAGCCAGCCAGGCAGCCCTGACAAGAAATCATAGACATTATATATATACAAATTTTATTTGTCAATTATACCTCAATAAAGATATGGAGAAAACCAGCAATATCCAAAAGAACAAAGAAAACAAACAAATCATCTTTTCTTCCATTCTTCACTCCTTTCCTTTCTTCCTCCATGCCTGCGTTCCTTTCCTTCTTTCTTTCTTCCTTCCACAAATAAGTATTGAGCATTTTCTCTGTATCAGGTATTGTGCCAGGCACTGGGAATCCAACAGTGAGCATGCATATAGCCTCTCCCCTCATAGACTCACAGTTGGGAGGAAGTTCTGTCCCTTTGGCTGGTGACTTGAAGGGCCCTATGTGGGTGCCACTGCCACTTAGTTACCATTCCAGAACTGCTCTGTAGGCACTCCTGCTCCTTCCCATATTTCCAATCTTTCCCCATATCTCCATCACCTAACTTTCAATATATTAGTAGAGTTATCCAAAAGTTTACCTCCCAGGAAGGAAAGGATTGATTTTGCAGAGTCAACTTTCTTTCTTATGACGTTTAATTAATATGCCATCTTGTAACACATTATCAGACACATTTTTTTTTTTTTTTGAGAGAGAGAGAGAGAGAGAGTGAGAGCGAGAGTGAGTGAGAGCACAAGCAGGGGAGAGGCAGAGAGAAAGAATCCCAAACAGTCTCCATGCTCACAACCGTGAGATCATGACCTGAGCCAAAATCAAGAATCGGACGTTTAACCAACTGAGCTACCCAGGCACCCAAAGACTCTTTTTTTTTTTTTTTAACCTGGTAATTATATGACCATGAGGTTAATCATTTTTTTTCCTGTTCTTAGTACAATCCCTGCTTTTTACATAAATTTTGGCTTACTCACAGTCCGCTGCATACACTCCTCCCTCGTTACACACAGAGAAATACATATTTATACTTTATATGCAAAATATACACAACAGAAGAAACAAAATGGCCAAAAATATTAACATCTACTTTCAAAATTAATACAAATTTTGATGCATTTTATTATATGTATCCTTTTGTATTATAGTTACTTTTTAAATAGTTATTTTAAACTTTTCACTTTGACTCACGAACTTTTACAAATGTATCATTAACTAACTATTCTTTTTGATGCTCAAAAGAATCACAACGTGGCCAGTGGGAACCCTCTTATATTGGCTTTAATGCCCAATCAGCATGATTTCAAAAAATTTTGGAAGCATCCTTTTCTTGGATGTTATAAGCCCCTCTTGATTTTCCCCTGCTCCAAGACATGGAATTGACAATGCTTCAAAAAACCTTGGTTTCTTCTTAGGAGCAGAACAGAATCCAAAATCTGGATATTGGGTGTGTAAATCAATTTGGTAGTGAGTAAAGTTGTTTCCAGGTGACAGACCCAAAGATTTTTCTTTTTAAATCCATCAGTTTGCATTAAAACTTTCCATTTTTGGGGCACCGGGGTGGCTCAGTTGGTTAAGCATCTGACTTCGGTTCAGGTCACAATCTCACAGGTTATGAGTTCTAGCCCCGCATTGGGCTCTCTGCTGTCAGTGCAAAACCTACTTTGGAAACTCTGTCACCCTCTCTCTCTGCTCCTTCCCCGCTGTCTCTCTGTCTCTGACTCTGTCTCTGTCTCTGTCTCTCTCTCTCCCTCTGTCTCTCTCAAAGATAAAACATTTAAAAAATAAAATCAAATAAAACTTTCCATTTTTATCCAGCTGGAAATTACTTTTGTTCTAACATAAAAATATACTTCCTTAATTTACCATATACTTCCTTTTTTAACCTCTAGCCAAATCTATAATTATAACCTCTTCTTCTTTAAAATTTTTATTTGAATCACCTATCACTATTCAGAAGTCTCTTGATTAGTGCAAATTTGTTTGCATTCTTTTTTTGGTCCAGAGTAAATTTAGTAAGAAAGGTTTTCCAGTTAACTGTTATTATCTATACCCTGGTTACTTATAAATGACCTATGTTCTGCCTCAATTCTAATCCTTTTTGGAAGCACCTGGATGGCTCAAGCAGTTGAGCATCTGACTCTTGATTTCAGCTCAAGTCATAATTCCAGGGGTTTGGGATTGAGCCCTGCCTCAGGCTCTGTGCTGAGCATGGAGCCTAAGATTCTCTGTCTCTCCCTCTGCCCGTCTCCCCTGCTTGTGCTCCCTCTCTCTCTTTCTCGCTCTAAACATAATAATGATAACAATAACAAATAACCTTTTTTGCAAGAATCTTGATATAAATATAAAATAAATGAATAGTTTAGTATTGTAATCAAGTAAAACTTGATAACAAAGCAACTGACACATATTTCATGATTTGTTATTGTGCTAATAAGATAATCCAGCATGTATGGAAAAGTTTATATAAATGATGATAATTACACATGAAGATGGTATGTTAAGGTTCAGATGGTAGAAGAGATGGAGAAAAATTAGAAATACGGGAAGGAGCAAGTTACTCTGAGGGCCCACTGAAGAATTCTGGAATGGTAACTCAGCAATACCAACATAGTGCCCTTCAAGTCATCCGCAGAAGGGCCAGGGCCTCCTCCCAACTAGAAGTCCAGGAGGGAAAGGCCTACCTGCATGCTCATTGTTAGGTCCCCTGTGCCTGGCACAGTATCTGATACAGAGAAAATATTCAACACATACTTGTGGAAGGAGGGAAAGAAGGAAGGGACGGGGAGGGGCGTCTGGGTGGCTCAGTCAGTTAAGCGTCCACCTTCGGCTCATGTCACCATCTCATGGTTCGTGAGTTTGAGCCTGGCGTCGGGCTCTGTGCTAATAGCTCAGAGCCTTGAGCCTACCTCTTATTCTATGTCTCCCTCTCCCTCTGCCCCTCCTCCACTTGTACTCTGTCTCTCTCTCAAAAATCACTATGAAAAAAATGAAAATAAATTTTAAAATAAGAAGGAAGACATGGAGAAAGGAAGGAAGGGAGGGAGTGACTAATATATATGGCATGTTTATATTTCCAATCATTCCAAACAATTGGGCCAATACATAACAAAAAGCAATACAACCAATTATGTAATACTAAGTAAAACTTTAAAAATACATAATTTCAGGAAATTCTCTGTGAAAGGTGTAGGCATGACAAGTAACACTGATAGAGCAAGTAAAGTTTTTAAGTTTTAACTTTTAATTTTATTTTATTTTAGAGAGAGAGAGACAGAATGGAGAAGAGGGTCAGAGGGGGGGAAACAGAGAGATAGAGAGAGAATCTTAACCAGGCTTCGTGCTCAGCATGAAGCCCAACGCTGGGCTCTGTCTCACAAGCAGGAGATCATGATCTGAGCCAAAATCACGAGTCAGATACTTAACTGACTGAGTCACCCAGGTGTCCCAAAGGTTAATGATTTAAAGGAGTCAAGCTTCTACATAGTGTTCCATTTGTATGAAATGTCCAGAATAGGCCAAATCATACAGACAGAAAGTTGATTGGTGGTTGAGTAGAGCTTGGAAGAGGGGGAAATGGAGAATGACTGCTGATGGATTTCTTATGGGAGTGATGAAAACGTTCTAACATTGATTGTGGTAATGGTGGCACAGCTCTGAAGATATTGAAAACCATTGAATTGTACACTTTAAATGGTGAATTGTATGGTATGTGAATTTTATCTCAATAAAGCTGTCATGAAGGTGGGAGCAGCCTGATGTTTGCCAGTTCAGATTTAGAAGGTGCCACTAGCCCCCTGCTATGGTCAAGAATCAACTATAAATAACTCCAACCTATTAAAATAGCCAAACACAAATAACCTATAACCTTGGCCAGTATGAGGTGGTATTATTTTACTTTGGGATCTAGTGGTATTATTCTAATTTGGGATCTAGTAAAATCTGTAACCCTAGAAAAGTATCAAAATAAATATTACTTATAAATATAGAAATAATGAAAAAATAAAACTATGGTTTTAAAATTTTCAAATTCGATTTAAATGTAGCTCTAGCCTTTGTGATTATTTGACTTTTGTGTTTCTGTTGGTCCTTTGGTGTGTTAGGATGTTTGAAATGTTCAGAGAGGTGATCATATTGGATTTATGAATGTAATTTGAGTTGTTTAAGGGAATTTAATTACGTTTTTGCAGTGATCATGAAGATAAACTCCCCAGCACTCATTCACTCTGGGATAATTAGTAAAAGCCAAATGGCAGTCCCATTCTCCTTGCCAGCGATTGGTCTAGGAATAGGCATGTGGCACAGCTTTGATCAATGAGTTGTAAGTCAAAGTTCACCTAGGAATTTCTGGGAGAGGTTTCCACAGTTTTGTGCCCTGCCCCCCCACATCTCCCTAAGAGGAAATAAAAGAGTCTCACCTCCTTCTCTGAATTGTTGTGTCTGGATATGATAATGTCATGGCAGCAGCCACATTGTGACAAGCCTGAGGGTGCTGCCAATACACGGAGAAGGGCAGAACCCAAGAGAGCCACAACAAAATGGAGCTGGAGCCCAGCTGTACCACATCCACAGCCCACCCCACCTCAGAGCTTCACGTTGTATGAGATAATACATTTCCTTGTTATTTAAGCCACTTTGAGCTAGGGTTTTCTGTTATTGTCACCCCACATAAATATAAGTTGCAACCCAGAGATAGTGCTACTAGGAATTTATCCAAAGGATACAGGAGTGCTGATTCATAGGGGCACATGTACCCCAATGTTTATAGCAGCACTTTCTTTTTTCTTTTTTTTAAATTTTTTTTCAATGTTTATTTATTTTTGAGAGACAGAGAGAGACAGAGCACGAGTGGGGTAGGGGCAGAGAAGAGGGAGACACAGAATCTGAAGCTGGCTACAGGCTCTGAGCTGTCAGCACAGGACCCAATGCGGGCTCAAACCCACAAACTGTGAGATCATGACCTGAGCTGAAGTCAGATGCTTAACCGACTGAGCCACCCAGGCAACCCGCAGCACTTTTAACAATAGCCAAATTATGGAAAGAGCCCAAATGTCCATCAACTGATGAATGGATAAAGAAGATGTGGTTTATATATACAATGGAATACTACTTGGCAATGAGAAAGAATGAAATCCTGCCATTTGCAACAACATGGGGATGTAACTGGAGGGTATTAGACTGAGTGAAATAAGTCAGTCAGAGGAAGACAGATATCATATGTTTTCACTGGCATGTGGAACCTGAGAAACTTAGCAGAGGACCGTGGGGGGGAGGGAAGGGGAAAAATAGTTTCAAACAGAGAGGAAGGCAAACCATAAGAGACTCTTGAATGTGGAGAATAAACTGAGGATTGATGGGGGGCGGGGAAGGGGGAAATGAGTGATAGGCATTGAGGAGGGCACTTGTTGGGATGAGCACTGGCTGTTGTATATAAATGATGAATCATGGGAATCTACCCCCCAAACCAAGAGCACACTATATACACTATATGTTAGCTAACTTGACAATAAATTAAAAAAAAAAAAAAAATGACTTAAATAAAACACCTGAAAGCATAAAACTCCTAGATGTAAACAACAAAGAAAGTTCCTTGATAAATAAATAAATAAATAAATAAATAAATGTTATAATCAGGATTTAAATGTAAAAACATAATTTAAGAAATTTTTATTTTCTATGTTTTATTAAGCTTGTAAATTTGATAAATTGTGCATCTGTCATCTTGATACTGGAAGTTGCAGTGTTCCTCTGCACACACAGAAGCCCTTGGACTTTAAAGAACCTAGAAATAGTGCCAAGAGATAAATTTCAAATATGGATTCATCCCCTGGGGGCACCTGGGTGGCTCAGTTGGTTAAGCGTCTTACTCTTGATTTCGGCTCAGGTCATGATCTCACAGTTGTGGAATTGAGCCCTCTGTGGAGCTCCATGCTGAGCACAGAACCTGCTTGGGATTCTCTCTCTCCCTCTCTCTCTGCTCCTCCCCTGCTTGTGCTTTTTCTCTCCCAAAATAAGTAAAATAAACATTTAAAACCATTTTTTTAAGAGAGGGATTCATCCCCTTGATCCTCATATGAAGACCTGCTGGTAACATGACACATGTATTCAACTGTAGCATTAAGTATAAACTCAGAAAAGACATAATCAGCAGGAGTCACAGATACTGACTTCTTCTGGTATCATTTCTGGTGGAGGAAGAGAGGTTATAGGAAACCCAAAGGAACAAAACACTAGTAGCCATGCTCTCCATCAATGACCAAAGAGGATTTCACAGGCCAAGAGTCCCCAACTCAAATGCCTTTAGGGTTCAGGCAATTTCCGTGACTGAAATTGAGTGGAAGTGAGGCAGAAGGAAATGGTGGTCCCATCTGCAGGGAGCACCTCCCCACTCAGACTGATGATGCTAATATGAGAAAAACCTACAGCTTCAGTGTTGCCAGATCTTCCCTTTTCCAAGAAAAGCCAGAAACCTGGATCATGTGAATTTTTAGACCAGGGTAACCAATTCAAGTTCAAAAACAAAAACAAGACATTGTGTGGCCAAACAGAACACATCTATAGGCTATCCATGGGCTGCCAGTTTGCAAACTCACCCCATACGTTTGCAGCATGTCCATAGAGTAGACAAGTGAAAAAGTTGAGACATCTGCCCTGTGTTGCCAGGGAGAGCAAACATTTCCCTCCCACAGGTGCTTTTTAGACATTTACATTCAGGGCCGCATAGCTGGAAAGATGTGATTCCTACCAACAGCCCAGCAAGAAGGATTACCTGCAAAACACAAGGCACCTACGGAGTGATCTGTTTACTTGGGGCTGTTTAAATGTTGTCCTCTGCTTAAATTTTGAAGACCGACAGGACACACAATTTGCATTTCAATCCTTGCCAGAGCCAAGTTGGGTAACAGGGATTAGCCACCAATGTGATCAGTCCTGCTGAACTCCTTTGCTGTGTTCCTAGACTTTCGAAACTAGGAGCAACCATTCACTTGCAAATGAAAAACTGAGAGAGACTGAGACTGCTAGCCCCAGTGAGATAGGAGTCTTAGGAGAGCTGGAGTCTCATCACAGGGCTCTGGAGATTCCCAGCATCATCCGGCACAGTCGGTGGTCTGCAGGGATCACACAACAAATATTCTCTGGTTTCTTGAAGATTAGAATAAACCCAAGGCCTGTGAATGCCTCTGACTCACAGAAAAGTGTGCTCATTTTCATGGGTCTATTTGTGTATTATTTTAAAATACGTGCGATATGACACATTATAGCAGGAGGAACTTAGGTTAGATATTAAGAACAATTTCCTGACTAACAGGTTCTGAAACATTAGAGCAGGTTACGAATGAGGAAGTAGAGGCTCCATCTCTGCTGGACATTTCCGCTAGGGTAAACGCCTAATTCTGTTGGTCAGATGTTATCACTGAAGTCAGTGGTGTTTGTGTGATATGTCTCCTCTAGTCTGCTCTTCACTCTTTTTTTTGGTAAAGATTTTATTTTTAAGTAATCTCTATACCCAACTTGGGGTTCAAACTCACAACCCTGAGATCAAGACTCACATGTTCTACTGACTGAGGCACGCCCGGCTCTTAACTCTTTTTTTTTTTTTTTTTTTTTTTTTAATGTTTACTTATTTTTGAGAGAGAGAGAGAGCCAGCAGGGGAGGGGCAGAGAGAGAGGGAGACACAGACTCTGAAGCAAGCTCCAGGCTCTGAGCTATCAGCAGAAAGCCCAATGCAGGGCTCAAACCCATCAACCATGAGATCATGACCTGAGCTGAAGTCAGATGCTTAACCGACTGAGCCACCCAGGCGCCCCCCTGCTCTTCACTCTTAATAAGAGCTGCCATTTATAAAGGGTCAACATGCTCACTGTTGTAAGTCCCTTATCTTCCTAAGTCCTCAAGGAAATCCAGTAAGATAAATCATCCCCATTTTACAGATAAGGAAGCTGAACCTCGAGAGATGAAATAACTTGCTGAAGTTCACCCTGGCAGGGCTAGAATTAGAACCTAATTCTGTTGCATGACTTCCAAGCCCAGGCCCTTTCTGTAAGGCCATGTTGCTGCAGGTCCTTTGGCAGAGCACCTATGACTACCTGAGGGGAAAAGAGACCAAAGGCAGGTTCAGGCAAAGAAAATATTATCCAAAACAGTTATGAGAGCACTGCTGAGGTCCAAAGAAGAAGCCAGTGTCAGGAATAAAGATAAGATGCCAACCAAGGAGGAGACAGAGACACAAAGGGGAGGCAAGGTCAGATCCTGGAAGTCAAGGGATATCCTTCTAGAAATGAGTTTGCACTGACTTGGACAGTCCAGGAAGTGAATTAGTGAACAGGGAGTTCCTTTTAAGCAACACCCAGCTTGTGTTGCCAAGCCTGTCAAGCACCAGGCTGGGTGCTGCTGACCCGCCCAGCTCAAATTTTCCTTTGGTGACTCCTGACTTGCTAACAATGCCCTTAGACAATTCCCATTCCCACCGTCCCACCCACCAGCAATTGTCTTTGATGTACAGGAGCTGAAACACTGTTTCCAACAACGACTCTGCAAGGTAGTCAGGTGTTTATGTTCAGGTTCAGAATACCTGTAACGGTGAAACTTCCCTTCTCTAAAACATTGTCCCTTTTGTTTCTGCCCTGCTAGGGCCCGGGTTCCCTGAATAGCATCATTGCTACAACATAAGAGAGGGCAGGCTGAAAATTAGTGGGCCCCTACAACCCCGATATATGACACGTTAAGCCACACTGCCTTTCCTACTTAACACTTGTGGCTGAAAAGAGTTTCTCCATCGTAGAATCAGCCAAAGAGCAGCTCCAAGAAAACTCTGGAGAGTTTTCAAGAGATAATCTGGGTCCCTTTTTTGTTCTATTGAAGTATAATGAACATACAGTGTTACATTAGTTTCAGATGTACAACATAGTGATTTGACAATTCTGTACATTCCTCGGTGCTCATCACCAGTGTGGCTACCATCTGTCACCATACAATGTTATTACAATCTTCTTGACTGTGTTTCCCATGCTGTACTTTTCATCTCCGTGACTTATTTATTTTATAACTGGAAGTTTGTACCTCTTTTTTTTTTTTTTTAATGTTTATTTATTTTTGAGAAAGAGAGAGACAGAGCACGAGTGGTGGAAGGGGCAGAGAGAGAGGGAGACACAGAATTCGAAGCAGGCTGCAGGCTCTGAGCTGTCAGCCCAGAGCCCGAGGCAGGGCTGGAACTCACAAACTGGGAGACCATTACCTGAGCTGAAGTCAGATGCTCAACTGACTGAGCCACCCAGGCGCCCCTGGAAGTTTGTACCTCTTAAGAGCTTGTTTTCCCAAACTCCAGTTGGCCTTAGCAGCTCCAGACTCTGTGCTCAAATAGGAAATCTAAGGAAATGAGCTTAACCACAGAGACACAGGAGAACAGACTCACTGGGCTGAGCTTCCAGCTGTTCGACTAGAACTCATAGCCACTTCCTTTCATCAAACTCAAAACTTCCTGGAAACTCAGGCCTCCAGGATCAGGAGGCAGGCTCAAACCTACCCTTTGGTCAGTGCCTTTGGGAAGTTTCTTCATTCAGTCTGTGCTTTCCTGAAGCACATTCCTCTGTAATAAGGTCAGGGAGAGAAAAATAAAGAAGAAAACAAACAAACAAACAAACAAACTTTTCTTTTTTCTGACTGGTCTTAGCTTGGCCAGGTCAATAAATCAATGCAAGGACACATCTGCCTGAAATTATTTCTCTCACCCCACTCTCCACTCACTATGGAGAAAACCAGAGCCGTCTTATCTATGACTCCAGTGGAAGGCTAAAGCTCTCCAAAGACTTCTCAGAGTTTGACCTATGGATTAACAGAATTCTGGGGAATGCTTTGGATTTAGGTTCATTCAGTTATCACACAATCATTTATTGGGTAGCACCTATTTTCTAGGTGCTGAGTTAGGAGAGGTGAGTACTCCAGAGATGACTACAGCACAGACCCTGCTCTCTAGCTGCTCAGAGTGTGGGGGAAGACAAAGCACGACTTAGATGAGTGTAGATAGAAGGGAGAAAACGCTAAGTGCCTCAAGAGAGCGAGAACCACATAATAATCATTATTTATATTTGAATGGGACTTTCTGAAGTCCGTTTCCTTCTATCAACTCATTTGTTCCTCAGCACACCCGTGGAGGACATCTACAGTGATTCTTCTTCAGCATCCTCTCACTGTCCTGATAAATGTAACCCGACTTCTCACTGGAGAATCTCCATCTACCCACTGTCATCCCGTGTGCTGCTGCCAGGACAACCCCCAGTATCTGAGGTAGGACAAATCTCCTGGGTCACAGCCAATCTGAGCATCCAATTCTCCTGGCTGTAGTGACCACCTCAGAGACAGGAACATGACCTAAGGAAAGCAACGAGAATTTAGTTGGAACTTCTGCAAAAGAAGTTCTCAGGCTTGTCCCCTGCAGTTGAAGAAAAAGACTCTGGATTCTGGGACTACTGCCACCCGTTTTGTCACTCTTTGAACTTGAGCCTGAAGGAGGCAGTAAAAGGCAGAGCTGACAGAACAAGAATGTAAATGTCCTGATGATATCATTTGAGCTTTGAATTCACCCATGCCTGAAGCCATCTCTGTCCCTAGACCTATGTAAACCAATAAGTGCACTTTTGTTAGAAGCAATTTGGTTTGGGTTTTCTGTCACTCCAAACAAAGAGTCATAAAAAAGGTTCTAACTCTGTGAGATAAATATTTCCATCTCCATGTTATAAAAGAAAAGCCGAAGGTCACATATGTAAAAAAGGGACAGCTAAGAAGTAGCAGAGCCTTGTCTGCAGCCCACAAGTCCTGATATCAATTTGCAGGACTTTGAAAGACAGGGTGGGGGCTCCTGGGTGGCTCGATCTGTTAAACATCTGACTTCGGTTCAGGTCATGATCTCGCAGTCAGTGAGTTCCAGCCCCACATCGGGCTCTGTGCTAACAGCTCAGAGCCTAGAACCTGCTTCAGATCCTCTGTCACCCTCTCTCTCTGCTCCCTAACTTGCTCATGTTCTCTTTCTCAAAAATAAATAAAACAGAAAGAGAGAAAGAAAGAAAGAAAGAAAGAAAGAAAGAAAGAAAGAAAGAAAGGAAGAAAGAAAGAAAGAAAGGTTGGATTTCACCAGAGCTGATGGCAAAGGTACTATGGGTAAAAGGAGCCTTACATGCAAGATTGTGGATATGAGAAACTCAGGGGTAGCTGGACAATAGCAAGTACTTCGATTTCTCAAATGCATGGGGTGTATAAGAAAAGATAACAGAACATATATTTATGAATAGAATGTTTGGGGAACTTGTAATTTATTCTGAAGCTCAATAATTTCCAAATGACCAGAGAGAGAGAGAGAGAATGAGTGGGGAAGGGGCAGAGAGAAAGGGAAACACAGAATCGGAAGCAGGTTCCAGGCTCCGAACTTTCAGCACAGAGCCTGACGTGGAGCTCCAACTCATGAACTTGGAGATCATGACCTGAGCTGAAGTTGTACGCTTAACTGATTGAGCCACCCAGGCACCCCTCCAAATTCCACTGTATTAAAGATTGACTTAGGGGCGCCTGGGTGGCGCAGTCGGTTAAGCGTCCGACTTCAGCCAGGTCACGATCTCGCGGTCCGTGAGTTCGAGCCCCGCGTCAGGCTCTGGGCTGATGGCTCGGAGCCTGGAGCCTGTTTCCGATTCTGTGTCTCCCTCTCTCTCTGCCCCTCCCCCGTTCATGCTCTGTCTCTCTCTGTCCCAAAAATAAATAAAAAACGTTGAAAAAAAAAAAAAATTAAAAAAAAAAAAAAAAAAAAAAAAAAAAAAAAAAAAGATTGACTTCAAGTGACCAGAACTCAATTTTGGCTAGCTTAGTTGTACAAGATCTTGAGGATGAGGCTTATTGGCCCAGGAAAGAAGACTCAAAAGAACCCAGTGAGGAGAGAGCATCAAACTCTTTGCTTTGAGTTCCAAAATGGTAGCTTGAAACCAGGACAAGATCTCTCTGAGACTGAAAGCAAGAAAGGGAAATTCTCAGGAAGCAGAAATCAGAGTCAAAGCTAGCATGGTGAGCAGAATGTGAAGCTGGAACAGAATAGGCCTTACAGATTAAGGATGAGATTTTAACATTGGTGTGGCAACAGAAGATGGGGCCTTGTGCCCTGGCAAGTCCTAGACTTGTAACAAAGGTCCTACATGCTCTCCATAGGAAGATAGAAAAAACCTGTTTACCAGCCAGGGGAAGGAGCAAGAAAACTTGCCATTGGCCTGGGTCACAGGGAGAAAAACAATCATCTGTGATAAATTGGAACCCCAGGGCTGTTTCTGCACTAGCATGGGACCTGAACTCACAGGTATATCAGGTCCTGTGCATTATCCATCAGGTGCAGGTCACAAGATGTTGAGCAATATACAAACAAATTCATACCTAGATAGTATAATAAAATTGGAGAACATCAATTACAAGAAACAAAAATCTATCATCTATGAAAAAAGACAAGAGTACCTACAAAAGACTAGCAAACTGAATGTAGTAAGCTACTTATCAGCGACAGTTATTGCCAGAAGACAAAGAGGGATCTTAAAACTGCTAATCTATTGAGCTACAAAGGACAAGAATGAGAATCAGAAGAGTGCCAGGTAATCAAGCAGAGTGATGTTTTAAGAACCAGGCAGTAAGGCAGCATTATTTACCATAACCATCAGTGAATAAATAGATAAAGAAAATGTGATTCACAGACACACATGCATATATATACAATGGAATATTATTCAGCCACATAAAAGGAAATCTGTCATTTGTGACAACATGGATAGACCTTAAGGACATTGTGCTAAGTGAAATAAGGCAGAGAAAGACAAATACTGTGTAATTTCACTTATATGTAGAGTCTAAAAGATAAATAAATAAAAAACTCATAGATACAGAGAACAGAGTGGCTACCAAAGGTGAGGGTTAGAGGAGTGGGCAAAGCAGGTGAAAGTAGTCAAAAGGTACAAACTTCCAGGAGCATCTGGGTGGCTCAGCTGGTTGAGCATCTGACTTCAGCTAAAGTCATGACCTCACAGTCCATGAGTTAGAGCCCTGTGTTGGGCTCAGTGCTGACAGCCCAGAGTCTGGAGCCTGCTTTGGATTCTGTGTCTCCCTCTTTGTCTGCCCCTCCCTGGCTTGTGCTCTGTTTCTCTCTGTCTCTCAAAAATAAATGAATGTTTAAAAAAAAATTTTTTAGAAAGGTACAAACTTCCAGTTAGAAGATAAATAAGCCATGCCGATACAACATAGAGCATGATAACTAATTAACAATACTGCATCATATATTTGAAAGTTGCTAACATAATAGATTTTATAGGTTCTAATTACAAGGAAAATATTGTAAATGTATGTGGAAATGGATGTTAACCAAAACTATTGTGGTAATCATTTGCAATATATACATATGTCAAATCATTATGTTGCACACCTAAAACTTACATGATGTTATACACCAATTATATCACTATTAAAAAAAAAGGCAGTAACTTATGTCAAAACCAGCCAAATAGTCAAGAACATTAGGACAGAGAAATGTCCATTAGGGTTGGCAACATAGAGATCATGAGTGAATCTGACTTAATGGTTTCAATAGAGGGTTAGAGGACAGAAAGCAGGTGTGAGGAGGTTGACGTCAATACAAGGAAGTATATTTATATCTCCAAAACCCCTTTGCTTCAAACCCCTTTGCTTCACATAGCAATGACATTTAAAATGTAAAAAAAAATTTAAAAATTAAAAATAAAAATTATTTTTTAAAAAGACATAGCTAACTCTTACATATCTCCATGAACCAAAAATGGAATAGAAACACAGTACAACGAGTGGGGTGAAGTCTCAGGCTTAGGGATTCTAAGTCTAGAAATTGGACAGTGGCAGCTGGGCAAGAGTTCAGCTTCTGTGGGGATAAAGTGCTCCCCTCAGTGTAGGAGACTGATGCTCACAGCTTGAGACCAGAGGCTGATGTAGGCTCCACAGCTTATTTAAAAAAAAAAAAAAAAAAAAAAAAAAAAAAAAAAGCTGAAGAAAATAGCTGTCAATTTGTGGGTGCTGACTTTATTTGAGCCCAAGGAGGTAAGAAACAAAGAGAAATTGTCAAGTCGTCTTGTCTACTGGCTCCATAACTAGATCTGCCATATCCCTAATATCCAGGGGTGGAAAATCATGATTAGGGGCCCTGGCTCTGGACTGATGACCAGACAGTCAGATGGAGGCATCCTGGGAAGGGAGGAGAGAAAGTAAGAGAAACAGAAAAATCAAACAAAAACAAATACTTTCTCACACAAAAGCTTACAAATCGTAGTTCCAAAACATATGAAAGAACTAATGGTGAGGAAGCTAGACTTTGAAATTAACAATCCAATCACACATTTTCTCAAATTTTCTCTGGAAATTTGGAAAAGAGTATAAAAAGACTTTAAAATAGTATGTTGAAAATGTTCAGAGATGAATGTACACCATTTCAAAAAGGAAAGTGTGAAGCAAAAATAAGCAGAAATGAAACAAATATAAATGATAACCAATTAGAAATCCTTGAAATGAAAAATACCCTAGGAGTGCCTGGCTGTCTCAGTCAGTGGAGCGTGTGACTCTTGATCTTGGGGTCGTGAGTTAGAGCCCCACGCTGGGGGTAGAGATTGCTTAAAAAATAAAATAAGAAGAGAAAAATACCCTAATTGAAATCTAAGAGGCCATAAATGGAAGAAATTGTAGAGTCATCTACTCTCAAAGAGTATATTAGAAAATTGGAAGAGAGAACTGAGGGACTCACTCAGAATGTAGCTTGAGATAAACAAAAAGAAACAACAGTTAAAAATATGAAGGGAGTGCCTGGGTGCCTCAGTCAGTTAAGAGTCTGACTCTTGATTTTGACTCAGGTCATATCTCATGGTTCACAGGATCAGGCCCTGAGTTGGGCTCTGTGCTGACAGCACGGAGCCTTCTTGGGATTCTCTCTATCCCTCTCTCTCTGTCCCCCCACCCCGCAAAATAAATAAATAAACCTTTTTTTTTTTTCTTTAATGGAGTATAGGGGCACCTGGATTAAGCATCTGACTCTCAATTTCTGCTCAGGTCATGATCTCAGGGTCATAAGACCGAGCTTCTGCATCAGGCTCTGCACTGGGTGTGTAGCCTGCTTGAGATTGTCTCTCTCCTTCTATCTCTCTCTCTCTCTCTCTCTCTCTCTCTCTCTCTCTCAAAATATGGAGAATAGATTAAATATGGTTTAAAGGTTTAAATATGTATATAATAGGAATTCCAGAGAAAGAGAATTGAGAGGAATGACAGAAAAAAAACAATATTTGAAGAGAAAATTACTGAGTTTTTTTTTTCCAGAATTGAAGAAAAAGCCCTAGGAATGAAAGAAATTTACACTCAGCCAAATTATTATTCACACGTGTTGAGGGAGGGGGAATCTTATCATATAAAAACTAAGAAATGTTGGGGCACCTGGGTGGCTCAGTCGGTTGAGCATCCGACTTCGGCTCAGGTCATGATCTTGTGGTCTGTGAGTTCGAGCCCTGCGTCGGGCTCTGTGCTGACAGCTCGGAGGCTGGAGCCTGCTTCAGATTCTGTGTCTCCCTCTCTCTCTGCCCCTCCCCTGCTCATGCTCTGTCTCTCTCTTTGTCAAAAATACATAAAACATTTTAAAAAATTAAAAAAATAAAACAAGAAATGTTTGCTACTCACAGGGCCTTTACTAGATGAACTACTAGATTTTTATTCTAACACATACATCTGTTCATATGTTAGCATCTCCAAAATCATAATGTGTATTACAATCAACCGGCAACTTTTATTCTTAGTTTTGTTTTCTCTTTAAAATGTCTACATTTTTATTTGCTTAGTTTTCAATGTACTTATCCTAATGTGCCATTGGACATTCGATCAGCTGTGCAAATCTCCTCTCCAGGGTATTTATTCCCCTTAGGGAATTTATTCCCCTCCTCTATCTGTTCCATCTACTTGAAGAAGTCTCCCCTGGAGGCTTCTGACTTGCTCCAGAACGTACCGGCTGTTCTCAAAGCCTGTGTCATCATCATCACCTTAGATTTTCCACTCAACATCATTTTTGAGGTTTCCTTCTCTTCTCTCTTGTGATGAAGACCAGTTCTTCTGGTTCCCATTATTCCTCCCTCTTGGTTTATCTCCTTGTTTTGGTGTAGCTAATTCTCCTATTATGTCCCAACAGTGCACTGGAAATAACATTTTTTGAGACTTTGCACATCTGAAAATATTTTTTTCCTACCCTCACTTGATAGCTTGGTAGGGTTAGAAATCTAAGTTGGAAATTATTTTTTCCTCAGCATTTTGAAGGCATTTTCCCATTGCCTCATAGTTTTCCATGAGAAAACTGACAATTCAGAGGCATCCTGAGCCATGAGCCTTTGTGGAAAACTGTTCTTTCTGTCTAAAAAGGTTTTGGAAACATCTCCTTGCCCACACTGTTCTAGAATTTCTCCATGGAGTACCAATTTTTATTCATTGATTTCTGGCACCTGGGGATTTCCCTTTCTTGCTCCCAAGCTGCCTTGTTGATATGGTCCTGTCTCGGGGCTTTAAATACCATCTATAATGACAACTAGCAAGTTCTATATCCACACCAGACCTCTCCAAACCTGCATAGTTAGCTGCTCCTTGACATCTTCCTGGGTATGTCCAATAGAAACCTCAAACTTATCATTTCAAATCTGAACTCCTAATATTCCTTCTAAACCTGCCTCTCCCTCAGCCTTCGCTTCTCAATAAATGTCATTTTTCCACATGCTGAATCTGAAAACCTCAGAGTTACCCTCAACTCTCTGTTGTGGCACACCCGCATTCAGTGCTATCGGCAAATCCTCTCAATTCTACCTTCAAAACATACCCAGAAACCAGTGAATTCTCACCATCTCCATTGCCAACACCTGGTCCAAACCAGCATTGCATCTTGCCTCAATTATTAGTTTTCAATTCAGTGGTATTAGACTGTCACTGTTGTTGCCCCCAGTAAATTACAGCTGCTGTATTCATGTTCTTAAGGGGCCCCTCCCCTCAAATCTGGGCTGGCCCTGAACCCTGCATTAAATAAGAGAATGTGGGGGCGCCTGGGTGGCTCAGTCTGATAAGCGCCCCACTCTTGATTTTGGCTCAGATCATGACCTGAGCTGAAGTCAGATGAGCCACCTGGCCACCTGGGCACCCCCAGACTTTTACATTTTTAACAGACTGTTAAAAAACAAAAAATGAGAGGAAGAATACACGACAGAGACCATGTGTGACCTGCAATGCCTAAAATATGTTACAGAAAACGTTTGCCAACCTCTGCCCAGCACAGTCTGGCCCCTTGATGACTCTGGGTTCATCTCCTCCCCTTGCTCGCCCATCCCTGGCACTCACCTAGCTCCAGGCAGACTGGCCACCTGGTCATTCCTTGCAGTTTCTCGCAGTTACTCCAAACAGCAAGGCACGCCCTTGTCCTGAGGTCTTTGTTCTGCCTTTTTCTCTGTCTGGAATGTTCTTCCCCCAGTTAGCTGTCCAACTCCTCTTCCCTCAGGTCTTTATTTGAGTGCACCTTCTCAGTGAGGCCTTATCTGACCACCTTATTGAAAATTACTATCCCCCTGAATCCCTAACTCTCTCTGCTTTATTTTTCTCTATATCAGGTCACTGTTGAATATGTACCTTTTACTTTTTGTTGCATTGCTTATTTTCTATATTCTCCCACTAAAATGTAAATGTGTAGACAGGAATCTTTGCTTTCTTCACTGACGTATTCTCAGTGACTAGAGCTGTTCCTGGTGCATTGTGGGTACTCCATGTGTATTTCTTGCATGTCCTTATGAGTCATAAAAACAATCACATCCCTCTGTTTTCTGCATAGCACTTGTCACCAGCTGCAAATGCCATATGTCGTGGTCTGTCCATGAACTCCATGAAAAGTGGGAAATGCAAAGCAGTGCTCAACAAATATCAAGTGTCCAATGTAGTATTTATTCCATAAATAAATACACATCCCACACAACTTTTCTTTACAACTTTTTTTTAAAGTTTATTTATTTTGAGAGAGAGAGAGAACCCCAAAGCAGGCTCCAGGGGAGGGGCAGAAAGGGAAGGAGAAAGAATCCCAAGCAGGCTTCTGCGCTGCCAGCATGGAGCCCGACGCAGGGCTTAATCCCAGGAACTGTGAGATTGTGACCTGAGCCAAAATGAAGAGTCTGACACTTAACTGACAAAGCTACCCAGGAACCCCATCCCACACATCTTTTAAAAGAGTGAATGGGAGGGGTGCCTGGGTGGCTCAGTCGGTTAAGAGTCTCACTTCGGCTCAGGTCATGATCTCGAGATCCGTGCGTTCGAGCCCTGCGTCGGGCTCTGTGCTGACAGCTCAGAGCCTGGAGCCTGTTTCAGATTCTGTGTCTCCCTCTCTCTCTGACCCTCCCCCATTCATGCTCTGTCTCTCTCTGTCTCAAAAATAAATAAACGTTAAAAAAAAAAATTAAAAAAAAAAGAGTGAATGGGAAGTAAGGAGGTAGAAACATAGTAAGTTAACAACTTTTTTTTTTTACTTTTTTTAAAATTTATTTATTTATTTTGAGAGACAGAGCATGTGGGGGAGAGACAGGGGCAGGTGCAGAGAGAGAGACAGAGAAAGAACCCCAAAGCAGGCTCCACACTGTCAGTACAGAGTCCTATGTAGGGCTCAACCTCACAAACCGTGAGACCATGACCTGAGCCAAAATCAAAAGTCAGTCGCTCAACCAACTGAGCCATCCAGGCATCCGAAGTCAACAACTTTTTCAAGAATTTTGCTGTGAATGGAAGTGGAGAAATGGAATGGTGACTGGAAAAGGATATAGGGTCAAGGGAGGGTTACAAATGGGGATAAAAGGAATAATCCAGATTGACACATACATTATTAGCATAGGAAAACGAAGAGGATTAGGGAAACAGTTCTTGAAGAGGTAAGCAACAGGATGCAGAGCCTAGGAGGAGAGGTTGGCTCCTAATGGGCAGAGATCTTTCCTTCCCTTGAACTGACATGTGGGGGGTGAAATTAAGAGGTGGGTGGGAGATTGGAGATTTGAGAAGAGAAGGCAGAAGAGTGTGGAGACACAGACCTTCCTAGGGAAATGTGAAGGGACAGCCAGGCAGTCATCGAGGGCTCATCTGGGGTCAATAATAATGAATTTCAACAAAAGCAGTCACCCCATTTGTAATTTTTCTTAAGCTGCATCCAGCTACTTGGTTGCAGGTACAGAGAAGACAGAGTTAGGTTCAGTCAGGGTGACTGCAGCAAAGCAGTGATTCTCAGTGCATGGTCCCCAGACCAGCAGTGTCAGAATCATTAAAAGCTGGTAAGAAATGCATATTCCCAGACCTCACCACAGACCTCCTGATTCAGAAACTCTGCAATAGGGCTCAGCAATCTGTGCTTTTAGAAGCCTTTCAGATGATTCTAATGCTATGCCCAGTCAAGGCTGATCAGCACTGCAATAAAAGGAAAGAAGAATGAGAGAGCTAAGGATTCTTATAAGGGAATAATTATAATGGCAGGCTATAGAGTCTAAATTGTAAAAGAAAATAAGCCATGAGGGGGCTGATCAATAATGATAAAGTGGTGACATCAATGTCTTAAAATATAATAAGATAAATAATTATAATATGGTGGATTTATGTTCTATTGCTGCCATAGCAAATTACCACAAATTAAGTGGCTCAAAACAACAGCCATGGTGGGACACCTGGGTGGCTCAGTTGGTTAAACATTTGACTCTTGATTTTGGCTCAGGTCATGATCTCACAGTTCATGGGTTTAAGCCCCGTATCAGGTTCTGTGCTGAGAGCTCAGAGCCTGGAACCTGCTTCTGATTCTGTGTCTCCCTCTCTCTCTGCCCCTCCCCTGCTAGTGCTCTGTCTCTCTCTCTCAAAAATAAATAAAAATAAACATTTTTTAAAAATCATCTCTTTAAACAGGAAACCTATAGTAAGACTTTGTGTCTCCCCCTGCTCTATACATATTTCTGTTAGGTTTGAAGCACCACATTGGAAATGGGATAACTTGGCACATGTTGAGGTGTTCCAATTTAGATATATGTAGAATGGGTCCAAGGAATAATCACAAACTTTATTACTTCTTTCCGTTCCAGACTGCTGTTAAAGAATGGGCTGCTTCAGAGGCAGAATCCTGTGAGAGCAAAGCAAAGAGAAGTTTGGTAGGAAATACTAAGAGTGGAAGCATCTTCTATCATCGGGGTACAAACTCAGGGCAAGGCTCTCTTGCCTTACCTAGCCAGTCAATTTAGATCTAGAATTCAGGTGACATGTGTTTGATGGAAACACATGTTTATTGAAATCAAAAAAATAAATCCTGGGGACACTTGGGTGACTCAATCAGGTAAGCATCCAACTTCAGCTCAGGTCATGGTCTCACAGTTCATGGGTTCCAGCCCCACATTGAGCTCTGTGCTGGAAGTGTAGAGCCCAGAGCCTGCTTTGGATTCTGGGTATCCTTTTCTCTCTGCACCTCCCCAACTTGTACTCTGTCTCTCTCTCTCTCAAAAATAAATAAACATTGGGGTGCCTGAGTGGCTCATTCGGTTGAGCGTTGGACTCTTGATTTTGGCTCAAGTCATGATCCCAGAGTTATGAGATCAAGCCCCGAGTTGGGCTCTTTGCTTCGTGTGGAGCCTGCTTGGAATTCTCCCCCTCTCTCCCTCTCTCCCTCTCTCCCTCTGCCCCTTTGCCCTGCTTGCACAAACTCTCTCTTTCTCAAAAAAAAAAAAAAAAAAAAGATACAGTTTATTTTTTATTTTTTTAATGTTTATTTCTGAGAGACAAAGAGACAGAGCGCCAGCAAGGGGAGGGACAGAGAGAGAGGGAGACACAGAATCCAAAGCAGGCTCCGGGCTCTGAGCTGTCAGCACTGAGCCTGACATGGGGCTCAAACTCCTGAATTGGGAGATCATGACCTGAGCCAAAGTTGGATGCTTAACCGACCCAGGGGCCCCAGAGCATTTTATTTTTTTTTAATTATATTGGCAGGGCACCTGGGTGGCTCAGTGGGTTAAGTGGCCAACTTTAGGTCATGATCTCGTGGGTTATGAGATCGAGCCCCACGTCGGGCTCTGTACTAACATAGCCTGCTTGGAATTCTCTCTCTCCCTCTCTCTCTCTGCCTCTTCCCCACTGTGCTCTCTCTCTCTCTGTATCAAAATAAAAATAAACTTAAAACAAGTTATATTGGCAAGGCATATTAAAATTAATATTTTTATGTTCCAAATTCTGAGTATATTGGGTTAAATAAGATGCCTCTATGAAAGAAAAAGATACAAGTAACATTAATTTGTTAAGTCTTGGTAAAGCTTTCTTGGTATGTTTCCCAGAAATTGAAAAGTGAATGAGTTTAACTGGGTAACAAATCCTTTTGAAAGTCAGGTGGTTTCCAATTCCTTAGCTTTCAACAAAACTGAAAATTGAGTTATCAGCTGATAGGTTATTAAAATTAATTTTTGATAATAGGTTGCCATGTGATTTTTGGCACATAACTCAGAAGGGGCACAAATAATCGAGAAAGACTGCAATAATAAAACCCTTTCCATTCTCATTTACTTATTATTTTATTTATTTTGAGAGAGAGAGACAGGGCAAGCAGGGGAGGGGCAGGGAGAGAGGGAGACAATGAATCTGAAGCAGGCTCCAGGCTCTGAGCTGTCAGTACAGAGCCTGATGTGGGGCTTGAACTCACTAACCACAAGATCATGACCTGAGCTGAAGTAGGATGCTCTCAACCAACTGAGCCACCCAGGGACCACTCATTTACTTATTTATGTAAACGAGGTAATATTTAACCACCAATACATGGGCTAATAAAAACACAGGCCCAAGAGAGACATTTTCACTAAAATTTTTTTTCTTGTTAATAATTATTTATAATTTATAATATATTGCTTTGATCAATTTTGTACTAATAATAATTGTAATGCTATTCAGTCCAAAAGAAATTTAGCACCTGTAACCTAATGATCATAGGAAATTTTTTTATTTCAAATCTTATATATTTTGTTATTACAAACAAGAATAATAAGGTAATCAGTAAAAGACTTTCAAGGATAAGAATATGTTACATCAAGATAAAATATTGTGGGGAGAAGGGCAATGGATTTTACAAACTCAAGAAAAAAATGGCACAAGATAAAATTCCAACTTTAAAGAAGAACTTGTTTGTCCGTTTTTTTAAAAAATGGATAATGGTAGGGGTGACTGGGCGGCTCAGTCGGTTGAGCATCCGACTTTGGCCCAGGTCATGATCCCACCCTTCGTGGGTTTGAGCCATGTGTTGGGCTCTGTGCTGACAGCTCAGAGCCTGGATCCTGCTTCAGATTCTGTGTCTCCCTCTCTCTGCCCCCCCACTCTGTCTGTCTCCCAAAATAAACATTAAAAAAATTATTTTAAAAAAATGGATAATGGAAAAAAATTTTTTAAAAATGGATAATGGTAGGCACTGAGCTGCCATGGTATTTAGAGTCTTTTTTTTTTTTTTTTTTTTATTTTAAGTAGGCTCCATGCTCAACATAAGGCTCCAACTCAGGACCCTGAGATCAAGAGCCACATGCTCTACCAACTGAGCCAACCAGGCACCCCTACGATGGTATTTAGTTTCTATTAGATACATTTTTTATTAAAAAAATTTTTTTTATATATTTATTTATTTTTGAGAGACAGAGCATGAGCAGGGGAGGGGCAGAGAGAGAGAAGGAGACACAGAATCAGAAGCAGGCTCCAGGCTCTGAGCTCTCAGCACAGAGCCCGACATGGGGCTTGAACCCATGAACTGTGAGATCATGACCTGAGCCAAAATTGGACACTTAACCAACTGAGCCACCCAGGTGCTCCTCTGTTAGATACATTTTTTAAAGGTTTTATACCAATTTTATTTTATTTAAATTTTTTTTTTAATGTTTATTTTTGAGAGAGTCACAGAATGCAAGTGGGGGAGGGGCAGAGAGAGAGGTAGACACAGAATCTGAAGCAGACTCCAGGGTCTGAACTGTCAGCACAGAGCCTGATGCAGGGCTCAAACTCAAGAGCCGTGAGATCATGACCTGAGTCAAAGTAGGATGTCCAACAAACTGAGACACCCAGGCACCCCTGTAATAGCAATTTTAAATGTCAGTATATGAAATAAGACAGAAATTATTATATCCTTTGAAATTATTCAAGCTTATGATACAAATTCTAAAACTGATTTTGGAGAACACAGAAACTCGAAAGTTCAAAGACTGCTGGCTGAAGACAATAGCAGGAAATATCTGGCCTATAGGTGCATCAATGTATCTTTGCTGAATTTAATTATCAGCAAAGGTAAGACTAGAGGCAGGAGACCAATAGGAAATTGTTACCATAGTCCATTCACTCTGAATATTAATTGATGGCCTGACTGGCCAGTCTGTGCTGGGAGCTGTACTATGCTCCTGACATCAAATAATAACCATGGCCTTGCCTTCAGGAGTTCACAGGCCTGGAGAAAGAGAATGAGGGCTAAACATGGCAGGAATATCGAGGGTGGAGTTCAGCAGACAGGTGTCAATGTCTGTGTTTTTACCCATATTTTCCTTTTTCTTAAGTTTATTTATTTTTGAAAGAGAGAGAGAGAGAATGCATGCAAGCAGTGCAGAGAGAAAGAAAGAGAGAGAGAGAGAGAGAGAGAGAGAGAGAGAGAACCACAGCAGCTTCCCAGCTGTCAGCACAGAGCCTGATGTGGAGCTCTTAGATCGTGACCTGAGCTGAAATCAAGAGTCCAACTTAGCCACCCAGGTGCCCCAACCACCAATTTTTTAAAAACAAAAACAAGGGGGCGCCTGGGTGGCGCAGTCGGTTAAGCGTCCGACTTCAGCCAGGTCACGATCTCGCGGTCCGTGAGTTCGAGCCCCACATCAGGCTCTGGGCTGATGGCTCGGAGCCCGGAGCCTGTTTCCGATTCTGTGTCTCCCCCTCTCTCTCTGCCCCTCCCCCCCTTCATGCTCTGTCTCTCTCTGTCCCAAAAATAAATAAAAAACGTTGAAAAAAAAAAAATTAAAAAAAAAAAAACAAACAAACAAAAATAAGTCCTGCTCATTTTAAGAATTCAAATAACACCAAATATAAAAAGTGAAAGGTCATCTTTGTCCCACACCATCCTTCTTCTGCAACCACAGTTACATAACGGGATGATTTTTATGATACCACACCCCAAGTAGGAAAGGATGTGGAGTAAGTTATGCACACAGGCACATGCTCAGTGTAGGTTAAGGATGAAACTGCTATATCCTTTGTGTATCCTTTGCTTCTGGATTCCGGGGCCCAGTGAGCTTTGTGCATAACCCCTGCAGGCAGATTTTCTTCCTGGGGCAGTGCTAACCCTAGTTCCAATTCATCTCACCCCTTTCTGAAACTTGCATGTTTGAAAACCCTGCTGGTTAACCCAGTTGAATCTCTAAATGGTCTAATTAGTAGGTCTTCCCAGCACCCCCTCCAGGGACCAGCAAGTCCTGTCTCAGAACTTGACAGACCTCAGTTCACAGGAGGTGAGGGAGGGAAGGGAAGGATGAGTAGGCTCTCAGTCTACACAGCTGCACTACAGAGCTGTTTGGGAAGCTTTGAAGCTCGGAGCCCACATCTGCTGCCCTCCTGGGCAGGAAGAGAGCAAGCTGTATTGGCCAGGGGAGCACCAGCCATTCACTTCACTCTTTTTTCACTTTTCTCACTTCTGAGATGTTTGGCAGTTCATACAACAAAGGCAGATGATAAAGTGTGCCTATAGAGTGGAAAAACGTGCAGCCATTAAAAACACAGATTGTGGAAGCGCCTGGGTGGCTCAGTCGGTTAAGCAGCCAGCTTTGGCTCAGGTCATGATCTCCCAGTTCATGAGTTCGAATCCCATGTCGGCCATTTGCTGACAGCTCAGAACATGGAGCCTGCTTCAGATTCTGTGTCTCCCTCTATCTCTGCCCCTCCCCACCTCGCACTCTGTCTTTCTCAAAAATAACAACAACAACAAAAAATTTAAAAAAATAAAAAACGCCGATTATGAAGGCAGTAAAATGTTTATGGTATGCTAAGGAGAAGTAGTAAATCGTAAGAACAGTTCTTAATATACAATTACTGTAATTACTATACTGCTACAATCACATAATCCTATGTGTACACATAAGAGAGCTGATATTAAAAACAAAATTAGTTATTGTTGTTAGGCCTATTAGTGGGATTATGAGTGGTTTTGCAGGTTTTTTTCTTCACACACACACACACACACACACACACACACACACACAATTTGCATTCTTTTTTTCCTTAAAAGGAACACGTTTTAACTTCCTGGGCACATCAGCTGAGGAAAATCCCAGCCCAGTGAAGTCAGCACCTAAGTTCCCCCAGAGACTCCGATGCCTGAAGGGAGAGGTCCTGGGCTAAGCATGTGCAGAGGGCTGCCCCAGAGGCCGAAACCAAGTGTAAATGAGACATGTGGTATTTGCATGACTAACCCAGGGAAAAAACCCACCAGAGAGTTATTTCTATTTAAGCACAGAAAAATGCAGAAGTAAATCTCCTTGAACCTAACTTGACTTTAAAAGGAAACCAAACCTGCCCCTGAAGTTTTTGCTAGGTGGGGGGTGGGAAGACCTTTTGTAAGGAGAGAGAGTCAAGTTCAGGCTCCAGCGACCTTCACCAGAGAACCAAACTCTTTCGGGGGGGGGGGGGGGGGTCTAGATTCCTAAGTTAGTGCAAACGGTTCTGAGTTCATAAACCCACTGAGCCTTCACTTTAGACCAGCCCTGCTTAACCAAGCTAAGTTTGTGAACTTTGGTAATCATAAAAGCTACAGAACTTCTTCCAGAAAAGTGTACATCAGCCCAAAAATTTGAAACAATTTCAGGATTTTCATTGATCCCACTCTCCCAAATCCTAAACAATCCTACTTATCCCCCAGATTAAGAACTCCTACTGGGCCCAAGTAAATACAATGTCTCACAAGTATCTAACATGAGCGCTATTTTTCAAGCCTGTTAATAGGACTGTAATGAATAAATACAAATTCATTTAAAAGAAATACTGGATTCAGAGAGTTGTTGTTGTTGTTATGTTTTCCAGAGAGACAGTAAGTGGGTAAGTCCTGGAGCATGTTGAAAGTGTTCTCCTATCCCAGGTGTCCCTCATCCTGCAGAAAGACTGTCTCTTGCTAGCGGGTCCCCTGCCCCAGGACCCAGGCATTGGAGGGCGTGGGACTCCGGATCTCAACCTTGGAGGATCTGCTAAAGCAGACCCTGACTTTTCGGGATTTTTTTGTTTTTGTCCCACCGAAATGCTGCAGCTGCTGGTTGGTTCACATGTGTTTAAGTTTTATTCTCCAATTACGACCGGGTTTTCCGGACGTGGACTGTCAGCCCGAATCCAAAGAGTTACGGGCGTGGGCCTGAGCTCGAGGTGCAGCCACTGAGGTCGCTGCGGGCGAGCACCCCGGGGTGAGCCGCTAGGGGCCCTGGCGTGGGCGGCATGTCCTGCCCGCGAGCTCCCTCCCCTGGGCGCACCGGGGCGCCGGGCCCTGACCCGGGGAGTTCACCGGCTTCTTGCCGGAGGGGCACGCAATGCGGGGCAGCAATGGCGCTGGGAGCTCTGGCTCCAGACTCGCCGTGACCTTGCGCTGGACCGCGCGGGGCCCGAGGCTATGCACTCCCTGAACAACCTCGATCTCCGCGGCTGGCGGATTAATGGGAAGAGGCAGGAGAAGGGTGCATAGCGCAGCCCATTCCCCATTGCTGCCAGCTCCAGGACCATCACCCCTCCCGGCTCTGCACTCATTTCCGGAGACGTTCAAAGACCCTGTTCAGTGATTTCGACACTGGCAACCAAACAGGGCTGGTTCTAGGCGCCTGGGGCTGGCTCATACGGGGCTCATCTAACAGTATCTGGCACACAGTTAAGTGTGTGCATCTGTTGAATAAATCAATTATTTTATTTTTCACGTGTGAACCGTGTCTGCTTCAACAGCACTTCCAACAGCGAGCCCCCTGTTAGGAGTGGGTATAGTCAGTGATGTGCGAAGAAGGGTGAGGAAACAGCTGGGGACGTGGAGGGAAATGTGCGGGCCCAGAGAGCAGCTTCTCAGCGCGCCCGAAAATCAGCTTCCACAACCTGTCCGGGCGTTGCGCCTCGGTGCGGCAGATTTCCGCGCGGAAGGTCAGAACAGCAGGCCGCCTGTCCTGGGGTCAGGGGGGTGGAAAGATGCACAGAAGAGAGGCCCAGGGGTGACACTCCTCACTCGACAGCAGGGTACAGGTCCGGCTCTACTGGGTACTAAAGACGTGGGATCGGAGAAGCTCAAGGCCAGGAGTCCTGGACAGAAGGAAGCCCCAAATCTTCCCGCGGGGTGCAGAGCGACACTTCCACTTGGCTGGAAAGGCAGATACCACAGTGGTGAGCGCCCTTGCTGCCCCGTCTCCGGCTTCCCTGGTCCTGGAGGACAACGTCCGCCTCCAGGGGGCGAAATGTTCCTTCCTTTCTTCCGCGCAGGGGTTGAGATCTAAGTTAGAAGCTGAGCTCAACGGAAAAGAATGAGACTGAGCCAACAAAACGTGTATATACATAATCCTGATGGGACAAAGAATAAAGCAGTACCACCAAACACGGCAGTAAGGAAGGATTACTTAGTAAGGAATGAAAATTGGAGGGGGGGAGGGCCTAAGCTCCACATTATGCATCAAAATAAACTCCAAGAGGATTAAAATGCGAAATATTTTAAAGAACATAGAAAACAGTACATTAAGTGGGATAAAACAGTTAAGTTTGTGGCTAAACGTCAGCGTTCTCGAGGCTTTGTAACAATAGAAGAAACTTCAAAAGAAGACTAACGTTTACAAACTTAAAACTGGATTTTAAAAAGACAAAAGCTTGAGAAAAAAATGTTTGCGCCAAATAATAATCAGAAAATGCCAAAAATGTATAAAAGCTTGTTTGAATGTAGAAACAATTAACAATAAATAGACAAAGAAGGAAAATAATGCAATTCATAAGGAGAAATAGAATTAGTACCCAAGAACATGGGAAAATGTTTGTGGTTCTTGACAATCAAAAATTGTATATTTAAGGGGTCCCTGGGTGGCTCACTCGGTTAAGCACCCGACTTCTGCTCAGGTCATGATCCCCCAGTTCATGGGTTCAAGCCAGCCCCACGTTGGGCTCTGTGCTGACAGCTCAGAGCCTGGAGCCTAGTTCAGGTTCTGTTTCACCCTCTCTCTCTGCGCCTCCCCCACTCACACTCTCTCTCTCTCTGTCTCTCTCTCTCTCTCTCTCAAAAATAAATAAACATTAAATTTTTTTTAAATTTTAAGTTTAAATTTTAAACTTAAAACAACCTTGACATAGTACCTTACATTTACTAAAGTAGCAAAGATGTTTAAGACTATAATGCATAATATTAGCAAAGTGGTAAAATTAAACAAAGTCATGATAGCTTCATACAGTTCTTTTGAACAGCAATATGATGATCTTCATTCATCCAGCAAATAGCTATTGAGGAGTAATGGAGAACAGACAAAAAACATACACTGCATGAGGTGGTGATCACTTTAAGAAGAAAAACTGCTAGTGATGGGACGTGCTGTTTGACTCTGGTGAGGGTAGACTTCTCTGATAAGATAGCATTTGAACAGAGACGTGAACAAAGCAAAAGAACAAATCTCGTTCATATTTGTGGGAAGAGTGCTCCAGGTTAGAGGGAACAGAAAGTACAAAGCCCCTGAGGCAAGAGCATATGACTGGTAGAACACCATTTGATTCCTTTTCAATCATGCAGAAATACTTGAAATATTTTAAAAATTGGTTTACTTTATATGCATATTACGGCAATGATGAATTCATTACACTGAAATGATATATATAGTAACCAACAAAACCTTAGCCTCCATGGAAGCTGACATTACAAAAAGATTGCCTCACCCCCATCCTCTTCCATAAGATACTACTCCTTCATTTTCAGTACACTCAGCACTTTTCTAAATGAAGTATCCAAAGATATGAGTATTGCCACAGTTCATGGAAAAGCTCTTCAAAGTAAAAACAAAACAAGTGTTGGTTTTTTTTTTTTAATGGGTTTATCCTCTGCCCTGAATTCCATACTCAAACATCTGTCTGTCCACTTGACCTCTCCAAATGGATGCCACACTGAAATGTCCAAAACTGACCACCTGTTCTCCATCCCCCCATCACACATACTTCCCCCACACACACCACAAAGAAGACTCTAACAGTCTTCAAGTCTTCATCTCAGTTAATAGTAAGTTAATTCATTCATTTGCTCAGACCAAAAACATGGAGTCATCCTTGACTCTTCTTTCCTTTAAAATCAAGTCAGGCCATGTCAGTCCTCTATTTAAACCTGTTCTTGTCTCCATCAGATGTAAAAGCTGAAGTGCTCACCATGCCCTAAAGGCCCAGTCACCTTTCTGACCTTTTCACCTTATACTCACTAGCCTTTCCATCACTCCCATCTGTCAGACCAGCCTCCTTGCTGCTCCTCAAACACACCAGGCGCATGCCTACCTCAAGCCCTTTGGACTTGTTCCCTCTACCAGGAATGCTTTTCCCCTCCAGACTCTTGTGTGATCAGTGCCTCACTTCCTTCAGATCTTTACTCAGAAGTCAAAGCAACTTTCTCAGTGAGGCAAACATACAAAAAACACCCTGCTTTGGATCTTCCAGTTTATCAGAATCTAAAAATCTATCTATCTATATCTATATATCTATCTATATCTATATCTATATCTATATCTATATCTATATCTGTTTTTTCACTGACATATCCCCAGTGCCCAGAACAGTGCCTGCCACATGATAGGTGCTTGATAAATATTCACTGAATAAATGAGAGGGGGAAGGGAAAGAAGATAACAGTGTGGTAAAGATAAGAGACAAGGAGAAACATTAACAGAAAAGTAACTTAGGGATACTGCTTAAGAATACAGGTTGATAGTGCAAAAGATTCTGCAAAATATAAATGAATGCCTGGGTCACCAAGGTAAAAGCTATGAGCCATATATTCTCTGACAAAGATTGGCTCCCTCCCTGGCTCCTAGTTTATTTACATCCAGCTCCATCGTCAGAATCACGGTCTTCTGAGGGGTAAGAACACCCAGAATCTACACCATGCCCTGCCCCACAGACACACATTGGCCCTGAAAGGTCATGTGGCAGAGCTGATGGGACAAAGGGATGCCCAAGATTTGTAACAGAAAATTCAACTCAAATTAGTTTAAATCCTAAAAGGCCTTTATTGTCTCAGAAGCAATGAGTACTTGACTAATGGTTTGATCCAGAAATTCCCAACATCTTCAGGAGCTTGGACTCTCTTGAGACTCCCTCAGTTCTGCCCTCTGCTGCGTGGTGGCCTTGTTTTACTCTATTTTTCCTATGGGTACAGAAATGGCTGCAGTTCTTTCAGGTGGTACATCCTTATACCACACCATCCATACAGATTACTGGGCTTCAATCTATTTGGGCCAATGTCTGTCATGTGCCCATCCCAAAGCAACTGCTGTGGCCAGAGAAAAGCCAACAGGCAGAGGAGGGCAGAGCTGGCGTAGGTCCTTCCCTGCACCAGTCAACTGGGTGAGGAGAATGAGGTCTCTCTAACTGGTTAAGGACATACTGTTGGGGCTGGAAGTGAAGTCAATCCTACCTAAAAAGCATGGCTCTTCTATAGAGGGGAGAAGGTGGCATGGATGAGGGACCTGCCACAAGATCCACAACAAAGGCATATCCATTCAGGGCTGGAGGTGCTGGATGCCACTGTCTATTTCTATTCTTACTGGGGTCTAATTACCCATCCCTTCACCAGGGCCAAGCCCTGCAAAGGCTCCCAAATAACGTCACTAAATTTCTTTTGGGAACCTGGTACAAATCCCTAAATAGCACAATATGGAGGTCATTTCAATCATGGTCTCCTTTGGTTCCTGGTCAATCAGCCGCACTGTGCCCCTTCCCTCCCTATCATCCCAGGCTAACTCTCCAAATGCAAGTGAGTTCAGTAACCTAGCTTCTCCTGCACTCTTGGGCTGATGCCGCTCCCTGCCCTGCCTGCCACTACCCCCAGCCTCCTGAGCCTATCACCTGGAACCTTTGTTCACCTACAGAAAGGAGCTCCTTCTACTTTCTGCCTTAACTGAAATCTGGCTGAAGATATGGCTTCCCTTGCTGACCTCTTGAGACATCCCAACTCATTCCAATAGCCCACTTTCCATGGTACAAGGAGGACAGTGATCAGCATCCTTCCACCCCTCACTGCCTCTCCTGGATCACCACTCTTCTTTGAGACTGCCATCTCTTCCTTGGCACCGCCATCTACCTACCTCCAGATATTCACCGAGGACTTGAGCCCCTGGCTCTCAGAGTTCTCGGGGGAAATGTTGCCACCATCTTAGATGACTTAGTGTCTCTGAGGATAACACATTCTACATCTTAATTTTAAAGTCTCTGACTCCCTTGTCTTCAACGACCTTTGCCCTTCTTTCCACTTGGGGCACTTATCCCCTTGGCCACACTCTGAGCCTTGTCATCATTTAGAAGTGCTACGCTCTCTGCCAAAATCCCATTCTCCAAACATAGTTGCTCTTGCAGCTCTTCTTTCCTTACTTCACTGCATCATTTGTCTCCTTTCCTTCCAACTTCTTGTCATCACACAACACTGAGCAATAGTGGGGAAAATTTCATCCACCTCTGGACTGGGGCCAGGGTCTCCAGTTTCAGCCCACTCACATTTGGATTCTCTCTTTACTATATCCATGAAGCTGCTCTTTCCAATGTCACCAGAAACTTCATATTGTTAAGATAAAGGGACACTTCAAGCCTTGTCATATTAGTCTTCTTCTCTACGTTGACCAGTTCCTCCTCATTCTTGAAATTCTCCTCTCCTGCACTACTGAGACACCAGTCACTCCTCATTTTCTTTTATCTTCTTAGAGGCTCTTTCTCCATCTTCCTCACTAATTCCTTTTCCTCCATCAATCCCATAAATATCGCTGTTCCAGGGTGTTGCCCTGGGTTTACTTCTCTCATTTTACAAATCTTTGTCAGCTTATCTCACAAAGGTTTCAATAACCACTCACTCAAATACCAATGATGCCCAAGTCTACAACTTTGGCCTTGCTCCACAGCTGATTGTCCTTTGGATATTGCTACCAGTGTGCCCCTCAAAGAACCTTAAACTCCACATGTCCAAAACTGAACTTTCTATTCTGTAACCTCAATTCTCCATTCTCTTCACTAAAACATCAGACCCTGTGTGAAATAGCAGAGTCTACATTAAGACCAGCAGGTGCTGCCTCTCTCCTGGACAGAAAAGGAAACTTGAACCATATTCATTATTATGAATTTAAGATGCATTAAAATGTCCCAAACATTCTTTTTAGTCAGGAGGTCGGTAAATATAAAACATGCATAATCCTGAGTTGCTCAACTGTGAATTCTTCTCCCACGAATGATTTCAGGAGGAAATGTTCTGCCGTGGCCAGCTACCCATCTTGGGTCGGCAGTTGACCCAAGTCATGAACTGTGGAAGAGGACCTAGGTGAGCAGGTCCAGTGCAATTGTTTGCATGTTCACAAATGAGTTTTGCTTTATAGCAAATATTAAGCTTTCTATGAGAAGAGACTGGGTCACACATAAAGCTAAAAATAGATGGACACTCCAGGAAGGTGCCTAGGTTTCTGGGTTTCATAGCCTCTCCTGAACTGTGGATTCTCAGAGTAAGGGACCAGCTTTTACATAAGTGAAGTTTCCTAGAAAGGTGGATGCCAGCTCTGGTAATGGAGCTCCCAAAAATGGCTGGAGGGCAAAACAATCCCTATTGACGCGGTTCCTCTGACAGATGCAGTGTAATCTGAGGTCTGAGGATGAACAAAGTTTTGGACAACATTAATTTAACCTATTTAATTTGTCATCTGTGTGAGAACTCTTGGTGCATGATGCAAGAAACTAAAATCTAACCAACTGCTTTAAGAAAGAAAGGACAAGATCATTGAGTGTTTCAAGCATCAACTAAACTAGAGGAATGGGAGTTTGACCTTGGTCAGATACAACTGGCACTGAAGATTCAACATCTGGTTTTCTTCACACCCTAGGTTCAACTTTCCTCACTACAGATTGGATTCCTTGGTGTGACTGACTGCCAATAGCTCCCAGGCCTCTCTCACATCCCACCTGTCCCCAGCAGACAGGGACTAGACTATTCTCCCTTTGCTCTGAGGAAGGATTCTGCCTGGCAGAGCCTGCTTGGGATTCTTTCTCCCTCTCTCTCTGCCCCTCCCCTGCTTGCTCTCTCTCTCAAATAAATAAATAAACTTAAAAAAGAGAGAGAGAATAGCATCTTTGACAGAGCAGTATTGTGTGGCAGACAGGCAAACAAGCTGTACATTATAATTATTGCCCAAATCACCTGGCTGCATACGCCCCTTTAGCTCTTAATGGAACCATGTGATGTAATCCTGTTCAGTAGAGGTCAAGTTCTATCAGTAGAATTCTTTCTGGAACTGCTGTGGTGTTACTTTGCACTAAGTAGTTATTAGAAAGTTGATGTTCTCACCATAAGGAACCAGGAAAATGAAGCAGGTCAGGAGGAAATGCTGGGAGTCTGCTGCTGCTGTCATATGTCAGTCTTGACACACCAGGAACCTCACAAAGGGATTAATCCAGGGACCCTAGGCTCTTTGGCATACATTTTCCAATCACACAACACCTAGAATATTTATGGCTGCCAGTTTAGAGAAAAACGTTGCACCAGTTAAACACTTAATTGCAACCAATACCTCAAACTCACCTCAAAATAACTTACTATTTTGTAAAATTGCAAACTCACTTCAGAATACCTTGGAACCGAACCAGGATTGGCTTCAGGGATTGATACACTGTCAGATCATACTGTCCTCCTTTCTCAGTTCTATTTCCATGTTGATTCACTCTCTTCTCCTATAGATAGGCCTTTTCTAAGCAGTGGAAAGCTTGACCAACATAGCAATTGGAGCATCTGCAAGGTTCCAGGGAAAACTGCATTTGGCCTAGCCCAGATCATATAAATGCCCCTGTATTCAAGGGAGAGGTCTTCATTACCAGAAATGTACAGGGATGATCACTGGATGAATCTTTGCCAGGTAGGTGACTTTTCAATTTGTGTTGACTGCCTATTATCAGATATTTTTAGGTTTTTTTTTTTTCTGATTATAAAATAAAGGCTCAGTGTTTAAAATCCGTAAAGTTCTGGGGCACCTGGGTGGCTCAGATGGTTAAGCTTCCGATTTCAGTTCGGATCATGATCTCGCAGTTTGTGAGTTCAAGCCCCGCGTCAGGTTCTGTCCTGACATCTCTGAGCCAGGAGCCTGCTTCTGATTCTGTGTTTCTCTCTCTCTCTCTGCCTCTCCACCACTCACACTCTGTCTCTCTCTCTCTCTCTCTCAAAAATAAATATTAAAAAAAATTTTTTAATACAAAAGTTCAGAAAGGAAAAAGGGGTGGGAAATATCCCATAATTCCACCACTTAAATGACAGCCAATGTTAGCCTTCTGTTCTTTGGTTTAATGCTTTAAAAAATATCGCTTATATATAATTTTGCTTCCTGATTTTTCACTTTAACATGCATTTCCCCAAATCATAAAAATTCCTTGAAACATTGCTTTAAAGAGCCATATCCTATACTCTGAAAACTTTTTAACCACCTCATTCAGAAGGAAAGAAGGCAGCGGAGTGAGTCAGCATTCCTCCCATACATGAGCTCTGTCCTCAGGCACTTCAGTTCATAGGATTCAGTCCTTTCAGAAAAGGAGCCATCATACTGGAATTCCCCTCCCCCATTTCCTGCATTCCTCTAAACACTTTCAAACTTGTCTCATCCACATCCATCTGCTCTAGGCTTAAAGGATTTCCTATGAACTTGGTTAGTGGTTCAAACACTTTATTTACTTTCTTTTTCTTTAATGTTTATTTTGAGAAAGAGAGTGTGCGTGTGCGAGAGTGGGGGAGGGACAGAGATAGAGAATCCCATGCAGGCTCTGAGCTGTCAGCACACGGCCTGACACAAGGCTCCATCTCAGGAACTGTGAGATTATGACATGAGCTGAAATCAAGTCAGACGCTTAACCAACTGAGCCACCAGGTGCCCCTAGACAAACACTTTTTAATTTTTTTTAATGTTTATTTATTTTTGAGAGAGAGAGAGAGAGGGAGACAGAATCCAAAGCAGGCTCTGCACTGTCAGCACAGAGCTCGACCCAGAGCTCAAATTCACAGATCATGAGATTGTGACCTGAGACAGTCAGATGCTTAACTGACTGGGCCACCTAGGCGCCCCTTAATTTTTTTATGATGCTTTATATTTTTTTAATGTTTATTTATTTTGAGGAAAAGAGTGTGAGCAGGGGAGGGCAGAGAGAGGGAGAGAGAATCCCAAGCAGGCTCTGAGCTGTTAGCACAGAGCCCAATGTGGGGATTGATCCCACGAACCATGAAATCATGACCTGAGCTGAAATCAAGAGTCAGAGGCTCAACCAACTGAGCCACCCAGGTGCCCCCCAAGGCAAACACTTTAAATTTGAATCCTGAAACTTTGTAGCAATATCATCTGGGAAATTCCTTTTACCTATCTAAATCTCATATGCAAAATGGGGATTTTGTCATAGTTTTTATGAGGATTAAATTATATGTTTGTAAAACACTTAGCACATAATAGATGATCAACAAATGGTAGTAAAAACAGCAAAACCCAGTTCTCCTCTAACTATAGTCCTCTCCTCCCTTGCCCTTCTCTCTCAAGCCATGTTCCTTGAAAATGATTTATACTTGTTGTCTCTATTTGCTCATCTCCCATTTATATCCCAATTCACTGTAATCTGGCTTTTGTTTACCCCTCTAGTGAAACTGCTCACCAAAGATCTCCACTCTAGATGCCTTCAGGGAGCTTTGAGTCACTTCTTAATCTTTTCTGTATATAGTCACACTTAATTTCTCCTTCAAACTTCTCTTTTAGTTTCCATGACACCAGACTTCCCAATTTTCCCAATATTCAGACTGCCCCTTCTTTTCTCTTTGTTGCCTGCATTCTTTCTTTTAAATAGTATTTATCAACTTCCACGTGTCTTGAAAAAGCAGGCTTCTTTGCTATAACATCTGAGTCAGAATTCCGTCTTTTCTACTTACCAAACTGAGTTCCTAAGTTATTTAACTTACCTCAGCCTCTTCATCTGCAAAAAGGTGACCCCTCTCTGGATAATCATCCTAATGGAGGCATTGTACACTGAATTTCCCATTGGCACAATGGATTGGTAGGCATAAATTGGAATTCCAGACCTGGAAACCCGTTTCATAAGAATGTCAAAACTCAAAACAAATATAATGCTCTTCAAAATATTTATTAACCATATAAAACTAAACAATATGAACTATGATATAAATGTTCCTTGAGGTATTTTTCTTCATAGGCTGGACTGGCCGAGGATTCTTAGACTCTTAGTTTAATGAAGTTTGGACAGAACATGTCATCTTTTCCTGGTAAATCTTCCTAGAGCATACATAGATATTTTTCCTTACTCCACAGACCTTTGAACTGCATTGAAAATTAGGGTCATCTGCCACAAAGAAAAAAAAAGTTCAATGATGTTCAGATGAATGCTTCTCAAAGTTTTTAAAAGCTTAATGTTGGGAAAGGGTAAGTTTCAATGATGTCTTACTCCTCCAGTTTTACAAAAATCTACCTTGCTGAACTTCTGAGAGATTTCTAACAATACAACCAGGTTTGCAGGAGAAACTTCTAGATCCACTCACTCTGCAATGTCAAATCAGTTCATTGATGCTTTTTACGGTTCTACAAATGCCTTCAAAATACTGAATGAGGCAGGTTCCTCCAAATTCCTAGTTTCAGGCTTCACTTAGGATTTTCACAATATCCAAAACACTTTCAAAATTCTTTTTTGATCCATCCTCCTTGTCGACCGCTTTCATTGGCCTTTAAAAATTTCACAAATAAATATACCTTAAGGATGCAATGACTTATTTGATCTGTTGGCTAAAGTCAGGGAGATGCTTTGTGGAGATGAACTGGGAAGGAAAACTACTCTAATGTCAGGATGCTGCTTCTGCTTTAAGAATTAGAAGACAGCTTAAAGCATTAAGCTGTTAGCAATATTTTAAATGCCATTATTTCTTGACCTCTGGAACAGAGTGAAAATGAAAACCAAAGCTTCAGAATTGGCCCTTCAAGACATTAGCTCACTAATTAAAGGGGACTGCCTTGGATTCGTGACAAGTTAACGTAAGGCAACAATTCCATTTGCACTCAACTGCAATGTAGGATTCCTCCTACCCAACTGCATAGTCAATATTTAAAATGCTTCTTCCTTACTAAAATAAGCTTTCCAAAACAGTTTTATCTGTTACATATGTCTCAAAAAATAACAGGCATTTAACTTTGCATTCCAGTTTTTTCTGGAAAATTCTTCAATGCTTCAATAGTAGCAGTTGTAGCTTCCTCCTGGTGTTATGCTAACAAGTTCTCGTTCTGTTATAAAAACAAACAAAACCTGTTCAGTGTGCAGTGTTCCCACCTAATGAAAACCCTATTCCCATGTGTCCATCCACATGTCCATCCCATGTGTCCTAGTTCAGGCCCTCTTTACTCTTAGCCTGAGTCAGAACAATAGCTGTGAAACCAGTCTACATGTAATCCCCTGCATCTACTCACTGCTCTACCACCAGCATCTTCCCAAACTATGTAATTGTCCTTTGAGCTACCACTCTAACTGTAGAATCCCTCCAACATAGCACTTACTACATTTTACTGTCATTTTATGTTTACCTGGGTCTCCCCTATTTTATCCTGAGTACCAAGGGGCAAAGACTATTTTTTACTGGTCTTTGGGCTACTAATTAGCACATAGAAGGCACTCAATGTAAGTATCCGGTAGTGAATGAATATAAGCCCAACTCTCCTCAGCTTTCAAATGGTTTAAGAATTCCTTCTTAGAAAACCAATTTTTTCCTACTTAATCTAATATTTTTAAACAATATGTGAAAATTTTACTGCAAATATCAACTTGATGAAAAACACCTGATTTTTTTTCTTTGAAGCTAGTGCACTTGAAAAATGCACCTTGACTTTGATCCCAATATACACCAATTTACTTTTTATAGCTTTGTCATCAGTGACTACTGAAATGTGTTACCTACTCCAGTCTTTGCAGCTTTTTAGGCTGTCACCCACACTGATCAGCTTTCTTCTCTACTGTTCCTGCCTACACTAATTCCTTTCACACCTCTAAAATGTGCATTTTAGCATGCCATAGGCTTAAAAGCTGAATAAAGTTATTAGAAATGTTTATAGTGGGAGAAATAGACCCTAATCAAACAAATCGTTTACCCATGATCAGAAAGCACAAGGATCTTGTAACATCTTTTTTTGTGTGTGTGTGACCTTACTCTGGTTCTAATCTACATCAGAAAAAGATGTCACGTAGAATTAGCACTGTTTATCACTTGAATCTGCACTCTTAATTCTTAAAAAATCCAGCCTAGTTCAACTGAGTTACAACCTCATTTTAAAGCTCTCTTCTGTGACTCAGCTCAAATTAGAAAATTATGAGTCATTACATCCACTTAATAATCTAAAGCTATTTTAACCTACATTATATTACATTTCTAGCAGATCAAATGTATAATATACAATGTGATGAACAAATATTAAATATGACAAATGAAAAACATTTATGATTGATGGACAAATTTTTCTTCAATCACAAAATGTAACTGATGTAGACTAAAGCTCATCATTAAACAATAAATGTTTCATATTCTATCAAAAATGTGTCCGCTGCTTTTAGTACTTTATATACATTATACTCTAAATGTTAAAATGTGATAGTAGACATAAAATAGTAGAAAACAGGCATCACAAGATTTAGACAATTATGGTAAGCTCAGAGTGACTTTTAATATGCCAATCAATGTTAGTAAAACACAAGTCAAGCAGACATGTGCAAACATGTTTCAAACCAAAATTAATAGGCAAACATACGACAGACAAATTCTATATTGTTTTTGCTTCTGCAATGTCTGGTTAGCCAGTATTATTAGTCAAATGGCTAATCATTGATAAAATATATTTTGTGAAAAGCTTGGAATAGTCAGAAGTCATTCTGGCATTACAAACAGCTATGTACACTATCGCCAAGATTAGTTTATATACACAAATATTGAAGAGAAACCGGGGAAAACATTTAAAAACAGACTAACAATACAATCAAGTACAAAACTTGGGTGGAGGGAGAGAACATTTTTAAAAAGGGTCAGGGAAGGGCATTATCAGGAAAAATTACAAAACCAGTAATAATTATACTACATTAATACAGCAATCCAAAAGGGGAAAAAAAAGGTGCATTACTCCAATGCACTAGCTTCAAAGTTCAAAGGAAAAAAAGGCAAATAGCTGCTTGTCATCAAGAGCAGCTACATATTTCACATAATTGTTTTCCAAAAAAGCCTATTAACAACAATGATTGTTTAATGCTACAATTTTACAGCAAGGACAAAACTAAAATAGCAGCAAATTCACAAGGCAATACTTCCACAGAATTATCATTCCATGGTTCATGCAGTGCCTACAAAGTGCTCCCAGTTGGATATACAAGTATAATTCACAATTAAAAAAAAAAAAAGAAATAGAAGATTGACACACAGGTACACTGAAGGCTGAGTAGTACTGAGTCTCTTAGCATTTCCCTTTTCAAAGGGAGAATATGTTTGTAATAAAGCCCTTGAGTCCTTTTTACAGGTCACTACAGGGAAAGTCACCTTTTATTACAATGCAACAGCAAACCATAAGCAGCACACCACCACAGTGGTTAACCCTGGAAAGGCTGGTGTAACATCCAACAGTGACTGACATCCTACAGAAGACAGACTAGTAAGACTAGACGAAAGCCTGATATAGCACTGGTCAAAATACAGCTTTCAACTGTAATTCACAAGTAAAAGTCCTAAAGGTATTTCAGTAAAACTACTGACACCGATTGAGAAAGTAATTTGCAAACTGGATTCTAGCAGTGATTTCAACCTAGCTTCCTCTTGTCACAGTTTTTTGGGGGAGGTGGGAAATGAGTAGTTCAGTATATGGTAAGGCTGACAGAGCGGTTCATTTTCTTTCCAATAAGTCGAGATGTTCTATTACTCTGGGTGGTGGACCTAGTGGTCATCCGATCAGTGAAGAGTGCTCTTTCCTCAGCTGCAGCTTTTGCCATCTGGGCTTTCTTGAGTTCTCTAAGAACATAAAAATAGGAAACAAGACTTTTCACCTATTGTTTTAATCCCAGGAAGGGATCATAGGAGGCCAAACATATAACTATATTGTCAGTTGGGAGATCTTAGCATGTCATCATTATTCTAAAGATATAACTGAGGAAAAAACTACAATATTAACTTTGCTTTTGCTCAAACAACTTAAATTTATGATTTTATTTTGTGCTCTCAAAATTAAAATATCATATACACTTGAACACAAGTAATAAAGATGCTAATAAAGAGGACAATAAATCTTACATAATTTCAAACAACACTACTAATTTATATTGTGAAACTATCTCTATATAATAGAGATAAAAGGAAAATTCTACTTCCTATTTGTATGAACTATGATGGCTATCAAACTAGTGGCAAATAAACCTTTTAATATTTCAAGACAGTTTTATTAGATTAAAATCAGCAATAAAGCAAATGAATTAGAATTAACATTCCAATCATTTTAGTGAAAATATCAAAGGTCATTCAGATCAAATATGAGACTCATTTACTAACCTAATTGACATGAATTTAATCCTTTCATAAAAATAAACAAAAAATGAAGGAAAATGTTAATTTATGGTGAGCGTTTAGGGGGGAAAAAACCTGTACAGGCTCACTTAGCTTTTGCCAAAGGGATTGGGGATTATTACCACTTGCAAATACTTGCTAGTCTTAAAATTTTTTTTAAGTCTAGGGGTGCCTGGGTGGCTCAGTTAAGCATCTGACTTCAGCTCAGGTCATGATCTCACAGTTCGTGAGTTTGAGCCCCATGTCGGGCTCAGAGCCTGGAGCCTGCTTCGGATTCGGTCTCCCTCTCTCTCTGCCTCTCCCCCACTCACACTCTGTCTCTCTCTCTCAAAAAATAAAATAAAATAAAATAATTAAAATTTAAAACATTTCTTAAGTCCATAATTTCAAAGTTGAGGAACAATACAAATTAATAGATCACAAACACTAATTTAAGGCAGAAATCCCCAAATTTTAACTGTATAGCATACCAGACCACCAGAGCCTTCACTGACAAAAAGCCTAAGTCATCTCATTAAAATTTGAAAATGAAAGTTAAAACATTCCAAAAACCCTCACTTACTTCTGCAAAAGTGAATTTTTGAATTTTTCAGCATTCAATTCTATTCGTAATTGTTCTGCACTTTTTCTAGAAGCAGATAGCAATACTGAATGTTTTACCAGTGCCATTGCTGAAGGTCTTTTCTCTGGGTCTGGATGAATCATAACCTTAAAAAGATAAGTAAAATTAAGGTAAAGACAGGCAATTTAATAAAACATTAAACCATTTCAATAAAAAGTGCTTTATATACAAAAAAAAATGCTCACTTTTAGCAACTCTGTAAACTCTTGGGAAAGCACTTGTGGAATCCGAGGTAATCTACCCTGTCTGATTTCATGCCATTGATCTCCATTTCTAGGAAGAGGTTCAGCACCAGCAGCACATACCACTGTGAGGGCAAGGGCAAAAATATCCGCTTTTGGTAGATGGGTATAGTTCTGTAAAATTAAAAAAAAAAAAAATTTTTTTAAGGGAATATAAAAACACCCAAAATAAGGTAAAATTACAGTGATGGCTTAAGTGAGAAATAGAACTAAATTGAAATATCCAATGCCACATTTAACTTTTAAGACCTATTCAGAGAAAAAGCTAAATTTGAGGAGTTTTTTTTAAATTACAAAGTAATACATACTTTGGGAGGGGAGTGGTAAATACATTTCTAAAAGTAAATGCCTTCTCTTTTTCAGTGGTTTGATTCAACTCTTAGAAACTCCTATCCTTCTGGGGGCATTCATATGAAAACACAAAACACATATATATGGACAGGTTACAAATATACATACACGTATAAAAAGAACAATGGGATCATACAATTTATTTGTTCTACATGTTCCACTTGCATTCAAAACTCTTACCACGAAATATTTTGTCACTTTTTTTTTTTTTTTGGTCACACTCTTTTTGAAACAGTACTATTAACTATATGTCATTACTTATTTTTGTTCCCTTACTGCTAAACACTTACTTACATTGTTCTCAAATGGGAATTCTGGATCAAAGGGTACAGGATTTTAAAACATTGATAGACACAAACTCTTTGATCTCCAAAAAGGCTATGGCATTTTATAGTTCCAATAGTAATGTATGAGAAATTGTCTTTTACCACAACTCCACCATTGTTGAATACTGTAAATCTCTGCCTCTACTGAATTTTGCTAAATTAAATACCCCAGCTAATGGTTTAGGCTTTTTTTTTTTTTTTTTGACCATTTTACCTATTATTAGCTTAAAAATTTAATGTCTGCATTGTTATAAAGCAAACAGGATTATTAAAGAAAAAAAACTACCTCCTGCAAAACTTCATTAGCAAGAAAACGGCTATCACCCTCTTCAACTTGTGGACTAGAGATCCTTGTTACATGACCAAGATCACCTATAAGTATTAAAAAAAATAGAGTCAAGAGTTAAACAACCTCTTACTTTATTTTAAGGTAATAATCTGGTCATCTTTTTTTCTTACCTATTTTAAACATTACTTTGTTTGATGCCCAGTCATCTTCATCTCCTTCTTCAGAGGCAGCATTTGGGATTGAGGTTCGAGATATGAAAATATTGCCTGTCAAACAATTAATTATGTAAGCTGCACTAACAATTAATACTATAACCAAAGCTCAAAAAACAAGGCCATGCAACAGAATCATCACAAAAGCTTTCAAATACAGATTCTCATATGTTCTACCCCAAAAGCCAATGAGAGTAAGAATCTCAGGGGATAGGAACTGGGGTTATATTTTCTAGGAACATATTTTCTTGCCTAGTACTGATCTTTGAACACTTGGAAACTACTGCATTAGACCCTTGTCATCTACACATTGATCTTCGGCTTTAACTACTTAGAAACAATACAAAAAGTAATAATGTAGTAATTTGTGATGCTACAAAATTATAAATTTTAACCTAATGCTACAGGCTGGTGCAAAACATACAAATAATAGAACTTGAATTTGGCTAATCATACAGCATCTACATCCCAATGTAGCTCTGTGGTTCATTTCTGCTGTACACATACTTTTTTTCTTTAAATTCTAGTAAGTTTATGATTGACATAAGTTTCAGTGACAGTTTTCACTTTAACAGTTCTACCAATGTAATACTGAGTTCATAAATGTTATATTTACTGAAGTCATCTTTCCAACTTCACTTTATTTATAGGACAACTTACTTTACGATGGTATTTGTGAATTTGAAATTTTAAAATTCACAAGCCTTACTATTTTCAACTTTTGGTACTTATAAGGGTCCACTGTGTTCGTCTGACACTTAATACAAGGTGTGAGTGATTTAAATCTTACTAATTCATATTTACTGCCTTCAGTCCAAATATTATATTTTCCCTTTTGAAAATAAAAATCTGAGTTGTTTACACATAGGTAAGAAATTCTTCATGTAACTTACAGAATTAAAGTAGGTTGTGTAAAATGATTTAATTTCTCATAAATCACACATTTCCACAGACAAAAAAACAAAAACCAAAAACTTCATTAAAGTCAACTTAAAAACACCTAGCTATGGGGTGCCTGGGTGGCTCAGTCGGTGAAGCATCAGACTTTAGCTCAGGTCATGGGCTTATGAGTTCTGTGCTGACAGCTTGGAGCCTTCCTTGGATTCTGTGTCTCCCTCTCTCTCTGCCTCTCTCCCACTTGTGCTCTGTCTCTCAAAAATAAATAAACACTGGGGGTGCCCAGGTGGCTCAGTCGGCTAAGTGTCCGACTTTGGCTAAGGACACGATCTCACAGTCTGTGAGTTCAAGCCCTGCATTGGGCTCTGTGCTAACAGCTCAGAGCCTAGAGCCTGCTTTGGATTCTGTGTCTCCCTCTCTCTCTGCCCCTCCCCTGCTGTCTCACTCTCTCAAAAATAAAAACATTAAAAAAACTTTAAATAAACAAACATTAAAAAAAAAACCACACACACACACACACACACACACACCTAGCCTAAAATTCATACTTGAATTCATCAACCTTTTAGCTTTAACTTCCACTTTGTAGGAAATACAGAGGAAAGAGGAATAAGCTAAATGATGCAAGGGAGGGGCACCTGGGTGGCTCAGTCGGTTAAGCGTCTGGCTTTTGGTTTTGGCTCAGGTCATGATCTCATGGTTTTGGGAGTTCAAACCCTGCACTGGCTCTGTGCTGACAGTGTGGAGTCTTCGTGGGATATTCTCTCTCTCTCTCTCTGCCCCTCCTCCGCTCATGCTGTCGCTCTCTCTCAAAAATAAATAAGCTTTAAAAAATTATAAAAAATTACGGCGCCTGGGTGGCTCAGCTGGTTGGGCATCTGACTTCAGCGCAGGTCATGATTTCAGTTTGTGGGTTCGGGCCCTGCATCTGGCTCTGTGCTGACAGGTCAGAGCCTGGAGTCGGCTTCTGATTCTGTGTCTCCCTCTCTCTCTGCCCTCCCCCATCCACATGCTCTCTCTCTCTCAAAAATAAACATTAAAAAAAAAAAAAAAAAAAGGATAGAAGCAGATGCAAAACATAGTCCTGAAATGGATACTAGTATGGACAAATCAGCCATCAAGAACCTGGGACACCTGGGGAAAATTTAAGCATGATCTGGGTATTAAAGGAGATGAAAATTTACTGAAACAAAAAGGTAGAGGTGACAGATGACAAGTTTTAAAACAGTATGTACATTATGAGGTTATTTTAACAAAATGAGAGGGATTTGCACTAAAATGCCATTGTAGCATGCACTTGCATCTTTTTAATATAAGATAATCATACTGCATGTGCCATTTGTTTTCTGCATAATACAGTAACACTTTCATGGTATATAGGCTAGAAATACCACGTTTGTATAGGACTTAAGTTTCCAAAAACATGTTCACATATCTCATTTGATTCTAACAACCCCATTACCAGTACCGGCATTACTTTAGGATTATGGTTCATAGCCTAGCAGAAGAGAAGGTCTTTAATTTTTTTTTTTTTAATGTTTATTTATTTTTGACAGAGAGAGACAGAGCATGAGCAGGAGAGGGGCAGAGAGAGAGGAAGACACAGAATCCGAAACAGGCTCCAGGCTCTGAGCTGTCAGCACAGAGGCCAACACAGGGCTCGAACTCACAGACCGCGAGATCATGACCTGAGCCGAAGTCGGACGCTCAACCGACTGAGCCACCCAGGCACCCTAGAAGAGCAGGGCTTTAAACAACAGATTCTCAGTCTCCCCATCAGAGTACTACCTAGTTCATGACTATACAGTTCCCATAAGACGTGGCAAATTTTTCCAACTTTTAATAAAAATTAGTTTATTGTCTCAAATATTTTGGGAAAACAAGGGAAAAGGTGTCTGGAAATCATAAAACAATACTTACATGTGGCTCAAAGTTCTTTTAAAACTAACAATGAAAAAACACAGTAAGATGTATGTATATATACACATACATACATATAAAGTTTATTTATTTTGAGCGAGAGAGAGAGAGCGCGAGCTGGGAAAGACACAGAGGGGGAGAGAATCCCAAGCAAGCTCTGTGATGACAGCGCAGAGTCTGACTGTGGGGCTCAAACTGACAAACCATGAGATCATGACCTGAGCCAGAATCAAGAGTCAGATACTTAACCAACTGAGCCACTCAGGTGCCCCATGGACGTGTATGTTTTCATGTTGTTTTAATGAAATCATTTATTCTCTATAACACTAAAGAACACAGGTCAGAGAATTTGTAATACTTACTAGGCTTTATATCCATGTGAACCAAAGACATTGAATGAATATACCTCAAGCCCCGGCCAACTTGCAAAAGGAGATCCTTCAACTCTGCTTCTGTAAAGTAACTCATGCTTCTATAGTTTTCACTTATGGCATCAGCTAAACTTCCACCTAACGAACATGGAAAAAATTAGCAATTTCTTCTTTCTGAAATATTTTTCTCCATCTTTACTGAATGTTCACAAACTCAACAAAGAAAGTGACATTTTATAAGACCTATTCCCTCCTCCTTGTTTGTGATATCAAAATCTTACTCTTTCAATAAGTAATATACTCACATAGGTACAAAATATAAAGTCTCTGTGTCATCCAGATACCCCAGCATCATACCTGGTTCTTTTTCCCAGAATAAACCAATGTTATTTGTTTCTTATATATCTTTTTCAATTCCTTTTTATACAAATGGTAACATTTTCATGATCTTGAAGATCATTCTTTACTAATACACAAAGACTACCTTGTTCTCTCCTAAGTCTCTATAGAATTCCACTGTATAACTGAATGGTAAGGAACTAACGAATCTCCTGAGGAACATTTTAAAATAATTTCCTTTGCTACTATATACTACGGTCTAAGAAATAACCTTGTACATTGGTCATACAACATACATTTAATATATCTCATAGAAAAAAAACTACTGGCTTTTAGAGTATGTATAATCATAAAACAATACTAGTATGTGGCTCAAGTGTGTGTGTGTGTGTGTGTGACACTAATCTTATATACAGGATAAACTTTTATAGCTAAGAGGGTTTTGGAAGACAAATCTGGGGCAATTTTACTTACACACACACAATCCCCCATAGAGAAGTCTGTACTAATGTATACTCCCATCATTAATATATGAGAATACTTGTTTTCCCACACCCTTGACAGTAGTCTATAAATTTTATAGGTAAAAACCAGTGTCTTAATATAGTTTTAACTTGCTTTTATAGAATCAAACCAACCAGCTAATTTGTTTATACTTTTAAAAAACTTTGTAAGTTTATACAAGTTTTATTAAAAACATTGTAAGTTTATAACTTATCTTAAAGGAAAAGAGGAGTTATACAAAGCAAAACAAAACAAAAACCAAAACAAACCACATCTGTTTAAAGCTTAGTTAGGAATAATAAAATCAGAGCCAGGGTAATAAAATCAGGGAGGTATACTGATACATGTTGTTAGTCAGGAAAGGCTAAATAGCAAAATGTCCAATGTGTTTTAAAAATAAAAATAAATCACACACCTCGATATTTTAGGCTTAAGTATATTCTCCATACTTGTACAAATTTTGAACTTCAGGAAAAAGAGGGCTTAGAAGAGAGGTCAATAAGCTTGTCAGACAAGTGGGCTTGAAGTCCTAGACCAAGTTTAATAAGATAGAATACAGCTGCTTTTTAGTGGGTCCAGCACCTATAGCTAGGCCAGTTCCTTCTATCTCATTGCTGAAAGAAAGAGAGAGGTGAGAGAAGAGCAAGACACTCAACTGATATTTCAGGTTCTCTTCCCCTATCCATCAATATTTTTCCACACTTGTTTACCATGGGTAAAAATTTCAGTCTCTCACCAAATCAAGACAAAAGACTTAAAATGCAAATGAGTGTTTGAGATAATAAAGAAACTTAGTCATGGTAAAGGATATCAATTACTCACCATGTACAAATGAAATAACAGAATCATTTCCCTGTGAAACTATGGAAAAGGATTTGAAGATCAGGTCTATTGTTAGGACATTCAAAGTTTTATGTGGAGAGAAGAATGGTGGCAAAAGGACACAAAAAAAGAGTTCACAAATGTATCTAGATCGCCTTATTTGCTTTCATTTACATAGAATGAACTATACTGAGGCAATCCTGTTTCACACAGGTCTATTTATTTTTTAAAGATCTGTATATTCTTTGTTTTATACTGTTCCAAAATAATAAACTGCTTCAGAAGATTATTTTATAATTTAACTTTATACCAGGACAAGGTTTTGTTTTTGTTAGGACAAAGTCTTCATAATGAGAGGTTAGCAAGACAACTCACCTCTCCCTATCCCCCCAGGACCAAGAGTTTTCTCAAAATTATTTGAATTACACCACCACATATTTATTTGGTAGATTGTTACAAATTTGTGATCCCGGACTGCTACGGAAATCCTTGTTAAGAGGACCAGCCACATCAAAGTGAGAGAGAGAAAGAAACTAGAAGATGGCATCTAGCAAACACGGAGTAGAGAAGACATGGTCAGACGGCCCTATATTAAGCACAGTAACTGAAAAATGAAGGTTAAAAACGGGAAGAGTCCACAAGGCCATGAGAGACAGCTACACACATATTTTGATATGAATAGAAACATTTCAAGAGATGTGTGAAACAAATTAGCAGCAATGCTGTATACTGAGCACTTAATTCTTTCAAGTGTAGAGAATAAAATGACAGTTCAGTAAGAAATTAGGCATGAGAAAAGGCTCTTTTACTTCTGTTTTGTTCAATGTTTTTAAATACTGAAAATCTGAATCCACTACCTACACCACTTATTTATTCACAAGCTATGAGATGGCTGGTCTTATTTAAGGAAAAAATAATGAAAGTCAACAAAAATAAGTAACAGAAACATAAATCATTGTTATCACCTCTCAATTATTCACTAAATTCTAAATTCTCTACTATTCAAATATACAGAAATGGAAATCCAGTGTATATAATGATTTACCTATTTAATAACAGGTATTTATAAGAACCAGAATTGAGACCAGGGTTTTGACTAAGGTTTAATGAAAAAAGGGGGGAACCAAGTTGGTCCTTAAAAGACTTGCTGAAATCGAAAGCTCTCCAGAAGTCCAAAACTGAACTTCTATAGATGCTTGTTTTGTTGGTTTGGAGGGGAAATGACGGAGAGAGGCAAAGCTAGAGAACTAAAAGAGTGTAACATAATAAAAGTCTGAGTGGATTCTAGTGGTACACTAGGCTGGATAAACGGGAATGGGGGCAAGATTATAGAATACTTTGGACAAATGGCTGAAGTTAGAACAATGGAGAGTCACTGTCACTGGTTTAAACCAGTATCAGTTTTAATAGCACATAAAATGAAATGGAAAAGGAAGACTAGATGCATTGAACCTGCGTTATTAACTACTATATCCCACATACACTATGCTACATGCTATGGATGCTAAAATACATATGGCAAGTCCACTGTCCTCTCCAAATCAGTGTGACTAACATGCACACAATATGCACAATTCTACTACTGAGGTAAAAGGGACGTTTACAATTTTTACTTAACATCAAGGTAGGCAATGAACTTGAAATTCATGTTAGGCTCCTTGATCTTTGTATTTTAAGAAATAAAAGGGGGGAGCGCCTGGGTGGCTCAGTTGGTTGGGTGGCCGACTTCAGCTCAGGTCATGATCTCACGGTTTGTGGGTTCAAGCCCCGCATCGGGCTCTGTACTGACAGCTCAGAGCCTAGAGCCTGCTTCGGATTCTCTTTCTCTCTCTCTCTCTCTCTCTCTCTCTCTCTCTCTCTGTCTCTCTCTCTCTCTCTCTGTCTCTCCCCTGCTTGCACTCTCTCTCTCTCTCTCAAAAATAAACGTTAAAAAAATTTTTAAATAAAATTTAATTTAAAAAAATTTATAAAAAAAGAAATAAAAGAAACACAGAATTAAAGTAGGATTTCAGATAAAAATAAGTATTTCCTCGGTGTTCATTTTTCTGAGCTCACAAGTTTCAAACAGAACAATGTATTACTCACCATTACAATACTCATTCTGTATAAGCATATGATCATCTTCTGCCCATGCAGAGAAATATCGAACTACATGAGAATGTTGTCCAAGCACTGCATGGGCATATACTTCCCTCAAAGCGTTCTGCCTAGGAGAAATTTGAGATTGATAGAATGGTACATCATTTTTATTCAAGCCTAAACTGAATTAATTTATCTGAAACTTCATAAAAGAAACTTGACTTGTTATCTATCATTATGCTGAAGAAATAACTTCCTTGAGAGGGAGGGTGTTAAGACTCTGTACCAGATTTTTCTAAAGGCTTCCATTAAAGAAAAATGCTAGTTACAAAGAAGGAACCTTGCTGGCCCTAGGACTCGGGAAAAACAAAACTCCATTTTACTGTGAATTCATGGATGCTCCCAGAAAAAAGAAATTTAAGTTAGCCTTCAAAATCAGACTACTCATATTATTTTACCAAGTTCAGTAAGAATTAATGGCACAAAATGAAAAGGATCTGATTAAATTATTATGGCTTCTCAAAAGTGAGAGAATTAATTTCACTACTTGGTTATGTAAAATCTTAACATTTGCAACACCATAGGGAATAAGAGTAAAAGACAAAAATTTTAATACGTACTCATCGACGGAGCCAGCCAATGGCTTTTTTGATCGCTTAATGGCATAAACGCATCCATCCAGCCTCTTCACACACTTAAACACAGAACCAAATTCTCCAGAGCCAATTTTCTCTAGCTCATGAAATTCTGTTGTATACCGTGACTTCATATTGCTTTCAGTAATTGTGATTCTCTGCAATAAGGGGTATATTCACAAAGACACGAAAATGATTTTTTGCTATAATAGCCCTATGTGTGAAATTTAAAAATCATTACGTTTTATGTTTGAATGCGTATTTAACATGTATATATGGTTACTTGTTAAGTAAGAAGTCGAAAATGAAATTTCAGAAACAATAAAAAAATAAAAAGCTATTTACTTTAGCAGGTCTTGTTTCATCTTCAAACTCATAATCACTGGCTTCCATATCTTCACCACAAGAACTGGAAAACATTATGTATGTTTCTATCAGATCTGACAGACACATCAACTAGAGATCCAAAACTTTATCTGATAGATGTACAGTGAAAATGCATTTTAATGAATAAAAACAGACAAGAAAGCACTTAATTTTGTAATCATAAGATATACCTCAGCTGATTAAAATGCTGTCCCTACTGAAAAAAAATGCAGATTAACTACAAGCCAATACCACTGCACATATCAAAATTTAAGTCTTTCTAAATAATAAATAACTCTCTCTGCCTGCTTCATTTTGACACCAGATTTCCTACAAGCCATCTAGGCTTTTTATTCCTTCCTTTCTTACACCACTTCTTCTCCACAGCTGATTACTTCCCACCTGCCTCTCCTGGGAAGCAAGTGCTAGTAACAGAAAAATTTCAGAGTATAAATTTCCATGTCATTCAGATGAAATTAAATTTTGATAAGTACCACAAATCAACCTTGGATGGTTAGGGAACCAAACTAAATAACTTACTCATTCCAATGTGTTCGCTTTCTTCTACGACACTGTCCTGAGGAATGAAGTAACACAGAATCTGGGGTAAAAGGATTAATATTCACTTGAGGAGTCTGTCGCATGTCAAATTCCCTTTTTCCTGATTTTTCTGTATCCATGAACAAAGAACCACCTCGGAGTTTAACAGAGCTGGAATCAATTCCTCGAGCTTTGGAGAGCAAACTCTAGGGCAGGAAAAGTAAAATTTTAGTATCTAAATTCTATAGACCGCTTTCTCAACCCAACCTTCAACAAGCTTTTCTCATGGCTGATAGTGCAGGTCAAAGCAACACACAATCCACCGCATCTCAAGCAAAATAAACAGTGCTTAACTTGAACAGTGAAAGGTGGATACCAATCACCTTTTCTGAAAAAGACAGCCACATAAAATAGGTCTCTAACACTAAAAAGAATAGAAATGCAGACTAAAATTAAGTTTATTCTAGAGTCTAAAAGTTAAACTCTTTCAATCCATCTAAAAATACAAAGCAGTCAGGGAGCCCCATAAAAGCTCCCTCCCGCCCCCCCCCATCCAAATAGGGCTTTCAAAACCAACTTCGCTGGACTCCTCCCCACGCTTCCAAAGGGATCTTGCCTTGGGCATGTCCTTAATACACAAGAACACTCAAAAAACAAAAAACCAAAAAAACCCACACTTCTTCCCAAGGTCTATGATTAACCGCACTGAACCCGACTCACTTACAAGGTCCATTTTCCATATTACTCTTATAAACATGATACTTGTCTTCAGTTCAGGTATGGTTCATTTCAAAATCTGTTACTTCTCAAGTTCCACAAGTGGCAATCTGCATACTCACTTGCCACTCAAAAACAGGTGCTGAACACCTCCTTCATTGTGATACGTTATCAGCAGTTTGAAAGCACAAGGGTCCAAACAACACCACCACTGCTGGCTTTAACAGTTGGGTTGTCCCCAATCATTAGTCAGGCTGACCACACATAGGCACTGCAAACCCAAGGGTGTAAACAAACGCTTACCCGATAAATATGCACGGATAGATTCTTAAAAGCTACCCTGAATTAAGGAATCTTTACGACTGGAAATGCTTGGAAGGCCAGCCTTTCCTCCCAAGTCGAAGCGCAGTCACCCTGCATACCTCCAACTTAACCCCTTAAGGCCACATGACACGAAACGGTAAGCGCATGAAAAAATTTTTTAACCGAACTCCTGCGTGTGCCGCCCAAATTACAGGGCACCTCACTGCGTTTAAAAGGCACCATATGGCTGCCGCCCTCGGGAGTGTCAGGTGGCCGCGCCAGCACCACTCCAACATCTTTCCAAACCACGTTATATCAGTGCCACACTCCGGGCTGACACGCTCGGCACGGCCCCGACTCGACCGGCGTGAAATCGTCAGCCACCTGGACGGCGCCGATCTTGAAAGATGAAGAAGTTCCAGAAGAGGCCCATTGTTCAGTTACATAATCTTAACGGACAACTTCTGGGCAGGGCCAAAAAGAGGGGCTGCCAACTTTTTGTTGCGGCTCAGGGGAGCGAGTGGGGGTGCGGCCGGGCGGTTATGTAACCGAATCCGGGGAGCGCCGCGCTCGGCTCCTGGCGCCGCGGCCTTTTTAAAAGGCTGGGCGGGCGCGGGCTCGGGGCGCCCGGGCCCCGCGTCCTCTCACCTTGGGCGTGTGCGGCGTGTCGAAGAGCCGCAGCTTGCGGAAGGTCTTGTGCGGCGGGGTGCCGGGGTGGTCCGGCGGCGGCGAGCAAGGGCCCTCGCTAGCCCGGCGCGCCCCGCAACCGCGCGGGGACGCGTCCCCCGAGCCGCCGCAGCGCACCGGCGAGAACGAGCTGCCCAGGAAGTAGGCGGCTGCCGGCGACTTGACCGGCGATGAGGAGCCGAAGCCCTCCTCCTCCCATGAGTCGCCCTCGGCCCCGCCGCCCGCCGCGTCCGCGCCCGGACAGGCGCCTCGCAGCAACATGTCCTCCTCCAGCTCCCCGGGGCTGCCGGGGGCCGGGCCGGGCGAGCGGCGGCGCTCGGGCCCGGGCTCTGTGGGGCTCCGCGCGGGCGGCAGTGGAGAGTCAGGCTCTTGAAAGGCCGAGTCCTCCCCCGTGCTGTGGCCGCTGCCCTCCTCCTCTTCCTCCTCCTCCTCCTCCTCACAGTCGCTACAGGGCGAGAAGATCAGCTTCTGCCGCAGAGTGCAAGAAGCCCCGGGACGGCGGGGCGGCGGCGGCTGCTGCCGGCTTAGGAAGCTCATCTCGCCCTGGGGCCGGGGCCGAGGACCGGAGAGCCGAAGCCCGCGGAGTCGAGGACTCGGGACGGCCTAGGGGGCGGGTCCGCCACGTGCGACTGGGCGCGCCTGGTCGCCGCGGTGGCGGACTTGCGCGGCGGCGGGCTGCGGCTCCGGAGCGCTCGGGACTGCGGGCGGCGGTGGCGGGGGTCGGCAGCGGCGGCGCGGACTGTCCAGCGGAGGCGGGGCGGCCCGGGCGCCGAGGCTGGTGTCCCCGCAGGTCCAGCCGCAGGTTCGGGCTCCGCGGCTTCCCGCGACCGTTAACCACGTGAGTGCCCAGCCCACCAATCCCCGCCCAGCCCGGGGTTTGAAAAAAAAGGAGGGCGCGACGTAGCCCGCGGGGGAGGGATCAGCTACGCGATTTTGGCGCGAACCCGCTGGCTCCGCCCGCCCTCGGCGGCCCGGCCTGGGCGGGCGGGGCGCCACGGGCCTATGAGGGAGTCCGACCTCCGGGAACCCAGCCGGGCACCGCCCGGTCGGGGCCGGACGGGGCAGCCGAGGCGGCCCTCTGGGAGGAGCGAAGGGTGCTAGGCTCGACTAGGCCCAGCCGAACGCCACCCTGGAGGCGGCTTGCTCGTGGTACCTCAGCGCTCTCGGGTCTGAGGTGGGGGCCAGGGAACACTTCTGGGTTCCTCCGGGTCGGGGCGAGCAGGAAACCACCGTGCCTCTCCTGCCAGTCCCGTATCCTTTCGGTGCGAGCCGCTGGGGGCGTTGTAGGCGTGGCTGTAGGCAGTCACGTTCCCCGGTAGAGGTTTGAGCCGGAAATGGTGACTCGGGCCTCTGGAGCTTTGCGAACTGAGCGCGTTGCTTAGGCGGGACCCAGAAATCAGCAGGAAGGCCCACAGACGAGAGTCGGAGGCGGGGGAACGGCTGTGGGGAAGGCCTGTGGAGCCTCAGTTTCCCCCCAGGGTGGCTGTTAGGGTCGGGTGTGTCCCCAGCGAGGTGAGTTCCCCCAAACTGTGGCAGTCCACCCGAGACTTGTCCAGAGTAAATACCAGCGGCACCAACAGTCGGCCCCAGCACGAAACCAAGTGCTCACCACGCGGCCACGGTGTTTATATTTGTTTGCCAGCACGTGGGCAAGTGTTGGCAAAACGGATTGGCCCACCTCACAGCAAACTTAAATGCACCTTGAGAAGAAATCACTCTAGTGCCCGGTCAAACTGTGATCTCATCTGCCCTTTAGAGTCGCACAGGAAAGTTTCTGGAATTTTTCAGATGTAAATAACCCCGTGATGAATATTCTGACTCCTCGCGTGGTTTTTTTTTCTGTGTTGTTTGAGGTTTTTTGTTTTTTTTTAAAGATAGATTCATAGAAGTGAGAATTACTAGGTCAAAGGATATAAGCTGCCAGACTGACCTCCAAAAGAAAACAATTTACTTTCTCACTAGCAGTGGATTAGTGTACGCTGCTCCTGAATTCTGGACATAAGTGGATATTTAATGTTTGTTAATGTAATTTTTTTAAATGTGTTGTTGTTTGTTTTTTGAGAGAGAGAGAGCAGGGGAGGGGGAGAAAAGGGGGAGACAGGATCTGAAGTGGGCTTTGTGCTGACGGCAGAGAGCCTGACTCTGGACTGGAGCTCACAAACGTAATATCATGACCTAAGCGAAGTCCATGGTTTAACTGACTCAGCCATCCAAGCCCCCTAATTTTGTTGCTTTGACTCATATGGTTGGACAGTTTTCATGTGCCAGTGGCCACTTATGTTTATTTCTATTGTCTGTTTTCTTATTGTAGCACTTTATGAATATTAACACTTGACCATATATGTTGTTCTAACACTTTTCAAAGACTGAACTCAAGCTGAATTTTTAATAATGGAAACACATTTTAGTACTTACCACATGGACCAAGAGCACAGTGTATATACATTGTATGTTAGCCAATTTGACAATAAATTGTATTTAAAAAAAATACCACATGGGAAATTCCCTGATATCACATACTGGAAGATGCAGTGAGGGGAAAACAGCTGTCTTCTCCAGACATTTGCTTTTGTGTCTTTTTTGTAGGTTAATCCAAATTTAGTGTTAAGCTCTTGAAAGACTGGAACTCTACCCTTTTGTTATGTTTCAAGGGGAGGCATTCTCTGATCCCTGGTGGCCAAACCCAAGGAATGATTTTTAGCACTCTTCCTACAATACCTCCTCTTCTTCACTCCTGATGGCAATATAAGCCTTTGATGTGGATAGTTGACCATATTGAATTGCTTTTCTTAATTTCATGTAAGTGTAAATAAAAATAACTTTAGGGGCACCTGGGTGGCTCAGTTGGTTGAACGTCTGACTTTGGCTCAGGTCATGATCTCACAGTTCATGAGTTCAAGCCCCACAGCGGGTTCTCTACTGTCAGCACAGAGCCTGCTTCAGATCTTCTGTTCCCCTCTCTCTGCACCTCCCATGCTTGTACTTTCTCAAAAATAAAACATTTTAAAAAATTAAAAAAGTAACTTCAGAAAACTACTCTTTATTGATCATTAGCATGAGTTGTATGTAAAACTAGTGTGTTTCCTAAGAACTTTAAGGGGCACCTGGGTGGCTCGGTCGGTTAAGGGTCCGACTTCGGCTCAGGTCATGATCTCTCGGTCCATGAGTTCGAGCCCCACGTCAGGCTCTGTGCTGACCGCTCAGAGCCCGGAGTCTGTTTCAGATTCTGTGTCTCCCTCTCTCTCTGACCCTCCCCCATTCATGCTCTGTCTCTCTCTGTCTCAAAAATAAATAAATATTTTAAAAAAACTTAAAAAAAAAAAAAACAAACTTTAAAGCCCAGTAGATAACTTCTCCCCAACTAGAATGTTGCTTCTAAGCCTGTTCTATGTAGGAATTCTGTATCCTCTGAGGCTATCCATGCAAGCTCACTTCCCCTCCCCCCTCACTCTTTCACAACACCCTGTTATTTCCTTAACAGGCTTATATCTATCTCAAAGTGTGTTGGTTGTTTATTTATTACTATCCCCTTCTAGAAAATGAGTTCCCTGAATATAGGAACCTTTTCTATTTTGTTTATTGCAGTATTCTAACATGGCTTACATGCTCAATATCTTCTGAGTGATAATAGAGCCCTTATTTAAATATTTGTTGATTGGCTTACTTTTCTATCCCAATATAAATTCAAATGGTACAGAAGTACCCCAGCTACCTCTTCTTGGAGGTAAATACTCTTTTAACATTTTTTTTTTCGACTCTTAACCATGCCACCTGTCTGCTTCCTTAAACTGGGAGGTCCTTGAAGTAGATTAGAGCAAAAGGGCCTGGCTTCCAAACGGGGAGGGAAGAGTTCTTGGTCCACAGAGCCAGTACTTTGAATTCTTGGCACCAAGTTCTGCCCACAGAATGGGAGAGGTAAATTTCCATAGAATGACTGAAGGAAAGAAAGAATTTCTTTAAAAGTTGGAAACAAGATTCAGTGGGAGAACCATTTCTTCTATAAAGCCTTTTCTTAAGTTTCTCCACTTCTAGGTAAAAGAGACACTCCGGGAACCAGGTTTTCTAACCACACTTGGCATGGACTCTGTAACAGTCTTTGTTTACTGGTCTGGCTTCCCTTCCTTCCACCCAGGGCTGAGATCAAGTTTTATTTGTCTTTAGAGCACCAGCGACCAGCAATGTGCCTTGGCCCCTGAGAAGGTACTTAATAAATGTTTCTGGAATAATTGAAAAAAAGCTGGTGTTCTTTAAAACAAAAGTGCCAAAATGAGTATGAAACCAAGGCCCTACCTCCTCTAGCTGAGAACATGGCACAGTGTTACGGTTTAACTGCAGCAATGCCCTAACTGAAATTCTAAATGATTGTCCTGATTTTTTAAATTTCATGCTTCTCTGAGTACAGCACTCACTGTACTGGAGGGATGGAGTTATGCCCACCTGCCCGGGGCATATCTAATTCAAATTTCCTGTTCTTTCACCACCCAATGTTCCTAACTGTAATGTTGCTAGGCAACCTTTGCAGAATCCACAAGTTTGTGGTAATGTTGTAATAACTGAGTAAAAATCTTGCCTCTAGGTGTTGGGAGAACAAACAACCTGTTTATCCCCTTTAGACAGATGACTTAGCAAGTATAAGGCTTTAATGCCACTATTGTCAGCCCATTCACCTCCCTTAGCACCAAGATAAGCAAGATTCCTGCCTTGAAGATTTATAATTGAGATTCTAAATCACCCTCTCAAATACTTTTTTTTTTTTTAAGTTTATTTATTTATTTTGAGAGAGAAAGCTCAAATCCTGGAGGGCAGAGAGAGAGCCAAGAAGGCTCTGCACTGTCAGCACAGTTTGGGGCTCGAATCCACCAACCATGAGATCATGACCTGAGCCGAAGTCGGATGCTTAACCTACTGAGCCACCCAGTTGCCCCTCAAATTCCTTTAATATATGCAAGTACATAAATATATGTTCATATTCTTATTAACATAAGTCTTGCACTTTGAATGAAATATCTTTTAGTTCTTAGAGACTAATTTTTCACAGTCTGCAGACGTGTTTCATGAGAATAGCTAGGCTTTACCCAAAGCTGAATCTTTTCTAGTTTATGCTTTTGATTCTGGAGAAATAATAACTCTCTCTAAATAGGAGCCTATTCTGATAAATTTCTAATTTTTTTGAAAAAGAAGCCATGTTGGTCAAATGTGTTTTTCACTTAACAAATACTAGCAGGGGCAGTGGAGGGGGAGGGGGGTTGCGAGAGGTGCCTGGGTGGCTCAGTCAGTTAAGTATCTGACACTTGATTTCAGCTCAGGTTGCAATCTCTAGGTTTGTGAGTTTGAGCCCTGCACTGGGGGCTCTGGGATTCTCCCTCCCTTTCTCTCTGCCCCTTCCCCCCTCCCCCTACATCTATCTCTCAAAGTAAATAAATAAAATTTTAAAAATACATATTAGGGACGTGTCTGGCTGACTCATTTGGTAGAGCATGTGACTCTTGATCTTGGGGTCATGAGTTTGAGCCCCACATTGGGTGTGGAGTCAACTAAAAAAAAAAAGAAAAAGTCAACCAGGCGCTCCCCAGACCAAATCTTTAAAAAACAAAACAAGAACAAATACTATGCTAGTAAAGTCCAACTGTCTTTTCTTCATCTTCCTTGTTATCTTTGCTTTTTCCCTTCCACTGCTTCTCTCAGCAAACTTCACCTTACTTCCACCCAGCTCTAACTGCCTGTTGGCCCTGGCAGTCCAGATCTCAGGCTAGAATGTGGTACTCCTATCCCTGCTCCTATTTGACTTCTCAGGTCTAGGTTAGCTTTCTGTACTCTTGTCACTTGCCTTCCTACCCTCTGATGGATAACATTGTTTGAACGTTTTACCACGTGTTCATTAGCTCACCCTGAGAATACAGTATAATCTAATTTAATTTCTCTTTAGTTCAATGGGTTAAGTGTGAGATTAGTGCTGTCCCTTACAAAGAATGTTCATACAAAGAGTGTTCAATAAATGTTATGTGTTGCTTTTAATTATAGCAATGTTGTTTGAGACTAATCCATACTTGTTAATGGCTTTATAAATGGTCAGTAAATGGAACATGTAACTCCTGATGTCCCCAAAATAAGTTTGCTTAATATGGATAGACAGTTGAGATTGTATACAAATCAAGTCAGGACAGATATAGTACAGTTGATCCTTGAAGAACATGGAGGCTAGGGGTGCTGACCCCTTGCAGTCAAAAATCAGTATATAACTTTTGACTCCTCCAAAACGTAACTAATAGCCTACTGTTGACCACAAGCCTTACTGATAACATAAACAGTTGATTAACACATATTTTGTATGCTATATGTATTATATATTACAATCTTACAATAAGTAAGCTAGAGTAAAGAAAATGTTAAGAAAATTGTAAGGGAAGGGGCGCCTAGGTGGCTCAGTTGGTTAAGTATCCAACACTTGATTTTGGCTCAGGTCATGCTCTCACAGTTTGTGGGTTTGAGCCCCACCTCAGGCTATGTGCTGAAGTGCAGAGCCTGCTTGGGATTCTTTCTCCCTCTCTCTCTGCCCCTCCTGTGCTCTCTCTCCCTCTCTCAAAATAAATAAGTAAATAAACTTAAAAAAAAAAAAAAGATTGTAAGGGAGAATACATTTTCAGTACTATATTGTATCAATAGAAAAAATCCATATATTAGTAGACCTGCAGAGTTCAAATCCATGTGGTTCAAGGGTCAACTGTATTGATATAATAAGAACTTGAGAAGTATGGCTCGGAACAGTGGCCAGTTGAAAGCTTATATTTTAATGAAATAAACATTATTTCTTGTCCTGCCTAATTAATCCTTAATGACTACTAACATACTATTTCTGTTTATGCTTTTAACATTTATATAAGGTAGATCAAGTGCAAATTTCATTATATCCTTTAGGTGTGGATTATATTAATTATATCGGCTGCGTACAAAAAGTTTGAGGACCTAAGATTTTCATTCAGTTTTTGCTTAGGGTCTTCAGCTGTGAGAGACCACGCTGGGGCACTCAAAAGCTGTATCTGCATGTATACAATACCTTGCCTATAACCAGCCTTCTTAGTGAAAGCAGCCCTCAGGCCTACTCCCAGTTATTTTAGACCTTACACAGGCTTCCTAATCTTGAAAGAATTGATAGTCCACTGCAATCAGGCCTGTGGCAATGATACTAACTTCAAGACTTTTCCCCAGAGAAAATACTGACCACTGACAGTATCATCCCTAGATAAGAAAGGAGTTCTCAGTTAACATATTTAAAACTATAGTTCTGTAAAGCAGTTAGCCAAAACATCATGCTTCCTCTTTGATATTTTTAAAACTCCTTTCTACTGGGATGGAACTGAGTAGCAGCATTTTCTCCAATAATGCTTTGTTTTTCCTTTACAGAGGCACAAAGCACTGCTTTTCTCTATGCTCTTAGTGAGTTTCAATAACTGAAAAGGTCACTTCACAGAAATGTTATAAAAAGGAGAAATCATGAGTGCCCAACAGAATGCTGGTGCTCAATACACATTTGAGCAATTGATTAATTGCCTCTTGGGTTAGTGACATACTCAGGAAATGACCTGGATGACCACAAGGACTGCCAGTTGTTTGCTGACCACACTGTGATTATTTAAACCAGCTTTCTTCTTATTACTGCATCACAAAAGATGTGATGACTCTTCTTCAGTGAGTCAAGGGGTTCTGTCTCATTAGGAGAGGGAAAGGAGGAGATAAGGCAGACATCCCATGCTGCTCTTTTGTGTAGCAACAGAAGTGTTTGGGTATTGCTGTTTTGATGACTCAGTAGTGAGTCACTTTTAAAGTTCTGTAAAAGGCCATGTTCAGCTCAGACAGGATTAAGATGAGCTCATTGGGTAAAGAGTACCCAGTAGTGTGTGATACCATCAGGTGATTGGTGGTGTAAATATGAATGTGGAAAAATCATACCAGCAAAGATGAACTAGTTCCTAAATGCAGAAATCAACTGTACTTGGCAGTCATCTTTTCAATGCCTGCTGTGTTCAAGCACCATCCATGGTTCAAGCACCCACTCCCCATTACCTTTATAAAGGTCAGAATATGATAAATGTCTTCAGTGCTACAAAGATCTGGGGTACTTGAAGGAGCTGGGAAAGGGATACTGCCAGCTATATGGTAGGCACTGAGCCAGATGCTTTACATATTTATCTTATGTACTCTTTTTAAAAAATATTTATTTTTGAGAAAGTGTGAGCAGGGGAAGGGCAGAGAGAGGGGGAGACAGGATCCAAAGCTGGCTCTGTGCTGACAGCAGAGAGCCTGATGCAGAGTTCAAACTCACAGACTGCAAGATCTGTGAGTCACCCACAGTCACCCACCCAAGATCTCAGCCAAAGTTGGGTGCTTAACCAACTGAGTCACCCAGGTGCCTCTAACTTATTTAATCTTTAAAGGAACCCTTTGAGAGAGGTGTTTTTACTCACATTTTATAGAACAAAATGAAACCCAGATAGGTTCAATGTCTGCACATACAGCCATAGGGCTAATATTCCTGAGACTGTATTACTACTGGCTTAAAGATTAGCTCTTTCTACCCCAGCAAGAATGGGGTAAGGTGAGAGTGATAACTAATTGGAAGACTTGTTGAAGCAAGGTTGCTGGACCCAGCTGATGGGCCAGACAGTTATGTAGTGTGATGCTAGAGTCTGGACAGCAGGGCACATTATCTTGTCTGGTGGGAACGAGGGAAGTGGGATCCAAAGAGAGTTAGACTTGTGCCTTTACTTTTTTGTTTTAACATAGAAAACCCACATGTATTTTAAATTCTAAAATCAAGAAGAAATATTACAAAAATTGATACTGTTGTATGTTGTAGAGGATATGGGGAAATGCATTCTTGTCTACTATGGGGGTGGGTGTAAATTGGTACCATTTTTAAAAGATTAGTTTGATGTTTTCTGTTATAATTTAAGTATTTATACTCTTTGACCTAGCAGTTCTACTGAAATGTTTATATAGATCTGCAAAAAATATGTAAAAGAATATTTATCACTGTATCAGTTCATTCAGTGAATACTTAGGGAGAGTCCTCTATGGGCTTGGCACTCCTCTGGGCACTGTGTGAAACAAAACAGTGAAACAAAACAAAGTCCTTTCAGAAAACTTTTGAGGCCTCTGGTGGAGACAGACAAGGCATATAAATAAACAAATGTACAAAAAAATATCAAGTAGTGATAAGTGCTGTTAAAAGGGGAGAGGGTAAGGGATTATGAAGTGGTAGAGGGTTGGAGGGAAGTGCTATTTTAAGTAGTGTCATCTGGGAAGACCTTTCTGAGGAGGCAACATTTGAGCAGGAACCTGAATGAAGTGAAGGAATCAGCCAAATGGAGATCTGGAGGAAGTGTATTCTAAGCATTGTTTATAATAACAAAAATTGGAGGCCATCCAAATGTCTGTTAAATACTAAGTAATCACAGTCTGAAAAATAATAAGAGAGCTATATGTACAGAATGAAAAGATATTTAAGATATAATGAAAAAAATGTCACAAAAACTGCATAATAATTCCATTTTTAAGAAAGTAGCCTAAGCAAATATATCTATCAGAGGGAAGACATCTAGAGAAACACACAAAATGCCAAAAAACCTGTTACGAGGGGTGCCTGGATGGCTCAGTCAGTTAAGCTTCCGACTTCAGCTCAGGTCATGATCTCATGGCTCGCCTCATGAGTTCAAGCCCTGTATTGGGCTCTGTGCTGACAGTGGGGAGCCTGCTTGGGATTCTTTCTCTCTCTTTCTCTGTCCCACCCCCTGCCCCCAAGCTTGCATGTGATCTTTCTCTCTGAAAATAAATAAACTTAAAAAAAAGGTGATTTAGAAGCTACTAGAAGGTGTGTGTGTGTGTGTGTGTGTGTGTGTGTGTGTGTGTGTGTGTGTAATGCATCTTCCCAGGCTGATGCCAGCAGAGGTGTACTGGGGGGTATGGCAACCTGGGACCTCGGGCCTTGGGCCTGAGGGAACCAGTGGGATTAGATGGTGCTGGAGTCACACCACTGGAGGGGGAACACTGCACAACCACACTCCACACTGTCTTTGGAATGCCATCCCATTTCTGTGACCTCCCTCTTGTCCCCAAGGAGTCACAGGGTCACAACCTATGCAGGACAACCATCAGACCAGACAGCAAGCATCCTTATTAGCTCCTTAGCAACCTTCTTCCGGAAAACTCATAAAACAATAAGCACAGTGAGGTCAGAGCACCTGTCCATCTCAGTCATCATTACCTTGGGAGCGAGACACGTAGGGTTGTCTCTGCAAAAGTTGGGGGAATATAGAGTGAGCAAAACAAAGAGCCTGCTTAGCCCTGTTTTACAGACACTGAGATGGATCTGGAGAAGGAAGGGGATGGATGATGATAATTTGCTGAGGGACACCTGGGTGGCTCAGTGGGTTAAGTGTCTGACTTCAGCTCAGGTCATGATCTCACGGTTCGATCCCCACATCAGGCTCTGTGCTGACAGCTCAGAGCCTGGAGCCAGCTTCAGATTCTGTCTCCCTCTCTGTCTTCCCCTCCCCTGCTCGCTCGCTCTCTCTCTCTCTCTCTCTCTCTCTCTGTCAAAAATAAATAAACATTAAAAAAAATTTTTAGGGGCGCCTGGGTGGCTCAGTCGGTTGGGCATCCGACTTTGGCTCAGGTCATGTTCTCACAGTTCTTTGTTCGAGCCCCGCGTCGGGCTCTGTGCTGACAGCTCAGACCCTGGAGCCTGTTTCAGATTCTGTGTCTCCCTCTCTCTGGCCCTCCCCCTCTCACGCTCTGTCTCACTGTCTCTCTCAATGACAAATAAACATTAAACAAAAAAATTAAAAAAAAAATTTTTTTTTAAAACCTGTTACGAGTGATTGCATGGATTGAGTGAGAGAACAAATCAAAGTGCCTAGGTGCCAACTGAAGAGAGAGTCAGGAGGAAAGCCTCTGAAACAGGATAGGGTGGACAGAATTATGACACAAGTCCTGAAGTCCCATACCTTTGCTTTTTCTGATGTACTTGGAGCTCTCCTCTCAGGTCCCTGATGTCTGAACCCTCCTTTTTCCTTGCTTCCCCACATCCCTATCCCCCTCCTCTAGTTTTGCTTTTGAGAAAGGAGCCTGCGATTCTGTTTTCTTAGCCTGGTACTCCATCTGGACTGGTTTTCCTGCCCCTTCCAGACAAGCAACTTTATGCTCTGGCTGCAGTCTGATGAGGTGCTGATAAGGAAGAGGGCTTCCAGAACCCCTCTGATTTATTATAGGCTCACTTCTAAGTGCAGAATAAAAAGGCTTCATCCTTGGTTACCAGCTTCAGAATATTAACTGTGCCAGGGGCTCAGGTCGGGGGATAGGATTGCTCACACACACTCCCACCAGTGTTGACCGAACCATCTGCCTTACCATCAAGGTTTTTGAAGCAGCTAAGCTGTAAGTGTTTGATGCCCACCCCTACTCCCATCCACCACTACCAAACTCTGCTGACTTCAGGGCCCTGTGTATCTGTATGCTTGTCAATCAGTTGTTAGAAACAACACAAGAGCACAGAGAAATGCCCAGTAAAAAATAAATACTCAAGAAGTCAGGGTGCCTGGGTGGCTCAGTTAAATGTCCAACTTCAGCTCAGGTCATGATCTCAGCTCAGGTCATGAACTCATGATCAGTTCCTGGGTTCGAGTCCTAATTCAGGCTCCGCACTGGCAGTATGAAGCCTGCTCAGGATTCTCTTTCTCTGTCTCTGCCCCTTGCTCTCACGTGCACTCTCACGTGCATGTGTTCTGTGGTCTTACATAGTTTCTGATATTTTTTCAGTTAATTATCTTGGATTTCTAGGTAGATAATCATGTAATTTATAATAATTTTCTTCCAGTATTTAGACTTATTTTTTATTGTCCAATTGCATTAACTAGCACTTTCAGAACAATATTAAATAATAAGAGAGGTGTTCAATGGCCAGTTAGCTCAGCTGGTTAGAGCATGGTGCTAGTAATAGGAGAGGTGGTGAGCAGCCTTGTCTTGCTCCTGACTCTAATGCGAATATTAAGAGTAATACTGGAGTAGGTTAGGTGTCAGGCTGGCTCAGTAGATAGAGCTTGCAACTCTTGATCTTAGGATGTGAGTTCAAGTCCCATGCTAAGTGTAGAGCTTACTCAAAAATAAATAAATAAATAAACATGGGGTACCTGGGTGACTCAGTCAGTTGAGCATCAGACTCTTGATTTTGGCTCCAGTTTTGGAATAGAGCCCTGTGTCAGGCTCTGCACCAAGTGTGGAGTCTGCTTGAGATTCTTTCTCTTTCTGTCTCTCTCTCTGCCCTTCTCCCCCGCTTTCGTGCTCTGAAAATAATTAAAATTAAAATTAAAAAAAGTAAAGACAAGAGTAATACTGGTTGATGAATGTATATGTGTGTGTGAGTGCACACGCACAGGATTTACACCTGTGTTATGTTAAAAAGGTCTTTTCCTTTTATCAGAATATTTATGAGGAATGAATATTAAATGATATCATATTTTTAATGTTTCTCTTATTTATTCTTTTTCCTCTTTTGATTTATCTATATGGCAAATTAGATTAATGGATTTCCTTATGCCACTCTATCCTTCCTGACATAAATGTGCTTAGTCAAGTTGTTTTCAAATCCTGCAAAATAATGTTAGTATATTTCATTTAGACATTTTGCATCTGTAGTTTTAAATCGGACTGGTCCATGAAGATTGCTGTACAATCTTTATAAGATTTTGGCTTCGTGAAACACTGGGATGTTTTACTTCTTTCTCTGTGCTTTAGGATAGCTTTAATAGTAAGAAAATGATTGATTTCCTGAAAATCTGAAAGAAGTTGCTCATAAACATATCTAAGTTCTGCTTTTTTTTCTTCTTTCTTTCTTTCTTTTTTGGTATATAGCTTTTGACCACTTTTGTCCAAGATTATTTATCTGTTTAGATTTTCTACTTACTTTGAGTCTCTATTGGCCATTTATATTTCCTTCAGTATTGTCCATTTCATTCAGATTTTAAATAGTATTAGCATAGGATTGGGCAAATGTTGATTGAATCCCCTCCTTTGTATTTCTCATCATTTCTTCTGTACCCATCTGTAAACCCTTTCTCATTCCTAATTTGTATATTTATATTTATGTTTTGCCTTTCTTTTTTATTATGTTAGCTAGTGGCTTATCAGTTTTGTTTGCTTCCTCCCATCCCAAAGAATAGATCTTAGATTTATTCATCAATTATGTTGTTTTCCTGATTTTGAAATAATTAATTTTGCTTTGTTTTTGAAAACTTTTTTAACGTTTATTCATTTTTGAGAGGGAGAGAAAGAGAGACAGAGTGTGAGCAGGGGAGGGGCAGAGAGAGAGGGAGACAACAGAATCTGAAGCAGGTTCCAGGCTCTCAGCTGTCAGCACAGAGCCCAATGCGGGGCTCAAATCCACGAACCATGAGATCATCACCTGAGCTGAAGTCAGACGCTTAGCCGACTGAGCCACCCAGGAGGCAACCACCGTGGGATCTTTTTAAGTGCAGGGCCCTGTGTACACACTCATGAAGCTGGCCCTGCCAGCATGCCTCTGGGCTCTGTTCCTATCCCTAACTCACCTCCCCACCGAAGGTACCCACCCGCCTGACTTCAGATAGCAAGAATAGCTCTGCCTGTAGTCTTCTGTGTCTAACTCCTATTGCCTAGTATTATGTTTGTGAGGATCATCCGTACTTTCACATGTAGTTGAAGTTTATACATTCTCATTGGTGTATGGTTACAACTATGTAATTCAGTTTTGTAATTCAGTTTTGGTTTCTCACTGACTGAAGAATTGTTTAAGACAACTTGAAAACTTTTCTACTCTGAGCACACTAGGCCATGGACCAACTTCCTAGTTTTAGGCTCTTTTCCTCTGAATGAGTGGGTCCTTCCTTACTCATAGAATGTATAGTATGAATAAGAAACAGTGAGCTTTATTCCCTCCTCATGTTCTTCTGATACACAGTGAGAAAGAAAGAAGAAGTTAGCTGAATTCATTTTAACATTTACTGGCGTCATGATCTTTTACAACACTGGAGAGGATTTGGAATGGTGAAGGTGTGTTAGGAGAGCATTTCAAACCTTATGTGGTATTGGTCCTCTCTCTCTTTTAAAGAGTAGCCATTCTCCTTTTCGTTCAAGGCTGCCATGAATTTGGAGAGTGAGATGTAGGAGATCCTGAACATTTTGCCAGTGGGCTGCTTGCTTTCACTCTTCTCTTCAACAAAATGAGTAGTTTTTCCCCCCCTTTTTTTATTTTTTTATTTTTTATTTTTATTTAAAAAAAATTTTTTTTTAACGTTTATTTATTTTTGAGACAGAGAGAGACAAAGCATGAACGGGGGGAGGGTCAGAGAGAAGGAGACGCAGAATCCGAAACAGGCTCCAGGCTCCGAGCTGTCAGCACAGAGCCCGACGCGGGGTTTGAACTCATGGACCACGAGATCATGACCTGAGCCGAAGTCAGCCGCTTAACTGACTGAGCCACCCAGGCACCCCTCCCCGCCTTTTTTTAAAGATTATTTATTTTTAAGTAATTTTTACACCCAGCATGAGGTTCGAACTCACAACCCCAAGATCAAGAGTCATAAGCTCTTCCAGCTGAGCCAGCCAGGTGTCCCCAAAATGGGTAGTCTTTTTATTTTTCTTTCTTTAAAAAAGTTTTTATTAATTAAACATTAATTTTTAATGTTTATTTATTTTTGAGAGAGAGAGACAGAGTATAAATGGGGGAGGGTCAGAGAAAGAGGGAGACACAGAATACCAAGCAGGCTCCAAGCTCTGAGCTGTCAGCACAGAACCCAACACGGGGCTCGAACCCATGAACTGCGAGACATGACCTGAGCCAAAGTCGAATGCTTAACCAACTGAGCCACCCAGGTGCCCCCAAAATGGGTAGTCTTAGAACAATAGATAGGTGGGAGGCAACGGGCAAGCATCTACTCACTCCCAACAGAAGATGGCTGGTCGTGATAAACAGCGGCTAAGTTACAATGGCTACAGAATGCCCCAAGAGAAGTGCACAGTTCAAGGCAGATGGCCTCCCCATATTTACTAACACTCTGTTCTGGACAGGCACCCTTCATTTAGCGGATTGTCACCAGGGCGGACCAGAGAGTGTGTGTGTCTTGTTCTACTCCTAACCCAGGGTAAACATACATACCTTCAGTGGAAGATGGCAGCAGATATACAAAGATGGAAGCAGGAGGATACATACCTGCAAGAGAACAAGTGGTAGCAGTGTTAATCACATGGTTCAGAAAATGAGAATGTCATCAGATGGTCTGTGGCTGTAGTTCTGCATCTATCCTCAGTTCTACTCACTACTCTCTTGCCTCAGACATAAGGCTGTCCATAGCTAGTGCTCCAGAATGGGAAATATCACACTGAACTACACGGTGCAAATAAAACTTCTATTTTATGATCCTGTTCTTCCAAAATTAGAGCATTTTTTTGTTTTTCTCTGGCCTTTTTTTCCTCCTTGGTTTTAAAATTAGAGTTATGGTGCTCCTGGGTGGTTCAGTTGGTTGTGTCCAACTCTTGATTTTGGCTCAGATTATGATCTCATGGGTTTGTGGGTTCGAGCCCCACACTGGGCTCTGCACTGATGCAGAGCCTGCTTCAAATTCTCTCTCTACTCCTCCCCCACTTGTACATGCTCTCTCTCTCAAAATAAACAAACTTAAAAAAAATCCGGGGCGCCTGGGTGGCTCAGTTGGTCGAGTGTGTGACTTCGGCTCAGGTCATGATCTCACAGGTCATGAGATTAAGCACCACTCTGGCTTGTCTGCTGTTGGCACAGAGCCTCTTCGGATCCTGTGTCTCCCTCTCTCATCATTCCCCTGCGCTCTCTCTGTCTCTCAAAAATAAATAAAGCATTTTTTTTAAATTAAGAGTTATGTACCTTTCTGTTACTGTTAATATACAGTCTCATTTATATTTTATTTTCAAAATCAATAGTTTTCCAGTCGAAAAATAGAGAACAGGGTAGATAGATCCTGTTCTCTTCATCTCTGACAGGGAAGAGAGAAGAGCAGATATATGACATGATCAAAATAGAGCACTAGTGGAGGACAGAGGAAGGTCTTTTGTGCCTTTTCCACTGTGCTGGCTCCTACCAGGGCATCAGCACTCCCGGACCGTCAAGGGAGAAAGTACATCTGCAGGAGGAAGTCACTACCTGACCATCCTCAGAGTCCCCCAGCTGGGAGGGTGGCCTCCCTCTTGCTGGGAAGGACTCTCGTGCCTCAACTTGCAAAGAGAGGAAGACCATCAAGCCAGAGCACCTATGTGCTTTAGAACTCTAAACTCAGTGACCAGAAACAACAGGAGTCCAAGGAAATCTCTGTAGAAGGTACAAATGCCAGTGGGCCATTTGATAGTGTTGCACTTGTGAGAGCTGCCAGTGTGGGTGGGGGCCTTTCCATGCCTTTTTATGAACTAATCCTGAGTAGAAGATCCTGGTTGCTGTTTCCTCACAGCCTGGACATCTGTGGTATGACTTCTCTGTTGACTCCCTTGCTCCTGAAGGAGCTCCAACGCCAATGCCAATGAATAGATGAGAATGAATGGGACATGGAGAACCAGAACAGGGATGGAGTTTCACCTCTAGTGGGCACTTCTCTTAGAAACCCTCCTGGTCCCTGGGCCGGGTTTGGCTGGACCAGTGGCTTTGAACTCTCAAGGCTAAAATACCCTGTGTAATTAGTTTCCTGTTGCTGCTGTAACAAATTGCCACAAACTTCTGGTTTAAAATCACACACACACACACACACACACACACACACACACACACACACTCACAAAGACACAAATTTATTCTATCATGTTTCTGGAGGTCAGAAGTCAGAAATTAGCTGCCAGGGTTAAAGTCAGGGTACATCAGGGCTGGTTCCTTTTGGAAGTTCTGAGGGAAAAATCCATTTTCCTTGCCTTTTTCAGCTTCTAGTAGCCACCTGTATTCCATGGCTTATGGCCTCTTTCTCCATCTTTGAGTCACATCACTCCAATCTCTGCTTCTGTCACCACAGGACTTTCTCCTCTGTCTCTTCCCATATTCCTCTTATAAGGACCACATCGGGTTCACTCAGATAATCCAAGATTGCCTCCCCATCACAAGATCCCTAATCACATATGCAAAGTCCCTTTAGCCATAAACAATAACACTCACAGATTCTGGGGATTAGGACATGGGGGGGCATTATTTAGCCTACCAAATCTTACGACCAGTCCACCCCAGGAACTCCCAGAGCACCCCACTCAGAAGCCTCCCGCTCAGTGCTGAGGCTTGGAGGAGCCTGATACAAGACTCTCCCATAATTTATCTAAGTGGTCCTCCATTAAGCTGTTTTGAAACTTTTGCTATTATGAGCAATGTTGCTTCAAGTATTCTTGACATCACTTGACATCACTTCTCCACACGTGAATATATCCTTAGGGTACATTATTAGGAGTAGAATTGTTGGGTCAAAGGACATGTGCACTTTAAACCTATTTCCCTATATCCTTACCAATAATAAATCAACTTTTTAATATATGGGGTACCTTAATGTCTCAGTCGGTTAAGTGTATGACTTAGCTCAGGTCATGATTTCGCCGTTCGTGAGTTTGAGCCTCTTGTCGGGCTCTGTGCTGATAGTTCAGAGCCTGGAGCCTGCTTTGGGTTCTGTGTCTCCCTCTTTCTCTGCTCCTCCCCAACTCATGCTCTGTCTCTGTCTCTGTCTGTGTCTCTCTCTCTCTCAAAAATAAACATTAAAAAAATGAAAAAAAATTTATTTGGTCAATATGATTATAAAGCCAAAAGTGGCTGTCAGATTGGGCAAGGAGATAAAACTCGTCTCCCAGGTCTGATGTGGGCATGTCCTTCTCAGTATCATCCCAGCGATCTGAGGGAGGCAGTCAGGGTCGTTCTCTTCCCATCACTCACCCTGTTTTCTCCCAGCATGAAATAATTTCCTTCCAGGTAGAGAAAAGAGCACCTCGCCCTCTACCTCCAGCCCAGGCACAGCTGGTTGAGTCAGAAGGAGGTGGTGAAGCAAGTAGTGTATAGTTGTGGATTGCTCCCTGGACCTACATAGCACCTCCTGCTGGAGACTGACTTCAAGGCTTATCATAGTGCCTTTAATTCATTAACTAGTTGCTTTCTTTTTGACTCTGAAATACCCACAATAGCAAAGCCAGCTTCACAATAGCAAAGCCAGCTTCACAATAGCGAAGATCATTTTTGCATAAAAAAAAAAAATGGTCCACTTTTCTACTGTTCCTGATTTTCTGTTGAAAAGAACATTAAGCAATTTCTGGATGTTAGGAAAGCCCTAAAACAGCTGAGAGGCTGCTTGCTTGATCAGTTTATCTGGGTAAAAGATCTGGTGAATGTTAAGAGCTGCTCTCAGGACGCTTATCGCTTAAAGCCTGCCACTGGCTTGGAGCAAAACTTTCCTATTTAAAAAGATAAGACAACCTCCTTGCCACAGCAGAGATTTTACCCCTGCTTTCTCCATAGAATTGTCTGGCTGCCACGGGGACTGAGTCTGTAACCCAGGTTAGAGCTGTTTTTCACAACGCTTTGTTAGGCAGGGTTGTACCTAATGAAGCAAAATGAAACCCCTGCTTGGGGACTGGAGGGTTCTCTGTGCCTCTCAAGCCAGGTGAGTTTAGAGCTGGAGGGAGCAGCTACAGGTCACCCACTGCTCTGCAAGGCCTCCAGGAGTTATGGGGGAGCCGAAGTTCCAGGTTATACTAATGGAGCCCATACTCTAAAAGGAGAAACAGATAATATATTTCCAAAACACAAGTCATACCTCTTGTGTGACAGTGAAAAGAGAAGGATTGATGGAAGAGCTTTCCCCAGTAGGGCAGGCTACATAATCTGTGGGACTCAGTGCAAAAAGAAAATATGAGCCTCTTGGTCAAAAAACAGGAAAAAAGTTCTGTTAAAGGTATGTATAAAGCCAGACACAAAAAGACAAATAGTGATGCCACTTATATGACATACTGAGAATAGTCAAATTCATAGAAAGTGAAAGTAGAAGGGTGGTTGCCGGGGGCTGGGGGTGGGGGGGAGGTGGGAGTTCTTGTTTCAGTTTGGGAAGATGAGAAAGTTCTGGTGATGGATGGTGGGGATGTTTGCACAATGATGTGGATGTGCGTAATAACACTGAACTGCACACTCAAAAATGGTTGAAATGGTAAATTTTATGTTATATGTATTTTACAACCACCGCCCCCCTGAAGGAATGCATGAGCTTTTTCCTTATTTTGAGGTCTCTCTCTCTTGACTTGTGATGGTGTTTTTTATTTGCTATCTAGCATCATTCTAGGTAAAGAAAAATTAATCTTAAATTTTTAGCATGAATTTTACCTTTCATCTTTATATTATGCAATGCCAGGGTTTTGTTTTGTTTTGTTTTGCTTTATTTTGTTTGTTTTTGAGAGGGAGAGAGAGGGGGGCAGGGGCAGAGAGAGAGGAAGATAGTCTGTGCTGATAGCAGAGAGCCCCATGTGGGGCTCGAACTCACGAACCATGAGATCATGACCTGAGCCAAAGTCAGACCCTTAACGGCTGAACCACCCAGATGCCCCTGTAATGCCAGTTTTAAATAAAAATATCATAGTGTTGAACTTGAATTTGAAATCACTGAAATTACATGATTCAAATTTTGTGGCTCTTCCTAGAGGGCACCTCAAGCTGGCTAGAAGGATCAAACACCAGCCAGGCTCAGGAAAGGTGGAAGGAGGAAGTGAGGACCCCCAGGTGCAGAGCCTATAGAAAGAGTCCTCTGGGTCATGGGACTTCACAGGTGCCTGAGGTGGTGCCGGTCTGGGCCTGACAGCTATCAGGTCCCCCTTCCCACAGGCCTACTCCTCCAGCCCATGAGAAACAGGCTACTCCCAGGGATCTTCAAAATTCAGAACTGGGACACACTCAGTACAGGGTGTGCACGAGGCCTCATCCCTGTCAGGACTTGGCTAACGTCAGCTGCCCACCTCAGCTCTGTGCTGCTGCCTGCCTGGAGTGAGGATGGCCGCCACCACGCCTGACTCCACAGGGGCATGTGCCTGACACTGACCTGTTGAAAGCAGAGGGCAATTGCAAGTTGAGGGAGAGACCAGGTCAGGTAAGGGAGTGACAGAGAACCCATCCACAGAGGCTGCAGGTGAGACTGTGTCCCATTGCTCCATGAGACTTCACCTGCAGAACACACATTCAGGGGCACCTGTGTGGCTCAGTCGGTTAGGTTAGGCAACTGACTTCAGCTCGGGTTATGGTCTTGAGGTTTGTGAGTTCAAGCCCCATAATGGGCTCACTGCTGTCAGCCCAGAGCCCTCTTTCGTTCCGTTCCTCTGTCTCCCTCTCTGCCCCTCCCCTGCTTGCATTCTCTCTCTCTCTCTCTCTCTCTCTCTCAAAAATAAATAAACCTAAAAAAGAAAGAACGCACAAAGATAAAACTATTAAGAATTCCAAGATTGCAGGGGCGCCTGGATGGCTCAGTCGATTAAGCGTCTGACTTTGGCTCGGGTCATGATCTCATGGTGTGTGGGTTCAAGCCCCATGTCAGGCTTTGTGCTAACAGCTCAGAGCCTGGAGCCTGCTTCAGATCCTGTGTCTCCCTCTCTCTCTGCCCCTCCCCCATTCACGCTCTCTCTGTCTCAAAAATAAGTAAACGGTAAAAACAAAATAAAAAAAAAAAAAAGAATTCCAAGACTGCAACCACAGTGCATTAAATCCCAAGTGCAGAGTCTGGTCAACTGTACTGGTCACAAGTCCATGAGGCAGCCTTGTTCCTCAGTCAAAAGAGAAGAGGGTATTTGGCTGGAGTATTCTTCGTAAGATCTCTGAGGAAACCTAAGTATAGAGAGTGCTTAAGTGGAAGGGGCTGAGGCAGCCTTTTTGCACTTCCCACATGCTCCCTTTCCCTCCTTGGCAACAGACTCCAGCTGTGCCCCTTTCCTTTTTGCCCTCTGCTTTCTTACTGTTGGGATCTACTGATAGTTGACTGGTCTATAGTCTTTTATATATATATATATATATATATATATATATATATATATATATCTTTTTATATTTATTTATTTTTGAGAGAGAGAGCGTGACTGGGGGAAGAGCAGAGAGAGAAGGAGACACAGAATCCGAAGCAGGCTCCAGGTTCCGAGCTGTCAGCACAGAGCCTGATGTGGGGCCCGAACTCATGAACTGTGAGATCATGACCTGAGCCGAAGTTGGATGCGTAACCGACTGAGCCACGCACGTACCCCAACTGGTCTACAGTCTTATGTGAGCTAGGAAACACTGGAACACAAATTCCTCGGAGTCCAGTCCATTTTAGTGCTGAATGCATGGTTTCCCGACATTACTTACCTAGTCCTGGAGCTGCCGTGCAGGAAAGGCAGCATGGGATATCACCCAAATGACCACCCCGAGGTGGAGGGGCACAGAGAGCTGTCCGGCCTTTGGGGCAGCTGCCACCTTTGGAGAGTTGAGGAAGCCAAGTTCTTCTCTTACTCTATTTCCTAAATTCTTAATGACTGCAGACTGTAGGCAATGTTCTTTTTCTCTGTAGTGGCCTCAAGTTGTATCTGGGAGAGTGAGGGGTTTTCTTGGACTCAGTTTTGCCTTGAGCAACTGCCTGGATCCCATTGCAGTTACGCTCCAACAGGCTCCATTTGTAAAGTACTTGTGTTTCATCAAGGGTCTTTGGGGACTTTCCAACTTTGGAGGGCTCCTTTATGCATCCTACACTCTGAAGAAACCCTGCACCAGCTTAACTAGCAACTGCACATCAGCTGGAGTCTTCCCTTGGGGGAAATGTGCCACCACCCATCCCCAGGAAGGCAGGTAGGGGACAAACCAGCAGCGTCCCTCTGCCCTTTTCTCTGGTGCCGGTAGGAAGGCATTTTCTTTGGAGCTGAGGGATAAACAGGCCTGCCAGCAGAGTCCAGCTCAGCCCTGTCCAGTCTAGCTGGCAAAGGAGCTGGGGTGAGGGAGAAAGCCTGGAATCTGAGCACAGGCAGTAAGGGGCCCAGGGAGGCTGATAGCGTGGGCTTGGTCCTGGGAAGCACAGCAGGCCTAGCTGGGCCCGGCAGAGGAGCCCCGTCAGCAGCCAGGACTGGGGCTGGGAGGCCAGAGCACCACCCTTTGACTTTGCAGATCCTCTTCTTTCTCTGCCTCCCCATATCAGCCCCTTTCTGAGCCTTAGCAGGCCTTAGCTGTGAGTTCTTTGTGTGCTTTAAGGTCTCAGGCAAGAGAGAAGACCGGATCTGTGTGTGACTAAGACCCTTTCTAATGTTAAATATCTGTGAAGCGCTTTGAAGGGAAAGCAACCAGTCGCCTGCCCAACCCTGAAGGGTTCCCATTTCAGATAAGTAAGTCATGACCCTTTTTTAGCAAGACTTCAAAGAACCTCATCAAAGATAACATTTGTATTAAATACAACAGTACATTTTTTCCCTTTTTACCATAAAGCTTGAAATGAAACATGAGAGCGGCATTTCAGCTCTCTGGCAAACAAAGCACAGTGAACACGGTGAAGGAGGGATTACTGCAGGGTAAGCCTCCCCCTCCTTTCTTTTTTGGAACTTGGTGGACCCTAAGCTAAATTTCTGACATTAGACATGGTTTTTCGAGTGCTCTGGTCATTGGGCAATCAGAAAATACCAGAGCTCATCTTGATAATCTTTGCCGCAAGCATCATCTGAGAAGGCAGTTGTGGTGTGGTGAAAGCACACTGGACATGGGGGTCAGACTGTCTGGGTTCTCTGGGGTAACTGGGTGGCTCAGTTGGTTGAACATCCGACTCTTGACTCTTGCTTTCGGCTCAGGTCGTGATCTCCCAGTGTCATGAGTTGGAGCCCTGCATTGGGCTCCATGCTGACAGTGGGGAGCCTGCTTGGGGTTCTTTGTCCCTCTCTGCTCCTCCCCCACTCATGCCTGTGGGCACTCTTTCTCTCTCAAAATAAGCAAAAAAAAAAAAAAAAAAAAAAAAAGCCTGGGTTCTCAAGTCTTTGCCTTGCCTCTTCACAGAGGGCCTGGGTGGAGACACAACTTCTTTGGACCCTCTGTTTCTCCTTGTATAAATGGGGATAATGGGGATAATAAATCCCGTATATCTCACAAAATTGTTAGAAGAGCATAACAATGTATGAAAAAATACTTATTCTGTGCTTGATAAACAATATACTCTCAATATACTCTCAATATATGTGTGTTGGGTTATAACTGATGGCATTTGTGCTCTTTTCTACCACACTCTCTCCCACACCCATACCACGTTAATAAAACAAATATAAAGGTAACATTTTAAAAATTGCTGTATTCAAAATTAATAATAAACTTTAGGGTAAATAAGCTTTAAAACAAAAGTACATAAGCAAAAATAAATAATTTACACGGACCCACTAACCTAATTTTCAGAGGAAAGCCATGTCCAATTACAGCACTACTATCCCGGGCTCCAGCCTATGGTCAAACTTTGATAGTTCATTATTTTTAAAAAACAGTAACAAAAAAAACTGAACGCTAAGTAAAATCTTTAACAAAACCAAAGCACTGGATTTAACTTTTTAATTTTAAATAACCAAACTTTCTCATTTTATACATAATCCAATGTAATGGATCCAATTCAATATAATTAGCATTTCAGCTTGAAGAGTTGGTATTTTAACAGGGATGGAAAACTATAATGAATAGTTTTCAAACCGTGAGGTACAAAAAAAAAACCAGACACGTATACAGTAGAACAAAAACTGCAGACACTCTATTAACTTGGGGAAATATTTGAAGGCTTTACATCCTTTATTATCCATGATGGCTTCTGGAATTGATTGTTTGAAGTATAGAACCTTTAACATTTTAGATACAGCCTTTATTTTATTTGTCACAGTAAGTTAAAAATCCATCATAAGACTCCATAAGACTTTGCTGATCTTGCATGTGGACTCTAGGAGTTTGTGAACTGATAAAAGAGTAACATGAAAATTTACTGTATTGCCCTAATTTCATACATCCTTGTACACAATGAATCAGTTTGGGAATCTATTCCAAGGGTTATATACACAAAAGTGTCAAGAATAAAATGTTCTCCACTCTTGCATAAAAACGTGTACAGTATTTCAGGAATGGAAAAATTCTAATTTTCCTGGGCCCGGGTTCCTGGGTGTCTGCTGCCCAAAGACGAAAGGCTCCTCCTGCTGCGATGCTCCACTGTTCTGAGGATTAATCATCCAACCCTGGTGTTTCTCCTTGTTGGATCCTAGATGCTATTCTGATGGCTTCTTCCAGAGATGGCTGTTCTCCAAGCTGAAACAGGAACAGACACAAAGCCACAGTCAAGATAATACCGAAGAAACAGTATATGCCCGAAGTAAAATCTCTGTAATTCTGACACCTGGACTCGTTAAGATACGACTGCTGATCCAATCATTAAGAGCACACAAAAAATTCTTGCGGGAGAATAATGTAGTTTCTTACTTTAGGATTTTGCAGTTTTGTTTTGTTTAAGTAGGCTCCGTGCCCAACCTGCAGCTTGAACCTCATGACCCTGAGACTGAGAATTGCATGCTTTACCTACTGAGTCAGCCAGGCGCTCCATCTTTCTTTAGGATTTTCTTTTAAGCTTATGTTATTTAAGCTTATATCTTTTAGGCTTATATATTTATTTTGAGAGAGAGAGAGAGAGAGAGACAGCAAGGGAGGGGCAGAGAAGAGGGGAGAGAGAGAATCCCAAACAAGCTCCGTACCATCGGCCCAGAGTCCCGACGTGGGCTCGAACTCACAAACTGTGAGACCATGACCTGAGCCGAAATCGAGTCAGATGCTTAACCAACTGAGCCACCAGGCACCTCTTCCTTTAGGACTCTGATACACCTTCACTCATGCAATGGACAAAAGATGCTCATCTTTTCCAATGGAGGTATTCAGAGAGCTTCCTGAGTCTTTAGCTTCTATACCATAAACTAAATTAAAAACAATGGTTGGCATTTTCCTGAGTGTGTTCTAACTCTTTTCCAAGTAAATACATGAAAAACAACTCTTCCCAAGGAAAGGTAATCTGTATTCTAGACTGTCTGCCTGAATCCAGTGACTTCCCCAAGAATAGTTTCTTCTGTCTTCTGATGTTCCCCCAACATAAAATAGGGCTGTGCAGTGATTCTCAGAGGACTAACTTGGGTCTACGTTTATACTAGGTTCATTTCCAAGTGCTTTACAGAATCCTGCCTAATTAGACTTATTTTGAAAGTAAAGATAGCTGGCTGGGTACATACTGGGATGTATACCAGAAGCTTTGTTTTTCTTACTATAAATCCCCCTAAAAAATGTAAAGATAATAGCGAACAAAGTGCCAGTCTCTTTGAAACCACCTCAAACACAGCAATTTCCTTCTAGTGGCTAAGTGACACAGATTAGTCTGTCCCCAGCCTCCCCTAAAGGTTCTGAATAAAGCACAATGTGCAAGGTTGAGAGCTAGGAAGTAGCTCTCCTTCCTGTTGACTGAGGACAGCTGCTACAGAACTCACCTGAACTGCAATCTGGGTGCCATTGGATGTTGCCACTAAGGTCAGAGGTCTGGTTTCTGTGGTTACTAAATGATGGCTGTGCTGTTGATGCCCCATTTCTGATGAGGCAGTATGGAATGCTGCCAAGTCCTGAGCCACAATTGCAACCTTAAACAAAAAATACACAAAATAAAGCTATGATTAAATACATTAAACTCCATTTAATGCAAGGGACTGTCTTGAAATTTGAAAGGAAAAACTCCCTTCTGACCACAGACTTGTAGAAGCCTAAAGTTGGAAGAGAACTTCTATATTGTCTATCTTAGACTCTTTTTTGTTTGAAGAAGTTGAGGCTCAAAAAGAAGGCATTTATCTAAGCTTATGTGAACCAATGACATAACAGGGTAGAGGACACTTGGCAGGTAGGTCTGCTACACCAGGCTTCATTAACCAGGACAGACGTGACCATGCTTAGGATCTCCTACCCTAAGTGGCTGCTTGGTATGTTACACATGTAGAGTAATTCATATCTCAAATGTCTATTTATTCCTGAGTTGGGATCAGTGAAACATAATATATACTATTTTCTCTTGTTTACCTGATGCATTTTTTTTTATTAAAAAAAACTTTTTAAAAATTTTATATATAGAGAGAATGAGCAGGAGAGAGGGGTAGAGGGAGAGAGAGAATCTTAAACAGGCTCCATGCTCAGCACAGAGCCTAAGGTGGGGGTCAATCCCACAACCCTGGGATCGTGACCTGAGATGAAATCAGGAGTCAGACGCTTAACCAACTCAGCCACCCAGGCACCCCTACCTGTTGGGACTTAAAATTAGATTTCCATTTAACTAGGAAAACTGAAAAGACTAGGGATTGACTGGAAGGGATGACAAGGGAACTTTCTGGGGGTGATGAAAATGTTGGGGATGGTGTTATATGCGTGTGTATGTGTAACAACTCACTGAATTGTAAATTTAAAATTTGTTATTTCACTGTAAATTTTACCTCAATTAAGAAAAAATAGATCGTGAGTCGATCTGAAAAACATGTTCAACCTCGTTAATGATCAGACAAATGAAAATAAAAACAGAATTCAACTTCTGCTTGTAAATTACACAAGTATGTTAAAAATCTTCAATGCTAGCAAGAAGAGTACAGTGAACCAAGAAAGCTTTTAGATCCATGGTGCAATTGTTAAAACTTTTTGGAAGAAAAATTGGCAGTATGTAGCAAACAGCTTAAAATACTTTATATCATTAATCCAGTAATTCCATGCTAGAGTTTGTTCCTATGAAGATAATCAAAGGCTTATACAACAATTTATGTTTGTGGAATGAGTTAATGAGTTCCATTTGATAGATTATTTTACAAATGATAAGAATCCTTTTACAAGAACATTTAATTGGTATGAGAAAGTGCTCAGAATGTAGTGTTAGATGGATGACAGGCATACAAAATTATAATCCTAATTCTGTATACATACACACACACACACACACACACACACACACACACACACACACGAAGTAAGTAGTCCTAAATGTTGAGACTAGTTATTTTACAACAAAAGATTATAGCTGATTTTTAGTTTGCATCTCTATTTTTAATTCTTCTGGAAATATATCTGCAAGTGGTATTAGTGGATCATATGTAGTTCTATGTCAACTTTTTTTTTTTTTTTTTTTATGTTGGCTCTAAGACCGATGTGGGGCTTGAACTCATGACCCCAAGATCAAGAGTTGCATACTGTACCAACTGAGCCAGCCAGATGCTCACTATGTTCAACTCTTTGAGGAACTGCTATACTGTTTTCCACAGTACTGGCACCGTTTTACATTCCTGTGAGCAATCCACAAGATGTCTCTGCATCTTCGTCAACACTTGGTACTGTTTTCTGGATAACAGCCTAAACTAATGGGGGTGAAGTGGTATCTCACTGTGGTTTTGATTTGTGTTTCCCTAATAACTAATGATGTTGAGCATCTTTTCATATGCTAATTGGCCATCTGTAAAACTCCTTGGAGAAATGTCTATTCAAGTCCTTTGCTCATGTTTAAATTGGATTGCTTGTTTTTTTGTTGCTGAGTTATAGGAAGTCTTTATTCTAAATATTAATCCTTATCAGATACATAATTTGCAAATATTTTCTCTCATTATGTAGAATGTCTTTTCACTCTCCTGGTAGTAGCCTTTAATGCACAAAGTTTTTCATTTTTAACAAGTTTAATTTATCTATTCTTCTTTCATTGCCTCTGCTGTGATACATAAGAAATAACTGTCATACATAAGAAATAATTTCCCAATCCAGTATCATGAAGATTTTCATCTATGTTTTCTTCCAAAAAGTTAATCTTTATATATGATATAAGGTAAGGGTCCAACATCATTCCTTCTCACGTGGATATTTTTTTTACCAGCACCATTTGTTTAAAAGACCATCCTTTCCCACTAGTCAAATTTTAATTGTTGAGATTTAATGGACTATATATTTGATGGTTTACTTCTAGACTCTTTATTCTATTACATTAAGAATATATATTACTTTTATAATCTGAAATTAACAAAAAAAATTAACAAAAAAATAGATACTGTCTGTACCTGCGAACTAGGTTTTCAAGGCACCTGGAAAACTGAGGCTAAGAAATCCAATGACCTTAATTTAAAAAAAAAAAAAAAAAAAAGGCAGGGAAAGACCACCTGCTTTCTTCCTGTGCATGTAAAGAAATAGGTAATTTAAGGGTTACAGATAATTCAAAGGTGGTGTCTGGACACCCCAAGTGGATAGTCATCAGCTGCCCAATGGCCTACAGTTGCAGCAGAAGGAGATGTGGCAGCAGCTGGTCCTCAAGGGAAACCCCCGCTCCTGTTGTGATATCCCTGCTTGCTGAAAGCTGCCTGCCTTCATTCCAGCCCTCAAAACCGCCTCTCCTAAAATTTTCCTAGTCCCCAGGCTACAGATAAGCTACAAAAGAATGCTTGGTTTAGGGCCACTATTCTTACAGACCTGCAACTATAACTGGTACAAGGTGTATTTACCCAGGCTGTGTCATACACCCAATCCAGGAATCCTAGAGCCATGGAAATGACTGGGACCATTCCGTAAGACAGCCTGAAAGCTAGTGGCTGGGTTTCAAGTTAGTTTCTGTTTTTGCATCGGGTATAATTAGCAAACAATAAAAATGCATGAATCTTTAGGTGTTCTGTTGAGTTTTGACAGTTAGATACATCTGTGGAACCACCACCTAAAACAAAATAGAGAACAGTTCCTTCATATTCCATTCCATCAATTTCCTTCCCCCAGTCAAGCAGCATTTTCTGATTTCTATCACCATGGATTTGTTTGGTCTGTTCTTGGATTTCATGTAAGTGAAATCGTATAATATGTATTCTAGTGGAATTGCTGGGTCGTGGAGTATAAGAAACCACCAAACAGTTCTCCAAAGTGGTTGTATCATTTTACACTCCCACTAGCATGTACAAATATTTTAGCTGCTTCGTATCTTTACCAAATGTTAGTCAAGTCTTTTTTATTTTAGTCATTTTGAGCACTTTTTTGTGTCATTGGCCGTTCTTGAGTCTTCTTTTATGAGAGGTCTGTTCAAGTGAGTGGTCAAATGATCTGCTCATTAAAAAATTTTTTATTTAGGGTGCCTGGGTGGCTCAGTCATTAAGCATCTGACTTTAGCTTAGGTCATGATCTCACAGCTCAGGAGCCCATGCCCCGCTTCGGGTGAGCCCCACTTCACTCTCTCTCACACTCTCTCTCTCCCTCTCTGCACCTCCTGGGATTCTCTCTCTGCCCCTTGCTCACTTGTGCACCCACCCGCCTCAAAACATACATTTTTAATTAATTTTGCTCATTTTTTATGGCCTATTATTCATCTTTTTATTGTTGATTTGTAGAAGTTTGTTACCTATTCTCAATTCCACTGTTAGATATATATAGCGTGAATGTTTTTCTCAGTTTGAGGCTTATCTTCTTCTTAAGAGGCTTATCTTACCTTTTTCCCAGTTTGAGGCTTTTCTTAATGGTGTCTTTTGGTGAGCAGAGTTAATTTTGACGAAGTTCAATTTATGTTTTTTTCTTTCCTTGGTAGTGCATTTTTAGGAAATCTTTAGCCAAGTTTGCAAAAGTATTCACTTCTCTTCTAGAATCTTTATGATTCTGAGTTTTGTATTTCAAGGTATAGAAGACTTTCTTTCAACCTTGTTCTTTTTTCTTGTTTTGTTTATCATAGGTCCTTTCCATTTTCATGTATATTTTAAAGTGAGATTATTTAATATCTTCAAAAAAGCCTCTGGAATTTTGATTGTGATGGTATTGAATTTATAAATGAATGAGAGCTACTAATTTTGACAGACTCTTTCATTGAACATGGTAAGGTACCTGCAGTGAATCTCAACAATGCTGTCAGCATAGTACAAGAAGATGTAAAATGTATTAATATCATGGATTTTAAGGGAAATGAAAAACTAAAACTACAGAGAGATACATGAGATTGGCAAAAATCCAAAAGTTTGGTACCTCTGTATTGACTATACAGAAGGGAAGAGGCGCTCTCGAATGCTGCTGGTGGTACTGTGGACTGTACAACACTAGAAGGGAAGCTTGGCACTACTTACCCCAATTACAAATGCATGTATCTTTTCACCCAGCAACTCCTCTCTAGGATTTACCTGGCAGACATACTCACCCATATGCAAAATCACATGAGCACACAAAGTTACATGTTTGAAACAGCACAAGACTTCGATTAGGGTGTTCATAGAGTAAAATATGAGACAGCTTTAAAAAAGAATGAGGAAGCTCTCTACATAATGAAATAGAAACATTTTCTAGATGTATCATTAAGTTAAAAAAAAAAAACCCAAGGTGAAGAACAGTATAGTTTACTACCATAAGAAAAACAAAAGTGGAGAAGAGGACTATTTCTATTTATTTGTATATGCCTAATGAATGGCTGGAAGACTACACAAGAAACTAATAACAGTGGATTATCTCTATGGAGGCAAGAACGAGGTTGATGGAGGCAGGGGTAGGAGGGAGACTTTTCACTGCATACCTGTATATACTTTTTGATTTTTGAACTATGTGACTATATTATTCAAAATATTAAATAAACTTTGCTGATGAATTTTTCCTAAGTATCTGGTGAACACTTTATGAACCATTAATGAACCCTTAATATATACCTAGGCTTTATATTAAGTACTATGTACGTATTATCTCATTCAATCCTTATATCAACCTCATGGTGTAGATGCTACAATCACTCCTGTTTTACAGAGCAGGAAAACCTCAGACTCAGAAGGTCATGTGGCTAATAAGCCGTAAAACTGGAATTCAATCCAAAGTGTGTGAGATTAACCACCACACCACCCTGTATATCTATGAAATAGTTTTGATAATGATATATGTATTGATTAATATAAAAAAATAGCAATCACCTGCTGCCCTTCTGTGCCCTCAGCAGTAACCATAGCAACAGAGTGCGTTCCTGCCGAGGAGATGACTGCGTCGTGAGCTGGGACCGTGATAGGTGTGCCATCCTGCGTTACCATCGTGATGGTATTGCCAATGGCTTGCATGTCAGCTTGAGATATGTTGACCTGCAACACAATGCATTTTACATATCAGTCTGTTTCTTGTTCTATTTGGCAATTTTTAGTAAGGACTAGGCCTAGTCCTTAAATAAGTCTACTCTGTGGAGCAAATAAGAATTCTATAATGGAATAAACTCTTTAGAAAGAGATCGTTAGAAAAACTTTTTATTTTTTAAAGATTTTATTTTTAAGTCATCTTTATGTCCAACATGGGGTTCCAACTAATAACCCCAAGATCAAGAGATCAGGGGTTGCATGTCCTACTGACTGAGCCAGTTAGGTATCCCCAAACTGATTCTTTCTTTCTTTATTTAAAGTAGACTTCACGCCCAGTTCAGAGCCTAACACAGGGCTTGAACTCATGGCCCTGAGATCAAGACCTAGCTGAGATCAAGAGTTGGATGCCTGGGGCACCTGGATGGTTCAGTTGGTTAAGCATCTGACTCTTGATTTTGGCTCAGGTCGTGATCTCATGGTTTCGTGGATTCGAACCCCGTGTGGGGCTCTTTGTGCTACTTGCATGGAGCCTGCTTGGGATTCTCTGTCTCCTTCTCTCTCTGCTCTTCCCCTGCTCATGCTATCTCTCTCAAAATAAATAAATAAACTTAAAAAAAAAAAAAAAAAGAGTTGGACGCTTAACCGATTGAGTCACCCAGGCGCCCCAAGCTATTTCTTAAATGCACTTCCTCCTCTCCATCTCTACTGCCAATTTACACCCTTACTTTTTCCTTGTCTGACTTTCCACAATAATACAACTTCTTTTTAGGTATCCAGTCTAACCCTTTCTTAAGCCATCCTCTACCTTGACACCTTTTTAAAAGAACAAATTTCATTATGCTCCCTGTTCAAATCCCCAGGGCCCCCCATCACTAGAGTTTAGACTTTTTACATGGTATTCATGACCTTTTGCAATCTGGCCTTTAACAGCATCTGTAGACTCATCTTCCACTACTTCTAAACCAGCATCTGGCATTCCAGCCACAACTAATCATTTGCAGTCCCAGAGTGTCATATTCTCTTCTATTTTCCTGGCTTTTCCCTTCCCTTCACTCTGCCTGCCAAACACATGAAAACTCCTCAAGATCCAACTAAATGGGGGGCACCCGGGTGGCTCAGTCAGTTAAGCATCCAACTACAGCTCAGGTCATGATCTCGCTGTCCGTGAGTTCAAGCCCTGCATTGGGCTCTGTGCTCACAGCTTGGAGCCTGGAGCCTGCTTCAGATTCTGTGACTCCCTCTCTCTCTGCCCCTCCCCCACTCGTGCTCAGTCTCTCTCTGTCTCGAAAAAATGAATAAATGTTAAAAAAAAAAAAAAAAGATCCAACTAAATGGCCATTCTCTAAAAGGGTCTCCAAGGTTCCTTCAGGAATAATCATTTACTCCTTCCTCCAGGCTGCCACTGCACTTTACACATTCCTCAATTACATACCCATCATAAGAGGTTATTGTTCATTTAGAAATATCTCTCTCCTCGACTATGATACCCCCCCTTCCTATATTCCCCACATTCAGCCTACCAAAGTATCTGGCATTGGGTAGACATTCCATAAATATTTGCTATTTAACTGACTAAAGGAATGGAAGAGAAATCTAATCCCTGAAGGAAATGGGAAGGTTACATCTGGAGAAAATACATCGGGATAAGGAAAATAGCTGCTCTGGAACACATGAAGGGGGATGAGGCTCACTTTATGTGGTCAGAGAGAAACCAGGAGTGGCTGACATAGCAGGAGGTTCCAGTCTGATAAACATTAGAATTACCCAACAATGGAACAGGCTGCTTCTTTTGAAACTGCCTTATCTGTTTGGGGGCTCCTGGAGAGGGGAATTCTCTTGGGAGGGAGGGAGGGAAGGAGGTTACATCACATTACTTCCAGAGGGCCTCTGTCTGTGATGATCTAATTCAAGAAAAAGTCTTAGGATTGATGCTAAATTAAAACTGGGTTAGTAAATATGTTTAATCTTGCACAGCAATCAGTGGACAAAGAATACTGTGAGGGTGAGGAATTAGTGCCATCAAAAGTGAGGGGGAAGGGAATGAATGGGATGGTACAAGCACTTTTAATTTTCCAATCCTGAATATGTGCTGCTTCCTAGTTAGCATCAGCATGGTAACAGTTATCAACACAAAGGGCAGATTCATCATGGGAGGTAAGCTCTGAGAGAGACAAGTAAGGAGAGAGTTCTCCATGGAAAAGACAGTTATAGGAGGATAAAGAACCCCATATGCTCATTTCTACCAGGTACTAAGACAACCTTAGTTGGAGCCTAAAAATAAAATCAAGGGGCGCCTGGGTGGCGCAGTCGGTTAAGCGTCCGACTTCAGCCAGGTCACGATCTCGCGGTCCGTGAGTTCGAGCCCCGCGTCAGGCTCTGGGCTGATGGCTCGGAGCCTGGAGCCTGTTTCCACTTCTGTGTCTCCCTCTCTCTCTGCCCCTCCCCCGTTCATGCTCTGTCTCTCTCTGTCCCAAAAATAAATAAAAAAACGTTGAAAAAAAAATTAAAAAAAAAAAAATAAATAAAAATAAAATCAAGTCTGGATTATTTTAGGCTAGTGGCATCTAGAAACGTTCAGAGAATAACCATTATACTGCTTTTCCTGGGGAAATCAAGATACCTTTCTATGAATTCTGGGAGATAAGTTAAGTGAACTTCCATGACTCCAGGGAGGGAGACAGACACACTTTGGAAATTTTATAAGTTTTGCCCATCACTGACTTCCCAGGATCTTTTAATGATCAACCCCTCAGCCAAGGCTCTGTTGGTTTCTCAATCTCACCTCCTGGATCTAATCAGCTACTAAATCCTATCCTTTCTCTGAATTATATTTTCACACAGATCCTTTACTTTTCAAGCCCTCCATTTCACTGTGGTTCTGACCTCTACCACCTCACCTTTGAGCTATGCCAATAACACCATGGGAATGCTGGACTCACAACCATGCTGTCTCTCCTAATGTTCCTGTATGTAGCCTCTTTCAGCAGACTACTAGAAAGCCTTCGGGAGATCTAGCATTGCTTGCAAGCTGATATTCAAGGCTTTCCTCGATTAAGGCCCAACCTGCCTTTCATGCCCATGTTCAGAGAAACAATATTTAACTTGTTTGGCTTTTGGTGGATACTTACATGCTGAGTCCCATCCTGGGATATGAGTGTAACTTGTTGACTCAACCCAGACTGGGTTACTGTGGCTACTTGTGTAGACACAACATCATCCCCTTCTACACCTGTAACATATGTGATCTGGGACCCTTTAAGAACATCTTCATTTTGACCTATTTAAAACAAATGAATCATTTATTTGACCAACCAAGCAAGCTGTTTAGAAAACAGAGGATATTTTCTTTCTTTCTTTCTTTTTTTTTATCACTTTGAATATTTACTTTTTCCCCAAGTTTTTACTTTAATTACAGTTAACACACAGTGTTGTATTTGTTTCAGGTGTACAATACAGTGACTCAACAATTCCATACATCATCTGGTGCTCATCATGACAAATGCTCTCCTTAATCTCTATCACCTATGTAATCCCCCATCCACCTGTCCTCTGGTAACCATCAGTTTGGTCTCCAGAGTTAAGATCCTGTTTCTTGATTTGTCTCTCTTTCTCTTTGCTTGTTTTGTTTCTTAAATTTCACATATGAGTAAAATCGTATGGTATTTCTCTTTCTCTGACTTATTTCACTTAGCATAATACTCTCTAGCTCCATCCATGTCATTGCACATGGCAAGATTTCATTCTTTTTTATGGCTGAATAATATTTCAGTGTGCTGGTATAACACTCTGAATTAGTGTTTTTGTATTCTTCAGGTAAATAGCCAGTAGTGTCATTGCTGGATTAAAAATAGCTCTATTTTTAACTTTTTGAGGAACCTCCATATTGTTTTCAGAGTGGCTGCACCAGTTTGCATTCCCACCAACAGTGCACAAGGATTCCTTTTCCTCCATATCTTCACCAACACCTGTTGTTTCTTGTGTTGTTGATTTTAGCCATTCTGACAGGTGTGAGGTGATATCACATCATAGTTTTGATTTGCATTTCAAAAACAGAGAATACTGTAAATATGACAGACATTTATACAAATTAAAGTGTATACATGTTATAGTCCAAATCATATGGCTTCTAGCACCTCCTTTTAATTCCTCTACCTTTACTTTTGTAAAGCCAAGCCAAATCAAAGCAGACCAAACCAAACCTTTCCACATCAAATTTAAATATTCTAATTTTGGGAGACCACTCTTATTCTTAATTGGAGTAATTATGTGATACTGTGCATGTGTGCTGGGGGGCAGGGGGAGTACTGAACAGGAAGACTGCCTGGCAAATACCCTTCCAACATGGCAAGTATGCTAAGTTCTTGCAGTCACTTAAGAAGCTTTTAAATATGATAACACAATCTTCATAAACATTAGCCGCAAAACCAGAACGGTGTGTAAACAGAACCTACTAATACTAAATTACTTACTCTTTAACACAAGTGATTGACCACAAGTCATCAGTACACAATGACCACATTGTGTAAAGACAATGTAATGGCACATTATCTGGGGAGAGGTTAATCATTTAATAAGGGACAGAACAGGAGCACCCATCCACTTCCTTAGGTCATGAAGAACCAGCAAGTAGACAGCAATTTCAACAGTCCATTAGTGCTATACTTGGCAACCAGGAAGTCTGCTGATCTATTTTTTCATCACTTTTCACCTCCCAGGAAGCCAGAAGGAGGGTAAATATGTTTTTTTCTTCCTTCAAAGAAGGACTTATGCTAATTTAACACTACTTCTCAAAAGTTAGTGGCTGATGCATGCACTCCTATGGCTATGGTCATCATGGTAAAATCTCCAGTCATTATTTCATGTCTTTTTGTTCTGTTTCACAGCTATTTATATACCATTATTCCAATGGGCTACCATACCTAGAGAATTGTATGAGAGAAAAGGAGTACAAATCCATCCCTATTCTTGGAAAAATAATCTTTGTTTATTATTTTTGAAATAAAATCTGTATCATTATATTACAGACTACTTTCTAAAATACAAGAAATTCAGACAATCTGAAAAATCAGCACTAAAGGAAAAGACTGAAGAAGCTTTAGAAAGGAAGAATTTCAAAACCTAAGCTTGTCCAGCCTATTAAAAAAAAAAAAAAAAAGCCTACTTTCTAACTGCAAGGATTCAGCAGTTGTTGGGTTTTCTAACCATGCCCACTTACAGTGTTTTGGCTAGAAAGTACTATAGCATTCAGGACTGAAGGAATTGTTATTTTCTCACCATCACATGACAGATATCTGAAAAAACAAATTAGAACTACAGGGAATCATTTCAGCAGGGAGTGAATGATCTGTTCTTTCCCTTACTCTCCAACACTTCAATATAAGAAGGAGAAAATATGATTTATTTTAATTTTTAAGTCTACTTTGTTTAGGAGGTACTCAGTGAAATAGGAGGATGGCCCAGGCTTTGTTTTATTGGGTGTGTGTGTTGTTTTAAGAAAACCTACTCACTTAGTTTACCTATTTACCTATGCTAAGTTACTTACGTGATATCATAGAATGTGATCCTCTAAAATATTTTTTCCCCAAGAGTTTATTCTTATGAAATGAATGTTTTTGTCTCCTTACAACAATACTGAATAGCACATGAATCAACTAAAAGTTATTTGGGAGTGCTCTGCCATTCTCATGCTTAAGATCAACATCCTTAGGGCACCCGAATAGCCTAGCTGCCCCTACCTTGCTCTCCAGCCTCATTTCATACTGCCTTCCCAGGCAGAAGTGCCACACTGGCCAGGCTTCTTTTAGTCTCTCCAATTTACTTTGCTCTCCCCAACCTCAGGGCTTTTTGTATTTGCCATTCCCTCTATTCAGAATGTTCTCTTACCTTTGCTCCTTATTTCCCCTCCCTGCGAAATCCCTGCGTCTCCACCTAATTAACCCCTATCCACTCTCTAGATCTCTCGTAGTAGCTGTTACTTTAACCTATGTAAGAAGTGTGTCTAGCTAACCTGTACTGAATTTAAAAATACCAGAAGGCTCACACTGCTTTTGCAGGGGATGTATTGCAACTATTTGCATTCACATCCAATTATATGTAGGGGTCACTTTATTAAGCAGCAAAATAACTCACATCACTCAACTTCAACTCAAACCAAAGCCTAGACTGCTCTAGACAACAGGGGGGCAGTGGGTAACACGTGCCCTGCTCTGCCTCCAGGTGTGCCAGGGTCCTCTGCTCCTGCAGCTCAGGCCACTGTCACTTGAAACACATGTGATCTCAAAGTTGGAAGGTTCCAGGGCTTCTTTAGGGATAATTACAGCTTTTCTTGCCAAACGGAAGCCACATTCAAGAGGCAAAAAACCCTTCATCACGTATGTAAGCATGACCGAGGTCTGGCACCACAGCCTGGCCATTTCTCAGAAGAAAAATAGCAATTCAAGCTGGGTATCCTAAATCCATTTTATTCCCATCTTTCTGTTTCTTTAACAAGAGGAGAACTAAACAGGGGTAAAAAGAAAAAGAACCTCCCAGGCTAGATTAACTTCCCTTCTTATACATCCCACAGCACCAAGTACCATTTTTTGCTACCACTTATTACAGTTGTAAATTATATATTTGTGTGATTATTTGAATGAAACTTTATGATCTGAGAAAATGCTATGCATCATAAATTATGGTAGCTGTTGATTCCCAGAGAGAGAGATTTATTGGAAAGAACACTTACCTGGGGGAGGCTCAAAGAAGGCTTCCTGCTCCTCCTCGATGGGCTCAGTGTCATTGTGGGCCGTCCGTTTGTGCATGGCCAGTGTGGAGATCTGCTTGTAGGTCTTCCCACAGTGATTACAGTTGTATGGTTTGGAATGAGTGTGAACAACATGATGTTTGTACAAACTGGAATATTCTGTAAACCTTTTGTCACATCCAGGGACTGTACAAACATATGGCTTTTCACCTAAGAACATACACACATACACACAAAAATCAACTTTTACATATATGAAGGCATAATCAATCCATTCCTCCCATGGGGAAAAAAAGCCTCTAATGGCAAAAATAGAGGTCTATCAAATCTCTCTTTTTTTTTTTTACAATTTATTTTTGATAGAGAGAGACAGAGCACAAGTGGGGTAGGGGCAGAGAGAGAGGGAGACACAGAATCCGAAGCAGGCTCCAGGCTCTGAGCTGCCAGCACAGAGCCTGACGCAGGGCTCAAACTCACAAACCACGAGATCATGAACCTGAGCCAAAGTCGGACGCTCAACTGACTGAGCCACCCAGGCGCCCCCCCTTTTAAGTTTTATTATTTATTTATTTTGGGAGAGTCCAAGTGGAGGAGAGAGAGAGAGAGAGAGAGAGAGAGAGAGAGAGAGAGAGAGAACGAACCCAAGCAGGTTCTGCACCAGCAGCATGGAGCCATACCTGGGGATCGAATCCACGAACTGTGAGATCATGACTGGAGTCTAAACCAAGAGTCAGACACTTAACCAAATGAGCACCCAGGTGCCCCAATGAACTGTCCAATCTCTTTCTATACTGCTACGAGGCAGAACACAAAAAAAGACTCCCTATGATTTTGTCTTTGTTCAAAAGGCTGTCTACATTCTAAGTCTTATCTCATGCCCGAATACCACTCTTCCCTTCATTTCAAGGGATGAGAAAAGTAAGGATAGAGATGTTGCCCAGGGTAACTCTAAGCTTTGATAAAACTAATTTATTGTTACCTATAACTAGACAAGTCAGTAACATTAATGCTGTATTAAAAATGACAATAATAAATGCAATGATTACTATAACAAATGCAGCTTTCCCTAAGGGTTTTATAAGGATAATAAAAAAGGTCTAGAAAGTCTACTAGACATAGTCTGAACACTTCAGTAAATCTAAAAGGACATATTCATATAATTTCTAAAATGTGCATACACGTGTGCATACAAGTGCATGTCTTACTTTATTCTCATTTTATACCTTCCTTGGATAACTGCATTTTCTTGTATGGTTCTAAACACAGTAAAACCACCCATAAATAGTAAAAAAATCTCACACTAATATAATCTGTAACATAAATCTTGAATATAAAGTAATGGGAAATTGCTTCCTGTCCTCTGCCCAGTCTATAGTCTCAAACTAGGGCAAGGTTAAGTTCTTATCTTGGTAGATGATCATGGGAGACATGTGTTGAGGGCAAGCCCAGGCACGGAAAGGGCAGGCAATTCCAACAGAAAACCAGTCCCATTGATATTTAGGCTGGAGCAGAAACCGCCACTAGGTGGCACCAAACCACAGTCAAGATGTAAATGATTTGAATTGCACTTTGGAGCTCCCTACTGGTTATCTGCATAGCCTCAACTGGGTCATCTAACCAACCTTGCAAGAGTGGATTGAATTGTACATGGCTGAATCTTTGTACTCCACTTACTGCATAATGCGGGCATTTACTATTATCATCTACCTGATGATCACTAGTCAATCTTTTCTACCTCTTGGGTCAGACCAACATTTCTAACTGCCTACTGCACCTCTCTACTTCAACAATTCTCAATCATGTACACATATGAAAGACCTGGGTTTTTAAAAATATAAACTGATGCCTGGGCCTCATCCCAGTAAAATTATGTCAGAACTGTGCAGATAGAATATGGAGAATTCTATTTTTAGAAAGCGAATTCAACAGGCAGCCACATTTAAGAACACTGCTCGGGGAGCCAGTCAGTTAAGCATTAGACTTTGGCACAGTTCATGAGTTCAAGCCCCACACTGGGCTCTCTGCTGTCAGTATGGAGCCTGTTTCAGATTCTCTGTCCCCCTCACTCTCTGCCCTTCCTCTGCTCTTGTATGCATGCTCTCTCTCTCTCTCAAAAATAAACATTAAAAAAAAATTAATTAAAAATAAAAGCACTGCTCTTCTTAAATGTCCCAAAGATCAGTATAGCTAAACTTAATGTGAGCATCCCTCTTATTGGAATCTAATTTGCCCATTAAACAGGTGAACAGCAAACTTTCAGGTAATGAGTCTATATTCCATTTGCTTTAAATGGGTAAAATAATGTTTTCTCAGCCCATCTAAAAATCCCAGCCAATTTCCCCAAATATCATAAAAAGGCCCTTAAGCACCTGTGTTATAATCCACTAGGAATGTTTACATAATATTAAGATAATATAGATAAAATACGAATTATCTAGGGGTGCCTGGGTGGCTCAGTTGGTTAAGTGATTTGATTTTGGCTCAGGTCATGATCTCACGGTTTGTGGGTTCGGGCCCTTTGTCAGGCTCTTTGCTGACAGTGCGTAGCTTGTTTGGGATTCTCTCTGTCTCTCTCTGGCTCTCCCTCACTCGTGCTCTCTCTCTCTCGCTCTCTCTCTAAAATAAAAAAATAAACTTAAAAAAACCCCAATTATCTAATTATTTAACAGTCAATGAACTCAGTAGTGGGTATATGTCTGTGTGTAACACACAATGATACAGTAAGTATCAGACAGGAATTCTGTTTTCCTTCTACACCACAAACATGTAAAAATCAAATCTCTTAAAGACATAAAAGGAATACAAATTATAGTAGCAAAATATCATTTTTCTTCTAATCTATGGTTTTCTTTTCCAGGCCTCTGGGTTTTCACAGTCTTTTCCGTTTTCTTAGAGAACACTTTAATAATGTAGGAAACATGGTGATGGACTCAGTCTAAAAGTCCATTTCCCCTGGGAAAGCCTTCCTTGAATACTTCTCCATTCCCACAGAGACGGCTGCTCCCCCTCTCTACTCCCGTAACATCTTGTCCACGCAATGGGAGAAACTGCACTCTGTAGCAATTAACTATCTGCCATCTCTCCCCAGTTCTACTGCTCTGGACTATGTCTTATCTGTCTCTGTACCTCTGATGCCTGGCAGGGGAACACACAACAGATGCTCAGTCTGCTGACTAAATGAATGTATACATGCTAATGTGAAGTTTTTTTAAGTTGCTTAATCCCTCCCCACCATGCCAAGTGGTAGGAAGGAGAGAAGGAAGGAATTACTTGGAAATGGGTTTATGGAAGAAAGATGGAAGGCAAAGAAATCAAAAACTGTTACCTGTGTGTATCCTCACATGATTTTTATAATTGGTTGCACTGGCAAATGCCCTCCCACATCCTGGTTCTGTGCAATAATAAGGTCTTTCTCCTGTGTGTGTCCTAATATGCACTTTTCTGATATTTGATGTTGTAAAAGACCGACCGCAGCCTTCAAAGGGACATTTAAAGGGCCTTTCTCCTGAAAATACAAAAAGGAATAAATTGAATAGTGCAAAAATACATAGAAAATTGAAATGTCTTATCCTTCAATTCTGCCTAGGATCATACTCATAGAGTCCTTCTGCACTTCCCTTTCAGGTTTTTTTCCCCTATGAATAGCGTCTTCTACTCCCAGCTTAAATTTATATAGGAGAATCTGAATATTATTCAAAACTTATCATTGCACAACTTTCCAAGAAGGAATCATCCAGATGGGCATATTAAAAATGAGCTTAGAAAGGCAGAGAAAGAAATATCATAAAGAAATACAAAAGAAAAACAGAGTTAGGGGTGCCTGGGTGGCTCAGTTGGTTAAGTGTCCGACTCGGCTCAGGTCATGATCTCACGGTTTGTGGGTTCGAGCCCTGTCTCGGGCTCTGTGCTGACAGCTCAGAGCCTGGATCCTCCTTCAGATTCTGTGTCTCCCTCTCTCTTTTCCCCTCCCCCCATTCATGCTCTGTTTCTCTCCGTGTCAAAAACAAATAAACATAAAAAAAATTTAAAGAAAAAAAAAAGTTAGGAATAAGAATTATGTTAGAAAAACACCAGAATACCCAAAAGCTTATCTCCTATTTTATTTATTATGTAATACTTCAAAGAAAAATGTATGTTTTTTAAAAATCCAGTGTCTAGCACATAATATGCATCACATATACTTGCTGAATATATTACTATTACTATTCTCATAAACTAAGCTTATGAAAAAGTCTATCCTGCCAATTATATTTCTTTTCTTCATACCTGCTTTATACAACCTCAGAACCCAAAGGGCCTCTAAACTGTCAAGCATGAAATAATAGCCTTGCTTTTGATGCTTTTTTAGAATGAGTTCGAATTAAGCAACAACTCTTGTGATATATAAAAATCTCTGTGTATAGATAGATAAATAGATATAGATATTTACCCGCACATATAAAAGTGTGTTATTTTTCTTTTGGTCAAGTAAAATTAAGATTTTCCTGCTGGTAAAAAAAACACTCCAAAAGATTTCTGCCCTCAAATATGAAATCATTTAAAAAGGAGCAGGAATCTCTGATCCTTTCTTTAGAGAAAGTTTTCTTTCAATATGTTAACTTAAAGTAAGTACTTTGTCTTGGGTAAGTCCCTTCTCCTGTCTGGATCTAGACAACCTTAACCTTTTCCCGGCTCTGCCGTGTTGGGATGATAAGGAAGCAAGAGTTCTAACAATTCCCATGGTGATATATACACTACTACACTACTCCTCTGACTCTATAGGACCTTGCTTTATTTTTGCACTGAAATCACTTGTTTGTAAAAGTCATCCCTAAAGCCCCCTTACACAACCCAACTTTTTACCAATGAAAATACGATTTAAAAACTGATACACAAATATGTAGTTTGCTAAATGCATACTATCAAAGGAATCACAATTTCAATGTTTTGACCAAATATTAATAGAACTAGATTATGGTTTTATATAACTTTTACATAACAAGTTGGCATTATACGGTAAATCCAAATAGAATTTGCAGGAATTTGGAAAAACATGCTTCTGATACAATGGATAAAAATAAGTACATGAATGAAATAGAAGCAGAGACCTACAGCTTTGTTTGTAAACACTGTATAGTCATGTATTTTTTTTTAAGTTTATTTATTTATTTTGAGAGAGAGCACAAGCAAGCCTGTGAGCAGGGAAAGAGCAGAGAGAGAGAGAGAGAGAGAGAATATGAATCCCAAGCAGGCTCCACACTGTCAGCACAGAGCCTGATGTGGGGTTCGAACTCACAAACTGTGAGATCATGACTTGAGCTGAAATCAAGAGTTGGATGCTTAAGTGACTGAGCCATCCGGGTGCCCCCTGAACATTAAAAAGCAAAGCGTATCTGGGATCAAATTTGAGCTAAAAGTTAAACTTTAATGAATGGACAAATCCTCCATGGAAATTTGCTAAACTATTTCAAAATACTTAGTAGCACCTGGGGACAAAGTTATCACACTATGTTTAAACCATCTGTAGTAAAATTTCAAACTAAATTATTAAGCTATATATAATATGCTTAATCAATAGCTTGTAACAGTACCTCTTATCAACAGTTTCTGGAATCTTTCCAGCTCTCATCCAAAGCAAATAATTACCTTTATAATTGGTTTTCCAATTCTACAAATAATCAAGTACAAGAAAGGGAGGGAAGGGGAAATATAAACAAAGTACCCTTTAGGAAAAGGAGAGAAGGAAGTTTAAAGGGAACGAGATATGATCACAAGGAAGTAACAAGCCTTTCTTTCTGTGAGGCTGTTAGGAGTTCATTTTCTTAAGCAATAGCTTAATATAGGAGAAACAACGCTGAATTGAAAAGGAACTGGGTGCCTTAGGTTCTGGTCTCAGTTGGGCTAGTACACAGACATGCAATCCTAGGTAAATAAGCCTGCTGCTCAGATAATACCTGCAAACTGAATGGGCTGGTTGTCTATGACCATTGTTCACCTTTTTTTGGGATATGGACCCCTTTGAGATTCTAAAAAAAAATATGAGCCCTCTTCCTGGAAAGAATTTCTGGAGTTTAAGAGAAGTCCTTGAAGCTAACTCTGAAATGTCCAGAGACTCCTTCCCCAAGTCCCCTCCCTGCAGATTAATTCCTGACCTGAAAAAAAAAAAAAAAAAAAAAAAAAAAAAAAAAGTCCTGGCCTACATACAGTTATTTGTTTATACCAGTACCTGTATGAGTTCTTATATGTTTCTGTAGATCTCCTGAAGTTTTGAAAGACTTAGTACAATTATCTTCTGAACACCGATATGGCTTTTCTCCTGTATGAGTTCTGACATGACTTTTTAATCCATAACCTTTAAGAAAAACGTAAAGAAATTTAATTATATGAGACCCCTCTAAGCATGCCCACTGAGATTAAACTATTGAAAAATATAGTAAACACCAAGGATATAATACTAGGCAAACACAACAGAACAACCATTAACAACGTGTAAGAGTGTAACAGCTAAGGACTGTCCTGCTGGAAATGCAATACTTTCATCTCTGTCTAGAAGAGGTTCTATATGTTTCTTTTTTTAAACGGCTCCAATCTTATTAGACGTTCACAACTCATACCCCAAAAGCTTGAAATGGAATCAAGACATTAAATGAGGACTAAGGTAGAAGTCAGGAGGCCAGGCCCCAACCCCTGCTAAGTCCTAGTTGCCCATGGTTCCCTCAGGTCTATCCTAACGTTAAAGTCTGTGTCAGCTTCTAATGCTCAGCTTTTACTTTTTTGCTAAAAGAAAGCTGAGTGTGGAGTGAAACACCAAATGCAGTAGGCAGAAATAGGCCTGAGGAGAAAAGTGAGAACAGAGAGAGAGAATAGAACAAGCAGGAGAAGAGGAAGTTAAGGGAGAGACTGAAAAACTGGTCACTGTGCATCCACAGATTCAGACAAAGGCAAGGGATCAGTTCCTACAGCTGGCCTGTCTCTGTTTGCCCCCTAAGAAAGACCAGGAAACAAAGAAAATTCATGTTTTTACCTGTTGCAAATGCTTTCCCACAGCCTAGGTGCTCACACTGATAAGGCCGGTCTCCTGTGTGTGACCTCTCATGGACCTGTCATGAAAATACAGGCATGATTCTACTTCCTTTAGGCAATTCCTCAGGTAGATGGTCTCAACATAGACCTGGTTTTTTTTTCCCTCTGTTGAATTACAGCTGACCTTTGAACATGCAGGGGTTAGGGATGCTGACCACCCCCCACCGCTGACCTCCTGTGCAGTGAAAAACCAGCATAGAACTCCTGACCCCCCCAAAAAAAACTTAACTACCAACAGCCTACTATTGAGCAGAAGCTGATAACAGAAAGTCGATTAACACATTATTTCGTATGTTATATTCTTACAATATAGTAAACTACAGAAAACGTTAAGATAATAAAAGAAAATACATTTACAGTGCTGTACTGTATTTATTAAAAAAATTCACGTATAAGTGGATATGCACAGTTCAAAACTGTGTTGTTCAAGGGTGAACTGTATTTTGTTGTTTGTATGGGTTTTTTTGGAAAAACAAAAGACAACCTTTCTCAAAAACTGTAGCCCAACAGTTCTCAATATGCTAAATGCTATATGTTATGAAGGATGCATTGTAATTTTTTTTTAATGTTTATTTTTGAGAGAGAGAGAGAGAGCGAGCAAGCGAGCATGAGCCGGGGAGGAGCAGAGACAGAGGGAGACACAGAATCCAAAGCAGGCTCCAGGCTCTGAGCTGTCAGCACAAAGTCCAACGTGGGACCCAAACCCACGAACCATGAGATCATGACCTGAGCTGAAGTCGGACACATAACCGACTGAGCCACTCAGGCACCCCAAGAAGTACTCATTTTAAATAAGGAACAGGAGCATTAGAGGTCTGAGTTTTCCTACAGTGGTCAAAGGTGTCTGTATGGAACATATACATAGCGAGAGCTAGGATCAGAGCATAGACAGAGGCCACGCAATGTAAGGTTAAGAGTGTGGCGGCTGCTGCTACAGGGGCCTTGCCAGGAGGCAAGGCTTCACCATGAGGTGTTTGCCTTCTCTAAGCCTCAAAGTCCTTTCTGTAAAGCCAAGACATAACTATATCTAGTGTAGAGGGCTGCTGTGACGAATGATCATGACAATGGCCAACATCTACTGAATCTTTACCATGCACCAGGTCATTCTTTTCAGTACTGGTACGTATACAGTATCTACTTATTTATTTCTCACAAGCACTGTGTGAGGAAGGTACTTTTACCATAAGGAAAAAGGTACTCAGATGCTAAGTAACATGTCATGGTGACACAGCAATAAGTAATGGAGATGGGCTCTAGGGCTGCGACTCCAAATATGCTAAATGTTTTTAGCCTTGCTAAAAGCAAGACTTCTGCTTCCTGACACACTAAGTTATTCAATAAATGTTAGCTATGGAGTTGTGGTATGTTGTGTTTAGCTGCAAGCAAAATACCTGGCCTATATATTTGAAACATGAAACACATTAACACCAACTTCTGCTAGATTTCAGCAAATCACTGTTAACAGAATGATTACACATACATCTCTCATAAAATTATATAAATTTCCCATTTGACAAAAATATATTCAAATATATAGAGTATCTACCATGTGCCTGGTGGTATTTTGGACATTAGGGAGACAGAGATGAAGAACACATAATCCAAGCGCTCAGAGTTGAGAGTTTCTGAAATCTGCGTATGGCTTCACGTGATCTGTGTAAGAGCATGAGCGTGTGTCTATATCTTGGTAAGTGAGGGAAAACAATGGCATTTGAATACTACAACTATATCATGTTGGCATTTAATGTCCTAGGTACTGTCATAACTAAATACAGCATTTCCTTTATATATACCTTAAGATGATGAGCCGTTGTATATAATTTCCCACATCCATCATATTCACATCGAAATGCCTTCTCTCCACTCTGCTGAGACTTAGCAGTTACTCTTGTTGCATGTCCTTGTAAGACAATCTAGATGAAACAAAAAGTACGACTGAAATTATTTACACGGAAATAAAATAGATGAAATTATTATTTTCAGAATAAAAAAGATAAAACTGCAATGTGCGTTTCCAGATTCAGATCATCATTTTACAAAGATTCTATCATGTTGAGCCAGCTAGGTTAATTCTGTTCTGTGACTGAAGTCAGCGGCTGTGGAAGAAATCAAAAGGAGATCCACAAGGGGGCATAGCTAGAGCTCACAGATCTATTCCCATTCTAGAAAAATCAACCCAAGTAGCATCTCCATTGTATGCAGGTATTCCATGATGTGCTCAAGGGATCTATCTATCTATCTAGATAGATATATTATATATTATTTAGGACATGTGCCCTAAAAACAATGTAAAGAGCACTTTCAATTTCAAAAGCATTTCAAAGCAATGGAAAAGAGAGGCTTATGACATTGGGGTCCCCTGCGGGAGACATTACAATCCATATGATCCTACTCCGTAACCTTTATTCAGTAGAAGATCATTTTTCTGGGACTCAACACCACAAGACTTCAAACAATTGTACTGATTTTAGAAGCTTTTTAAAGACAGCCACCTATTTTAGAAATTAAGATACCATAAAAATGGAAGACTGACTTTCTACTCTGCAGGCCCTGGGGTGACAGAGCTGTAGGTTAGGGCGAGCTGTCTCGAAGTGAAAACAAGGGGTGGAGGTGAGCAGTCCAGACAGAAGGGAGAGTATGACCAAAAGTATGGAAGGGTGCCTGGAGAAAGCGGAAACTTACTATGAGACTGTCATGTCTATATGACAGAATGAATAACAGGAAAAAGGGAAGATTAGGACCACATTTGGGAAGAGCTTTAGATGCCATTCTGAAGAGTAAACCTCGATAATGAAAGCAAAGGCAGGCATTAAGAGTTTTCTTTAATGGGAATGCAAGCTGGTGCAGCCATTCTGGAAAACAGTATGGAGGTTCCTCAAAAAACTAAAAATAGAACTACCATACAACCCAGCAATTGCACTACTAGGCATTTATCCAAGGGATACAGGTGTGCTGTTTCGAAGGGATACATGCACCCCCATGTTTATAGCAGAACTATCAACAATAGCCAAAGTATGGAAAGAGCCCAAATGTCCATCGATGGATGAATGGATAAAGAAGATGTGGTATATATATACAATGGAGTACTCCTTGGCAATCAAAAAGAATGAAACCTTGCCATTTGCAACTACGTGCATGGAACTGGAGGGTATTATGCTAAGTGAAATTAGGCAGTCAGAGAAAGACAAAATCATATGACTTCACTCATATGAGGACTTTAAGAGACAAAACAGATGAACATAAGGGAAGGGAAACAAAAATAATATAAAAACAGGGAGGGGAAAAACAGAAGAGACTCATAAATATGGAGAACAAACTGAGGGTTACAGGAGGGGTTGTGGGAGGGGGGATGGGTTAAATGGGTAAGGAGCATTAAGGAATCTACTCCTGAAATCATTGTTGCACTATATGCTAACGAATTTGGATATAAATTTAAAAAAATAAAAAATAAAACAAGTTAAAAAAAAAAGAAAAACAAAAAGTTTTCTTTAAGTTTACTTATTTAAGTACTCTCACACCCAGTGCAGGGCCTGAACCCAAAACCCATGACCCAGAGATCAGGAGCAACGCATTTCTCTGACTGAGCCAGCCAGTTGCCCCAGGCATTAACATTTTTAAAGTAAAGGATTGACCAAGATCAGCTCTGTGTTTTAGAAAGAGAACTCTGGTAATGGTGTGAAACAGTGAAAGACAAAAGAGGCAAGGAGAGTAAAAGAAGCTTGTATGATCATGAATATGGAAGGAAAAAGTGATGAAAACCAGCCTAGGACAATGACCATGGAATTCAAAGCAATAGATGATTCTGCAGCTATTTTAACGGTGAAGACGGACAGAATCCAAATTTCAAAAGCTAAATTAATAGGCTAATGCTATAACAGGTATTTCAGGGCTCTATTGGTTATTTCAGTAAAGGATGTATATAGTCTTTGTGAAAAAAAAAAAACCTGATATATTACCATGAGGGAAATGTCTCAAAGGCAACAGAGAAGCTAACACCAGTGAAATACTAACCATCTTCTAAAACCATCTACAGAAAATGACTTTATTACTATCTTGCTTAATGTATGTTCTGAGAATTAAGAGATAACCTTAGCTCTGCCATAAATTCACTGCGTGACCTGGAGCAAGTCATGTATGGCTTGTTTGCCTGTCTGTATAGAGAACACATTGTACTAAATCAGTGATTTTTTTTTTTTAAACATTTTAAAAATTCCTTTACCAGATGAAATCTTACACAGCAGTCTACTGTGCAAAAAGATAAAGACATTCCTGCTTCTGCTGGCCCAGGCAGGCATGGGTAGCTCTGCTAGTCCCTGAGGGACCTCAAAGAAACCCTAGGATCCCACCCCCGCAAAAATCAGAGCTTGAAAACTGCTGTACAAGAAGACAGTGCTAAGTCCCTTCTAGCTTTAGCATCTTAGAGTTCTGAGAAGGTGCAAATCCCACTGGTAAATAAAGGGCTGGATCTGAGACTGAATTCCAAAGTGACTTCGATAATACAAGAGGTTAACTACCATTTGTTGAGGAGGTGCTTTATGTGATGCGCTGTGGTGGGTGTTTTGCATGAGCTGTCTTACTGGTCCTCCAAGACTATCCAATGAATTAAATATTTCCTGTGATTTACAAATAAGAAAAATGAGGCTCAGGGTAGTTAAGTAATGTAACTTGCCCAAGGTCCAAGGCTGGGAAATAGGACTTGAAGCAGATTAGCTCTAGAGTTCACTCTACTAATCCCCCAGTGTTCAGGATGCAGTAACCCAGCAGTAACGAACTGGCAGAGCTCTGTAGTCAGAGAGGGAGAGACCTGGCAGGTTTGAGAATAACTGGTCATTTTACTGCCTAGTTCAGGACTTAAAATTCCATTTATTATAAAGTCCTGATGCACACAGCAGACAGAACTTTTGTTATTTGATGTGGGTAAATTTCTCTCTTAGGATGTAAATAATTTATACTCTTGAGGAAGGATAAAATGAAAGCAACTTGAAGAATTTTTTAAAGTATGTTCTCTTTCAAGAAAGGAATTAATCAAAAAAGTATGGCAACAGAGGGATCTTTAGGGAACCATGAGACACCTCAGAATTGCCAGGAAGATTTAAAACACAAACAAAAAACCTCCAGAGATTTCTACCAATGGTTACTATTGGGTAGTGGTCCCTTCACTTTTTATTTTTACCTCTACACCATTTGGATTTTTTTTTCAAGTATACATACAATTTGACTCGTTTTTTTAATGTAATATTTTTTTTACTTGAGTATAGTTGACACACAATGTTACATTAGTTTTAGGTGTACATCACAGTGACTGAACATCTCTATATGTTATGCCATGCTTACCACAGCGTAGCTACCATCTGTCACCATGTAACACTATGATAATACCACTGACTATATTCCCCGTGCTATGCCTTTTATTCCCTCAATGTATTCATTTCCATAACTAGAAGCCTGTATCTCCCCTCTCTTCCACCCATTTTGCCTATCCCTCCACACACCTTTCTCCTCTGGCAACCATCTGTTTGTTCTCTGCATTTATAAGTCTGATTCTCCTTTTGGTTTGTTAATTTATTTGTTTTGTTTTTTAGATTCCACATATAAGTGAAACCATATGGTATTTGTCTTTCTCTGACTTATTCCACTTGGCATAATCCCCTCTAGGTCCATCCATGTGGTCACAAGTGGCAAGAAATCATTATTTTATGGCTGCAAAATATTCCATTTTATGTATCTCACAATTTCCTTATTCATCTATCAATGGACACTTGGGCTGCTTCCATATCTTGGCTACTGTAAATAATGCTGTAATAAACGCAGGGGTGCATATATGTTTTCAAATTAGTGTTTTCAAGTCCTCTGACCATTTTTTTTTTAATTTTTTTTTTTTAACATTTATTTATTTTTGAGAAGAGAGAGAGAGAGAGAGCATGAACAGGGGAGGGTCAGAGGAAGAGGGACACATAGAATCTGAAACAGGCTCCAGGCTCTGAGCTGTCAGCACAGAGCCTGACGCGGGGCTCGAACCCACAGACCGCGAGATCATGACCTGAGCCGAAGCCGGACGCTTAACCGACTGAGCCACCCAGGCGCCTCCCTCTGACCATTTTTAATCAGATTATTTGTTTTTCTGGTGTTGAGTTGTGTAAGTTTTTTATATATTTTGGATATTAACCCTTGATTGGATATATCATTTGCATATTCTTCTCCCATTCAGTAAGTTGCTTTTTTGTTTTATTGATGGCTTCCTTTGCTGTGCACAAGCTTTTCATTTTAATGTAGTCCCAACAGTTTATTTTTTATTTTGTTTCCCTGGCCTTAGGAGACACGTCTACAAAAAATGTTGCTGTGGCCAAAGTCAAGGAAATCACTGCCTATGTTCTCTTCTAGGAATTTTATGGTTTTAGGCCTCACATTTAAGTCTTTAATCCACTTTGAGTTTACTTTTGTGTATGGTAACAGACAAGCAAAGAAATAAAAGGCATCCATATTAGAAAGAAGTTAAACTTTCACTTTTTGCAGATGACATGATACCATACACAGAAAACCCTAAAGATTCCACAATAAACTATTAGAATAAGTGAATTCAGTAAAGTAGCAGGATACAAAATGAATATGCAGATTGGTTGTGTTTCTATATACATTAATAACAAAGAAGCACAAAGAGAAATTAAGAAAACAGGTACATTTAGAATTGCACCAAAAAGAATAAAATACTGGAATAAACCTAACCAAGGAGGTAAAAGACCGATACTCTGAAAACTATAGAACGCTGATGAAATAAACTGAAGACAATACACAAATGGATTTTCTAAAAGCAAACATGATTACCTTTTTTTAAAAAACCAAGTATATAGCAGCTATCTATATAGTAAGTTCATTGGTCATTTTGGGGTTTTTCTTTGTATTTTTCTGAATTAAAAAAAAAAAAAAAACAACCTCTAAAAATATTATTAAAAAAAAAAATTCCTAGGTTCTATCTCAGACCTACTGATCAAATCTCTGGAAACTGATCTCAGCCATGAGTTATTATTTTATTATTAAAAAAATTTTTTGGGGGGCACCTGGGTGGCTCAGTCGGTTAAGCGGCCGACTTCGGCTCAGGTCATGATCTCGCGGTCTGTGAGTTCGAGCCCCACGTCGGGCTCTGTGCTGACAGCTCAGAGCCTGGAGCCTGTGTCAGATTCTGTGTCTCCCTCTCTCTGACCCTACCCCCATTCATGCTCTGTCTCTCTCTGTCTCAAAAATAAATAAACGTAAAAAAAATTTAAGAAAAAAAAAATTTTTTTTAATGTTTATTTATTTTTGAGAGAGAGACAGAGACAGAGCGTGAGTTCAGGAGGGGCAGAGAGAGAGGGAGACACAGAATCCGAAGCAGGCTCCAGGCTCTGAGCCATTAGCACAGAGCCTAATGTGGGGCTTGAACCCACGGACCACGAGACCATGACCTGAGCTGAAGCTGGACGCTCAACGGACTAAGCCACCCAGGCGCCCCAGTAATGAGTTATTTTTTAAAAGTTCTGTAGCTCAATCTCATTTTTGTCCCTGATTAATAACTACTGATTAAATACCTTTCTTTTAGAGATGAAGAGGCTCAGAAAAGCAAGGTTCATTTCCTCAAGATCACATAGTTAGATAAAAGCATAGAAAATACATATGAAATATGATCCACATTCAAACTGCCTATATCCACAGGCAGGTTTGGGGGTAATTCTCCAGCCTACTTTCTGGGAGAATCTGCCACCCCACCCATAGACCCTGATAACCAGAAAAGATGGTGTATATAAGGCTGGCCAGTGGTCTATGCCCTATGTGGCCTAGCTTATAAAGTCAAGCTAATTTTGATAAGTCAAACCCACAAATTTTCCCTCCCTGGAACATGACCTAGGAAATAAAGGAAAATCTTGAGTTGGCTTTGGGTGGGAAGCCTGAGACAACAAGGCTGTGATGAGCTACATGTAAACTCAATGATACAAAAAGGAAGCCTGTCTGCAGAGACAAGAAGGGAGCAGAGATGCCACGGAGGAGGCGAGGAGGAAGAGAAAGGAGTGGGATTAACCTCCGGTCCTGACTTCTTTGCAATTCTGGTTCCTGTGAAGCCCCACAGTTGTTCAGCAGTTCCTGTTCTCTGCTTCTTACAAGCTCTGCTGTATCCTCATAATATATCTCTTTTTTCCTAAACTGGCTTGACTGGCTTTCTGTGTTTTCCAACTATTAGAGCTCTGATTAAAAGTACCAAGCCAAAGAACTTTGATCTCCAATATAAATAAAATTAGTTTCAAATGAAGTCAAAACTAATGGCACTCATGAAAAAAGTCTTAGTATTCTAATACATAAAGCATCAACAATGCTATATAACGCTGACAAATTATGTTCTCATATATTAGCTAGAATCTTAAATGAAAATCTTATTTGGTTTTCATAATCTCATAAGATGGGTAAGGCAAGATTATTGTTATTTTCATTTAGTGGATAAGAAATCTCAGATCCAAAAAAACCCCAAAAACCTCAGATCTAGAGAAGTCATGTAATTTGCTCAGTCACACACCTACTACATGGCAAAATAGAAACTCTACTTGGATTTTTTATTATACATGTGTGCTACTTGAACCCCATCAGCCTTACAGTTCTCACAAATGAACACATTGGCATTCTTAAGTAGAGTACTTTGGATCAACGTTTTCAAATTGGGCACCACTGATATTTTGAACAGGGTAATTCTTTCTGGGGGGGCTGTCTTTATGTCTTGCAGGACATATACCCACTAGATGCCAGTAATACTCCCCCAATTGTGGGGGCGCCTGGGTGGCTTGGTTGGTTAAGCGTCCAACTTCGGCTCAGGTCATGATCTCATGGTCCATGAGTTCGAGCCCCGCATCGGGCTCTGTGCTGACAGCTCAGAGCCTGGAGCCTGTTTCAGATTCTGTGTCTCCCTCTCTCTCTGCTCCTCCCCTGTTCATGCTCTGTCTCTGTCTCAAAAATAAATAAACGTTAAAAAAAAATTAAAAAAAAAAAAATACTCCCCCAATTGTGACAACCCAAATTGTCTCCAGACATTGCCAAATGTCTCCTGGTGGGGGCGGCAAAACTACCTCCATATGAGCACAGCTGCTTTACATACTCTAGGTATTTTTTTTTTTTTTTTTTTTTAAAGTTTATTTATGTTGAGAGAGAGCCTGATCAGGAAAGGGGCAGAGACAGAGAATCTCGAGTGAGCTCTCTGCTGACAGCCCCAACCTGGGGCTCAATCCCGTGAACCATGAGATCATGACCTGAGCTGAAATCAAGAGTCAGAAGTATAACTGACTGAGCCACCCAGCACCTCAAACTCTAGGTCTTTCTTGTCTTATGACAAGAAATTTGGTTTCATGTAAGAGATCAGCTCAGCAGCACAACTAGTATGTTTATATTACAGATGGAAGAAAAAGTTCTCAACTATAAGCATCAAAATGAAAAAAGTCTAGAGCTTTGAAACAAGACTATTTACAAAAAATCTGCTTTAGCTACAGACTTTTTATTGTTCATTATTTATTTTAAAGTTCAGCCAGGCACAGAGTTACAGTTCTTAAGCATTCTAGCACAAGTAGGAGTACCAAGAGATAAGCCAAGAAGTTACAGATGCTGTTTATTTGCAGGGGTTCTTTTGGGATATTTTGACCCTTTAATACTATGTACTGGGCTCTCAACCTCAAATATGATACTAAACTATATCAAAGGAGGGAGGTTTGGGGCACTTGGGTGGCTCAGTCCGTTGAGTGTCTGACTTCAGCTCAAGTCATGATCTCAAGGTTCATGAGTTCAAGCCCCACACTGGACTCACTGCTGTCAGCATGGAGCCCACTTCAGATCCTCTACCCCCCTTTCTCTGCCTCTCCTCTTGCTTGTGCACACTCTCTCAAAAATAAATAAACGTTAAAAAAAATAAAGGATGAAGGATTCGTGAATTTCTGGTCCAGCACTAAAATGATGAAAAGAAATTATGAATCACAAGTGCAAACCACATATATAATTAAAAATGTTCTTGGGGCATCTGGGTGGCCCAGCCAGTTGAGCTTCTGGCTTTGGCTCGGGTCATGATCTCATAGTTTGTGGGTTCAAGCCCCACGTCAGGCTCTGTACTGCCAGCTCGGGACCTAGAGCCTGCTTTGGATTCTGTGTCTCCCACTCTCTCTGCCCCTTCCCCACTACGCTCTGTCTCTCTTTCTCAAAATTAAACACTTTTTTTTTTTTAATTTTTTTTTCTAGCAGCCACATTTAAAAAACAAAAAGAGGGGCACCTGGGTGGCTCAGCCGGCTAAGTGTCTGACCCCTGATTTTGGCTCAGGTCACGACCTCACAATACATGAGTTTGAGCCCCGCATCAGGCTCTGTGCTGGCAGTGCAGAGCCTGCATGGGATACTTTCTTTCTCTCCCTCTCTGCACCTCCCTTGCTCACTCTCTCTTGCTCTCTCAAAATAAATAAACAAACATTTTTTAAAAAGTAACAAGAAACAGGGGAAATTAATTTTAGCAATTCTTTTATTTAACCCAGTATGTCTAAAATATTATCATTTCAACGTGTAATCAATATGAGAAATTATTGAGATATTTTATATTCTTTTTTTCATAATAAGTTTTCAAGTGCTGTATATGTATTTTACACTCACAGCACATCTTAATTCTGAGTGGCCATATTTCAAGTGCTCAACAGCCACATGTGGTTACCATATTGGACAGCCTACATCTAGTCTGTAAAGGAGGGGTACAAAGAGCAAAGGAGAAAAGGCTACAGTTGCAAAAAATCCTAGTCAACTTCCTTCTGTTTCTTTGTCTATTACCACCAACACCAAACGGTTATATGTCTGCGGTAACAGGGCTTTTTATGACATTTTGCTTTAGCAATACTGAATTCCTAGTTATGTTTTTGGATCCAGAAATTAATTACTGCTGGCAACAGATAGACTTTAATGATAATAGTATATTATAATGTTACACAACCCAGTGGTAAATTCACTCATTTTTTACAAGACCCATTCTGTATTAGTTTACTACAAGTGTAACTCTGTCTCTCCTTAAAAATGTTCCATTATTTGGGGTGCCTGGGTGGCGCAGTCGGTTAAGTGTCCGACTTCAGCCAGGTCACGATCTTGCGGTCCATGAGTTCGAGCCCCGCGTCAGGCTCTGGGCTGATGGCTCGGAGCCTGGAGCCTGTTTCCGATTCTGTGTCTCCCTCTCTCTCTGCCCCTCCCCCGTTCATGCTCTGTCTCTCTCTGTCCCAAAAATAAATAAAAAACGTTGAAAAAAAAAAATGTTCCATTATTTAAAAACTTAATTGTTAGTCACTAATAGGAGATAGACTCTAAGGCACTGACCTACATCTCTTGAATGTATTTACACTACGCTTGCATTTTAGTAGAGTATGTCTTAGGTGGATTTGACATCCTGCAGTTCAAAAAATAGTTCTCATTTTATGAATTCAAACACTTGAAAAATTTGCCAAGAATCACACAGTTGCAAAGCTGATGGGCTTGGTGAATTGCAAACTGTATTTATACTACTGCCGCTTCATGATACCATCTCAGAGAATAAACAGAAATACTAGCTATTCAGCAATGTTTAGAAGCATGAAATTTCTACCAGTGATTTCAGTTATTTTACCATTTATTATTATTATAAATGTAAAATCTTCTTGATAACCCCTAAAAGTATCACTCCATGTTATTAAGTGTGATGCTAATGCTCAAGTTAAAATCGTGGCCCTGAAGCAATAATTTTAGAATAGGAGTTAAGTATGATAAAACTCTCAAAGAATGCAAACAACTACCATAGGGGAGGAATCAGCAAAATATTAGAGATAACTGCTGATATTTTCTCAAGGAGCAGAATTAAAGCAAGAATGTGCTACACTAATTATATACAAGCTCCAAGACACCCACCCAAACATGTCCCCCACAAACACAAAATTCAAAACAGAAGCTTTAATTAATCTAAGTTTTGGATTTTTGACTTGTAGATGTCCCAGGAAGCATCTGTGACTGCTTTGTACTTCCTACAAAAAGCTTTCCACAAAACTTTTAGAGACACTGCTGCTCTGGACTGTTGTGTGGATAAGAGATGACCAACAACTGGACCCAGGGTGAGCATCTAAAGCAAAGTCAGCCAACCCGTGGCCCAGGAAGCAGTCTGGTACAAAAACCATAAACAGTTTTACTCAGTAGGAACAATGATGACTAGCTAGGCTGGACCTTCTCTTCAGAAGTTGAAAAATAGGGTATGCAGGGAATCAGATGGGAGTGGAAGAAACAAAAAGACACAAAGAAGAAAGTAGTGAGGGTGAGTGAGTCCCCAAAAAGGTGGAGCCCTAGAAAAAGAATCCACAAACAACCATGGGTGGGGGCAGTCAGAAGACCATCTGGTCTCCAAAACTGCCTTGGATTCCAGAGCATAAACTTCATTTGGATTTCTGTGATATTTCTATTGCTTTAGTGCCACTCTGCAACCACACATAATGAATCCTGAAACCTGGGGTAGTTCAAGAAAGCTACTGCCTAATACATACACTCTTTCTCCGGAAAGATTTTCCTAGAGAGGCAATGATTTAGCTATTGCTTTCATCCACAGAAGGGCCTGGAAATGCTAAGGGAAAGAGATTCTTATATAAAAAAGTAGCTTTCCACACCTGCATTTTCTTCTCTTGCTCATTCTCTCCAATTATTCCAGTACCTGCTACACTTTCACTTCCATCAATGGACACCTGTAGGAATAAAATAAAGCTTAACAAAGTTTTACATTTTGGTATTTCTTTAGGTTGGGTGACAAGTACACAGGGATTCATTATCATTTATTTTTGTGTATGCTTGAAATTTTCTACTATAAAAAGTGGGGGGGAAACCCTTTTAGTCATATGAAAGATATATGTTCAATATAGGGAAAAAAACCCAGCCCTTCTGATGTAAAATGTAATTGAGACTTTCCTTCATGTTTTCCAATCTCTAATTTCTGTTTCTTAATTCATAAGCTGTTCCATCTATACCTTATTTTTTCTTTCGCGGCACTCATCCTTGAATATACATCTTTTTGTGAGTTATCTCTCACCATTTCTTTTCTAGAAATTCTTATTTCATTCCTTTTATCTTTATTCAAATAGTTTTTTCTACACTTCACTTCTTTTAAGATAAATGCTGATCTTCTCCTAGAGGCTTATCTGATTTTGACTTTGAATTGCTAGTTTCTTATTTGATCAAGTATGCTTTTTAATTTTATTTTAATGAAAAATAAAGAAGCCATATCTGGGATGTTCTTGACATTGTAAAATGCTGTACCTTTGCTGCATACTGTTCCAAAGCACTGATGGTGTCGGGGTCAATGGTGGCATCCCCGGTGTGCAGACCTGCTACTGTGCCGTCAGCCTGAATTGCCAAGATGGTATCAGACTGCGGGACTTGCACTGCGTGGTGGATGTATGCTGTGGTGCCGTCTTCCAGCTGAACTGCCTGTAATGCGCTCTGGTCATAACTATCTGGGGGAGTGGAAGAGAATGGCATTAAATTAAAGGAAGTCTGACAGAGTTATATGTTTAAAGGAAGAAGGGAATGAACTTTCACTGAGTAGTTCTATGAGCACCGGTCCACGTGCCTAACGTGTGTGACTTCGTTTAATCCTCACAACAGTTCTGTGAGAGGTGGGTATATTCACCACTCTCATTCCATAAAAGGGAAACTGGAGGTTTGGGGAAGTAAAGCCACTTTTCTTAGGAACCAGAAAATTTCAAAAACTAACAATTAACAGTCAAAATCAGTATGTAGAGGAACCAGGATTTAAACTCATGTCAGTATGACTCCAAGATCCATGAGCTTTTTTTCCTTCTAAATAGTCACACCAAGATATATACAGCATTGTGAAATAATGAATCTAGACAATTACAATGAACCTGTGATTAAGTCCCACTGCTAAAGAAAAAAATTCAGGGTTTACTTGTTCTCAACTTTAATTAAACAAATTTACTTATAAGTTTAAGTATCCTAAATTTTAAAAAATTTCTCCCTTTGGTTTCACAACTACAGTCTTTCGAAAACATGTTATATCATTCTATAAAATATTTTATAAGGTAATAACAGCTAACATTTATTGAGCATTTACTATGTGACAAATATTGTTCTATGTGCTTTACAAATGCTTGCACACATTTTGTCCTCACAACTACCCTATGATGTGGATACTTATAATAATACTCATTCTACAGATGATGAAATTAAAGCACAGGGAGGTTAAATAATCTGAACAAGGTCACATAGCTAAAAGACGGCTGACCCAGATTTGAACCCGGATAGTCTGGTTGCAGAGCGGTGTTCATTACTCCTATGCATTCCACCTCAAAACCCTGGTCCTCCCTACACGAAATTAATATAAAGCATGAACACTTCTGTCCTATTTGCTTCAAATAAAGTTTAAGATTTTATTTAGATTTATTTATTTATTTATTTATTTATTTATTTATTTATTTATTTTTAGAGAAAGAGCATGCAAGCATGGGAGAGGGGCAGAGAGGGAAAAAGAGAACCTTAAGGAGGCTCCATGCTCAGCACAGAGCCCAACGAGGGCTCAATCCCATGACGCTGGGATCATGACCTCCTGCACCAAAATCAAGAGTTGGAATGCTCAACCGACTGAGCCACCCAGGTGCACACAAATGGTGCTCTTTAGTTTTAAAGACCAACACGACAGGCAAAGGACTTTGCTTTAAAAAAAAAAAAAAACATTTAAGAGGAAAAAAATCAATAACTTTCAAATGCTTAATTTCATATTCGAAAAGCAGCCTCTATTTAAAGTTTTCTATTCCAACCTGTTACTTGACAGTTCAAATTGCTAGAAAGTTTTTCCTTGGACTGTGCCAAAATCTGCCATATTTCAGAGAACAAACACAAATCTTATTTTACATGAAAGCACTTCAGCATGTAAAGGCAGGTCTTATTTTTCCCACACTCCCATTTCTCTCTTCCTATTTCCAAAGTTATTTTACCTTTGGAGGTGTGGTGAATAAATGCTGTAGTTCCATCTTCTAGCTGCACTGCTTGACCATCCTCTAAACGCAAACTGTCCCCTGCTCAAGAACAATGCTTACATTTAGATCTCATGTCTTCTAAGTACATTCTGATAACTCAGCAGCAAGAGTCAATAAACCATTAAACACATTATAAAGACCTATACGTGCTTTATGAGTCCTTGAACGTTTAGTATTTTCAGTAAAGCTGCTCTAAGTAAGTGCTTAGTAAAAAGATATTAGAACACTTGTTTTGGAAAATATACTAGAGAATTAGGAGAGTTGAAAGAAGGGAAAAAAAGAAGAAAATGAGAGACATGTAGGAATTAGTTCAAGTGACAGAAAGATTCACTTAGGACTGTTGTCCATTTATCTCTGGAGCGTAGTCCAGTAACTTCTTTCGTATCATTTTTTTTTTTAACGTTTATTTATTTCTGAGAGAGACAGAGACAGAATATGAGTGGGTTAGGGGCAGACAGAGAAGGAGACACAGAATCCAAACCAGGCTCCAGGCTCTGAGCTGTCAGCACAGAGCCCGACGCGGGGCTCGAACCCACAAGCTGTGAGATCATGACCTGAGCTGAAGTTGGCCGCTCAACCGACTGAGCCACCCAGGGGTCCCAGTCTTTCGTATCATTTTTGAGAGAATGTCTCAATGAAGTCAAAATGGTCTTTAGATCCTCTCTTTGACACATGCGGATCTCCCCTTTCAAAAGGAAGACTAGAGACCTGAACCAAGTTTAGGCAGTAAGAGGCAGCTGGAGGTAACAAATCGTGAAGCATGAGAATCAAGACGGTAAGTAAGTATCAAATACTTACTACTTTTAGGTATGGGTACATGTTGAACATAGGCAGCAGAACCATCCTCCAACTGAATGACCTGGCCATCTATGAGTTTTCCATCTGGAACAAAAGATTTAAGCCAATAAATTAGCACAAGCAAAAACTTTAAACTTTATACAATTTCAAAATGATATCAACTATAAAAACATACACTACTTAAGATCATGTTCATCTTGATTCTTCCCTCAATGTTCTGAAGCAATTCAAAAACACATCCAGTGATCCTATAGAAAGCAGAAAATCCTCCCTCAGCCATTCTTCCTCCCCTCCAACTTTCAGTTAAATAAGTTCAAGAGGAAGAGTGGCTCATCACAGCAAGCTACGTGAGCTGAATCTCTATTTACCTTTTGGAGCCACTTAGGAACAGTGACCCTGACTACAGAGAAGCTGAACCTGGGAATACTGGCAGATATGTCAGTGTATGTGAGGCCAGTTGTCATTCTCATTCCTGGGTGCCGTAAGTCCCTTGACTATGTATGCATGTGCTCAGTAGGTGTCCATAAAAACAAGGAGTTTGAGAATTGGGTTATTTCTTGGAGCGAAGGAGACACTGATTTACAGTTGATGCTAAATAAACAAAACCAAACGTCTATACTTCTATGCATGTTTTGTAAAAACATTAAATAAATAATAACCTCAAGTAAAAAAGCAAGAAAGGTCTTACTAGAAATAGGTTGGGGACACTCCCCCACTCTCCCTTTAATTTTCACACCCCAGAGTGTATTCCAAAAATCTCAAAGGGAGTCCCCAAATTATCAAAACAAATTTAAGTTAACCTGAAACTATTTAAAAATTACCATATGCAATGGTAATATGCAACGAGGCATCTTTAGGATGGACTGGGAAGGGGGGTAAGCTGCCAGGTGTTCGAACTCTGAGGTTATGAATTGCTGGTATTAACCCATGGGCTGTATATGAGGCACATACCTTTAGAATTGTGTTGTATATAAGCGGTAGAACCATCTGCAAGTGTTACTGCTTGCAAGCTTACACCTTCCATATTTTCTAAATTGTCACCATCTATTATAAAAAAATAGTTATTTTCTTTAGATAACTATCACATGTATGTGCTGTTTAAGTTAAAAAACTTTTAATGAAAATTAGGCATAAGGCAGATTGCTTAAGACTCAAATGGGATTTATTCTAGCATTTATAAAAAAGATTTCCCTGCCCTATTGCACCCAGTATCCACAGCAAGAAAAGAAAGGCTTAGTTTTGGTCACGTTTGCTAAACAAGGAAGAGGGAAGTAAACACAGTGTTGTGAGTTTTCATTCTCCCTTAAGATAAATGATATTTCCAAACCCACGTGATCCCTTCACACAAAACTGCTCACCTGCCACCGTTACTGCCTCTGTCAAGCACAGGGTAACATGTTGAGCCTCCATTCCTCCTCCAGGAAACTCTGTCATTCCCTGAGAATCTCGATTTATTTGGGCTAACAACATTTTCTACCTTGAAGAAAAATATAGGCACTTGAGAACAAAGAACAATGCATATGAAATAAAAGCTACAAAGAATATTTATCAACCACAAAAATTTGCTACAGAAGTAAACAGAATTCAAAATAGGCTGAAATTTCACTTAATTTTAGTATATGTGCTGCCAAAACGAGCACAATGAAATTTCACTTAATATGCAGGGTTAAGAGTATTGACCCAAAGTCCAGAGCACGCCTTTCATATTCATCAGTAAACTACTGAGCACACTGACAAGTCTTGCCTATCAGTTTTGTAACATATCTAAAGTTTCCATAATCAGAGTTCTTTGGGTTTAACATAGTTGAAGATCCCCACTTATTCCCACAGTCCTGTTGAGTCAGTCTTCAGAAATCTATCCTGAATCTGGCCACTTCTCAGTTTGCCATTACTTCCCTGATTCCAGCCACTACCACCTCTTGCCCACGTTACTGCAACAGCATCCTAACTGGTCTTCCTGCCTCCATTGTGACCTCTCCAGTCTCCTCTCAACACAACAGTCAGAGTGCCCTTTTCTGGTCAAAACCTTCTGGTAACTTAGAGTAAAACCAAAAGTCCTTATGCTGCCCTATGAGGCCAATAATCTTGTCCCTCATTTCCTACTACTCTCTACCTCATTCATTGCATTTCAGCCACATTGGTGTCCTTGCTTTGCCCCATAGTGGGTGTTCTGTTGCCTCAGGGCCTTTACATTTGATGGTCCTTCTGCCTGAAACATACTTCTCCGTATCTTCATTGGTATTCCCTGATCTTCTTCAAGTCTTTGCTTAATGTCACCCCAATGAGAGCTTCCTTGTTCACCTCATCTCAAACTGCACCTCCCACCTCCAAACCATGATATACCCTAACCCTCTTCCCTCTTTCATATTTCTGCATAGCACTATAACATATTACATGTATTTACTTATTTTGTTTGTTTCTTATCTATCCTCCCCACCCCACCCACCCACCTACAATACACCAGGATTTTTATCTGCTTGCTCACTGCTGACTCACAGGTCTAAAAAGTACTTGACACACAGGAGACACACAATTGGTGCTGAATAAATGGATGAATGATAGCTCTTTTACCAATTACCACCACAACCCCCTTCCTCCCTTCTCTCACTTCCTGGTCCCATCATCTCTGTGTGCCTTGGGTTGTCTCAAATAGGAGCTGGGATAACTTAGCTGCATTGAGCCAAGGAACTGGACCAGAGGATCTCTCGAGGACTTTCCAAGTCTAAAGATTTTATTTCAGTGTCAATATTTAAAAGAAAAATGTGCAGATTGTAATAATTTGCAATTATATTTATGTTTATGACTACTTAAAGCATTTTTGTTTTAGAAACACTATGAACTGGGGCAGCTGGGTGGCTCAGTCAGTTAAGTGTCCAACTCTTTTGGCTCAGGTCATGATCTCACAGTTCATGAGGTTGAGCCCTGCATTTGGCTCTGTGCTGACAGTACAGAACCTGCTTAAAATTCTCTCTCCTTCTCTCTCTGCCCCTCCTCCAGCTTGCACTCTAAATCTCTCTCAAAATAAACCAAAACAAAAAAAAAAAAAACCCTATAAACTGTATCCTTTTATTAAAAATAATTTTTTTTAATGTTTATTTATTTTTGAGAGAGAGACAGAGCATGAGTGGGGGAGGGACAGAGAGAGAGGGAGACACAGAATCGGAAGCAGGCTCCAGGCTCTGAGTTGTCAGCACACAGCCTGATATGGAGCTCGAACTCACAAACCACGAGATTGTGACCTGAGCCAAAGTCAGACGCTAAACTGACTGAGCCACCCAGGTGCCCCAACTGTATCTTCTTTGAATTAGAGCCGGGAACTGTGGTTTAGGCTCAAAGAAATGCATCACAGCTATGGTGAAAGTCAATCAAAGGCTGACTTTTTAGGGAGTCCTGAAAGAGTCCTATCTATAACTGTTCATAGAGCAGGCTGAAACTTCAACACTTCCTTGCTACCTCTAAGAACTATCAGAGAAGCCTCAAAGTATACGTTGGTATACTGCTGTTAAGACCCCTGATGAGGGGGCACCTGGGTGATGAGTCGGTTAAGCTTCCAACTCCTGATTTCGGCTCAGGTCACAATCCCAGGGTTGTGGGATTGAGCCCCGAGTCAGGTTATGTGCTGACAGCGAGAAGCCTGCTTGGAATTCTTTCTCTCCCTTGTTCTCTGCCCCTCCCCTGCTTGTGCGTGCTTTCTGTCTCAAAAATAAATAGATATTAAAAAAAAAAAAAAAAAAAAAAGACCCCTGATGAGAATAGGACTGGGACAGATAAATTTTTAAAAAAACTTCTGTCACTATATAACAGAAACAAATTTAGATAAGGAAATGGAAAGAAAAACACCTATAAAGATGTAGTAAGCATTGTGATTTTTATAGTATTCACCTAGGAAATGAATTTTTAAAAGGCAGATTACAAGGTACTTTGGGTCGTGATGTTAAGAAATGTCTAAAGTTGTCATTTTCACTCAATTATATATAATCTCCAAATAACTACCATATATAACATCAAAAGGTAACTGACAATATCTGTAATAAAAAAAAGTTATTTCTTGTCTGAAAGCTGGTCAACGGTTAAATTTCTTTTTTTTTTTTTAATGTTTACTTATTTTTGAGACAGAGAGAGACAGAGCATGAGCAGGGAAGGGGCAGAGAGAGAGGGAGACACAGAATGTGAAGCAGGCTCCAGGCTCCGAGCTGTCAGCACAGAGCCCGATGCGGGGCTCGAACTCAAGAACTATGAGATCATGACCCGAGCCGAAGTCGGACGCTTAACCGACTGAGCCACCCAGGCGCCTCAACTGTTAAATTTCTTTAGGAAGATTTCAACACCTACAGTTTCATTCCTGATGGAAAAAAAAGAAAAAAACGACATTAATAGAAAGATGAATAGACAACTATTCCCTGGACATGAACTGCTGGCAAATACATGAAGTAGTGATGGGAAAAAACATTCAGGGGAGTTCAAATGGCACTACAATTACCAGAGATAATAAGTGATGGCAGGTCCCTCTTATTTTTAAAGTTCTCAGAAAGACTCTGGGATACAAAGCCCTTTGTTAGAAAAAGATCACATGGGGGGAAAAATGATAGTGAAGAAAAGAAGTAAACAAGCCAGAGATCAAACACCCCATAGTTGCTCACATATCCATCATCATGTCTTGATCATTTCTGTCATTGACATTTTCAGGTTGTGTGGAAATGAACATGTAAGACAGACACGATACCTTTAGAAAGGGCCACCTTATGAAAGGTAGTCAATTTCATGTGCTTTAGTCATGAATCATGGGCCAAAATCAGACACAGAGGAGGCTGTCCTGAAGCACTACAGGAATCTCCATGAAGACAGTGTGTAATATATAAACTTTCTGCCTTTCTGGAAGATGATGATGATGCATGTCAGCCTAAGAAAAACAAACATACTATAGAAATGTAGCAAATGTTATATACAGAATATATAAAGAAATTTTAGGGGCAGCTGGGTGGCTCAAGCAGTTAACGGTCTGACTTCAGCTCAGGTCATGATCCCAAGGTTCGTGGGTTTGAGCCCCACATCAGGTTCTGTGCTGACACCGCAGAACCTGCTTGGGATTCTCTCTCTCTGCCCCTCCCCTGCTCTCTCTCTCTCAAAATAAAGTTAAAATAAAATAAAATCTTAAAAAATAAAATAAAATGTGAAGCCCTTATATATTTCAAGGTTAGCTTAATTTGTTAGAGACCATTATTACCACAAATTATTATGAAGACATAAATCTAATGGTCCAGGTATAAAAGCAAGAACTCTAACTGAAAGTAATCTTATCACAATAAAAAATGATACAAAAAGAAATCTAGATTAACAAATCTTAGATGTTTCTTTGCATGGAGCCACACAAACCAGGCCTTCAGAAATTGTCAAACTCAGGCCCTAACTTCAGGTCAATTTCACCTAACCATAACAGAGAAGCTAGGTCTTTCTATTACCTGCTCTCAATTCCAAAATTTCCTACTATAAAAAGTGCTCTGCGGGCCACTTGGGTGGCCCAGTTGGTTAAACATCTGACTCTTGATTTCACCTCAGATGGTGATCTCATGGTTCGTGGGACAGAGCCTCTCATGGGGCTCTGAGCTGACAGCTAGGAGCCTGCTTGGGATTCCCTCTCTCTCTCTCTCTCTCTCTCTCTCTCTCTGTCCCTCCTCTATTCACACTATCTCTCTTTCTCTCAAAATAAATAAACTTTAAAAAAAGGAAGTGCTATTTCATTTAACGCTGGTCATTTGTGCTACATTGTAGGACATCTCCTAACCTGGAATGAGGAAGTTCCTTAGTATACAGCAACATGAAAATAGTGGGCTATCCTGTACATTTGATGTTTACAGAATTAGTTATACTGCTTTGGTTAGCATTTGTAGAAAACTGTCTTTCAAGTCTCTTCAGTTTTATTTAAATATACACAGGGACTAAGTACGTTCCACTGATGAAATGTAATTCAGTTAAATACAGGGCAGTTAGAATGTGCTGGCAAATGAGGTCGAGTTTTCACAGGCTCCATAGGAGGGTAAAATATAGTGATAGAATTTATACTACCAATTTTATTTTTTTTAATTTTTTTCAATATATGAAGTTTATTGTCAAACTGGTTTCCATACAACACCCAATGCTCATCCCAAAAGGTGCCCTCCTCAATACCCATCACCCACCCTCCCCTCCCTCCTTATACTACCAATTTTAACTGGGAAGAATATTCTAGTGGATGGGTGAAATGCTGAAACTTGAAGGCTGTGCCAAAGTCCAGGACCATTCAGAAACTGAGTGTTTGATACTGACTGGCAGGTAGCTGAGATAAGGTCTACCAGGCCTAAAGCTAAAAATACTTATGAGAAAAAGAGGTGAGAGCAGAGATAAGAATTTAGAAATGAACAGCTAGGTCTAATCATCAGGAATGCCAATTTTGGTGATGGTTTGATCTTAACTGAACCATTGATATAAAAAAGAGCTTTAAAAAATATGTCTCTTAAACCTCAATAGAGTAGCACCGACAACATGGGTTGGTAAGGGCACACCTGCAGGCAGCAGGTTGCTAAGCATGCCCCGGTTTGCTTTTACTGAGACTAGGGAGTTTGAGGAATAGAAGCAGCAGGAGAAAGATTCTGGCATATTCAGAAGCCACTTCTGGCACTGCTCCATTAAAAAAAGGCATAAGAAAGTCATTTGAAAACTACTATGCTAAATTGCACTTTACTTCTCTAAGATAAACATTGTATATGTTAATATTTTATTATTCAAATTGCTATTTTTACATGGGTAAGGGAAGCAAAGCATAATTGTTAGACAATTATGAAAATTACAAAGGGCATTCCTGACACACAACTCCTAAACAAAATAGATCCTCTGTCCAAAAAGGCGTTGAATAGGACACTAAATGTGGATAGTTTAAACACACACCTCTAGACAGAAATAACTAAAAATAACTATTTCTGTAGGCATCACATTTACAAAGCACTTTTCAGATCTAATAACTTATTGATAGTTAAATGGAACAGTCCTGGGGCGCCTGGCTGGTTCAGTCGGGGGAGCATACGACTCTTGATCTCAGGGTTGTAGGTTTGAGCTCCACACTGGGTGTAGAGATTAATAAAATCTTAAAAAAAATAAAAATAAAAATAAATGAAACAGTCCTTCAGCGCCATAAGAGTTCTTGAGCTCTTCCAACCTTCTCTGAACTTCCAAAGTTGTCCAGCAAACTGTTTGTTTCTTCATGGTAACTATTTAAAATACGTTTTAAGGTTTAAAAAAATGTTTTAAGTTTTTATATATTTTTGAGAGAGAAAGAGAGGGAGGGCAGAGGTGCAGAGAGTGAGGGAGACACAGAATCCGAAGCAGGCTCCAGGCTCTGAGCTGTCATCCCCGACATGGGGCTCACACTCACAAACCACAAGATCATGACCTGAGCTGAAGTCGAATACTTAGCAGACTAGGCCACCCATGTGCCCCAAAGATTTTTTAAGTCATCTCTATACTCAAGATGGGGCTCGAACTCACAACCCTGAGATCAAGAGTCACATGTTCTACTGACTGAGCCAACCAGGTCCCTCTAAAATATTTTCCATTTGCCTCAAACCTCTCTATCCCTCACTCCCTTTCCTGTTATCCCCCATTCCTTATCCCTGACACCTCATTTTCAACAAATTAATCAGTCCCCAACTTCACAGAAAATATAGACATCATCATAGAGGAATTCTTTGCCAACAAATCTATCACTTCACTGCATTTCCACATGCTTCCTCCTTCTCTCCTGCCAGATTACCTTCCTACAAGGTAAAACTAATCCCTCCAACCTACATTTCATTTGTCTTTCCTCCTTAGGGATCACAGGGACCTCTTCTGAAAACAATCCCTCTCTCTTCTAATTCCTTCCCATCAAGAACTTAAAAAGCACAAAAATAAAATCAAATAAACAATCTCACATCTGACTTAGCTACCAGTCTCTTTCCTTTTTATCTAGACTAGATTACTTTAGCTAGATTTCCTTAACAGTCGTTACTAAGAATACCTCCTGATTTCTCATTATCATCTATCTGGTTTCTGTCCCTAACTCTAAGGAAATTGCCCTGGCTGTCATGAATCTCCAATTTAACATAAAGTTCACTGGCCATTTCCTAGGCTTTCACCCAATGAAAATGTATGTGTATCTTGCAGAAAAACTTGTACAAGAATTGTCTGTGGCAGTTTTATTCATAACAGTTCCAAACTGAAAAGAACCTAAGTGTCCATCAACTAAAGAATGGATAAAGAAGTTGTGATAAATTTATACAGTGGAATATTACCTAGCAATAAAGAGGAACAAATTACTATACATACAATAACAGTGATAAATCTCAAAAGTATTGTGTTGAGGGAAAAAAGCCAGATACAATACATATTGTATTATTCTATTAATATAATATCCAAGAACAGACAAAATTAATCTACAGTGATAGAAACCAAACTGTGGTTGGAAGATTGGGGGATTTTCTTTTGAGTGAGATGACCATCTGGGCGAATACAACTGCTAAAACTCATCAAATGCATACTGAAGATTATACCTCAGATTTTTAAGAAGTTTAAAAAAGGACCTAATATGACAACAGTTAAACATTTAAAAAATGTAATGGCTATTTTTCAGTTGTATCATACTTGATTCAATACCACTGACCTTTATCTCCTTGGAACATTCTCTTGCTTTGGCTTCTGTGGCATCCACATGCTTCTGGTTTTCTCCAACTTCCTAAGCTAACCCTTTCCAGATTCTCCTATGGGGTCCTAAATATGTAGGATCCTCAAGTTTCTGTCCTAGTTTGTTTTTTCATTTTATGCACTTTTCCTCTTGAACAATCGCATCCATTCGCATGGCTTCAAAGATCTCTGAAACTTGCAAGCTCTCTAAAATCTATCTAGTCCTTTCTCTTAAAGAGCTGTTGATCTATCTATATGTCTCATTGCTTACTGGCCTCAATGACCTCCGTGGTCCATAGTCACCTCCATCCCAACAGGTTTTCCCATGAAATTTTCCTGTTGCATTTCTACCTCTAACAAATGCAGTCACCAACCCAGTAGCTGAAATCTCCCTTATTCTCCAGCCAATCACTAAGAACTATCACTCTATTTCCTAAATACCTGTCAAATTCATTCACTTCTATTAGGCTGTCTTAATTGAGGCTACCATTACCCACTTGGATTATTACATCAGCCTCCTAAAGTCCACTCCTACCTTCCTTCAGTGTAATCTCCATAGCAGTCCAAGTGCTTTTAAATCCAATCATAGCAGTTCTCTGTCTCAAAACCTTTAGTACTCTCCCATTGCCACAGAGTGCAAACATCACAATCTAGACTCTAGTAACTTCTCCAGCAGGTTGGACAGCCATTCCAACTGGCCCGAGACTGAGGAGTTTCCCCGAATATGGGACTTTCCGCTTTAAGTGGGGGACTTGGTTTTAAAACTGGAATAGTCTTGAGCAAATCAAGACAAGTTGGTCTTTCTATCCTCTGGTCTTGTTCTAGCCATAACCTCCTCACATTCTATATCCCACCAATATATTTTTTTTAATTTTTTAATGTTTACTTATTTTTGAAAGACAGAGCACGAGAGAGAGACAGAATCCAAAGCAGGCTCCAGGCTCTGAGTTTTCAGCACAGAGCCCAATGCAGGGCTCGAACCCACAAACCTTGAGATCATTATCTGAGCCGAAGTTGGCCACTTAACCAGACTGAGGCATCCAGGCACCCTTATGTCCCACCAATACTGACGAAAATTCTAGTATTTAATGATACTAATATTATTTAATAATAGATTAATAAGTATTAATAATACTAATATATTAAATATCAAATGATAAAGATAATAACCCTTCCATAAAACTTACTATATGCCAGACATTACTAATTCATTTAATTCTTCTAGCAATCCTATGAATAAAGAACCATTTTATCCCAGTTTTGCAGATGAAGAAAATGAAACTCAAGAAAAGTTAAATGGTTTCCTTAGAGGTGCCTGGGTGGCTCAGTTGGTTAAGCATCTGACCCCAGAGCCAAAGCTCAGGTCATGATCTCATAGTTCATGAATCCAAGCCCTGCATCCGGCTCCAATTCTCTCTTCTCTCCTCTGCTCTCTCTGCCCCTCCGCTGCTCACTCTCTCTCAAAAATAAATAAACTTAAAAAAATAAAAATAAACAGTATCCTTAACTTCACAACATAAGTAGCAAAGTCAATCTTCTAACCATTTGGCCCAGCAACTCTTACATGAGCTACTGGATTATTTGACACTCTCAGAAAAGCCCAAGGCTTTATATGTACTTTTTAAATATATAAACATATATTTATTCACCAAGTCTTGATAGAAGGCCAAGCAAGGCCTTTTTCTCTGAAAATTGCGTGTATGGATTTCTCTATTCAGCATCAACTTTTTTACAAAAATCACTAGCATGATGAATTCCAATTTGGGTTACTTTATTTTTTTAATTAAATAAATTTTTTTTAATGTTTATTTCTTATTTTGAGAAAAAGAGCAAGTGCAAGTGGGGTAGGGGCAGAGAGGGAGAGAGAGAATCTCAAGCAGGCTCCATGCTGTCAGCACAGAGCCCGATGTGGGGCTCCATCCCATGAACTGTGAAATCACCAGTTGGAGGCTAAACCACCCTGGCGCCCCTCCCCCATGATCTTTTATAGTTGTACTACTTATAGAACTAAACTCCAGTTCCTTAGTCTGACATTCAGGCTACTCTCCAGTCTGGGTTCTATCCATTTTTCAAATTTCATCTCCTATTATTCTCCTATAGGTCTTTACCTTTACCATGATCAACTACTAAAAATATATATACATTTGTTGGATAAATACCCAGGACTGATATTTTGAGTAGTATATGTATACATGTACATGTGTGTGTGTGTATGCACATGTATATGTGTATACGTGTGTGTGTGCACACAACCCTTTAGAGACACAGAGAAGTAAAAAAGAAGTTCTTGTCTTTAAGAAACTCATTCCATGGTGGGAGACAAGTGAAAACAGGTAATTAAACACAATGTTAGGGGAGGGACCACAATAATTAGAACAACTTGGTACCACTTACCAATATTTTATTTTTTATTTTTTAAGTTTATTTAAGTAATCTCTATACCCAATGTGGTGTTCAACTCATGACCTCGAGATCAAAAGTCACGAGCTCCTGACTGAGCCAGCCAGGCATCCCTACTTATCAATATTTTAAATGCAATTTTCAACAAAGTAATTCTTCTTGGGACTTATTAGATAGACACTCTCTTAAGTGTGCAAAGTTCATTGTAGTATTATTTATAATAGCAAAAATTAGTCAACAATCTAAAAGTGCACCCAAAGGACAAATTAAATAAACTATAGGACATTCATAAATGAAACATGCAGACATGAAAAAGAATGGGATATGAAATGATAAGAAATATGTCCAAGATATATTGTAAGTGGTGTGGGGGGGAAGCAAATTGCAGAAGGTATTTATGTATGGTATGACTGCGTTCAGGTTTTTAAGAATGTATGTAGGGGCGCCTGGCTGGCTCAGTCAGTTGAGCGTCCGGCTTCAGCTCAGGTCATGATCTCACAGATTGTGAGTTCGAGCCCTGTGTCGGGCTCTGTGCTGACAGCTCGGAGCCTGGAGCCTGCTTCGGATTCTGTGTCTCCCTCTCTCTCTGCCCCTCCTCTGCTCATGCTCTCCCTCTCTCTCAAAAATGAATAAATGTTAAAAAAAATTTTTTTAAATGTATATAAACATCTGCATATGCTTGTATATACATTTGAAAATTCAAGTGGTTACCTCCCAGAAATGGGATTAGGAGATATGGTGGAGTGGGTAAGGGACTTTTAATTTTTACTGTACACATTCTATAAGTTAAAAAAAATATTTACCATGTATGACTCTCATGGCTTTAAAAAATAAAACTACTTTTAAAAAAGTTATTATAAACAGAGGCATTAACAGAGTAAGGAGCACCTAACTTTTCCTCAGGGATGCAAAGATGATGACATGGAAATTTGGGCATAAAAAGATAAGTAAACATTTCCTAGGAATAGGAAGAGTAGAAAGAGCAGTCTAGGCACAGGGAAGAGCTTTTAATTGTCACCAGCTCTTCCATGGTGCCTCTGTACCCAACTAGCCAGATCTCAGTCATCATTTGAATCCTATAGTATTTGCTGTTATTTGGCTTGGAGCCCAGGTCACTATGGATACTAGTCACATTTTTATTATCATAGATTCCAACTGTATATGGCTTAATAATTTGCTGGTATTCTAACATCTGACTCCTTGCTCAACTCCTAGGCAGTTAACCTGCTGCTGAATTCCCATTTTCTCTTTTGAAAAAATGGGAGAATACCCGTCTGATAGGACTGTTGTCAGAAGTAAAATAATGTTAAAAAAAAAAGTGAAACAATGTATATAAAGCCCTTAGCACTTCAGATGTACTCAAAATATGCCAGTTTGTGTGTGTGTGTGTGTGTGTGTGGTTTTTTTTTTTTATTTAACGTTTTATTTTTTATTTATTTTTTATTTTTATTTTTATTTTTATTTTTTTAACGTTTATTTATTTTTGAGACAGGGAGAGACAGAGCATGAACTGGGGAGGGTCAGAGAGAGGGAGACACAGAATCTGAAACAGGCTCCAGGCTCTGAGCTGTCAGCAAGAGCCCGACGCGGGGCTGGAACTCACGGACCGCGAGATCATGACCTGAGCCCAAGTCGGCCGCTTAACCGACTGAGCCACCCAGGCGCCCCTTTAACGTTTTATTTTTGAGAGAGACAGAGCACAAGCAGGGGCGGGGCAGAGGAGACACAGAATCCGAAGCAGGCTCCAGGTTCTGACTGTCGACACAGAGCCTGATGCAGGACTTCAACTCACAAGCCACAAGGTCATGACCTGAGCTGAAGCTGGATGCTTAACCAACTGAGCCACCCAGGCACCCCAAAACATGCCAGTTTTCTTTCTACAGGTGAGGAAAGTGAGGTCTATGAACCTCGTTTGTGACTGTAAGGCTTGTTTCGTTATCTACTGCTCCTCTCTCCTCTTACAGTCTTTATTTTCCTTCTTTTTTTTTTTTTTTTTTTGAGAGAGACAGAGACAGTGAGCAAGGGAGGGGCAGAAAGAGAGTGAGAAAGAGAATCCGAAGCAGGCTCTGCACTGTCAGCTCAGAGGGGCTCAAACTCACAAACCCTGAGATCATGACCAGAGCCGAAACCAAGAATTGGATGCTTAAACCGACTGAGCCGCAGAGTCACCCCCCCTTTAAAGTTTAAAAACTTTAAAGTTTTTAAAGTCCAAAACTTTAATCTCCACATCCAGTCTGCCCAATTAGACTACAAGCCTTCTAAGGTAGGTACTGTGTCCTATGGGTCTTTAAAATCTTGACACCTAAGATTATATGTTCAGGGCACCTGGGTGGCTCAGTCTGTTAAGAATTGAACTCAATCTTAGGTCAGGTCTTGATCTCAGGGTGGTGAGTTCAGGATCTGCACTGGGTTCTGGGCTGAGCATGAAGCCTACTTAAAAAAAAAGTTATATATTCAATACATATCTAATGAGTTTAACATAATTCATGTTGCACAGTGCTTTACAAACGTCCTCCATTGTATACATCCAGCCATGCTGACCTTCCTGCTTTAGCACATACTGTGTCACCTATCTAAAATATCCATTCTACCACCATCCCCTTATTCTTTACCACAGAACTCTAGCTCCTTCAATAGTACTTAACAGAATTTCTAAGTGAACTCTAAGTTCCATCATGGCTGGGCCTCCATCTATGTTGTTCACCTCTGAACTCTCAGTGCCTATAAGAATGCCTGGCGCATAGTATACACTTACTAAATATTTGTTGACCAAATGAATACAATTTGTATAAGGACATGGCTAGTTAACTGAGACAGGACTAAAGACTACATCGTCTTTTATTCCAATGCTCTTTTCATGGTGCCACACTTTTTATCATATGCTACTGTATTGGGTGTGTATATAGCATATGTAAACTGCAATTAATTTTAATAATTCCAACTTCTTGTGACCATTACATCCACACTATATATAAGATCTCTATTTTTCAATACATGACCAAAGGCATCCATCGTTAAAGTTGTGCAAAAATCGGGACACCTGGGTGGCTCAGTCGGTTGAGTGTCTGACTTCGGCTCAGGTCATGATCTCACAGTTCATGAGTTGGGAGTCCTCCATCAGGCTCTGTGCTGACAGCTCAGAGCCTAGAGTCTGCTTCAGATTCTGTGTCTCCCTCTCTCTCTGCCTCTCACCCATTCACACTCCCTCTCTTAAAAATAAACATTAAACAATTTTTAAAAAATAAAGATGTGCATAAATAACACAATAATATCCCTGCTATGCCAGGTTATGTACAGCACTCAAAATATTTTATCATTCTAGAGCTACAGACACCTTATTTTTTCCCCCAGACATCTTATATTTTAAAATGTAAAGAAGTTAAAGAGGTAGGTACTTGGTATGTTACTGAATAACTCAGCTGAGAGACTAGGCTTGAGCCAATCATTGATTCAAGTCCTAACTTTGTTGTGTAATAATTGGACAAGTTACTCCAAACTTCAGTTGACTCACCTGCAAAACAGGGAGAACTCTAGTATTTGCCTTAGGTTCATAATGAATAGTTTTATGTATATATGTAAGCCACTCAACAAACCATTTAACTCAGTGCCCAGCTGAAATTAAGTGCTAAGTAAAGTGGAATTTTAGGTACACACCCAGACAAAAGTAGTTTGGAGTTAAATGCCTGTGTCTACACATTAATGGACAAGTTATTCCCACAGGCTGCAGAGTTCCCACTGCAGCATAGTTTTAAATTGGGATTAGATTTATGGAAAACTGTGGATAAAAGTGTTTTATTGTTTTCTGGTTTGTTTTTTTTTTTTTTTTATGAGGGAGAGGGAGCTTTCTCAGTCTAAATCCATCTTAAAAGCAAAATCATTTTGGTAGTACAATAAAGTTTAAAACACTATCCTAGGGGCACCTGGGTGGCTCAGTTGGTTCAGCGTCTGACTCTTGATTTCAGCTCAGGTCATGATCTCACATTTCTGAGATCCAATTCTGTGGTGGGCTCTGTGCTTGCAGTGCAGAGCCTGCTTCGGATTCTCTCTCTCACTGTCTCTCTGCCCCTACCCTGCTTGCACTCTCTCTCTCTCAAAGTAAATAAATTTTTAAAAATAATAAAATAAAATAAATGCAAATTAAGCATAGGAAGGAGCAAGGACAGAACACAACCCAAGTCTTTAAGAAATCATTATGTCCTGAAACCAAGCAGGAGCAAAAAGACTCAGAACTAAGTAAAACCTCAGATTTAAAAAAAACAAAAACAAAAACTTGGGGCACCTGGGTGGCTCAGTCAGTCAAGCATCTGACTCTTGATTTCGGCTCAGGTCGTGATCTCATGGTGAGTTTGAGCACCACATCAGGCTCTATGCTGACAGTGCAGAGCCTGCTAGGAATTCTCTCTCTCAACCTCTCTCTCTGCCCTTCCTCCACTCTTGTTTGCTCTCTCAAAACAAATAAAAACTTTAAAAAACAAAAATAAACATAAAAAAACCTATATAAAAATTTCAAAATTAAGTAATGAAGACCTCAGGCCTCAGAAAGTTCTCCTTACATGATCATAAACTGCATACGTTTTATAAATATAAGCTAAAGTAATACTGGAGGCATAATTCTGCAATCCAGCTAGGTCATCTTTCCATGAAGAATGTGATGAATGTTCACTTCACAACAATATCCCAACTTATAGCAAAGGGCTATGGACAATTTGCAAACCATCTATTTGATAAAGACTTTTATGTAAAGAAGTCTTACAACTCAATAATAAACAATCCAATTTAAAAATGGACAAAAGATCCAAATAGACATTTTTCCAAAGAAAATACACAATGGCCAATCAACACATGAAAAAATGCTTAACACCATTAGCCACTGGGAAATGCAAGTCAATAAGAGATACCACTTCATACCCAGGCTACCATCAGAAAGACTGAGAATAGCAAGGGTTGGCAAGATATGGAATAATGGGAACACTCAAACACTGCTGAGAGGAATATAAAATGGTGCAGACAATTTGGAAGAGTTTGACAGTTCCTCAAAAGGTTGAGCAGAGTTACCATACAACTAAGAAATTCTACTCCTTGGTACTTATACCAGAGAATAGAAAACACATGTTCACGCAAACACTTGTACACAAATGTTCACAGCAGCATTATACATCACAAAAAGTGAAAACCCAAATGTCCACCAACAGATGAATGGATGAATAAAACTTATGTCCATGCAATGAAATAATACTTGGCAATAAAGAGAAATGAAGTACTGACACAAGTTAAAACATTAATGAACTTTGCAAACATTATGCTGTGAAAAAAAGTCACAACAGCCCACATACTATGTGATTCCATTTATATAAAATGTTCAGAGTAAGCAAATCTGTAGATTTGCTACAGATTGTTGGGGAAGGTTTATGGGTAAATGAGGAGTAACTTAACCGGTACAGTTTCATTTTGAAGTGATGAACGTGTTTTAAAATGGATTGTGGTGATGGTAGCACAACTGTGAATTTATTAAACCTACCTAATTACATACTTCAAATGGGTGAAGTGTAAGATATGTAAGTTATATCAATAAAGATATTATTTTAAAAAAATAAAAGGGGGCTATAGAAAAAACAGCCGACCAAGTATTTGTAGATGGCCAAATAATTAATTTCCTAAGTAGTCAAAATACGCCTGGAGAAATTAGTTATGCATCGTATTTAGTGATCTGATCATCTATTCTTACTAGACACTTTAACAATGAACTTAAACTAGGCACTAAGAGCAAGTATTAAATACTACAGATTTCTGTTAACTGCAGATTTTTCTTAGTTCAGCAAACACGTATCACCCAAAGGACAACTTTGAACCTACAATTTTTCACCACATCCCCACTTCATTATTATACCAGCTGATTAGACACTTCTAAAAGCAACGGCTGAAGTTGATTTTAAACAAATATAATGGGGTTAGCAATGGTATTCTTTCCTATTTTTTGCTTAACTTCGTTAATGCGGTTAAAACACTTAAAATGTTCAAAATAGCAAAAGCGGAGGAAATAAAAATTGGTTCCCGTTCCACGGTAACATAGTACAAAGCAACTGAAAGATTCGTTAACTCTGGCCAAAACCGAGAAAAAAGGGCAAGGAAAACTGACAATTTCCAATATTCCATGTTAGGCCTCAGTAATCTAAAAGTGGAAGAAAAAAAAAAAGTGAGAAAACAAGAAATCTGTGCACGATCTGGGCGGGACGAAATTCTGGGTGCGATCCGCAGGCAGGATCCCGAGAGGGCCCTTGGCCAGTCCTGCCGCCGGCGCCAGGCTGGGCTGGGGCCTGGAGCTGACCGTGCCTCGGCGTCCCAGCCGGAGGAGCTTCGCCTAGGCGGCGTCTGGGGACTCGCCCCGCGCGGAGGTCAAGCCGAGAAGCGCCTCCAGGCTCCCGAGGGCTCCACCCTCCCCTCCTTCACTCCCTCCCCCTCGGCGGTCCCCTGAGGGGAACAGGCGGGGCGCACCGCGCAGACACTAGGTTGGGGTGGGGGGGGAGGTTGCGTTCTCAGCGAGAAAAGCTCCGCCGCCCTAGAGTGGCGGCCGCGGGTTATTAATAAACTCCGCTTCTGCCCAGGCGCCGCTACCGAGGCCGGCCGTAGGATCGGCAGGGCCTGCGGCGAAGGCTGAGCAGCCGGAGTCAGAGCCCGGGCCCGAGCGGGCCCGCGCCGCCGCGCTGAGGGCGGCGGCCGGGCGGAGAATAATGCACACTGGGTAAAAACACATTTATATACGAACCTCCGAGAAAATTTTCCAACAATTCCTTCGTCCGACCACCATGCACCAGGACAGGAAACAGCCGCCCGGCCCCCAGGCCCCGTAACCCGCATAGCCAGTCTGAGGCCCGCCCCCAGCCTCCATTGGGCTGGCATTACGTCGTTCACAAGACGCTTCCTGCTTGCCATTGGCTCAAATTAAGGCGACGCGAAAGGAGACCGCCTTATTCACGCCTCCTTTTCTTGACGTCAGTTTCGTCTGGCCTTGCAGCTAGCGCCTGAGTGGCTTGTGCAAAGTGCGGAATCAAAGTTCCTGTGTCTGACTGGTTGGCAGAACCGCTCATCCTAGACCGACACCGCCTCGTTGACAAGTGATTTATGCCGATTCTGGGGCCTCAGCGGGAGGCGCCATTTTGTAGCGAGGGAGGGAGGATGGTCCTTGTGACTAGCCGGGAGGGAGAAGGGGTGACAGGCGCCATTTTCCCCACAGGGGCTAGGAGGTGGCCTTGGCTCTCCCGGTGGGCTTGCTGGAGTGCGTTCTGGAGACTGGTTGGGCTTTGCCTAGCGACTGCCGAGTGTCGCCCCGTTGGGAGGGAGGTTGTGGGGAGGGCTAGTACAGAATAAGACGCCTGACCGCTCCCTGGGGGCTCTCGGTGCCAGTTGAGGCCTTTGGTTTCGGGCGACGGCTTTGTTTTCCAAGAGCTGCTGTGTGCCGGTCCCTGGCTGCTAGGCCTGCCTGCGCTTCTCAAGTCGCCGGGGCATCATCATTCGGTGGGAGAGTGGGCCTCCTGCCCTTGCCGAAACTGCGAGGGAGCTCGGCAACGAACGGGGCGGTAGTCCTAGACTCTGCTGGGAGACCCTTCGGATGCTTTTGCGCTTTCATGTTGTTTACGTTAAAAATCTTAAGTCTGTATTGGTGTCGCTACCCTCGTTTTTTACTTTCCCTTTTGTATGTGTTGCTAATTAAAGGAAAGTTGAAAGGGTGGGAAAAACATTGACTTGGGCTCCCCCAAACCGTTAAGAATGAATACAAATTAGTTGTGAAGTTTAGGTCATAGTTTTTTGTAGCTCTCAACCCAGACTTTTTCTAAACTATTGGAAATACTAGTGTTTTCGGGAGTATTCAGTGTTTATTTGCTTTGACAAAGCTGTGTAAAGATGAGATGGTGTGAAGACTCAAGATGTGTTAAACCGAGCATTATAGGTGTAGAATGAGGGGGTTACTAAGAGAATAAGGTGGCTGATGGATTTAACACTTTTGTAACCTGCTTAGAAAAACTGGAGAGAGCTGTATGGTGTTTCATTTAGTGTCTTGGATTTCAAATGGTGATTATGGCTAAAGGATTAAAGCAAAAGGATGTTAGAGTGTTAGAGGTAGCTAGCCTGTGGAGTCTAGTTTGAGACATTAACGTTACATTTTTTTTGGCGGGGTGTGGAGGCCGACTCACCGGCCCGCCGGGTTACCTAACCAAGGCACAGTTGCATAATCGGTGCCCAAACTCCATTAGAAGGTAAATAGGACTTTGAATTTATTTTGAATACGTATTGCTTAGGAATTTAAAGTAGTTACTATTTTTTACGCCCTTGTAAAGATGAAAAATGTGACACAAAACTAGATTAGGTTACTTGAAGCTGGAGGAATAGGCTTACAAAACAAATTTGTGCCCAATGGATACATTCCCTTTGTCACAGAGATGGAGAGTTTGGATGAAAAACAAGATGTTTTAATTAATCTTTCAGTACCTTCCGGATGTTATACTTGTATAAACAGAAGTGTCATTAAAAGAATCTGTACTTTTATGCAGTTTAGCCAGTTATACTACTGAGTCCCTTGCCTTCAGTCTACTCATTAAAACACAGTATAATACAGAATCTCAAAAATAATTTAAAAATCACCCTGTAGTTAGTTGTAGATTGCAATTATAGGATATCTTTATATCCCCAGAACCTTCTGAGTGGTTGAAAAATTGGTGGTGGTGGATAGGGTGCTATAATTCTAACCTGATTGAGAGAAAAAACCTTAATTCTGATTTTGTCACAGGTAATGATACTTTGTGTTAATAGTATTTACCAGTGACTGTAGAACAGAGTTGAAGTACACGTGGTATTCAACGCCATTCATAATGTTCAGATTTTCCCCAATCACCTGTCTTCCATCTTACTACATCTCAAATTAATGGCTTAAAAATATTTCACTTCCACTCAGTGCTATTTCAAGCTCTTAGATAAAGCTGGACCATTTCCCCAATTTCCTAAATAGGCTTGACGTTTCCAGCCTCCTTTAAAAACTTCCCATCATGTTTTTTAAAACATTCCTTTCAGTACTCAAAACTTTCTGGAGAACTGGTTGATTTTCTCATATCAAGCCCCATGTTGGACTGCACCCTGGGTGTGAAGCATGCTTAAAAAAAGAAAGAAAACGGGCGCCTGGGGACTCAAGTCAGTCAAGAGTCGACTTCGGCCCAGGTCATGGCCTTGCGGTTCCTGGGATCGAGCCCCAGGTCAGACCCTATGCAGACAGCTGGGAGCCTAGAGCCTGCTTCGGGTTCTTTGTCTCCCTCTCTCTATGCCCCTCCCCTCCTCTGGCTCTGTGTCTTTCTCAAAAATAAACATTTTTTTTAAAAAATTAAAAAGAACAAAGAAATGATTTCTGGGAGAAATTGTTATAGCTCACTTTACTAAATTCTGTAATAAATTTGAATTTTTTTATCATGAATTTGTAGATTTTATTTTCAACACTAACAAATTTAAAACCAAACTAGTTTCTTGCTCTCCTCTGGGAGTTGTGGCTGTAGATGTGTCCTAGTCTCAGAATTTGTTAACTCATTGGTAAGGTAAAACCACTTATTTCACAGTGTAATTAGGAGGATATATATAGAAGTATAGATATGATACAACTGGTAATGTTTTGTTAGTGGCTAATTGCACAATTTCCCTTATTTTAAGCTCATCTCTAATGCCAATATGAATGCATTTTTTTTTCTTTTTACCAACTCTATTGTTGGATCAATTTGTCAACCTTTTTTGAAAAGATCACCCAATTAATGAGCTTCAGGGTTTACCAATTGTTAATGTGTGTTGTTTACTTTAGTGACAAACTAAAGGGAAAATAACACCCTCAGTTTACAAAATATAAATCTTCTGAAGCCCCTTAAGATTCCAAGTGTCCTTCTGAAACTATCTCCATGACATTCTATCATTTTGGCTTCTAATTATATTTACCTAAATCTGAAGTACAACATTACAGAAAAAAAGAAAACCAATTAATATACATAGTAGATAGTGAGCAGTCGAAGAATGCAACCAGTGGTTTTAACATGATTTTATTTTTCTGGGAAAACATTCTCTTGAGACAAGGTGGGATTTTTTTTAAGTGAAGTTCATGTCTCCAAATAAGCAGTATGATTGATACACCATTTTACAGAAAAACACTAAGTGCTGTAACTTTTTTGAGAAAAAAAGTTTGGCTCAGTCTTAAATTCTTAATACTATATATTACATCAGAAGATAAAACAGAGCTACACCATTTATGGAAAACTACAGGTAGTAGGGCTGCTGTTAGGGTGATGAGATTTAAAATATGAACGGGGCATTTGGCTGGCTCAGTTGGTGGAATGTGTGACTCTTGATCTTGGAATCCTGGATTTGAGCTCTATCTTAGGCCTACAGTTACTTAATAAAAATTAAAAAATAAAGAATGAACTAGTAACAAAGTATGAGAGTACAATCCCTAAGATTGACTCCAATCTCTAGACTATTTACAACTGAATAACCGTGAGTAAAACTGTTTTTACTTTAGGAACATTTCATGCTTTTTAGAGAACTTTACCCAAATTTGACTTAAGAAAACTGAAAATTGAGGGGCGCCTGGGTGGCTAAGTCAGTTAAGCATCAGATTCGATTTCAGTTCAGGTCAGGATCGCACAGTTGGTGAATCCAGTCCCGCACTGACAACATGGAGCCAGCTTGGGATTCTTTCTCCCTGCTCCCGCCACCCCCCCACCTCTGCCCTGATCACTCTAAAAGTAAATAAACTTAAAAAATAATATATTTTGAAAAAAAAAAATGGAAATAGGGGTATTCATATAAAACTCACCATTTTGAACTATACTTGAGTAGTTTTTAGCATATTCACAAGACATGCAACCTAAAATATTTTCATCAGGGTATCTGGCTGGCTCGGTTGGACTCTTGATCTCAGGGTCGTGAGTGTGAGCCCCACATGGGTATAGAGTTACTTAAATAAATAAAACCTAAAGAAAAAATAAAACATTGTCATCTTCACCAGAAGAAAACCTTCATCATCCATTAGCAGTCTTCATTACCTTTCCCACTCCCACAACCACTAATTTGTCTCTGGATTTGACAGTTCTAGACATTTCATATAAATGGAACATTTTGACTTGACTTCTTTCACTGTTTCAAGGCTCATCCACATTGTAGCATGTTAACAGTACTTACTTTTTACTGTTAATATCCGACTGGTGTGACTATACATTTTGTTTATCCATCAATTAATGGTTATTTGGGTTTTCACCTTTTGGCTATAATGCTATGAACAATCATGTCCATGTTTTTGTGCAAACGTGTTTCATTTCTTGTGGGTATGTACATCTAGGAGCATTTCTGTGTTCCACTATTTTCAGTCTTCTGAGGAACTGCCAAACTTTTCTACAACAGGTAAGCATTCTCAGCAATTTGAGTGTGCCAGTTTCTCTACATCCTCTTCAAACTTGTAATTGTTCACCTTCTCGATGATAGACATGCTAATCGGTGTGAAATATCTCCTTGTGATTTCCCTAGTGGCCAGTGACATTCAGCATCTTTTCCTGATACAGGTCATTTCTTTGAAGAATTTTTTTTTTTTTTTTTAAATAAGCTCTGTGCCTAACATGGGGCTTGAACTCCTGAGCCCAAGATCAAGAATCGCATCTTCTACCAACTGAGTCAGCCAGGCAACCCAGGATTCCCATTTTTTCAATTGGGGTTTTTTTGTTGTTGAGTTGTAAAGATCTTCTGGGTTGTCTTTTCACTTTGAAGCAGTTTAAAATTTTGATGAAGTTCAAGTCACCTATTTTAACCTTTTGTTGCTTGTGCTTTGGTGTTAGATCCAAGAAACCGTTGCCTAATTCAAAGTCACAAAGATTAATGCATTTTTTCCTAAGAGTTTCAAAGTTTGAGTGAGGTCTTATATGTAAATCTTTTAACCACATTTATGTACGGTGTGAGGGTACATACCCAGCTGTCTCAGAATCACTTGAAAAGATTATTTTCATATTGAATGGTCTTGGCACCCTTGTCAAAAATCAGTTGACCATAAACTTAGTTTTATTTCTGTATTCTCAACTTTATTCCATCAGTCAGCATAAAATGTCTATTCTTACACCAGTACCACTGTCATGGTTGAGTCCCTTGCATTTCCATACAATTTTACAATTATTTTGTCAATTCCTGTAAAAAAAAAAAAGTAGCTGGGATTTTTTAGGGATTACACAGAATCTGTAGATCTTGGGAGTGTTGCCATCATGATACTTTCAACTCATGAATATGGGATGTCTTTCCACTTAGGTCTTTTTCCAACAGCGTTTATAGACTTTATGTTCAGCTTTGCTAAATTTTTGATGCTATTATAAATGCAATTTTATTTTCATTGCTATTGTATAGGAATATAAGGGGTTTTTTTGAATATTAATCTTGTGTCTTGCAACTGTGATTAAGCCCTTAGCTCTTTTCTGTATGTGGATTCCTATAAGCTTTCTATAAGATCATGTCATCTGCAAAGTTTCACTTCTTCCATTCCAATCTGAAAGGCTTTTATTTCTTCTTCTTGCCGAATTGCCCTGGCTACACAATCTCAGGTAAAATGTTGAACAGAATTGGCAACAGGTTACTTGCTTGTCTGGTTCTCGATTGTAGTTTTTATCCTTTCATCATTAGGTCCTTTAATTAGCTTTTTAAAAAAGGTTTTTGAGGGGCACCTAGGTGGCTCAGTAGCTTAAGCATCTGACTTCGGCTCAGTCACCATCTCATGGTTCATGAATTCAAGCCCCACATTGGGCTCTGTGCTGACCGCTCAGAGACTGAAGCCTGCTTTGGATTCTGTGTCTCCCTCTCTCTGCTCCTCCCCTGCTTGCACCCTCTCTCTAAAAAAAAAAAATAATAAATAAAGAAAAATAAAATAAAAAAAGAGTTTTGGTAATGCCCTTTTTTCAGGTTGAGGAGTTCCCTTGTATTTCTAGCTTTAGTTCATTAAACGATTTTTTTAATCTTTTATTTTTTAATGTTTATTTATTTTTGAGAGAGCAAGCATAAGTAGGGGAAGGACAGAGAGAGAGGCACAGAATCTGAAGCAGGCTCCAGGCTCTGAACTGTCAACTCAAACTCAGAGCCCAATGCAGGGCTTGAACAACCATGAAACATGAGATTATGACCTGAGCAGAAGTTGGATACTTAACCAATTGAGCCACCCAGGTGCCCCAAAAAACTCTTAAAGAGCACCTGGATAGTGGCTCACTTGATTGTCTGATTCTTGATTTTGACTCAGGTCATGATCTTACAATTAAGAGACTGAGCCCCATGTTGGACTCTGCACTGTGGTGGAGACTACTTAAGATTCTCTCTCCCTCTCCCTCTGCCCTGCTTGCGTGCGCACATGCACTCCCTCTCAAAAAGAAAAAAAAAATCTTTTAAGACTCAGATAGGAAGCATTTAAATATAGGATTCAAATATTGAGTGTAACTGACAAATTTCAATCTATACACAAAAGCAAAATCTAGACGTATATATGATCACCTATGCTTTAAAAAAACCGAGAATGGGAGGATTACTTCACAAAGAAGTTACTTAAAAGATACTTTCCCCTTACATACTGATAAAATCCCGGATTTCTAGCTGGGTATCTAGTTTCCCTTTGTAAGAACCACATGCACCAAAGTGCAATTCCAAGAGTGGCCAACCTCATCAAGGGTAAAATCTAGATTTAGGCATGCTAATAAAGATTCACAGATAATCTTCACCAGAACTTAAAAGTATACAGAACAAAACTGACATTTTTATAATGGATAGGTTTTAATGTAATTTTAGGTCATTCATTTTACAAACATTTATGGAATGCCTACTATGCTTAAGGCATTGTGTTAGATCTTCCCAAAGATGTGGTTTAGTCCTATTAATACAGTTCTTAATGACCTTTTCTTCATGCTTGCTTCAGGGCCTACATCTGGGGCTGAATAAAGGCATATAGTCATAGGGTTGTGGTTTGGCCACCCCTGCTCTACACTCTGTGGTCTTTTCCAGAGGTGAGCACAGCAATCACTATCTTGATAAAGTGTGTAGCTTAGTAATCACCATTTATACCTGGAGAGAAACAGATTAACTTTTTTAAACAATGATAAATGAATACATTTTTAAAAAATAGATGGTTTAAGTTTACCCAAAAGTGAAGTTTCTATGCTTTCGTTGAAAGCCGTTAAACAAAACAAAAATTGAAACCTAAACCAAATCATAATTAACTTCTAGAAATTAAAAAGTTTAAGTTATAGGTTAGCGAAACTGTGGAAAAGGCTGTATGTTGAATAAATAGTATCTACATGCAACCAATTACAAGTCTGTAAATACTCTTGAAGTTATCCAAAGTTCTACAACCTTGTCCAGAAGCACTGACAAATACCCAGGTGCATAATCTGTAAAAAAAAAAAAAACAAACCACCTATAATTTGATGTTAAATTTAAGGAAATACTGTGAATAACTGAGATATATATATTTGATACATTAGAAACTAACGCTGGAGTACTAGTTAATATTCACGTAATTTAATTTTAAGGTCTTTACTTTCAATTAAAATCTGTAAATGGAGATTAGATTGTATGACAGAGGAGACAATAAAAATTCTCAAAGACATAACAATACGTTTTCTTGGAATAAAAGCTCAGCAAATGAGAATTTTCATACTGTGCATGGGAATAACTAAAACCTTTATTAGATATGGTTTTCCAATAACAATGTGAAAATTGGAATTATCAATTCAAAGAGCATTGAAGTCTGAAATTTAAAAAAGTAGACTAGATATTAAGGGATAAAAGGTAAAGGAAGACGAAAATGTTTAATACTATTCAATATATCCCCTCTGTACACAATGTTGCATATATACAACTACTCCATTTTAATTTTATTGATTTTTATATAATAGTGAAATCCCCTTAAGCAACCTAGGGTATACAGATGGTGTCCAACTTGGGGGAAAAAAGTAGAAACACACTTGATTAACAGTTTTCACCCACACATTTTAGACAGACAGATTTTTTTTCTTTTTTTGCCAAGATTTTCATAGTAAATTCATAAATATAGGAAATACTTTCACTCCTTCAGTGTTAAAATAGAAAACCACACAGTGCCAACAGTAGTGGCTTAATTATTGGCATACAAGAAAAGCACAACACCAATGGGTTTTCTTCATTACGCATTTTAAATATCAATATGTGCATTTGTTTCATTTTTACAATTATAAATTTCCTAGTCTGTTATAGACAACAGCATTTAATAGTTTTGAATCCATTGAGATGTTGCTTTCAATTTGAAATATTGTGTGTATACATGTATATAAAAAAATAACCCAATGTATGATTCATCTGACAGATGTTCAAGATCAATAAAGGCTTATTTTTGAACATGCAGTTAGGAGAGAGGGAAGCAAGCCAACCTCTCCATTGTCTTTGTTGCTGGCTTGTTTTTGCAGTGGTATCAATAGTGGTTTTTGGAGGGAACCGTGTGCCTTCAGCCTATCTATCTAAGATCAGATACCACAATCAACAAGAGGGGTAGGAGAGATAAGGAGAGGAGGATATGGGCAGGTATTAAATGTTAAATTTTAGAAGTGTGCATTTTGCACTGTTTCCAGATACAGGATAAAAACAGGCCAATAAGGAAAAAGTTTTATAATTAGGAAAAAACTGCCATCAAATCAAGACATAATAGCCGAATTAAGTTCTTTTAATAGATTGCATATATAGATGTTTAACCATACTCTTTTATCAACTCTTTAAGAGTAGAACTTTATATCCAATTTACATGCTTCAAATATCACCTTTCTTATTTGATACAGTAAGGTCTTGTATCCAAGTATCCACTTGTACACTGAGAGCTTTAAGAAAAAACAGGACACAGAGGGAGTTGCCATTTTTTAGCAGCAATGAAATATCACTAACCCCTTTTAACATACCGAATTCAAGTCACTATCAGAGGTGAGTGCACCACAAAGTCACCAGGTACAAAATTGCTAGTTCATTTTTAAATTAATAACTTGAAATTACCCCTGCCCCCCACCCCATTACATCCCTTCTTTTTATAAACAGCAAACATTTTGCTATTTTATACATAGGCTAGCAGGCTTGTTTCAATATGAAAGTGCTAATTCATTTACAGATTTGTTTTAATCAGTTATGTAGTGCTACAATAAATGTTCAATAATCTACATAGGAACAATCTTTGATGAATGAAAATGATGAAGATTGAATAAGGCTATCGATTACCTTATCTTATTTACATATAAAGAATAGATACCCAATGGTGAGGAAGAGACAGAAATCGGACAAATACTCATAGGTATAAAAATTACATCTACCTTTGAGCTTATACTGTAAATGAGACATTTTAAATAGTCCTGTAGCCCATGCCTATTTTTTCCTCAGAAAAAGAAAAGCTGCCTTCATGACATCCCCTCGTTTCAGATTTCCACAGTGTCACTTGAACTTTCAGTCAGAATCTTACTTTCTTCAAAAAATAAAGAAAATACAGCCCCCAAATTACCTCCCTCCCCCTCCCCCCTGCTGAAATCCCTCTGGTTTCTTTTTCAGTGCCAAGTTGCATGATCAGGTCCCACCTCCTGGGTTTTTTTGTCCATCTATTGATCAATTAGTTTAGAGTAGATAACATGAACCAGTTCTGGAACCGCTACTAGGAGGAACACAAGCTCTTCACTACAATCACACAGCAGGAAACAAAGTGATAATTCAATTCATCCCTGGTGCCGGGCCTCCAAAATTGAAAGAACTTGGCACAACTGGAGCACTGAATTTGTATCCTCCATGCTTCTCAATCATTTTGGATTCTAAAAAAACAAGTACGTGGAAGTTTAATAGAGTATTTGATCTTCTTACTACTTTGAAGAAGAGAAGAAATTGACAGACATTAACAAAAGCTTATTAACCCACTAGTATTAGCTAGGAAGTTCCAAAGTTGTCCTCTTCCCCCTTCTCTTACATAGAAATAAAAGAGGGGTACATTATATGGAGAAGATAAACTCTACTGTTGTATGCTATAGACATTAGCCAACTTTCACTTTCTGATGTTAAAAAAATTTTTTTAATAAACCTTTTTGAGTCAAATACTAAATCAGGATTTAGTCTTCAAAGGGAGTAACAGCCAATGAATCTAGTGTTGGCAAATCCAAATATAAAATACCTTAATAAGAAGCTATGCTTTCTCTATAAGGAGGATACTTCTTTTTATATTAAACTAGTTTGACTAATGGTATTAAAACCTACAGAAAATTGTTAGGCTATATATTATCTAAAATGTCCTTTTCTAAAATGCATACTGAAATGTTTAAAGATGCCAAGATGTGATGATGTCTGGGATTTCCTTTAATATATTTCTAAGAAAATGCATAGTTGTCATAACCTAAAAACTTGTTTACACTTTTAATAGAACTTTCTACTATCAAGCCATCACCGTAAGCTTAAGCAACTTTATCAAAGCTATTGTATACTGAAAGTAGTCTCCGATTACACTTAAAATCAGTGCACTATGGGTAAAAACAATTCATTTCTTTATTCCTTCACATTTCCTTCCTTCAGAATTCCTATCACCTGCAACAATTGTAGCTTTTATATAATTTTAAATCATTTAATATAAAGATTTTAAAGCTCTATCAAGTCATTAATTGCATTAAAGAGGGGTTGTGGTCAATTGACATACCATGGGCTGCTCTTCTTTGATCAGCCAGAGTTGCTATATCCTGTAACTGTTTTCTTTGCTCTTCATTAAGACCATGAGTCAAAGCCTGATACCACACAGGATTACGATTTTGTATAGCTATCAAAAAGAAAACAAGGGGAAAAAGGGATATTATGAGAGACCTGGTAGTTCCTTTCTATTCTGTTCCTTCTACTTCACCTCCAATACTGACATTCTGATCTACTTTATATTTTCCCAATAATAAGTGAAGTTACTTTATTTGTGATAGGGAGGAAAAATTCTGGTTTGGCTTATGCCTCAAAAAAATCTAATCATTCTCATAATTTATATCTCTAAGCAAATAAAGAATCAGAACTGAAACCAGGTCTTATATAATTAAGTAATAGAGTAGGGAAACTTTACAAGTACCTCAACCATTTAAAAGATTCAGAGTTAGGGGTGCCTGGGGGCTCAGTCAGCTGAGTGTCTGACTTCAGCTCAGGTCATGATCTCACAGTTTGTGGGTTTGAGCACTACATTGGGCTCTGTGCTATCAGCTCAGAGCTTGGAGCCTGCTTCAGATTCTGTGTCTACTTCTCTCTCTGCTCTTCCCCTACTCATGCTCTGTCTCTCTCAAAAATAAATGAACATTAAAAAATAATAATAATAAAATAAAAGATTCAGAGTTAAAAGCAACTTGAAAATGATCAACTTGAAAAGCTATTGTGTTTCTGTAACCTTGTATCAAAAATGATTTGTCATGGGATTGGAAGAGTAATGCCTTGGTTATCAGAAAATTTATTCTACATCAAAGTTCTCATATAGAACTGACAGTCAACATAGTCGTTAACTGTGGAGAAAAGGGTGTTTCAAATATAGTGCCAATTTGAATTTCTTAAGCTGGATGGAACACTGATGTTATATTTTGTTGAAGTCCAAGTAAAAGATGGTAAAGCCACATACAATGTGCTACAGGAAAAAAGAAAAGGGATTCTAAGACCACTAATGTTAAAAATGGTCAAATTCTCCAAAGTTCATTATGGTTTTGGCCAGGAAAAAAAAGATACACAAATACACAAACACACAACAAACAGATGTAAGAGTGGATACCTCTGGAAAATGCTGAAAGGCTAGGAATCAGAAGTGGGAAAGAGGAACTGTCATTGTATAAACTTTGAACTACACCATTTTCTTATAATGTGCATGTTTCAGCGTGACAATCTAAATAAAAGTAAAATAATAAAATGAGGCAATACTCTGAAACTCTATGGTAACAGGAGAAGTGACTTTGTATACTTTAGCTACCAATCCCTAAATCATATTCTAGTTTGGGTTTGATATACCTAAATCCCTTCTTTAAGTGACAGACACAAACAAGAACAGATGGATTCAGGAAAATGGATCATATAGACCTAGCTGAGTTACATATAACAAGTTGACTTACTTTGAAATATAGCTTTAAATATCTGATACTCATCAACAGGGTTATCTTCATCATCAATGATTGTGGAATAGCCTTCCAGAGCAGTCTCCTCAGCATCATCCTCTTCCCAGTCTTCATCATCTCCATCTTCCCCTGCTTGCTTAGCCAAAATCTCCAAATATTCTTGCCCATCTTCATCAATATCATCTTCATCACTCCCCAGTTCCTCTACCACAGAGTCATAAATAGGTGCGTTTGTTAACAGTATTCTGTTACTCAACAAAGTGACAGTGACCACAGTCAATAAATTACAAATCACAATTGAATAAATTCAAGTTTCAGGAAGTAGCGTTTAAATACTCAGCAACAGGGGCACTTGGTTAGGTGTCCAACTCTTGATTTTGGCTCATGATCTCATGGTTTGTGAGACCAAGCCCTGTGTCAGGCTCTGTGCTGACAGTGCAGAACCTGCTTGAGATTCTCTCTCTGCCCTTTCCCTGCTCACATGCACGCTCTCTCAAAATAATGAAACAAATTATATATATATGTATATATATAAAATCAGCAATAGAATAAAAAATTTCTTTTAAATTTTATTTATGTATTTTTAATGTTTATTTATTTTTGAGACAGAGCATGAATGGGAGAGGGACAGAGAGAGAGGGAGACACAGAATCCGAAGCAGGCTCCAGGCTCTGAGCTGTCAGCACAGAGCCCGACGTGGGGCTCAAACTCACGGACCGTGAGATCATGACCTGAGCCGAAGTCGGACGCTTAACCGACTGAGCCACCCAGGCGCCCCTAGAATAAAAAATTTCTCATAGAAATCCCAAGAAACCCAACCACAATTCTTAATACTAGAGGTCTGAAAAAGGATTACATAATATGAGATTCAGCACTTATTGTTCTCTGGAACTTATGGTATATACCAAACCAAATGCCAATAAAAAAATTACAGGGGCGCCTGGGTGGCTCAGTCGGTTGAGTGTCCGACTTCGGCTCAGGTCATGATCTCACAGCTTGTGGGTTCGAGCCCCGCGTCGGGCTCTGTGCTGACTGCTCAGAGCCTGGAGCCTGTTTCAGATTCTGTGTCTCCCTCTCTCTCTGACCCTCCCCCGTTCATGCTCTGTCTCAAAAATAAATAAAACGTTAAAAAAAAAATTAAAAAAAAAAAAAAAATTACAGTTTATGTTATATCCATAGAGTAGCTTTTGGGAGTTTGTTTTTGTTTTTTAAACCATTACCCAACTTTCTATCAATTTATACTCTTATAGTCTAGTGTTCTACAGATGAAATGTATTAGCCAACATCTAATTGACTTAATTTTATAGTGTAGGTATACTTAGGTGTTAGCGCTAACAGACGATAGATGTTTGCCCACACTAAAAACCATAAATGCCTAGAACTGCTTTACATGTTGGAGATCTATCCAAAGTTCCTGCCTTCATACACCTTACTCTATTTGGAAGATAAGGCAGTCTTTCTATGAATGAATGAACATGAAAGCATTAGGCTATGATCCATATTTCTTTAGGAGACGGGCTAAAAAACAAGTCCAATGATATTTTGAAGTTGGTAAGTCTGGCTTCCTCCACCACAAATTCCTTACCGGTTTCATCATCATCTTCAGCTTCATCATCATCATCACTGTCATTTTCGTGTTCTGCATGGCAAGCATATGCTCTTTTTAATCCATTAAATAAAAGGATAAAAGCTGGCAAAATCTGTCCAGAAACCTGATTTAAAACTTGTGGTATTTGTTCCATATCAATAAGAGCACACAGGCCCAGAACACACATCTTTCTGTCGTGAAGCCTAAAAAATGAATAAAATATTTTCTTTTTTTTTAATAAGCAGAGTTTCTCACCAAGTTAAATAAACAAAGATCCAATGTATGTCACTTACCCCAAGAAACAATCAACATCATTAAGCCACTGTGTAATAAAATGATTTGTAACTGGTTCAACATTATTAGGGAAACGAAGATTTTCTAAGGTGTTCAGAAGGAGATGTGGATTATAATACAAAGCTGCAATGGCAACTTGCAGGCACATTGTCCGAAGTTCACTTGTCTTCACCTCTCTTGTCAGTCTCTCTAAAGCTGCTTCCACAAATAAGGGAATGCACTATAAAGAGCAAAATATTCCAAAACTGTTAATAGTAATCTAACCATCCTACCCATATTAACTTGTTGCCTCAACCAACTTCTTTTTATCCCCATTGGATGACCCAATAGTTTGTATTGTTGAGGGATTCACTGAGAAATCTAACTTTAGAGAAGACAAATCTTCACTGAGCCTCACCACAATAGCCAGGTGGATTCACAATATTCTTACTAATAACCTTATTGTAGTAATCACTCCACAATATATATGTATCAATTCATCATATTACACACCTTAAACTTATATGACATTATATTTGAATTATATCAATAGAGCTGGAAAAAAAACTCCTACTGAAACTGACCATGGAAATTTAACAACTAAATCTTTCTTACTGCGAAGTAATAATGTGGCAAACAATACTCCCACAGCATACTATAAAAAAAAAAATCTCACTCTGCATGATAACAAGTAGCCATAAAACTTGTCATATTTTCAGACATACTAAACATATGATCATTATATATTAACTTTAAGCCAACAATTAAAAAAATGTTATCTACAGTGTCATAATAAATAACATACAAAATATACAAAAAATACCCCAAAAGAAAAAAACTGGAGGGAAAGATTCTCTCTCTGAAGCCTCAAATAGGAAACATTAATCATTGCCTCACTGACCTGGTCAATGCCACGCCCTTTGCACTGTAGAATGATGACCTCTAACAATTTTGCTGCATGACACTCTGCATCTTCTCCTGCAACTCCTGTAAGAACCTGATCAATACAGAATATAAAACTGCAATGAGTCATCATGAAACCTTTAAATCAAGGAATTTCTCTGTCCCCTGTCTAGTCTCTGGAGTTTTTCTTAAGATATTCTAATTCATATATATGATTGCAATATTTATTACACAGACTATAATCTAAAACAACAGTGAGGATTTGGGAATTACTGGTTGGTCTTATTTTAGCACTCTTACCTCCTGGTCTAATCAAATCACTTCCCCTATAGTGTCATTCTGGATTATTGCATGTTGAAAACTACTATCTTCTCATACAACCCTGGTAGCTAAAGCACCATACCTTTCTTAAGGATATCTGGCTCTTATGTAAAGTGAAAATAAAAAAAGAAAGAAAGAAATAATAAATTTTAAGAAGCTAACATTGCTAGGAAAGCCTCTCACAAAATAAAAAATAGTGTCACTGAAGTGAGAGAGAAGAAAAGGCAGCCTGTTGATGGCAAATGCTGTGCCCAGACAAGAAATTTTTGGACTTGTGCTAGTTAGCGTTAGAGGACTCGAAGTGTTAAGGATAACTTCTGGAAAAGGCAAATAAATGGTATGGATATCAATATTCCCAGAGTAGTAACATAAACTGTGTAACTGGCAATAAATAATAGTATACCAGATAATGATTTTGTGATGAAATGTTCAAAAAGAAAAGGATCAACGAGACAAGCCCATCTAAAAAATGCCATAGAACAAAATCATTTTTTTAAATGCTTGGTATTAAACACCCTGCTGCCTCTCAACACTGATAGAACTGCAAATGCTACTCAATTATATTGACTGATACTGAAGGACCCCAATTCAAAGATTTTATTCCCTACCTTCTGTTTAAGAAAAACATTATATAAAACTAACTAACTAACTGGGGTGCCTGGGTGGCTCAGTCCATTAAATGTCCAACTTCTGATTTTGGCTCAGGCCGTGATCTCACCGTTTGTGGGTTCAAGCCCTGAATCGGGTTCTGTGCTTGGGATTCTCTCTCTCTCTCTCTCTCTCTCTGCTCCTCCCCAACTCATGCTCTCTCTCTCTCAAAAATTAATAAACATAAAAAAAAAGTTACATTCACCATACACTTACTTGTGATTTTCCAAGAAATGGCACAGTACTATTTGACTTTCATTTTAAATAAATCCTTGACTTTTGCTTTGGATTCTGTGTCTCCCTCTCTCTCTGCCCTTCCCATGCCCACACTGTCTCTCTCTCTCTCTCTCTCACTCAAAAATAAACAAACATTATAAAAAAAAAATCCTTGGCTTTTACAATCTTGCTATTTACTAAATAACTTCCGTATAGTCTCCATAAACCTGTAACCTCCAAGAATTTTCTTTATAATAAACACTTCTAACTATTCCTGATCGTTTCAAGTATCTCTCAAATCAGTGGATTCTTTCCTTCTTTTGAATCAAAGCCTAGCAAAGAACTAGGCTAAGGTAAGTAAGTTCCAGGCACTCTAAAATTCAAAAAAATTTGTAACTCCAATTAAATGTCAGGGCAGACAGAAGACAAACACTTGTCAAAGCCATTACTGTGGCATCTAGAACCCAGTCTTTTTTAATTTATAGCTTTTAAAGCCCTTATTCTGTCAGACTCATATATTTGCCATAATGTATCATGTACCTTCATTCTTCACAATTTCATACTTTTTGTAGTACCAGCCTGATGAAATATATCCTTACATTTACTAAAAATGACCTACCTTTTTACACATACTATATATCATTTCAAGATACTTGGTATCCGACAGAAGTGTGTCTGTATCAACTGTTACGTAATTATGAAGCAGAGGCATCATATCTGTATTAATAAAAAGCATAAAAACATTAAAAATGAATTAAACCAAAAAATTAATAAAATTTAAATATCTTTACTAATATAAATGCTTTGTTTCTGAAAAAATCTCCTTAGAAAAAGAAAGCAAATATGAGACTGTCTGGTCCCTTATAGTTGGTCTGTATTATACAAAGATGATTATTATACAAAAAAGACTAATAGGGGGCAGGAAGGTGAGAATATGTGTTAAAGAAAACAAACCTAAAAGGATAACTAAATCAAATATAAAATGGGTATCAATGTTATTGTCCTTGAGCATTAACTGCTATTGATAACATCTAAACAATGGAGCACTTATAATATTCAAAAGCATATGTTTAAGTTATATACTAAAAATGAATCAAATTGGGGGAAATCCTCAGTATTTCTACTGAGTTACTGACTTGACTTACCTGTAAAGTAATCAAACCCATCTTGCTGAAAAACCTCAAACACCAAAGGTAGTAGCTGCCACATTTGTGGAGATACTTGTTGACAAGTCAAACTATGTGCTAAAGAGAAGATCTCCTCATAGAATTCTAAAAGAGAGTATGGAGTCATTAGGACAATGCTTGCTGATGTAAAAAAGCAGCAAATTTTAAACACAGAGGTATATACCTAAGACATGCTGTTGTAAAACAGTTCCAATGACCTGTAAGCAGATGCCCTCAAGCTGCTGGGTTATCTGAAAGAGGAGAAAACAAATTGTATGTAACTGTCCCACACCACTGAATAAATTATTAAATAACATAAATATAATTCACTGCTTATTGAAATATATAGTATTTTAAGAAATCATTTTAAATCTTTGTTTTGAAGTGACTCATAAAATTGTGGGTCAATAAGGAATTTAAATTTAATGAAATACCATTATGATGAAACAAACAAAAGCAATAATGTGTAGTTTACCTAAAAAGGAAAACATAATATCCTAGGAAAATGTAAATAATTATGAAAATAAAGGAGCCACATCATTTTGCAAATAGATTACAGACCTTTTTGTGTTTATATATAGATTATCGCAGTCCAGACATCACTGTCAGTGGCTTACAGCAAAATTATTTGAAAGAAGGCATTATTTCTACCACTCCAATGCTTAAGTCACCTCTATTTATGTAATTACAGTAGATATAGTGAACCATGCCCCAAGCCATTTAAGAAAGACTGAAAATACAAATTGCTCTTTAATTGTCATTATGGTCCTCAATCAGATCCCAAATCCCTGGAAGACATCAGAATGTTTAAAAAGTGGGGAGACGAGACAATAAAATTTACTAATTGGGTATAGAACCAGGACATCCATTTCAAATACATATACTTACAACATTTTCAACTCTTCAAATATATAGTGAAAACTGATTTGTTAACCATAAGGCAGCTACAGAATTCCTCATGGCTTCTACCTATTTCCAATTACAATATAGAATATAAATAGCTTACAAAAAATTTCATATTGCAAAAGGCAATTCACAGATAACCTGAAAACATGATTTATGCATATAAATATCTGCACTGGAATTCTAAACACTAAATTCAGGACACTGGTTATTTCTAAGGGAAAGAAGTAGGGAAATAAGATTGGGAAGTGGTACCCCAAGGGCCTCAATTACATCTATCTGAAACTGCTTTTCTTATTAGAAATAAGGTTTAAAGGATATCCTACGAAATTTTAAAATCTAATATACTTAGGTGGTGGTTAAAGGGTATTATTGGTTTTGTTTTTCTCTTTCTTTATCCTTTATGTTTTAAATTATTTCATTTTTATTTTTTTTTTAATGGTTATTTAATTTGAGGGGCATGCCTGGGTGGCTCAGACAGTTAAATATTCGACTCTTGATTTCGGTTCAGGTCATGATCTCACAGTTCATGGGTTTGATGCCCACATTGGGCTCTGCACTGACAGTGCGGAGCCTTTTTGGGATCTTCTCTCTACCTCCCCCACTTGCTCTCTCAAAAATAAATAAATAAACTTTAAAAATATATGAAGTTTATTTGAGAAAGTATGCATGTGAGCTGGGCAGGGACAAAGAGTCAAGAGTCAGGAGCTGGGATGCTTAACTGACTGAGCCACTCAGGTGCCCCAAATTATTTCATTAGAAAAAAATTCATGATTACAATTCTCTTTCTAAAAGACAACTATAAAAGAAGAAAACTAGAAAGATGATGGTAATGGTAGCACAACAATGTGTGCTTAAAACCACTGAACTATATACTTAAAAATGGCTAAGATGGTAAATTTTATGTTATGTGTAGTATATCATAATTAAGAAACAAAAGCAGTAGTACAGTTGAAGAATGGCTCTAAATTCCCTAAAACCTGAATCAAAACCTTGTAACACTGGATCATTTTCTTACCTCTTTATGATCTTCAACTACACTAAGAAGTGTGTCAATGGTATTCAGGATTCCCATTGCAGTAACTGCTTTGTCATCACTTCCTTCTTCATCTGGCCCAGTCTGAATTACCTGATTAAATGTCATTGCCTAGGTTCAAAAGAAAATAACTTAGGCTTACCATTAAAGCAGTATAAACACATTTTGGTCTAAAACTTCATTTTTAAAATGTTCTCACTGGGACAGAAAAACCAATCAATATCACCAAACTGGTTAATAATAATTAAGAGCCTGGCTCTACAATCAAACAATATGGCTCTGCGATTTAGTAGGTGACCTTAAAGTTACTTGACCCGTTAGTCCTAACATCTCATTTGAGAAATTTATGATAGAGAACTGTGAGGATTAAAAGAGGCAAGGCATAGAAAGTGCTTAATATTATGAGTATTTTTATTAATTTTACTGGCTAACATTCAACAATGCCCAGATATAGGTATATTAATCAAAGTTTTTTGTTATAAAATTCAATCATTTTCAAAGAAACCTCTGAGAAGTAAAGGGTGGAGTCATAGCTAATAATGCACAGGGTGCCTAGGGGACACAGTCTGTTGAATGTCTGACTTTTCTTTTTATTAATGTTTATTTACTTTTGAAAGAGAGAGAGAGAGAGAGAGAGAGCACGCGCGCACCACGCACATGTGCATGGGAGGGGCAGAGAGAGAGGGAGACAGAATCCCAAGCAGGCTCCATGTTGTCAGCACAGAGCCTGACCCAGGGCTTGAACCCACGAACCATGAGATTATGACCTGAGCTGAAATCAAGAGTTGGACACCTAATCAACTGAGCCACCCAGGCACCCCGAGTGTCTGACTCTTGATTTCTTTTCGGCTGTGTCATGAGTCCAGGGTAGTGGGATTGAGTCCACGCTCAACGTGTAGCCTGCTTGGCATTGTCTCTCTCCCTCTGCCCCTCTCCCCCACTCACACTCTCAATCTCCAAAATATTTTTAAAAGGGGGGAGGGGTGTGCCTGGGTAGTTCAGTTAGTTGAGTGTCCAACTCTTGGTTTTGGCTCAGGTCATCTCACAGCTCTGTGGGTTCAAGCTCCATGGTATTCAAGTACTGCACTGCCAGTGCAGAGCCTGCTGGAGATTCTCTCTCTCCCTCTCTCTAACTCATGCTATCTCTCTCTCAAAATACATGCACTTGAAAAAAAAAAAAAAAAAAAAAAGAAAGGGGGCACCTGGGTGGCTCAGTCGGTTAAGCGTCCGACTTCAGCTCAGGTCACGATCTCACGGTCCGTGAGTTCGAGCCCCGCGTCGGGCTCTGGGCTGATGGCTCAGAGCCTGGAGCCTGCTTCCGATTCTGTGTCTCCCTCTCTCTCTGCCCCACCCCCGTTCAAGCTCTGTCTCTTTCTGTCTCAAAAATAAATAAACGTTAAAAAAAAAAAAAAAAAGAAAGAAAGAAAAACACCCCCCCCCCGCCCCCCACCCCAGTGTGTTTTGGAGGTGTACACTTGAAGGGTGAATCCCAGATCCACCGTTCTAGCTTTGGCAAGTTACTTAACCTTTTCATAGTTCACACTTTCTCTCAGTTAGGAATATTCCTGGGGCGCCTGGGTGGATCAGTTGGTTAAGAACAGATTCTTGATCTCAGCTCAGGTCATGATCTCATGGTTCATGGGTTCGAGCCCCACGTCAGGTTCTGCACTGACACCGCAGAGCCTGCTTGGGATTCTCTCTCCTTCTCTCTCTGTCCCTACCCTGCTTGCAGTCTCTTTCTCTCTCACAATAAACTTAAAAAAAAAAAAAAAAAAAAAAAAAAAGGAATATTCTTCACATAGGACTGTGAAAGTACTAAATGAGCCTAAATATACGTCAGAGGCTTAGAACACTACCTGATACACAGTACACTCTGAAAATATTTGTTGTAAGTAATGAATAAGTGATTGGTTCAAAAAAACATACCAAATGCTGTGTCATTTCTACTGCAATAGGAGTAACTTCTTCACTATACTCGCAGATCATTTTCTGAATTACGTTGGTAAGATCATCATTTTCTGTTTCTCTTATAATATGAAGAAGAGCCTGCATTACAGGTCTGATGAATGGCGTGATGTATTCTTTAGCTGTGAGAAAAAAAAATTGGAAACAAAACTCCTTAAAACCTTATATATATCAAAGAATAAACACAGGCACCTTCACAAGGTATCAAGTTCCTAAGATGCCTTGTACAATTATGTATAAAAACACTGTATTATTTTTGAGATAAAATCCTTTACCCTTTTCTTGATTGCTGATCAACACTTGAAGTGCAATGGCAGCTTCCACTTTCACAGGCATTTCCCTATCATCTATCAGACATCTTCGAGTCAGCTCTAAGGCCGTTTGCAGATTCTGGTCACTTTTGAACTTCACTTCACAAAAGTAGTGAAGAACCCAGCAAGCCTTTTTAAAAAAAATGCAATGAGTTACTATAGATATCCTATATTAAATTGCCACAAGCTACAGTACCTCTATTCCCAAAGTTTTGTGTGTGGGAATCTGGAGGCTGGCCAGTGGTAGAGATGTCCAAAGAGACAACACTAGACCAGTACTATGATCCCAACTTACTCTTTGGCTGCATGATGTTTGTGTGGATAGCAAGATCTGAATGCAAAACACAGGCAGACACTGCTATCAGACACAGATGAAAACTATGCACACATTTTATCAGCCATTTAAATACTTACATGAAACAGGAGTCTAACATGAAATATGGCTTTTAAGGTGAGCATTAAAAAGTTTCCACATAAAAGTCCACATAAGCAGTTATTCATTACAAGACAAAAATGTATAAATTAATACAGCTTTAACACATACCCTCGCTCTCATATAGCCTAGTTCACTGCTGAAGAGAGGGAATACGTGATTCTGCAACATGTATTCCATCTGATCTTTGTAGATCTTTTTCTGTCAATATAAACAACAATTATTTTTGAAAGAATTCCAAATGTAATCATCTTAAATACCAAATAAATACACTAATGTTAAAAATCACTACTGATGTCAAACCATACATTTATTCTGATTCTTTGTACCTCAGTATCAATATCTAATTTTCTCATTCTCAAACGTAACCATCAAAAAACACAGAATACCTTTTCTTTCATCCTTTTACCTCATTTGCTTAGAAAACAATTACACCAAATCTTAACAGTAATTATGTTTGAAGGATGGAAGTGTGGTTAATTTTATTCCTTACCTTATAATAACTATCACAATGAAAAAAACCTCTCTGGAAAAGTTCTAAAGGAATATAACATACACTGAGAAAAGACCTTGCTTTCAAGGTAATCTGGATATCTAAAAAGGCTCTCATTAGTCTCAAAGTAGGGTCTTTTCTAAGTGGTAACAAGCTTTTAAGAGTTCCTGGAATTGCATATTACATCACATTAAAAACTAATAAACACTTCAAGAACTGAAGACTAAGACATGGGAACTAAATGCAATGTGGGATCCTGGACTGGTCATGGACCAGAAAAAAGGACATTAGAGGGAATTCTTGCAAAACATGAAAGGGGTCTGTAAGATTAGTGAATAGTATCCCAGCAACATTAATTTCCTGGTTGTGAGAATTGTGGATGGCTAAGATGGTAGGTAACATTAGGGGAAGAATAATGAGAACTATTTTTGCAATTTTTCTGTGAGTCTAAAATTACCTAAAAATAAAAAGACAGAAAAATCTGAACTTGCCAAGATCACTCACTCAAGATTCCCAGCCTTCCATACAACAAATAACCATTGTCTTTAATTTATAAACTAACAGAAGGATGGATAGACAGATATAGAAAAGCTGAAAAATACACAAAATATACCTACAAATGGTGACATGGAACAAGGTTCCTGGGAGTTGGATGATTCTGTGACTAAATATTTACTTGAAATTTGTTATCATTTATTAGCTTTTAAGCAAAAACAAATTTCAAATTTATGAAGCCAGACACAATGTGTACAATTAAGCTGAGGTTCTTAAACATAAATCTAACCCAGGGTCATTATTTACTAGAAAATTTATGTCACAAAAAGCATGATGTTCCTAAGTTGCAAATGGATACATTCATGTTTATAAATTTCCTTAAAAGATAAGTTTTTCAAAGAGAAAACCCCACTATTTTACAATTACCTTGCAATATGAAAATAACTCCTACAAAAAGAAGTATCTTCAGCATAAGCAGCAAAAGAAAATATTAACTGGACATAATTTCAAAATCATATTAAAACTTGTACTTCAAAGGGCATCAAGTAAAATGATAACCCACAAAATGGCAGAAATACCTGCAAATCATTATAAAAACCATCTAGTATTTAGAATATACAAAGAACTCTTAATAATTCAACAATGAAAAGACAATCCAGTTAAAAGTAGGTAAAGAATTTGAAAATATCTCCAAAGAAGATAAACAATAGCCAATAAGTACATCAAAAATGATTCTCAATGTTGTTAGTCATCAGGGAAATGGAAATCAAAACCACAATGAAATATCATTTGACACCAACTAGGATGGCTATAATAAAAAGGATTGCTAAGAATCAGTGAGGACATAGAAACTGGAACTCTCATACATGGCTGATAAAAATATAAAATGATACACCACTTCAGAAAACAGTCTGGCACTTTCTCAAAACATGACAGCAATTTGAATCCTAGGTATGTATTACCCAAGAGAAGTAAAAATATTACATGCACACAAAAACGTGTATATAAATGATCACAGCTTCAAATGGAAACAATACAAATGTCCATACATCGATGAATGGATAAATACAATGTGGTATATCAATACAATAGAACATTATTTGGCAACAAAAAGGAATGAAGTACTGACACGGGCCACAATATGAACTTTGAAAATATTGTGCTAACTGAAAAAGCCCTACTCCTAATGGAGCACATTCCCTTTACATGAAATGTCCAAAACAGGTAAACCTGTACAGAAGACAAAAAGTAGATTAGGGGTAGCCTAGGGCTGAAAGCTCTGGAAAAAAATGGAATGTGACTGCTAACACTTTTGGGGATGATGGTTATACAACTCTGTGAATAAAACCCACTGAATTATACACTCTAATGGGTGAGCATTATGGTATGTGAATTGTATCTCAATAAAACTGTTAATAAATCACTTGCACACAAAAGAAATACCTTGAGAAGTATTTCAGCTAAAGATCCAATCATATGCAGGGCTCCATCTTTTTTTCGAGGATCAGCATTCGGTTCTGTAAGAATCTGATAGCAAAATCCCATTGTCTTTTGCAGTACCTAGATTAAAAAAGAAAAGTAATACTTAAGTGATTTCCAAACAATCCTTAACAAAAACAAAAAGACAAAATGACTTACATGGCTAACATTAAAAGCTGAGCACACACCTGAACAAATTTTAAATATTAAAGCAAAAGTTACCTAAACAACCTACCTCTTTCCTCTTGCTACAAGCTGTGAACAAAAGTGTTTGGGCAGCGGTAGTAGGAGAAATGAAGTCTTCAAACACATCTAAAGAATAAATTTAAAATTAATACGAAACCCAGTAATTTCAATTTCTTCAACAAACATTTTCACAAAATTTACAAATGATGCTCTGTAAAAAAGACCTTAAAAGTTGTCAGATGGGTATTCTGATAAGTTTATTCTAAATGCTAACTTTTAAGTCCCTTGAAGTTTGCTACAACAGTACCTTTGCAGAAATAAGCACTGCCTTTCAAATCGCTCTCATTTTGTATCTCCTTTATCTCCAAGATGAGGGTGGCGAACTATGGCCCTGGACCAAATCCAGGCCATCAACTGTCTTTCTACTGCCCATAAGATAAGAATTGTTTTTCATACTCTTAAATGGTTGAAAATCAATAAAAATTAAGATTTTGTGATATAAGTAAATAAAAAAGTTGTCTAAATCTACATGCAAGGTATGAAAATGAACCCAGATTCCTACATAATTTTGCAACAGCTTAATTTCATGTCTTTTCTGTACAAATTAAAATGTTAATCCATCAATTTCTCCTAGTGATTATTTTCTTTAATACAAAACACTACAAATGTGAGAATTTCCACAATATGGTCACAAAAGAATAATCTGCAAATACAAAAGATTTTGGTAGGAAGAACTAATACTCAACATGAGCCAAATTACAATTCCTTAGTTCCATGCAGAGACTCCATGTGATATAGCTTCCAATATGCATCTTCTCAATTCCCACACATATGATGACTGACATGAGATCCAAAAGTATAGTTTAGACACTTAGTATTAAGGTGTAATCTTGAATTTGCATCAATTCTGGCATATGCCAGAAACACATCCACAAACTGTAACTCAGTAACACTACTATATTTGTGTCTGTTAAAAATGCAGATCATAGGGGTGCCTGGGTGGCTCAAGTGGTTAGTTGTCTGACTTTGCTTCAGGTCATGATCTCAGTTCTCACAGTTTGTGAATTTGAGCCCGGCGTCGGGCTCTGTGCTGACAGCGCAGAGCCTGGAGCCTGCTTTGGATTCTGTCTCCCTCTCTCTCTGTCCCTTCCCTGATCATGCTGTCTCTTTCCTCTCTCTCAAAAATAAACAAATATGAAAAAAAAGGGGGGGGGGCGCTTGGGTGGCTCAGTCAGTTGGGTGGCCAACTTCGGCTCAGGTCATGATCTCATGGTTCATGGGTTCAAGCCCTGCGTCGGGCTCTGTGCTGACAGCTCGGAGCCTGGAGCCTGTTTCAGAATCTGTGACTTCCCCTCTCTCTCTGTCCCCTTCCCAGCTCACGCTCTGTCTCTCATAAAATAAATAAAGGTTAAAATAAATAAATAAATAAATAAAGACAATCATGCCATAACTAATGAATAGACCCCAAAAAGTGGGGGTCTATAAAGATTTTTCAGTACCATACCAAAGATGAGGCCTTAAAACTCCCCTAGGTTTATTATACAAACTTAGTTACTGACATTTTATTTCTAAGAAAGTGAAAATTTACCAAACTTCATGCGTATATATTCATAAGGATCTTCTTGCCAAAGTTCCTCATCAGCATCTGTATAGCACATCAAGGGAAAAATAACATCTTGGATAATGCCCTGCGATTTAAAAGTTAAGAAAAGTAACCTTAAGTCAGTCTTCAAATTTAAACCTGGAATTTTAAGTGCTAAAGCAAAACCAACCCTATAATATGTATTTTAAGCTTAATATCAAACTTTAGTAATGATTCTCAGATCAACTATTACCCTTTGTGAAACAAGTAATTATAAAATAAGACTTATGTGTATATAGGTAGCAATTAATATTCTGAGAAAAATACAATATGAAATTTTAGTCCATCAAATCCTATCGTTGTAATAAAGCAAATACATTACTCATAGAAATAGTATATAAGCTAATTATCCCCAAAACTAATCTGGTGAAGCAGTCCTTTGCTTACTCCAAATTATATAATTAAAATGTTATAATCTTAAGCCAACCAAAAGAATTTAAAGGCAAGTTAAAAAAAAAAAAAAAGAATTTAAGGGCAAGCTTTAAAATAATAGTTTTAAATTAAAATTTAAAAAAATTCTGAATATTAAAAAAGTACCTTTTAAAAGTTTATGTCAAGGTATGGTCTCATTCCTACTATACTCTCAAAACAATTAAAAGAACTAGACTAACATAAGTCAACAAAATATGCATTTTTCAACATTTATGATAATTGTTATTTCCATTATATTTTCCAGAAAAACATTTCAGATAGAAAATTATTACTTGTATATGAGGCTTCAGATTCTTCCAGGTGAGGGCATGTGAAACTCCTTGATTAATATAATTTAATGTCTGCTGTAAAACTCGAGGAGCCATATATTGCTTCTCCTTGTACTGATATAATACCTTTAATAAAACCTTTGAAAAAAATTTTTGAGCAAAAACCAAAAGTTAAATAGAAATTTTAACCACTTCTAAGCCAGCCAAAACACCTGACACACATATCTTAATACCCAAATCATCAATATAAAATAACCATATTTTAAAAAGAATTTTTAAAATTATATATTAGAGAACCATATTTAATCCCAAGGTATTCCTATAAACAAACTGAAATAGTACTATTTCAAAGGGCTAGTTTCTAATTAAGTATAGTAAGAGAAAATCATAGGTTACTTACTGAACATATCACAATCTTTTGTGACAGCCCAATATTATTAGTTACCTCCCTGAAAAACCTTGCCCAAACCATGTCTGTCATGAGTTCTAATTCTAATTGATATTGTCAAGATTTGGCCCACAGACCTCTCACAGGTCTATGAGGTCAAAACTATTTTCATAACAATGCTAAGACTTTATTTGCCCTTTTTACTGTGTGACATCTACATCGATGGTATAAAAGCAATGGTGGCAAAACTTCTGGTGCCTAACATGAATAAAGCAGTGGCAGGCACCAAAGTGTACAAGCAGCTGTCATACTCTTTATGGCCATATTAAACGCAGAACAACCTCTCCTTAAGAACACTCTTAATGAATCAGAAATATAAATATTATTAAATGAGGAGTATATGTGTAGCACTTTTGCTACATACCAAAGTACAGGGGTTGGAAGAAAACATGAAATAAGTAATAGCTTTTCCCATCAAACACCACCATATACTTGAAAGAAAACCTGACAAATTGTGGTTATTTAGACTTGTGTATCTTTCCTCAAAAATGAACAAAAAGTGCCTTTTCCCTTCAAGGAAAATAACCAAAAATACATTCCTGGTGCTAAAATCTAAATTTTCAAACAAAAATTAGAATTCTCAAAATCTTACACCTAAACACTTAGATCTACTTAGTCAGCTTTCCAATATTTAAAGATATTTCTAATAACATCAGTGGTGACATTAGTTAATGTGATTTTTTATTTTTCTTTAATGTTTATTTATTTATTTAGAGAAACCGTGTCAGTGGGGGAGGGGCAGAATGAGGGGGAGAGAGAGCCCAAGCAGGCTCTGAGCTGTCAGTGCAGAGCCGGACAAGGGGCTCAATCTCAGGAACCGTGAGATCGTGACCTGAGCGAAAATCAAGAGTCAGACGCCTAAGCAACTGGGCCATCCAGGAGTCCCTGTAATTGCTTTTTAATATGAATAATGCAATGTATTAACATTTGGAAAATATTCATTAACTCAATTTTCCAAATGACCGTATGTTACAAAATCATGTATGGATAAAAGATCCATTTAGAGTGCAATATAGGGGTGGGAGAGAGAGGAGGGTGGGTGATGGGTATTGAAGAGGGCATCTTTTGGGATGAGCACTGGGTGTTGTATGGAAACCAATTTGACAATTTCATATATTAAAAAATAAAATGCAATATAGATCAACAGGTGTTAATGTAACAGAATATAAAATATTTGTTCTTACAAATTCTATACTGCAATTAACCTTTAAGAAACTACCACTTGGGACACCTGGCTGGCTCAGTCTATAGAACATGTAACTCTTGATCTTGGACTCGTGAGTTCAAGCCCCAGGTTGGGTGTAGAGTTTACTTAGAAAGAGAGAGAGAGAGAGAGAGAGAGAGAGAAAGAGAGAAACTACCACTATCAAATTTTGATGTGGTTATCAAAGAATTTCCACAACTATGTGAAAGTCTATTAAAACATTCTTTCCAGGGTGCCTGGGTGGCTCAGTTGGTTAAACGTCTGACTCTGACTTCAGCTCAGGTCGTGATCTCACGGTTTTTAAGTTCAAGCCCTGCACTGACAGTGCTGAGCCTGTTTAGGATTCATTCTCTCTCTCTCTCCCCTGCTCATACTCTCTCTCAAAAATAAATACATAAACTTTAAAAAAAAAAAAAAAAAAAGCCTTTCCTTTTCCAACTTATCTCTGAGTCCATGCACAGTTATTTATGTCCACCAAAACAAAAGACTGATTACATAGGTAGATGAGTATATAGCTGTCTTTTCTTAAGCCAGACATTAAAAATATTAGTAAAAATGTTTAACAATGCCATTTCTTTTTGCTAAAAACTTTTCATTTGGGGAACAGTTATTAAAAAAAAAAAACATGTATTGTGTGTTAATATATAAGAAGTTTATTATTTTTAAATGAATTAACTCTTAAATTTTAATTTCTAATATGATAAATACCACTAGGTATAACTCACATAAATAGACGTTTGTTGAGGTTCTCAAAAAGTTAAAGAGAATAATAAACACCTAAGACCAAAAATGACAACTGCTACAGAGTTCATGCAGCTTTGGATACCAATGAACTATGAAAAGCAAGACAGAAATTAACCTAATAATGCCATGTTTCAACTTAGAAAAATTCTTAGACTTACCTGCTGGACACCAACTGCAAATGCCTTCAGAAATACTTCAGCAAATTCATTATACTCCTTGGAAACATTGCCAGGGCTTCCATATCTAAAAAAACATTATTAAAACACCCACTGTTTCTTTCTTTTTTTTTTTTTGAATGTTTGAGAGGGAGGGAGAGAGAGCATGTGCGCATGCAGGGGTAGGCGGAAAAAGGGAGAGAGAATCCCAAGCAGGTTCCCTGCTGTCAGCATGGAGCCCAAAGCAGGGCTTGATCCCACCAACTGTGAGCGGTGAGATAGAGATCACATCAACTGTGAGCAGGGCTTGATCCCGCCAACTGAGCTGAAATCAAGAATCAGATGCTAAACTGACTGAGCCACCCAGGTGCCCCCACACTGTTTCTCTATATTGCTTTATATATCAACACTTATAAAACCAAGTGCTTGAAAAAATAAACTTAAATCATCATATACTGAGAGAAACTTACCTTTCAAAAAGCCTTGCTAAGATATGTAAAGCCCACTTCTTACATTTCCACCATGGTAACTCAGGTCTATCATCTTCTTCAACTTGAAGTGTTTCCTTTAAAGAGATATTTATTTAAAAATAAATAAATAACGAGATAGTTTTTTTTTTTAAATGAGTCTTTTTTTTTTTTCTGGTTTATTTATTTATTTTGAGAGAATGAGAGAGCGGCAGAGAGAGAAATGGAGAAAGGGAGAATCGCAAGCAGGTTGCATGATGTCAGAACGGGCCTGGGGTGGGGCTCTAACTCACAAACCATAATATCATGACTTGAACTGAAATCAAGAGTCGGACACTTAACTGACTGAGCCACCCATGTGCCCCTCAATTTTCAGTTTTCTTAAGTCAAATTTGGGTAAAGTTCTCTAAAAGGTAACATGAAATGTTTCTATAGTAAGAACAGTGTTACTCATGGTTATTCAGTTGTAAATAGTCTAGAGATTGGAGGTAGTCTTAGAGACTGTATTTACTCAAGAAAAATGAAAATTTGTGATTATACGATTTCTGTAAGAACATTCATAGCAGCTTCATTTGTACTACTAAAATCCTGAAACCACCAGATGTCCATCAACTTGTGAATGGATACATAATTGTAGTATAACCACAAAACAAAATATTACTTGGTAATAAAAAAGAACAAACTACTACAATACAACATGAATATATAAGAAACAAACTATTACCACACAACATGAATACATACCATAAATACATTATGCAAAAGAAGGTAAATACAAATAATTACTTTTATTAAGTTCTAGAACAGGCAAAACTAATCTATGGTGCCATAAATAAGAATGGTAATGGTAGGAATGACTAAAGCTAACTACCAGCAAATATTTTAGGCAATTACATGGATACATATAACTGCTAACTCACTGGGATATTTATTTATAGTATGTGCATATTTATAAATTATACCCAAAAAGTACAGAGTATATAAATGAAAATTTTAAAATTATATTTTGTGGGGCTCCTGGGTGGCTCAGTGGGTTGAGCAACTGACTCTTGGATTTCAGCTTAGGTCTTGATCCCAGGGTTGTGGGATCAAGCACCATGTCGGACTCCACGCTCAGTGTGGAGCCTGCTTAAGATTCATTCTCTTTCTCTCTCCCCCTCTCATGCTTTCTAAAATCAAAATGAAAAATTAAATAAAAAAATAAAAATTATAGGGGTGCCTGGGTGGCTCAAGGGGTTAAGCATCTAACTCATTTAGGCTCAGATTATGATCTCATGGTTTGTGAGACTGAGCCCTGCTTCAGGCTCTGCACTGATAGCGTGAAGCCTGCTTGGGATTCTCTCTCTCTCCCTCAATCTCTCTGCCCATGCTCTCTCAAAATAAATAAACAAAATTATATGTTGTACCTATTAAATGTGTACAGTTTCCTGCAGAGTGGGAGAAATGTCCTATTTATTTCTTCTACACGTTTTTTTTTTCTTTAAGATAAAAATTTAAGCGATAAACCACAGAACACGAGGTTGGTCTCACTTATGCCACTAATAAAATTATTTTAGATAAATTACATAACCCTTCTAGGTCTCTACTTAAAATAAATCCAGAGGGGCGCCTGGGTGGCTCAGTCGGTTAAGTGTGCTACTTCAGCTCAGGTCACGATCTCACAGTTGAGTTCGAGCCCCGCATCGGGCTCAGTGCTGACAGCTCAGAGCCTAGAGTCTGCTTCGGATTCTGTGTCTCCCTCTCTCTCTGCCCCTCTTCCATTCATGCGTGCACGCTCTCTCTCTCTCTCTCTCAAAAATAAACATTAAAAAAATTTTTTTTAAATAAATTCAGAGGGAGTTTTTGAGGATTAAATAAGGTATGTAAGAACACTTAAAACATTTTATGTATTTGGGACCTATGAATTCCCCTACCTCTCTAGAGAACTAGATTATAAAGAAATATAGCTGTTATTTTTAAAATTGTGATTAAATTAAAAACACAGCTGGACAATTCTTTCTGTACTACAAATCACTGAATCGTATACTTTGAAAAGGTGAATTTTACGGCATGTGGGCTTTATAAAGTTGTTATTTAAAAAAACAAGTAATGTAACTAACTACAAAGTTTTACTAATTTGCCAAATTCTTCCCCTGGTTCATAAGTGTCTGATAAATTAGTAGGTTAAAATCTAACAATGAGTGTCTTTTAAAATTATACATAGTTAACATATAACATTGTATTAACTTAACATGTGTAACACAATGATTTGATATATGCATATATTGTGAAATGATTACCATCGTAAATTTAAGAAGGTAGTCAAAAAATATAAACTGTCAATTATAAGATAAAGAAGTCCTAGATATGTAATGTTCAGCATACTGACTATAGTTAACAATACTGTACTGTATACTTGAAGGTTGCTAAGAGAGTAGATCTTTAAAATTCTTATAAGAAAAGAATTTTGTAACTATGTGAGGTGATGAAGAGCGTGCAACTCTTGATCTTAAAGTCGTGAGTCTGACCCCCACCTCTGGGTGTAGAATTTAGTTAAATAAAATAAAACCTAAATAAGATTTTTAATATTAATAAATAAAAACTGAAAAGAAACAGAAGAATAAAGATAAAGAGATATATATACGTACCTAAATAATAATATATGAAATAACCCTTTATAATTTTTTACTTAGTATATGCACATATGTAAACAAAGTGGTCTCTCCATCTAGAATAATTTGTATTTTGAATTATATAAACTCTTAAAAAATTTACAGGAAAGATCAGTTAAAATTTTCAAAAGATACTTAAGTATTTTAGTAATGTTAAGAACACAAGGAGACTTACTTACATTAGGTACATCTCTGTTCACTACAGTCTTTAAAATTTCTATCCATTCTGTCAGGTTCTGTTGGTTTATCAGTTCCAGTGGTAGTGTATACTGAATGAAAATCAAGAATCAATTATTTAAAAATCCTTACAAAAGAAAATCTCACTTCCTTTAATTCTTCACAAAACCTACAAAAAGTATTTCATTTAATCCATAATTCCTGTTTTTAGTACCCAACCAAATTTCTCATTTGGCTGATCCGGTCAGTTATCTACAGTGGAGAGTTGTGGCAATGACAGTAGACATCCTTGTCATCCAAATTACTGGGAGTATGTTTTATTTTCACCACAGGAGTGACATTATGGACTTCTAGTGAATGTCTTTTATCAAGTGAAGAAAATCTCTATTCCAGGACTCTTAAGAGTTGTTTTAAGTAGGAATGCTTATTAAGTTTGATCAAATGCTTTATCTGATATTCTTAAACATGATTACAGGTCCTTTTTTTTTTTCATGTAATATGAGTTAATCACAAAAACTGATCTGTTGATCCACTCTGTTCCTTGGATAAATCCTCTTAATGGGCTCATAAAATCAATATCCTATTTAGAATTTTAGGATATCTATCTATTTTCACAAGTGAGACAGGGCTATATTTTGATACCAGGGTATGCTGGTGTCAAAAAAATTAGTTGGGGAGGTAACTATTTTGTCCTATGCCCTAGAACAATTTATAAAAACAACAATCTAAAAAAGTTATAATCTTACCAACTAGAAAACAAACGAAAACAGTATAGATAGTATATATCCGAATCACTTCAAGTGCCCTTTGCTTAAGACTGGGAGATAAGAGATTGTCTAAATCTATTAAATCTACAGATTTAGCAAAGAAATGCAAAATCCAACCAAACAATAGAGTCGGTTACAATCTTTGGGGAAGTACAGTTCTATTTAAATTATATTTTAAAAGTTAAGCAAGGGCATGGATTGAACCAAAGGTCCTAGTAGATGAGATGAATCCTTCTTTGGCTACATGGCACAAAAAGAACCAGACTTTTAATACTGATCAAAAATGGTTTCATATAAATAATTACATCCCACTGAGAATATACATACAATCACTTTCTTAGTGGATATCTTTTATTGCAGACTTAGAATATGTAAAAATGATGAAGCCCATTATTGTGTGCCAGTCAAGTAAATCAAAAGTACTAGCATTTTTGTGTTAAGCTTAGGAATAGGTTTTGTAATTACTTGGACAATCTAGGTACATTTGGCATATCAGGTTCATGCTAGATATAAACTGTAATTTCAGTAATTGATTTTCAAACTTTGTGAATGCTTAAGGTGAAAGGCATAAAAAATTTTTACTGATTTTGTAAATAGTGTTAGATGGTTTAAGGGAGCTTAAGATTGACCAGTTATAATTTAAGATCTACTGGAGTTGTTTGTGTATTTAGGGAAGTGTGCTTGGTAAGACTTTTAATGTACTTACAATTTTGGCGATTTATATTTGACTAGCAAAAGATCTACTTGATCCAGATTTTCACATGAAATTAAGACATGGAAATTCTTTATCTTTTAATGTAGCAAAGACAGACTTATTACATATAAAAACGGTTTTATAAAAATTACCTGAACAAGAGCATAGAAGATCTTGAAAATTTGTTTCTGGATAAGGACAGACTGATCAGACTGATCAGAAAGAAGCTGGATAAAACGGTCCTTCAGAACTGGCAGAAAATGCTGCATTGCTGCTACCAGTGGACTCCGTTCCTCTGGTTTCTTGTACCTTTGGGTAGGAATACAAACTAATTCTGTAAGAATTTATTTAACAATTTTATTTATATGTATGAGTTACAAAATTAAACTGCTTGTTTGTTCACATAAATATATAAACAAATACTTCCTAAGCAACTTTAGATTCCTAGAAAGAAAAAGAAAAACCAACTACGGAACCAAATCACAAGCAAAAGCAACTTAAGAAAACCCTGAAATAATAATAAAATATTTAAAATTTTCTGAACATTCATTATGAAGCCGATAATCTTCAAAGCTCCATTAGCATCCTTACTTCCATGGTTTGAGGAAACTGGGGCACAAAGAAGTATCCTTCCCTGTATACTCATCGAGGTATAAACCTCATCAGTCAAGATCAAAGGTCTGTCCTCTTAACCATGTCACTATGCAATCTCTATTTGTGAATACTGATACAAATGAGGAGCTACAATGACTTGACTTTTAAATATTAGCAGCTGACATAAAATCAATTGTATATTACCATCCTTGTTATTTACATACCAAGACCATTAAGGCAGAAATGGCATCTATAAAGCAGAAAATATTCTACTTCTAAAAGTACTATAAACAGGAAGGTCTTTTGTAACCTATCTGGCAACAAAACCTGACCTCAACAGGCTATTTATGACCTTCACTTATCCCATCTAGAGTGGATATTCACACATTTCATAGCAGATATAATAATGTGTTTGAAAAAAACAAGAATGTGTTTGACTACTGAGTGATGGTTCAATTTCAAAAGGAGTGTTTAACATGTATTATGTGAACCTTGCTACCTTTCTAAAATCCAAAAAATCTTGAATTTGGAATCACATTTGTTCAAGGATGTGGGTAAAGAATTGCTGACCTAAGTGAGAAATTTCCGCATAGAGATTTCTCGGCATTTTAATAGTATTATTTAAAAAGGTCTGTTTGTGGGGCGCCTGGGTGGCTCAGTCGGTTAAGCATCTGACTTCGGCTCAGGTCATGATCTCACGGTCTGTGAGTTCGAGCCCCACGTCGGGCTCTGTGCTGACAGCTCAGAGCCTGGAGCCTGTTTCAGATTCTGTGTCTCCCTCTCTCTCTGCCCCTCCCCTGTTCACACTCTGTCTCTCTCTGTCTCAAAAATAAATAAACGTTAAAAAAAAAAAAAATTAAAAAAATAAAAAGGTCTGTTGGTTTTTTAAAAAATTAAACTATACTTCAACTTAAAAAAATTGTCAAATATGCTTCAATGAAAAAAATTTTAAATAACTTAATGGATTAGAAATATAGGAAAGACACCCCAGCTTCATTAAGGAATAGGAAGAAAAGCTCTGCAAAATACAGACTAGTTGTTAAGTCATTATTCTAAAAGACACAATTTATCTTTTCAGATTAATCTAACCCACTTTAAATTGGTGTTCCCTACCAGACTCCAGTTTTATCTACTGGTAGCCTTCCTGAAGGAAGAAAATGTATTTAAGAATTGAATATTTGAGCACATTTTTAAAAGGTAAAGGTAAAAAAGCCAGATTCTTTTTCCCTACTGGATGAAATTAGAACCAAAGTAAATTGCTCACAATAAAAAAACACCAAGACAAATGTTCTCACTAATAACAACAGAGACTATTAAACAATAAACTGACATTATTTTAAGTACTATTTTAATGTGCTAAGAAATTACATGTAGCATACATTTTAAAACATTATCTGCACAGTTGAGTCAAAAAAACCACAAGTTTATGAAAGGAAGCCATTTGCACTCTCCAATCTGATTATATAAACTACAGTAATTATAGAAAATATTTCCTTTAAAAAAAAATTTCCTTTTAACAATAAAGGTAGAACTATATTAGGTGCTTCTCTCCACTTATCCAACCCAGATGATCACTCACATTAAAAGGGTTTGACTACCCATTTCATATTACACATTCTTCTTTCCTACCTCCCTCTCTATATCAAGGAGAGGACTAGAAGTTAGATGGTATTAGTTGCTAATCTAAACTAACTGGTATGTGAAAATAATTATGATAGGAAACAAATCACTACCCCGTAAGACCTGAAAAGTTCCTGAAAGCATGAAAATATGACACTAATAAAAGCGGACTACCACAAGGCTACAATGTGACAATCTGGTGAGCCAGGCTCACCAGAAATCCTAAGTACTAGTCCATCACTTTTCTCTTAAAAAAGAAACAAAAAAAATCTTCAATGGTATATCAGCATCTAAAAGAATCACATCCAAATTCTCCATCATGGCATTCAAAACTCTCTTTAACATGGTCCCAATTACCAGACCAAAATTATCCCCCACCTCTCAACAGAAATTATCCATACCATTTAGTGGTCTCCTCACTACCCACTAAAGACAGTATCTCATTTCCACCTCTGTACCTTTCTTTGTTCATACTACTCCGTATGGTGTGACATGCTTTCCTCTTCAAATGCTCCTTCTGTGCTCCTTCAACTGACAAGCATTTCCTGAGGATCTATGCTCCTGAAGACCACCACAACTTCCAATTTCTCCATGAATTTTCTTACAACTGCTTCAGTCCACACAGATCCCTTGTGAACACCTTGTGCTCCACAATCAACACTGGCGGAAAATGAACTGGAATTCCAATACTGTAGCAGCCTCCTATGTCTCCCATTAAAAAAAAATCCCTGTCACACTCTCTCCTGCTAAGATTATAGGACAGGAGAGACTTGAACCTCCTCAATGACAATAGCAGATTATTGTTATTCTCTCTCATTTTAATCACTCACTTACCAGAACTACAACAACTGGCACTCTGACAGAGGTTGGAGCAACAGCTGGAACATTCCTTAGCAGGAAGATGGGTAGCTGGTGGGAACACAAGAAAACACCAGTACCAATGCTGTAAATGGTATATTTCTCTCCTGCTCAGAAGAAAAGCAGCAGTTCATCAGCTACTTTGAGCTGGGACCCAAAAAGGGTATTTATATTGGAGGCTAACTACAAGCCCCAGAATTAGAGGGCTCACAATGGCATCTGTGTAGCTGTTAGGACTGGAAATAAAGCCACCATCATGGTGTTAAGTGTTCCTCATGCCTTCCTCATAATTTTCTAGTATCAAAACTTTTAAGTGCCTACAAATTTCATTACTTTCACTATACACTTGGAGATAATCCCTTCAACATTTGGCTTACCACCTTTAGTGCTATGCCTCAACTTCCAAGGTTATGTATTTTTTCTCATCCCTAAATCCAAATCTAAAATGATCCCTTAACCTAAAATGTGTCTTACTGATACTACTTACTTATATGAACTATAATTTGTTCAAATATGCAAACACTGAAACAGGATCCCTCAAAACACAATGATTAAAAATGATCATATGAAATTTCAACATATCTTTCTTAAAGGATCTTATCAAGACCCCAAATTAAGATAAAAAATTCACAGAAAGCCAGAAGTTAAATAAAGAGCTCTAATGCTCAAAGTACTCTGCTACCCTTCACATTTTAAAAAAGCTCATGTTTAGTTTAGGCCTTTAATCAGCACAAATTGATGAGCCCATATTGAGGAATTAAAGATAACTCAGTTTTTGAATAGGGAAACATAGCAAGAAAAAAGGGCACAAGGAGTTTCTTAGTTGAATCAACAGAAGCAATTGTAGAATTAAAATAAGAATGCTATTTCAAAAAGAAAATACTGAATTAAAATCAACATATAATTCACTAATATTTATATACCAAATGTAATTTTAGATGTTCAAACAGACTACCTTAAAATTTCCATGCTTTTCCTACTTCTCAAATCTCTGAAGGAATTGAGAGACACTTACTCATAATTTTTCACAAGCTGATAAAGGCAAAGAAGAATTCCTAGCCAACAAGCACTGTTATCAGACTGAAGATAAAAGCCAATTTTGTCCACAATGGCAGTCCAGCGGCTTGGATAATCGTGTTTGATGATATGGTGAATGCATGTAGTAAGCTGTACCCTGAAAGTCAAAAATAAACAATAAAGAGGAAGAAATGCTACCTAGATAAAATTCTGCTCCAAGAAAATTGCTGTTTAGACAAAAGTAAGCCACTGAGCAAAATCTACCTGTTCCTACTGATTTAAAAGAAACCCAACAAATGTTACAAGGTGATTTGGGGGCCCCTGGGTGGTTCAGTCGGTTAAGCGTCTGACTTCAGTCCAGGTCATGATCTTGTGGTTTGTGGGTTTAAGCTCCACATCAGGCTCTGTGCTAATAGCTCAGAGCCTGAAGCCTGCTTTGGATTCTGTGGCTCCCCCTCTCTCTGCCCCCTCCCTTGTTTACTCCCCCGCCTCTGTCTCAAAAATAAAAAAAATTTTTTTTTAACTAAAAAAAAATTTTTTTAATGTCTATTTACCTTTGACACAGAGAGAGACAGAGTGCAAGCAGGGAAGGGGTAGAGACAGAGGGAGACACAGAGACAGAGGGAGACACAGAATCCAAAGCAGGCTCCAGGCTCCGAGCTGTCAGTACAGAGCCAGACGCAGGGCTCAAACTCACGAGCTGCAAGATCATGACCTGAGCCAAAAGCCGGCTGCCCAACCGACCAAGCCACCCAGGAGCCCCCTCAAAAAAAATTTTTTAATACAGGTGATTTTATTTTTTTATTTTTCACCCCTATCATCAACTGAAGAGTTTCATTTAGAACATAGTTATTCTCATTAAAAATTCTGCAGAATCATATAAAAATAAGAGCTTTTAAATATCAAGACTATAAAATATGGGGCACCTGGGTTGCTCAGTCAGTTAAGCATTCGACTCTTCGTTTCAGCTTGGGTCATGATCTGGCGGTTTCGTGAGTTTGAGCTCCACATTGGGCTCTATGCTGGCAGCATGGAGCCGCCTTGGTATTTTTCTCTCCCCATCTCTCTGCCCCTCCCTCACTTACATGTCTCTGTCTCTCTCAAAATAAACTTAAAAAATTAAAAAAAAAAACCAACAACCAAGACTATAAAATATAACATATATGACAGCATTCTAAAGTTTTCTTTTACCTGTGTCCACCTGATCACACTATGTTTCACAAGTTTTACAGGAAGTTTAAAACCTTTAGGTTTTATAAGTGTAAAAATCACAGTAAGAAAATTAAATAAAAAGAAATTTGCCTGTAACAGCATTTGTTAAGTTTACTGCTATAAAAATGACAGGTTTTTAGGGGCGCCTGGGTGGCTCAGTCAGTTAAGCACCTAACTCTTGATTTCAGCTTAGGTCATGATCTTATAGTTATGTGAGATCAAGCCCGAAGCAGGGGCTTGAGATTCTCTATCTCCCCCTCTGCCCCTCTTCCCTGCTTGTGCTCTTTCTCTCTCTCTCTCTCTCTCTCTCTAAAATAAAAAATTAAAAAAATTTAAAAAAAGACAGGTTTTTATGTTCTGGAAAGACCCCCTCCCAAACTCCACAAATTATATACCTGCAACAATGGGTAAGTTTTAAAAATATACATATACCTGATGAGCTCAGGAGAGTGGATAATAGCTTCTACAATATTTTCTCGAATACAATGTCGATCTTCTTCTGGAATAGTATACGGAGATATATCTCCTGGTGCTGTTTCCCGATCAGGCCAATACTGTGTTATCATATTTTTCAAATAGATAACACCTAAAATGTAGATAAATTTGACAACAGTATTTACTGTGAAAGCATTGTGAATACCCCTATAAGTGTCCACACCTCAATTTATTTCTTTCGGACCAACCACTATCAGTAAAGCTATCCTTTTTTAAAAACAAAATACTGCCTTCTATTATTTTAAAAGTTGATAATCAAAATACAAGTTTAATTCTTAGCTACTGTTATGATCCATAAAGTTATTATTAAGCATATAGCCTTAGAGAACTCTGCAAATAAACACACTGTACAAACAAAACTGCTAAAGACTTTTTACATCACATTTATTCCTAATATTTTTTATCCTGTTTTCTGTCGGAAAGCTATTTAATTTCACCTTATCAATTTTCTAAACGAAGCCTCTAAAGATAAAACCACATACACAAACCAATATAGCTTCTACAATTAGTAACACTACTATAGACTGAACGTTTGTGGCCCCCCTCAAGTTTATGTCAAAATCCTAACCCCCTAAATGACAGCATTAGGGGTGAGGCCTTTTGTAGGTATGTGACAGCATTAGGGGTGAGGCCTTTTGTAGGTGATTAATGCCTTTAAAAGAGAAACCCTAGAGGTTCTTCCCCTTCCACCATGTGAGGTTCTAAGAACCAGAAAGTGGGTTCTCATCAGACACCAAATCTGCTGGCTTCTTGATCTTAAGACTATTCAGCTTCTAGAATTGTGAGGAATAAACTTCTGTCATGCAGTCTATGGTATTCTGTTACAGCAGCCCAAACTGACTAAGACGTACAAAGGCTGTTATTTTTATCATAGAAAAATTATAGTATAAAAATCTCTAGTCTACAAATTTAAGCATTTCATTAATATGCAATTGTACTACTTCAAATTCATTTTATTTTATGGGAGAATTTGCTATGTTCAAAAATTACAGATTACCTATTTTGCGTTACCTATCACACTGCTATCTTGAACATTGCTAGTTAACATGAACTAGATTGCTAACAGTGCTTTTAATCCAGTCCTCCCCTTCCCATGAGAGAACCTTCAATCACAAATGCATAAGATGTACAGGAAAGGGAAATTATTCAAAATTAATCAATTACTAAATTCTAAAAAATACCAGCTCTTCTCTGATTAGTAATTAACACTTACCTGGAGTTTTACACCTATTTGAATAAGGATAACTAATACATCTATGATTTTTACATTCTACTTTGTTTATCTTGGGAATTAAATAATATCCCACCTTAAAAGTATTGCAAAAGAGATTAAGACTACACATTAAAATACCCTTAGTATTGCAAAAGAGATTAAGACTACACATTAAAATACCCTTCAACAAAAGTTTTAAGACAAACTACATCTACAGTAAAGAACACTGACTCAGGGAGCCTGGGTGATTCAGTCAGTTATGCATCTGACTCTGGATTTTGGTTGTGATCTCAAGATCATGAGACTGAGCCCCAGTTAGGGCTCCATGCTGAGTGTGGAGCCTGCTTGGGATCCTCTCTCCCTCTCTCTCAGCCTCTCCCCCACTCAAAAACATAAAAATAATAAATAATTTAAAAAAAAAACATGGACTCAGTATATGTAACATATTTAAGATTACTACTATTTCCAGAATTTTTATTCTTCCAAAACAGAACAAAGATTAAAATTAAGACTTGATACACTCCTATGTCCTCTGCATAGAGCCTCTGAGTATTTATTTCTATCATCTAGCAGCTGCTATCACCATATGCCCTATACTAAAGAGTAGCATTCAATTTTTTTTTTTAAGTTTATTTATTTTGAGAGAGAAGGAGAACGTGCACATGGAGAAGGGGCAGAGAGAGAGAGAATTCCAAGCAGGCTCTGTACAGTCAGTGTGTAGCCCAACATGGGACTCAAACTCAAGGACCATGACATCATGACCTGAGCCAAAATCAAGAGTCGGATGCTTAAGTGACTGAACCACCCAGGTGCCCCAGGATCATTCAATTATTATAAGAATGCAACTTTTAAAGTAGTTATTGTATTTTAAAATTTTTACTAATTCCACAGTTTGGCTGCTTCTGGTTTTGTACATACTAAACAACTTTCTAGCACAATTTAATTTTGTTAATGCACATAATCATGTCTCAAAATATTAAGGTCCCTAAATGCCACTTACAACATCTTAAGTAAAAATTTCATATTTTAAAGTCAAAGATTCTTATTTAAAAGAATAACCAAATGGGAAAATGCCAACTTCACTGGTAAAAGAGAAAGGACAGTTAAAATAAAGATTTATATCTGACCAGGGTCCAGTGAAATCACTATATTTTATAAACATAAAAAATATTCTATTATTGTGCTACTTGTATACCAATATTGTAAAAAATAATAAACTTATAGGCATTCATTTATTTTTTAATTACTTTTGGTGTATCAGGCAGTATTTTAGGTACTGGGAATACAATTGTTAATGAAACAAATCTAAGATTAAATGCTAACAATTGAGAAATGGTTCACTGCCTATGGCACATTATGGTAAATTATGTAGCCACTGAAATACAAGTTTTAAAACTAACACTATGTGAAGAAAAGGGAAATGATTACTATACATTAAATGAAGCAAAAAAAAATTTAACGAAATTGATGTAGGGAAAAAGAACAGCAAGAAATAATACCAGAATATAACTGGTTTTCCTAGAATGGTGCAATTATTAGTATTTTATATTTCCTATAACAAAATTAATACATCTGCAAATAAATTTAGTAACAGGACCCTAAAGATGGGAATTCCATTATTTTGCATACTAACAGCTAATATCAGAAGTAGTGTACCACATTTTCACACACTATTTGGTACTGAGAGAATTGCTCAATATCTTGTTGAAACTGGAACTAAGAAATAAATACAGTAGTCCCCCCCACTTCTGCAGTTTCACTTTCTGTGGTTTCAGTTATCCGCGGTCACCCACAGTCAGGAAGCAGATGAGATGATCTTTTCTGACGTATTACCAGAAGGCCAACAGTAGCCTAGCATCATGTCAAAATGCCTACATCATCTACCACACCACATCTCATTGCACAGGCACTTTATCTTCTCACACCATCACAAGGGTAAGTACAGGAAAAGAAGGTATTTTGAGAGAGACCACATTCACATACCTCTTATTACAGTATATTGTTATAATTGCTCTAATTTTTATTAGTTACTGTAACTAATCTCTTACTCGCCTAATGTACAAATTAAACTTTATCAATAAGCATGTATGTATAAAAATAAATGTAGTATATATAGCATTTGGTACTATACACAGTTTTAGGCAATTACTGAGAGTCTTAAAATGTATCCAGCATGGATAAGTGAGGGCTACTGTAGTATTTTTTTTAATGATTTAAACAATAAAGGCAAAAATTAAAGGAACAACTGATAAACAAAGAGGTTTGTATCTTAGAAGCATCCACTGGGCAAATAAACAGGGAATGAACAATCTTTTAATAAACCTTATCAATTTCTCTTTTTAGCTTCTCTTTTAATTCAAGGAAATACCACATTTTTTTCTGCCACCAAATATCAAGGCACTAGCTGTTTGTAGTAAACACAAGAGGGCAAACCAAGTTTCAGGGAAGAAAATCAATGAAGGGCCATCCCAACATACCTCTGCTATTCAACTATGAACCTTTTAAATAAATGACTTACATAAACCCAAGAAAATAATTTAGTAACTTGCCTGCCTGTCTCACAGGTAAATCCAGTTGTTCCGACATAGTAATCTGAAGCAGTGTTGAAACAAAATTCAGAGACTTGTGTGCCTACAAACAAAAAAACAGGTTTTAAATTTCTCCAAATAAATATTCTCAGTACTTTATTCCACTGTTTGGCACAAAAGGCTACCCACCTGGAAGTTGGTCCCAGCCTTATTTCCCATCACTCACCAACTATGAACTAAAAGAAAAATTTAATAACCTAACTCCTAAAATATTTTGGATGTTTGTATTTGCCTTCCCGTTTATCCCAACTAGCATTCTTAACCTACACTGGCACCAACAGCTCAAAAACCATATCCTCGGTAATGTCTATTTCCCCAATTCAGTAATAATTTCTCAGTAGAGATGTTCTACTAAGTGGCTACACACAAACGAAGTCAGTAAAAATTAACAGCCTGGAAAGTGGTTTACAAGGGGCTAATAATGTTTTATTTCTGAATATGGCTATTTTACATAGTGTGTTCAGTTTGTGAAAATTAATCAACTGTACCTTTATGACTATTCTGTATGCATGTTACATTTAAATACAAAGTTAAAAATCAATAGCTTTGAACATATGATAAAAGTAGTATACAAACCATAGGATTATTTAATACACTTATATGAAATTCCAGTGCAACATACACAGAAAATAATGAAATATATCCAAAATGCTACTATAGTTGTATCTTGGGTGGTAGGATTATAAAGAAGCTATTCTTCACACATTTTCTATTTTCCAGTTTATACTATGGACCCTGGTCACTTTCATTAACAGTACTAAAAAGTTAAAGACTCCTAAAGTTGTCATATTTGTTTCTGGTTTTCTAAAAAAGAACTGGGGGAACCTGGACGGCTCAGTCGTTTAAGTGTCCGATTCTTGATTGCAGCTCAGGTCATGATCCTAGTGTCGTGGGATCTGGCTCCATGCCTTGCATGGAGCCTGCTTAAGATTTTCTCTTTCCCTCTGCCCTTCACCCACGCACCCACTCTCCCTTTCTCTCTCTCTCTCTCTCAAAAAAGCCAAAACAACAAAAAAGGCAAGACTACCTTTACCTGAACATTAACAGCAGCATTATTTATAATGCCCTCAAGTGGAAACAACCCATGTCTACCAACTGATGAATAGACAAGCAAAATGTGGCTTATCCATACATAATGATTAAATATTTGGTAGTAAAAAAAATGAAGTACTGATACATGCTACAACATATGTGAACCTTAAAAATATATTGTGTGAAAGATGCCAATACTCCAGGACTGGGAGTTGGCAGGGGGCAGAGAGGGAGATGGAGAGTGACTGCTAACAGGCACAGAGTTTCTTTTTGGGGTGATGAACATGTTCTAAAGTTTGTGGTGATGGTTGCATAATTCTGAATATACTAAAAACAACTGAATTGGATACTTTAAGTGGTTGAATTCAAGTTATAAAAAAAACTGAACTATGAAAATAAGTGCTTATTTTATTACTCTTTAAGTTACTTTGCCTTCAGAAACACAAGCACATATCTCAAAAGTGCAAGTGAGGAAAAAAAGTGTTCCTTTCAGACAACTGAGCTAGACCACGTGGTAAGAAAAAAAAGGATGTTTCTGACAGCAGAAACAGCACAATCAAACTCAACCTGGGACATTTATATTTATATACCTGCCCCGCACAAATTTCCATCCAGCTGAAATCCCTAATGCCTTGTATCCTCCCAAAGAAGGTAACAAATAGACATAAAGTAATACTAAATATCAGACATGACATTCTCAAGAAAATCCAGAGCAAAAGTAGATTAGCAATTACCTAGACCTGGGATACAAGATTAAACTGGAAGGAGGGAGTTTACTGAGAAAACAAAAATATTCCAAAACTAGATTGTGGTGACAGTTGTACAACTTGCTAAATCTACTAAAAATAAAAATCACTGAGTTTCACCTAAAACAGTTGTATTTTATGGCATGTAAATTATACCTCAATAAAGTTTAAAAATGAAGGAAAAAAAGACCATGGATTGGTACAACTGTAAAACAGAGATCAAATAAAGATACATTTTAACTGTTCAAACAGGAAAACCTCCTTTTAATCACTAGCCTCATTCTTCATCACAAAAACCTTTTAAAATCTGAGTAATTGGGGTACATGGGTGGTTCAATTGGTTAAGCATTTGACTTCAGCTCAGATCACAATCTCACAGTTTGTTGAGTTTGAGCCCCAAATTGCGCACTGAGCTGATATTGAGCCAGCCTGGAATTCTCCCTCCCCCCTCTTGGGTATGCGTGTGCGCGCGCGCTCTCTCTCTCTCTCTCTCTCTCTCTCTCTCTCTCTCTCTCTCAAAATAAACTTAAAAAAAATAATAAAATCTGAGTAATTATGTTATCACTCTCAACAGTTTGGCAAACATTGATATGGGCCTCAAGATGCTACAATAAATCTTTTAGAGTATGAGTTAGAGATGCTGACACTAATTATAGGCCCTTCTTCAAGCTTCTCGTTTCCAGCAATCAGAGAACCAGAAGAACTGAAGCAACAAATGGGTCATCATACATCATTAGGTAGAGCTACAACGGCTAATACTAAAGTTTAAAAGCTGCTAACCACAACACAAAATTACCTTTCAAGACAACTTCTTACCTTCTCATTGTCATCAACCCAGACAATTCAACATTCACCCTTAAACCCATTTCATCAAAATTTTTCAAAAGCCACAACCTGAATTCCATTTCCTTTAACTCCACTCCACCTATTGGTACTTACAATGTGTCAGACACTACAGAGATAAAAGATCACTATAAGGTAGGTTGGGGTATTAATTCTATTTCGACGTAAAATTTTGAGTTAGGTCCAAAAGGACTTACCATATAGATGAGATTGGGGTGGGATTTTTAAAAAGAAAAGAAGTATGGGTTATATTCAAGAGATTATTAGGAGAATGAAAGACAATAATGAAAGACGAAAATGAATAAATTGTGACATCAAGATCTAGTTAAGTGTGAACTTTTTTTGAAATTTTTATACAACCAGATAAGGAAGATAATAAGGTCTTGAAGCAGTATCAAGGATTTAATTCTAGGATAAATGAATATAAAACATCACAGGTGGAAAGCTATTATTATAACAGGTAATAATAGGCCTGAAAAACTTCTACTCTAGGGGCAGCTTCCCCCACCTCCCTAAGTAAGTCTAACTTTACAAAAGGAAAAAATGATTACACATACCCACATAAACAAATTTCGCCAGACCCTTTAACCTACAATCTTATCCCCACCCCCTTACTAGCTTTCTACTCACTAACTCTGTATTCAGAAAATTGTTTTCTGTAAGGTTACCAATATTTTAAAAGCTTTTTCCATCAAAAAAGTCTAAATTTTGCTTTAACCTCCCTCATTTAAAAATAACAACCCTTTCTTTTTCTAATAGCTTTTTACTTAATACATAAGTAATTCGTGTTGACTCGTAGAAAAACTAATCATTGAAGTAAAAAGGAAACGAAATTACCCACAACCAACCTTCTTACTTAAAACTCGTTTTCTTGGCTTCCTCCTTTTATATACAATTCTCCAGTCTCCTTTTTTCTGTTTCTCAAAGTTCCAAAAATAGGAATGGCCAAAAGTGAAGCCCTCCAGTCCACCCTACACCTCCAGATGACACTCCCTCCCTCTCAATTCACCAAGAAAAGTCTCCTTTCCATTGTTGCTTTCTCTCCTAACCTTCAATTCCACATTCCCTATTGCCTGCTACACATTTTCCCTCTGATATTTACCAGCTCCTCAAACCCAACTTAAAATTTAAGCCATGTTTTCTCCAATATCAGTTTCCCCTCTAGACCTACATTTTCCAATGTAATTACCTAATGTCAATATCTTTTAAAGCTAACTCTTTAAGAGGTAACTTTTTATTATTTCTCTCCAGTGGAATGCAATCTGAAAGACCTTCAATTAGCTACTGTACTTAACACTATTTATAAGGAAAAAGATGCGCATAAGGGCACTGTGACATCAGAATACATAAATGAACACAGCCAGATAATTTCAAGAGCAAAGGGATTTCTAACTTTTCTGTTTTACTAGAGAATTTGACAAATATCCCGATTTTATCTACCTGAAATATTAGACATAGTGAGGTTACATCATCATAGTGATAGAATCAGGACCAGCCTGAGGCTCTTCACTAAGTCTTCCAGCCTTTCATTAAATAGCGGTACTACATAAATGCTTTCCCACTAAGGAGTTTTAAAAAACTTAATTATAAAGGACTTAGTAACCAAAAGAAAAAAAAACCCACTTTAAATCAAATATCATTAATGTGCCACTGATAGAAGCAAACAATAAGTAAAATAATATATGCATCTACTCTATCTGAAAAAGAAATTTTTCTTATAAACATTAATATGGCAATATCTTTCTTTCAGATCGTTAACATGCTGTGTCACTGAATAACTTCCTATCTAACAGCCAAAGTATCCAGACTTTCCCTCTCCCAAATTCAGAGAGTATCTACTTAGAGATATTCCTAATTAAGGAATTTTACCTGCTCAGGGTACAGACAATTCTGTCTTCCAAAAACACATATTTTATTCTCATAAGTATTTTGCTGAATTTCTAGACATGCCAAATTGTCCTATAAACATGCCATCATTTTGCACTTTTCCAGATCTAAGATTTTCATTAATTGAACATTTCAAAAGTCCTTTAATTAAACAATCAAATTCACCATTTATAAATAAAAATTTATCACTTACACTAGTAATTGTAATCATCTGTGAAAACCCTAGAAGTGACTCAGGTAGTTTATGTATTTAAAAGATAAACACAAAATATCAAGAAACATATCAAAGCTAAGTCCACTTACTTTTTCACATAACGAATGTGAGAAACAGCATGTCTATCACATGACCATCTTATAGCACATTAAGCTTAGGAATTGAAGGTTTAAAATGCTCCTAGGTAAGCTTTCTAATTCTACTTATGGCAGTTTTTCTTGCTGCAAGTGTAAGAGGGGAAGGGATACTGATACTTAGATTCTATCTGCCTTAACCAAAGTCAGATTTAAAAGTATCTTTATCCAAAACTTACACATAGCTCTACTGTAAGTCCAACCACATGTGTTATGAGGGCCGTGTTGACTATGAAACTCCAGAAAGGTAGGAATCAAGAATCTTTCCATCTACTTAACTCAGTACCTACCAAAAGACATTTGCTATTAAATACACCAGACTGGAAGCTGTCATCCTAAATAAACGTTTCAAAAAAATTTTCCTGACATTACATTTAAAACTTAAGTTCAAATGTAAACTTCATGAGAGTGAGGACTTTGTCTTATGTATGGTATCAGACCTCCAGCATTAAAGATAGGATTTGCCACATGAGAGTCACTCAAATTTTTTTTAAGTTTATTTATTTTGAGAGAAAGCATGAGGGGGAGGCCAGAGAGCAGGAGAAAGAGAATCCCAAACAGGCTCAGCACTGGCAACACAGAGCCCCAATGTGGGGCTGGAACTCATAACCTGAGCCAAAGTCTAACACAACCAACTGAGCCACCCAGGTGCCCCTCAAATATTTTTACAGTTTATGTATTTTGACAGAGAGAGAGAGAGAGAGCACGCGCGCAAGTGACAGACGGACAGACAGCAGGAGAGGTGTAGAGAGAGAGATTCCTGAGCAGGCTCCACCCTGTCAGTGCAGAGCCCAAGGAAGGCTGGATCCCACAACCATGCGATCATGACCTGACCTGAAACGAAAAATCGGATGCTTAACCGACTAAGCCACTCAGGTGGCCCTCTTCCAAATATTTTAAAAATAACAGAAGCAATTATTTGTTGAACGTCTATGCTCAGCTAATACTCTGAAGATTTAAAAAAAAAAAAATCTTCATCTACAGATTTTATTCTCATTGGAGATTAAGTTCAAAGTCAATGCACTTTTAGAGTAGAAAAGACAGCAACCATCTAGTTCAAATAAAATTAAAATAGTTAAAATTTAAGAATATATACAACTAGGTATTAAAAAGGTGAGTTTTGAGTTTACAAAGTACCACAGAAGGTCAGAGTAGGAAAAGATGGCATTTAAGATGGTATTGATGAGATTTGTGAACAGGAAAACTTTCATTTTTAGGTTATAAGAGCTTAATAGGAGGAATGAGTAGCATGAGCAAAGGTTTGTATGGAAAGGTTTCCACTGAACAACACTGGCAGCTAAAGCAGGAAGAACTGCAGAGACTGTTGTCTATTATAATAATCTGCCAAAAACCTTCACAGATGTCTTAACTTTATCTTATAAAGGAAGAAACAAGTTTTTCTGAGTGAGAGCAAGAGTAGGAAGTAGGAGTCTCTGGAAACATAACAAATAATTAATGTTGAATGAACAAATACCAAATGTCACATATTTTAATTTCCTAAAATTTTTTAGAACTGTACTTCTAGATCTATAGAAGTCAATTAATCTCAAAGTATATAATTTACATGTCAAATGAGTTTCCTGTACACAAATCTACTTTAAAGATTAAAAGACATTTCTGGCTATTATTCAAGTTCTTATTTCTCCATGCATACAACAAAATATTTACTGAGAGCCCACTGAGTGTCAGGCACTGTGCTTATAATTGTGCCAGTTTTCATGATACAATAATGCTATCTACTAACAATCTCAGTGTCCAAATAAGTACTTGTATTCTTTCTCCATTTTCCACTAAAATATGAAACTACTATAGTTAGACTGAGACAAGAAATAAAATGTATAGTGTGGTAGAGTGGTTAATCAATTGGCACTGATGCAGTGGTTCAAATAACCTGGAGAGAACTTAGCAGGTTCCAAGCACTTTGCTGAATTTTTTACATGCATCAACTCACATGACACAGTGATATACACACTATTACTACTTTTATTTTGTACATAAGGAAAATGATGCTTAGAAGTTAAATTACTTTCCTAAGATCCTCCAATTAGTGCAGAATGCTTCATCGTTAAAAAAAAAAAAAAAATCAAATAACTAAGGAGGTTTTCAATTATATTTCCAAGAATGCTTGTACTTTTTAATGGTTTCCTCCAGTCTTTGAGGCAAAGTTTGTTACATGAAGAAATTTCAAATTGAGACATGATAATGTAGTCCAAAATTATAACAGCAATAAAAAAAAAAAAAAAGGATCAAAATTCATGCCATGCTATAGTGTAAATCAGTGGTGAATACTAAAATGTGTCTTGAAAATATCTGCCAAAAAAACAGTCTCCTTACTGTGGTCTCCAGCAGTCTCATGGAAATTTCTTAATTTTATCTATATGAAATATAAAAAACATATAAATACTCTAAAAATTCTCTAATGAGAGATGGTATAACAGCTAAAGTCTTACTGTTTGTTATCTGTCATAATAAAGTCAGTAAAGCCTAACACTAACAAATCAAAGAATTGCAGTGACAAAAGACAAAAATTCCTCACCTCATTAAACTTGAAAATTATACTGACGAGAATAAGTAAAATATGTATGACAAACCAGTGTTACAGAGAAAAATAAACTAAGGGAGGTATAGTGTGTCTGGGGTGTCATAGCCAGGGGAACTCCTTAGTGATATGGAGACAGTTGAACAATGATAGAGGGAAGTAAGGAAACAAGCATAAGAGATAACTGAGTAAAAGAGGTTCCACACAGATGAAACAGTTAAGTGTAATCACTGCGAGGCAAGAGCACTTTGTTTTTGTTTTATCTGCACTATTAATACTTTGATAACATTTACAATTTTTACAGTTCGTGATTACTTCGCTTAGCTGAAAAGATTCACTCAAATGTCAATCTTTTTCTTTTAACGAAAATGAACCAAAATATAACTTGCTGAAAAAAAACAAAAACCAGTATGGAATGATTGCTTCATCCTGTCTTATCCAAAATCAAGAAGAGCCTGATGGAAATAAAATGTTACTTCCTCATTCTTGCTACAGTCAAGCTTCTTCAAGACTTATCTGGAATCTATTTCCTAAATTAAGGTTCTGCCACAAAAAAAGTCAAAGCAAGAAAGTATTAAAATGGGAACACTTCATTAAAGTGGAATGAAGACTAGAGATGAGCATATTCTAATTAAAAGAAAAGTTACCTTAGGAAACTTACTAAAATTGAGGTGTGATAATTGAAAGAAATTTGCAAAATGTGAACAGCTAACAATTACAGAAATACAGGCTAGACACCAAATTTTCTTTCACAGAAAAGCAGTGTTCACTACTCCAAAGTATTCCAAAACTCTAACAGAAGCTTAACAGTTAAGTAAAAAATGCTATGAATACTATTTTGATTATTCATCTTCCAAAAATCAGATTGTGAAATATTTATCCTAGGTCTCAATTACAAAATGTCATCATATATAACCAGACATTTAATAACTGCTTGAAGAATGAATGAATTTCAAATTTTTCTATTAGGGAATCAACTTTTTTTTTCAAATAGTAATTTTTAAAATTAATAATTACACACAGCATATTTTGGCAGGATAATAAAGTCATAGTAGAAATCACTGTGACTGAACTTTTAGAGTGCCTAAACTTACACATGTATTAATACTTCATAAACAAAATGTTAATCTTAACCTGTGTCTATCACAAAAATAAATCAAAATAAAAAGTGATCCATAACTACCTCCATAGTTTCATAATGGTTCAATATGGGAATTTGTTTCAGTGCATTATTTTATATCCAAAAGAAATCTAAGCTCCTCCCAAGGTGACTTTGAGCCTAAAAATTTGAGCACTGGGGCATGACTGGCTCAGTGGGTGAAGTACGGGACTCTTGATCTCAGGGTTGTGGGTTGAAGGACCACCTTGAGTGGAGAGAATACTTAAAAACATCTTTAAAAAAAAAACAAAAACTTGAGCATCACTCTTGGTATGATCTAATGATGGTCTCATTTATATACATAAGAGTTAACTTTTTTAGGGGTGCCTGGGTGGCTCAGTCAGTTAAGCAACCAACTATTGATTTCCGCTCAGGTCATGATCTCACCATATGTGTGGCTCCCTCTGTGCTGGCTCCCTCTTTCTCTGCCCTTTCCCTGCTCACATGCTCTCTCTCTCTCTCTCTCTCAAAATAAATAAACATTAAAAAAAAAAAAGATTTAACTTTTTTGAAATAATTTTACACTTAATTTGTCTAAACTCTGTGGGTGGTCTTCTTAAAACACAAGTTCCTTGAGGGCAGAGATCTCTGACATAGCATTGTACACTGATGCTGTCCTGTTAGGAATGCTCCTGTGGCTTCTGCAAAGTCAATAATAAGTAATGTTTTTAAATGAGTTACTTACCAGTTAAGAGAAGCATAAAATAACTGAATTTCTACTTTAAAAAGGGACTTCTTTTTCCGTTTAAAAATAAATGTACACTGAACTTCACTAAAGCTTGCACTCAGTAGTATACCAAAAGCCAATTATTAACTGGCATAGGAATTACAGGGGTCCTTTTAAGAAGCCTTTAAAATACTCACTAAAATATAAAAACTTGCATTGATTTAGAAATAATGAAACTTAAGGTAGTACAATAGTATGCCCACATATTAAAGCTGTTTTCCAAAGGGTGGTCCCTCGAAAATACGGAGGAAAAAAGGAACCAGTCATGAGCGAGTTGATATGGAGCTTGGCACATTTCAAGGCACTCGGCCTTACATTGTCTCACTTGACCGTCACAGCAACCCTGTGGCCTGATGTTATGAATGGGAGATACTCAGCATTAAAAGGTTAAGCGACTTGCCCAAGGTCAGTCAAGAAAATTAGTGGTTCAGCTCTACCTAGAAGGGTGCACTTCACCTGACTTTCTACTACATTGTCCTGCCTCCCCGACTGAGGCATTATTAGAGTAAAAGAGCAGTGAATCAGACTGGTATCCAGCACTACCCTCGCCCTGCCAAAGAGGCGGGGGCTTGCCTCTGAAAGCTTTCCCTAACAGCTCAGTCGCAGAGAAGAAAGTTGTGCCGATCACCGATCAGCCCACTTAAGTGACAGGATGACAGGCGCAGCCCCCAAAGGACCAGCTTCTGCATTCCCAGGAGCCCCTCCAAACCCGACGCCAGCGAGACTGCTCCCGGAAACGTCTGAAAAACCTTTCAGCGAGTTTCGCCCCCTCCTGGGCGCGAGGAACGAGCTGGGTATGAGCCAGAGGGCGGCCGGCCACCCGAGCCAGCCATGTGTCCAGCCCGTCACGCCCGCCTCGCCTCAGCCGGCTCCTCATGCCTTGACCGCAGCCAGAGGCCCAGCTCAGGATCCGACGCAAAGGCTGCCTTAGCCGCCGCCACCACCGCAGCAGTCTGAGGCGCCCCGGCGCGGCACTCGCAGTTAGGTTCCCGCCCCACCCCTCCAGTTGGGCCCCTCGGCGACGCCGTCCGCGCTTCTGGCCAGGCCCGGAGGGCTCGGCCTGCCACAGTCCACCGCCCGCCCGGCGTCCTTACTTCATTGAGCTGGCGCTCCGCGGCCTCACGCAGGGCTGGGTCCATGGTGCCCCGCAGGGCCTCGATAATGGTGTTGGGGTCCATCGCAGCGCGGACTCGGTCAAACCCGGAGCTCGGGTGCTACTGGGCCAGGAATAGCGCCGCTCACTGCGCACATGGACCTGCCGCGCTCCGCAGCGGCAACCGGCGCGAAAGGAAAGAGAAGCGCCAAGGCCCCGGATAGAACCTCTTCGCCTCGGCGTGGAGGCGGGAGATGCTCCAGCCACTTCCTGTCGGCGCGCCCGCGGGGCACCTTGGGAGACGTAGTCCGCGTGAGCTTTCCACATCCCACGTGGCCCTGAACTGTTGCTCCTACAGGCAACTCTTGCTTTTCAAAAAGGGAAAATGTTCAAACTCCACAGTAAAAAAAATTAAAACAAACCCAAGGATTTCCCATAATAATATACCTCTGGTGATTGTGAGGTGAATCTAACGCAATGTATGATGCAATCTATTGCTAGTAGCTTTAATTGAAGGTAATCTTTTGAAAAGCAGTTTGAGATGTGTTTCTAGATGCCATTAAAGTATTCATCATCTTTGCCCCAACTATTCCCATTAATGAGACTTTATCTTAAGGAAATAACACAAAAGATTAAATCTGATTTATGTGTAAAAGATATTATAACATTACATATTTATGATTACCAAATATTAAAAATATGGTTTTTATTGAGCATCCAAATTTTGGTAGGAACTTTCTATAAATCAACTGTAAATGCAGAATAAGAGCATAATCCCTATTGGAACACTACCTTCTTTAAAACAGTTAAAGCAACAGTTTCAGAAAAGTTAAATAACATGCCCAAGGTCACTTAGGTAGTAAGAAGTTCACCCAGGATTTCAAACCTAGGATGTTTCTGTTTTAAAAGATTTCATTCTCTTTACTGAATCACTCTGCCTTTCAAGAGAAATGTCGAGTGATATAGGAATTGTTAAGCAAAGTAAAAGAATTCAGTCAGTTAAATATTTCACAGGCATTAAAAATTACAAATATCATATACTTTGGGGCGCCTGGGTGGCTCAGTTGGTTAAGCGGTCCACTTTGGCTTACAGTTGGTGGATTCCTGCATCAGGGTCTGTGCTGACAGCTCAGAGTCTGGAGCCTGCTTGGGGTTCTGTGTCTCCGACTCTCTCTCTGTCCCTCTCCTGCTCACAGTCTGTCTCTCTCTTTCTCAAAAATAAATAAACGTTGAAAACAAAAATTAAAAAAATATATGTATATATATATATATATATATATATATATATACATACATACATAATATACCTTGTAACAACACAGAAACAGTTATGTGAGGATATGGCTTTGTAACATGGACAAAGACTTGGGAAATAAAGCTGGCAAATGAAGTTAATTTATTTTCTAGGATGGTGATATTTTGAGTAATTTCCTTTCATAACTGTCTCGATTATAATAAAGTTATGTAAACATATATCCTTAAAATGAATCATAAACTTTAAATGCAACTTGTTAAAAAATCACTTATTGTTTTCAGTTTGCAAAAAAGGAGAAAAGGGGGCACAAAAGTCTTTCCCTGGAATAGTGGACTTTGCAATATTAATATCCCTTATATGCCAACCACTGTGCCTGGAAGTGTGGTTTACATAATTATCCCTAATTTACAAATGAAGAATCAAGGCTCACATAAGCTACTTAAATTGTGAAAGGTCATAAAATTTCCATAATATAACCTGTTGTCAGCTCCATCAGTGTACTGATACAACCTGTTTGAGAATTTCTTCTCCCTGGGGCATCTGGATGGCTCAGTTGGAAGAGCATGTGACTCTTGATCTTGGGGTCGTGTGTTCAAGCCCCACATTGGGTCTACATCTTAACACTACTTAAAAATAAAAATAAACCGAAAAAGAAAAAAAGAAAAGGTTTCCTCTCCCTACCCATCCCTCGATAGTGAGGGCCTTGAAGATAAGGATTATATTTTATTCACTTTTGTATCTTTACCTCCTACCATGAAGCTTGAATGTCTATTAAGAGTTCAATAAATGTTTTAGTTAATAAATGAAAAAGAATAAATGAACTAGTAATGACTTGTGGTGGCTCAGCCAGAATCTAAACCTCAATTTTCATGATTCCAAAGCCAGTCTTTTTTGCACTACTACATATCTATTTTAGATTCCAGAATTGACTTATCCATCATGAAATTGTGACAACTACAGCATAGCACAATGCATGTAAAAGACCTGACACATAAAAAGTGATCCAAAAATATCAATTCCTTTCCCCGAAACTGAAAGGGAGAAGTGGTGATGAAAAATATGGTTTCTAAGCTATAGTACTGGGAATTGGGAGCCAGCAAGGTTTGCAGATCCAAAGCTGGAGTGGGGCCTGTGTCTCATTCCAATTCACAGTGTATGTGCTGCCCAAGTGAGCACTAGGCAGTGTCTCATGCTTCAGAGAGAATAGAGCTCATAGGGTACTAGATACCATCTGGGGAACCAGAGTTCCTTTATTCACACAAGGAGCTTTGTTCCAGGACACTTCAGAAGCCTAGCTGGCAGTGTGATTAGCACACCCAACTTATTGTAGGTTTGTTTGCTTGTTTGTTTGTTTGTTTGTTTTTGTCCAGCTGTTGACACAAAGAATGTGACTCAATAAGACTGGAAATTTAGATGTGAGGTCCTCCAAGGGCAGGGACCATGTCTATCTCTCCATGACAAATGCAGAAGTGAGCATGTGCTCAATAAATAAATGTGTGAAGATTAAAGAAAAAGTGCTATGTTAGGCCAGTATAAGCATAAATAGATAACCTTACCTCACTGCTCAATCCCAATTCCCAGAGCCACTATAGCGAATATAGATATGTGTGACTTCTTGGGCAAGATTAGTCTAAGGAAATCAGAAAAGTAGAAAATGCAAAGTTCTGAGCTGGTTTTGAACTGGAATGGAATTGGACAAAAATAGAGGTAAGGAACAATATAAGAGGTGATTTGGTTATCTGAGCTTATAAACGATGGTTCTGTTGTTCACACAGAAAAACAAAACAAAACAACCCATGTCTTCCTGCAGGTATGAAAGAAAAAGAGGGTTCAGGAAATGACCATTCAGCTGTAACATAAGAAAATAAAAGAATGAATTTTCCCTGTACAAGCCTCCATTAGAGGCTTTCATGGACGAACACTTGTGATAAGGTTTTGATGATAAATACCGAGCACCCAAAGTTATCTTAAGGCCTAGACTGATCTGTCTGAGGTGACTGGATTTTGTCAAGACATCCCATAATTACTGAAACTTCACATCCTATACATCCTATGTTAGCCCCATTTCAGATATCAAAAATATTTTAGACAAAATTTTTCATGAAATTTTGTTTTTTCACTAATAGTAATCATTATACTTATAACTGAGTGGAATTCATTTTTACACCTTGGTAAGATTTTTGTTCTAAACAATTCAAAATGTAGGCGTTTAGGGTGGTTGGCTGGCTCAGTGGTCGAGCATGTAACTCTTGATCTTGGAGTTGTGAGTTCAAGCCCCATATTGGGGGTGGAGTTCACTTTAAAAATAAGTAAGTAAAATAAGCTTTTCTGTGACTTATCCTTTCCCAGGTGTCTTCTCACTCCTGGGACCACAATGGGAAAAAAAATGTAGGGGGCTAAAAAAAGACCTAGAAGCTAAAAAAAGAGTGATTATGTTCTGAGGCACTGTGCTGCCTTGGGTAAAACGTTTATCTCACTGGTCCTCATTTTTTGTTTCCACCTGGGAAATGAATAAATAATCTTGCCTGGGCTCCCAAAATTATTCTGAGAATCAAATGAGTCTGGGAAGTACTTTGTAATTATAAAGCTCAGAACAAAAGTAAATTGTTATTGGCATTAAGGAAAGGGCTGAGGAGAAAGTCAAGTAAGAGGGTAAGGAAGGAGAGTTAAAGAAAGCGAAGAAATGAGGACTTTCTGCAGAGCATCCTTCACAGCAGCTATAATGCTGAATGTTCAGCAACTTGGTATGTATGTGTCTAAAGGTTAGTATGTGCAAGACAAGGTAAAGACCATGTTGTACTGAAATTGTCACATGAAGACCATTTCTTTATTGTATTTCTTTTAAGTACACTGACCTACACGAAATTGAAGTTTGTGCCCTAAACCATAAAAAAATTTTTAAAGATCAACTTCATCAAGGTATAATTTACATAAAATTCAATGAGTTTTCATACAGTTATACACTTATTTTACAGTACCACAGTCTACATATAGATTATCTCCATCAGTGCTTCCCAGTTAATCCTTAAATGTTCAGCTCTGTGCCATATACACCCACTGATGTGCTTTCTATCACTATCAATTAGATTTGCCTTTCCTACAATTTTATATACATGGAATCATTCAGTAAGTAGTTTTTGTGTCTGGCTTTTTTCACCCACTATAGTGTTTCTAAGATTATTTACATAATGTTGAGGTTATCAGTAGTTCCCTCCATGTTGCTAAATGGCAGTCTGTTGCCTGCATATACAACAATTATCCATATATCTATTGGTGGACATTTGGGTCATTTATAGTTTTTTGCTGTTGTGAATTAAGCTGATACGTACATTTGTGTACAAGTCTGAGTGTGGATATACATTTTCATTCTTCTGGTAAATAGGAAAGAGTGGAATGGCTGATTTGTTTTAAAGATTTTTTTTTTTTTTTAAGTAATCTCTATACCCAACATAGGGCTCGAACTTACAACCCTGAGATCAAGAGTCACACGCTTTACCACCTGACAGCTAGGCATCCCTGGAATGGATGATTTGTATTCTAAGTGTATATGTAACTTTATAAGAAACTGCCAAATCATTTCTCAAATTGGTTGTACAATTTTACATTTCCACAAGCAATTTATGAACATTCCATTGTTCCATATCTCTACCAACAGTTTGAATTCTCAGTCTTTATATATATATATATATATATATATATATATATATATTAGTGTTTATTTATTTTGAGAGAGGGAACACAAGTGGGGGAGGGGCAGTGAGAGAGAGGGAGAGAAAGAATCCCAAGCAGGCTCCGCACTGTCAGCGCAGAGCCCGATGTGGGGCTCGAGCCCATGAACTGTGAGATCATGACCTGAGCCAAAATCAAGAGTTGGATGGCTTAACCAACTGAGCCACCCAGGCGCCCCTGAATTCTCAGTCTTTTTAAGTGTATATAGCAGAGTCAATGTGTAGTGGTTATGTCATTTTGTATGTCACAATGCACTATATGCATTTCTCTGATGACTAATAACATTGAGTATCTCTTCATGTGCTATTAACCATTTGGATCATCTTTTGAAGTGTCTGTTTTGCCCATTTTTTAAATTGGGTTGTTGTCTTACTGCTATTGAGTTCTAAGATACTCTGGGTACAATTTCGTCAGATTTCTATATTGTGAATATTTTCTTTTAGTCTGTGTCTTTTCATTTTTTTAACTTATCTTTCAAAAAGCAGTTTCCTGTTTTGATAAAGTCCAATTTATATATTGATTCTTCTATAATTATGCCTTTTGTATTCTATATAAGAAATCTTTCCCACCTCAAGATTGTTAAGATTTTCTCCTATGTTTTCTTCTAGAAATCTTGCAGTTTTAGCATTAATGTTTTGAACTGTAGTTCAGTTTGAGGTGTCTGTGTGTGTCTGTGTGTGCAGTGTAAAGCAAGGGTTGAAGTTATTTGTTTCTGCACGTGGATATCCAGTTAGTTAGTATAGCTTAATTTGTTAAAAAGTTTGTACTTGACCACTGAATTACCTTGGCCCTTTTTTGAAAATCAATTGACCAAATATGTGTAGATCTATGTTTGAATTCTCTGCTCTGTTCCATCAATCTATTTATCTATCTTTATGCCCGTATCACAATGTCTTCATTAATGTAGCTTTCTAAAAGTCTTAAAGTCAAGCAGTGTAAATCTTCTAACTTTGTTACTCTTTTTCAGAATCGGTTAGACTATTCTGGGTTATTTGCATTTCGAAATACATTTGGAAAATTCAGCTTGCTAATTTTCAATTTTAAAAAGTCTGTTGAGATTTTGATAGATACTGCATTTAATCTCCACATCAGGGGTGCCTGGCTGGCTCAGTCAGTGGAGCACGTGACTCTTGATCTTGGGACTGTGGGTTAGAGCCCCATGTTAAGTGTGTAGATTATTTTTAAAAAATATTAAAACAGGGGCGCCTGGGTGGCTCAGTTGGTTGAGTGTCTGACTTTAGCTCAGGTCACGATCTCACGGTCCGTGAGTTCGAGCCCCGCGTCGGGCTCTGGGCTGATGGCCCAGAGCCTGGAGCCTGCTTCCAATTCTGTGTCTCCCTCTCTCTCTGCTCCTCCCCCGTTCATGCTCTCTCTCTGTCTCAAAAATAAATAAACGTTAAAAAAAATTTTTTTTTTTTAAATCTTAAAACAAAATATACAGGGGTGTCTTGTTGGCTCGGTCAGTGGAGCATGCAACTCTCAATCCCAAGGTCATGAGTTCATGCCCCACGTTGGGCATAGACCTACTTAAAAAAAAAACAACAAAACACTACACATCAACTTGGGTAAAATTAACATCTTAACAATATTGAATGTTTTGATCCTTGAACACAGTATATATCTCCACTTATTTGAATATTTAAAAATTTTTTCTCAGCTGTATTTTTAGTTTTCAGTACACAGATTTCACACATATTTTCTTAACCGTATCCCTAAATATTTCATGTTATAGTCAATGATATTTTAAAATATCTTTCCAACTGTTTTTGCTTATATCTAGAAATACAATTGATTTTCATATTTGACATTGTATCCTATAGCCCTGCTAAGCTAACTTATTGATTTTAATAGTTTCTTTTCTAAATTCCTTAGAATTGTGCATATAATAAGGTATCCTGCATATAAAAATGGTTTTAGGGGCACCTGGGTGGCTCAGTCGGTTAAGTGTCCAACTTCAGCTCAGGTCATGATCTCAGGGTTCGTGAGTTCAAGCCCCCCGTCAGGCTCTGTGCTGACAGCTTGGAGCCTGGAGCCTGCTTCAGATTCTGTGTCTCCCTCTCTCTCTGCCCCTCCCCTGCTCATGCTCTGTCTCTCTGTCTCAAAAATAAATAAAACATTTTAAAAAATTAAAAAAAATAAAAATAAAAATGGTTTTACTTTCTTCCCATTCTTTAACCATAAGGTTTCCACAGATTCTGTCACATTGAAAAGATTCCCTTTAATTTCCAGTTTTCTTAGAGTCTTTAATATGAACAGGATGTTGAATTCTGTCAAATATTTTTCTAGAGCTATTGATACCATCATATGGATTTTCTTTATTCTTTTAATGTGGTGAATTATACTGATTGATTTTCACATGCTACATTCCTGGGTTAAACCTCACTTGGTCATAATGTGTTAACATTGGAAAAAACTTTATATATTGCTGGATTCCATTAGCTACTTTTTTTGAAGACGTTTGCATCTATCTGCATGAGGGATATTAGTCAGTAGATTTTTTGTTTTTTTGTTTTTTTGGGTTTTTTTTCCTAAATGTCTTTACCTAGTTTTAGTATCAGGAGTATGTACTCCTTCCTCTTTTGTTTTCTGAAAGAATATGTGTAGAACTGACATTATTTTTTCCTTAAATATTTGGTAGAAATCAGCAGTGATACTATCTGAGCCCTGGAGTTTGCTTTTTGGAAAGATTTTAAATTATGTAATGTAAGTTTTAATAGATATAAGACTATTTAGATTTTGGGGAAAACACACTAAATGTTTATTCTGTTGTTATTATTTTTTTAGTTATTTCTTTAACACTCTTTTTTGGATGAACTTTTAAAAATTGAAGTATGAACTATTGGGGCCTCATCAATATAAAAAGCTTCTGCACAGCAAAGGAAATAATCAACAAAACTAAAAGGCAACCAACAGAATTGGAGAAGGTATTTGCAAATGACATATCAGATAAGGAGTTAGCATCCAAAATCTATGAAGAACTTATCAAACTCCACACCTAGAAAACAAATAATCCAGTGAAGAAATGAGCAAAAGACATGAACAGACACTTTTCCAAAGAAGACATTCAGTTGGCAAACAGACATGAAAAGATGCTCAACGTCACTCATCATCAGGGAAATACAAATCAAAACCACAATGAGACAGAGTCTCACACCTGTCAGAATGGCTAAAATTAACAACTCAGGAAACAACAGATGTTGGTGAGGATGCGGAGAAAGAGAAACCCTTTTGCACTGCTGGTGGGAATGCAAACTGAATCTGTTAGAGGAATTCTTGGGATGAGTAATTTATAGATAATTTTCATTTATTTTCAGTTAACTCTCTGGTTATTTTTCTTGTTGGCAGAGATTGTAAGAGATTAAGTCACATCTTATACAGTACAGACACTGAAAAACAGTATGGAGGTTCCTCAAAATCTTAAAAATAGAACTATCTTACAACCCAGCAACTACACTACTAGGTACTTACCCAAAGGATACAAAAATGCTGATTTGAAGGGGCACCTGCGCCCCAATGTTTATAACAGCACTATGGACAACAGTCAAATTGTGGAAAGAGCCCAAATGTTCATCGACTAATGAATGGATAAAGATGTGGTATATACATACAATGGAATATTACTCAGCAATCAAAAAAAGAAATCTTGCCATTTGCAACAATGTGGATGGAACTAGAGTGTATTATGCTAAGTGAAATAAGTCAGAGAAAGATAAATATCATGATTTCACTCATGTGGAATCTAAGAAACAAAACAGGTGAACATAGGGGAAGGAAAGGGAAAGTAAGATGAAAAGAGAGGGAGGCAAACCATAAGAGACCCTTAAATATATAGAAGAAACTGAGGGTTGCTGGAGGAGTGTTGACTGGGGGGATGGGCTAAATGGGTGATGGGTATTAAGGAGGGCATTTGTTGGGATGAACACTGGGTATTACATGTAAGTGATGAATCACTAAATTCTACTCCTGAAATCATTATTACACTACATGTTAACTAACTTTGCTTAAAATAAAATTTTTAAAATTAAAATAAATAAATAATAATAAATAAAAAAATAAAAATTGAAGCATGGGGCACCTGGGTGGCTTGGCTGGTTAAGCATCAGACTTCAGTTCAGGTCACGATCTCACGGGTCATGAGTTCAAGCCCTGCATTGGGCTCTCTGCTGTCAGTGCAGAGCCTGCTTCAGTTCCTCTGTCTTCCTCTCACTCTGCCCCTCCTGCAACACACACTCTCTCTCTCTCTCTCAAAAATAAATAAGCATTTAAAAAATTAAAATTATCAAAATTGAAGTATAATTTACATATAATATTGTGTTAATTTTAGTTGTACAACATAGTGATTTAATAATTATATACATTCCTAAATGCTCACCATGATAAAGTGTAGTTACCATCTGTCACCCTACAGGGTTATTACAGTATTATTGACTATATTCCCCATGACTTCTTTATTTTATAAATGGAAGTTTGTATCTCTTTTTTAAAAATTTTTTTAATGTTTAGTTATTTTTTTGAGAGAGAGACAGAGTGTGAGAGTGGGGGAGAGGCAGAGAGTGAGGGAGCCAGAGTCCAAAGCAGCTCCAGGCTCCAGTTGTCAGGACAGAGCCAGATGTATGGCTCAAACTCATGAACCGTGAGTTCATGACCTGAGCCAAATTCGGATGCTTAACTGACTGAGTCAACCAGGTGCCCCTGGAAGTTTGTATCTCTTAATCCTCTTCACCTATTTAACTCATTTGCCCACTTCCACCCCTTTAGTAACCACTAGCTTGTTCTCAGTATTTATGAGACTGTTTCTGTTACATTTGTTTGCTTTGTTTTTAGATTCCACATATAAGTGAAATCACATGGTATTTTTCTTTCTCTTTCTGACTTATTTTACTTAACCTAATACCCCTTTCTCAATCTATGTTATCACAAATGGCAAGATTTCATTTTTTTAATGGCTGAGTAATATTCCATTATTTATATTGACAGAGAGAGGAGGAGATCTAAAATTTCCTAGCTTTGGAGTCCCTGGGTGGCTCAGTCAGTTGAGCATCCTTCAGCTCAGGTCATGATCTTGTGGTCTGTGAGTTTGAGCCCTGCGTCAGTCAGGCTCTGCACTGACAGCATGGAACCTACTCGGAATTTTTTGTCTCCCTCTCTCTCTACCCCTCCCCACCCATGATCTGTCTCTTTCTCTCTTTCTCTTTCTCTCTCTCTCTCTCTCTGTCTCTCTCAAAAAAAAATAAATGTTAAATTTTTTTTTTAATTTCCTAGCTTTGACATCACTTAATGCTTCAATGTTTTATTCTGTAAAATAGGAACAATAGTAGTTCTATCATTAGATTATTGTAAGATCATGTATACCAAACAAGCCATGCACAGGTACAGGAAACTCAACAAGTGATCATTTGAACAGACACCTCACCAAAGAAGATAAACAGATGGGAAATAAGTACATGAAAAGATGCTCAACATCATATGTCATTAAAGAATTGCAAATTAAAACAATGAGATACCAGGGCACCTGGGTGGCTCAGTCTGTTAAGCATCCAATTCTTGATCTCAGCTCAGGTCATGATTTCATGTTTTGTGAGATCGAGCCCTGTGTCAGGCTCTGTGCTGACAGCATGGAACCTGTTTGGGATTCTCTCTCCCTCTCTCTGCCCCTCCCCAGTTTGCGCACACTCTCTCTCTCTCTGAAAATAAAATAAATAAACTTAAAAAAGAAAAAAACAATGAGATATACCACTATACACCTATCAGAATGGCTAAAATAAAAAACACTGACAACATCAAGTGCTGGTGAGAATGTAAAGCAACAGAAACTATCTTTCATTGCTAGTGGGAATGCAAAATAGTACAGCCACATTGGAAGACAGTTTGGCAGTTTCTTACAAAACTAAACATATTCCTACCACACAATCCAGCAACTGCATTCCTTAGTATTTACCCAAATGAGCTGAAAACATATTACCATACAAAAATCTGTAAATGAATGTTTACTGTAGATTTATTCATAATTGCCAAGCTTGGAAGCTTGGAAGCAACTATTGAACTATTGTTCAATAGGTAAATGGATAAATAAACCATGTACATCCATGCAATGGTATATTACTCAGCAATGAAAAGTAATAAGCTATTAAACCACAAAAAGAGGAACTTTAAGTGTATGCTGCTAAGTGAAAGAAGCCAACATGAAAAGACTACACACTGTATGATCCTAACTATATGACATTCTGGAAAAGGCAAAACCATGGGATAAATGAAAAGATTAATGGTTGGCAGAGGCTCAAGGGGTGGAAAGAGAGAAGAACAGATGGATTACAAGGGATCTTTTCGGTAGTAAAACTATTTCACATGAAACTGTAATAGTGGGTCCATGTTCTTATATATTTGTCAAAACCCATAGAATGTACAACACAAAGAGTGAATCCTAATGTAGACCATAGACTTTAGGTAATAATATGTCAATACATGCTCATTAATTATAACAGATGTACCACACTAATGAGAGATACTAATGAAAGGAGAAACTACGTAGGGAGCAGTGAAGGGACAAATGGAACCCTTTGTACTTTCTGTTCACTGTTTCTATAAACCTAAAACTACCCTGAGAAAAATAAAGTCAATTCAAAAGTAAACAGTGGTAAAATGATAAAATTATATAAGTAGAGAACAAATTGGTGGTTATCAAGGGTTAGAGATGGTAATGGAGAAGGGGGAAAAGAAGTTGTGTGACTGTAAAGGGGGTAGCACAATGGAGATGTGGTGATAAAATAGTTCTATATCTTTATTGCAGTGGTAGTTACACAAATCTATGCATGTGATAATATAACACAGAACTACACACATACATTACACCAATGTCAATTTCCTGATTTTACTATTGTGCTACTTAAGATGTAATGGCAGGGCGCCTGGGTGGCTCAGTCAGTTAAGCATCCAGCTTCACATCAGATCTCATGTTTCATGGGTTTGAGCCACAAATCGGGCTCTGTGCTGACAGCTCAGAGCCTGGAGCCTACTTCTGATTCTGTCTCCCTCTTTCTCTGCCCCTCCCCCACTCATGCTCCGTCTCTTTCTCTCTCTCTCTCAAAAATAAATAAAAATTTAAAAAAAAGATGTAATGGGGAAACTGGGCGAAGAGTACACAGGATTTCTCTGTACTCTTTTTTTTTAAATTAACAATATTATATTAGTTGCAGGTGTACAATATAGTGATTCAACAATTCTACACATTACTCAGTGCACATCATGATAAGTGTACTCTTAATCCACTTCACCTATTTCATCCATTCCCCCACCCACTTCCCCTCTGGTAACCACCAGTTTGTTCCCTAAATTTAAGAGTCTGTTTTTTTGTTTTTCTCTTTTCTTCTTGGTTCATTTGTTTTGTTTCTTAAATTCCACATATGAGTGAAATTTTATGGTATTTCTCTTTCTTTGACTTATTTTTCTTAGCATCATACCTTCTAGATCCATCCATGTAGTTGCAAATGGCAAGATTTCAACTCTTCTTCATGGCTGAGTACTATTCCATTGAATTATATAGATACATATACAGATGATGTAGATATGGATATAGATATCCATCTTCTTTATCCATCTTCTTTAACCATTCATCTATATGGACATTTGGGTTGCTTCCGTATCTTGGCTATTGTAAATAATGCTGCAATAAACACAGAGGTTTATTGCACAGAGGTGCATATATTTTTTAGAATTAGTGATTTCATATTCTTTGAGTAAATAGTAGTAGAATTACTGGATCTTATGATAATTCTATTTTTTTAAGTTTATTTTTATTTATTTTGAACGAGACAGAGGGAGCATGCATGTGCACACACACATGGCAGCAGGGGAGGGACAGAGAGAGAGAGAGAAAGAAAGAGAGAAAATCGTAACCATGTTACATGCTGTTAGCGTGGAGTCCAACTCGGGGCTATCTCACAGACTGTGAGATCATGACCTGGGCCAAAATCAAGAATTGGATGTTTAACCAACTGAGCCACCCAGATGCCCTGGTAATTCTATCTTTAATTTTTTGAAGAATCTCAATATTATTTTCCACAGTTTCTCTGGACTATCTTTGCAATCTCTTGTGAATCTGTAATTGCACAATAAAAAAGTTTTTAAAAAATTTTTTAAAACATTTATTCATTTTTTGATAGAGACAGAGCGGGAGTGGGGGAGGGGCAGAGAGAGAGGGAGACACAGAATCCCAAGCAAGCTCCAGGCTTTGAACTGACAGCACAGAGCCCGACACAGGGCTCCAACTCATGGACCGGGAGATCATGACCTGAGCTGAAGTAGGACGCCCAACCGACTGAGCCACCCAGGCGCCCCTAATAAAAAAAGTTTTTAAAAATAGATAGCATAACCAAGAGAAATCTAAGTAGATATAAATGTTAAATGCCACTTAGTATCCTAAGTGGGGTCCTAGAAGGAAAAATGGACTCTAGGAAAAAATAAGACATCTGAATAAAATATGGCCTTTAGTTAGTAATAATATACCAGTAGTGGTTCATTAATTGTAACAAATGTACTATACTAATATAAATGTTAATAATAGGGGAAACTGGGTCTGGGGTATAGGGGAGCTTTCTATACTATCTTTGCAATGATTCTGCAAATCTAAAGTTCTTCTAAAATAAAATTGTTATTTAAAAATAACAAATAAATAGTGGCAAGCTAATAAGATACATAAATCTAAATCTAAGTAGGACTTATATCCAGAGTAATAAAGAATTCCTACAAATCAGTTTTTTTTAAAAAAGACAGACAACTCAATTTAAAAATGCACAAAAAATTAAATAGACATCTCAATAAAGAGAAAAACAAAATTGACAAGAAACGTAAAAAGATGTTCAACGTTATTAGTCATCTAAGAAATGCAAATTACAACCATTAGGTAGCATTACTCACCAAAGAACCTCTAAAATTTAAGGACTGACAATTCAAAGGGTTGATTAAGATGTGGAACAACTAGAACTCTCATGCTTTTCAGGTGGAGTATAATTTGGTACAATCACTGGAAAAATGTTTGCCAGTGACTACTAAAACTAAGCATACAAGGGTATGCCTGGCTGGCTCAGTCAGTACAGCATGTGACTCTTGATCTTGGGGTTGTGAGTTTGAATGCCATGTTGGGTATGAAAGAATACTTAAAAATAAAACCTTTAAATAAATAAATAAAATTAAGCGTACATATGACCCCGGATATACATCATAAAGAAATTAATGTTTGTGTCCATCAAAAGACCAGCATGAGAATACTGATGGCAGTTTTCTTTGTAATTGCTCAAAACTGGAAATGATCCAAATATCCATTAATAGAATGGATAAATAAATTAATACAATAGAATGCTACACCGCAATGAAAAAGGACAAACTACTGATATACACACAACATGGATGAATCTCCGTGACAATGTTGAATGAAAAAAGTCACACAAAAGACAGTACATATTGTATGATTCCACTTATATTAAATTCAAAGACCTGCAAAACTAATCAGTGGTTGTAGAAGTCAGAATAGAAGCTACCCCTGGAAGAGATACTAACAGAGAGAGGGCACAAGAAAACTTCTGGAATGTTTTCTATTTGTGTAGATAGTGGTTATAACTGTTATATACACACATGCAAAAATTACCTAACCCTTCATTCTTAAGTGAATCTCAATTTGTATACTCCATTATGTATGTTATATCTCAATAAAATTTTTAAAAGAAACAATCAATAGCATTTGCCTATGTCAACCATAACCAATTAGAAAAGATAACAGAAAATAAGATATGATTCACTATAACACCATATTGATTTCTGTAAAACCATAGTAATTAAAAACATGCATCAACATCACTGGCTCAGAAACAGATAAATAGGAAAATGGGACAGAACCAAAGCTATAGACTGGATCCTTATATAAATGGGGATTTCATAAATGACAAAGTTGACACCCCAAAGTAATAGGGAGGTACAGGTTGTAGAGTGGGTAGTTTTGGAAAAAATTGGTTCTTTATAAGTAAAGAAATAAAACTGGCTCCCTCACACTATATACATAAGTGGATCCCAGATAGATCAAAGACGTCATTTTGAAAAGCACAATTCTAACTAATAGAAAAAGTGTAACAGATTTTTTTTTTTTACTTAGAAAAAGGGAAAGGTTTTTGAAACCCAAAACCAAAAATGTGTCTACATGAAAGTAAGGACTTCTGTCTAATAAAAGATGACATAGACAAGGTCAATAGACAGACACCAGACTCTGTAAAGATATTTACCACATCTAAAACCCACAGAGGACTATTACTATGGGTTGTCACATACGTGTGGAGTTTTTGAAAATCAGTAGAAATAAAACCCGAAAGAAAAATAAGAAAATGTTATTAAAAGGCAATTCATGGAAAGGGAGGCTTGAGTTACAAAATGGGACATACAGAAATGATCAAGGTCACTAGTAATTAGTGAATCATAAAACAATGAAATACCATTTTTATTCTGTTAGAATAAAGATAAAGTTGTATGATACCAAGTATTTACAAGTATATGAGGAAATTGGCACTCTTGTGCACTGCTCATGAGAATATAAACTGGTTCAACTATTTTGGAAAATAATCTGTTAGTGCTTTGCAAAATCAAATAGTGCTTACATATTATAAGGCTGTACTCCCAGTCCTAAGGTTTATATTTCAGAACTTAGTCTTCATGGCTTTTTGTTGTTATAGGGGGAAGTAGGAGGCAACCCAGATATCTATCACTAGAGCACCGGAAAAGATAAAAGTAATAAATTCACACCATGGAACGCCATGCTGCAAGTAAAAGCAACAGTATCTATGTTCCTATCTATAGCCATAGGAACAGATCTTTGAAAACACACTGTTGTGTTGGAAAGGAAGCAACTCAATGAAATTTATAGCATAACGACATTGATGTAAATTACAAACCCATACACATGCCAATTCTGATCACAATGGAATAACCATAGGAATATCCCTCTCACTGTGAACAACTATAAAACTGTACCAAGTATGTGAGGTATTGATTTTTCGGCAAAGATAAAGAAAAAGAGAGTGTAGGACTGTGATCCCTGAGAGTAAGGAAACTTACAAAGTGAGTCCCATGATTGTCCATTTACCTAAGAATAATTCTTACCTATAGTTCACAGAACTAAGTTCTGATAGAACACAGGGATCCTGCCAACCTGAAAAGGCAGAGATCAGAGTTCAAGACAGGTGAAATTATTAGAATCTTTGGGATGAAATTTCATGGAGGAGAGAGCTTTATCGAGATGATCCCTGGAAGTCTGTGTAGTGGTCTCCCATGAGAACACAGTTGCTGGTTGTACTGCACACACACACAGTGAGACCATTGAAGTCTTGCCAGAGAGAAGCTCCTAGGAGCTTAAGAATGGAACAGAGATGCTAGAGATCAGGCAGTCTGGGTGTCCTTGGAGTTTTAGCCCTGAGAAAATGGAGAAATCTCGTCAACACCCCTGGACTTCAGCTGAAACACTAGAAAGGAAGTGCCTTAGGTGTAAAGACCATGTCTTAAAGAAAAATCTACACTGGATTCACCTTAACAAAATCTAGAAACAGGCCCTTAAAAATGTCTAATGTGCTTTTAGGAAATACACATGGAAAAATTAGTAGTAAAGGGGTATCATGTCTGCAACTCAATCTCAACCTTTTTGAAAAATATGTGGAAAGAGAATGATAAAGCAAATGAGGTAAAATGTTAACATTTGGAGAATCAGGGTAAAGGATATACGGGAATTATTGGAGTCTTTCTGTAAAGTCTGAAATTCTTTCAATGTAAAGAGTTACAAAAGTAAAACATAATGAAAAAATATATCACATTGTCACTTAAAAATTTTTTTTTTAAATAACAGAAATTTATTCTCTCACAGTTCTGGAGGCGAGAAGTCCAAGATCAAGATATTAGCAGGGCGGTGTGCTTGGCCGGCTCGATCAGGAGGAGCATGCAACTCTTTATCCCTGGTTGGGTGTAGAGATTACTTAAAGAAAAAAAAGTCAACAGGGCTAGTTTTTCCCAAGGCTTCTCTCCTTGGCTTGGAGATGGTTGCCTTCTCACCATGTCCCCACATAGTATTTCCTCTGCATATCTGCTTCCCTGGCATCTCTTTTTGTATGTCCTAATCTCCTTTTCTTATAAGAACAACCACCAGTCAGATTGGATGAGGGCCCACCCTAATGACTTCATTTCAATTTTGCCTCTTTTAAGGCCCAATCTCCAAATATAGGCACATTCTGAGGTACTGATAGAGCGTCAACATGAACTCGGTGGGGGGACGCAACATAACATCTCTAATCATCTTATTTTTTCTAAATCCTCTTTGTTTTTTAAAATTTTATTTATTTTTTATTTTTTTAAGTAGGCTCCATGCTGTGCATGGAGCCCATGTTTTTTGAAACTTTTTTCAAAATAAAAATCAACTATGATTATGGATTTCTTTCTTTTTTTTTTTTTTTTTTTTTTTGGTGGCAGGGGGGTAGGGAAGAGTGCAAGTGGGGGAGGGGTGGGGTAGAGAGAGGGGACAGATGATCCGAAGCAGGATCTGCACTGACAGGCTGACAGCAGCAAGGCTGATGTGGAGCTCAAACTCACGAACTCAGAGATCATGACCTGAGCTGAAGTCAGATGCTCAACCAACTGAGCCACCCAGCTACCCTGATTGTGGATTTCTAAATTTGTCCTTATAATTCTGTCAATAAGTTTTTTACATTACATATTTGGGACTATGTTATTTCCTGGTGAACTGAAACTCTTTAAGTTTTATTTATTTAAGTAATCACTACACCCCACGTAGGACTTGAACTCACAATCCTGAGATCAAGAGTTGCATGGGTGGCTCAGTGAGTTAAGCATCAGATTTTGGCTCAGGGCAAGATCTCTCGGTTTGTGAGTTCAAGCCCCACATCAGGGTCTCTGCTGTCAGCACAGATCCCGCTTCGGATCCTCTGTCCCCCTCTGTCTTTTCCCCTCCCCCACTTGCGCCCTCTCTCTGTCTCTCTCAAAATAAATAAGTAAACTTAGAAAAAAAAGTTGCATGCTCTGAGCCAGCCAGGCACCCTGAACTGAAACTTTTATTATTATGAAATAATTCTCTTTATCTCAGTAACTTTTCTCATTAAAGTATATTTTACTTGACATTTAAAAATTTATCCTCACACAAAATAATATTATATATTCTACAAGGATTACAAATATTGGGGTGCCTGGGTGGCTTAATTGGTTGAATGTCCAACTTTGGCTCAGGTCATGATCTCATGGTTCGTGAATTCAAGCTCTGTGTCAGGCTCTGTGCTGACAGCCTGCTTCAGATTCTGTGTCTCCCTCTCTCTCTGACCCTCCCTCACTCACACTCTGTCTCTCCCTCTCTCTCAAAAATAAATAATAAATTTTTTTAAGGATTATAATTATTTAGGGATGCATATCAAACATATTAAAGTGTTTGCCTGTGGAAGGGAATGAGATGCTAATGTGAGAGATGAAAGGAGGAAAAGTAGAAGAGTCTCACATGGGCTGATGATGATATGCACTAAGAACTGAGATTATATATAATTAAGTCAACTTTTCACATCTGAGACCCAAAAATTAAAGAATGAAACAGAGAAAGAAAGCGAGGTAGGGAAGGTAGAAGGAAAAAATATTAAGCCTAGAAAGATGGAAGAACAAACTATAGCTCAAAATTGCTAATTTTTTTTAAGTTTATTTATTTATTTTGAGAGACAGAGGACATGTGCAAGCAGGGGAGAGGCAGAAAGAGGGAGGGAGAGAGAGAATCCCAAGTAGGCTCCATGCTGTCAATGTAGAGCCCGATGCGGGGCTCCATCCCATGACTGTGAGATCACTACCTGAGCCAGAATCAAGAGTCAGATGCTTAACCAAATGAACCACTCAACGCCCCCCCAAGATTATTAATTTTTAAGGTGTTCAGGAGGACTTTTCAGATGACTGTATGTCATGGTTTCTGAACTTAGAGGATGAGAAAGAGATGCTTCTGCAAATGGAGTTAAGACAAAGAATGTTTCAGGACATAGAGTAATGAGAGCACAGAACACGCTGGAGAGGAAAGGGGAGGACAATAATGAGAGTTGAGTTCAGAAAGGTCAGTTAGTGTGAAAACGTTAAAGTATTATATCAAACTTTGTGCTATAGATAAAAATACTTGTTAAGACACTACTGTGGAGGTGCCTGGGTGGCTCAATCAGTTGAGCAAATGACTCTTGATCTCAGCTCAGATCTTGATCTCAGGGTTCAGGTCCCTCATTGGTCTCCATGCTGGGTGTGGAGCCTACTTAAAAAAAAAAAAAAAAAAAGACAGTACTGTGGAGTGGTTTAAAAGCTCAGACTTAAATAAAAAAGACTTGGAATTTAATTTGAACTGTCCCATATGGCAGGGATATGATGGGGGGCAAGTTATTTAATCTCAAGGAGACTCAGTTTCTCATCATGAACATTTAAATAATAATGATATTTATCTCAGTGAGTTGTGAAAAATGAGTAAATGCACATGAAGCTCATGAAGCTCTAAATACTGCACCTGGCATATAGTAAATGACATGATAGTTATTATTATTGCTATTATTTTGTCATCACCATCATTGTCATCATCATGATTATTATTTAAACCAGAGAATTACCTATATTTTAGAAAGGGCATTCTGGTAGTACTATGAGAGCTGACTTGGAAGGAGTGAGACCAAAAGCAGGTTAACCAGATAAAAGTGAGCTGCAGTCGATAGTAAGGATCTAAGTGTTGCCAGAGAGCAATATTTCAGGAAGTAAAGTTCATGGGTATTTTATATACCTCTTATGCACCACTTCAAATCCTTATAGTTACCGCTGTACTGACCAATTCCGTGCAGTTTTCATCTATCTTCACATCAGGGTGCAACTTGACAACACTTCATTTTAAGCCTGCAATTTACCTCTCACTTTCTGCCCTAGGACTTCTCTATTTCCCATCTCTGGCTCCTCGGGGCACCTGCTTGGGTATTTGTACATGTGTAAAACTCAAGTGCCCAGGCGGGTTTAAGCCTTGTGGGGCAACCCTTACCCAAAGAAAACAGGAATGGGCAAATGTTTCCTCTCTCTTCCCTAAGGTGGACGGTCCTGAGATACATTTCAAATAATTCCTTGGATGTCCTCATGGGATCTAGCACCCAGTTATCCAGAACAGTGGCTAACTCCATAGCCCATCTTTGTCTTGACTTTTACCTCTTTTCTTGTTATATTTTCATATATTTACCTATTGTTATATATTTATATATATAAAGGTTGTCTTTTACTTCTGCCCTCTAGAATCACACTATAAAATAAACACATAAGCCTTTGTCTCAGGGTCTGCTATCCTGGCAACCCAGGCTAAGAGCATTGCTATATAAAATAGTCTTAAAAAGCAGACCCTAAGGGGGTTCCTGGGTGGCTCAGTGGGTTCACTGTCTGATTTCGGCTCTGGTCATAACCTCATGTTCAAGAGCTAGAGTCCTGAGCTGGGCTCTGCACTAACAGCATGGAGCCTGCTTGGGATTCTCTCTCTGCCCTTTCCCTGCTCGTGCGTGTACACACACACACTCTCTCTCTCAAAATAAACTTAAAAAAAAAAAAGAGAGAGAGAGAGAGCAGACCCTCAGGAAAGAATTGTATCACCTAATGAGGACTTCATTGCTGTTGATAACAAGTTTAGTTAGAGGGCTTAGATGACCTCTGACCTGCCCAGGAATCACATTTACTAAGAACCTCACCTGTGGTTGATTGGGATGTGGTGCTGGTGAAAGGGAAGTATTGGTTATGTATACAATGGCTGTGGCACTTGAAGAGCATAGGACAATGATAGCTCTGAGATTATGGTTGGAGTTCACTTTTATTAGCACTGGAAAAGTGGAATTAAAAAGGAAAAGGACAGGGACGCCTGGGTGGCTCAGTTGGTTAAGTGTCCAGCTTTGGCTCAGGTCATGATCTCATGGTTCGTGAGTTTTAGCCATGCATCAGGCTTTGCGCTAACAGCATTCTGGAGCCTGGAGCCCACTTCGGATTCTCCCTCTCTCTCTCTCTGTCCTTCCCTCCTCATACTCTGTCTCTCTCTCTCTCTCAAAAACAAATAAACGTTTAAAAAATCAAAATAAAAAAGGGAAAAGGACAAACTCCTCTAAGCCAATCAACCACTCTATGCTATGAAAGTGAAGGCTTCTATGACAGCATTTCAGGAGACCCTCAATGCCTGTAAAAAACTGTAGCCTGTGCTGAAAATCAGGCCTGTATTATGATCATCAGAGTACTATTGCTTCAAAGCCTCAACAGATCTATTACATCAAAGTCAGTCCCTGATAGAAAGTGGAACTCTGAGATTTAGGATAAAGATAATTAGATGGGTAAGCATGAGAATTTTGAGCCCCTGGATTCTCTTAAATCCTCCAAGCTAGTAGAAGCAGGAAGGAAGAAGCCTAGCTAGGAGAGGTCCCTCCCTTCACCTGAGGATCCTGCTAAGATCTAAGCTGAGGCAGATGTCTCATAAGATGACCCCTTCCTTCTTAAGATCTAAGTCTGTCCCCCTTCACTGCTCCAGGCTCATACTAAACTAGAGTTTAGTTTTTTATAGTTCAGAAGCTAAAAATGGTTTTTACATTTTTAAAGAGATTATACAAAAGAATATGCAACAGAAATTGTATGTTGTCTACAAAGTGTAAAATATTTACTACCTGACCCTTTAAGTAGTTGTTTGAGAAACAGTTTCCAATGTGTAACTGGGACCCAGTAGAGCCCAACTGCTTTTCCATGGGACATGAGTGACAATGCAATCAGAGTTCCCAATCACATGCTGCATGTTACAAGATCTGCTATGTCATAAGGTCAAGCATTCTGGGGCATCTGGTTAGCTTACTTGGTAGAGCCTGCGATTCTTGATCTCAGGGTTGTGAGTTTGAGCCCCACGTTGGATGTGAACAAATCAGGAGACTATAGATGCTGGAGAGGATGTGGAGAAATGGGAACCCTCTTGCACTGTTGGTGGGAATGCAAACTGGTGCAGCCACTCTGGAAAACAGTGTGGAGGTTCCTCAAAAAATTAAAAATAGATCTACCCTATGACCCAGCAATAGCACTGCTAGGAATTTACCCAAGGGATACAGGAGTGCTGATGCAGAGGGGCACTTGTACCCCAATGTTTATAGCAGCACTTTTAACAATAGCCAAATTATGGAAAGAGCCTAAATGTCGATCAACTGATGAATGGATAAAGAAATTATGGTTTATATACACAACAGATTACTACTTGGCAATGAGAAAGAATGAAATATGGCCTTTTGTAAGAACGTGGATGGAACTGGAGACTGTTATGCTAAGTGAAATAAGTCATACAGAGAAAGACAGATACCATACGTTTTCACTTTTATGTGGATCCTGAGAAACTTAACAGAAGACCGTGGGGGAGGGGAAGGAAAAAAAAAGGTAGAGAGGGAGGGAGGCAAACCATAAGAGACTCTTAAAAACTAAGAATAAACTGAGGGTTGATGGGGGTGGGAGGGAAGGGAGGGTGGGTGATGGGCATTGAGGAGGGCACCTGTTGGGATGAGAACTGGGTGTTGTATGGAAACCAATTTAACAATAAATTTCATATTAAAAAAATAAAATATTTATTTTTATTTTTTAAATTTTTATTTAATTTCTTTTTTTAATTTGCATCCAAGTTAGTTAGCATATAGTACAACAATAATTTCAGGAGTAGATTCCTTAATGCCCCTTACCCATTTTGCCCACCCCCCTCCCACAACTCCTCTAGTAACCCTTGTTTGTTTTCCGTATTAAAGAGTCTCTTATGTTTTGTCCCCCTCCCTGTTTTTTATTATTTTTGCTTCCCTTCCCTTATGTTCGTCTGTTTTGTACCTTAAAGTCCTCATATGAGTGAAATCATATGATATTTATCTTTCTCTGACTAATTTTGCTTAACATAATACCCTCTAGTTCCATCCATGTAGTTGCAAATGGCAAGACTTCATTCTTTTTGATTGCTGAGTAATACTCCATTGTGTGTGTGTGTGTGTATGTGTGTATATATATATATATATATATATATATATATATATGTCCCACACCTTCTTTTTCCATTCATCCACTGATGGACATCTTTCCACACTTTGGCTATTGTTGATAGTGCTGCTATAAACATGGGGGTGCATGTGCCCCTTCGAAACCGCATACCTGTATCCCTTGGATAAATACCTAGTAGTGCAATTGCTGGGTCATAGGATAATTCTATAAAATAAAATATTTTAAAAAATAAGCTCAAGTATTCCATTGTACAATAGAAATGCTAGATTTGGGATTGGGTCTAAGCAGGATGAGAAGGCATGAGTAAATTATAATTAACAAGTGACCTAAATTCCTGTGTCACTTACCTCTGTAGTACTATAAAGCCTCTCTTTCAATTCACTTCAATGATGGGGGCAGGAAACTTAGGCCTGGTTCACAGAAAGATCAGCTACTATGTTGGTCCTAATAAAAAATGGACTATGCTAAACCACAACTCTACTCAGGTGCAGTCCTAAAGAACCCCTTGGTGGTGAAGGAAAAGTCTCCGAGCAGGTAGAGTTGAGAACAGTATACTTGTTCATCACTGTATATGGAGGGATAAGTGGCCTGAGATATGGATATATATGGATTCTAGTGGTGAATGTTTTATCTGGTTAATAAGGGTCCTGGAAGAAGAAAAATTGGGCGATGGGACAAAGAGAACTGGGGAAAGGTAAATGGGTGGAATTAAAGAAATATGCACAAAGTGTGTAGATCTTTGTGCCTCATTATGATGCCCACCAGAGACTAAACATTACAAAAATGCGCTCAGAAACCAGGTAGGCAGGATGTCTTGTCCTATGGATGCCAGCCAGACTCTCCTTGGCCATGCCAGGGCTTAAACAACAGGCCTCTTAAGGGAGTGGCCAAAATAGCAGGGATGGAGACTATACAGCAGAAGAGACTAATGCGGAGCACTCAATATCACTCCATCCCTTGAGGAAACCAGCCAGACACTTGGTAGCAGATTGATTCCATAAGATCCCTTCCACCCTGGAGGGGCAGCAATTAGTTCTTACTGAGATTGACAACTAGTCCAGAAATGGAGTACTGATATGAACATAAAACTGATGCTGCCGAGGGCGCCTGAATGGCTCAATCAGTTAAGGGTCTGACTCTTGATCTCAGGTTTGTGAGTTCAAGCCCCACATTGGACTCTGCACTGGGTGTGAAGCCGACTTTAAAAAAGAAAACAAAACAAAACAAAACAACCTGATGCTGCCTACTGTGTAGTAAGTAATAAATTCCTTTGCCTCTGGCCTAGGAGTCTCAGATCTTCTGTCAGAATCCCTATAACTGTGGCTTGTAAATAGAGCTCTTGACATATACCTATACAACCTGTCTGTGTGGCTGGGCCTCACCTCATGCCTGAACCCAGGCCTCTCACTTCCTACCCTAGGGCTTCTGTAATGCCATCTTACAGTATGCCCACAGAAACATGCTTGGCTCTTATGCATGTGCAACCTGGAAGCACAGGGAAGTTAACAGTCTGTGAGGCAATCCTTGACCAATGAGGAAGGAGAGTTGATTCTTCTCTTTTTTCTCTTGGTCAGATGGTCCTGAGATGCATTTCATAAACCTCACAGTCCCACAAGCCAGTCTTCCATAGTAGGAGACAACCAAAAGCCTTTCTTTGTATTGGCTCTTTCCCCTTCCTAGTTTTAGTCCTCACTCCTGCTCTCTGGAATTGTACTTCCAAATAAATTACCGGCATTATGTCTCAGGTTCTACTTTGGGGGAAACTCAGACTATCACAATGGAACTTCAGATGTAGTAGCAAGACAACTTAAAGGTTTGTGGTTTTTTTTTTTTTTAAGTTTATTTATTTTGAGAGAGAGAGAGTGTGTGTGTGCGAGCTGGAGAGGGGCAGAGTGAGAGAGAGAGAGAGAGAGAGAGAGAGAGAGAGAGAATCCCAAGCAGGCTCCCCACTGTCAGCACCAATCCCGACTCAGGGCTCAAACCCACAAACTGTGAGATCATGACCTGAGCTGAAGTCGAGTCTGACACTTAACCAACTGAGCCACCCAGGAACCCCAAGACAACTTAAAGTTTTTAAGCCTGAGTGACTTAGAGGGTGCTCAGCATTGCAGTAGGAAGAACACGTTTGTTACTGAAAACATTAATTTGAAATATTGGGTATATCTTTTTGATGCCCAGGGCACAGGATGTGATGCTTACCGGGTATCAAGTAAAAGATAGATCTTCCTTTCAGCTGACATATATTAAAAATCCGCTATGTGCAAACCAGTTTTGGTTCAATGCCATGTTCTTGAGGATAGTTGACACCATGAAACAGGGAGAAGATAAGCAATATATCAGTAGAAGGAGCAGTAAATAATGAAGCATCTACTCTGCGCATGTTTAGCTCTGCTGCGAAGGAAACATATAATAGTCTTTGTATTTACTTCAAGGTGCTCATAATCTAATAGAGATGATGTTCTTATATAATACAGAGTTGGGCGTGATGTTTAAAAAAAAAGACTTACTTATTTACTTATTTAAGTAATCTCTACACCCAACATGGGGCTCAAACTCACAACCCCAAGATCAAGAGTTGCATGCTCCTCTGAGCCAGCCAGATGCCCCGGGAGTGAAAAATATTCTTAAAAGCGGCAGAAATGGGGGCTCTGAGGAGAGAGGGGGTCTTTACTTGCAGCTGAGATATTAGGGATAGGTGGCTGGAGGAGGTGGCATCTGAGCTGGACTCTGGATACAGAGCGCTGAAAGCTGCAATAACAAGACTGAGGGCAGAACAATGCAAGCAGAGGAGACGACAAAGACACAGAAATAGGAGAGCATGCTTTACGACAATGTGGTAGTTAGGATCTTTGATTGCAAAGATCACATTACTTTAAGTGATAAAGATTTCTTCCAACACTATGTGGGAAAATAAAGAAGACAGGAATGTCACTCATGCAGGACTGAGGCCTCACGAACGATTGAATTCCATCTGGAAACTAGAGGTTATACCAGATCCAAGGCAGCTCAAGGGATCAGGTATTTTATCTGGATTCCTGTCTATGGTCTGTCACTATATGGGGATTTTCTCACTGTATCTACTACCATTTAACTTCTCATTTTGTTTCTACATACTCAAGACAGTCTATTCTTTATTCTGCTGTGTCCTAACTTCTAGTTACACCTGTTTCTCTGTATGCCTTTCATCTTCTGACCCTGCTATTAACCACTTTACTGTCTGGGTCTCAAATTCAATCTTTGCAAGAGAAAATTTTATTGATCTAGTTAATTATTATCAGTCGTATTGAGCAACTCCCTTGGGCAATTGGACAGGCTATGAACAGAATGGTCAATTAGATGTGTCAAAGGTGACAGGGTCCTGTGGTATAGAACAAGGTGACCTCACAGCTGTGGGAGTAGAAGTCACCGCTCAAAAACTAGGCATATTAAGTAAAGCAGCTTGGCCTGATCTTAGATATAACAAAGAGGAATAAACCTGGGACAAGATAATGATGGCCATAAGTGCCAGGATAAGTCACTTAGATTTATTTGACTAGGCCATTAGTTCCCAACCCTCTCAGATCCCTTTTTGTAATGCTCTCTCTACTATTCCTAAATGGGGTACATACATACTATAGTCTAACTACACATACACACATTTTTAAGAAAATCAACAATGTTCTGTTTTACCAGCCCCTTCCAAAGAAACAAAAACAAAACAAAAAGGAAAGTTATTTATAATAAAATAATATGTACTTCAAAATGTAATTGCTCGTGCATGGCTATACCAGAAGTCATAAAGCAGTAGTCAGATGCTTACAACTATACATAGCAAAACTATAAATGTTACAGTTGCAATTTGAACTGATATAAGCTGGTTGTGTTGGTGACTCAGATGCCATCAACAACACTGCAATCAGCAATGCAGCTTTTTAAAACAGTATCATCAACCCCTAGCACAGGGTCCAGTTAAATTTGTGTTTTTTGAGATGATAAAAAATCTGAAAGCAGAAGATGCACATTAAAGATTTTAAAAAGACAAGTGTCTGATTCAGAACAAGCTTCAGGAAAATTTAAGACTCCTAAAAGACTATAAGCTCCAAGCTCTGGGCTGTTTTCATCTTTGGTTCAACTCCTACTCCTACCCCGGTGCGTATAAGTAGTACTCACTCAATATGTGATTTTGAATTGAATTGATTTGAATCAAATAATTTCTCTAGCAAAGTACCCACAGGGCCCTTTGGCATCACATTATCTTAGGGCAGAGCTCCAGAAAGACCATATTAGTGGAAGTGACTCCCTCACCACAGCTATTTCCCATGTGCAGGACCCTGGAGTCTGAAGCAGAATTTCTAGGTCCAGGTCTATTGAAAACAAAACAAACAAAACAAAACAAAAAACTATATTCTATTAGGTCATCTTAAGATTCACTAGCAACAGGGGGCGCCTGGGTGGCACAGTCGGTTAAGCGTCCGACTTCAGCCAGGTCACGATCTCGCGGTCCGTGAGTTCGAGCCCCGCGTCAGGCTCTGGGCTGATGGCTCGGAGCCTGGAGCCTGTTTCCAATTCTGTGTCTCCCTCTCTCTCTGCCCCTCCCCCGTTCATGCTCTGTCTCTCTCTGTCCCAAAAAATAAATAAAAAACGTTGAAAAAAAAATTAAAAAAAAAAAAAAAAAAAAAAGATTCACTAGCAACAAACCCAAGGACCCACAATAACAGAAGTCTTTAACAAAAATCCATTATATGTAGCTGGCACATGTGTTCCAAATTTTGGTTGATTATTTAAAAAAAAAATCTTCAGGGGCGCCTGGGTGGCTCAGTCGGTTAAGCATCCGACTTTGGCTCAGGTCATGATCTTGCGGTTCGTGAGTTCAAGCCCCACATCGGGCTCTGTGCTGACAGCTCAGAGCCTGGAGCCTGTTTCAGATTCTGTGTCTCCCTCTCTCGCTCTGACCCTCCCCCGTTCATGTTCTGTCTCTCTCTGTCTCAAAAATAAATAAAAACATTAAAAAAAAATTAAAAAAAAATCTTCAGTACATAGCATAGTGTCTGGCTCATAATAGCCACTTAACAAATATGTGTTGAATAGATGAATAACAACAGTTGAAAAAGTGCCTAAGAAGGAGAAATGAAAAAGGCAAATTCTAGTGTGTATCACACCAGAACCAGATCTAGGCCTCAGATTAGTTTTGAAGAACTGTTCAGCTTACTGACTCAGGCCACACATTCAAAACAAAACAAGAAATAAGTAGTATATTTGCATACTTACAATGTAGTACTGGAGAGTTTAAGATGAAAAGTAGCAGCTTCTTGATCTCCTTCTCCCTGCCCCCCCCCCACCTTCACTCCCACTGTCTCCAATAGGTCCCAGTTTCTAAATATAAACTTTGTTCCAAAGATCTTGTGATATTATCTCTTTTCAATTTTATCCATTATCTCTAACAACTAAATCACTGAGTTGATAGAAAAGGTTTACACATTTGAGTGATTTTTAAATCGGGGAGGGGGAGAGTTTGTGAGAAAATACTTCTATTATTTCAGCCTTGGTAGCCATGGTAGATGTGCCTGTCACTGCTCAATACACAGCTATTGTTATCTTTAATAGCAGACAATATTTATAACACTTCTGAACTACTATGTGCAGGCATCATTCTTAGCACTGTACAAATGTTATCTCATCTAGGTCTCACAACAGTATATGATGTGTTATTATTATCCCCATTTTTCAAATGAGAAAATGGAGACTGAGATAGGTGAAATAATTTGTTCCAAGTCACACAGAAGACTGTTAACAGTGGCACTTCAACATAAAGGGCTTGATGAAAATCTGAAAATGTCTCAGACACAACTCTGAATTCCACTTCTGTCACACTCCTGCAAAGGTCTAGCCTTTTCAAATGTATACCTTAAAGCCTTAAAGAAAGGCTGTGATTATCCAAGTGGGATAAAATATTAAAAGAATATTTGGGGAAATTATGGCAGCTCTTAAAAAGAAAATAAGCTTTCCTATAGTGCAATGGTCCACAGCCACTTTTCCACATTAGATTCCACCATTTTGCCCAGTGAGGTTTCCTGATGGAGGACAAACATGGACAATCGGAAACAAGAAAAGAGCAATTCCAGTCAATAATCTACAAGCACACCACAGGAGGATTACTTAGTAGTTTATGCATAATGCAGTTATTTAAAATAATGATCCCGAAGATCTGTGAGACATGGGCAAATGTTTATATAACATTACCTTAAGACAGTAAAATAGAAGATGATACCTCTGATGCAGCTATATAAAAAACTTAATGTGAACAAAAATGTAAGGGGAGAAGCAAAAGTAATTGTGGTTTCTAGTTTCAGGGACTATGTAATTGGGTATAATTCCCTCCCCCCTTCCCCCCCCCCGGGATTTTTATAGTATCTTTTTTGACTAAAAAAAGAAAACTTGAATAAAAACAGCAAAATATAAAAAATGGGCTTCTGGCCTCAGTAGCGTAGTAGTGGGGAGAAACTGGAGAAAGATCTATGAATCAAGTTTATCAGGGACCTCTAGAAAGTCCCTGTGCAATGTTCCCATCCTGGGAGAACTTTATTTTCTGTAAACCTTTATTGCAAGGTTTATCCTCTCTTGGGATTCCGGATTTTTCGCTTTTGCATTAAAAAATAATTGTGTGTGTGTGTGTGTGTGTGTGTGTGTCTGTGTTGTTTTAATTATTATTTATTGCATTTTGGAACTGAGGCAGACAAATCATTTTTGGTCCCGGGAAAGTCCCTTTTGATCTTCAAAATCTGCCCCGTCTTAGACCCAAAGCTTGTCTCTTTTCACAAGGTCAGTAGCTTCCACCGAAACGTGCGTACAGGATCCGCTGCTTGGGGCCATCTCAAGACTTCAAATTTCAGTCTCGGCTTCCAGCATGTGGGCGCGATCGCCGAAGCCCTGCGCCCAACCGCGTCTCCGCGGGGCCGTGCGGATGGTTGGCCGGGATCCGAGCGCAGCCCCGGCGCCCTGGAGCTGCGGCGCGCGGCCCCCGCGGGCGTGCCCGCTCTGACTCAGCTCTTCCGGCCTCCGCCAGCCGCCGTCCGCTTCCCTGCGTGTGCCGACGCCGGGCGTCACGGCTCACCAGTGCGGGAGCCGCCGGCCGCCGGGCCCTGTCTTCGCGCGCTGCGTTTCTGCCCTGCGGTGACTCAGCCGCTTCCGCCCCGGGCCGCGCGCTGAGCCGCCGCCGCCGCCCCCGCCCCCGCCCCCGCGACGCGCCTTCTTCCGTCCTTAGGTGCGGGCCTTCAAGGTCCTGACCGCTCGTTTAAGCGTCCCTGTGCGGTGCTTGGGCCCTGCAAGGTCCTTCTCCGTAAGTAGAGGAGTTGAGGCCTCAGCTCAGGAATGTTCCTCAGCCTGCAGTGCAGAGAGTGGGTAATCTTGACCCGGGCAATTGAGGTCTAGGTCTTCAGAGCCTGACGACCTATATTGGAAGTTCAGCACTGCCACTTGCATGGCGTGTGACCCCCAGAGAGTCACTTCATCTAGCCAAGTCTCACTTCGTACGTGGGCGAAATGGGGGTGAGTCCATACCCACCTTAGCGGTGTTGGCACTTCTAGCAAATCTGGGGAACTCAGCGAATCCCAGTTTTTGTTATTTTTCTTTTGAAATACCTTGTAGATGTAGTTCTTCCTCTCCATGCCACCGCAGCCATCTTGCATTTCTTACATCTCAGTGCTGGGTCACTGCAGGGACTTCCTAACTGGTTTTGCCACATTCCCATCCAACTCACACAATGACCTGGTACATTGTTACACAGCACACTATAGTCTTCAAGACCCGCTTAAGAAAATGTAACACTTTTCCTATTGTCCTTTCCTTAGTATTTAAAGCATAAAGCCTGGCTCATTCACAACCCCCATGCCTCCCATAAATATTTTATGCTTAGTCTTCATCCTAAATTGTGGTACATAGATTCTTGTCCTGCAGAAGCTGGGGGCAGGGAAGATAAACACATAAGCACATACTTATAATACTGGGTAATAAGTGCTCCCATCTAAGTATGAGCAGGACAGGGAGCAACTACAGAGGGGAAAGAGGAAAGGTTTCACTGAGGAAGGGGGTGGGAGTGGGGTTGGCTTGACAGATGAGCAGTGTACCAGCACTCTGATAGTGTATCCAGCAGTACCTTGGTTGGTACACAGCCTGGAGGTTGTATTGTGCTCTGGACTGTTACTGTTGTGGAATGCTTGCAACACTGAGCCCCTTTTCTTGATTTTTTTCAAGTCTAGAAGTACTATAGGAAATAAAATTTGGGTTGAAAAATGAACATCGCAGGGGCACCTGCGTGGCTCAGTACATTAAGCATTGGACTCTTGATTTTGGTTCAGGTCATAATCCCAGGGTCATAGGATCAAGCCTGACATGGGGGCTCTGCACTGAGCATGGGGCCTGCTTGGGATTCTGTCTCTGTCTGTCTGTCTCTCTCTCTCTCTCCTTCCCTCCCTCCCTGCCCTTTTCCCCTGCTCTCTCACACACACACACTCTCTCTCTATATAAAAAAATTTAGAATGCTATGGTGTGTGTTGGGTGTCTGGGTGGCTCTGTTGGTTAAGCGTTAAATTAGGCTCAGGTCATGATCTCACAGTTCATGAGTCCAAGCCCCTGCGTGGGGTTTGTGCTGACAGTGCAGAGCCTGTTTGGGATTCTCTCTCTCCCTCTCTCTCTGCCCTTCCTCTGCTCTCTCTCTCTCTTTCTCTCTCTCTCAAAATAAATAAATAAAAACCTAAACAAAAAGAATGCTATGGTGTGTATCTCTGGGAATTAGGATTATAGAATTAAGGTTGTGTCAGTTGGGTTCTTTACGAAGCAAATGCTGAGCTGGAGTTAGTGAAAAAGTTTGTTGGGGAGCTACACCAATGAAAAGAAAGGGGAGGAAGTAGAATTGGGCAGATGTAATATAAAATCTTTCCCAGCCCAGCAGGGAAATTTGGAGCAAAGACTGCCAACTGGAGGTGTCCTATGATGGGCAGAAATAAACAGGCCTTTGTACCACCACCTTCCACAGTCATTGGTTGGGGCCACTCTGAGAACAGACTGACCTTGGCTGGATAGCTGAGGATGACCAAAAAGTTAACAGCTGAATTTTGTCACTGCCTGCAGCTGGACATTACCTTTTCTTTTTTTAAGTTTATTTATTTATTTTGAGAGAGAGAGAGAGTGCACACACAAGCAGGGGAGGAGCAGAGAAAAGGAGAGACAGAATTCCAAGCAGGCTCCATGCTATTGCCATCAACACAGAGCCTAATGTGGGTCTCGACCCCATGAACCATGAGATTGTGACCTGAGCTGAGATCAAGAGTTAGACACTTAACCTACTGAGCTACCAGGTGCTCCAGTAAGTCCTTTCTTGAGGGGAAATCTGACCAGTGCATCTCTCTAACTGCAATGAAGGGTGATTTTTTTTTAAACCTATTTTTAGACATTTTTCTATGATCTCCTAATTTTGGCCCCAAATATGCCATGTTTTTATAATGCAAATTTGAAAATTGTAAATAGACTCCAAATAAATAAATATTCAAAAGGGATCTCCTTAGGTAAAATACATGTGTTTTTAAAACATTGATGATTCTTTTTTTTTTTTTTTTTTTTTTGGTCAGAGGTCATTACTATCCCTTTCTGGTTTGCAGGCTATGTTCCAAGTAGGTAAGGTTGCCAGAGCTGAGTTCTAGTATCTCATCTGCGTGATAAGAAAATCTTATCTCACCAAAATTGTGAAAATATTATTATTCCTCTTGATTGATTAGTTCTTTCATTTATTCAACAAATATTTGTTAAGTCTCTACCTGTTAAACTACTATACTAGGCACTTTGCTCAATGTAAAAATTAATGAGATGTTGATCATGCACTTACAAAGCTTATAGTTTAGTAGATGAAATAAGTCATGCCCTTAATATGTTAAAAATGTACATACCCTTGGAGTTGCAGTTCTGCAAGATGAAGAGTTCTGGAGATCAGTTGCACAACCATGTGAAGGCACTTAACACTACTGAACTTTATACTTAAAAATGGTTAAGATGGTAAGTTTTATGTCAAATATATTTAAAATTATTTTTAAAATATTTTATTTTATTTTTATTTTTGAGAGAGAGAGAAGGAGAGAGCAAGCGGGGGAGGGGGAGAGAGAGGGGGATAGAGGATCCAAAGCAGGCTCTGCGCTGACAGCAGTGAGCCCGATGTGAGGCTCAAACTCATGAATCGCGAGATCAGATGACCTGAAGCAAAGTTGGACGCTCAACTGACTGAGCCACCCAAGTGCCCCCTAAAAAAAATTTTAAATGTACATACCCTATGACTTAGTAATAATACTTCGAGGTATGTATTCCAAAGAAACTCTCACCCATGTGTACAAAGAAACAAGTATGAGGATGTTCTCTGCTCCATTGTTTATAAAAGCAGAAAGATGGAAGTAGCCTAAATTTTTATCAAAGAGTAATGGGTAGTAGTGCCTGGATGACTCAGTCAGTTAAGTGTCCAACTCTAAGTTTCAGCTCAGGTCATGATCTCATGGTTCAGATGGTTCGTGAGTTTGGGCCCTTCATTGGGCTCTTTGCTGACAGTTCGGAGCCTTCTTGGGATTCTCTCTTTCTCCCTTTGTCTGCCCCTCCTCCACTTGCACTATCTCGGTCTCTCTCAAAATAAATAAACTTAAAAAAACAAAGAGTAATAGGTAAATAAATGTATATTCATAAATCAACCTGAAATAGTCTCAAAAAAACTTTGGGTGATAAAAACAAGATGCAAAATGACACATTCATCATGATACCATTAATGTAAATTTGAGGACACAACATCATAATCCATTGGTGATGGATACATATATGCATGCAGATAAAATTATAGAGACTAGAATGGAAGGATTCACACAAAACTCATGTTAGCAATTGCTACTGGACATTGAGGGGAGAAATGGGACTAAGTGGGAGAGTGTGTGGTTAAAAGAAACAATTTTATCTATAATATTTCACTTCTATTAGAAATATGGAAGCAAATATGAAGCTTAAAAACTAGTGATTATAGGGGCGCCTTGGTGGCTCAATCGGTTGAGGGTCTGACTCTTGATTGCAGCTCAGGTCATGATCTTGCAGTTGATGGGTTCAAGCACCGAGACAGGCTTCACGCTAGAGGTGCGGAGCCTGCTTGGAGTTCTCTCTCTCCCTCTCTCTCTATCCCTCCACCACTCACGCACATGCGCAAGTGTTAGTTCAGTAGTATTAAATGCATTCACACTGTTGTGCAACAAATCTCCAGCATTTTTCATCCTGCAAAACTGAAACCCTAAGGGTATGTACATTTTTAACATGTTAAATAAATAAACGGATAATAAATATGTTTAAAAAATTGGCAATTCTCGGTGGTGAGGTTATAACAACTTTTATTACACTGTCTTGTACTTGTAAAATGTATTACCAAATTTTAAATTAAAAAAAAATGTTTATTTTTGAGAGAAAGTGCAGGGGAGGGGCAGAGAGGGGAGGGACAGAGAGAGGAGGGGACAGAGAATCTGAAGCAGGCTCTGTGCTGACAGCAGAGAACCCAACACAGGGCTCAAACTGCAAGCTGTGAAGTCATGACCTGAGCCAAAGTCAATGCTTAACTGGCTGAGCCACCCAGGTGCCCCAAATTAAAAAATTTTTATTTAAAAAAAATAAACGACTACAAGTTTTTTTGTTTGTTTTAAAGTAAATGATGCATACATAAACAGAGATACAGGTAAAGTTCTGTGGGAGCTCAAAAAAGACATTATCAAAGGCAGAATAGGAGAAAGAGGAGATCAGAACATGTGAACTGAGCCTTCAAGGATGGAGAAGTTGGAAATAGATGAGTAGGGGACCGTGGAGTGGTATTCCAGCCAGGAGGAGTGGCACAAAAGAGGCATGGAGACAGGAAAGCAAGGGACTCTTGAGTAGTCAGATTGGCTAGACCAGAAGATACCTGGAAACATGTAGCAGGAAGTGAGGTCTAAAAGGTGGTTTCAGCCTCATCCAAAAGGACCCTTCTATGGGAAACCAAAGAATTTCAGTCTATTCTGTAGGGAGTGGCTTGTGACTTATCATTAAGGGTTTTGAAGTTGGCATGACAGGATCAGAGCAGGAAGATTAATCTGATAGTGAAATATAAAATAGTTAGAAATAGAGAAGGACCAGGGGCGCCTGGGTAGCTCAGTCGGTTGAGTGTCCGACTTCGGCTCAGGTCATGATCTCACAGCTTGTGAGTTGGAGCCCCGCATCGGGCTCTGTGCTGACAGCTTGGAGCCTGGAGCCTGCTTCGGATTCTGTGTCTTCCTCTCTCTCTGCCCCTAACCCACTTGTATTCTGTCTCTGTCTCTCTCAAAAATAAATAAACATTAAAAAAAAAAAAAAAAAGAAAAGAAATAGAGAAGAACCAGAGGCAGAAAGAGCAGCTAGGAGGAAATGATTGTACAAATCCAAGGGAGAGATGAATGCAGGCCGTCTCTTCTCCTTCCCCCTTTTTTTCACAGCTTTACTGATCCTGGTGCCCTTTTGACCACACACAATATTCTCTGAAAAAGCATGTCTGCCTCTGGGCGGATGTTTCCCAACCATTTTTCATGTCCCCACATGCAGTTGAGAGTTATAACATGCTCTCCTTAGTTACAGCGGTTCATTGAGGCAGGGTTTCTAGGGACAGCTGGTAGAAATGTGCAGTTTGGAAGAGGATTCAAGTGATTTGCTGATCAATCAGAACTTTCATCCTGTATAAACGCTGTCCAAAAATGTTCAAAGGTTCCCATCGCCTGGGTCTATTGAAAGATTCTAAGTCCCTGAGGACAGGATAGAAGCTGCACCCCTCAGCACACCCCACCCCTGAATTGGCAGCAGTTAACTCCTCCAGCTTTAGCTTCCTGTTCTATGTGGATTCTATACTTCAGCCATGTTGCTATGCCTTGTAATCCTGCAGATAGAGCCATTTTCTCACTCCTGCCTCTTAAAAAAAACATTTTTTTAAAGTTTATTTATTTTGAGAGTTAGTGAGCAAGAGAGGGGCAGAGAGAGAGGGAGAGAGAGAATCCAAAGCAGACTCTGAGCTGTCAGCACAGAGCCTGATGTGGGGCTCAAATCCATGAACTGTGAGGCCATGACCTGAGCCAAAATCAAGAGTCAGATGCTTAACTGACTCATCCATCCAGGTTCCCCCGCCTTTTGTTTTGTTTCGTTTTTAACTGGAATGCTCTTTCTCCCAATCTCTGCTTACCAAAACTTTTGTTCTTTCAAGGGCCCAGATTCAACTTCTTCCATGAAGCCTTTTTTTTGATCACCCCAGAAAGGAATTATCTCCTTCCTTTGAGTTATGGAGGCTTCTGCCAATCACAAGACAGCTTACACTGCCTCTCTGTCTTTAACATTGTGTTTCTTTCTTTAGTTAAAATTTGAATCTCTGGTGGTAGTGATCAAGTTTTTTTGCTTTTTTTTTTCCTCTAATTTTTTTGTTTTTTTAAGTGGGTTCAACACCCAATTTGGGCCTTGAACTCATGAGCCTGAGCTCAAGAGATGATCTATGGACTGAGCCAGCCAGGTGCCCCTTGTTTTTATTTTTTAAATCCCTTAGCCCAAAGTCCTTGCAGCTCAAGATGTTATGTTTTTTTTTTTTAATTTTTTTTTTTAGGTTTTATTTATTTATTTATTTATTTTGAGAGAGAGAGCATAAGTGGAGGAGGCACAGAGGTAGAGGGAGAGAAAGAATCCCAAGCAGGCTCCACACCAGCAGCACAGAGCCTAGTGTAGGGCTCATACCCATGAACTGTAAGATCATGACCTGAGGTAAAACCAAGAGTGGTCACTTAACTGACTGAGCTACCCAGGCGCCCCAAGATGTTTTGTAATTAAAATAAGCACCATTTATTGAAAACCTTTTAGTGCCAGGCACCATATACATTATATCTGTTTCTCATAATAACCCTAGGATGTAGGTAATATTATTCTCATTTTACAAAAGGAGAAACAGAGGCTCAGAGATATTAATTAACATGCCCCATATAGGCAGCTAGAAAATAGAAGATTTAAGATTGAACAGGGATCTGATAGGGTCTGAACCTTGTGTTGTTTTCATTGTATTATGCTGCTATTCTTATGTAATAGTTGAATGAATGAAAGAATACATTTTTGGGGCACCAGGGTGACTCAGTTGGTTAAGTGTCTGACCCTTGATTTCAGCTCAGGTAATGATCTCATGGTTATGAGATTGAACCCTGCATCAGACCCTGTGCTGACAGCATGGAGCCTGCTTGAGATTCTCTCTCTCCTTCTCTCTATGCCCCTCCCCCACTCTTTCTCTCTCACTCTCTCAAAAGAAATAAATAAACATTTAAAAAAAAGAAGGGGGACCTGGGTGGCTCAGTCGGTTGAGCATCCGACTTCAGCTCAGGTCATGATCTCATAGTTTGTGGGTTCAAGCCCTGAATCAGGCTCTGTGCTGACAGCTTGCTCAGAGCCTGCAGCCTGCTTCAGAGTCTGTGTCTCCTTCTCTCTCTCTGCCCCTCCTCCACTCATGTTCTGTCTCTCTCTGTCTCTCAAAAATAAATAAATGCTAAAAATAAATAAATAAAAATAAATAAAATTTTTTTTTAATTTAAAAAAGAATACATTTTTGAGCATTTTTTTTCAACTTGCATTTCAACTTGCAGCATTTTTCTTCACTATATTTTCAGCCTAAAGGTTTAATCAGCTGGTCAAACAGAAGGAAATACCAGTCAGTCTTGTCAGCTGTATTTATTTTATTTTATTTTATTTTATTTTATTTTATTTTATTTTATTTTATTTTAAGTAGGCTCCACACCCAGTGTGGGACTTGAACTTGCAACACTGAGATCAAGAGTTGCACACTATCCTGACTGAGCCAGACAGCCCCAACTGTATTAATTTTAAAGTAATAGAAATCCAAGTCCTACTGACTTACACACTAAAAGTAAATATGTTGTCTGATAAACCAAGGAGTCCATTGATGGATTGCTGGCTTTAGAATTGGATCAATGTTGTAACCAATTTGCTTCTCTCTTTCAGGTTTGCTTTCCTTTGAGTTGACTTCATTCTCAGGCAGGCTTTCCCTATGTGGGAAAAAAGATGGCCACCAGCAGCTCCAGGTTACATTCTACCAATTTAGTAACCCTAGCAGAAAGCATCTCTATCATTCTCAGGTAAGACTGTCATTGGTCCAGCTTGGGTCACGTGGACATTTCTGAAACACTCATTGTGTCTGAGGTGTGTTGTGTTGCTCTGGTTGGCCAGGACTAATGCTGGAGTTTGGGTCAGCCCAACCAGAATTTTATGGATTGAGAATGGGGATGGAAAAGTCATGATATCAGACCAGAAGGGATGATGGGCAGGTAAAATGGATGTCCATCACACACACATCCATTGAACTAGTGGGACTCAACAGTCTCTGATACAGGTTGCCTATGCCTGAATAGACACTATGGGTGATTCTCTGATCTATCCTCAAAGGGCTCACTACACAGGGCTGTGCTTTTCCTAGTTTGGTCTCAAGGGTTGCACTGTTCTGCAGACCAGTTATATAACAAAGCATTCTGTTCAAGGGAAATGGCTCATGCCTGGCTTGAGTTCTGTGGTGGCCTGGGCCAGCTGAGTGAAAGAGACAGGTATCTAATACCACAAGGGGACACAGTGTCAGCTGCAGAAGCACTGAGCAAGCCAAATTCGCCATTGGGAGGGCATACTGACAGATAGCAAGCTGTAACATAGGCCAGCAGTTGGTATCTGAAGCCGAACAGAAAATGATGTGTTGTCTTACTGAGAAGAATTCTGAGATAGTAGATACTCAGGATTTCAGACAAATAGATAAGTCTGGTCAGCTGGTAGTAGGACCCCAGTCACTGGACTAAAGTTCGGGGACATTCCAGTCCCAAGGAGTGGGTAATTGAAAGGAACAGTCAGGCATGCCCCAGTTGCAGGGTTATCAGGATTGGATGTAAGGCACTAGGACTGGGTCTGGAGTCCAAGGCAGGGCTGAGTCTTAATGAAACTGAAGGTCATCTATCTGATAGAACTTGGGTATAAGTTCAGACTAGCAACCCTAGCTAGAGTGAGGGACTAAAGTGCCATAAATTCCTCCTTCTGTGTGGGATCTAATGACCAGATCAAGCCTGAGCCTACAGGTGCTATTGATGGCCTCAGCTAAGGGGAAGGAGGGAGACAGAAGATGGCCCCACCACAAGGTCTAACAAATTACAAAATATAAAAGGCATGTGTTCTCTCATTGGAATGCATAACTTAGTAAAAAATTAAATTGAAAAATTTCAGCTGGAATGTATTAAGAAACAAAGAACTGGGAAAGAAATAGATGCACTTCTAATTGGATGTTAAACGAGATATCCCTATTTCCTTAGTTCAGAGCTTAGAATAATAGGTTACAAGTGCCCCCGTGTTGCAAGGAGATGTGTCAGATCATTTAAGCGTGACTTGCTCAGGGGGTAGCCCCCTAATTGGTTCTAAAACCTGTAGACTGTCACCCACTTTTGTCCTGAGAAAAGAAAATTAAGGAGAAGAGGGTTTTTTTTAAGTTTATTTATTTATTTTGAGAATGAGAGTGTGCAGGCAGGAGAGGGGCAGAGAGAGAGGGAGGGAGAGAGAGAGAATTCTAAGCAGGCTCAGAGCTGTCAACGCAGAGCCTGAGGTGGGGCTTTAACTCACAAACCGTGAGATCATGACCTGAGACAAAACCAAGAGTTGGACGCTTAAATGACTGAGCCACTCTTGCACCCTAGGAGAAGAGGCTTAAAAAGCAAGGATTTCTTTGAAGACAACTTTCAGAGTGCTGTGTTTGTCTCACTTTCTAGTCAAGGGAAGGGAAAGAGTGGGGATCTGCCAGGAAAGGAGACTGACTGACATCTCATGGCCATGTGTGCTGAGTGGAAGAAATGCCCCCGAGGTAGCTGGGAGGTAGAGCAGAGTGTATGGAGATAGAGTTTTTGGGACAATCTGACCTGAGTGTCCAGAGTTGTGAGGTAGAGGGACTGATGTTTTATCTCAGTCCTGAGGGCTAGGTCAGAGGCTGGAGGACCAAAGACTGTAAGTTAAAGGGATTGGAAGGGAGAGTTGACAGAGTGAGTTTGAAAGGCAGTAGTAAGAAAGAATAAATTAAGAAAGAATAAAATTGTTCTTTCCTTTGTATAAAAGGGAAGACTGAGTTTTCTTTTTAGCTGTGCCACAAATTAGCTGGGCGAGTGTGGAAAACCCCTTGATCTTTCTGGGTCTCAGCTTTCTTTTCTATAAAAAGAAAAATTGGATTAGAGTGTCTTTTTTTTTAATTAAAAAAATTTTTTTTTAATTTTTAGAGAGAGAAAGTGAGTGGGGAGAGGGGCAGAGGGAGAGAGAATCTCAAGCAGGCTCCATGCTCAGCGTGGAGCCTGATGCAGGGCTCGATCCCATGACCCTGGGATCATGACCTGAACCAAAATCAAGAGTAGGACACTCAACCCAGTAAGCACCCCTGGACTGGACTGTCCTCGAGTTACCTTCCATGACTTTCTAATTCCATGGGTGTATTCGGCTGAACTCTATGGTGACTCCTGGACTAGAGCAGATTATTATAGTATATATACATTCTATTACACTAGATGCTAGAAATTCGGGTCTCAAGGGTACAGCATTATCCCCTTCCCTACCCCCCTTTTCTCTTAACAAGTATTTAAAAGATGAACTAACTTAAAAACTTCATAGGAAAAAGTCACCCATAATACCACCAATCTGACATATAACTAATTATATTTTGGTACTTTCCTTTCCAGATCTTGACCACTTACACATGTATTTTCTCTGGGTGCAATCACTACCACACACTTTTTGTGTTCTTATAGCACACCAGTTCGATAATAAACTGTGCATGACCAAGAGGAAAAAGCTTAGAGTGCTTCCAATTATTGCACAATAAGAGTAGGCAAGGAACAAGCTGGCCTTTGATAATACAGTCTTTTGGGGCACAGGACTACTCTGCTGTAGCCTCTCTTTCTTCTTAAGTCCCCTTCCCCCCATCCCCACCCTCACTTCCTGATCCCTTAGCAACAACAGGAACTCAAGAGGCCCAGTAGGGCTAAGCCACAGCAGCCTGTGATCTACATGACATTCATTCTGAGGTTGTTTCTGGGTTAGAAATACCAGATGATCCATTTAGCAGACATCACGACAGCCACCAGAGAGTTATGTCAAGGCCCGAAAACCACAGAGAAAACTAGTTTCAAGGGGGATAGAGAGATGTACTGGTGATTCTACTGTTGTTAAGGTAGGAATGAGGAGATGTTTGCAGATGATCAGTAGGGTGATGACACTCCACCCACTTCAGTGCCAACACTTCTGCCTCCATCCCTATGACTTCAGTCTTAATCACAGGAGCACAACTGAGTCCAGTGCCATCAAAGTCAAGTTTTTGGAGCAGCCTTTGTACTTCCTCACCTACACAGAGAAGGAGATGGCTCAGTTTAAACCTTGAGATGCTGTGTCTTATAACAGTCTGGTATTATGGAAACTTAAAGAACAGAGCTAGAGGTAAAGGGCAATGGGGCTACAGAAGCAGGTAGGTAGGACTGGTTCATGGAGTCCCTGGGGCTTGCAGGGGCGGAGGAGTCTCAGACAATTTGAAGCAGGGATGTGACATGCTCAGATTTGTGTTTTAAAAAGATCACTCTGGTAAAAGTGTGGGTAATTACTTGAAAACGGCAAGACTGGAGGCAGAGACCTGAGGTTATCATAATTCCGTTAAGACATTAAAATTTGTAGAAAAAACAGGATTTCATCATTAGAAGAGAAAAAGGACAAACTGTGCAAGATGCTAGAGAGAATACCATCCCCTTGGAGAGTTCCACAGCTGAAATATCTTCTATGTGTGTTGCCTTCTTATTTGGCATTGAACATGCTAAAGAAATATGAGTTCACATTATATTCTGATTACAAAAACAATTGATACTCATTGTAAACATTTCAAACATTTCAGAAATATTTCATTTAGGAAGTAAAAGTCCTGCACAATCTACCCCTTACCCCTCACCCCGAGGTAACAGCTGTTGCTAGTAAAATACCTTTCTCACAATGGGAAATCCTGCTCTTACCAAAGGACTTGAAATGCCTTACAACCAGATCTCAAAAGGCAATGCAATGCTCAGATTCCCCAAAGAGTAAATGATGAAAGAGTATTCAGAGAAGGAACGCTATACAGAAATAACTGGGTGAAAAAGATTAAATGCTAAAGGAGGTAATTCCCAATTATATCTCCTGCTCAAGGGTTCACTTGCCTGAAGCTATCTAGGGTACTTGGCTAAGTGGGTGGCTAGTGTTCACTTCAGTGGAATAAATAAGCTGTAAAAGTTTACCTTCATTCTTGTTAACTGTTGATATGTTGCAATTTACTTTTGGAAAGAAAAAGTGTATTCCTGAGGCTAAAAAGGGTTTTCTATTCCTAGCAGGTGTGTTGACCTGGTAGATAACAATAGAAAATAATTAAGATCACAGGAATCTACCTCCAAAACCAAGAGTACACTGTACACGCAATATGTTAGCCAACCTGACAATAAATTATATTTTTAAAAAAGGGAAAATAATTCAGGATCTTTGTGCCCATGTGTACTTGTCAGATTGGGATATTAACACCTCCTGACTCCCTAGACAGGTAATGAACCAATTGGGTGATTTCTTCTTGGTCACTTGCTTTTGAAATGACAGGGGAAAAATCTAGATTTGAGGCCTTTTTAAGAAAAGAATTGTCCATTCTAGACAATTCTTGGAGAATTTCTTTAGAAAGAAAGCCTTTCTTGGAACCCATCCTGAGGTTTAACAATTTTTACCATCAGGAATCCTGAACTTTTTCAGGGCACCTGGCTGGCTCAGTTAGTTGAACCTCCAACTCTTGATTTTGGTTCAGGACATGATCTGAGGGTCATGGGATCGAGCCCTCAGTTGGGCTCTGTGCTGAGCATGGAGCCTTAAGATTCTCTCTGTGTTTCCCTCTGTCTCCTCTCCCTAACTCATGTGTGCTCTCTCTCTCTAAAATAAATAAATAAGTAAAAAGAAATAAAGTAATTAATTAATTAAATAAAGAAAATAAAAATAGAAAGAAAGAAAGGAAGGAAGGAAGAAAGAAAGAAAAAAATTCTGAACTCTTTCGATTGCTATAACAGAAACTTAATTCAGACAATCTTCTGTGAAAAAAGGAAGGTTACTGTTTCATTCCTCTAACACTTGACAAAGGTAGAGTTGGTTTCAGGTATTCAAACTTCTTTGGGAATTATAATTAGATTCGAGAAATTCTACTTCAGTACCTGCATGATGCTTGAGTGGAGGAGGCACATTCTTAGAAGTTGTGGAATGGTCATGTTTGGCCATATGCATGGTCAAAACATTGAGAGCTAGTCTTTGATGGCAGAGGATGCCAAAACAGCTGTGCAGAAAGAAATAGAAAGATGGTAAGGGGATGATGCTTTGCTGAAATACCTTTTCTTTGCACTAGTTTGATGTGAATTTCTCTTAGTTGCAACCCAAAGAATCATGACTGCTATGGATTGAATATTTGTGTCCCCTCAAATTTCATATGTTGAAGACTTTAATCCCCAATATGATGGTATTTGGAGGGGGAAGGCCTTTGAGAGATGATTAGATTTAAATGAGGTGATTGGGTGGAGCCCCCATGATGGGTTAATGCCCTTCTAAGCATTGGAAGAGATACTAGAACTCTCCTTCTCTGCCAGATGAAGAAGGAAACAAGAAGGCAGCTGTCTGCAAGTCAGGAAGAAAATCCTCACCAGGAGCCAAATCAGCGGGCACCTTGCTCTTGGACTTCCCAGCTTCCAAAACCGTGAGAGATAAACATCTGTTGTTTAAGCCACCTAGTCTAGGTATTTTGTTATGGTAACGTGAGCTGACTAGGACAATGACTAAGAAAACTACTAGAGAAAATTAGTAATAGCCTTTGTTGTATACTCTCTAAAAGATGTAGAGAAAACATCTATGCTTTGAGAGGGAAACCTCTCAAAGTTCATCAATTTCTAGTTGCCAAACCCAATGATTCTCATTCAATTTCAATTTCCATTCTTCTTTGCCATGTTGACTGTCCTTGCCTTCTTTTTGTTTTTTTAAGTTTGTTTATTTATTTATTTTGAGATAGAGGGAGCACAAGCAGGGGAGGGGCAGAGAGAGGGAGAGAGAGAATCCCAAGCGAGCTCCACGCTGTCAGTGCTGAGCCCAACTCAGGGCTCAATTTCACTGACCACAAGATCATGACCCGAGCCAAAATCAAGAGTCAGTTGCTTAACTGAGTCACCCAGGTGCCCCATCTGTCCTTGCCTTCTTGAATCTCTTCTACTTTGGCCTCTGTGACTGCCCCCATCCATGGATTCTCCTTTTACTTTTCTGACAGCTCTTTCTCTGTATCCTTCAGTCTTTTCTTTTCTCCACTTGCCCTATACAGGAGATCTCTGAGATTTGTTCTTGGACATCCTATCCTCTTGCTCTACCCACTTTGCTGAATAATTTTATTTACTCCCACAATTTTCTGTCTCACTCATAGGCTGTTCCTACGTATCATTTCCTCATTTATTATTCATAGCCTTGAAGTTTGCTGAGCTTTAGGTCCTGATTTTTACTGTCCTGGTGAATACCTCCACCTGCATAAGATGCAAAGACTATAAATATGTCCCAAACTGAACTTCTCCTTACCCTAATCTAGTCTCAAAACACTTTTTTAGTTACCAGTACCTCTAATACTGGCAATCCACACTCTCTTCCAGGCTCTAGCTCAGTTTTATAGGCTTCCTTCACCAACACCACTTCTCCTCTACCCCATTCCATTCTCACTTTCTTGTCTAAATCCTGCCTTGTCCAATATTCATTTTCCTCCTTTTGCTTTGTTGACTACTGCTTTCCAAGAACATGCCATACATTTTTATGCTTCCATGAGTTGCTTATGGTTTCATTCTCCTTGGAACGCTGTTTCCCCACTGTTACCTATCTAAATCCTACTCATCTTTCAAAATCCAACTCAAATGCTAATTCTAATTCTTCTATTAGCATGTGTGCCTCCTGACACACCTTGTCAAAACCAAGCATTCACCTCTTTGGGCTCCCACAGAACCACCAGAACAAGTACTATAATCCTTTTGGAGTTATTGTGAGTTATGTATTTTCTTTTCTCTCCTGGTAGAGTGTGATTTTTCTTGAGGGAAGGAAGCATCATAACAGTGCACTGCACAATTCAGATGCTCAATAACATTTGTCAAATTGAATCAGAGAAGAAAATAATTGAAAAAAATGAAGATATCTTTAATAAGAGGCAATGTTGTTTAAGAAAGACATTAATACTTTGGAGGACTATTCTCTTATATAAAGTCTTTAGTGTTAAAAAAATTGAGTGACAGGGGCACCTGGCTGTGTCAATCGGTAGAGCATGTGACTCTTGATCTTACGGTCGTGAGTTTAAGTCCCATATTGGTTGTAGAGCTTCCTTAACAAATAACAGTAGAGTGAGAGACAGGCAGTAGCACACAGGGCAGATGCCTTCTTAACTCTTCTTAGCAGGTGATTTTCATTTGGCCTTTACCCTGCAACCCAAGTGGGCCTTCCCTTTTTTGTTTGAATAAGCTGAGATTTCTTAAAATTCATATCTTGAGAGATTTTATTGTTTAAACAGAAGAGAGAACTCTGAACTCACACATTATCACATTATATGGTTTTGATATGTGGTGGGCTCCACATATATTAGTAATTGGCTTATGATGAAATCTAAACCTATCAGGACAGAAGAAGCAGTAGAACATATTAAGTGAAAGCTTGGCTCTGGAGCAGGACTGCCAGAGCCTGAATTAGGAAAATTAACTTCTCTGTGCCTCAGTTCCCTCTTGCATCCAGTGGAGATTGTAATGGACCTACTTCACAAGGTTATTATGAAGATTAGATGGGCTGATGTATGCAAAGTTCTTGAACAGGCTAGGCACATGGTAAGCATTCAGTAATTATTCTGTGTTATTATTATTTTCAATTACCACTTTAAACTGGGATGGCAAATCCCTGTCTCCTGTACCTTAATGACACCCCTGGAAGATTCTATGACTTGACTACTACAATTCAGTTCAATCTGGTTTCAAACATCAGTCTCATGATTGGTTCCAAGTTCTCTGCCTCACCCAATACAAGCTAGACTTACTGGCAGGAGGACACTGTTTGACTTTTTCAATCATCCTCCTGTTGTAGTGACCTAGAGGGTGCCTGGAGGGTGGGTGGCATTGGATCATGTTCTGGGGCACTGGGTCCCCTTCCCAGTTCTTGGGACTGGGTCAGGAAGAGAGATGAGACAGTCAGAGCTCTCCTTATATAGCTAGCTTCCTCTTGTTAGGAATGCATCCCTGAAACTCACTGCTGTGGTTCTGTTTTGTTCTGCTCCTGCTGTGGCCTCTGATGAAATGGTAGCCTCCACTGGATGGGTGCACACTGTTTAGTTTTACCCTAGGTACCTCTTTAGCGTTAGATTACTGAAGCACAGTTGATGCTGGAGAGAAGACTGGAAACGGTGCTTGATTTTGTTGTTTTATTGTTCTGACAAGAGGGACAGCTTACAATTAGAACACTCTTATTTCCCACGATGCCTGCTGAATAAGCCTCCAGGGAGGATGTATAATAAAGCTCAGTGTGGCTAAAGCAGATCACAGACCAGAAGCCCAGATGCTACTCAAAGGGTTTCTGGATCTCAAGTACCTTTATATTTTTATTTTAAAGCTTTTTTAAATGTTTATTTGACACAGAAAGAGAGAGAGAGAAAGAGAGAGAGAGTGAAAGGGGGAGGGGCAGAGAGAGAGAGGGGGACAGAGGATCCAAAGCCTGATCCTGGGCTCAAATTCATGAACCAGTAGACAATGACCTGAGCTGAAGTTGGATGCTCAACTGACTGAGCCATCCAGTTGCCCCATGGATCAATTACTTTAAAGAGAGTGATAACCCAAAAATAACATTTATTGAATATCTACTAAAGCTAGGTACTTATGCCTAAAGCTAGGTATACATTATCTATTGTATATGATAAGGATTACTAGTTCTATTTTATAGATGATGAAAGTGAAGGTAAGAGGAATGAAATCAATTGCCATTATTTTTGAGGGCCTTGCTCCTTACATAAAAATTTCCACACTGATCCAAAAAGATTTCAGAGAGGAGAGGTGTTTGAGTGGCTCAGTCAGTTAAGCCTCTGACTCTTGATTTCAGCTCAGTTCTTGATCTCACTTGTTCATGAGAGGGTTTGTGAGATGGAGCCCTGAGTTGGGGTCTGCGCTTGCTGTGGAGCCTGCTTGGGATTCTCTCTCCCTCTCCCTCTGCCCCTCTCCACTCACAGACTCAGTCTCTCTATCTCTAAAAAAAAAAAAAAAAAAAAAAAAAAAGATTTCAGAGAGGCAATATTACCAAAGTCATATTTTGGACACTTAGGATAAAGCTGTGATTGCTAATGTTAATTTTTTTAATGATGCAAATATACATATTTACTTGGTATTAATTCATCACAAGTATAAAGGCCATAAAATATCTTAATTTTTACCATTCTTATAGTATTTTCCCCCAGTATTTATTTATTTATTTATTTATTTATTTATTTATATTTAAAACTCCAGTATAATAAACATACAGTGTTATATTAGTTTCAGGTGTACAATATAGTGATTCAACAATTCTATACATTACTCAGTCCTCATCACAAAAGGTATGCTCTTAGTCCCCTTCACCTATATTGCACATCCCCCTATATTGCCTATCCCCACCTCTCCTCTGGTAACCATTAGTTTGTTCTCTATAGTTCAGAGTCTGTTTCTTGGCTCGTCTCTCTCTCTCTCTTTTTTTCCCCTTTGCGCATTTGTTTGTTTCTTAAATTCCACATATGAGTAAAACCCTATGGTATTTGTCTTTCTCTGACCGACTCATTTCACTTAACATTATACTCTCTAGCTCCATCCGATGCAGTTTTGGAGTGGTGGTGGAGTCTGGAGCCTATGGCCAAGAAAAAATTCTTGAGACATCTTTGGAGCAAAAGGTGATTTTATTAAAGCATGGGGACAGGACCCGTGGGCAGGAAGAGCTACACTGGGATTGTGAAGAGGGACTGGTTATATATATACCTTGGAGTTGGAAGAGGTAAAGGCCAAAGGGAGATTTCCACAAGGACTTTGATATGCTAAAGATGACTCATAAGATACTGGAGGCCTAGCTATTGTCAAGCTAAGGTTGTTTTTCCCTCTAGCCAATCATTAACATTAAGATAGTTGGGAGTTTCTGGAGAAATGGTATATTCCTCCTGCCTCAAGTATTAGCCAATGGGCTGCAGGTTATAAAGGAATTTAATTGTATCTACCATTTCCGTCTTGTCTTTGTTCCTCACATCACTATGGAAGGGATGGTGATGATAGGGCTCCAGGAAGCGGAGTCTATGGGTTTCTAGAGACTAGGCTATTGATAAGATTGCCTTTTTTTCTGGTGATTTACAAGGACATTTATAAACTGATGGAGACAGGAATATCACACATACCCCACCTGAGGGAGGAGGGTTTTGCGGGGTGTCAGCTTGATTTATGGTCCCTCATCACATTTACATCATTGAAAATGGCAAGATTTCATTCCTTTTTTATGCTAAGTAATATTCTAATATATATATATACATATATATATATATTAGAAGTAAAATATATATATATATATTAGAAGTATTACTTCTAATATATATATATATATTTTACTTCTAATATATATATGTATATATATATATATATATTACTTCTTTATTCATCTAAAGATGGACATTTGGGATGCTTCCATATCTTGGCTATTGTATAATGCTGCTATAAACAAAAGGGGTACATATGTCTTTTTTTTTTTTAATTTACATCCAAATTAGTTAGCATATAGTGCAACAATGATTTCAGGAGTAGATGCCTTAGTGCCCCTTACCCATTTAGCCCATTCCCCGCCCTTGCACAACCCCTCCAGTAACCCTCAGTTTGTTCTCCATATTTATGTTTTTGTATTCTCTGGGTAACTACCCAGTAAGTGGAATGACTGGATCATATGGTAATTCCATTTAATTTTTTGAGGAACCTTCATATTGTTTTCCACAGTGGCTGCACCAGTTTGCATTCCCACCAATAGTGCACAAGGGTTCTTTTTTCTTCACACTCTCACCAACACTTGTTGGTTCATATCCATCTTTATAGTCTTTTCACCACAGAGAACTAAAGAAAAGGATGATCTTATTGATACTAGTTCAATTGCCCCCCCGCTTTTTTTCTTTTCTGGTGGGCACTTTTTCTATACTATTTTTTTTTTAATTTTTTTTAACATTTTTTAATTTATTTTTGAGACAGGCAGAGACAGAGCATGAACAGGGAGGGTCAGAGACACAGAATCTGAAACAGGCTCCAGGCTCTGAGCTGTCAGCACAGAGCCCGACGCGGGGCTCGAACTCACGGACCGCGAGATCATGACCTGAGTGGAAGTCGGCCGCCCAACCAACTGAGCCACCCAGGCGCCCCTTTCTATCCTTTTAAAATGTGTCTTCTCAGGGCGCCTGGGTGGCTCAGTTGGTTAAACGTCCAACTTTGGCTCAAATCGTGATCTCATGGTTTGTGGATTTGAGCCCTGCATTAGGCTCTGTGCTAACAGCTCAGGGCCTGCTTGGGATTCTCTCTCCCTCTCTCTCTCTGCTCTCTCTCTCTCTCTCTCTCAAAATAAATAAACTTTATTTTTAAGATTTATTTTTTTTTTAATTTTTTTTTTTTTTAACGTTTATTTATTTTTGAAACAGAGAGAGACACAGCATGAGCAGGGGAGGGACAGAGAGAGAGGAAGACACAGAATCTGAAACAGGCTCCAGGCTCTGAGCTGTCAGCACAGAGCCTGACGCGGGGCTTGAACTCACGGACCGTGAGATCATGACCTGAGCTGAAGTCGGCGGCTTAACCGACTGAGCCACCCAGGTGCCCCAAAATAAATAAACTTTAAAAAAAGTTTTACTGAAAACTATAGAAAGCTTATGAAAGAAATTGAAGAAGACACAAAAAATGGAAAAACATTCCATGCTCATGGATTGGAAGAACAAATATTGTTAAAATGTTGATATTGCCCAAAGCAATCTACATATTCAATGCAATCCCTATCAAAATAACACCAGCATTCTTCACAGAGCTAGAACAAACAATCCTAAAGTTTGTATGGAACCAGAAAAATGACCCCAAAGAGCCAACGCAATCCTGAAAAAGAAAACCAAAGCTGAAGAAGGCATAACAATTCTGGACTTCAAGCTGTATTACAAAGCTGTAATCATCAAGACAGTATGGTACTGACACAAGAACAGACACTCAGATCAATGGAACAGAATAGAGAACCCAGAAATGGACCCCAAAAGGTATGGTCAACTAATCTTTGACAAAGCAGGAAAGAATATCCAATGGAATAAAGACAGTCTCTTCAGCAAGTGGTACTGGGAAAACTGGACAGCGACACGCAGAAAACTGAACCTGGACCACTTTCTTACACCATACACAAAAATAAACTCAAAATGGTTGAAAGACTGAAACGTAAAGACAAGAAGCCATCAAAATCCTCGAGAAGAAAGCAGGCAAAAACCTCTTTGACCTTGGCCGCAGCAACTTCTTCTTACTCAACGTGTCTCCAGAGGCAAGGGAAACAAAAGCAAAAATGAACATTGGGACCTCACCAAAATAAAAAGCTTCTGCACAGCGAAGGAAACAATCAGCAAAACTAAAAGGCAACTGGCAGATGGGAGAAGATATCTGTAAATGACATATCAGATAAAGGGTTAGTACCCAAAATCTATAAAAACGTATCAAACTCAATACCCAGAAAACAAATAATCCACTGAAAAAATGGGCAGAAGACATGAATAGACACTTTTCCAAAGAAGACATCCGGATAGCTAACAAACACGTGAAAAAATGCTCAACATCACTTATTATCAGGGAAATACAAATCAAAACCACAATGAGATAGCACCTCACACCTGTCAGAATGGCTAAAATTAACAAGTCAGGCAACAACAGATGTTGGCAAGGATGGGAAAAAAGAGGAACCCTTTTGCATTGCTGGTGGGAATGCAAACTGGTGCAGCCACTCTGATAAACAGTATAGAGTTTCCTCAAAAAATTAAAAATCAAATTACCCCATGACCCAGCAACTGCACCACTAAGTATTTATCCAAAGAATACAGGTGTGCTGTTTTGAAGCACATGCACCCCAATGTTTATAGCAGTGCTATTGACAATAGCCAAAGTATAATGGAATATTAGTCGGCGATCAACAAGAATGAAATCTTGCCACTTACAACAACATGAATGGAATTAGAGTGTATTATGCTAAGTGAAATTAGTCAGTCAGAGAAAGAGAAATATATGAATTCACTCATGTGGAATTTAAGATACAAAACAGATGAACATAAAGGAAGGGAAGCAAAAATAATATAAAAACAGGGAGGGGGCAAAACATAAAAAATAATATAACATAAACATAGAGAACAAACTGAGGGTTGCTGGAGGGATTGTGGGTTGGGGGATGAGCTAAATGGGCAAGGGGCATTAAGGAGGATGAACACTGGGTGTTATATGTAGGGAATGAATCACTGGATTCTACTCCTGAAATCATTATTGCACTGTATGCTAACAAACTCAGATGTAAATTTTAAAAAGTTTTACAATGTGTCTTCTCCATACATGTGTAATCTCTTCATCTTAGTTGAGCAAACTTTTTCATTATTAATTTGCATGTTCCATTGAATAACAGTATGTTTTAGGGAGACTCTTGCAAGAGCTAATGAGGAAAACATGTATAATGGTTTCTAAGATTTGCTAATGGTTTTTGATTTCCTCTGATCTCAGATCCAAGTGGTGAAACTAGCATTCTGTGTTTTATACACTCATACCATGTAAAGAAACTGGGGCCAAGAGCACAGTTAGAAGTTGGCAATGGACACAATAATCCCAATTCATTTCTTTTACTTTTTGGCAAGAAGATAATTCACTGAAAATTAAAAATTTTTCTTTTTAAATCTTTAAATAAATCACCCTTCCAAAGCTCTTTCTCTTAGTCACTTGCTTGCCATCTGTGAACCACCACCAATTCAATTATAAATAAATATTTATAAAAATCCTGCTGTGTACCAAGCAGTGCTGGAATACTGTGGTCACCAAGGGAGACAAGGTGCTTGCTTTCATGGTGCTTAGGTCTTACCTAGGGAAACGGACAATAATCAGATCAATAATAAAATTTCAGATGACGTGACATGAGGACAACAAGACTAAGTGTCATGAAGCAGAGTGATGAGAAGAGGGTAATAGCAAGTATGATAGTCAGGAAGGACCGACATTTGACTGAAACCTGAATGACGAGGAGGCAGCACCTCAAAGATTTGGGAAAAGAGCCTCTCCAGCCAAGGAACTAGCAGGCACAAGGGCCTGGGAATTATTTGGCAATTTTAATGTTTTGGATACTGAGAGTATGAGTCCTCTCTTCATTCCCCCCAACCCTCACTGACAGAACCTGACGGCAAGTACAGTGTAAGATTGAAAGATTGTGTTTAACTTCTGGAAGTTAAAAGGCCTGTAGGGAATATGCAGAAGTCAAGAAGAAAATAAAGGTGAACTGAAGCCCAAATTGTAGTCCAGGCCTACTAAGAAGCTTTCCTATAATGAAGGTAAATTCTACAATTTGATTCCATTTTATTGATTCAATGATGTTATTGACTAGCAAAGAATCCACCCTAAATCACTCTTCTGTGCTCATTGCATCACTTTATTTATAACTAAATGTTTCCTGAAATAAAGTAGAAAACAACTGCTTTGCTCTCCGTATTTATGCTCCTCAACAGAGATCCCATAGTAGACTTTCTTATATTTGTGGTAAACTACTTTTAACCGTGCATCAAGGCAATAAAAATAGTTTTCATATGATTATGCCTTTGGAAATCTGGCACAAAATGTGATTTCACTTAGTGAGTGTGGTGTGACAGCTGTAAATTGCCACATTCCAGCTTAATGCTTCAATATTGTATTTTCAGTGTGGCTGAGTTGCTGGTTTTTTCTGGCTTTGATTGCATTTTCCACAGAGAAGCTGGCACTCAGACAAATCCCCTGAGACACCCTCACAAAGAGATGCTGACAGATCTCTGTCTCCCAGAGGTTCTAACTGGGCAGTGTTCCATCCAGACATGCTGGGCATGAGCCTGGGTTATCTGTGTCTGTTGGCCTATGGGAGGGTCTTCTCATTTTGTTTTGCCAACATCCAAGAGATATAGAGAGCCCCTTGGGATGGGAGTTCTGTCCTGGGGCCAACATGCTCTGGTAAGAAGGCACTGGACCAGTTTAATAGGGCAAAGAGTCTTATTCAAAGAAGCCAGAAGTATTTGAAGAATCAAATTTGTCTACCCAGTATGTGGGTGGGTCATTGACTAAGTGCTTAATAAATAATTGGTAGAGTGTTCAGGCATTCTCCTCAATACTAGTGATGTATAGCTGAATACCTAATTCAAAGAACTCACCCTAACTTGTTTGGGGAAGTAGCCTGTAGTGGCCAACCCTTTTTTGGCTGCCCCTTCCCAACCCTAAGACTGCTTATAACCCATTCAATGAATTTTCAAGTAGTTATTATCAAGTACTTCTTATGGGCCAGGGACTGTGGTCTGCCTAAGATGTGCAGAAATGAGCAAGACAGATTTTTCTAGGATTAGTATTGTACACACCAAAATGTTATAATGGTTATCTTAAGGGGGTAGAATTAGATGGAGACATGGTGAAGGACACTTAATTTTTCATTTTGAACTTTACTATTTGAACTTTTTGTGACAAGCTGTTGGCCATGATACTTTTGTGTATCTCGACAAAAATCTTCCCTGGGTGCCTGGATGGCTTAGTTGGTTAAGTGTTGGACTTCGGCTCAGGTCATGATCTCACAGTTCGTGAGTTCAAGCCCCATATTGGGCTTTGTACTGTCAGTGCTTCAGATCCTCTGTTTCCCTCTCTCTCTGTCCCTCCTCCTCCTCCTCTCTCTCTCTCTCTCAAAAATAAATAAACATATTTTAAAAAGTCTTCTGAGCAACTGTTTGTGTCACTCTTCTGAGCTTTGAGAACACAGCAATGAATGAAACAGAAAAAGTGCCCTGCCCTCACAGAACTTCCATTCCAACTGGAAAAGCACCACAAAACAAAACAAAATAGTCCATACAAGTATGCCATATAATGATGATCAATGACATGTCCTATGGAAAAAATAAATACTTTTTAAAAATAAAAGAGTTAATCTGATTTGTTCAGATACTCTTGACTCTTTGGAGACCAGGATTCTTCACTGGCCTGGGCAAATAGCATTGACGGAAGTGGGCCAGAAGGCCAACCCTCAAAGCCTTGAACCATTTGGACTCATTCTGCACTCTTTCCAGCCAGCATAAATGAAAAGGCAGTCTGAGCTGCCTACATTCTTTGGGCATAAGAGTGATGTCAGTCCAGAGAGTCTGACCTGGCTAGTTGCTCTTGATTGGAGCCCAGGCCTTTCCCCACCCAGTCTGGGGACAGAACTCACTGCTGTGCCAGTATTTGAAGGTACTGACCCTGCCTACCCCACATTCATTGCCTGCTTCTTCTTTCCAACTTCACCAGCTGGTTTCCAGGGACCTGATCCTGCTGGCTTTTGGCCTGCCCTGTCTGACAGCTGGACTTAAAAATTAGTTCTAAATGCCTGAGTCCAGCCACTACATTCCAATCTATTTTTAGGACCAATCCTCCTTCTTTGGCTCCCTGAGAAACCACTCTTCTTTTTCTGTTTCTTAAACTACTTCCATTCCCAGCTCAGACTGAGGTCTCCTCACCTGGGAATGCAAAGGTTAGGGTTTCCAGTTCCCGCTTACCAGCCAAGGAGAAGATGCTGTTTTCACTCAATTTCTCTAGTCTGAGAAGAGGTAAGACTTGATATGATAGTAAGTTAAAGAAAGACAGCCAAAATTGTATGCATATGGACATTACAAACATTTAAAAATTATTTTTATTTTAATCATGAAAGTGACACAAGCGTATTGCAAAAACTTCAGAGAATACAGTAAGAATAATTTATATTTTAATTATTATTTTCTTCTTGATCTGTTCTTGTGCTCAGAAATTTGTTGTTATTGGTTAAATATATTATTCGTGCACACAGGATAAAATTCAAGTAGTAAAACATCACTGTTCCCCTGCCATCCGGTTCTTCTCCTGAAGAGAATTGTTCATAATATTCTTTTATAATCCTTTTTATTTCTGTAAAATCTGTAGTGATGTTCTACTTTCTTTCCTGATTTTGGTAATGTGGTTTTTCTCACTTTATATTTCAGTCAACCTAGGTAAAGATTTGTCGATTTTGTTGATCTTTTTTAAAGAACCAGCTTTTGGTGTTGTTGATTTTCTTCATGTTGTTTTTCTATTCTCTTGTTTTTGCCTCCACGCCATTGTTCTCTTTCTACTGCTGGCTGTGGACTCAGTTTGCTCTTCTTTTTCTAGTTCCTTAAGGTGTAAAATCAGGTTGTTAATTGACTTTGCCACTCTTTCTAATATACATGTGTATGTATTATTTTTATTTTATTTTAATTATTCTACAGTATAATTGAGTTTTTGCAATGCTGTTTTATGAATTTTAGCAAATAAACAGATTTACATAACTAATGTCACAATCAGGATACAGAAGATCTACTTATTTTGTTAGTTACTGAGAAATGAATTGCAAAATCTTCAACTATAATTGTGATTTGTGCATTTATTTCTTTCATAATTGTTACCAGCAGTTGTTGATATGATATATAAAGTTACTTTCTCCTTTTGTAATTAATCATATTTTATGGTGTATTGAAACTATGTAAATATTATATTTTCATCAAAATTTTAATTTATTCATTGATTTTAAATTTTTATTTATTTTTTATTTCATTTTAGAGAGAAAAAGCACATGAGTGGGGGAGAGGAGCACAGGGAGAGAGGGGGTGGGGGGAGAGAAATCTTAAGCAGGCCCCAAGCTCAGAGCAGGGTCAGGCTTAATTCTATGACCCTGGAATTATGACCTGGAATTATGAGCTGAAATCAAGAGTAAGACACTCAACCGATGGAGCCACCTACATGCCCCTGATTTTTTATTAATATAAACTCATAATTTCATATTTTATCCGATGGGCTATAGTCTGTTAAAAATATCATTATTTATTTTGCAGCTCACATTACATGCGATTTCATCACTAGAGCTTCTTCAAGCTTGCTCGAGTCCCTTTGATATGTCCCTGTCATTCTTTGAGCACTTCCTTGTTTCTTGCACAAGATGTTCCAGTCTCACTTGTATTTTTCCATGCCCCAAACTTGCAATCAGCCATTTCTCCAAGAAATGGAGAATGTTATTTAAAACCAAGTTCTTGACACTAAGTATATTGATTGTTTTTGGGTGTCATTGTCCCCAAGCTCTTTCATTTTTTATTTTTATTTTTTTTTAAGTAAACTCTATGCCCAGTGTGGGAGTCAAACTCATGACCCTGAGATCAAAAATCACATGCTCTAGGGGTGCCTGGGTGGCTCAGTCGGTTGGGCGTCCGACTTTAGAGGTCATGATCTCACCGTCCGTGGGTTCGAGCCCTGCATCAGGTTCTGTGCTGACAGCTCGGAGCCTGGAACCTACTTTGGATTCTGTGTCTCCCTCTCTCTCTGCCTCTCCCCTGCTCAAGCTCTGTCTCTGTCTCTCTCAAAAATAAATAAATATTTTTTAAAAATTTAAAAAAAATCACATGCTCTACCATCTGAGTGAGCCACGCACTCCTACCCCCAGGCCCTTTTAGTAGACACACTTATTTATATTTATATTCATTCCTACATCGATCCATCATCTATTGATCTACCTATCATCTATCCATGTACTGAAAACTATGATTTTGCACCAATACCTCCAATTTCAATACACATCACGGGTTTCATTCCACTTTTCTACCTTTCCATGTTTCTAACTCTAATACTGGTAAGAAAATCCAGGCTTCTATTATTCCTAATACTATTACTTATTTTTTATCGATCTACTAGTCTGTAACCAATCTCTTATTCCTGTACCCCTCTCTCTCCTGTGTAGATGCCCACCTTATCCCACTTGAACTCCAACAGACACCTTGCACCAGGTTGCCCTACATGGAGGCACTTTCACCCAGTTTTGCCTCTGACTTCTTGTGCCATCATTGCCTCCTGTGGGGACACTCTCCTCATCCTCCTTTGGCATTGAAAACCTGGTTTGAGCTGCTCCTTCTGAGGGATACCCTTGTCACCTGGTGAGCAGAGAAGAGTTAATATAGCAGACCTGAGACTGCTCTCCATAGAAGAGCCTGCTTGAAAGGTTGGCCTGTGGCTAGCATCTGGTAACTTGGATTTCAGGAGGGTTTCAGCATTCCCGTGAGAAGGGTGGCTCACTGTGTCCCAACTGTTTGTATAAATAACATGCTTTATACTGAACAAACTGCTTTCCTTGTGGGTATCTGGGATTCTGGCTAGGCATAGAGTGCCTATATGACCAACTTCCAACAAAAACTTTGGGCCCTGAGTCTCTAATAGGCTTCCCTGGTAGACAACATTTCATACATGTTGTCACAATTTGTTGCTGGAGGAATTAAGCATGTTCTGTATGACTCCACTGGGAGAGAGAACCCTCAGAAACTTGTATCTAGTGGATACAAGATATCCTCTGGACTTTACCTCATGTACCTTTCCTTTTGCTGATTTTGGTTTGTATCATTTTGCTGTAATAAATCCTAGCAATGAGTATGACTATGTGCTGGGTCCTAGTTAATCATTGAACCTGGGGGTAGTCTTGGGGACCTCTGTCAAACCTGGCTTGGGTTCTGAAAACTTGGAATGGGCTGCCTCTCTTCACTTGCCTGGGTTTTAAGCTTCTATGCCAAACCAGCCTCCTCATTCTGTCTGGGCTCTGACACCCTATGCCAGCCCACCCCACTTCAGGGACACTGTCCTCACACCATTTGTTTCCAGTGATTTTAGCTATTGTGATTATAGCTGCTACGAATATTTGTGTATAACTCTTTTTGTGGACACTTATTTTCAGTCTTGATGGGTGAATACTTAAGAGTGGCATTGAGGGGTCATAAGGTAGGTGTTTATTTAGTTTTATAAGAAGTTGCCAAACCTTGTTCCAAAGTGGGGCTGTACCATTTAAAACTCCCACCAATAATGTATGATTACCAATTATCTTATAAAAATTACATGAGGAAAAGTTCTTTTATAGTTACCTGTGTTTTAGCATTTGGGGCACTCTTCATTCCTCTGTAGATCTGCATTTCCTTCTATATAGAAGGAAAATTATATATATATATAAATATAAATATATACATACATGTATATAAATATATACATACATATATATTTATATATATATAATTATTTTTGAGAGAGAGAGTGAGCAGAGGAGTGGCAGAGGGAGCGAGAGAATCTTAAGCAGGCTTCATGCTCAGCAGGGAGACTGACATAGGGCTTAATCCCACAACCCTGGGATCATGACCTGAGCCAAAATCGAGAGTCAGATGCTCAACTGACTGAGCTAGGTCAGCTAGGTCAGGTGCCCCTCCCACAACATTTCTTATGTTCCAAGTCTGCTGATGACAAATCTTTCATCTTTTGTTAAACTGAAATATCCTTATTTTACCTTTATATTTTAAGATATTTCTGCTGCATTTAAAATTCTCAGTTCACAGTTTTGTTTTCTGTAAGCACTTTAAAGAAGTCATTCCATTTTCTTCTTATTTGCGTTATGTTTTATAAGAAGTCCACATTTGTTTTTATTGCTGTTCCCCTGAATGAAATGTGTCTTTTCCCCCAAGTCCCCTCTGGCTGTTCCAAAGATTTTCTTTTTATCTTTGACTGTCAGTATCAATATGATATACCTAACTATGTTTTTCTTTATGTTTATCCTGCTTGGGGTTCAATGAATTTTTTGATCTTTGGCCTTATTATTTTTTTTTTCAACAAATCTGTAAAAACATTGGCCATTATTTCTTAAAGTACTTCAGATACTTTAATTCTTTCCTCTCTCTTTCTGAAGTTCTAATTAGTTCTATGTTAGACTCAGCCTTTTTCTTTCTGTGCTACTTTTTGACAGATTCTTTTGCCCTGTCTTCAGGGTCACTGACTGGTCTTTTGTTCACTGTGTCTGGTCTGATGTTAAATTCATCTAGTGAATTTTTAATATCAGATATTGTATTTTTTAATTCCAGAATTTTTATTTGGTTCTGTTTTATGGGTTACATTTCTTAATGACCTCTGCAATCAGACAGCACAAAGAAATAAAAGGCATCCAAATCGGCCAGGAGGAGGTCAAACTTTCACTCTTCGCAGATGACAAGATACTCTATATGGAGAACCCAAAAGATCCCACCAAAAAACTGCTAGAACTGATTCATGAATTCAGCAAAGTTGCAGGATATAAAATCAATGCACAGAAATCGGTTGCATTCCTATACACTAACAATGAAGCAACAGAAAGAGAAATCAAGGAATTGATCCCATTTACAATTGTACCAAAACCCATAAAATACCTAGATATAAATCTAACCAAAGAGGTGACAAATCTATACACTGAAAACTATAGAAAGCTTATGAAAGAAATTGAAGAAGACACACACACACACACACAAAAGGAAAAAGATTACATACTCCTGGATAGGAAGAACAAATATTGTTAAAATGTTGATATTGCCCAAAGCAATCTACACATTCAATGCAATCCCTATCAAAATAACACCAGCATTCTTCACAGAGCTAGAACAAACAATCCTAAAGTTTGTATGGAACCAGAAAAATGACCCCAAAGAGCCAACGCAATCCTGAAAAAGAAAACCAAAGCTGAAGAAGGCATAACAATTCTGGACTTCAAGCTGTATTACAAAGCTGTAATCATCAAGACAGTATGGAACTGACACAAGAACAGACACTCAGATCAATGGAACAGAATAGAGAACCCAGAAATGGACCCCAAAAGGTATGGTCAACTAATCTTTGACAAAGCAGGAAAGAATATCCAATGGAATAAAGACAGTCTCTTCAGCAAGTGGTACTGGGAAAACTGGACAGCGACATGCAGAAAACTGAACCTGGACCACTTTCTTACACCATATACAAAAATAAACTCAAAATGGTTGAAAGACTGAAACGTAAGACAAGAAGCCATCAAAATCCTCGAGAAGAAAGCAGGCAAAAACCTCTTTGACCTTGGCCGCAGCAACTTCTTACTCAACGTGTCTCCAGAAGCAAAGGAAACAAAAGCAAAAATGAACTATTGGAACCTCACCAAAATAAAAAGCTTCTGCACAGCGAAGGAAACAATCAGCAAAACTAAAAGGCAACTGGCAGATGGGAGAAGATATTTGTAAATGACATATCAGATAAAGGGTTAGTACCCAAAATCTATAAAAACGTATCAAACTCAATACCCAGAAAACAAATAATCCACTGAAAAAATGGGCAGAAGACATGAATAGACACTTTTCCAAAGAAGACATCCGGATGGCTAACAAACACGTGAAAAAATGCTCAACATCACTCAGGAAAATACAAATCAAAATCAAAAAGAGAAACCACCTCACACCTGTCAGAATGGCTAATATTAACAAGTCAGGCAACAACAGGTGTTGGTGAGGATGCGGAGAAAGAGGATCTCTTTTGCACTGCTGGTGGGAATGTAAACTGGTGCAGCCACTCTGGAAAACAGTATGGAGATTCCTCAAAAAACTAAAAACAGAAATACCCTATGACCCAGCAATTGCACCACTAGATATTTATCCAAAGGATACAGGTATTCTGTTTTGAAGGGGCACATGCACCATCGACAATAGCCAAAGTATGGAAAGAGTGCAAATTTCCATCGATGGATGAATGGATAAAAAAGATGTGGTATTATATACAATGGAGTATTACTGGGCAAACAAAAAGAGTGAAATCTTGCCATTTGCAACTACATGGATGGAACTAGAGGGTATTACAGTAAGTGAAATTAGCCAGATAAAGACAAATATCATATGAGTTCACTCATATGAGGACTTTAAAGTACAAAACGGACGAACATAAGGGAAAGTAAGCAAAAATAATATAAAAACAGGGAGGGGGACAAAACATAAGAGACTCTTAAATATGGAGAACAAACAGAGGGTTACTGGAGGGGTTGTTGGGGGGGGGGGGATAGGCTAAATGGGAAAGGGGCATTAAGGAATCTACTCCTGAAATCATTGTTACACTATATGCTAACTAACTTGGATGTAAATTAAAAAATAAATAATTAAAAAAAATAATTTCTTACCTTGTCTTTCTGCTGCTATTGGGACACTCCTCAATTCTATCACCGAGAAGTCAGAATAAGCTTTGTAAATACTAATCTTAATATGTCCCTTTCCAGTTAAAAGTTCTTCAATGACTTCAGGTATCTTTGAGCATTAAGTTCATACTTCCAGCACTTTGTGACAAGTCCTTTGTCTTCTCTCTCTCATCTCATTTCTTTCCATTCTCCCACTCTTTGCTTGCACTTATTTGTCAGAGATTAGTAGTAGCTTCCAGCTTTTGCAAGTTTCCTTCTGCTTTCTTTTGCTAATTCCTACCCGTCCTTTATTTATATTTAGAGAGAGAACAAGCTTGTGAGCAGGAGAAGAGGGGAAGAAGGAGAGAGAGAATCTTTTTTTTTTTTTTTAAATTTTTTTTTTAACGTTTATTTATTTTTGAGACAGATAGAGACAGAGCATGAACGGGGGAGGGTCAGAGAGAGGGAGACACAGAATCGGAAACAGGATCCAGGCTCCGAGCTGTCAGCACAGAGCCCGATGCGGGGCTTGAACTCACGGACCGTAAGATCATGACCTGAGCTGAAGTCGGCCACTTAACCGACTGAGCCACCCAGGCACCCCGAGAGAGAATCTTAAGTAGACTCCATGCAGGGGTTTTATCTGGCACCCTGAGGTCATGACTTGAGCTGAAATCAAGAGTTGAACACTCAACTGACTGAGCCGCCTAGGCACCCTTCCTATTCGTCCTTTAAATCAGCTTAATATTCATTCTACCTAGGAGACCTTCACTGCAACCCACTCTAATTTAGCTACCCCTCTTCTGCTAGTGCATTCTATGTACCTCTCAGTCAGTGTTATCACACGGCATTAATGAGGTTGTTCATCTTTTCCTAATTTGTTGGCTATTTAACTTTTTCTTCTGAGAATTGACTATTCATATCCTTTGCTTTTCTGTTGAGTTGTGCTTTTGTTATTAATTTGTAGTAATTATTTAATTTTTAAATTAATCTCTGCACCTAATATGGGACTTGAACTCACGACCCCAAGATTGAGTCATATGCTCCATGGATTGAGCCAGAGAGGCACCCCCCCCCCCCAATTTGTAGTAATTCTTTTTTACGTGGCAATATTTTTTCTCAGTCTATTCCTGGGTTTTGGGTTTTTTTTTTTTCTTTTGGTGCTTTTGTTATACTTTTAACTTTTTTATGCAATAAAATATATCAAATGCTAAAAAATCGTTGTATCTTACTGAAGACTCTCTATCCTGGGATGCCTGGCTGGCTCAGTGGGTGAAGCATGTGTGACCCCCAAGTTGGGCATAAAGATTACATCACAAAAATAAATAAAAATACAGAAACAAAACAAAAATACTTTATCCTAAAAATATAAATTTACTTTCTTAAGTATTTTATATTTTTGTTTTTTATACTTCTTTGAATTTTTGTCTTTTCTTTTTTTTAAAGTTTTTTATTTTGAAAGAGTGCGCTAGTGTGGGCACACAAGTAGGACAGGGCCAGAGAGAAGAAGAGAGAAGCCCAAGCAGGCTCTGCACTGGGGGCTTGATCCCACCAACCATGAGATCATGACTTGAGCTGAAATCAAGAGTCAGTCGCTTAACCCATGTGCCCCACTTTTTTGAATTTTTGAATAAGCATTTTCCACATTATTAACCTCTTCATAAATATAATTTTCTATGGTTGAACATTTATTCAGCGAATTTATTGAATGCCCACTTAGATGCTGGCACTCTGTCAGCTGCTGGGGGATACAATGGTGAACAAAAAGACAAGGCCCTTACATTGTAGAGGTGGCAGACAATGAACAAGTAAACAAATAATCCAAATAATAATTGCTTTTAATGACGATCATGAAGGAAATAAAATGGGGAGCTACCTCCTAGAGTGGTCATTGAAGGTCTTTAAAAACATTTTTTTTTTAAACGTGTATTTATTTTTGAGAGACAGAATGCGAGTGGGTTAGGGGCAGAGAGAGAGGGAGACACAGAACCAGAAGCAGGCTCCAGGCTCTGAGCTGTCAGCAGAGTCCCACGCAGAGCTCAAACTCACGAGCTGTGAGATCATGACCTGAGCCCAAGTCTGACGTTCAACCGACTGAGCCACCCAGGTGCCTCTGAAGGTGTTAATGCAAGTAGGCAGAGGTTGTGTACATAAAAGTTCCCTTCGATAAGCTCCCATAATTTAGTCAACTATTGTTTAGCGTTGGGTTTTTAGGTTGCTTCCACATTTACCATTATACTAATAAATAATGCTGTTAGGAATAACTCCCTGTGTATCCTTACTTCCATGAAATAGTTTCTTAGAAATATAATTACTGGATAGGAAGAGTATTTTATACAGACTGCCAAGTTGCTCTCAAGAGGAAATTCCAATACACTCACCAATAAGCTGAACACTGTTCTGAGATTTAAGTGTGGAAAAAGTTAACAGTCAACAACGGCACGTTTGGGCTCAGTGAAAGAAAAAGCTAAATGAGGTGACCTGGGTTTGCTAGTGAGGGGCGACAGGGTGAGGCAATGGGAAAGCTTCTAAACCCTTTTCTGCCATCCTGTGACCTTCACAGGTTATAGCTCCTCTCTGATCCTTAACTTTCCTTAAACTCGATCGGTTCGGATCAGGCTTTGTATTTTTCAACATTTTCAGACGAAACATCTAGACCCGACAGAGTGAAGACAGCCGCTTGGAGAATTGGTGAAGTCAGTACGCTGAATCACCATTCGCTGCGAAACGCCAACTAATCACTCGCGGGCACTTCCGGCGGCCGGGACAAAGGGTTTGAAGTTTCAAGGACCGCACTTCCGGATAATTAAAGCTGCGCATTAGATGCCTCTTGTCCTCGAGCTACAACCGATTCCGGGACTGCGACTGCGCATGCTCCATACAGTCGTGAGCAGGGGCGGGGCAGTGAACGGGGTGGGCCAGGGCCCTGACTTGTCTCGCGGTTACTGGGCGAGCGTGAGCGCGCGAGGCACGGGGGTGGCGCGGGGCGGAGCCTACTCCGAGTGGGCGCTGTAGGTTTCAGCAGAGCGTCGCTGTGCTCTCCGGGTTGAGGTCGTCTCAGGTGAGGTGGTCGCGCCGGAAGTGGCTGCGGCTGTGGCCCCTGGTGTAAGAAGCCTGAGGCGGAGGTGTTGTTAAGCGGGGGCGGCATTACTTCTCTTCCTTCACCTTCCCTGCAGCAGCCATGGCGAAAGGCAGAGTCGCCGAAAGATCGCAGACGGGGGCACTCCACACGACCCCTGTGGGGGACAGGGCAGCGGGGACGCGCGGTCTCATGACGCCAGGCAGCGGAGACTACTTGAAGGGTGAGTAGAACCGGAATCAGAGCTGGGGTTGGCCCAAAGGGGGTAGTGTGCCGGAGGGGCTTCGGAGTAGAAAGGACCCCGGTCTGTCCCAGGGATTTTCGAGGGGGCCTGCTTGGCACCCAGGGGCGCGGGAGCAGAGAGGGTTAGGGACCTGGGCTTGCTTGGGCCGCTGCCCACCTCAAGGCCAGACACTTAGGAGGTGGCTCGTAAATGCTGTTGTAGTTGAATTCAATTAAAAGAAGTGATGACACTGGCTTGTTTGAAGCTCAGGGAGGTTGTAAGCTTCATAATATTGAAGCTAGACAGAGCTGGAAGGAACTTCAAGACTCTTGCTTTATTTTCACTGATGAGGAAACTGAGGCCCAGAGTGGATATGGAACTTGCATAAAGTCACAAGATTAGTCAAGTAGTAGTTAAGAGCAAGGATTTAACTATGTCCAGGTGCCACTTCCAAGTGGCCTGCTCAACCACTTATGACTTTGGACTTGTTATCTTTAAAAACTCAGTGTCTAAACTGTACAGTGGGGATGACAAAGGTGATAGTAATAATAGCTTGCCGTGTGGATTACGCAAAAATAATGGATGTAAAGCATTTAGTGTAGTGGCTTGTGTGAAGTGGAGACTAAATAAATGTTAATTATTATCATAGCTGAGATCTCCCATTCTCAAGCTTTTTTCCATTACACCATTCTGGCATTTCTCTGAACTTTAAATATTATTTTAAGAAGAAAGCATACCTCGAAGCTAAATACTTTGATTCCATCTTGGCATAGAGATTTTCACTGCTTTTCAAAAGTTAAAATGATTAAATTCTTTAAATATTTTTTAAAAAGCCCATAAACTTGAAGGGATCGTAACAAATGGCCATTGTGGAACACCACCGGTGATGGGTAGGGAGAGGGTCTTTGAAGACTGTCTAGCAACATCATAAGTATAGACAACAATAATGTATTGCACACTTTAGTTTAAAATGTCTTTAGTCTAATTTGACTTTTTAGGCTTTATGTATTTGGGTATTTCTCCATCTTATAGACAGTAGAGCCAAATAACTTCAAAACCCCAAAAATGAATTGTTGTTTAAGTATAAATCCACTCTAAATTAAAGGAACATTGTTTTGAAGATGCTGTTATGGAGAGTGACAATAATCCAAGTGTGTCCTGAAGACTTCTTCAGGAAGTCTTTCCAGATAGATCATTTCTAAAGATTGTCATTTGGTTTGCAGTAGCAGTCAATTTTTTTTATTACTGATTTTTGTTGTTTTAACCTAAAGCTATTTGGAAAATAAAACCTTGAAACCTCCAAAATGCTTTTATAATTGTTTATCTTTTATCATTAGAATAACCCATTCAACACAATTATTTTTATGATACTATCAAACGACTTCTGTGCACTACACATCTATAGAAGGATAGAGGGAGATGTGAAGGCATGCCTTCAGGAAGAAGTAGGGTTTGCATTGTTAGAAGGTAAGGGATTCTGGGCGGAGGAAACATTAAGCTGGAAAGTTAGTGTGAATCTTTATGTCAGTAAACTTATTAACATTAATTTGTCAGGAATGGAGGATTTCTGTTGGGTATAGTAGGAGATAAGTTTGGCCATGATCAAAGTAATGTTGGTACAGAGGGATTTAAGTGCAAAGTTAGTGTTGTGGTTTTTTTTTTTTTAATGTTTATTTATTTATTTTGAGAGAGAGACAGCAGGGGAGGGGCAGAGAGAGAGGGAGAGAGAGAATCCCAAGCAGGCTCCTCACTGCTAGCGCAGAACCAGATGTAGGGCTCAAACTCACAAACCGTGAGGGATCACGACCTGAACTGAAACCAAGAGTGGTTGCTTAACCGACCAAACCACCCAGGTGACCAAACCACCCTGGCGCCTCATTGCAAAGTTAGTTTTTTGATCCATCCTGTTAATTAGTGATTTCCAGTGTTTTCTTTTTCTTCTCTGCCTCTCAGTTTCTGTCTCTGTGTCTCTCTCTTTAATTAGTGTTAGGAATTCTTTCTCTGGGCAAAAGATTTTGTAGATCCCTTACATGATAGGGTTTGGTTGCTTATGGTAATGGTAATGAGCTGGTGATGTGGTGTCATTAGTAACTATTTAGCAACCAATTTTCCAGATTATGAAAAGCAATTTTTGTTAATTGCAGATGGTTTAACATCTCAAAAAATTAAAGGTTTTGGAGAAGAGATAAAAATTTTAATAACTTTTTTTAATGTTTATTTTTGAGAGAGAGAGAGAGAGAGCAAGTGGGGGAGGGGCAGAGAGAGAAGGAGAAGAGCTTGATGTGGGGCTGGCTGAGTGTTGTGAACTGTGAGGTCATGACCTGAGCCAAAATCAAGAGTCGGACGCTTAACTGACTGAGCCACCCAGGCGCCCCAAATTTTAGTTAACTCTTGATTGAGAAATTCATCTATGTAACTTTGACAAATAGTTGTCATTGTGTGTATGCTTGAACTACTTTACATTCTACATGCAGTGTTTGGTATGTTTTAGTGGATTCCTTGCCATGACTCTGATCTCTAGTCTAACATCTGAGCCTTACAGACTGAGGACCACTGTGAAGACTTGACCAAGATAATAACACTGAGAGTCTAATTCTTGCATGATGAGGAAGAGTAAGTAAGAAGCACTTATGAGGCTCTTGATCTAATCTACATGCAAGAGTGCCTGAATGAGGGTATTTTATTTTCTTCTGTGTTATTTGTTCTGGCTGATTTGTTTACTAGCAAGTCATAGAAGTTTCCCACTTCGATTCAAGAGAACTGCTAGGACTGTGTTTTTTAAATATATATAGATCATCATCCTTGTGAGCAGCGAGAGCCCTGTGAGATCAGTTTGATGGGTAATGATGAGTCATTTTAAAAAATGGAAGAGAAAATAGAGTGCTTCATATGTAGTAGGGCATAAGTGTTCTTTGAATTTTATTTTTCGTTTTATAGATTTTTGTGTGTACTAATCATGATATAAAGCCGTTTATTATGATTGCAGCCAAAAATGTTTGAGAAACATTGTCTCAAAGTTGATTTTACTACTTTTAGAAGACAATATTGTTCAACTTTGGATAATACACCCCTCTCAGATGCCTGTTCTAGATCCTGCCTTGTTTATTTGGTTCAGTAAATATTCTTTGAGCATCTGCTGTGAGCAAGGTACTGGCCTAGAGGAAGAAAGAAGCTCTGATTACTGATAACCGGGAGTTAAGACTAAAATTGGCAACTGGATGTCAACCAAGGTGTTAGTATAATTTGTTGAGACAGTCTCAACCAAAATATTATGTATCAGGATTTTTGTGCTTATCAATAGAAAATACAATTGAAACCCTTGCTGAAAGAAGGTTGATTGATATATATAACTAAAAAATTGATAGATTAAGTGGGATTCCCTGGCTTCAGCCTGGAACCAGTGGCCCAATGAGCCCAGTGATCAGGATCAGATTTCTTTCATATCTTTGATGTCAGCTTTACCTTAAGGTTGATTTCTTGTGAAGGTCCAGGTAAGCTAAATACGTCCTTGATAACTTTGATAATGTTTTTCCTAGCATTGCCAATAAAAAATCTAAATATTCACACTGATTAGACTGTCTCAGATCAAATGCTTGTCCCTGAACCTATCACTGTTATCAGATTGGCTCAACCTGATTCATGTTTGACACCTAAAAAAAATGGGAGTAGGAATGAGGCTAACTCAGTTTTCCCAAAGATGGATCTCTGTGATGGGTCACTCATGATTTTTCTCTATTTGTGCTCAACCATCTTCGTGAAGAAGGTGAATTTATATTACTGGTATTGGGTTAGATTAGATATAAGAAAAGGGTAAGGATTCTAATCAATGGTGTTGCTTCAGATGATATATCATGAAATCGAGGTTGGGCATGGAAGGAAGAAAAGTGAGGAGCCCAAGAGAAGGGAGAAAATGGAATAAGCTCACGAAAGAATAAAGGTGATCAAGGAATAGCATGTTGGAATTTAAAATGTCCAAGGTAGAGCAGTGTCGGGATGTGAGAACTTAGTGTGTCGCTGAAAGTGGGTGGCTAAAGTTGAATAGAAATGAACCTTAAAGACTTTTGAGCCTGGGTGGATCATCTAAATGGATGATGAATCTTTTAGGATTACGAAGAAATTTATTATAAGCTTGATCTCAGTCTTTGGTGAATGGAGGTGGGAAGCATCTGAAAGTGGTTAACTGAGTCTGAAGGTATGTGGATTGAATGGTACCACAATTGCAGGGCATAATCCTTAGAGAATGAGCTTTCGTACAAAATTGGTAGTGCCATTTTGTCTGGTACCTACTAACATGTTTTGTGTGTGTAATAGTCGATTATTTGTATTTTATAGTTATCTTAGCTGTTTACATTTATACTTGATGATACTGCTACCATTTTTTTATTTTTAAAAATTAAAAAAAATTCTAAAGCCCTTGAAATAAAATTTACTTACAAAAATACTGCAGTAGATTCTTGTGACCTTGAACACTTGTTAGAGTTTCTGTAAAGAGATGGGTCTTTTGCTTCTTCATGGTAGAATCAAGTAAGTTTAGAAAACATTGAATGTTGAGAACCTGATGACCTGATGGACCTGATGACCAGTAGAGTCATTCCTAAAATCTTGCAGATTTAGGAAGATTTTGCTTTTCAAAGGTTTTTTTTGTATGTATGTTTGTATGTCTGTATTTAAGAGAGAGTGAGCACGGGAGAGGGAGGGAGAGAGAGAGAGAGAGAAAGAGAATCTAAAGCAGGCTCCATGATCAGTGTGGAACCTGACTCGGGTCTTGATCCCATGACCCTGGGATCATGACCTGAGGCGAAATTAAGAGTTGGATGCTCAACTGACTAAGCCCCCCTATGCCCCTCAAAAGATTTTGATATGAAAATAGTAATGAAAATAGGGAGCTACTATAGGGCCATTAAGGTTATGACTTTTCAGAATAGATATATGCATATTAGGAGTTAGAGAAAAGGTGATCTTAAGAGGAAGAATTGAAGATACTGGGTGCATAGAGAAGAGACAATTCTTTGAGCAAAATCTGGAAGGAAGTGTGTTGGCATTTAATGCAAAGATAAGGGGAAAGGAGCAAGGGAGGATAATTTGAGGAACAGATCTTAAGGTAGAGATTGGGAAGCTCACTGAAGTGTGGAGGGAGTGTCATTGTTTGAGAATTGATGAAGATAGAATTAAAGGCTTGAAGAGACTTGAAATAGCCCTTTTGGAGTGTGCTGTGAAAGGATTATTTGCTAGTGATAACCTTATTTGAAGATAGAAAAAATTGTGAATTTGTAGGCTAAGAGAACATAATCTTGACTTTCTCTAGTAGTCTAATAGTAATTTTCGCCTGGGAGGAGGTTGGAAAGCAGAATATGGGGATAATTCAGATTGGGAATTAGTATGATGGAAGATGTGAAGGTTAATGAATGTGTAAAGTACTGTTGTGGATAGCTCTAAATGCTAAATGACATGGTACATTATAAAAATGTATGCTATACATGTAGATGTATAATTATTATTAAAACAAGATTTTCAACTTTTATTTGTGTAGAACTCTAAATCAATTACATGCTAGTCTCTGGACTTAATAGAATTACACTCAAGAATAATTGTTGAATCATAATATCTAACAACCCCTAGTTACCAGTTAGTGTGAAAGAAAGGAGAGCTTCAGGGGCGCCTGGGTGGGTCAGTCGGTTAAGCAGCCTACTTCGGCTCAGGTCATGATCTCGCGGTCCGTGAGTTCACGTCCCGCGTCGGGGTCTGTGCTGACAGCTGAGAGCCTGGAGCCTGTTTCAGATTCTGTGTCTCCCTCTCTCTGACTCTCCCCTGTTCATGCTCTGTCTCTCCCTGTCTCAAAAATAAATAAAACGTTAAAAAAAAAATTTTTTTTAAAAGAAAGGAGAGCTTCGATATTGAAGGTCATTTATTTTCTGCATTCTCATCAGTTTGTTTTCTGTGTTACTGTTGAACACAATGCTTGACAAAATTTGCCTAATTTTAAAGAGTGCAGAAAATAGGTATCAAGTTAAACATGGAGGTTAATTTTATTCAAATGTCTATGTGTTTCATCATCCAACTGTAAGACAACAGGTAGCAGTCAGAAATGTGTACTCTGGGAGCATTCAGGGTAGTGTTCTGTAGTCCAGTTAAATGTTGCCCGGCACCTTTCTTCCCTCTGACTCCTTACTTAGGACTGGCAAATTAATAATGGGAAGAAAATACTATAGTTTAACTTTAAAGCTAGCTTGCTTAATGTCCTACTTAATTTTTTTTTAAAGATTTTATTTTTAAGTAATGTCTATACCCAATGTGGGGCTCACTCACAACCCAAGATCAAGAGTCTCTTGTTCTACCGACTGGGCCAACCAGCCACCCCTAATTGTTAATTTAAGAGAACTGTATAACCTGTTGAAATCTTATTATATTTAACTACAGTATGGATTAGAAAGCTGTAAATTCTTCTTATCTTTTAGTCTTCAACCAAGTTTCTACCTGCTCTGTGAATCTTGCCTCCATTACTCCAGCCCAGTAATCTTGCTTTCCTATATACTCAAAACCCCTTTGTGCCATTCATTCCTTGGTAATCTAGCTAATGGTGCTATCAGTTTCTTAGAAGCAGAGATTGAGGAAAACATTTTGTACATAATAGATGCTCAGCAGATCGTCCTAAGCAACTCTACATTTGACTGCATACCTTGCAGAGCAGAAGTCCTAAAGGAAAGTACCGAGAAAGAGGTGGGGGTTGGGGGGATATCAGCCATTTATTCTTACAATTCTTGTGTGCACAAATGTCTCCCATATGAAAAACAAACAAAAAAAAAAAAAACAGTGGTTTTGAAGAGTTTAAAAGATGCCAGCAATATTAAATTATTTGTATCAGTCCTTTTTGTACTCTGGACTTGATTCAAGCAGGGAAGTAAGTGAAAAGTGAAGGCTGAGCAAGTTAATTCTAGGTAGATTTAAAAGTAGCATGCCTTTAAGAAGTAGCAGGCCTTTCGAATAATTGTACAGAGTATGTGTGTGTACATACACTTTGCTTTGATGTCAGCCCATAGAAAACTATGCCATAAACCTCAATGTTTATATATTACTTTTATTTCTTTTCCTGTGGATTACCTCTTTATTTAACAAAGTAGGAAAATAAAATTTTAGCCTAGTGAGAAGTTTGTGTTTCAGTAGATTTTCTATTTAAAATCACATTTTTGGGGGCGCCTGAGTGGCTCAGTCAGTTAAGCGTCTGACTCTTGGTTTTGGCTCAGGTCATGATCTCACGGTTCATGAGTTCAAGCCCCACATCAGGCTCTGTGCTGAGCTCCCTGAGGCTCCCTCTCTCTCTGCCCCTCCTCTGCTCTCTCTGTCTCTCAAAATAAAGAAACTTTAAAAAAATAAATAAAAAATTTAAAAAAATACATTTTTGGTTGAATTGGTTTTATTGCACACTGATTTTTTTTGTCACTTTTGGCTGATTATTCTTTTCTTTTTAGAGTGAGTAAATATGATTTCTTAAATTCTCAAGATAAGCATTGAATTAGATATCATAACCAAGGCAAAGATATGGACAATTAGGCATTTGTTATCATAAGATTCTGCAGAGATCTTTTCATATTATGCCTACCTCAGATGTTTAAGGTCTCTGTTCAATTTTCTGTGCTGCAAAACATACAAATACATTAGTGGATTAATGAACTATAGTGTTCAGTGGCAGGCATCCTGGTTTATTACTCCATTGAAGCCATCTTTTGTAGTATTTTATGATCCCATTGCTTCCTGCAGTAAATTTTAGAAATATGATATGAGTGGAGTGCCTGGGTGGCTCCATCAGTTAAGCGTCCAACTCTTGATTTCAGCTCAGGTCATGATCTCATTGTTCATGAGTTCAAACCCTACGTGGGGCTCTGTACTAAGTCTGCTTGTGATTCTGTCTGTCCCTCTCTCTGCCCCTCTGCAGCTCATGCTCTCTCTCTCTCAAAATAAATAAACTTAAAAAAAAAAAGAATATTTAAAAAAAAGTATGATATGAGCAAGTAAATTTCTATTTGTAACTTGGTTTTTTAAGTACAGTCATTTTTTTTTTAATAGTTGAAGTAAAGTCTTTTTTTTAACTTTAGTGTTCACATACTAGAGCTTGATAAACCTAATATTGTCTTTCAGAAAGTCAGCTTTAATGAACAGATAAGAACAATTTGTATCTGGTATATCAAAGCACCAAACCTAAGCAATTTGTGTTATAGCAGAAATTATGAGTTGATTATACATGGATATTAAAGGGCTTTGGGGATATACTTTATGCCATTCAGTTCCTTAGGAATTTTTTTAATAGTGCAACCTCCTTAGGGCCTCTATTTACTTACCTATAAAATAGGCAAAGTGGGCCATATTGTTTTCTCTTAAGTTTTAATGTACATGCAGATCACCTGGGTATCTTATTAAAACACAGATTCTGATTTAGTAGTTTTGGCATGTTTGCCTGAGAATGTGCATTTTTTAATGTTTATTCTGAGAAACAGAGAGAGTGAGCTAGCAGGGGAGGGGCAGAGAGAGGATCTTAAGCAGGCTCTGCTCTGTCAGCATAGAGTCCAATGCGGGGCTTGATCTCAAGAACCAGGAGATCATGACCTGAGCTGAAACTAAGAGTCGGATGCTTAACTGACTGAGCCACCCAGGCGCCCTCTGAATCTGCATTTCTAACAAGCTCCTGGTGATACCAATTCATGTAGTTCACACAGTACACCTTGCGTGGAGCTAGGTGGTTTGTATTGCTCCATGTTTAACATAGAATTGGGCAAAATCTTACCAATTCAGTTGTAAAATATATAAAACTACAATAAAATGAGACAAGGTATAAAAATGAAGTTTGTCTTTTAGTTAAGGCTTTTTGGTTGAAAGGAGCAGAAATAAGTTTTAACTAGCACCAATAAAAAAGGAGATTCTTCCAAATATATGAGACAATCTCGGGGCTCCTGGGTGGCTCAGTTGGTTAAGTGTCCAACTTCAGCTCATGTCATGATATCGCAGTTTGTGAGTTCAAGCCTTGCATTGGCTCTGTGCTGACATCTCAGAGCCTGGAGCCTGCTTTGGATTCTGTGTCTCCCTCTCTCTCTGCCCCTGCCATGCTCACTGTCTCTCAAAAATAAACGTTTAAAACTTTTTTTTTTTTTAAAGAGGCAATCTCACTGGCATCCGTGAGCAAGAAATGAAATATAGCTAGGCTTTAAGGGAAGTGGAAAGTTAGAAGTTAACAAGTAGGTTAGCTATAGCTCCCACTTGGGCTCTCTGCGTTTTTGTTTTAACCTCCACTCTTACATTTTCTGGTACATGTCTTTGGCCTGCCTTGTCATTATCTGTGGCCTTCACTGCTTGATCTTTTAGCCTCAAGACATACCACCTCTTGACAACAGTATCTCTTTTAGTTCAAATTTTCAAGAGACAATTTGGTCAGCCAATAATGAGTTTCTACTTGAGTCAGGTGTCCAACCTTGGGCAAGTTAGCCTTCTGTTGTTTGGGAAGGTAGTGTTGGAATCAAAGGGCCAACGAGATTAGTCCCTTTGAGAGGAAGGGGAATATGAGAAAGTTTCCCTGAGGAGGAGGGTGTTACTCAACTGTGCAGTGACACCTATCTAATACGTTTATATAAATGTTTGAGAAGAAGAATTTGCCAAATGAACGAATAGAGTACAGGCATTTGTTTTAGGATACTTCATAAAAAGTATGTATAAAAGTTACACAGGCAGTAGTTAGGGAGGGGCATAGTGGTAGATTCATTCTCAGAGAACTAAAAGTAATTCTTATGGTATACATATATTTTTTAATCCCCTGAGCATTAAAAGTATGTACATGGAATAATGGTAAATGTGCACAATAAAAATTATGCCACCACTTCTGTTTCCACAGAGAGCACTACTAAGGTATCTTGGCCTTGCCTCCCCACTAATGACTACTTCCTGATAAAAACAGCTCATTCTTGCTCATTCTTCTACTTGCTCTTTCCTGGATCTCATTCCATACTTTTATCTTTTTATTTATTTATTTATTTTTATTTTTTATTTTTATTTTTATTTTTATTTTTAGAGAGAGAGAGCATGTGAGCAGGGGATAGGGGCAGAGGGAGAGAGAGAGAGAATCTTAAACAAGCTCCACACTCAGCAAGGAGCCTGACACTGGGCTCGATCCCATGATGCTGGGATCATGACCTGAGCCAAAATCAAGAGTCAGACGCTCAACTGACTGAGCCACTCGTGTACCCTGTACTTTTATGTTGCATATAATTTTTTAGATAACACGAAGAGTACCTTGTAAGGGAATGTGAACAAATTCTGCCATTCTTGGAGTCCCAGAGAGCCACCCAAAACATTTGAGGCTCAACTATATTCTGAAGCGTTTGGTGTAAAAAGTACTGTATTAACATTCACCAGTTGTATTAGTCAATTTCTGGGTTCTTGTGACAGTTGAAGTAATTGCCGCTTTACCTCATTTTTCCTAGGAGGGCATTCTGTCTATGTTGTCAGCTCCCAATATAAATAAATTTGAAAGTCAGTGACAGTAACTAGAGCAATGCCCTCTTTTGTCCTTTGGCTTATCAGCAAATCAATGCTGCAAATTCTGGTGTTCTGTTTTTTCATGCTTCTGAAATGGGTATTTCCCCCCGAAGCAATATGCCTGGTTAATAAATGGCAAATACATTAGTAGTTAAATTTCTATGTTAAAACTGAGCAAAAGTATGAACAGTTTATTGGGGAGGAAAGTCGTTAAGGAAATTATTTGCTGACTTGGAATACTGTCTTTTAAAAATATTTATCTTAATTATAGCTTTTTTTTTTTTTCCCTTTCAGAAAAAGCCTGTGCAGAAGCTGGGTCAGCAAGAATGTCACTTCTTATATTGGTGTCCATTTTCTTATCTGCAGCTTTTGTTATGTTTTTGGTATATAAAAATTTTCCTCAGCTTAGTGAGTAAGTATACAGAAAGAAACTGAAAAATGCCTAGACATTTATAGATAAAGTAGATTAAAAGTTAAACTAATTTGAAGCAACAGAACTGTCATGGTGAGTGTATATTAGCTATCATGATTTGTAGCAAGTCTCTAGTGACACTTATTTAAATACTCTTTCCCAAATATGCCTCCTGATTTTCTGTGCAGGGTTTTCCTAGCACTGCTCCTGTAATTAAAGCCTCATCTTTCTAATGGCTTTCAAATTAAAAAAATATATATAACTATATTAAGAAATAGATTTTTATGTCATGATCCTGTAGGCATGTGCCTGTCCCTTGTACCCCGCTCACTTGCATACATGTATACATACAAAATTAAAGTTTCCTGAAACAGGTGGTGGTCTCTGATATTTTCTAAATTGTTCTATTTATTTAATTTTTCATGCTAGTAGTGACCAAGCAAGCTTATTTTAAAATCCATAAAAGACACCTGTGGTTTGAAAACCATTGATGCTCTTTGCTTTCCCTACCTTTCCATCTATGTTTTCTCCCTTCCTTCTTGTGATCAGTTTGTCTGCTTCTATTCATTCATTTCTATCCCCACCACATCTCTCTCTCCTAGCTCTTTTTCTTTTCCCTGTTTTATGGAAATGATATGACCTGAATAGGTAGTTTTCGCAGTGAAATGGACTTTATAAAAAAAATAACTTGTATTATCTTAAATACATCCAAAACTCCTTAGCCAAAACCTTGGGGTGAAATGTGTTTCAGAATTTAGAATTTTTCCATTTTTGGACAGGTAACATGGAACAAATTCTGTTATGTAGTACCTCCAACAGGATCTGGGGAAGGATCCCATTATCAAATTCATTAATATTTTTTGCAGAGGAATGGGCATGATAAAAGACTATGATATTTAAGTGTGGGTCAATTTTTGCTGACAAAAATATGAAGAACTTTTGGTTTTCAGAATTTTTTGAATTTTAGGGAAGAGATTATGGAGCTGAAACATACTTTAAGAAGGCAAAATATCCCAGGGCTGTTTAACCACAGTAATACCAACCTATGTTAATCATAGATTACATAAAAGACTTACTAAAATGTAGTTAGACTTTCAACCAGAGCCAGACTAGTGTGGTAATGGAGAACTGTGAAATATGATTTCAGGGTGTTTGGAAGTTCCCGTTTCCTCTAAATTCCTTTCAATAACAATTCCTCATGCTTGAAATTTTTGTAATTAAACTTATTTTTATTTTCATACTTTGATTTCTTATGTCAGTGTAAATGCTTTTGGGAGGCTAGCATGTTATATTGTTAGGTTACTATTAGTGTTATTGAATTTTAGATCCTTTCTGGTTTTGATCAAGGAGGAGGCAGTTAAGAGCTGACTGAAAGAGAGCAAGAATATATAGATTAAGGTTGTCTTTGCTCCCAATCTGCTCTAAGAATGATAACATCACTTGTGTACAAGTGTGCTGTTATACACTGTTATGTTCCGCTTATTTCTTTGTGTGTGTGTGTGTGTGTGTGTGTGTGTGTGTGTGTACACACCCCTATGAAGAGTTTTTTGGTTTTTAAATTTATAAATGAGAAATCACAGTTTACCTAATATTTTTATAGAAATTAGGCAGCAGTCTGTCATTGTTCTGCAAGATTGGTTAAATTTTATCGTGTAAACAAATGGGCACAATATACATTAAACACAAACGTAATTATTTGAGCCTTTTATAAGTAAGAAATTCAGTTCCAAATAAGGCACCAAATATAAAGTAAGATTAATAGAAAAGGAAAAATGTGTAAGTTTTTATCTGAACTTTGAGTTGAAATATTCCAGAAGATATGTGAACTGTAAATTCATCAAAAATTTTACTTAATTTTAGTTGTAATTAATTATTGATTTTAGCTTCTCATGAGGATTACCCAAAATGATGTTAAATATGTTTTGAATATGCTAACATCAGTAGTTCACTTTTTAACTCAAAATTTATACCAGTGTTGGAGCAAATGCTTTTAATCTAATTTAGTTTGGGTCATTCTGAACTTTCATACATAGATAACATGTCTCAAGAAATTATATTAAATCATTAAAAACAAATAGTTATAGACTTTTGAACTTAAAACTTATGAATTTATGGTTAATATAATACAGATCAAAGCGCTAAATCATTTTGGATAAAACTTCATGTTTTGAACTTGATTTTGATATTAATTATCTTGGCAAATTTCTGCTTTAAAATTTTTCACTTTAATTTTATTTCTTTAGAGAAGAAAGAGTGAATATGAAGGTTCCCAGAGATATGGATGATGCCAAGGCTCTAGGAAAAGTTTTATCCAAATATAAGGACACCTTTTATGTACAAGTACTTGTAGCTTATTTTGCTACATATATTTTGTATCCTTTTAACTGAAAAAACTGTTAATCTAGTTTTGTTCAAGAAAGAAGTCTTAAAGGGTCTGTTTAGTTATGCATAACTATTTTTTTCTTTTAAAAGTTATTAATTTCATGTAACATTAAATAAAATATTGAAAAATTAAATGGAAAAAATTATCACTTTATCTCCTCAACTCAGTTATTATTTTTGAATATTTACTACCAGTTTTTTTGTATTCTTATTGCACTTATCATAAACATTTTCCTCTCCTCTGCATTATTCAAGATAATTATCTATTTAATTTATGATTGTATTAGTTAATTGATTATTTTAATTTAGTTTATTTGTTTTGAATAGTCACCACAGCATAATTTTTAAAAATACTCCCTTAGGTTTGAAGATATAATTTGTAATTAATTTTTTGCTTTTATACATGTTGTGTTATAAATCTTTCTGTTTGTGATTTTTTTCTTCCATTTAATGGTTTCTTTGTAAAAAGATCTTAAGTGGAAAATTAGTCATTCAAAGGATATAAATTTTTAAAATAACTCTTGGTATATATTTCTTTATTTTATAGAAATATATGTTGTATTAATTAGTCAGGAAAATAGCTTTATTCTTCCTGCGTATTTTCAAACTGCTTATGCTACTGGTGATTAGTCTTCCAGTTACAGGCTTTAACTTCAATCTGATTTTTGTATCTTTTATTTTAATCCAACCTATTTTCAAATCTTCTCATTTAATGAAACACATTATCTCGATTCTGTAAAGGTAATCATTCTCCTTTTGAAACCAACATTTATTTTTAAAAGTTAAACTAGTTACTTTATTAATTCTCTCAAACTCTTTATATTCTTGCTTCCTGTTTTATTTCCTGAATTTCTTTTGGCTTATGGGACTTCGCAATTAAAACTTTTTCTTGTAAAATTCATTAGCATTTTCTTTTCTTGGATTTATAGTAGACTAGATATTATGTATTTAACATATATATATGTTTTTCTATACTTGCCTCCTTATATAAATGTTGTCAGTATATTCTTAAATACCCTGAAGCAGTTATTCCTAGCATAAACAGTTTGTTATTAAGTATGTTAACAAAAACTTTTGCTGATAATACAAACATTCCTTTATCTACCTGGTGAGAATACATTTTTATTTAGGCACTTTGTCATCTTATTTATTATGAGAAAAATCCAAATTTGGGAAAAATTTAGAGAATAATTATTATGCATCTGTCTTTCAGCAGGTTATTTGGCAGCTATTTGTAAAGTGATTTAATAATACATAAACTGTTTTAAGAAATCCATAACTGCTCCCCTTTCCTACTAATTCCATTTTAGAACCTATCTGGGAAAACCATAGTGTTAGTGTTAGACTTAAAGGTTATTTTGCCTCTATACACTTTAACCATAAATTAAAATATTTTCCTCAAGTAAGATAAAAACTTGATTCCTTTTTTTAATTTGGCATTTATAAGGTTTTTGTGAACAAGGCATACAGTTTTTGTTTACTTTGGAAAGTCATCTTTTTTTTTTTTTTTTTTTTTTTAACCCTACTTTGCCTCTCAGCTTTGGGAGGGATAACATGTCTGAGGGATAAAGGAGATACCCACTCATAAGGTCAGTCAACCAGTTAGCATAAATGGATCTTCACAATCTCTGGGGTTATAAATGTTATAGCCTAGTTGTCTTAATATCCATATGCAAATTAGTAGAAAAGGATAAACTGTCCTATAGAAAGTGAATTGAAAGTGTAAGAAGGGCTTTATTATTACAAAATACAGGGGCACCTGGGTGGCTCAGTCGGTTAAGCGGCCGACTTCGGCTCGGGTCATGATCTCGCAGTCCGTGAGTTCGAGCTCCGCGTCAGGCTCTGTGCTGACAGCTCAGAGCCTGGAGCCTGTTTCAGATTCTGTGTCTCCCTCTCTCTGACCCTCCCCCATTCATGCTTTGTCTCTCTTTGTCTCAAAAATAAATAAATGTTAAAAAAATTTTTGAAAAAAAAATATATTTGGTTTGAAGTTTTAAATTTTATCAATTTTTAAATTTTTTTTAATGTTTATTTATTTTTGAGAGAGAGAAAGACAGTATGAGCAGGGGAGGTGCAGAGAGAGAGACAGGGAGACAGAATCCGAAGCAGGCTCCAGGCTCTATGCTGACAGCTCAGAGCCAGACTTGAACTCAAGGACCGCGAGATCATGACCTGAGCCAAAGTCAGATGCTTTACCGACTGAGCCACCCCAGGAGCCCCTAAGTTTTACATTTTAAATATTGGTTAATAGTAAAAATACATATATTGGTTAATATTGTCAATACAGGAGGTTTTATTGCATATTGTTATTGTTGCCTTGATATGTAAGTGATTGTAATGATTTTACATCTCATTTTAGATTTTTATAACATAACTTGTTAAGTTCATGTTGTCTTATAATTTTCTATTTTCACTTTTGAATCTTAAGCTCTTTATTAAAAAGATACTTTTTAAAATTCAGTGAACAAAAAAGAGAAAAGACTTTATCTTAGGGCATATAACTGATACAGTGTTAATTAATAGAAAGAAATATAATTGAACAACATGTAATTTTTAAATTTTCTAGTTGACATTAGAAAAAGTAAAAAAACACTTGAAATCAATTTAAGTAATACATTTTACTTGAACCAATATGTCAAAATATTATCATTTTAACACGCAATCAGCATAAAAATTGAGGTATTTTTACATTCTTTTTTCACACTAAGTCTTTGAAATTTGTGTGTTTTGCACTTATAGCACTTGAGTTCAGACTACGTACATTTCAGTGTCTCCATAGTTACATATGGCTAGTGGCCACCGTCTTCAGCAGTGTAGTATTAGTACCTTCACTGGTATTATGTAATGTCAAACTTGAATATAAATGGCTTTTTACATTATAATTATTTTATTCATAATCAGTTTTTTAATTTACTAATTATATTCTAAGTACAAATCTAGTGTTTTGAGCATTCAAAGGTAGAACAACTATTTCCATCTGGGGCACTAGGGAATTACGGGTAGAGATGGCACAGTCTCATTCTGAGCAGATCTAGAGCAGAGCTTACAAGCACAGGGTGTGGTTAACAAGTGATCAGTCATCCAGTTTAGTTGGACTATAGGGTATGAAAAGGGGAGGATAGAGACACAAGTGTAGGGAGATAGGACAGACACTGCACTCAGACTGTAGAGGACTTTGAGTACCAGGCTGAGGAATTTAGAATATTCAGTGGTATTGGGTAGTCACTGAAGACTTTCGAGCTATGGATGACATTAAATGTGTCACCATCATCTCTTTTTTTATTTCCCTAAGGCTAAAATCTTAGGGTAATTTAAAAATTTCTTTTATTATGGAAAATTTTAAACCTACACTAAAGTAGAGAAAATCATACAGTGGACTCCTGTGTACCCATCATCTAGCTTCAGTAGTTATCCATATTATACCAGTTTTGTTCTTGGTGGTTACCTTTCTTTGGCTTTGTATTTTGGGCTGTTTAGAGAAAAAAGGGAATAGGTAGAGGACTCTGTTTAGGGTTGGGAAAGGAAGATAACATTTACTTTGATTTAGGACATGCAGAATTTTAAATATTCAAATAGAAGTATCTGTACCCAAATGTCAGTAGGGAACTGGTTGCATAAGCCATGGCAAGTCTAAACACTGGAGTGTACTTAAAAATGAGAAATGTCTCGGGGCGCCTGGGTGGATCAGTCGGTTAAGCGGCCGACTTCGGCTCAGGTCATGATCTCGCAGTCCGCGAGTTCGAGCCCCGTGTTGGGCTCTGTGCTGACAGCTCAGAGCCTGGAGCCTGTTTCAGATTCTGTGTCTCCCTCGCTCTGACCCTCCCTCGTTCATGCTCTGTCTCTCTCTGTCTCAAAAATAAATAAACGTTAATAAAATAAAATAAAATAAAATAAAATTTAAAAAAAAATGAGAAATGTCTATGTGGTTAAGGCATTCTTACCTCCAGGATATAATGTTAAATGAAAAGAGCAAGGTGCAGAATAGTAAGTCAGTATGCAATGTTTTATCTAAGCAGGGGAGGATGATATGAGTACACACATACACAAGGAGATAATTTATCTGTTTTTGAAAAGAAAAATTATTTTTTTTAATGTTTATTCATTTTTGAGAGAGCACAAGCAGGGGAGGGGCAAAAAGAGAGAGAATCTGAAGGAAGCTCCAGGCTTAAAGCTGTCAGTGCAGAGCCAGTCGTGGGGCTCAAACTCACAAGCCTGATCATGACCTGAGCTGAAGTTGGATGCCTAACCGACTAAGCCACCCAGGCGTCCCAAGAAAGGGTATTTTTAAAAGCCAATACAATGTTTACCTGTGGGGAGAGAGATGACAGAGGGATGGAAGTCATTCTCTAGATGTACTTTATTGCATAGATTTGACTTTAGAACCAAGTAAATATTTTACATAATTATAAAATGAGTTAAATCAGGGTGAAAAAATAAACAGGAAAAAAATCATTACTTTTGGCCATGAGACGGGTGGATAAGTAAGTCAGGTTGCAAGGAGACAGGGAGAGAATCTCCTCTGAGGAAGTGAAGGTGAGGCACACTAGCTGGATAGAATACGTTGGTCAAGGAAAGCCTAGGTTTTCTTGAATTCATAGGCATCAGAGTGGGTTTATACAGCAGGGATCCTGTGGAAGAGCAAGAAACTGAAGATGAAAGAAGCCAGAAAAAAGAAAGGAGATTGAGATGAAAACATGAATAGAGTAGGAGAATGGGTGAAGATAGAAATTTTAAAAGAAGCATAGATGTTGAAGGAATTCACTCTGACTTGTAAGTAAATCATGTTAGGGGTTTTTAAAAGGGGGTAGGGGGATTCCAGACTAAAACTGGGAGCAAACAGGAAGTAGTAAAAAGCATAATTCTTAAAAGTAAGGTTTGTGATCTTTATTCTGTAACCTCTATCCTTTTTTTTAATGATTAGTGCATTGAGGTAAATGTTTATAAGTTAAATTAGAAACAAGTAATTATCATACCCTAGATTTCCACAGAAACCATGTTTCTTGAACACATTTAGGAGTAAATGCAGTGCATTAGAGAAGCATATAAGATTACTGAAGACCTTTGTTCTCTCTCTTTCTCTATCTCTTTTTTTTTCCCCTCCCTTTTGTTTCTTTTGCCAAAGTGCCCAGCTCTTTATCTGGAACACATTGGATATTTGTCTTGGTTTTTCTTTCAGTAACACACTCTTAATAGCATTGTATTTATAATAATGCTAGAAAATGGTCAATTTAGAGTTAAAGGCATCATAACTGATGGTTTTTTAAACTTTTAGATACAATTTTGCTTTCTTAATACTGAGATACAGATACAATCTTATTAACATGATAACTTCTGTATTGATACTTGTTTTCTGAAATGTTTGATTTGTCTTTTAAAAATTCCATTGTATTATGTTTTAATCCTTAACTTAGAAGTTAACAGCTTGCAAACATTTGCTATTCCAGGCTCTATATTTCTCAGTATACTCTCAGGGTTTCTTTATCCCTTTCCGCTAGCCTTATTTCTTGTTTGTTTGGTAAGTATATAAAATGAATTTGGGAGACTAGAAAAAAAGTAGCTTTTGATAGAATGATGAGGGAGAAGGATGGCATCTGGTCCCACTAGTTTGTGTAAACATAAACTCATTAGTTTTAAGAGGTGATTAATGTTTAAGTAATATCTTTTAACTCCCCCCATAAGCAGATGTTATAGTTTGCTTTTTTCTTAGAACAGGGGCATCACAGACTTAAGTCCAGAGCTGGAGGTGGTATTTTCAAGCATAGCAGTTGAAAAAAAATTCGCTTTTAAATTTTATTCTTAGGCTAGTTAGATGCTATTATTAACTATTTGGATGTAATCACTAAGTTTAATCATAAGTGCCAGTTTGTTATAGTTATTCTCAGTTATAATTTGGTCTGAGAAGGGACTGGATCAGATGGGTTCTTGTTCTGTGCACGAGAGATGTCATGTAGAGTACCCTTCCTTAACCCCCCAAAATATATACTATTTGAGCTTTGCTTTAAGTGACTATATCCATGTGACTAAGATGGAAAAGTACACAATGCTTATGGCTTTTTGTTATTTCCTAGTGTTCTGGACTCGGTGCCTCATTCTGCTATATGCTCTCCTATTTAGTTGGGAGGCCAGTTGTATACAAATACCTAACAGAGAAAGCAGTAAAATGGTCACAACAGGTAAACATGTATTTTTTTTTAAGTTATTTAGTGTCATTCTGTGCCTAATTGGGAGGTCAGTGTATAGTCCCTACATAAATTAACCCAGACTCAGGGCTTTAATAAAAATGATTTTTGACCAAAGTAAATTATAGTAGTAGTAGGCAAATAATGTTAATCATTTCAAATATGCAGTTTCTGTACTGTAACAGTAATTGTAATTCTTCATTCCTAGTAAGGTCAGTCAGAGCAGAGAAGTCATCATTCTGGTGAAGACATTCATATATTTGGACACCTCACCTGTTTTGTGTTGATGCAGTCCACTGTCAGTGGGTCACTGAAAAACTTTTATCAACCAACTCCTTGAATGTATTTCATCAGTAGAAATGACTGTTCTCTTTAGTCAGGATTTCTACAAAGACATGCAATGACAAATATAGGCACCACTACACGGAAAGGTTTAATATGATGTTGCTAAGAAAATCTTATTTTTAGAAAGAATTGGAAGAAACAACCTGTTAAATCTCAAAGGAATTCCAGAAATCATTCTGCCTTACCCTTTTGTTTTACAAACTAGGAAATGAGAAATTAAGCATTTTGCTGCAAATCACAATCATTATTTGTAAAGCAAGATCTAGAAGTATAAACTGCTTTTATTTAATTGACTAAATATCTCCCTATACTTGTTCAATCTCACTTATCTAATGAATGAATCACTTACGTAATATATATCATAACACAAAAATAAAGATTAAATTAGAGGCTAGGTTTACTGATGTGCTATACTAGCCTTTTACATTATAGGAAGTTAAAAATTAATCACATGATATGTATCTTATGTATAGTTATAAATTTAATTTTGCTCTTTCAGGTGTAAAGGGTCATTGTTGAGCCATCTAATAGTGCAACATTAAGCTATATGTACAATTAAAAAAAAAAACCTCATCTCATGTTACTTAGCTTTGGTAATGAGATCATTGTCATTTTCAGGTTCCTATGTTGATCATTTCTGCTGGATAGATTCTGAACTGTCAGGGAATGAGAATTTGAAATAAGTATATTAAGGAACTTTTTTTCGTTATTGGCCTTATCTTGATCCTAACTGGTTTCTTTCTTATGACAGGTTGAGCGTCATAGAGAACATCTCATTAACTACATTATATTTTTGAGAATAACACCATTTCTGCCAAATTGGTTTATTAATATCACATCCCCTGTGATAAATGTGCCATTGAAAGTTTTTTTTATTGGCACTTTTCTAGGTAAGGCCTCTGGTTCACGCTGTGTTAGAACTCGTGTACATACCTAACAGTGTCCAGCTGGGCTAGATTTCATGTTCTTTGCACATATTTCAGCACAGAGCCTGGCATACATAAATAGCTATCCTGAAATGTTTGCTGGATTGTGTTGACTTAAGTGTTCCTTCTTTTAAATTTTTTTTTAATGTTTGTTTATTTTTGAGAGAGAGAGAGACAGAGACAGAGCATGAGTGGGGGAGGAGCAGAGAGAGAGGGAGACACAGGATCCGAAGCAAGCTCCAGACTCTGAGCTGTCTGCACAGAGCCCAGTGTGGGAACTGCGAGATCATGTCCTGAGCCGAAGTCGGACACTTAACTGACTGAGCCAGCCAGCCGCCCCTGTGTTACTTCTTTTAAAGAAGACTACTTTATTGGATATTTTTTTAATCCTAATAAAAGTGCCCGTTTTGAATAATTTGTTCCCTTGTCTTCTCATCACATTTTGAAATACTGAACTTTAATTTTCAATAGAGTTGATTCTATTTTCTTTTTATTGACATTAGTATTATGGGCATTACGAAAAATATGGGGGAAACAAGGATTCTTGCTTTCAAGGAGCTGGCACTTAATTCTGAAATTAATTAGTGAACATAAAGATGCATTTATGTATTTTGTGAATTCTGATGGTTCTTTAGTAAGAGTATTCTGCTTTTCTTTCAAATTTAATTTGAGTTGTTTAGATACCAACGAAGTGAACAGACCTCTTGTATTAAGTATTGGTTAAAGTTTAAGTTAATACTTACAGATCTTGAAAAGAATAATCAAAATCAGTTTTTTGTTGCTGCTTTTAAAGAATTCATTGACAAACTTAAAAATCTTAGGGATATTTTGGATTTTGTAAAATAATGTTACAGAATCAGAAGAGAGAATTTTGTCCCCATCTCTTTAATTTTACAGATGGAATACCCGCAGATTTAGTTAACTTCAACTTTGGCTAAAGTGACTTTTCCAATTTGTTCTGGTTTTTAATAAAATGTAGTTGTTCCATCCATGCTGTGGTATAAACTGTTCTTACTCATATTTTGAGTATCTTTCCATATCTGAGTATCTCCTACCACTTCATTTTTATTTTAAGTATATTCTGTCAAGGATGAATGACAGTTTACTCAATCTTATTGTTGAACATTTAGATTGTTTCCAGATTTTTTGTTGTTTATAATGCTTTGATGAACATCCTTGAGCCTAGGTCTTTGCTCAGGTACATTAGTAGTATTTCCTAAAGTGCAAATTGCTGGATCAAAGCACATTCTTTTTTTAAAAGCTGTTAAGAAATGTTCTAAATTATTTTTTAGAAAATTTTCTTGGGGCGCCTGGGTGGCTCAGTTGGTTAAGCGGCCAGCTTCAGCTCAGGTCATGATCTCCCGGTCTGTGAGTTCGAGCCCCGCGTCGGGGTCTGTGCTGACAGCTGAGAGCCTGGAGCCTGTTTCGGATTCTGTGTCTCCCTCTCTCTGACCCTCCCCTGTTCATGCTCTGTCTCTCTCTGTCTCAAAAATAAAATAAACGTTAAAAAAAAAATTTTAAAAAAAGAAAATTTTCTTGAATTTTTAAATTCCTTATCCTCCAGAGGTAAGTTGAAAGATTGAATTCTTTATATGGAAATAAACTCGAGGGGCCTTATTTATTTTTAATGTTTATTTATTTTTGAGAGAGAGATAGAACACAAGCTGGGGAGGAGCAGAGAGAGAGGGAGACACAGAATCAGAAGTAGGCTCCAGGCTCTGAGCTGTCAGCACACAGAGCCTGACACAGGGCTTGAAACCACAGTCTGAGATCATGACGTGAGCCAAAGTCAGATGCTTAACAGACTCAGCCACCCAGGCACCCCGTGGGGCTTTAAATTAAATAACAATGTACTAAAACAGAGATTACTATATTCTTGTAAGAAATTTTATACACACAGAAAATTTTAATTTTTTAAAATTTAAACATGGGTTTATTTGAATCAGTTTAAAATAGTACATTACAAAGTGTTAGAATAATGTCAGTGCTGTTTTGAGTTCTGAATAATTTTGTGAATATAAAATATATTATATTATAAAATTTTATTTTTTAAAAATGGTTATGTTTTTCTTTTTTCTTTTAGGTGTTGCACCTCCCTCTTTTGTAGCGATTAAGGCAGGAACAACACTGTACCAGCTTACAACAGCAGGGGAAGCTGTTTCCTGGAACTCAGTATTTGTTCTAATGATTTTGGCTCTTCTTTCTATTCTGCCAGCCATCTTCCAAAAAAAACTAAAGCAGAAATTTGAGTGAGAAATCATCTGGGTTTCAGTTTTCCTATCATCATCATCATCATCATCATCATCATCATCTCAGGATTGGCAGGCTTAGGTGTTAAAATCACCTCTTCAGTAATTGAAATGAGTTTGTAGAATAAAATTTCCTGTCACACAGTTAAAATAATTCATGTAAGAGGTAAGGGAGAGAAGAAAGTAAAAGTGGAAATTGATATATTACGAAAAGTACTGTCAGTAGTTACGATAGACATCTTCTAAATTACTACTCCAACGGTAGCTGTAGATAATCAGTAGCTGTGTAGTGGGAAATTCTTGATCCAACTGATTCAATTTAATAGTTTCATGAACTGGCTATCATATTTATTCTTGACTTGATAATTTAATATTTTCCTCTCTTTTCCCTTACTAATAACTGAAATAGGGAAAGCAAATACAAAATACAAAAGGAAAGATTCTAGGTTTGTAAAAATAGTATTGCAGTTCTTGCTAATGTTAGCCTTCTTCAAGAGCGTAAACTTGAAAACTAAAGCTCAAAAAGGAGATTTACGTTTTCTTCCTTTTTTAACTTTGAGGTAATGGATTTGTTTAGAAGGTACATCAGGTGGACTACTGAATTTGGAAAGGATATCAAGCTGTATCTGTTGTGTAAATTTTATTTTTGTTTATTCCTGTTCTAGATTATCATGGGTTAGTCTGAAATTTAAAATTCTGGCCAGTCTATTTCCATCTTTTTCTAGCTTTCACAGTATTTCTACTGTGCATATAAAAATGGCAATTACATGATAATTGTATTATATTGGTGTTAATGATTTATATTCAGATAATATTTTGTTACACAGTTCCCCTTTGCTATCTCAAAAGGGGATCAAAAACAAACATTCAAAGTATGCAGTTTTTAGATGATAGATTAATTATATTACTTTATATTTTGAAACGGAAGCAGTGGCAGCGCAACACTTAAGTGGTTAAATATAGTTTATTTGTTTCAATAACTGTAAAATTTACCTCATTTATTTATTGGTCTGGTCATTAAAGTATGTATTATGTAATTATCCTTTTTATGCATGATATAAGAATGCCTTGTTTTGGGGTTTTTTGATAGCTTTTTTGTTTGGGGCTGCTTTTGATTAATGCAGTTACCCAATTTAGTGTGTTTACTTTTTATAACTCCAAGTAAAATTAAATCCTTACATGGTAACTACTCTATTTAAATGGTCCTGGAAAAGCTTAAACAGCTTTCTGCTGCTTGCTTAATGGTAATACCCTTGATTTCCTGATTCTAGGACATAGCTGATATCTAAGGTACTTTGTCAGTTTTACCTTCACCCAAGACTGTCATGTTGAAAAGTACTTTAGCTGTGGGAGAAATCCTTGTATGTTTTTATTGTGAGAGGAATGGTCATCCTCAAAGCCTGTTTCTACTACATAATGTGGACTGATTATTTTTTCTATCACAGTATTAACAAATGGATTTATTGTAAATACAAAGAAAATATATTAATTAATATACTATTCTTACGTCACCTGGCCTTTTGTGTGAAATTATTTGTATTCATTTCTAGCAAGGTTTTTCTTCCTTCCTTATTGGCCAGAGATTGAGTGATAAAGCTTTTGTTATTTTTACAAATGAACTTAAAAACAGAAGTCTTTTTGGACAAAGTTCACTAAATATTACTGTATAAAATGTAATTGAGTACATTTTTATCAGACTTTAAAAATAAAAGTAAGAGCTTGGACTCAGGAGAAGCCTATTTACTCCAGTGTGTATATATTATGTTTATTCTCAGAGTATTATCCCTATCCTTATCATTGATTCTATCCCTTCGTGGATTATTTTTTTCTGAGTTTCTTAGAAAACTGAGCTGCCACTTGGGTGGGGTATATATTCTTCTCCCAAGAGAATAGCCAGTCTTTTTTAGATTCATCGTAATTGGCTGCACCCTAAATGTAGTCAGTGGTCTATATTCATGGATATGTAGACTTGGTCTGATACCAGATTCAAGCTTCAGCCACATCTTGAAGACAATTACATAATAATAACCACCAGAGAGCAAGTATGTGTACACTGGGAGAGGCAAATAGGCTAACTAGGTAGCTGACCCACTGAGACTGCTAAATAATTAGTTAATGGCCTTTCTCTGGAGTTCTATTTGAATATAATATTTCCAAGATACTTAATAAATGCAAATTAAAATGTAATAAGAATAAGAATAAATTGTACTGAAAAATTTAAATGTAGTACTTGGGATTTATTTCATGGAAGTATTTATGTTAAAACAAACTTGCATTGAATAAAAAGTAACATTCTCCTACATTTCTGATGCACATTTTCACCTCTAAGAACAAAGAAAATTTTGAGGACCTTTTATTTTTATAGTTGGCTTTTGAGAGTCTTAAATCAACTTCAAATTGTAGAGGTGGGGCGCCTGGATGGCTCAGTTGATTAAACATACATCCGTGTGCTGACAGAGTGGAGCCTGCTTGGAATTCTTTCTCCCTCTATCTTGCCCTTCCCCCACTTATGCTGCTCGCTCTCTCTTTCTCAAAATAAATAAATTAAAATTGTAGAGGTAAGTAAATCCAGGTAAACATCTAAGTTTCTAGTTTATATAATGATTTCTTTATAAAAATTCTTTGTTCTTTTGAAAATGGTTAGAATAAATCAAAAGCACTGAAGCTTTCCTCATGTTTAAATGATCATTCACTGCTTGTAGTTTAGATGTTTAGAAAGTGGATCTTAGTACAAAAATATTTTACATATTTTCTTCCTTACCTGGGAAAAACTTGCTAGGCTGGGTGACATTAGGAGGGATTGTTTAAACTCTAGACCTCATTTTTCTCATCTGGAACAAGTGAGTTCTAAGGTCCAGGTTCCTTACAGCTCAGACATGATAGAATTCTGAAATTAATGAAAAATATTAATAAGCCCCTTTTTTAAATGTTCATTTGTTTTGAGAGAGAGACCGCACGCATGAATGGGGGAGGGACAGAAAGCGAAGGGGAGAGAGAATCCCAAGCAGGCTCTGTCAGTGCAGAGACCGATGCGGCCTCTATCCCCATTGACCCTGGGTTCATGACCTGTGCCCGAATCAAGAGTTGGATGCTTAACCTAATCGGTGGCACCCCAATAAGCCCTTCTAAATAAAAATATTTAAGCATATCTTGCCTTCTATAGCTTGTTTTATAGCTTATAGTGTGCTTTCACGTACATTATCTCATTTAGACAAATTAACCATTTTATTTGTAATGAAATATTTCAGAAAACAAAAGGGCTATTTCCATTTGCTTACTTTGCTAGTAATACAAAGTAGGGTAAGATGGAAATTGTATAGGGGGCTAAAAGGACTCTTCTAATAGAAAAGTTTTCTTGTCCTGGAAATATTTGGTATGAAAAGCAGAAACCATAATATCAAGTCTTACGATGACCACTATGTATTAGCAGGGACTGTATTTTGAGAGTAGAAGGTGGGGAGACTCCCTGAATTCCTAAATCCAAGGTTCAGTATCATCCAGCATCTGGAGCTGTGCCAAATGGGTACTCTTGTCATGATGACTGAACTGCTAGGTAAAGAGGGCTGGGGAGTAGAATTGACTCAGTATATTAACCATGAGAGTTCTGGAGCACCACCTCAAAATCTGAGGGGAGTTTTAAAAACTACTCAGATCTGGGGCGCCTGGGTGGCTCAGTCGGTTAAGCGTCCGACTTTGGCTCAGGTCACGATCTCGTGGTCCGTGAGTTCGAGCCCCGCGTCGCTCTGTGCTGACAGCTCAGAGCCTGGAGCCTGTTTCAGATTCTGTGTCTCCCTCTCTCTGACCCTTGTTCATGCTCTGTCTCTCTCTGTCTCAAAAATAAATAAAAACGTTAAAAAAAAATTTTTTTTTTAATTAAAAAAAAAAACTACTCAGATCAACATAATAACATGGAAGTCAAGGGAGGGAGGGAATATACTGTTCAAGTTTGTACATTTTAGATGGCAAACTAGTCATATTTTAGCATTGTCTCAACTTTCTAGAGTGAGTCTCTAAGAATCTTCATCATGCAATTATAGTCTGGAAGATGATATTTTGTCCAGCATTAACTGATACTTCTTTGAGAAAACAGGTTCTTTCCTGGAAAACTAACAGGCCCAAGGCAGACATGAGTGTGGGTTCAAAACACCTACTTTACTTTGACCTTTGAGACAGGATTTCCTGGTGACTAGGTCAGCAATTGGCCTTGCTTTTAAATTGTTAGAATACCAGTCAAGGTTTGTGATAGTTAATTTTATGTGTCAACTTGTCTGGCCAAGGGATACCCAAATAGCTGGTTAAACCTTTTTAGGTGTGTCTGTAAGGGTGTTTTCAGAAGAGATTAGCACTTGAATTGGTCAGAGTAAAGCAGATAGCCTTCCCCAAGTCATTGAGGGCCAGAATAGAACAAAATGGTTGAATTCACTCTGTCTGACTGTTGAGACATTGATCATCTGCCCCTGCCATTCCTGTATCTCAGGCCTTCAGACCTGGACTAGAAACTGCCATCGTTGACTCTCAAGCCTTCCAACTATGCCACAGGCCTTCCTGGGTCTCCAGCTTGCAGACAGCAGATGGTGGGCCCTCTCAGCCTCCATAATCACACTAACCAATATCTTCTAACAAATCTCTTTACATATCTATATATCTATATCTGTATCTATATCTATGTATCTCCTCTTGGTTCTGTTTGTCTGGAGAGCCCTAATTCAAGGTTCTAAGCTACTGTTAACTAGAGACGTGAAGTAGCAATACATATTGCAGAGGAAACTTGGAACTTCTGGCTAGAACATGCCAAAATGTTATATAAGTAGAGGCTTTGGAAGTGATGAAGGAGTAGTGATTGATACAAAACATTAGAATTTATCATCAAGAATTATATGTGGTCTTAAAGGTATAAATGCTCATGTCACTGTACTGGTATACATGACTTCTCATATAATGTATTTGGTAACGTGGATAATCATTAGAATTTATACATACAGCTTCTGGCTACACAAAAGTAGAAGGGAAGAAGAATCTATGTAAGGCTTGGGAGATTTTACATCAAGTCATGTGATAAGGGTGCTATGGGGATGCATCGTAGAACATCAATCCTAACTGGACTCAAACCTTACAGGAGTGAGGGGTTAAGTGTAGGAACTAAGACCACCAAAAACCTGAGAAGCAGTCAAATCATCTTTCTTAGGGCTGTAATCTGGGTGGAGGAGAAAGCAGGATGAGAGACTGGTCATCAGATAGTAATTCTAACCAGTCTTGTTGGGAAGGGAGGCCTCAGTTCAGACTTGAGCTGGAATTGAGTTCAGAGGCCCACGGGGTAAGGTTCTGGGCAGTGGAAATAACCACATTCCTGTTTGGTCAAAATGCTGCCTGAATGCTACCCTGGACATCAATTTACTTTGGCTATGAATGTGTGGAAAGGCATGGTTATGAACAAAACAGAAGCCTAGGAGGCCTTAGAATACACAGGGAAGGTTCTGAGAAAACAAAGGGCTGCTTGGGGGTGGGAGAGCAGGGGTTGGGATCAACACTAACCCATTTGTTACTGTTGTGGTGAAGCTGGACATTTGGGGGGCAGGTTGCATTCATGTCCTGGTAGTTTATAAACTGATTATTATTAGGTTTCATTGATTGCAAGCAACAAAACTTGACTCTGGCTTGAGCAAAAGGATTTTTATCAGCATCTCTGGAGGCTGGAACCCAGAAACACTGGAATAACCTCATAGCAGGATGAAAGGATACTGCTGATGGAATGAATAAATTACTGTCTTAACCATGTTGTCAGTTGCTCTGCATTCACATTCCAGGAGTCACATGCCCACCATTCAGCCAGGGCACCTGATTATAGTTCACCAGACTAATGCAAAAAGAAGTTGGAATGCAGACAGGGAGGAAAAATGGATTCAAGGTAACTAAAAAGCAGCAAATGGGAAATTTGAAAAGAGCTGCAGTGACTGAAACTTATGAGTAGAAAATGTGGAGGTCATACATACCATGCCATGTCCTTTCCCCTAACAGTGACAGAGACTCTGAAATGAAACCCTAAAACCATCAGGAAGTCCATCTATGATATGCTTTCTTGGCAAGGGACAGAGACAAAAGAGAGACCTGGTTCTGAGGGTGAGGAGAGTGGCAGGCAGAAGACCCTGCCTGGGAACTCACCCAATTTGGAGGTTTTGCTGTTTATGCAATAAGAATATGCAATACAGAACTCTAAAAGTAAAAGTCCCCCAGTTTTGCCTCTCTGTCAGTCTTTATCCTAAAATGGCTCCATGCACACATCCAGTTTTTTATGCCAAATAGTAGCCATTCTTTATTCTCTCTTCATCCAAATACAGTTAGTTCATCAGCAAGACTTATTAATTGTACCTCCAAAACTCTTGAATCTAACTTCTTCCATTTTTACTGCTAGCATCCTAGTTAGTCCAAGTCCATCATTACCTTTGTTCGGAAGTACCTCAATAACCTCCTAATTTGTCTGTCTTGTCCCAAGCTTGCTTCCTAAACTCCAGTTTTTACACAGCAGCCAGCACAATCTCTTCAAAACTCAAGTTACCTATCAAAATGGTGAACTAGAATAGCCTGCTGGCTTCCTCTCCAAAATCAACCCTAGAGAAACGATGGAAGCAAGAGAGAAGCACAATTCTGAGAAGTGAACAACAAACCATGAGAAAGCCCTGGGGGGAGAATGAAAGCTTTAGTTAGCTCTGTGTCTGTGTGCATGTGCGTGTTCACTAATATTAGCAGCTATAGCCATGGTGGAAGACTAGAGGGCAATGAGACAATGGAGTTTTAAAGTTCTGTTTTTCCCTTCCTGCATTAAATGATAGCTCAGACTTGCCATGTCACCAGAATAACAGGATGGTGCAAAAGCCCTGTTGGGGTGAAGAATTGGTAAATATCACTTCTCTCTCCCTGCTCCTCCATCAAGGACTGGGCAATCATAAACTAAGGAGACTACCTCCTACACTGGGGTTTCTGACCAAGAGTTTATAGGTAACCTGTTGTGAGCCCTTTTGGTTCCACATGTCCTTGGTTCTGCCTGTACAGACCCCCACCACTGTGACTTCCTGCAGAGCCAGCTCCTGGATGAGGAGATGAAACTCAGCAAGAAGCTGGCCATCACCTGACTAATCTCTGCAGTCTTGTTCCAGACTGGGCTGGGCGAGGATCTCTTCGAAAAGCTCATCCTCCTCATTAGATTTATTTACTCTTCTGCTTCTCTTAACATGGGAGATCCTTGGGCACAGGACCTTTGCTGGTGGGAGGGAAGGTTGATGAGGTCTCAACCAACTGGTATTGCTTGAAGAAATGAAGGGGTAAAGGAACTACAAACCCTCAGGAGGCGGGAGAGCAAGTAGTATGAGTGTGGACAAAGTGTAGTTGGAGGGACAAGATGTGGGGCCAGCATTGTGCAGCTTCAGGGAGTGGAAGCTGGGCCTGGAGCTTTTCTATTTACGGTCAAAGCCCAGATCTGAGGCTTCATAAGAAGATCTTGAGCAGAATGGACTTTTCAACTCATACTTTGAAAAAAGAGAAGTGCTGTTGAAAAAGCTCTGAACATGAAGTCTGGGAGTTGGGACCATCACAGCAAGGGATCAGTGTCATCAAACTACTCCAGGTTTGTTTGTTTGAAGAAAGGGTTTAATGAATAAATGCATACTTACAAGTTGTGCATTGTATTTTTTTTAATTGACCAGATGTTTTAGCTTAGTTTCATCATTATTAATGGTGGTATGGTAGGGGTGTATTCCAGTAGAACGTGTGATGTTTGGGAGTTGATTTCAAGCAAGTTGATTTTGAGCAAATTCTAGAAATTTTAAACGGAAAAGAGAACCTAATGAAGGGAATTGTAGGTTTTATGAAATTATTGAAACGTTTGGAGGAGCAGGTGTTAGACTGAAGATCAAAGAATGATTCCTAGAAAACTCCAGAACTGGCAGTAATTGTGTTCAGGAATTCACCAAATAGCTATGATTCAGAATTTAGGAGGACAGGATCTAAGCTACTGTATCAACCATTGCTGCTTCTTAGATCCTGGAAGAAAGAGGCTGCTACTTTTGTCGCCGAAATTTTGTCACATCATCCACAAAGCTGGAGATGGACCATTGGCATCTCTACAATCCTTCCTGCCAGTGGAACACTGCCAAAAGCAGCAGGAAAATAGCCTTTGTTTTTCTTTTCCATTCAAATTTCTTGCAAGGGCATCTAATTTGTGAAAACTATTTTGCATGCAGAATTCTAGTTTTTAGAGTTTGTAGCTTTCCAGCCTCTGCAATATAGAAATAATCAGGGCCACCTACATAATTTGCAGGGCTCAGTGCAAAAATGAAAATGCAGAGCCCTTTATTTAAAAAGCAGGAAAAAAAAAGTTACCATTAAAGGTAGTAAAATATAAAGATTTTTCTTTTCTTCCAGGGTCTCCTCTTGACTTGGATATGGTGTTTGTCTTTTCTTTCTTACTTTTTTTTTTTTTTTTAAGTAGTCTTTATGCCATGCACGGAGCCCAATGCGGGACCTGAACTCATAACCCTGAGATCAAGACCCAAGCTGAGATCAAGAGCCAGCCGCTTAACTGACTGAGCCACCCAGGTGCCCCTAGTGTTTTTATTTTCTATTTAATGCTGTTCTAAGTAAAGAAAGATTAAAATTGTAATTTGTTAGCTTGAAATTTACATTTATTTTTATTTTGTGCCATGCCAGCCTTAAATGCAAATATTAAGAGTATTTAACTGCATGTGGAATCTCTGAAATTATACGGTTCTACTTTAAAGCTCATACATGCATATGTATTTAATTCTAGCATGAATAGTAGAAATGCTGCAGAAGGTAACTCAACTGTTTTTATTTCATTTCTGATGTGAGCACATTCTACCAACAGCTTCTACTTTCAACTTAGTGATGAGTAAAGAAGGATTCAAAGGAGAAGGAACTATGGGTTGCCCTATTTTTCCCTTTCCTTCTATGTTATCATTTTTAGCAAGTGATTGTTGCAAGGAAGACACATACATAAAAATGTGATAGCATTCCTCTGTCGTTCGTGTCTTAGAATGCCATTGCCTTCTTTCTGTGTTAGAAACTGGGTGGCTCAGTTGGTTAAACATCTGACTCTTGGTTTCTACTCAGGTCACGATCTCACAGTTCATGAGTTCGAGTCCTGCATTAGGCTCTATGTTGACAGTGCAGAGCCTGCTTGGGATTCTCTCTCTCTCTCTCTCTCTGCCCCTCCCCTGCTCCCTCTCTCTGTCTCTCTTTCAAAATAAATAAATACAGTTAAAAATTTTTTTTAAAGAAGCAAGTTCTGGTTTAAATGGAAAGCATGTCCTGTCAGGACAGTCAGCACCCCTGCTTATGCAGTTGTGGATATAACATGCTAGTTTTTGGGGGTTCTTTAATGTTTATTTCTTTTTGAGAGGGACAGAGACAGAGACAGAGCATGAGCAGGGGAGGGACAGAAAGAGAAGGAGACACAGAATCCGAAGCAAGCTCCAGGATCCGAGCTGTCAGCACAGAGCCCAAAGTGGGGCTCAAACCCACGAACCGCGAGATCATGACCTGAGCCAAAGTCAGAGCTTAACCGACTGAGCCACCCAGGCACCCCATAACATGCTAGTTTTGCTGAGCCCTCAGGTATCACAGGCACACTGGAATTGTCTGCTCATGGAATATTGCAAATGCTGTATGGGAATGAAGCAGCAAGGAAGAGCAGGTGTGCACATTGCCCATATAGCATCTGCTCATGTGCATGCCACTTTGTCCCATCAGACTTCACTTACAAAATACATGTTCAGAGATAAAGTTATTAAGAATTTTAAAACAGCAACAGCAAAGCATTAAACCAAGTTCATGGGCCTTCTGAATACAGAGCCCTGTGCATAGGTGAAATACCCATGAAGCTGGCCCTAGGCATAACAAAAGGAGGTAGGAATGGATGTTGACTGTGAACCACTTTCTACTTTTGTGAAGCCCGGTTATGCTTACTGTGTCCTGCTGTTTACTGGCACCTCTTTGGGCAATGTAGAAAAAAAGCAGTCCCTCTGTTAGACCTTACTGATTTTGAGTGAACTAGAAAAAGGTGCCCTTTCTTAAGATACTTTACTGCCATCTGTTGGAAAACTGTCATAACTTTATAAATTAATGGTGACTACAATGAATGGTGTCTCTTGGGCAATGCTCGATCTGTAAAAATGTGAGTGGCAGCCCTGCCTGTTACCTTCAGGGTCCCTGGGCACCAGAGGCATACACGCTGACAACTCACGACCTGAGCTTGGCAACTTCAGTGGGCAGCGGGCAGGGGTTGAGGTGGCAGACCTACAGGTGGCCCAGGCATACCTCTGAATTCCAGCCTCAGAAGCATTCGGTTGAGAATCAAGACCAGTTGTTCCTCTTTTTACATTGTCCCGCCCCTTGGCAGCCCATGAAGATTGTCACGGTGGGGGCTTTTGTCCAGTTCCAACATCTGACAAAGCCTAGTGGATGGAAATAGTATTTTTTATCTAGAGCAAGACTATACAGGCGAAAATAAAATGTAAAAAAATTTCCTTTTTTTTTTTTGGCTTTTGGCTGGAATTACATTAACTCTTTGTGATCCACATATCTTGTGCTAATGAAAAAATCTTAACATCAGATAAATGTACCTTTGTTTATAAAAAATAGGAAAACTGACTATAAATGCAATTTGTTCAGAGATCTTTCTAATTATAGGGCCCTTGGGGTGGGAAAGCAATAAAAGGACTCCCAAAGATGCAGTTGTTGGAAACCCTGCTCATGCATAGGCCCTTCTTCAGAGATGTGGGTAAGCCAAAGACTTGAGGGAGCAATGGGTCTGCCTGAGGTCACAACATCTGAGTAAACTGCAGAGTTAGGATTCTGACTTGGGCATCAGAATCAAGTGGCTCCTGAGCCTGGCACCTTTTCAATCCCCAAGAGTGGAAGAGTGGGCATCTGCTTCTTTCTTCCTCCTCCTTCTCTTCTTCTTCGTCCTGAAATTTCATGAACCTTTATTCAGACTCAGAAAGAACCCAAACCATTTCATTAACATTTGCCAAAAGATTACTGGATATTGTGACTGCATTGCATTTAATAACAGTGGCTAAGAATTCTTTTGTAAGCTCCATACTTACTAGTGAACCAATGATATCTCTTCTTTGTCCACAGAATACATTAAACTGTACTCTTAAAAGTGGAGCATCTCCTTATGCATGGGTAAAGACAAAGTGTTCTCCAAATACGGTCTAGGACATATTGTTCTGAACTTTGGAAATACAGTTCCTTTTGTGATTACAGTTAATTTTTTTTTTAAGTTTATTTGGGGCGGGGCACAGAGAGAGGACAAGAGAGAGAATCCCAATCAGGTTCCACACTGGCAGCGCAGAGCCTGACACAGGGTCAAACTCATGAACCGAACTATGAGATCGTGACCTGAGCCCAAGTTGGATGCTTAACTGACTGAGCCACCCAGACGCCCCTTGATGTGCTGTTTTAATTCTGTCAATATTATTACTGTAAATTTAATCATATCAATAATTAAATACCATTAGTTTTCTCTATAGTAATTCTGGTATCATTTTTCTGTCACACTAAAAGCAGATTGATATAACTTGGAAAACTGATAGTATAACTGTATGTTTTTGTTTACAGTCAGCTGGGAAAAAAGTTCTAAAATATTCAATTATCAATTCTATATGTGTTTTCCCATTTTTTATTAAGGTATCATTTACATATAGTTAAATTAACCCTTTTTAGTGTATGTTTTCATGAGATATGACAAATAGAAACAATTATGTAACCTCCATCACAATCAAGTTGTATTACAATTCCATCACCCCCAAAGAAATTTTTGAGAGTTCAGCCACAGTTAAATATATCTTCCTTTTGGGATCTTGTCCAAGGGCCTTTCACTTCCCTCACTAGACCATCTGGCCTTTCCCAGGAAGTTCTTAGCCCTCAAGTTGATGGGAATAGCGAGGCCACTGTGTTCACAGTCCAAGGGAGAGGGCTGGCAACAGCACGTATAAGGCCATGTACCCAGACTCTCAAAAGAGTCCTCAACCTAGGAGGATTGAGGGGAGGAGTAGACCACCAGTGAGTCACTCCTGGGTTTGTCAAGAGGCAAAGGTACCCTATACTTACCTGTTTTTGCCACTCTGCCCTGCCTTAACCTCCTCAGGTACACACAACACACAGTTATTTACATGTGCACATACACAAAAATATCTCTAATATACATAAATACATACATATACATGATCAACCCTATGCACAAATGTTCACTGACATATAAACTCAGACATGTACATAGACATGCACATGCATGTGCTGATGAACGACTTCTGGGAAAGTTGCAACATGTGTGGACATTATCTGCAATTTGCTCTTCCTGTTGCTCAACTTCATACTTCCCCATGCCAGAAGACATCAGATGCTGCTTGATTCTGACTCTTCCTTGGGGCTTCTCTCTTGCTATAGGTTATGGTAGCTAAAGGGTGATTTCTAATTTTCAACCAATTCAGGGAGTTTGTGTCATTGAGAGACAGAACGAGCCTGATGCTCATTATGAATGAGATATTGGGGGCTGGTGGGACAATAGGGCATGGGAAAGTAAAGCCTGTGTGACTTCTTTTGTAGACGTGGATCACTGTGCAGAAGCAGCTGGCTGCCAGAGATGGCTGTGAGGGTATCAGTCTATATCTAGCTGAATTTGTGTCTCTAGTCTTAAGAAAGCCCATATTGTAAAGCTTACATTTCTCTGGATCATCAATAGGATGGTGCACATGGTGAATTTTGCACATGGTGAACTCTTCTCTGAGCATTGGAGAGCATTTTGAGCACCTGTGGGTTCATCTGCTGATCTTTCTTGAATACTCCTCAGCTGTGAGCTGGGGAATGGGCAGGTTCTACTTGGGTGGAGTCAAGTTAATTCCGGTCTTGCTAGAGGAAGTGCCCCTGCTAGTATAGGCCATAGACTATTTCTGGAAGGATAAACAAAGCATTGTGAACATTGATTGCTTTGGGGGAAGGAAACTGAGTAGCTGGTATCAAGGCCCTGTTTGGTGAGATGGGGAGGGCTCTGGGAGTTCTCAGTGGAAGACCCTTAGAAGAGGCAGGGCATGAGCTCAGCCCTGAATGGGGTCAATAAGTGAAGGAGGACAATTAATCTGGTATTAGCTTAGAATCCAACATTGGCCCTACCTCCTTTTCAGAGGTTCTACATAGAACCAAAGCAAGAATGTATAGATGAAAAGGTTAGGGAGGTTGTCCCAACCTTCTTGCCTATCTAGTATGTCAGGCCAGCAGAGGGTCCTCATATTTGCCTGGCACAGTGTCCCACAACTTGCTTTTCCCTTTGGGCCCAGGACAGGCCTAGCTTAGAAGGAGAAGGTGGGGATGCCCCTGTTCCCTGAGTTTTTTGTGGACAAAGACCATTGACCCAGTGATTTTTGGACCCACATAGCTTTTCCTTTTGGAATTACAAGTCTGAGTTGGAGCAGCAGGGCCCTGTTCTAAAGCCTGAACTGCTAGGGGTGTTATCAGGGAGGGTCAGGGAGAAGGTTTTATACATGTTTGCTGACACAAATCAGAGAAAATGAGGTGGGAAAGGAGGTGCAGGGCAGGAGCTATAAACATGTGGTTCACTTTGGACTTTCCAAATTCTGAGGGGGGATGGGTAATGGACACTTTGGTCCCAAGGAGGGTGGCCGCTTGGAAAATAGTGAACAGTAAGGCTTGACTAGAGATATAGATGGTGTGAAGGGAGATTCTTGGAAGAATAATAGGATGGGTGGGTTGAGCCTGGATCAAAGAGAGCCTTAACGGTCACACTAGAAAGAGTTAGTATCCTACTAGCAATTTAGCATGACCAGAGTTACATGGATGGCACATTAATCTTGTGTGAGTAGGAGAGACCGGAGAAAGGGGATGGCATTTAAAAAGTTTTAATATTATTTATTTTTGAAGAGATGATACATTAAAATGGTTTAAAACTCAAAAAGTACAAAACAATATAAGATGAAACGTTTCCCTTCTATTTCTTATCCCAGCCATTCAGTTTCCTTCCCTAGGAGTAACCAACTTTAATAATGTCTTATTTTTCCAAAAATAGTATTATGTGTATACAAGAAAGAAAGTACATAGTTCTTTTATTTTCTCTTTTTTACACAGACACTAACATATTATACACCCTTCTTTTTCTTACATGTTTCATCTCATTTAATTAATGCAGCAAACATGTAAGCCAGTAATATCTCTATTTTACAGATGAGGCAATCGAGGCATAGAGGGGTTAAAAATTTACCTAAAATTACAGATTTTATAAATGGTAAAGTTGAGATTTGAACGTGGAGAGTCTGATTTCAGAGACCCATATTATTATAGGAATATATTATAATATCAATATTTATTGCACCAAAAATCCTAGTGGTAAAATTTATAAATCAGGAAACTGATCCCTTTCACATCAACTAAGAAGTGCTATCTTAGCATAAGTGTCTGTAAGGTAATTTTCAATTATTGACAGAATTTTCAGTTCTAGTAAGAGCTGTCTTTCGTCTGTCTCACCTAGAGCCTTCTGGTCGCAGACCTCCTCCGAGAAGTTTCCTGTCCATAGCAGAGGCTCTTTAGGTTTTCCTCGGTCATTAGGTTCACAGTCTCAGTCCATTTGAGGAGGAACATTGGTATTATAGCAGCAGCATTTACTAAGGAACTTGATCCTGTACAGAAACTTTTCATCGATAGGATTAGAGAATACAGAACTAAGCACAGGCATCTGGAGGACGTGTTGATATTGGCCCAGAGTACCAGCAAGAGCCGGAGAGGGAGTTTTTCAAAACTTAACCAAATGTATGGTAAAGCAGACATGAATACGTTCCCTAACTTCACATTTGAAGATCCCAAATCTGAAGCCATTGAAAAACTCCAGTCCTGAAGAAATAATGTAAAATTTATTTGGTAATTTGTCCTAGATTAGTTGCACAACTGGTCAGAAGTATCAGAATAAATATGTATTTCTCAACTGTCAAAAAGAAATAAAAAGCTGTCTTTCAATACATGAGTTTATTTTCTCTACATTTAAAAAAAAATTCTCTGATGGGGCGCCTGGGTGGCTCAGTCGGTTAAGCATCCAACTTCGGCTCAGGTCATGATCTTGGTGGTTCGGGGGTTTGAGCCCCCCCATTGGGCTCTGTGCTGACAGCTTAGGGCCTGGAGCCTGCTTTGGATTCTATGTCTCCCACTCTCCCTGCCCTTACCCTGCTCATACTCTGTCTCTCTTTCTCTCTCAAAAATAAACGCGAGTGTGTAAGGGTCAGAGAGAGAGGGGAGACACAGAATCTGAAGCAGGCCCCAGGCTCCGAGCTGTCAGCACAGAGCCCGACACAGGGCTCAAACCCATGAGCTGCGAGATCATGACCTGAGCTGAAGTCAGATGCTCAAATGACTGAGCCACCCAGGCACACTTACTTTTTCATTTTTAAAAACTAGTGTCCAGGAAGTAAGTTCAGAACAACTAACTAAATAAAGATGAGTTACCTTGAAATTCCATTATTTTTCCAAATGTGGGATTTTTCTCAATTTAAAAATTTGTGGCAAAATAAATGTACGTAACATAAAATTTACCATATTAATAATGTTTAAGTGTACAGTTCAGTGGTATTAAGTACATTTATAATGTGTAACCATCACCACCGTCCATCTCTAAAACTCTTTTCATCTTGCAAAATGGGAACTCTATACCCATTCAATAATGACTTCTCACTCATTCTTCTCTCCCCTGGCAACCACCATTCTACTTTCAAGTCCCTAGGATTTTGACTAGTCTAGGTAACTCAAGTAAGTGGAATCATATAGTATTTGTCTTTTTGTGACAGGCTTATTTCATCTAGTGTAATGTCCTCAAAGTTCATCCATGTTGTAGCATGTGTCTTCTTTTCCTTCTTTTTAAGGCTGAAAAATATTCCATTGTGTATATATACTACATTTCAGCTAGCCATTCATTCATGGATGGACATTTGGGTTGCTTTCACATTTTAGCTATTATACACACTGTTTTGCACTTGCTTTTTACATTAACAGTGTATCTTGAATATTTTTCCACATCAGTACACAATGTGTCTCCTTTTTTTATCTTTCCTTCTTTTTATTTTTTTGTTTTAGAAAATACTTCAATTTTTTGCACAAACTGTAGTTTCTTTGACTTGTCCCCTATAGCTGGATATTTGGATTGTTACACATTGGTTTTGTTTTTGTTGCTACATACTATGATATATATATTTACTTATCTCTCTATCTATCTAAATATGATCCATCATATATATGATCCAAGATACACCAATGACCTCATTCCATCTTTCAAAGCAGGGTTTGGCTCTGCTGTTGGGCTGATCTGTTGTGATCATATCCTCCTTCCCCTTTACTTTGCTATTGCTTTTTCAGGCTACAGGCTCACAAGGTACAGCCCTGCTGTTCCTACATTCCTTCAGGGCAGAGCCAACATTCAAGGGAGTAATAAAAAGGCAAATAATTTGGTGTCCCTTCAAACTGTTTTTTTTTTTTTTGCAGGAATTCTTTTTAAAAATTTTTTACTTTTAGAAAATTTTTTAAAGTATTTTTTTATTTTTTAATTACATCCAAATTAGTTAGCATATAGTGAAACAATGATTTCAGGAGTAGATTCCTTAATTCTCCTTACCCATTTAGCCCGTCCCCCCTCCCACAACCCCTCCAGTAACCCTCAGTTTGTTCTCCATATTTATGAGTCTCTTCTGTTTTGTCCCCCTCCCTGTTTTTATATTATTTTTATTTCCCTTCCCTATGTTCATCTGTTTTGTCTCTTAAAGTCCTCATATGAGTGAAATCATATGATTTTTGTCTTTCTCTGACTAATTTCACTTAGCATAATACCCTCCAGTTCCATCCACGTAGTTGCAAATGGCAAGATTTCCTTCTTTTTGATTGCCGAGTAGTATATATGTATATATATATATATGTGTGTGTATATATATGTGTGTGTATATATATGTGTGTGTATATATATATATGTGTGTGTATATATATGTGTGTGTATATATATATATATATATGTGTGTATATATATATATGTGTGTGTATATATATATATATATGTGTGTGTATATATATATATATGTGTGTGTGTATATATATATATATGTGTGTGTGTATATATATATATATATATACACACACACATATATATATATATACACACACACATATATATATATATCACATCTTCTTTAACCAATATCCATCTATCTTTCCATACTTTGGCTATTGTTGATAGTGCTGCTATAAACATGCGGGTACATGTGTCCCTTCGAAACAGCACACCTGTATCCCTTGGATAAATGCCTAGTAGTGCAATTGCTGGGTCGTAGGGTAGTTCTGTTTTTAGTTTTTTGAGGAACCTCCATACTGTTCTCCAGAGTGGCTGCACCAGCTTGCATTCCCACCCTTCAAACTAGTTTAAAATACTTGTTGAGGTGTGCCTGGCTAGTTCAGTCAGTAGAGCATGTGACTCTGATTTTGGGGTCATGAGTTCAAGCCCCATATTGGGCACAGAACTTACCTAAAAAAATAAATTATTAAATAGATATATATCAAGCAAAAAGAACTGATTTATTAATAAAAATGGTATATTTTTTATATTAAAATGAGGGATTTATTACATTCATTGTATATATCATTGTGTTTTATTCAATGTGAATTTGTTTTTATTTCCCAGTTTTTCCACTATTGATATCATTATCTAGCAACAGTCATTAAAAGTAGAGGTAACTTATAAAGTTCCAAAGTATTTTTGAAATATGCTTAGTAATTTTTTGGATTTCATATAACCAGAATGTTTCACACTTTCAGTAGCTTGTTCTTTTTTCAGTTTCCTTTTATAATTTTCTGAGCCAGACAATTTTAAAGGGATTATAAGTTAGAAAGCATTGTGCTATGCTTTAATCATTATTTTCTGTAACTAAGAGAACTTTCTAATGTGTGTGTGGAGAGAGAGAGAGAGAGAGAGAGAGAGAGAAATCAAGAATGAGTGTAAGGTTTTTGCATGAGCTGAAAGAATGGGGTTTCCATTTGCTTATATGGGGAAAGAGTGTGGAAGGGGCAGCATCATGGAGACAAATCAGAAATACAATTTGGAATATGAAATGCCTTTTAGACCTCCAAACTGAGATGTTTAGAAGTCAGTTAGATATACAAATCTTGAGTTCAGGGACAAGTTCTAGGCAGAGTTAATATACATAAAGTGCTTAAAACAGTGCCTTGGAGATATATATAAAGTTTATTTATTTGGAGAGAACGTGAGTGGGGGAGAGGGGCAGAGGGAGAGGGAGAATCACAAGCAGTCTCCATGCTCAGTGCAGAGCCCAACAAGGGGCTCGATCCCACAACCCTGGGATCATGACCTGAGTAGAAATCAGGAGTCAGATACTCAACTGACTGAGCCACCCAGGTGCCCCTCAATCTTTTATATTATGGATAGTGCTTTCTGTAACTTGTTTACAAAGTCCCTACCCAGAGGTTAGAAATGTATTTGTTAATATTATCTTTAGAAGATTTAAACTTTTGTTCATGACATTTATAACTTCTTAATACATCTCAAGTTGATTTTTGTTCTGGAGCCTTTCCTCTACATGCTTGATTCAGAGATCTAGGCTCCTTCTGTCTTCTGTTTCACCTTTCCTTAGAACCTCAGAATTCTTCTAGCTGGTGAAAAGCCTACAAGAGAGACTGAAGCCTCATTTACTTCTTAAATACACTGACCCAGCAGTGACACACATAAATTCCTGCACATATTCCATTGGTAAGAACTAGTCACATGGCCACATCTAGATGCAAGTGGGACTGGGAAATGTTGCCATGAGCAGACAGTTGTTTCCTAGGGACAATGCCACACACTGTGTTAAGGGGAAACATGATTTTTTGAGCTACAAGGTAACTCCACAACTTTTACCATCTTCTACCGCTCTTCCCACCCCAACCCTTCCCAGCCACCTTAGGCTTCTTATAGCTCCTTGAACACTCCAGGCACACTTCTGCCTCCTGCCCTTTCCTGGAATTACCTTCCCTTACATGTTCACTTGCTCTCTCTAATGTCCTTCATTATGAAATGGGTGCCCTGGAATGCTACTTATTAAGAATGTATTATGTCCCAGATATCTGAAATTCCTTTTTTCATTGATTTTTAAAAATTAATTTAATAATCTTCAAATCAATCTTGTGAAAAAGGTTAAGAATGATTATTCTTACTCCAGAGAGGTTAATTGATGTGCCTCAGTTCACACAGCTAGTAAAAGCAGGAGTGGGGATTTAAACACTAAATCTAAAGAACATCCAGCTTTGTTTTCTCTCTGACTCTCAATAGAAGCAATCACTCTGCCAAACATATTTCCTATTGGGAAGGAGATCACTTTACAATTGAGTATTCTGGGCCTCTGAGCAGTTACATTTCCCAAGGCAAATTAATACAGTTGGGGTTTTGTTTCGAATTTGTGTTTTATGAGTTGACTTGGTGTGAGAGATCTCCCAGCACCTGATTGTCTTGGATGCATTGGATAAAAAGTCTCTGGACTAGAGAGAGCACGCAAGCTGGGAAGGGGCAGAGAGAGAGGGAGACACAGAATCCGAAGCAGGCTCCAGGCTCTGAACTGTCAGCACAGAGCTTGACGCGGGGCTCAAACTGACCAACTCACCAACTCCTAACCAACTGAACCATCCAGGAGCCCCAAAAGTCTCTGGACTTTTAAACTGAGGACATTTAAGCTTTTTTTCAAGTCTTTTTCCATATCGCCCTCAGTAATCATTTTAAGATGTCAGTCAGATCTTGTCATTCTTCAGCTTAAATTCCTCTAAGTTACCATTCCTCACACACACTTCACAGAGTAAATTCTCTAGCCTGGCATTTGAAGACTTTCCTGCTCTGTCCCTCTTCTCTTTCCCTGGTTTCATCCCCCTTTAATTCTCCATTTCCCATTAAAATGAATTACTTGCTGTTGCCTGAATGTACCATTTTAATCTGTCACTCCCTGTTGTTGCCCATGCTTCCTGAAACATCTTCTTTCTCTCCCTTTTTACCTGAGAAGTTCCTTTTGATCCTCTGGAACTCAGGTCACATTATACCTCCTTCTGGAAACCTTCCCTGACCATCTCCCAACCTGGGGAGATGCCCAGATGCCTTGTAATTATTTAGCTCCCTAATCCCCCTCTACTGTCTGTGTCTCCAACATACAGGATGGGGGAGGATTATTCATATCATCCTGAATAAACTTTGTGAAGCTACTTTCTCCTCCCCACTTTTTGTCCCCTCAGTTCAGCCAGGTTACATACAGGGAGGGGCAGGTGCTATGGTTCCCAGTGATGTTGGTTGTGACCTCCAGGCCACCCTCCCCAAGGCAACCAATGCTTGAGAGAAGTACCCAGGAGAGAACCCAGGAGAGAGCCCAGGGTTAGTCCTTGGGGAAACCAGCTGCCTTCCAGAGTTCTTAGTAGCAGCCTGCCAGATCAAACCTTTTGCTGGAATAATAATAATTTATAATAATTATGGAGTGCTTTTCATGTTCCAGGCACTATTATGACCATTTTACCTGTTTGCACATTTATCTTATGTAATCTTCACAAAAACATGATGGCTGGCACCTGGAGAGTGCCCAAGGTCACATAGTAAATGACAAAGTCAGGATTCAAATCTGAGCATTCTGTTTCTAGAGCCCATGGTGGTAACCAAGATACTATATTACCTTCCTGGCTTCTGATCTCCAGTTTCCTGCCTACCTTCTACGGGAACCAAATCAGAGGGTCCCAAGACAAGGAGCAAGAAGCAAGTTTCTCTCCTCCTCATCCCCCACTTTTTCTCAGGAGGACCAGCTCAGAGATGGATCTGAGATTTCTCATAAGTAGAAAGGGAGCTCCTAAGTGGCTGGGGCCTCTGGAGGCCCTAGGAGAGAGATGAGAACAGCCTGGTGCATGGGAAAAGGCCTGGATGAGGTGGTGGGTGAGGGAGTTGGGAGCTGGCAGCGAGCCCAGGATTCTAGTCCGGGTTTTGTCTCTTAGACTCTATATAAAGTTGGGGGGAAGTCTTTGCTTCTTTCTGAGCCTTAGTTTTCCCCATTTGTAAAACAAGGGTAAATACTGGACTGGCTGATCCATCTCCACCAAGAGGGGGCATCTTCAGCTCTCCTGCCCGAGGAAAGGGCAGGGCACGGAAGCCAGGGAGCAGGGGCAGGGAGAAGACGCTATCTGGGGTCTAGGTCTAGTCTGGAGATGGGACCAGGTGGGGTGTTGAGCTCAGTCTTGCGACCCCATTCCTGTGACAGGGCCGGTTAAGGAGGAGACGTCTGGACCGCCAAGTAGGAGGAAGAGGTGGGGGGACAGAACGTGGGCCAGGCTCTCGGCTCTGCAGGATGCGCCCACTCATCCCTCACCTCCTTATCCTCTCAAAAGGAGTCGCAGCCTGTAGAAGGTAGCGGTTGCCGGCGACCCGGCAGTGGCCGGCGGCGCTGCGGCTGCCGCCTGGGAAGCTGCCGCCCTCCGGGCCCGAAGAGCATCACGTCATCCTTTCCGCCAGGCTCCCGCCCCCCTCCCCGACGGCGCCTGCGCAGGCGCGGCGGGAGGGGGTCGCGGTGGGGGCTCTCTCCTCAGCGCTTTCCGCCCTTCTCCAAGCTCGCTCGGGTCGCGGAGCTCTCGGCGGGCGGCAGCGGCGGCGGCGCAGAGAGGAAGGCGTCCAGGATGCGGCGCGGGGCGGCCCGGTGCCCCCCTGACCCGTCACGGCAGCCGCGGCGGCCGCGGGGACCGGGCCAGGGCCGGGGGCGGCGGCCCGAGCCGCGGTAGCGGCGGCGGCGGGAGGGGCAGCCTGAGGGCGGACGGGCGGGCGCCCTGGTGCGGGGGCTCCGCACTCCGCACGGCCCGGCCCGGCTCGGCCCCGGCGCCATGAGCGGCGGCGGCGGCGGCGGAGGGGGCTCGGCGCCCAGTCGTTTCGCCGACTACTTTGTCATCTGCGGGCTGGACACCGAGACCGGGCTGGAGCCGGACGAGCTGTCGGGTGAGTGCGCGCGGAGCCCCGTGCTGCCTCCCTGCGCCCACTGCGGCCCGGGACCCTCGAGGAAACCTCCCCGCTTTGTCCCGGGATCTGGGCGAGGGCCGGTCCGCAGGACCCACGGCTGGCGCGGAGGAAGGGGGCATCGGGCTGGAGGTGGGGAAGCGAGGTTAGAGGCTTTGAGCCGCGAGGTGTCCGAACGGCCCCTCTGCTTCTCTGCGCGTTGTCCTGTAGTAGGGGACGAGGAGGAGAGGGAAGCGTTGTGTGATCTGTCTGGTGAAGGTAGAGTGACTTAGTACAAGATAAAGGTAAGCTTGTTCTCGAACACCCGTTAGGTGAGAGAAGAAGGTATTTCACGATTAGTGCAAGTAAGTTCTACCCAGACTTTTAAAAAAACCAAGGAGAGCAAAACAGAAACTTGGTGAGTTTTTCTGGCCCCTTCCCAAGAAGCCAGTTCCTCAAAACCAGCCCTGGGATGGGCCCCCTGTTTGATAGGACATGAAGTAAAGTTGAGCCATGAAGTGAAGTTGAGCCACACGAAGAAGGGTAAGAACTCTCTTAGTTCTAGAAGGTCCTCTACCCCGAGGCTGTGCCTCTTTTTATGAAAAGTAATTGGTGGCCTTTTATGAGATCAGTGTCATTTGTGAATAAAAGCGCAGCAACCTAGTGGGAGAGTCTGGGTTGGGTCGTTAGGCTTCTCAAGTCATCTTTCAAAGAGGAAGTGGTAGGGGAGCGAAGATGGGGCCCAGATCAGATTTGGTAAGAATTGCAGAAGAATGTCATAATTGTAAAATCCCCATGAATTCCACTGCACTGTCATTGGAGCCTTTGAATTGCAACAGTTTTGAAAAAGTTTTTGTCTGGAGTGTCCAGTTTGTAGGTGTCATGTGAGTGGAGGTTTGTTGTTGTCATCCTGACTTGAGAGGGGATACCCCCTTTCCAGTGCTCTGTCATGATGTATTCACTTAAGTTTCCTGAGATTATGCTGTTGACTAATTTTACTTTGTTTCAGAGATAATGGGACAGGGTTGTTGGTTTATTTTTTAATTTTTTTTAATTAAAAAATTTTTTTTATGTTATTTATTTTTGAGAGAGACAGAACACGAGCGGGGGAGGGGCAGAGAGAGAGGAAGACACAGAATCTGAAGCAGGCTCCAGGTTCTGAGCTGTGAGCACAGAGCCTGATGAGGGGCTCGAACTCACCAACAGTGAGATCATGACCTGAGCCAACGTTGGAGGCTCAACTGACTGAGCCACCCAGGCACCCGTTTGTTTATTTTTGTCACCAGAAAAATTTCTATGTTTCTTATGAAAAAAAAAAAAAAATTAGGTGCATACTTCAAGTGACAAAAATAGATCATCTTTTAAAAAACGTGATAAATTGATGACTTTTATCAAGGTCAAAACAAATATTATTTTCTCAAATTTATAGCAGATGGAAAAGAATATCATGAAGCAGTAATGCCGTTAATACTAGGCCTTTTGTTGGGGTTGCTTTAGTGTTTCAAGTTCACTCTTTTAGGTCTTTAAATTCTTATAATAAAGATGCTAATTTTTCATCTCTGTTTCGTATTTATTAAATTTTTGACTTTATGATGTAGTTGTTGGAATTCAGTTCATGATGTTGGAGTGGGGAGGGACCTCAGAGAGGAAAATGAGCCCCAGGAAGGACAGTAGAGCCTACATCCTGTTACTTAATTGGCTGACTTTTGGTTCAGTGCTCCTTACACTAAGCTGCATCTCTGCCTGGCTGGGTCTTTAGAAAACGCAAACATGTTGAGAAAGAATAAAAATAACAAAGTTGTCTCTAGTGAAAGAAACTTTAAAGTGGTGGAATAAACAAGTGTTATTTTTATACTGTGCTTTTCAGTGTCTATTAAATTATATAGAAACTTGATTTTAGAAAATAAAGAGAATGGTTTGCAAATGATAAAGCATAAGAATGAAGCCGGGAAGTGATTTGTTAGAGCATGGATTTTGCGGTTAATCATTCCCCCTCTGCAATACATTGGCTATCTTGGTGACTAGCGGCAATTTAGGTAACTGCTGGGATCTTCATGTATAAAACAGGTAAAGTAAATAAAAAGCATCTCATCAAGTAGACCCTCAAAAACGTTACTTTTCTTTTAGCGAATATCTGTTAATTATCTGTTTTTTCAGCAAGCTAAAATTATGTCCCTGTGAAAGCTTGGGAGAATAAAGAAAAGGCGATCAATTGTATAAAATGTGTGAAGGAAGGGTATTTGTCTTTTTAAATGTGGTTGCAGTAGTGGAATGCCAAGACCATTTATTCAGTAGGTGGCCTTTGTTCGAATAGGCACTGATTGAAGGATTTCTTTTTTCCTTCATTTCATTTCTGGTGAGTTGGTAGGGGAATCTGGACTACCCAGAGGGAATCTGAATAAAATAAAACAGAAGACAAATAGCTCTATGCAGGTCAGTATTGAGACTCTCCGGGGTGTATTTTCTCTCCTTAGCGAGCCTTATAGCTCCCAAACTGATGATGTCATAGTAAGTGAAACTATAGTAAATTGTGAACTGTACCCAGGTTCTTTAGGGAGGTATGAGGAGTCTATATTCTCTCCAGGCAAATTAAGTTCTATACCTCACATAGCTTCTATGCTTTTAAAAAAGTGAATCCTGAACAAGCAAATCAAAGACATTCAGTGTTCCTTAGTTTTGTGGAGAAGGATTAAGATTCATTCTCTGGTTGCAACAATAAGCAGAGAGCTTAGATTCAATCTCTGGTTGCAACAATAACCATAGAGCTTGCTGTGTTGAATATAAACTCAAATCATTGGATTTTATAGGAGTCTCTCCCTGTCACCTCTTCCCCTTTTTTGCAGATTTAAGTATTTAGGCAAGTCATTTAGTTACTTGTTGTGCAGGGAACTGAGGAAGGTAAGAAAATTGTTTTCTTTCTGGTTAGTTGAGGAAGTATTTTGGGTTGTGAAGAGAGGAAGGTAATCAATGAATGAATCCTAAGTCTAGCCAACTTTAGGAAATAGTATCTGCTTGTTGGCTTTTTGAGCTTGTCGGATAGATAAGCAAATCTGTAAGAATTGCTTTCAATCTACGTTTTCATTACTGTTGGCCCAGCCTAAGTGGGGAGGCAGATGGCAGTAGAGTCCATTCCCACTCTTATCCTTTGATGGATGGGTGTCCTGGGCATCTTTGTTTCTCCCTTTTCTTCTTATGGTCACCACCACTGACTGCAGGAGAAGGCTTACCATGAGATAGGATTCCTGAGTTTACTTTCCCTGTTTCTGAGTGAGAATTAAGATTCCAGAATACTTGCGACCTGTTTTTTACCTTTTTTAAGTTCCTCTGAACTACCTGTGCCCAGCGTTGAGATGTAAGTTTTCTTGGTTCTTGCATCCACTACTCCAGTTGTCCCAGGCTCTGAGCAAAGGACTTTGCCAAGAATTGAGAAGGGCTTGGGAATATAGAAATGAGACTGGCCAGTATCCTGCCAAGAATTGAGGAGAAGGGCTTGGGAATATAGAAATGAGACTGGCCAGTATCCTGTATGAGCCTATTTAGAACACTGAGAATACACTGAAATCATCTCTTAATGTCACCGTTTGAAGAGAGGAAAAAATGTTTACTGACTAGGAAGGTCAGAGGCCTGGTGAGATCATACTCCTCCTTAACCATATTGAGCAATGAATTTAGAACATTAAGAATCATGGCATGTCAAACATGGAAGCACTCTTCAAGAGATTATATAACCTTATGATTTTACAGATGAAGAAACTGAGGACCTGAGAAAGAATATTTTTCTCCCTTGCCACATTTCATTCTTCTTTTCTGCTACTTGAGTGATGCTTTGAAGCAATCCATTGAGTAGAGGGGACAAATAAAAAGACAAGTAAAATATTTGTTTGGCAGGGGCAGGAGCAGACATTATGTCAGTTTTTCTAGTACAGGTTTCTGTTTCATTTTTTTTTTTTTTAATGTTTATTTATTTTTGACAGAGAGAGAGAGAGAGACAGAGCATGAGTGGGGTAGGGGCAGAGAGAGAGGGAGACACAGAATCCGAAGCAGGCTCCAGGCTCTGAGCTGTCAGCACAGAGCCCGATGTAGGGCTCGAACTCACAGACCACGAGATCATGACCTGAGCTGAAGTCAGACACTCAACCGACTGAGCCACCCAGGTGCCCTGGTTTCTGTTTTATGTTAAGAAAGAATACTGTGTGTGATTCTCATGAGAGATATCTTATTTTTTTTAGCTTTTTCTTTTCATATAATTTCACACTGAACATTCACATGAATAGTAGAAAGATCTCAACATATCCTTTTTCCAGATTCACTGATTAATATTTTGCTCCATTTGTTTTGTTTTATCACTTGTATGCGTATGTTCTCTCTCCTTAACATATATATAAACAACTTCATTGAGATATAATTCATCTACCACATAATTCACTTATTTAAAGTGTACAACTGAGGGATCCCTGGCTGGCTCAGTTGGAAGTGCATGCAGCTCTTCATCTCTGGGTCGGGAGTTTGAGCTTCATGTTGGATGTAGAGATTACTTAAACTTAAAAAACATATATATATATATAATTGAGTAATTTTTTAGTATATTCACAGAGTTGCTCAATCATGAATGTAGTCAGTTATTTATCACTGGTGCTCCTCCCCACCCAAGGCCCATACCCATTAACAGTCACTCCCCATTTCCTTCCAACTCTCTCTCAGTCCTAGCCAACCACTAATCTACTTTTGGTATCTATAGATTTGCCTATTCTGGGCATTTCATATAAATGAAGTCATATATGGTCTTCTGTGACTGGCTTTTTTCATTTAGTACATTTTTAAGGTTAATCCATGTTGTAGCATGTATTGGTATGTTATTTCTTTTTATGGCTGAATAATATCCTGCTGTATGAATATACCATGTTTTATTTATCCATCAGTTGATGGGCATTTGAGTTGTTTATAGTTTTTGATCACTATGAATAATGCTGTGAACATTTGTATAAATTTTTTTTTAATTAATTAATTTCAGTAGGGCCCACACCCAGTGTGGGGCTTGAACTCACAACTCTGAGATCAAGAGTTATATGCTCTACCAACTAAGCCATCCAAGTGCCCCACATTTGTGTACTTGTTTTTGTGTGGACATATATTTGCATTTCTCTTGGGTATATACCTGTGAGTGGAATTGTTGGGTCATACGGCATCTGTTTAACCTTTTGAGAAATTGCCAGACTGTTTTCCAGACCAACTATACCAGTTTACATTCCCACTAGCAGTGTATGAAGATTCTACTTTCTCCATGTCTTCACCAACACTTATTATCTTTATTTTTGATTATGGGCATCCTGGTGGGTGTGAAGATACCTCATTGTTGATTATGGGCATCCTGGTGGGTGTGAAGATACCTCATTGTAGTTTTGATTTACATATGCATGCTGGCTAAGAAGGATATCTTATATTAAAAAAAAAAAAAAAAAAAGGCTATTTCTTTCCAGAGATGAAGTGGCTGTAAAAAGTTTGATGAGCCAGGTTCAAACAGAGAGCCAATACGAGTTATTTATTTTTTATTTTTTTAATTTTTACTTACTTATTTATTTATTTATTTATTTATTTATTTAAAAACCATCCAGAGGTATTTATTTATTTATTTATTTATTTATTTATTTATTTTTAATGTTTATTTTTGAGAGAGACAGAGACAGAATATGAGTGGGTCAGGAGCAGACAGAGAGGGAGACACAGAATCTGAAGCAGGCTCCAGGCTCTGAGCTGACAGCACAGAGCCCGACACGGGCTTGAACTCTCGAGCTGTGAGATCATGACCTGAGCCGAAGTCAGATGCTCAACCGACTGAGCCACCCAGGCAGCCCCGAGTTTTTTTTTTTAAGGTTTATTTATTTTTGAAGGTAAGAGAGACAGAGCGTGAGCAGGGGAGAGGCAGAAAGAGAGGGAGACATAGAATCCAAAGCAGGTTCTAGGCTCTGAGCTGTCAGCACAGAGCCCATTGTGGGACTCATGAACCATGAGATCATGACCTGAGCCGAAGTCAGAAGCCTAACCGATTGAGCCACCCAGGTGCCTCAAACTAATTTTTATTTTATTTTTATTTTCCTCTACCAGTCTGTCAATTCTGTGCAGATTCTCTTATGGTCATTGTATAAAGGGTTCTCTGCTCTGAATCCCAGACTCCTAACTGAAGCAAAACTCAAATCCTGATAGCTTACCTTAGGCATCTTTGATAACTTACAGAGGTCAAGGTTGCTATAACAAGAGATTTCCTAAGTTAGTCATGTATTTCCTTTTTTAAAGTAGAATAAAGGAGAGGTGAAGAGAAGAGACCAACACACAGAAAGCAGAGCAGTCCAAGGCAGTTTAAAATTACATGCTAAATTTAGTTGTAGAGACTGTATATTTTTCTTTTAATTTTTTTAAATGTTTATTTATCTTTGACAGAGAGAGAGAGACAGAGCATGAGCAGGGAGGGTCAGAGAGAGAGGGAGACACAGAATCTGAAACAGGCTCCAGGCTCCGAGCTGTCAGCACAGAGCCCGACGCGGGGCTCGAACTCAGCAAACCGCGAGATCATGACCTGAGCCAAAGTCGGAGGCTCAACCGACTGAGCCACCCAGGTGCCCCAAGACTGTATATTTTTAAACAGAACCTCACTTTGCACTCCCTCAGGTGTGGAGGATCACACTGAAAGTAAGTGGATTTTGCTTGAATGGCATTAGAGCCTTACTCTTCTCTTCTTAGAAGGAAATCCTGAGTCACAGTGTTTGGTGCTTAAACCAAATTCTCTTAGACTCTGCTTGGTCCTTTCTTCCTTCCTAGATTAGAAATAGTTTTCTTTGCCTAAGGCGTCCTTTGGCAACACCCATTTCCAGTTTTATGTCTTTTGTAAGCTTGTTTTCTGGCTGACTCTGGCAGACGGAATTCTTGGACTTGGCTCCTTAATTCCCTGTTGCTATCCCTGGATATGAATTACTGTCAAGAGGTCTTACAAGTCTCTCAGAAACCTAGGTACACATGAGGGAACCTGCTGGATATGGCATAGGATCCAGCAAAAGAGTGAAAGACTTACTTTTTAGAAGCTGGTAACTTCTTAGGGAATTTAGTGCTTACACATAGGCTTTTATTGTTAGATTTTAAGCTGAGTTCTCAAAAGTTAACTAAAAAAATTTTTTTAATGTTTGTTTATTTTTGAGAGAGAGACAGCATGAGTGGGGAAGGGACAGAGAGAGAGGGAGACACAGAATGTGCAGCAGGTTCCAGGCTCCCAGTTGTCAGCACAGAGACTGACTTGGGCTCAAACCCACGAACTGTGAGATCATGACCTCAGCTGAAGTTGGATGCTCAACTGACTGAGCCACCCAGGTGCCCCTAGTTCTCAAAAGTTACTAAGTGAGGCAGATATTGGACATATGTCTGTGTTCCAGATGTTCTGTGATGACTGATTTTAGTTTGGAGTATATGGAGTCCTGAACTGTAAATTTAGGAGTGACAGAGTCTTATTATGGTAGAAAATGAGAGCATATGCCAGCACTCAAGCCATTTTCAGTATGCTCCCAGAGGTTCAGATATGACTCCATGAAGTAAGATGGAAACAGGTATAGGTATAGTTTAGATTATCAGGTTTCTCAGATATTATACTTAAGATATTTGCTTGATGGTGATCCATGGAATCTGTCATAGTTTCCTATTAAAGAGAGCCAGGTTAGTAATATTTTTTTGTTCATTAGTGTGATGGGTAAGTCGGGTCAGACTTTTGCTAGGCCATCTGTTTGTTATCTACTGTATGGGCTGAACTAACTGGGTTAGTCTATTTTTTTTTTTTAAGTTTATTTATTTATTTTGAGAGAGATAGAGCAAGCAGGGGAGGGGGAGAGGGAGAAGGAGAGGGAGAGAATCCCAAGCAGGTTCCACACCACCAGTGCAGAGCCTGATATAGGGCTTGAGTTCATGAACTGACATTTTGACCTGAGCCAAAACCAAGAGTTGGATGCTTAACCAACTGAGCCACCAGGGACCGCTAGCTGAGTTAGTCTAAAATAGAGTTTCATGGAGTGCTGAGAGGCCTCAATAGGGAGAAGGTCTTTGGAGGTTCCTCTTGTTAAGCTTCATTCCTCTGTGAGTGTGGGATTCCTTGACTTCTAAACTATTTCTAGTTGGCACAACACACTAAAAAATGAGCATGCATTCATTAATATTGGTCATAGAATTTAAAAAGTCAGAGCTAGAAATCAGAGATAGTCTAGCCACCACTTGTGGCAGATGGTAATGATTAATATTTGCAAGTGACTTCATAGTTTTGCAGTGTACTTTTAAGTAGTTTTTTAATTTTTTCAGCGCTACTCGAAAAAAAAATTTTGGTCCATTGTTACCCAACAAGTTGGAAAGAACTATTAGAATCCAGGTCTTCTGTCTCCTGTCACACCATTGATGAGATTATTGTTTTGAGTCATAGATTTGGGAAAACTGAAGCAATGGCTTAATCATTGAATAGCAAGAGTTTTATATGATTTGGCCTCTTTAATTCAGTCCCCAGCCCACACTGCAGTAGAGGAGCTCTGTCAGAAGAAGAATCAGGTCACTCATTTTCTGAATTGTAGTTAAGGCTGGTTGTTATATATATATTTTTTCAAGTCTACCCCACTCTTAATCAGTTCTGAAAATGTTTTTCATAGATCAAGTAGTTACCAAGGCTTTATTTCTAAGAAGCTCCCTTTTTTCGTGTGGCTATTTCAGGATGTTTAATGCTTCTTTGTCTGAGGTTTCTTTTCTTTGAAAAAAAAAAAAAAAAAAGGTTTGCATCTGTTAGCCACAGAAATCCCTCAGTAGAGGCTGCAGTTTGTATATTTTGTGGTTGTAGTTTGTGTGCTGGCTGTGACTTTTGGTTTACCACATTCATTCATTCATTCATTCATTCTTTATTTATTTATATTGTTTATTTTGTTTTTGAGAGAGAGAGTGAGAGCATGGGAAAGGCAGAGAGAGGGAGACACAGAATCTGAAGCAGGCTCCAGGCTCTGAGCTGTCAGCACAGAGCCTGATGCCGGGCTCGAACCCATGAACTGTGAGATCATGACCTAAGCCAAAGTCTGATGTTTAACTGACTGAGCCACCCAAGTGCCCCCCACCCTGCTTTTTTTTTAAGTTTATTTATTTTGAGAGAAACAGACACAGCATGGGTGGAGGAGGGGCAGAGAGAGAGGGAGAGAGAGAATCCCAAGCAGGCTCCGTGCTGCCAGGGCATAGCCCGATGCGGGGCTCAAACCCATGAACCGTGAGATCATGACCTGAGCTAAAACCAAGAGTTGGACACTTAACCAACTGAGCCACCTACATGCCCCGGTTTATCATATTCTGTATAATGAAAGAGTATGATGGGATACAACAAAGAAAGTTTCAGAATTCTTAAAGGCAGGAAGAGATGAGGAGATGATTTAGAAATAATAATCATAAGCCATGATTTATAACATAAGTGAATAAAACCAATTTATAACAAATTACATGCATTTTTATTATCATACTTTAGAATTACTTTCCAGGAATGTCAAAGGATTTGGTTCTTTTCCCCATTGTGTTGTCTCTGATGCCCTTTTCCTCTTTTTGCTTTTGTACTTTTAAAATAATGGCCCCCCAACCCTGTTTTAGCCTAGTTGTGAAGATAGATATTATTGTTAGATTGTTGAAGGAAACTAGAGATTTTATTTTAGGTGAGTTAGGTGTCTCTTCTTGTTTTTCCCAAAGTCTTTATTTGGCAATGACCATTAAAAAAATTTCTTCTTATTTTTTTTTGCTGATTCTAAAAACTATAGGTCATTATAAAAAAACATTACAGAGCAATGTTATATTGGGGCACTGGGGTGGCTCAATTGGTTAAGTGTCAGACTTTTGCTTTTGGCTCAGGTCATGATCTTATAGTTTGTGAGTTCAAGCCCCATGTCAGACTCTGCACTGATGGTGTGGATCCTGCTTGGGATTCTTCCTCTCTCTCTGTCCTTCCCCTGCTTGTGTTCTGTCTCTCAAAATAAATAAATAGAAATTTAAAAAAATAAACAAAATAAACAAAACAAATAAACAAACAAAACAAAATATTACAGAGCTATGTTACAAATTCCTTTTGTCTGAGAGTCAGCTAGACAAATTTCTTAGAAGACAGTGCTTATACATAATAGTTGCTTGATAAAAGATTTGCTCTATTAATTATGAAATGATAGAGGCTGCCTATTCAGATTTTTTTTTAATGTTTATTGATTTTTGAGAGCGAGAGAGTGATCATGAGCAGGGAAGGGGCAGAGAGAGAGGGAGACACAGAATCTGAAGCAGGCTTCAGGCTCTGAGCTGTCAGCACAGAGCCTGATGCTGGGCTCGAACCCACAAACCGTGAGATTGTGACCTGAGTAGAAGTCAGATGCTTAGCTGACTGAACCACCAGGTGCCGCCTCTCCATTTTTTTCCTGACATAAAGCATAGGACTTAACTTTTAGCATTCAAGCCAAGCTTCCACAACTTTTCTAAGTGCTGAGTAAGTGAAGAAATGTGGAGGTCAGTAGAAGAGAGGAATAGTATTGATTGTTTTCCCATACTCAAAAAGTCCAGGGCCAAAGTCAGGTGTAGCAGTAAGATGGTGATGGAAGAGACATTTTGTACTGCATTCCCATTGTTTTATAAATTTTAATTTATAAAGCTGAATTTTAGGGGCACTTGGGTGGCTCAGTTGGTTAAGTGTCTGACTTCAGCTTAGGTCATGATCTCATGGTTCGTGGTTCGAGCCCCATGTGAGTCTTCGTTGACAGCTTAGAGCCTGGAACTTGCTTTTGGTTCTGTGTCTTCCTCTCTCTCTGCCCTTCCTCTGCTTGCACTGTCTCTCTCTCAAAAAATAAATAAACATTAAAAAAATTTTTTTAAGCTAAATTTTATAATAGTTAAGATGAACCTGATTTTTTTTTTTTTTTTAATGAATCTGGTTTTAATTTGTTTAACCAGTTCTTTTGACTTAGGATCACAATCTCTTGTTGGGGAAAACCAAAACAAATATCTAGAAATATCAACTGCTAAACTGACATCCATTAAATTTGCTAACTCTGAAGTTCTATATGTCCAAATAGTATTTAATCCCTTCATTGTTAGAGTTGTTTAATATTCTTCTCCTAGGCCATTTTTTTAAAGTTTACTTATTTATTTTGAGAGAGAGAAAAAAGCATGAGTGGGAGAGGGGCAGAGAGAGAGAGAGAGAGAGGGAGAGAGAGAGAACCCCAAGCAGGCTCCAAACCGTCAGTACAGAGCCCCGTGTGGGGCTCGAACCCAGGAATCATAAGATCGTGACCTGAGCCGAAATCAGACACTTAAATAACAGCCACCCAGGTGCCCCTCCTAGCCCAATTTTTTCACAACATCTATATGAAACACATTCTTTCCCCAGCATTTCTATTGTGTGGAAAGTAGTATTTAAGCACTTACGGTTTTATCTTTTAGGAAGGTATTTAGTGTTTTGTGAAGGATTGTTGGTCTGCTGATCCAGTTCTGTGGGCTGCTTAGCTCAGTTGGTTATGAGTGTGGTGCATTTAATGAGGCCAAGGTCATTGAGTCAGTTTCCATAAGGACCAGTTAGCTTTGTTCTATCTACGTTTGTGCTAGTCTTAGCCTGCCATCCCACTGACAAGGACACTGTAGGTCATAGGGAACACAGGAAGAAAGTGAGGTTAGAGTAGCATTTCATCCTTGTTATAATAGATGATAATTAAATTAATAAGTATCTATTGTTTATTGAGTACACTTCAATGCCAGGTGTGAGAGGGCATTATCCCCATTTTATAGATTTGGGACGTAAAGTGCAGAGAATTTAAATAATGTGCAAGAATTATATAGCAAGAATTGGAAGCCTGTTTTTTCCCTGTCTCCAAACCTTTCTCTTACTGAAAGACCAACTTAGTGATGGGACACTTGTTTGCATAGCTGTGAGATACAATTGCTGTCTTTGAGCTAATAGTCTTCTGAGGAGTCAGGAATGTAAACCACTTAACTGCAGAAAAGGTCAGTTCCTTAAGAGAGAAGCAGATTGTGGTGTGTCCTTGGGGCTCTGGAGAGTGAACAAGTTCTGTTCTCTAGCTTTGTCGTTTATATCTTGCAAAATTTACTACCGAGGGCTTAGCTCTGGTGTGACCCCGAAAAAAAACATGGTCTCTGATTTATTCATTTGTGCAAAAACACTTGTGGACCTGTACATAAATTATAGAATCTGAGGGTTAGAAAAAACATGTTTGAAGATCATGGTATTTTTGTCTATCTAAAAATAAAACTGAGTTTAAAATACATATTTCTTATAGGGAATTTAAAAATTTTAGAAAGGTATAGAAATAAGTGACTCATAATTCTTCTATTCAGATTTAAGCTGTTAGTATTTTGATGTCTTTATGTAGTTCCTTCTAGTTTTAAACATTTTTATTGCAGTATAACTTAAACACAGATCCTAAGTATATAGCTTGATATATTTTTATATGTGTATGCATGTGTATAACCATCACCCAGATCAATTCTTTCTAGTTTTTACTATGTGTGGGTGTATGTATATATACTTTTACATATTGTGATAAAGTGAAATGTAAAATTTTGTGTTTTGATTTTTTTTTTTTGATTTTTTTTAATTAATGTTGTCATGAGTTATTTCTCAATATGAAGTATTCTCTTGAAATTTTATTGATCCCAGTGAAGAGTTAATTCTAAAGAGCAGAAACTCATTCAGACAAACTGAAGTAAAAAGGGTATTTATTTCAAATTATAACATGTAATGTATTTATAAATAACATCTTAAAATATCCCACGTCAGGAACATCTGGGTGGTTCAGTTGGTTAAGCCTCTGACTCTTGATCTCAGCTCAGACCTTGATCTCTGGGTTGTGAGTTCAAGCCCTGCGTTGGGGAATTTCCTACATCAATATATAAATCTATGGAATATTTCAAATTTAATTAATTAATTATTTTTGAGAGAGAGGGCACAAGTGAGCAAGGGGCAGAGAGAAAGAGAACCCTACGAGGGGCAGAGGGAGAGAGAGAGAGAGAGAGAGAGAGAGAGAGGGAGGGAGGGAGAGAGAGAGAGAAGCAGGGCTCACCAGGAGTCAGTTAAGGATCTGACACTTGGTTTCGGCTCAGATCATGATCTCACAGTTAGATCCAGCCCCACATCGGGCTCTGTGCTTACAGTGAGTGGAGCCTGCTTGGGATTCTCTGTCTCCTCTCTCTGCCCTTCCCCACTCGAGATCTCTCACCGCCACTTTTTAAGATTCCAGTTTCTCTACATCTGTAATAAAATGTTCTGGTTTTTCTAAAATGTTTCCATTCTGCTAGGAGGAAAATATCTTGTTTTAATCTGAATGTAATTATTTGTGAGGCTGAGCATCTTTTCATATATTTCATGTACCTTTGTATATTCTAGGAATTACCTGTTCAGGTCTTTTGTTCATATTTCCATTGTGTTGATTATCTTTTTTTCATTCATTTGTGGAAACTGTGTATTAGGAATATTTTGTCAGGAAATAAATCAAAACTTGAAAAATGCTTGCAGTGAAAAATATATATGTACACTAGTATGTATTTATAAATTGGGGTCGTAAGAGAAGTGCAATTGTGTATATACTGCCTTTTGAATTATATGTCCATAATTTTCCCATGGTGATTAAAAATGTCTTAATTAAAAATGTTCTCGGGGTGCCTGGGTGGCTCAGTCGGTTAAGCGTCCAACTTCGGCTCAGGTCATGATCTCACGGTCTGTGAGTTCGAGCTCTGCGTCAGGCTCTGTGCTGACAGCTCAGAGCCTGGAGCCTGTTTCAGATTCTGTGTCTCCCTCTCTCTCTGCCCCTCCCCTGTTCACACTCTGTCTCTCTCTGTCTCAAAAATAAATAAATGTTAAAAAAAATTTTTCTTTTTAAATAAAAATAAAAAAATAAAAATATTCTCATGCCATTAAATATTCTTCATATATACGATTTTAAATGTTATTTAATTCCAAAGTACGGGTGAACTGTAGAATTTGTTTTTAATTTAAATCCAAGTTAGTTAAAATAGTATAATAATGATTTCGGGAATATAATTTAGTAATTTGTCATTTACACATAACACCCAGTGCTCATTCCAACAAGTGCCCTCCTTAGTGCCATCTCCCATTTAGCCCTTACCCCCACCCAACACCCGACCAGCAACACTCAGTTTGTTCTCTGTATTTAAGAGTCTCTTGTGGCTTGTCTCCCTCTTTTTTTATCTTATTTTTGCTTACCTTTCCCCCTCAGTTCATCAGTTTTGTTTCTTAAATTCCACATATGAGTGAAATCATGTATTTGTCTTTCTCTGACTGACTTATTTTGCTTAGCGTAATACACTCTATAAACTAGAATTTTTAATGATTATTTGGCACTTGGGTGATTTATACTTTTTATAAATAATTTTACACTGTATTACTTTATACAGATCTTGAGTATCTTATTGCTCTTTTTAAAAAAAAAAAGTTTATGTATTTATTTTGAGAGAGAGAGAGGGGGAGAGAGCGTGAATGAGAGAGGAACAGAGAGAGAATCCCAAGCAGGTTCTGTGCTGTCAGCACTGAGCCCAGTATGCTCAATCCCATAAACTGTGAGATCCCATGAACTTGTGAGATCATGACCTGAGCTGAAATTGAGAAAGAGTTGGACACTTAACTGAGTCACCCAGGCACCCTTGCATCACTTAACTTTCTTTTTTTTTTTTTTTTAATTTTTTTTTTTTTTAACATTTATTTATTTTTGAGACAGAGAGAGACAGAGCATGAACAGGGGAGGGGCAGAGAGAGAGGGAGACACAGAATCGGAAGCAGGCTCCAGGCTCTGAGCCATCAGCCCAGAGCCCGATGCGGGTCTCGAACTCACGGACCGTGAGATCGTGACCTGAGCTGAAGTCGGAGGCTTAACCGACTGAGCCACCCAGGTGCCCTATTAACTTTCTATATAATTTTGACATGGATGCAAAGTGGAGATAGGGTAATAGTACTACATACATTATCTCATTTGGGCCTATTAGCAACCACATGTGGTAAGTTCTGTTATTCCCATTAAAAATTTTTTTTAAACATTTATTTATTTTCAAGAGACAGAGACAGAGTGCGAGTGGGGGAGGGGCAGAGAGAGAGGGAGACACAGAATCGGAAGTAGGCTCCAGGCTCTGAGCTGTCAGTGCAGAGCCCAATGCAGGGCTCGAACCTACTGTGAGATCATGACCTGAGCCGAAGTTGGACGCTTAACCGACTGAGCCACCCAGGCGCCCCTGTTATTCCCATTTTATATGTGAGGACACTGATGCACAATATGGTTAAATAACTTACGTAAGACTATTCAGCTAACAGATGGAAAGACTAGGATTCAAACTCAAATCTGTCAGAATGTTATTGAAATCAATATATAATGCAGTAAAGTGCACATATCAAAGTGCACACTGTGGTGTATTTTCGCAAACAGATCATACCTGTGTTTCCAGTACCCCAAAATCCTTCCTGTGCCCTTGTCAGTCAGTATTTGCTCTTTCACCTACCAAGGGTAACGTGACTTCTAACAGGATTGATTAGTTTTGCCTGTCTGTAATTTATATAAATGTAATCCAAAGCTGTGCTATTTTGTGTTTGGATTCTTTTGCACATTATGTTTGAGAGATTCATTCATATTGTTGTAAGTAGTTTTAGATTCTTACTGCTGTATAGTTTTCCATTATGTACCTGTATCACACTTTATCTCTCAGTTCTACTGTTGATGACACTGTGGGTAGTTTCTAGATTTTGAGTATTACAATAGTGTTATATTATGAATATTGCTGTATGTGGCTTTTTTGTGAACATTCCCTTTGTTCTTTTGCATGTTTACCTAGGAGTGAAATTGTTGGGTCATAGGTATATGTTCAGCTTTAGTAAGTACATGTACTGCCATACTGTTTTCCACAGTGGTTGTACCACTTTACAATCTCTCCTGCAGTGCAGTAAGTTGCTCCCTGTTCTCATCAATACTTGGTATTTTCCTTCCTTTTTATTTTAGCCATTCTGGTGGTTGTGTAGTGGTATTGCATTACTTAAATTTGCATTTCCTGGATGACTATTAAAGCTGAGCACCTCTCAAAAGTTTATCAGACATTTGTTTTTTGTTTTTTTAAAGTAGGCTTCATGCCCATTGTGGGGCTTGAACTCACAATCCTGAGATCAAGAGTCTTATGTTCTACTGACTGAACCAGGCAGGTGCCCTATCAGACATTTATTTGTATTCCCTCTTTTTAGAAGTATCCGTCTTTGGCCATTTTTCTTTCAGGCGGTCTTTTTTTTTTTTTTCTTATTGATCTAATGGATCAATTCTTTATATGTTTTATTATTTTTTTAAATGTTTATTTATTTTTGAGAGAGAGTGCATGCACAAGTAGGGGAGAGACAGAAAGAGAGGGAGACAGAGGATCTGAAGCAGGCTGTGCACTGACAGCAGAGAGCTGATGTCAGGCTTGAACTCACAAACTGCAAGAACATGACTCTGGCCGAAGTCAGATGCTCAACTGAGAGAGCCACCCAGGGGCCCCTATATGTTTTAGATAAGAGTCTTTTGTGTCCCATGTCACAGTTACATGTACTGAAAATATTTCCTTTTAAAAATATTTTTACTTTTTTAGAGCGAGAGAGAGCTAGAGCAGGGGAAGGGGTAGGGGTTGGGGTGGGGGAGAGAATCTCCAGCAGGCTCCACGCTTTGCTTGATTCCATGACCCTGAGATATGACCTGAACCAAAATCAAGAGTCTGACACTCAACCAACTGAGCCACCCAGGCGCCTCTGAAAATATCTCCTTCTAATCTCTGTGTTTCATTTTCATTCTCTTAATGGTGGCTTTTGAGGAACAAAAGTTTTTAGTTATAATATAATCCAATTTATCAGTTTTCTCTCTTTATGTTTATTGCATTTTCTGTTTAAGATATTTTTGCTGTTGCAAAGTCACAAAGATGTTCTGTGTTTCCTACTAAAAGCTTTATTGTTCTGTCTTTCACATTTAGATTTGCAGTCTCAGAGCTAACCCTCTTAATCACTATGCTGTGACACTACTCTGTACTGCCTGAAAAAACGCTCTTAACCCTGCTCATGCGCGCATGCGCATATGCACCACTTTTCAATATTCTGCACAATGGAAGAGAAACATTTCCATTGCTCTCACAGCTGGGCCTGTGGTACAACAAGGCTTTGATATGACCAATACAGTGCTTTTAATAGCAGTTTAGTAAAACAAATGCGTGTCTTTGTGCTTTGATTTAGTACCAGCTGGTAAAATTTTAGTGCTTAGGAAACTGAAAAAAAAAAAAAAAAGAAAAATGAATATTACTATAAGAGGTAGAGGTCTGAAGGGTAAAGAGAACTCACTTTTGTTATTGAGGGTAACCTGACAGGAGATTCTTAAATCTCCTTGTACACTCTAGAGGAAGTGAGGAGGTGGTCCTTTATTATAAACTGTGGGTTGGAATTTGGACTTAGGGATATGTTAGTGTTCTTGGTACAGCCATGTTTGCTGCTCTGAACTCTGCTTTGGGCAGATACACGATATATGTTGTCACTTTTATGCAGAAGAGGCTTCCTTCTTGGGAAGAATTTGGGAATTTCCAAGGCATTTTGTGTCATTTTCATGGTTAAAGATTTAGAGGCGACTCTTGCATGTATGGCTGTCCTTTTGGGAGGAAAGGAGCTAATATTTGTTGGGTAGCTCTTGTGCTCTTTACAAGTATGTCCCTTTACATATGTTAACTCACTTAGTCCCTTAATGGGCCTATCAAGGTATTATTATCCCTGTGCTAAAGATGAGGAAACAGATTTATTGAAGAAAGAGCTTGGGCAGGTTACTTAAAATTCATCAGGGTATGCAACTAGTATTTGAATCTAGATTTGCCTGTGTTTAAAGTCTTGTTTCCTTTACCAATCATAGTGTTTATATCACAGGATATACTGTAGTACCTTCCTAGCTTCATCTGGAAGAGAGGCTTCTGTAGATTTGTAAGTCCTGTCTACCCAGAGAAGGAGATACAGATTTGTTCACATGTCTTCATGAATTCCAGGAGGTGTTGGTTTTTAATGATAAATTTTTATGTCTCTATAGCATTTAGCTTAGAGCTGTGTACATAGTAGGAACTCAGTCAAGATTAATAAATTGTTCGAGCATGGAATAATGTAGTAACGTAGTAGAACGGCTGAGTGTGGGGTAGACAAATTCTCTATCCCATGGTGGCTGAATGGAGAAAACATTACTCTGTGCTTATATTTATAGCTTGAATTTGGTGGGAGGGTGTAAGATGTGAGGTTTTGGGTGAATTGTTTTAAATGTCTTGCACATTCAGTAAATATTTGTAGGTTGATAATATTGATGAGTTATGGAGATATTTTCCACCTTGAGGAAGAATTTAAATTTTTGGCTACACATTTTCTTGTCTCTGTGGTAGCAGAGGTGTATTCATTTTTAAAATTCTTCTTTAGCCTTATTTTGTAATAGATTGGCTAGTTCAGTTTTTGCTGCTGTGGTAAAAAGAACTGTTATAATTAGCATCTCTGCTTCCTCTCACAGTTTTATGGATTTGTTTTGAAGAACCTAAAAAGAAACAAACAAAAAGAAATGTTCATTGTGCTAAGTATTTCTTCAAGAAGGGTATTTTATGCTAGGTAGTACTCTAAATGTGAAATCCCAGATAACCACATTTGAAAAAACCAAAAATCCCAGGACTGAAATGAAATGGTCCCAGAAGCTCCTCCCTGCATTGTCATGGTAAATTATCTATAGATTGGAAAGGATAGAACTGAGTTACTGAGAGGAGACTGAAACCTGAGATCATTAAGCGTTTATATTGGAGCATTTAATTCCTGTGAATGAATTCAAGTCTCTAGACCCAAACAAATTATACCCCAGAGTTCAGAAAGAGTTTTGGGATGAGATCATTTAGTTGCTGTCAGTAACATCTAAGGAATATGGAATTACCACAAAAGGACATATTTTCAAGACTCAGGAGGTAAGAGCTTGACATTTCTAGTCAAAATCTAGAATGGCTTATTAAGGATGTAGTATGTGAATTTAGAAAAGGAAACTGATGATTATTATTTTTTTTAAGTTTATTTTATTTTAAGAGGGAGCAGGAGAGAGAGCACAGGAGGGGGGGTGGGGGGTGGGTTGGGTATGGAGGGAGGGAGGGAGGGGGAGAGAGAGAGAGAGAGAGAGAGAGAATCCCAAGCAGGCTCTGCACTGACAGTGGGGCTTGAACTCAACGAACCATGAAATCATGATCTGAGCCGAAATCAGGAGTTGGTCGATTAACCAGTTGAACCACCCAGCTGCCCTAGGAAACTCATTATTAAGAGCCCTTAAGGGGCCCCTAGGAACATGTTAGGTCAGATCAATCACATTTTCTTTAAGGGAGTAGACTGGTAGAAGTGGGGAATATTTCACCACCATTTTTGGATTCAGGGATTTATAAAAAATTTTTTTTAATGTTTATTTTTATTTTGAGAGAGAGCGCACGCGCACAGGGGAGGGGCTGTGAGAGATTTTTATTTTGAGAGAGAGAGGGAGAGAAAGAATCCCAAGCAGGCTCCATGCTGTCAGCACAGAGCCTGATGTGGGGCTCAATCCCACGAGCTGTGAGATCATGACCTGGATTCAGGGATGTTTTGATGGGAATGATTAGGATATACATGGAGTAGGAGAGAGATTTGAGCTGTATGATGAAGCAGGTGATACAAAAGTAGCAGTATAAAAAGAAGATTTTCTAAAAAAAAAAAAAAAATGTGACTTAATAGCTGTTACATCCACATGACTCCTGAAACAGAATGATACGGGCACCAATGACAGTCACAACAAAATTTATTACAATGAGAGGCAAGGCCAACCGATTGGGACCTACACTCTTGACCAGAGTGTGGTCTCGAACAGCCGGGGTACAGAGTTTTTATAGCCGACCACAGCGTCTTATCATCACCTGGGAACAGAACAAAGAAATAGTTCCCAGATGGGGGTGGAAACAGTTCAGACATGCCCTTGCCCCAATCCAATCAAATACTAATCCAGATGATTTTCCTTGAACTTGTGTTCCCTTGATTGATAGGGCAAGGCTGTTATCGCTTAATCTACAGTGTTAAAACAAAGTTGTTATTTCTTAAGGCTACAGGTTAGCCCTACACTACAATTTAACCCTTAAATAGCAACACTAAAATGTAAGGCTTTTGGTTGGCTGCAACTTTGATTTATGGCAAAAGTTGTGATTTTAGCTTGTGTTAATGGAGAGAGATTGTCAAAAAAGAGAAAATGGATAGTCCTATTTTAAATGACATCCGTTAGACCACACACCTAGATTCTAGTTCTAGGAGCTAGGGTAGTGAGGGAACTGAAAACCATGTTACATTCAAAGGAGATTTGTTTATGACCAGTAAAATGGCTCTGACAATAGCTCCCACAGAGAAGTTTCAGAAGAACTTGGAGCTGCAGAATTGGCAACATTTTTGGAATACCTTAGATTTTGATAGCAGTCACTTGAATAAATGTAGATTGGCCAGTCAGGCGAAGAAGGGTTTGAAGGTCATTCTAGGCAGAGAACAGCATTACAAAAGAATGAAGACATGATAAAGCGTGCCAAATTTTAGGAACTACAAGTGAGTTGGTGTGGATAATATCTATAGAGGGAAAGAGGGGGTAGGTAGGAGGTAAGACTGGAAAGTTGGCAGGAGGTGCCTTATGGAAGGTGGAGAAATTGGAGCCTAGGAAGAGAAGATTTGCATAAGGCTCAATTGATGGTATTGAACCAGGATGAATTCCAGGCTTTCTTACTTCAGTAGCTCTCTCATTTCCTTCCTTCAAGTATGTTGTTTTAGGTTTACTTTAAAATGGTCACGGGATGACCCCGTGTTTATAAAAGGATTCTAAATAAGCACACAGGACTATCTTTTACATTCTTTAGCAAGCTAACAGAACTTATCAGAAAAGCTATGACCTACAAGCAGTAGATTGAAATGTATTAACATTCCCAGTTATCATTGCCAGATATTATGGTTTTAACTTTTAGAGACAGGCAGCCGATGGTCTAGGTTATGCTAGAATCAAGACCTTTTTCCACTTTACCATGCTATTTGCTTAAGAGAATTCTTTCTTTGCCTAGTTTAAATGATAGATTCAAGGATAAATAGTTGCATCTATAGTGATCCAGGAGTTAATAGCTGTGCCAAGAAGATGTATTTATCAAGACCTTGGGATAATTTAGGTTGTGACTGATGTGGTTGTAGCTTATTGTTCCACTGCAGGTAGGGTTGAATTTCAGTATGGGAAACACGTTCTTCAGGCTTCTCTTCTCGTTCTTTAGTCAGGGCTCTATCTAGGGTTGATATCTAGACTATATACCATATGTGTATGGCTAGCGTTTGTTCTCATTGGTTGGTGCCCACACTGTACTGATAGTTAAATATTTTGAAAATCATGTCTACTTCTAACCATCCCTATTCTCTTATTTTATCCCAGATCTAAAGTTTCTTTGTTTGTGGTTTGTTTATATAGGGAAATTGACTTTTTCTCCTCATGCTCTTAACTTTATAAAAAAAAATTCCTGTAAACAATTTTTTTTCTATTAAAGACCATGATACAGTATTTTTCTTTATATCCATTCAGTGATTTTTTTAAAAGTTTATTTTTATTTTGAGAGAGAGATAGAGAGCAAGTGGGGGAGAGACAGAGCGGGAGACAGAATCCCAAGCAGGCTTCATCCAAGCAGGCGTCACACTGTCAGCACAGAGCCTGATGTGGGGCTCGAACTTACGAACTGTGAGATGATGACCTGAGCCAAAATTGAGAGTCAGACGCTGAGCTGACTGAGCCACCCAGGCACCCTTATTCAGTGATTTTTTTTTAAAAGCTAGTTTCAAACATGTATGAGATAACCAAGGAAATTTCAACACTGACTAGAGATTTGGCATTAATGTATTCATCATCATATTATGGTTATCTTAAAAGGAAAAAAGGTCTTTTAGAGACACATGCTTAAATATAGATAAAATGATATGTCTAGATTTGCTTTAAAATAATTTGGTATGAGGGAGTATAGATGTAAAATAAATTTGGACATGCATTGATCATTGTTGAAACCAAGTGATGGATACATGGTAATTCATCGTACTTTTCATAATAAAAAGTTAGAGGAAGGTTTTGTCCTCTAAAAACCCCTCTGTGTTTATAAAATTACAATTAGATTTTTAAAAATTCTCAATCAGATATATTATTGGTAGTTATAACTTTTTTTTTCATGTTTATTTTTATTTTTGAGAGAGAGAGCGCGTGCATGCGTGCTAGCGTGAGCAGGGGAGGGGCAGAGAGAGAGCTGGGGGACAGAGGATCCAAAGAGAGCTCTGTGCTGACGGCAGAGAGCCCCATGTGGGGCTTGAACTCATGAACTTGAGATCATGACCTGAGCTGAAATGGGACGCTTAACCAACTGAGCCACCCAGGCACTCTGGCAGTTACAATTTCTGATTGCCTTGTGCTATTTAGAAGTACAACTTGGGATTAATATACTTCTAGCCAAAGGCAAAGAAATTTGACCTTTTAGTTAGTTTATGTAATATTTTCACATATATTCCAATACAGCTTTTTGAAATATTAAAAATGATACCCCCCATACTTACTATTTCCTTTTTGGACCTCTAGGTGGGAGCCATTGGCTTTAAAATTTTTGATCAACCTTGTTTATATTTAGATTTTTTTTTCTTCCTTTTAGAGAGAGAGAAAGAGTGCAAGAGGGGGAGGGGCAGGGGAAGAGAGAGAGAATGCCAGGTAGGCTTTACACTCAGCACGGAGCCCGAAGTGGGCTCGATACCATGACCCTGGGATCATGACCCAAGCTGAAATCAAGAGTCAGACGCTTAACTGACTGAACCACCCAGGTGCCCCTGTAGCCAGATTTCTTAACTCAGCTGTAATTAATAAATGTTTTTCATTTTCTTTCTTTTACTCTGTGTGTTGTTTTAATGGTTGGATTGTATTCCATTGTGTTGATGTATTGCACTTTGCTCTTGTTATACATTTGCTCTTCTTTTTCTTGTAAATAGCTCTACTATGAGAAATTGCTTTTTCAAAAGTTTTTTTAAAAGTTTACTTATTTATTTTGAGAGAGACAGAGACAGCACGAGGGGGGGAGGAGCCGAGAGAGAGAGAGAGAGAGAGAGAGAGAGAGAGAAATCTCAAGCAGGCTCCTAGCTGTCAGCACAGAGCCCGATGCAGGGCTTGAACTCATGGAACCGTGAGTTCATGATCTGAGCAGAAACCAAGAGTCTGACTCTTAACCAACTGAGCCACCCAGGTGCCCTGAGAAATTGCTTTTTTAAAAAAGTGTTATTGGGGTGCTACGTTAGTGGGTGCTAGTTTTTTTTCTGGTTTCTTTTTGGTGGGATATAGCAGCAGATTAAAGGGCATGGATTTTTTTTTTTTTTAAGCTTTTATGGTGTCATGCTAGTTTGGTTGAGCTTCTGTCAAAGGTGTCGTTTTGTTGGTTTGAACCTTTTTCAATGTTTGATTCTCTGACTCCCATACCAAAGTTTTAAGGCATATTAACAGGCTGGAAAAAAAGAATAATTTGTTCTGTTCACAAGAATTGAGCTTTCATTGGAAACCAGTTGAAGGATGGAAATGAATTAACTGTAATCTTGCCTTTAGTGAATTCATAGTTTGGTACAATACTGCCATTTAAATAGGGAGAACAGTTGCGTATGTTGGCAGTGATCAGGGAAAGCTGCATAATAAAGGTGACATTTGAATACAGTTTTGAAGGATAGGAAGGACTTAGACCTAGAGGATATGGGTAGGATTTGAATGGAGATGGGTAAAAGGTAGATGAACAAGGAACTGCTGGGCATGTTTAGGCACTATGGAGTCATCCTGTTTGGCTAGAAATATGCCATTCAGAGGACAGTAATGGAGGCTAGAGTGAACAACTAAAGCAACAAGGATGTATCAGATAGATAGTATGAAAAAAGAATAGTGGGGGGAAATGGAGAGATGATGGTATTTGACTGTAATAGCTTGAAGACTATTCGCTGTCTCTGTTGCCTAATCAATAACTCAGTTGCAGGAAAATTGCTACTCTGTTAGTCATTCTGCTAGGATCCTCAGCTTAGCATTTAGTAGACCTACTGATTTTCCAGAAAAAGGGGGTTCTGTGTTTGTACAGTTGTTGATCTAAGTGTTGATCTAACTCATTTTCAGAGTTTGTGCAGACAAGAGAGCGTGAGAGAGAAAGAAGATGCTGGACATTGAGAAGGTGGAGAGAAAGAATTGACATAGTTTGCTCTTTAGACTCTTTCTAAGAAGCTGTGGTGGCTTTTCACCTAAAGGTTTGACAACAGTGGTGGCTTTTAGTTTTAGTTTTCTTCCAAGGACTGATAGAAGGCTCTAGCCTCATGTCTGTGTTTTCCTCTCAGTAAGCACGCGCTATCTCTCTCTCTCTCTTTTTTTTTTTTTGTTGTTGTTTCAGTAAGCTCTCTTACTGGCAGGTTGTCTCCTCCCCCATTCTCCACTCTCCACCTCCTACCATTTTAGCCTCATTTGTCACTCTTCCTGGATCTCTGCCATTCCAGGAGCAAGGAAAGGCTCTGAGGGGCCATCTGCTAGAGGGTCCTAACTGCCAGAGAGTAGGGCAGCTTAGAGATTGATATTGCTTGGTGCAGTGAAAGGATCCAGGAGATTTTGGGTTGATTTTAGTTAGGGAGGAACCCTCTCATGACCTGTGGGTTGAGTATACTACTCTGTATTACAGTAGAGAATTTGTGATTTTATGGTTTTTAGACTTCTTGATGAAGATTACTTCATCTATACTCTTAGAGTGTTCCTTACACCAAAACTGTACTTCTTAACTCCTTTAAATTCTAAAGTTCTAAGAGATATCCACTCTGGTGTAGTAGGTGAAAAGAATATTAGAGTAGTAGGTGAAAAGAGTATTAGACAAGGGTGTCCGGAGAGGTTTCTAATCCCATTTTGTGTCCTACTTGTTGGGTGATTTATTATCTCTGAGCCAGTTTACTTATCTGTAAAATCTCTTTTAGGGTTGTAATGAATCTTAATGAAATAATATTTGTGAAAGTGGTTTCTATATATATATATATATGTATATTATGTATATACATATATATACAGGTATATACATATACGTGTATATATATGTATATGTATATACATATACGTATATATATGTATATATGTATCTATATATGTGTATCTATCTATCTATCTATCTATATATATATATATATATATGCGTCTGACTCTAATTTCGGCTCAGGTCATGTCATGATCTCATAGTTGTGAGATCAGGCTCTGTGCTGGGCATGGATCCTGCTTAGGATTCTCTTTCTGCCCTTCCCCTGCTCACTCTGTCTCTCATAAAAAAAAAATTATTTATATTTTTTAGTGTCATCTCTTTGTCATAGAGATTATACATGTTCATAGTAGGAAGTTCAGAAAATACAGAAAAGTATAAGGAAAAAATAGCAGTCACACATATTTTTACTTTTCAGAAGTCATGTAACAACATTTAATATTTTGTGTATTCATTTCTATAATTTTTTCTGTGTTGAATTTCTTAAAAATATATATATTTCAAGAAAGCTGTCATTTGCAATTTTTAAGTTATGCCATAGGTGCTTACGAACATGTTTCTTTGCTTTAAAAATGTTGTGATTTAAAATTTTTTGTATAGTTTTTCTTATATGTCTTATTTTTTGAGGTAGGTAGGACATAAATTATAAAAAAACCACCTCTCACTTCAGGATTTTATAAGCTCTGTAGAATAAGGTATCACGTTTCATCTGGAGTCATATTCACTAGGCTTTAACTGTGCCTCTATTTCCTTTCTTTTTTAAAATTTCTACCTGATGATATGCAATCAGGAAAACTGTGTTGATCTGCTTCATTACTCTCTACATTTCTTCTCTTTGAGATTTGCAGTATCTGAAAGATTCTTGTTTTTTTTCTTTGTTTGTTGTTTTTTTAATAGGAGTCTTGGGGTGCCTGGGTGGCTCAGTCGGTTAAGCATCTGACCTTGGCTCAGGTCATGATCTTGTGGTTCGGGAGTTTGAGCCCTGCATCCGGCTCTCTGCTTGCTTTGGATCCTCTGTCCTTCCTCTCTCTCTCTGCCTCTCCCTCCCCCGCCCCCCCCCCTCAAATAAACATTTTTTTTTAAAAAAGAAAGAAAATAAGAGTCTTGTAGTTTGTCCTTTGGGTGGGACTTATTATGGATATCTTTAAAGCAGTGGTTTATGGAAGTTTTGGTTCAAAAATCTCTTTGAGAATCTGATACAAGCTATGGATTCTTGCCCTAGCTCCATCAACCTGGGTTGTTTGATATATTGGCTCTCTAGGCCTGTTGCACAGCGAACAGCTTGGGATGTTCCTTTACTTTATCTTGGAGTTATCCTTTGCCACTCTCTTGTGATGGATCCAGCTTCCTGCATCCTGTATGTACATCTTCCCTGGTTGATTCTAGTTTTGGCAGAGCACCTCTTTAATTTCCATAAACTTATTGTTGTCTTTTTATTTTACACAATTTTATTGAGATATAGTTTACATACCATAAAGTTACTCCATAGCCCCCCATTGCAGGCAACTACAACTCTACCTTCTGTCTCTATGGATTTGCTTATTCTGGACATTTTATTTATATGGGATATAATTTTTAAAACCTTTTCAGTAACATTTTAATTTTAGAATGGTTTCAGTTTTACAGAAAAGTTGTGAAAATAGTACAGGGAGTTCCCATACACTCCCACACCCAGTTTCCCCTAGTAGTCACATCTTACAGTCGATGGTACCTTTGTCACAAATAATGAACCACTTTTGATACATTATTATTATTATTGTTATTACTTACTGAAGTGTGAGTCTGTTTTCATTTACTGTGTTAGATCTTTGGAGACCACTTTCATTTTGGGAATTCATGCCCTTTATTTCTGGAGAAGTTTTGTTGAATTATTGATAATATCTTCCCTTTTATTTTCTCTCTTTTCTCTTTATGGAGTAGTCCTATTTGGATAGTAGACTTCTTGGACTGACTCCATACTTTATTCAGATTTTCTTAGTTTTTTGCATAATACTCTTTCTTTCTGTTCCAGGATTCCATTCAAGATACCGTATTGCGATGAGTTGTTATGCCTCCTTACACTCCTTTAGTAGTACACTTTCTTAGACTTTCCTTCTTTTTGATGAGTGGCAATTTTGAAGAATATTGGTTAGCAGATTTGTAGAATGTCGATCAGGATATGTGTGATGTTTTTCTCATGATTAGATTGAGGCTATGGTTTTTTGAGATGAAGATTACAGAGGTAAAGTGCCATTCTCATCATATTACATCAAGAATACATGCATATTAGCAACATGACATCACTGTTAATGTTTAATTTTTTTTTTTAATGTTTATGTATTTTTGAGAGAGAGAGAGAGAGAGAGAGAGAGCGAGTGCATGAGCCGGGGAGGGGCAGAGAGAGTGGGAAACACAGAATCTGAAGCAGGTTCCAGGCTCCTAGCTGTCAGCACAGAGCCTGATGCTGGACTCAAACTCACCAATCGTGAGATCATGACCTGAGCCGAAGTTGGATGCTTAACTGACTGAGCCACCCAGGTGCCCCCAACATCACTGTTGATTTTAATCTTGATCATCTGGTAGTGTTTGTCAGGTTTCTCCAATATAAAGTTACTCTTTTTTTCCTATGAGCAGCCCATACTTAAGGGAGGAAAATAACACCTCTTTGAGATCAGAGTATCTATGTAAATTGTTTGGTGTTCTTCTGTATAGGAAATTTGTCTATTGTCCCCCTATTTACTTATTTAATCATTTATTGCTATTAGTATGGACTCATGGATATTTATTTTATACTTTGGGTTATAATTCAGTGTGTTTGTTTTGGTCAGATTATCCTAGACTTGGCCATTGGGAATCTTTTAGTTGGCTCTTTGATGTGTCCTCATCACCATGGGTTTTTTTGAGTACTTCCTTGCTTTTTGACACTCCAAAATACTCCAGGCTCCTCCCATGTATTTCCTGCTCCAGTTAAAGAAGGAACCATTTCTTTAAGCAATCCTGGTTCTTTTTATTGGTGAATAGTATTAGAAACCAAGATCTGGGTGCTAGCTGTGCTTGTCACTCGGGAGTTGTTGCTTCTAGGCCCGAAGATAGTCCTTTTTTTTTTTTTTTTTAAATGTTTATTTTGTTTTTTGAGAGAGATAGAGCGCTAGAGCAGTGGAGGGGCAGAGATAGAGGGAGACACAGAATAGATTCTGTGCAGGCTCCAGGCTCTGAGCTGTCGGCACAGAGCCCAATGCAGAGCTTGAATCCATGAGCCTTTAGATCATGACCTGAGCTGAAGTTGGACGCATAACAGATTGAGCCACCCACGTGCCCCAGATAGTAATTTTTGAAGCTTTTTTTTTTCTGCATAATTTTCTATTTTCTCAAAGTTGCATTGATTGATTGGCAAGAGGTGTCTTTCTTTAATCTTAGAGCCTTTCCCCATATATCTCATGATTCTCTGGCTATCCATTTACACTTAAGAATAATGCACCAAGAAGCTGATTGGAAGCTTGATGTTTATAATAGTGGGGCATTGGTTACTGAGGTTCACTATAGAATGATCTGGCTGCATAGTTTCTTCCCTGTAGTATGAGTATCTCTTGGTCTTTTTTCTTGGGCTCGTTAGATTCACATAAAACGTTCCTCTAAATCTCTGCCTCAAGGAAGTAATTCTAGCCGTCAACTTTGTGAGAGCCAAATAGTGGAAGAGCACTGGGAAGTCTCAACATTCAGTATGTAAGATTTTTCTTATTTTTCTGTTTTTAGAATGATACCCTTGCTCTCAGCTGTGCTCGTGGTTTCCCAGATGTTGATGCTTGATGCCTCGAATATAATCCCAAGTATAGATACCCATTCTTTAAAATTTGTTTTTATTTTTCAATTGATATATAATTGACATATAATATTGTATTAGTTTTAGGTGTACAACATAACGATTTTTGATATATGTATATATATGGCAAATGATTATCACAGTAAGTTTGGTTAACATCTGTCACCACATAGTTACATTTTTTTTTTCTTGTGATAAGAACTTGTAAGGTCTACTCTCTTAGCAACTTTCAAATATACAATATCGTATTGTTAACTATAGTGACCATGCTGTGCACTACAGCCCCAGGACTTATTTATTTCATGACTAGAAGTCTGTACCTGTGACCACCATCACCCGTTTTGACTGAGACCTCACTCATTTCATTTATCCCTTGTGGGAGTAGTATGGGAGTAGGGTGGGGTCTAGTTCTTTTATTTAAAAAAATTGAGGTATAATTCATGTAACATAAATAAACCATCTTAAAATGTACACTTCAGTGGTTTTTAGTTTACTCACTGTGTTTTGCAGCCATCACCACTATCTAGTTCCAGAACATTTCTGTCATCCCAAACAAACTGCACACCTATTAGCAATTAGTCCCCTGGCAGCCACTTTCTGTTTCTATGTATGGCTATTCTGAATATTTCATATAAATAGAGTAATACAATATGTAGCATTTTGTGTCTGGCTTCTTTCACTTAGCATAATGTTTTCAAGGTTCATTTGTATTGTAGCATCTAACAGTACTTCATTCTTTTTAATGGCTGAATAATGTTCCATTTTACAGTTCTAAAACAATTTATATCTTCATGAGCTGATGCCATCTTCAATAGACTTTCAACCAGTCCTTCTGTTTTTAGTTCCATTTTTATCCCTACTTCCATAAGTGCCTGATGCTACAAGTTCCTGAGCTTTTTGGAGGTTGTATTATATCTTAGCTTTCTCTAGTCTGTTGTCAGGAACCACTCATCCATCTCCTTTTCAGCTTCTAAAATTTTGCTGCTCTCACCTTCATTTTCATTCTGTGGCTATGCCACCCTGACCCCTACCCTTATGTTGTTCTCATGGGGTTTTGGGGAGAGAGGCAGCAGAGGGAGAACTAAAGCATGCCTTCTCATAATTCAAAGGGGACAATTTCCATGCTGGGTCAGACTTGAGGCCCAACAGTCATTAAGTCATGAAATGATGAAGCTAGAAAAACCTTTATAGATCAACAACTCGTCCTCTACTTCTTTATCTTTTAGGTGAGGAAAGTGAGACCCACAAGACTCAGTAAATTGTTTAGGTCACACAACTAGTGAGTAGCCAAGGTGGGATCTTAACTCTGTCTCCTGCGTTCTGGGTTAGTTGCTTACAGTTAATTTAGGCTGATTAGTTTAAAATTTGGTGTTAAGGAGAGCATGAAGATTGCTCATATTTGTCCTCTGCCATTTCTTACTTAGAGATCCCAGTTCACTGGGTTTGCCTAAGCCTGTTTTACTGGAGGGGCTAGCTTTTAGAGAAAAGTGCCTATAGCATATGTATAGCCTCTGGGAGTTCTTACTCTATTTTAGCAATTCAGTATAGTATGTACTGTATGTAATTCAGTACAGTATATGTATATCCAGCTCACAAGAGTGGTTGGTTAGACTGCTCTGAAAGACCATAAATTTGATAGCTTGTTGCTTCCCATACAAAACAGAACAGATTATCTAAGTTACAGATGTTAGCCCAATGGATGTGTGCCCTGTAGGGTTTTTGGCTGGGCTAAAAGGGAGGCAATGCCTATACTTGACACCTTGTTACCAAAGTTTTGTCCTACCTGTTGTTTGGAGCAGTCCTGTCTGATTCAGTTCTCAAACCTCTGACTCTTGTTTTTTTTTTTTTTTTTTTTTTTTAAACCTCAGACTCTTGTTAAAACTGGGTACATCAGGGGCTCCTAGGTGGCTCAGTTGGTTGGGTAACTGACTCTTGATTTTGGCTCGTCATAATCTCACAGTTCAAGCCCTGCTTTGGGCTCTGTGCTGAGCATGGAGCCTGCTTGGGATCCTGCTTGGGATTCTGTGTCTCCCTCTCTCTCTGCCCCTCCCCTGTTCTCTCTCTCTCTCTCTCTCTCTCTCTCTCTCTCTCTCTCATTTTCTCTCAAAATAAAAAAATAAACTTAAAAAAAAAACAAAACTGGGTACCTGAGAAGTTCAGCCATTTTAGAAATATTAGATGCAGGAGTTGGACTAAGTATGGTGCCTGGAAGATGTCAAGCAGGAGGCAAAGCATCAAAAAAAGTAATGGCTGTATACCTAAATCGAAAGTTATCTGACAAAGAAAATATGTTGAGAAAGAAAGTGAACAAATGTACCTCAAGGGGAACACAAAGGGGTAACAGATGGTTTCTGTTGCTTTTATTGAAAAGCCTGGTGAGCAGCTTTTCTGGGTTATTGCCTTAGAAGTGTCCTTGTGGTGTGTCCAAAGTGGGGGGCAGCTCACTCCCTGCATTTTGGGTATTTGTAAATGTCTGACTCTTGAGCACAAGTCACCTGGTCATGTGGGCCAGGGTACAGCCTGTCTCTTCAAGGAGCAGTTACCCTCTTTCTGCTGCAGAAGCTGTAAATTTGCCTCAATTTCATATGTAGAAGACGTGAGGGAGAGCGATGAGTATAGTGTTAAATGGTTTTCTGTAGCTACCAAAACATACCTAGTCTTACTGTGTTTTTTTTTAAATGTTTATTTATTTTGAGAGAGAAAAAGAGTGCATGCAGGTGAGCGGAGGAGGGGCAAAGAGAGAAGGGGAGAGAGATAATCCCAGGCAGGCTCCATGCTCAGCACAGAGCTCAATGCAGGGCTCAGCACAGGGCTCAATCTCTCAAATTGTGAGATCATGACCTGAGCCAAAATCAAAAGTCAGATGCTTAACAGACTGAGCCACCCAGGCGCCCCCTTACTGTGTTTTTTAAGCTATCTCCATTTAAAAAGTGCTGATAGTAATGAAATGGCCGTCTAAAAGGAATAGCAATGTTAATTTTTGTTTAGGTAGAAATTTGCATTCCCTTCTCTTACTGCACTGTGTCCCATTAGTCAAAGATGGCAGGAAACGATTTCTGATTTACAGGGGTTCAGAAAATTATCTGGAAGACAAGGAGAATGCTGAGGCAGCAAGTGAATTAAAGGTGAAACACAAGCTGGTTTTTCAACATGCACGAGAAACCAAGTGTAGGTTGGTAGTAATACAATTTTCATGGGCGGTCTGTTTTAGAAATGTTTCTAACAGGAAAAATATAGTGACATCTTTTAGTGCGGAGAGTAAACTTTATAGCACGAGTGGCCCTGAATTGGTCACCATTGTCACCAAAAGGATCAGTTTTAGGACATCCTAGAATGCCAGTATGCAAATGAAGGCATAATAACCTGGTTGTATCCATTCCCAGAGGAAAAAAATTCTACTACTCTTGCTGTAGATAATGTGAATTAGACCTTATAGGATTGGTGTGGATGTGGTGAGATGAGGCAGCCCATGTGACACTTCTGTTTTGGGCCTGGAGGGAAAGATAGAGTTCAGCTGTCTTTGAAGAGTTCAGTCCAAGGTATAGCTTTGAATGCTTGAATTGTATTGCTTGAAGCCTCTGCTTTAAAACCTTGACAGGTTGTTAAAATCATTAAAAGTTTTTTTATTTTATGAGAGAGAGAGAGAGGGAGCCCAAGCGGGGGAGGGCAGAGAGAGAGACAGAGGCAGAGACAGAGACAGACAGACCGAAGTAGGCTCAAGACTCCCAACTGTCAGCACAGAGCCTGACGTGGGGCTTGAACCCACAAACCATGAGATCATGACCTGAGCTGAAGTCGGGTGTTTAACCAACTCAGCCACTCAAGCGTCCCTAAAAAAAATTTTTTTTTTGAAAAATTTTTAACATTTATTTCTTGTTGAAAGACAGAGACAGAGTGCGATCAGGGGAGGGGCAGAAAGAGAGGGAGACAGAATCTGAAGCAGGCTCTAGGCTCAGAGCTGTCAGCACAGAGACCAACATGGGGCTCGAACCCACGAATCAGGAGATCATGACCTGAGCCGAAGTCAGACGCTTAACTGACTAAGCCACCCAGGCACCCCTAAAAATTTTTTTTTAAATTAAAGAATGTAGTTTTTAAAGACATTAAACTTTTTATTTGAGGTAATTTTAGATTCATATGCAGTTGTAAGAAATAATACAGAGACAACTCTCTACCCTCTACCAAGTAGTAACATCTTGCAATGCTATTGGATGCTCTCACAACCAGGATATTGACATTACTATACTCAAGACACAGAATAATTCCATCACCACAAGGATTCTTGTGGGTTGCCCTTTTATAGAAACCCCCTACTCCCCATTTCTGACCTTTGGCAATCACCAATGTGTTCTTCATTTCTAAAATGTAATTTCAAAATGTTATGTATGTGGAATCATATATAACTTACTGGGATGGGCTTTTCTTGTAGCAGTACACTGCATGGTAGCAGTGAATTCTCTTAGTTTTGTTTTACTTGAAAATGTTTTGATTTTTCCTTCATTTTTGAAAGATTTTTTTCTGCTAATAGAATTCTGGGTTGACAGGTTTTTATTTGTTTGTTTCAGTACTTGTATGATGGTGTTCCAGGTCTTCTGATCTCTATTGTTTCTGGTAAGAAAGCCATGGTAATTTCAATCATTTCTTTTCCTTAATGTATCATTTTTCTCTGTCTCCTTTCAAGATTTTCTCCTTAATATTTTTCTTCTTTCTTTCTTTCTTTCTTTCTTTCTTTCTTTCTTTCTTTCTTTCTTTCTCTCTTTCTTTCTTTCTTTCTTTCTTTTTTTAAAGTTTGTGATGTACAGTTTTTATTTTCTTGGTATGTATCCTGCTTGGAATCCACTGAGCTTTTTGAATCTGTAAATCTATGTCTTTTACCCAATTTGGGAAATTTTTGATTATTATTTCTTCAATTAAAAAAACTTCTTTTAAAACCTCATTTGCTCTCCTTTTTTTCCGGGGCTTCAATTATATGTATATCAGGCTTGTTGCCCCAGAGATCTCTGGGGTCCTCTCCTCCACTCTCCTTTTCTCCTTAATCTTTTTTTCTCTTTGTTTTTCAGATTGGATACTTTTTTTTGCTCTTTTTAAGTTCACTAACTCTTCTGCATCTCCAATCGGCAGATTGTTAAGCCCATCTTCTGAATTATAGTCTATTTTTGCTGTTGAGATCTACTATTTGTTCATTTATTATGATCATAGCTGTTTTCAAATCCTTGTCTGTTAATCCCAGTATTTGGATCAAGTCAGGATCAGTTCCTGTTGACTGACTCTTCTTTTGAGAATGGGTCAATTTTTCTTCTTTCTTTCTTTCTTTCTTTCTTTCTTTCTTTCTTTCTTTCTTTCTCTCTCTCTCTCTTTTTTTTTTTTTTTTCTATTTCTTTATATGCTGAATAGTTTCGTTGGGTTGTGTCCTTGTTATTGAGTATGACATGTTGTAGACAGTCTGGATTCCATTACCTTCCTCCAAAGAACACTGAATTTTGTTTGTTTTGTCCCCTGCAGTGAATGGCAGTTTAAATCTCAGTTCAGTTCTTTTAGCCCTAACTTGGTTGCCTGAGGTCTGTTCCATGCATGCATAGTTCAGGGATTAGCCAGAGATTTCAGCAGAATTTATACACAGTTTGAGGCACCTTCTTCGGGTTCTCTTTGGAATTTCCCTCCCTCACTTCTCTATGTTGGTTGCTTTACAGTTTGTCTTCTGGTTTGTGAAGCTAGTAAGACTGTGAAGTTTTATCTGAATTTTAGCCATCTTTCATGACACAGACTGGGACCTGCCCAGCCAAAAGCTATAAGAAGGGACACTTGGTGTCATTACCTTCTTCCAAATTTTGACCCTCTCTTTCCCTCATGATCTGCCTGCCTTTTGTTCCCTAGTATCTTCAAGTAGTTGTTTTTTTAATTTTCTGTCTAGTGTTCATAGTTATCTGCAAGAGATTTGGTCTCATAGGAGCTACTCTTCTATGACTGGAAGCAGAACCTCCATCATGCTAGATATTAATTATTCTGTTGACAGAGTCATCTTTTTTCAGTTGTAGTTTCACAGATATTTGTATTATCTTTCCCATCTCTTTTAAGGGATGAGATACAAAAATGCCCTTAGCTCTTGCTCTGTTTTCTCTTTTTTTTTCAAACTTCAAATTTTATGGAAAGTTTCTTAAGTGTATGTCAACTCTGATTACTGTTAGGTTTAGAAATTGAAATACTCCTTTTATTTGGTATATATAATCCAGGATGTAGGTATAACAAATGTGTCCTGTAGACACTCTCCTAGGAACTGATGGTTACTTTTATTTTGCTTGAATTTAAGCTAACACTGTGTTCTGGAGAAGTTTTGTGTAATTTAACATAAACCAGATGGAGATTTGACTGTATTGGGTCTTTCTCACGTTGTTGTTTGGGACATGCCTTTTCATATCTGCTCTACCATTTCAAAACTGTTGCTTTCCCCACAGATTGAAACTTGGTGGACATTTTCTGATGATCTTTCAGATGACTTCAGACAGAAGTTTTGAAGATAATATTTTTTTAACTTGTTCACATATATGTGTATATTTAAAGAGAGAGAAATTTGCATCCATAGTCTTCTTATGATAAAAAAGGAGAAAATAATGTCCTATTTTGAGTCAACATCAACCCAGAAAGCAGTTATTTAGTAGTGAATATATTTTATTTTAGACTGTATGTAAACCTACCCATTTAGGTTAATCTGTAAGTGGTCAAATGTTTCCTGCCCCAAATAGAAACACTTGGAGCTGTGGTTTCTGATTTTTTTGGGTCATGGAACCCTTTGAGAATCTGATGAAAATTGTGTTTTCTCTTGAGAAGAATGCACATATTTTCATACAAAATTTTGTAAATAATTTCAGAGTTTAGGGGCTCCTTTGAAGCTTCTCATTTGTAAGCATCCTACATTTAGGGTTATTCAAATCAACCTAGTACCAACAGGCTAATAGCAATACAAATGTCAGTTTGTTTCTGACTTGGTCAAAGCAGAACAAGTAAACAAAGAACCTAATAGAAGTCCTTGTAAGGCGTGCAGTCTTAAAAAAAAAAACCTGTTATGATTTATTTGAATTGTACTTCCCCAGGGACAGATTCACAAAGATAGATCTATACCTAGTTGACTAATTTTTAAGTTGCTGTTAGAAATGGGCCTTAGTTCTTGGTATCCAGAATTGCTGACATTTGTGGACTCTGTATGTGTTGGGCAAATAAGTAGTTAGGTTTCAGGACAATAGGACGGTTGTGGTTGTGATATCTTATTCCTAATATTGTTTGAATTTCCAAAGGTCTGAATAATTGAGGATTTAAGGGACCTGTGACATATGTACAGGTTTCAGGAGGTGGGGTATGTAGGTGTTTCTGTGGCATTAACTCCTTGCCGCTTATTCTCAAAACTCATCCCTCAGTATATTATGAAAGACTGAATTGTTTTAATAAAAATATCTTAGGTTTGTGAATCCTCTTACCCTGCAACTTTTCTGATGCTCTTCATAGGGTTCTGTAATAAACATAATTTGATCTCAGGGCTCTCATACCTCTTTATACATCCCCTTTCCCCCTGCAGTGAAAACACTAGGCTCCTGATACTGGTCCAGTCTAATATGCAGAAAGACTTATGTCTAAGATTGGCACTCTCTTTGGTGCCTTTACTCAGAACCTGACTCTTTAACAAGAAATTTTTACTTAGCTTGTTTGAAGCAGGGGCAGGAGGTAGAGAGGTGGTGGGGACAGAGGATCTGAAGACCATTTCTCCTTGTGATTCTTAGCTTCTTCCTCCTCTTTGTACTCCAGGTCAGCTCATCATTTTTACCTCTGGCTTCATTTCTCTGCTGTTTAAAATAGTCCCCTGTTCCATCCTTTGAATGTTCATCATGTCTTAAGGGACACAGCCATCTTAGAAAAATATCTTTCTCTAAAGGCTTTCATTAGGGACAGTGGTAACTGCCCTAATTCCTGTTTATGTTCAAATATTTTGTGGTTTTTAGTGAGGGGATTTTCTGGCCTAGTAAGGAAGAAATGAGCAAACTGACAACTAAAAGTAATGAAGCTTAGAAGAAAGACATAGTTATCTTCTTAGAACTGAATATAGTTTAAATAAACATTCTGAGACTCTCAGACTATAGACAAGATCATTATGTCAGCTGCTTGCTGTTTAATTTTTTTGTACAGTAAGTGCAGGCTTGCCATGGTGGGCTCTTCGCAGGTATTACTGAAAGCTTGAGATTAGCTGTATATAGCTATAAGGCTTTGTTACTACCACTGTTACCAGCTGCCTGCTGATTTTGCCACTCTTCTTTAGTGAAGATTACCAGATGTATTTTGAGAGATGAAATTTGCTGGAGAAGAGCTTCAGAAAACTAAGTTTGGAAGAAGGATCAGGAAATGGGAAGTATTGAAATTGCGCTACTGGCTTTATTAATAGAAGGAAGGTTGAGTCTTGTCAGAAGTTGAAAGTTATGAATAAGTGGACTTCTGATGATGGACAAAACCTGAGAGAAAGTGGAAGTGAAGGTTTTAGTTATAAAAGTGATAACTTTCTGACTGGAATCATTATTAATTTCTGGAACAGGCACCTCAGAATTGTTATAAATTCTTTAGAAACTTGAGATGCCTCTGGGATGATTTAGAGTGAAGGACTATCTGACTTTACATTTATCCCAGCCCTTTGTTTGTGGACAATATGTCTTCCTTAATCACCAGGTCCTTTGGGTTCCAAACGAACTTAGAAAAACTGTAGTTGGAATAGAATTTATATTATCAACTAGAACATGTAAACAGGGTCCTGTACAAGCGTGCTCTGAATGGTTGGACCACATAGACTAAAAATCTGGAGCCTGCCAGATAGTAACCTCTCTGTGAAGTGGTTATTTGTGTATGTTCTTTTTCCTATACAGTTAAGAGTATAAGGTCCTGAGGATGGGTACTTGATTTGGTTCATTGCTATCTCCCACAGTACCTCGGGCCCTTGTATGACATAATTACTCAATAAACAGGTATAGAATTCAATTGAATTGTTTTTGATCATGTTTTCCACATATTTTTCCATGAGTCCTACTAAATTTATTTATTTGAAATATTTAGGTGCATTTAATTTGCCCCCTACTCCTTAACTCCTTTGGAAAAGCAGTATTTGGGACAGGATACTTTTGGATAAAGTACCAGTGACTTTATAGTAATTTTATATCTGTTGAGCGCTTCATCTTATTATGCTGTATTGTAACGTTTTTTCAAACTATGCATTGTGTTAGTAGGTCTGCAATTAGTATATTTGGTTTTAATGATATAGAGTAGAAATTATGAGAGGGCATCCCACAAAGTAAGGTAAGTATTATTTTGCGAAATTTGTTTTAGGCAAATTTATATGCACGCATCATGTATGTATTTATTGCTCCATGATGTGAAGCTTGTTTCATACTGGAGTCATGGTCAAAAAAGTTTGAATAACATTGCTTTATTGTAATACTCTGTTATTTCATTTATCATATAGCATTATGCCAGTACATACAGGCTTCTAAAGCCAGGGATGGTGCCAGCCCTTTCATTTCCAGTACGACTGAAGGTAAAAACAAAACAAAATTGAGAACACCCAAAGCTTTCTGGTGGCTCTTACATATGTCTCTACAGTGGCATTTTTGTACCCTTTGACCTTCTAACTTTCTTGTGCCTTTTTTGACCAGTAGGTTTTTCATATTTGTGTCCCTCTAGGTGGTGGGTTCTTTGGTTCTTCCTTTTTTCACTTTAATGTTCTTTATTTCAGTATACTCTGTTTTTAGGGGGAAAGGAGGAACAAAGGAGAATTTCAGAATCTCAAATGATTCTGAATTGACAAAATGGCTCATTAGATTTACCCTGAAATCTGCTTTCTTAATGTTCTTGAATCTTTTAGTCCCTTTGTGTTTTTTTTCTGAGATCATAGAAATGCATACTTGATTCTGAATTTAAAATCATTTATGCTTCTATGTTATCAGTTGACTTAAAGCAAACTAAATTGTGTTTTTTTTGGGGGGAAAAAAGGATGGATATAATCCTTTTCTCATTCCTTGCACTTTCTCCACTCTCCCAGGAAGGTTAACCGTTGGGTTTGTAGTAATAATTCATTTTCAAGAAAAGAAAAGATAGTTAGTTGTGTCCAGTATTAACCATGCTAAACCTTTTCAGCTTCTTGCTTACCTAATGACTTTAATACCTTTCCTGTTCTTAGATGGTTGGCATACTAACCTAACCCCTTTGCCTTTACTTCTGTACCTTGCTGGACTACCAAGCTCAGACATTCATAACATTGTGATTTCAAGGGACTTTGTAGAGATGATTTGCTTCATTCTTTTTCTTGCAGGAGAAAATTTTGAGCAGACACCACTGAGACGAACATTCAAGTCCAAGGTCCTTGCCCGATACCCTGAGAATGTAGAATGGAATCCCTTTGACCAAGATGCAGTGGGAATGGTTAGTATTTGTTAGCTACAAGTATGAAGTAATTTACAAAGTAATTTATAGTGGAATTGTGAGTCCAGGCTGTGGTAGCAGTGATTCCACTAACTACCAGGAACTTTTGAAGAAGGGGTTATATGATTATTATTTATGATTCTACATTTTGATCAACAAATCAGATATTCAGGATGTATGAAATACACTGAAAAGTCACAGTGTGTTTCTGTTTTGTCAGACAAATACATAGTACTGGGTCATTGAACTTTGTGGTACTGAGCTCCTGGTTGCTTATAGCATTGAGATTGCACAGTGAGTCCGATTTAAAGCAGTTTTCTCTCAATCTGGGTTGTATATATGTCTGAGTGATACTGCAGAAATGGGTATTTTGTTTCATCATAATTTTAGATAGGACAACATTTTAAATCTCATGTAGAAGAATACTACTGTGAATAATCTAACTTTTATTGAGTATTCACCTTGTGCTAGGCAGTGTGATAAGCATTTTACATGAATTAACTCACGTAATCTTCATAATACCCCTTACGTAGATGATATTAAATACACACACACACACACCACACACACACACACAGACACACACACACACACACACACACACACACACACACATTTATACATGAAGAAACTAAGATCCAAAGAGTGATGTGTTTAAAGTCACATGACTAAGAAGCAGTTGAGCTACAATTTGATCACTATGCCATAGTCTGGTTCCAGTGCTATGCTTTTCATCACATCTTTGTACTGCCTATATTAATTCTTAATAGCTTTCTGTACTTTTTTAGAGGATGATCTTGTTTGATGCACATAATAACCCTGTGAAGTAGGCAGAGTAGACTGTATTATCTTCATTTAACAGATGAAGAAACTGAGTATTAACCTCAAGTTTTTTGACTCCTGGTTCAGTGCTTATTTTATTTTTGACATGCTGTATTCTAGAAACATCTAGGTTTTGGGAAGTCAAGTCCAAAGGTAATGGATATACCATAAGGTTATATGTTATATCCTTTTATTTGTTAACCCAGGCTGCTGGTAGATCATTTGTATAGCCTGGTTTTTGTAAGCCTGGAAAATGGGGACCAATTGATGTAGGTCAGTTTGATTAGCTATCCAAGTTTCTTTATATAACCCATCTGAGTTAAAGTGAAAAAAACTGCATCTTTATCCTGATTATGTCATCTCCTTTATGTGCAATGCTCCCTTTTTTCTGTGAAAAGAGAAGGTTCTCTTGATGGCAGAATTTTGTGAGCTGATAAGAATCTAAAACTTTATGTTTATTTTTAGGTGCAAAATTTTATCTGTCTAGTTTTTAGGTATATTTCTAGCATCCTTTCCCAATAAATGCTGTCATGCTTAACCACCTACTTAAATTCTCCAAGCTTTCTCTTACCTCCTTATCTTTGGGCATTTTCTCCCTGTCCCTGAAATACCCTTCTCTCCCTTGTCTACCTCATGAATTCTAACATAACCTCATCAACAAGCCTTTTCTGATGTTTTTGGGTTGAGTTGTCCATTCTGTGTTACCCTAGCACTTTGTTTCTGGATAGCCCTGATAACCGCATTGTAATTTTATTTACTTGCACGTCTTAGAATTGACGATCTTGAGGACAGATCTTTTCCTGTATTAATCTTGATCTCTCAAACACCTAGCATAATAGGTACTCTGTGAGTAAATCAATAGCGATGGTATTCTGAAGAGGACCAACAGTGAGTTCTCACCACTTGTTTCCTTGTTGTCTTTTGCAGCTATGCATGCCCAAAGGGCTGGCATTCAAGACCCAGGCTGATCCCAGGGAGCCCCAGTTCCATGCCTTTATTATCACAAGGGAGGATGGCTCTCGGACATTTGGGTTTGCCCTCACATTTTATGAGGAGGTGACTAGCAAACAGATCTGCAGTGCAATGCAGACCCTCTACCACATGCATAATGCTGAGTATGATATCCTACATTCTCCGTCTGCTGATGGCCAAGATGACAGTGGCATGGACGATGGTGAAGGCACTCCTGGGACTAAGCTTCAGCGCTTCAACTCCTATGACATTAGCCGGGACACGCTCTACGTCTCTAAGTGCATTTGCCTCATAACACCCATGTCCTTTATGAAAGCATGCCGGAGTGTGCTGGAACAACTTCACCAGGCAGTCACTTCACCTCAGCCCCCTCCACTGCCCCTTGAGAGCTACATATACAATGTACTCTATGAGGTGCCACTTCCACCTCCTGGCCGGTCCTTGAAATTTTCTGGAGTTTATGGGCCAATAATCTGCCAGAGACCAAGTACTAATGAGCTTCCCTTATTTGACTTTCCTGTCAGAGAGGTCTTTGAACTGCTTGGGGTGGAAAATGTGTTTCAGCTTTTTACTTGTGCTCTTCTGGAGTTTCAAATCCTGCTCTACTCACAGCGTAAGTCAGTGCTTACTAGAGTTCTCTCCCTGCATAGGGCCTCCCTTCTTTCCGTATCAAATGCAGTGGCACTGATGGTAAAGGTCCAGGGCTGTTAAAATTTGAGCGAAACTCAGATCTTTTGCAGGTAGGTGGTAGATGGAAAACCGATAGAACACAAGAGGGTCACAGTTTTTACTTGGCTATCATCACCATGGCCTTTTGCTGGACACTTCAGTCTAGGAGGGGATTCCTGCTTTCTGACATCCCTTCTAGTTGATGCTGAAAAGAGGGGTAGGAGGTGATGGTTCTGGGAAGCTGACTTTCCAACATTCTGCAGAGTTATTTCTGCCCCTTCCACAGCCTGACAGTAAAACTGAGGATTCACAAACAATGATCCTTCATATATTTGAAAAAAAATATATTTGCTAAAAGGAGAATGTGTTGCTGCTTCTTTCTGTTGTTTGTTATAACTGAATTGTTTTTTATAAATGAGAAGTGAACTGAATGTGAGCAGCAGATTTGGACAAAACAGTAAAGTAGATCAGAAGGAAACAGATGTTTATTAAATGAACCAGAAGAGTAACATAAAATGTATTCATTCAGTACTTATTTATTGAGAGCCTAGTGTGTGCCAGGCATTGTTTCAGGGTCTAGAGACACAGTGATGGACAAAACAGATAAAAACCCTTCCTATAATGGAACTGATATTTTAGTGGGGAAGAAGAGGTGATTATATAAATAAATAAAGTTTATAGTGTGTAAGGTGTTAATAAGGTCTGTGGAGAAAAGTAAAACAGGAAAGAGGATGGTATTTGGAGAAGGGAAGTTCCAATTTTAACAGAGTGATTAGTTCAAGCCTTTTCCGAGTGACCCATGTCATATCTGTAAGAAAAATATTCTAAGCAAAGGGCACAGGACATATAAAGGTTTTGAGACAAGAATGTGCTTGTTATGTTCAAGAACAGTGAGAAAATTGTGTGGATGGAATGGAGTGAGAGAGCAGGGATATAGAAGCAGATATTAGAGACTTAACAGCAGCCTAGATTTTTTTTTTTTAATTTTTTTCATGTTTGTTTATTTTTGAGACAGAGAGAGACAGAGCATGAGCAGAGGAGGGTAGAGAGAGAGAGGGAGACACAGAAACCGAAGCAGGCTCCATCCAGGCTCTGAGCTGTCAGCACAGAGCCCGACATGGGGCTCAAACTCACGAGCTGTAAGATCATGAGCTGAGCTGAAGTCGGACACCCAACCGACTGAGCCACCCAGGTGCCCCTAGATTTTATAGTCTCATAAGGACTTTGTTACTCTGAGTGCATAGTCATTGTAGGTTTTAAGTTTTTTGACTTTTTATTTTGAAGTAGTTTCCAGCTATGGAAGAGTTGCAAGAAGTGTTCAAAGAACTCTTGTATGCTCTCCCACAATTCACCAATTGTTAACATTTGGCCACATTTGTTTTATCATTCTCTCTCTGTATATGTGTGCACATAACTGAACCATTGAGAATCATTGCAGACACCATGGCCCTTGACTCCTAAATGCTTCAGCTTTCATTTCATAAGAACAGGAACATTTTCTTACATAACCATAGTCTGATTATCACATTTAGGAAACATAACATTGTTACAATATTGTTATTCAGGTTCTACCATTGTCCAATAATGTCTGCTTTGATAATTTTTTTTTTTTTTTTTTAAATTCCTGATCCAGGATCTAGTTGAGTAACATGCATTACATTTACTTGTTACTTCTTCATGTCTTTCATGACGTGGACATTTTTGAAGAGTAGCAAGGCATTCTGTAGAATGTCCCTCAATTTGGGTTTGTCTGATGTTTCTTCATGATTAGACTCAGGTTATATAACTTTTGGCTGTAATACACAAAAGTGATGTTGTGATTTTCTCAGTGCGTTATATCAGGAGGCACTTGATGTCAGTTTGCCCATCTTTGGTAATGTTCATTTGATCACTTGGTTAAGGTTATGTCTGCCAAGTTTCTTTCTTTCTTTTTTTTCTTTTAACATTTATTTATTTTTGAGAGACAGAGACATAGCACAAGTGGAGAGGAGGGGCAGAGAGAGAGGGCGACAGAATCCAAAGCAGGCTCCGGGCTGTCAGCACAGAGCCCGACACAGGGCTAGAACCCACGAACCATGAGATCATGACCTGAGCTGAAGTCGGATGCTTCACTGACTGAGCTGCCCGGGCGCCCCTGCCAAGTTTCTTAACTGGAAAGTTATCCTTTTTCCCTTTGTAATTAATAAGTACTTTGTGGGGAGTTAATTTGAAGCAATGTAAGCATACTACTCCACTTTGAAGTTTGCCCAGTAGATTTAACATCCATTAATGATTCTAATCTGAATTAGTTATTACCATGATGGTTACAAAATGGTGATTTTTCTAGCTACATCTATATTTATTGGTTGGCATTTTACTACAGGGAATAACATTCATTCTCCTTTGTTTATTATTATATGGGCTCATAGATTTTTATTTTATTTTATCTTATTTTACATATATATATGTGTGTGTGTGTATATATATATATATATATATATATATTTAATGTTTATTTACTTATTTTTGAGAGAGACAGAGTACAAGCAGGGGAGGGGCAGAGAGAAAGAGGGAGAATTTGAAGCAGGCTCCAGGCTCAGAACTGTCAGCACAGAGCCAGATGTGAGGCTTGAATGCACAAAGCTCGAGATCATGACCTGAGCTGAAGTCGGATGCTTAACTGACTGAGTGAACCACCCAGGCGCCCTAGATTTTTATTTTATTCAGTAGCGTAGATACCTGTAATGAAGTGCGAATGTTATAGAGGTGGAAAAAGGAGGATTAAAACCAGAAATATGAAAGGTGACATTTTTCCATCAGAGTTTCTTCTTATTTTCCAAGAATATGGGTTATTGTATCCATAATAAGAATTTTAAAGAGGTTTGAAGGCAGTTTAGAAGATTTGTGTATAGAATCAAATGGAATTCAGGATCCAAAGTCATGTTTACAGTAAGGTCAAGAAAAAGCTTTTTCCAAAAAATTCCTGGACATTGTTGAGCATGGCTGACCATAAAATGCAGTGGCCTTCTATTGGCTGTAGGTTATGTTCTGTATTAATAGAGTACTTTAAACAATTCAGGTTGGATTTCTTGAAATAGTTTTTATTTATGATTCAAAGGCCTTAGGTAGATGAAAATCACTCTGGACTTCCAAAAACATGTCATCACCACTCAGTTAGTTTTGACTACTGCTTGTCCTGCCTTCTGAATAGAAAATAAGCATTACTTAAGGAAAAAGAATGCAGGCAAAATTGTAAGAATCTCAAAATATAATCCACTGGGTGACTGAAGTGACATTTTTAGGAATTTTTAACTTGTACAGATCATTTTACCTACTCCTGGATATTTGTTCTTTGGTCCATATATAGCTTTTTAAAATAACTTATTTTTAAAAAATATTTAAATGTTTATTTATTTATTTTGAGAGAGAGGGAGACAGACAGCACAAGCTGGGGAGGGGAAGACACGGGGGAGAGCGAATCCCAAGCAGAATCCATGCTGTCATCGCCAAGCCTGACGTGGAGCTTGATGTCACGAACTGCGAGATCATGACCTGAGCCAAAATCAAGAGTTGGGCACTTAACTGACTGAGCTACCCAGGTGCCCCTTTAATAGCATATTATTCACTGGTTGGGGCAAAATTGTACATAGAGCAGAAGTTTTTTATCTGAGTTAGTAGGGTAGTAGATTGGATAATTGGAAAAGTCATTCCAGTCTGAGAATCCTAAAAATGATACATATATCCATTAAACATTGTATTTTAGTGTAAAACATGATTGTATAGTCACTAGTCTTTTGATGAAGGGTCTAGCTATTTCCTTGGATTATGGGTCCACTAATCAAATGTCTGCACTGTTTTTCTTGCATAAACCACACCTATAATTCATTAACTAGGTTTTCCAGATACATTTTTTTTTAAAGGGGAGTGAGAACTTAATGAACTCTACAAAAGAACTGGAATGGAGACTACCTGTAGATTTTTGTAGTTTTCCCTAGTTTTTTGTGCTTAATTGCCTCATGATATGCCTAATTCAATTATAGTATTTTTTAGCCACTTTGCATTATTCAGTCTTTTTAAAGCATTTAATTTTGTTTTCAGAGAAAATTCTTTTTTTTGTCCTCATTTCACCATTTATTTACATAATATTTGGTTAAATTATATAATTTATCTGTGTACACAGATACGTTATGTGCGCTAGTTGAACTAGCGCAGATAAGTCTTGTAACAAATGTAACTGATTTTTGATAAGCATACATTAGTTTTTATTGCAAAAGTAATGCATGCTGCTTAAGGCATACAATCAAAACAATTCCAAAGGGAATACAATGAACTCTCCTTTCCTCTCTCCCACCGGTGCTAGCAAGAGATCAAGTTTCTTGTATATCCCTAGTGAAAATAATAGTTTTTTAAAAATGTCTATTTATTTATTTATTTATTTATTTATTTATTTATTTATTTATTTTGAGCGACAGAGAGAGTGCGTGTGTGTGTGTGAGAAAGAGCGGTGGAGGGGCAGAGAGAGAGAGAGAGAGAGAGAGAGAGAGAATCCCAAGCAGGCTCCGTGCCACCAGCGCAGAGCCTGACACGGGGTTCGATCTCACAAACTGAGATCATGACCTGAGCCAAGATTAAGAATCATATGTTTAACCAACCGAGCCACCCAGGTGCCCCATAAATAAGTAGTTTTTAAAAAACAAATAAATAATGTATGGGCAAACAAGGCAAAGAACGTTGAAAATTTCCCTTTTTCACCTAGAATTCTATTTCTATGAAGTGACTTCTTAATTTCTTAGTGCCTTCCACCCCCCTAGATTTTTTTAAGCAATTAACTATTTTTATGTTAAGTGTTGAGTACATATGTATTAATTGTAATGTTCTTTAAAGTATACATATACATTATGATACATGTATGGTATATTAAAAATTGATGCTAAAATTTAATATACATATGTATATGTTTTAAATATGGTATATTAAAACTTAGAAAAAAGCTTTTCAGTTATGTGATAGGAATTTTAACACATTGCTAAAGGTTATATAATGAAGTGTACCCCTGGTTATCCTTTAGAGAGATTACCACTGTCTCCTGTTTCCTTCCAGACATAATCATGCATATATGCTTTTTAGAAACAACACAAATGGGAGCATGCTAATCATTGTTTTGCACTTTCTTTAATAATGGATCTTGGAGATATTGGACTTAGAGATTAGTTTATTTCCTAAGAAGAAAGAATACACAAGAAACATCCTTGTTCATATAGTTTTCACAGAAGTGTGAGTATGCAAGGGCAGTTTATGATTCGGTTTCTAATGTGCAGGACTTGCCCTGTAGATTGTTTAGGAGTGGACTTATCTGTAGAGTGTTCCCAAGGCTATTATCTTTCTCTGCACAGAGACAAGTCATAAAGACAAGCAGATTCCTCCCTCCTTCCTCACCACGAAGCAGTGGTCATTGTAATCCCACTATGCTTTGCATTATTACCTCTTTTTGTTAAAATTAATTGCTCAGTTAATGTTAGGGGAGCCATAAGAGAACACAGTTGTCTAGAGCTGAAGTGTTTCCAGTTGATTTGATTGTTTGAAATGGTTTGGATGCACATGACCTTCAGCTGCATCCTATTTATTGGTTTTGCCTTCTTGGAATGATGAGCACAGACACAGGCAATGGCAAAGGAAGTGCTGATTTGATCATTTGTGCTGTGTACACAAACGGGTTTTTGCTATTGCATACAGCTCTTGGAGGTCAGCATCCTAGTGTGGGTACCACAGATTACTGGAACCCTGAGGTATTGTTTGCTAGGCCATCCTTCAGGTGGAATGTTGCTTTTTAAAATATAAATATATAGAGAAAAAGAAACTCAGAACTCACATAGACCAGAAAGGCCATACAATTCCACGTTTCTAGTATCAATAAAGTTAAGCCACATAAATGGAAAGCAGCTTAGTCTTGAGAGGAGATTATGTCTGACCTCAAAAAGTGTTTTGTTTCTAAGAATCCCATAATTTCAAGTGCATCACAAGGAATTCTTCAGAGATTTCAATCTGAAGCAAATAAAGTTATCCACTCTTACAAAAATAAGTGGTCTGACTTTTAGATGCTACATTACATTTATCCTGAAGAGTAGGGAAAAACCAGAACTAGATTTCTGTGATACTGAAAAACTTGCTTTGATGGAGCAGAGAAGGCCTCTTTCTTCAGACTCTAGCATGCTCTGTGTTACGGTTATAGAGCAGATGTTCCCAGACACTGCAGCTAGGAACCATACATAGTAGTCCAGTGCCAGGAAGTCTCATGACAGAGGCATTTTTGGGACTCCTTTACTTAGACTGTCTGTTGGCCTTCTGTGAGATGTTACTGTCCCTGAGCAGACATGCCAGAAATGCCAGCCACATAAAACACCTGCTTTACTGACTTTGGGTAAAGGAAGGAGGAAGTTGTTTGGTTTTCTCATGATTAAAAAGACCTCTGGTACCTCTGCCCCCCACCCCCTAAGATTCAGAAGTGTGTGTGTGTGTGTGTGTGTGTGTGTACACACACTGAAAATGGGGGTGGGATATTTCAATGAATATTTATTCAGAATACGTGTTTGAGAGCCAGTGTTCAGACATAGTAGTAAGACTAAACCAGCTTTAAATACCACTTGAAGGTTTTCTCCCACGCTTTTACATTCTTTTGATTCATCTTAATTTTGAATTTTAAAATAAATTCTTAGGATGTCTGAGATTCTCAAGATTGTTGCTCTTGAGTAGATTATTTACAGACATTCACATGTAGAAGAATATAAGAATTGAAGTCTCATCTGGAGAATCATGAGAATTTGTCTTAATAATGATTATTGGGGTGCCTGGGTGGCTCAGTTGGTTGAGCGTCTGACTTTGGCTCAGGTTGCAGTCTCGTGGTTCCTGGGTTCTAGCCCCACACTGGGCTATGTGCTGACAGGGTGGAGCCTGCTTTGGATCCTCTATCCCCCTCTCTCACTTCACCTCTCCTGCTCACGTTCTTTCTCTCAAAAATAAATAAACATTAAAAAAATAATGATTGTTGGAGTAGTCATTGAGCAGAAGAATCTCAGCAGAAAGATAAAATAGTAAGTTGTATGGTGTCCCATGGAATTGGGGTATCAGGTGAAGAAGAGACTGAAGATAGAGCTTGCAATGGTGTAAATTTTGTTACTCAGTTTTTGTTTACTTTCATGTGGGACTAAATACTTTTTCTGAAATTATTTATATTATTTATATAAAACCTAATTTAATTCTTCAAAGATTGCTTTTTATTTTTTTTAATTTGGGAAATGTTTTTGTTGTTGCTTGAATGAGGTGGAGAATCTTCACAAAGTTTTTTTAAAAAAAGTTTATTTACTAAATATTAAAAAAAATTTTTTTTCAATATTTATTTTTGAGATACAGAACATAAGTGGGGGAGGGGCAGAGAGAGAGGCAGACAGAATTTGACGCAGTCTCCAGGCTCTGAGCTGTTAGCACAGAGCCTGGCCTGGGGCTTGAACTCACAAACTGTGAGATCATGACCTGAGCCAAAGTCGGGTGCTTAACCGACTAAACCACTTAGGCACCCTTTTACTAAATAGTTTTTAATACAGGAATGACCATGCTTTGTGTGGGCACAATGAAAAATGAGACAGACTCTCTCCTTGAACTCTTATTAGTTTGCCCTGATCTTTAGTGAATATGAGAAGCTCATGTTCTTTTGTCCTTCTGCTAAACCATTTTTTTTTTAATTGATGATCAAATCTCTGAGTTTACTTTTATGCACTGATTGGTTATATCACTCATTTGTCAAGTGCCTTAGTTTCCCCAAAGAAGCATATGAGGCATTTTCCTGTAGTACCTTTAAAATGTTCAACATAATGAAATTTTAGTCATTAATCTCTATTTATTTGCATTACTAGTTAAAAGACTATTTGTAGGTCATGCTCTTTTTTGCTTAGCTGAGAGTAAGGTGATAGGCAGCTTTCAAAGCTTTATTAGTGAGCAAATGTAGGGTACTTTACTGAACTTCTACATAGTTGGTACATATCAGCTTTTGTTCATTTTTACTCAACCTTCCTCATTTTCTGGAAAGCTTTTTGTAACTCTTTTATGAACCAAGCTGTGATTTGTTTAAATGATGGGGTGGGTTTTTAGTATATGAAACCACTTTAACCCTAATGAAAGCTCATTTGAAATCAACCATTCCAAAGGATATTACTCATGATTTTAAAATTTATGTTCCTGCTTTGTCCTTAAATGCCTGAAACCATTTTACCATTTGTGAAGAGTAATTTAAAAAAAAGTTTTTTTAATGTTTATTTATTTTTGAGAGAAATAGGGACAGAGTGCGAGTGGGGGAAGGGCAGAGAGAGAGGGAGACACAGAATCCAAAGCAGACTCCGAGCCGTCAGCACAGAGCCCAGTGCGGGGCTCTAACCAATGAAGCGTGGGATCATGACCTGGGCCGAAGTCGGCTGCCCAACTGACTGAGCCTCCCAGGTGCCCCTGTGAAGAATAATTTTTAAAATTTTACTTGTAACTGTCCATTTTATTGGCTTTGCCAGTGTATTTATTACTTATTGTTTTGTAAAACATGCCCAGAAATTGTGTTCTAAAGGAAAGCAAAACTTTGAACACAAGCCTTTCCTCCCAAACTAAGATCCCTGACCTAGAGTTAAGAGTTTTGAGGCCTGAAAGTCAATGTTTTGAGTCTTTCATATCCTCGGGAAGCTTTTCATTGATCTGTTAAAATGACATATTTGTGCTGTTCCCATTGAGGAAAAGTTCCAGGTGAAAGACAGACTTGGCTAGTGTAGAAAACCAGCTGCTGCATGCTGTGTGGTTCTTTGGTCTTGATCTTGAAGGCAGAGCTCACATTAGTTCCTTATAGGCTGCAGACATATCTGAGTGGTAAAAGAGCCTGTTTTGGCTTCCATGCTGAATGAAGACCCTTTTTTTTTGTTGTTCCAGTTCCCCAACCCCTTTCTACTTAAGAGAATCTACTTAACATTCTGGTTTAGTATTTGGAGCAAGGTGGTATTTAGGATTTCTACTGTATTTCCACACTAAATTTTATCACTTGCGAGAACCTGTATGTGAGGGTTAAATTTCAGCTTGTGGTCCACTGAGGTCTCTGGGTTGTCTTTCTGGTACCCACAAGGGAATCACACTCTGAGCATACCCTTGCTGAAGTTTATCCTGACTGTTTCTAAATGTGAAATTGTATTGAAGTTTTTAACTTGTTATTTGGCAAGCAGGTGCTTTGTTTTTGACTGGTTTGTTTTTTGTTTTTTGTTTTTACCTAGATTACCAGAGACTGATGACTGTGGCGGAGACAATTACAGCTCTCATGTTTCCTTTCCAGTGGCAGCATGTCTATGTCCCTATTCTCCCGGCTTCTCTCCTACATTTTTTAGATGCTCCTGTTCCATACCTGATGGGCTTGCATTCCAATGGCTTGGATGACCGGTCAAAGCTGGAGCTGCCTCAAGAGGTAAGAGGAATGCGGAGCTTGAGTGCTGGTGCCTTTGGTCCCAATCCAGGATTGGAGGGAGGATGGCTTTGGGATGAGCCCAGGGTGGTGTCACCAAGTTTATTTTATTTTATTTTGAGGAACATAAATTACTTTCCAGGAAATAAGTAAAAATGATGAACATTTAGCTTAGTTTATGTTGTTCCAGAAACACTTGTCATCTTTATTATATGGCATACATACATTGTAATCCCTGTGTTTATACTATCATGAATTGCCTTTTTCATTTGCAGTTTTTCTTTTTTTTTTTAAGTTTATTTTTATTTTGAGAGAGAGTGCACATGTGCGCCAGTGGGGGAGGGGCAGAGCGAGAGGGAGAAAGAGAATCCTAAGCAGGCTCCATGCTGTTGGCACAGAGCCCGACATAGGGCTCCATCTCACAAACTGTGAGATCATGACCTGAGCCAAAATCAAGAGTCGGATGTTTAACCGACCAGGCCACCCAGGCACTCCATATGTAGTTTTTCAAGCCAGTATTTTACATACTTTTCAAGACATTTATTAGAAAATCATTTTATTATGTAAAACTTTTAAATATACACAATGCATAATGAATTCTTGTGTTCTTACCACCTAGCTTCAGCAGTTATACATATTAAATTATATTTAAGAAATTTTTTATTTTAGAGAGAGACAGAGCTTGAGTGGGGAGAAGGGCAGGGAGAGAAACAAAGAAAGAAAGAAAGAAAGAAAGAAAGAAAGAAAGAAAGAAAGAAAGAATGAATCTTAAGCAGGCTCCATGCTGAGTGTGGCTTGATCCCATGATGCCAGGATCGTGACCTGAGCCCAAATCATGAGTCAGCCACTCAACTGACTGAGCCACCCAGGTGCCCCTAAATTGCATTTTAATTCTATACCTCTCATTCCCTTATTATTTTAAGGAAATCCCACATAATATAATTTCATAATTACTTCATTACACCAAGTATTAATAAATCAGTGAGTTTCTTTTATAGGCCAAGTTTATATGTAATAGTTGACCTGATCATAGTGATTCTTGTGGTGCTGAACCAGCTTTGAAAACTTTCCTTTCGGGGCGCCTGGGTGGCGCAGTCGGTTAAGCGTCCGACTTCAGCCAGGTCACGATCTCGCGGACCGTGAGTTCGAGCCCCGCTCGAACAGCCAGGCTGATGGCTCGGAGCCTGGAGCCTGTTTCCGATTCTGTGTCTCCCTCTCTCTGTGCCCCTCCCCCGTTCATGCTCTGTCTCTCTCTGTCCCAAAAATAAATAAAAAACGTTGAAAAAAAAAATTAAAAAAAAAAAAAAAAAAAGAAAACTTTCCTTTCAAGATAAGGAAGACCTTGAGAGGATGCTTTTCCTCTCTTGCTGTGAGGATGGTCTCCTCCTCTTTCCTATTGTTTCAAATACCAAAGAATTAATTAAAAATATGTATTTACTTGTTTATTTTCTACTTTATTCTAAAATATACTTAAAGCATGATTAAAATAAGATTGTTTTCTTTTTTTTTCTTTTTTTAATGTTTATTTATTTTTGAGAGAGAGAGAGTGTGTGTATGTGAGCAGAGGAGGGGCAGAGAGAGCGAGAGAGAGAGAGAGCCACAGAATCTGAAGCAGGCTTTGAGCTGTCAAGCACAGAGCCCGACGTGGGGCTCGAACTCACAAACTGTGAGATCATGACCTGAGCTGAAGTCGGATGCTCAACTGACTGAGCCACCCAGGCGCCCCTTATTTTTCTGGAATTATCCATAGAACTGGTCTACCTTTTTATGTCCTTTTGTGGCTGGTATGAAACTACTTGGGGAAAGGGCTTTCGTACACTGAATTTCTCAGTCATTAGAAAGGCCTGGGAACAAGACTTTGGAGGATACATACACTGGTGTTAACATGGCTTTATTTCCTCACTTCATCAAAATGTTTTTGGAGGGAGATTTTTGCATAATTGAGTAATATTAGTATTAGTAAGGAGACCTCCAAAGAAGAGAACAGTCTCACGGGCTTGTTTCTGAGCTTCATTCATGTCGTTGGGCATGTCTGGGCAGCATCCCTGATGAAACCCTGATAATTAGATCACACCTGTAATATTTAAATTATAGTCAAATGCATCTCTTTTTTTTCTCTCTCCTTTGGTTTTACAATCAAAATGTCTTCCTCGTAGCTTCTTCTGTTTCCACCCCCTTTGCTTCTTTGGTTTTATAGAGCTTTGTGTTGTTTGGAGTAGGATAAGATTGATTAAGGAAGAAAAGATCTAAATGATAGAGAAAATCATTGAGTTGGGGTATTAGGTTTTTATGTATGTTTGTCTGTTTTACTGGTAAATACACATGAAGAGTAGTTATCGAAGATTGGAGATTGGGGAGTTTCTGTTTGCTTTGTTTTATTTTTTTAAGTTTATTTATTTATTTTGAGAGAGAGAGCATGCTCTCCAGTAGGGGAGAGGCAGAGAGAGAGAGAGACAGAGACAGAGAGAGAGAAAGAGAAACCTGAGCAGGCTCTGCACTGTTAACAGAGAGCCCAATGTGGGGCTCGAACCCCTGAACCATGAGATCATGACCTGAGCTGAAATTGAGAGTTGGTTAGGATGCTTAACTGAGCCACCCAGGTGCTCCTTTCTGATGGTTTAAACAAAGGCATAATTTAAATTGACACCTCTTCATAGTAAACCTAATTATAATTTTGTAAAGTCAAAATAAGAATAAGAACAAAAAATGGTAGAAGGTGGGAAACCTAAAGAGGTGTGCTACCTACCAGTCTAATGAGTAGGACTCTAGGCAAGAAGCCACTTTTCTCAGTTTTATTTTTATCTTTGGCACCAACTTGACATATGTTTGGGGCAAGTTCTGTTCCCTGTGGGATCCCTCAGCATCATTTTTTGGGTGCCTCATGTATATGGGTATATGAAGAGGCTGCTAGGAGCGCAGCAATTTTCTTAACTGGGGGATTTGGTGAGACTGAGAAACCAAGTGTTGTTTGAGAAACCCAAAAGTTCACTCTGTTCTGATGTTGCTGCTGCTTCCACTTTTGCAGTATTCCCCATCATTGCTACATCCTTTGCCTTTCCTTGTGGTCTGCTTGGGAAGGGGAGGCATGTGGAATACCTGTGCATACTTAATAAGTAGTTCTAGGATTTCAGAGTCCCACTTCATCCAGACTGGCCCTCTGAGGGTGACATATTTGTGTGGGGTATTTGGTAGCTGGATATTTACCTTGATTTTTAGCAGATAACCTGTAGAATATCTGAGCCTGGATAGTTCCCCATGGGGAACTTTAAGTTGGGGAGAACTGACTTTCTCATGGAGTAAAGCACCATGAAAGGTATACATTATGAATGAAGACTAATAAATAATATCTCTGAAAGACAACTTTGGGATGTCTCACAAATGATACACGGTTATAGTAAGACAACTTGGGGATGTCTCACAAATGATATATGGTGGTTTTTTGTTTTTGTTTTTGTTTTTTTTTAAGATTTTATTTTTAGGTAGTCCATACACCCAACATGGGACTCAAACTTATAAAGTTGGAGATTAAGAGTCACATGCTCTATGGACTGAGCCAGCCAGGTGCCCCATAAATGATATATTAAAAAAAATTTGTTTTTAGTGTTTATTTTTGAGAGAGAGTGTGAACAGGGGAGAGGCAGAGAGAGGGAGACACAGAACCGGAAGCAGGCTCCAGGCTCTGAGCTGTCAGCACAGAGCCTGATGTGGGGCTCAGACTCACGAACTGTGAGATCATGACCTGAGCCGAAGTTAGATGCTTAATCGACTTAGCCACCCAGGCACCCCGAATGATATGTTTATAGTAAAAAATTCTAACAGTGCCCCTATGAAGAATAAAGGGTGGCTTTATTGGGTGGCTCAGTCGGTTAGGCATCCAACTCTTGATATTGGCTTAGGTTGTGATCTTGGTGGTCATGAGATCCCTGCTGATCGTGGAGCCTGCTTTGAATTATTTCTCTCTCCTCTTGTTTCTCTGCCCCTCCCCCGCTCACACTTGTGAGCTTACTCTCCCTCCCTCCCTTCCTCCCTCCCTCCCTCTCTCTAAATAAACACTGAAAAAACCTTCCTTTTAAAAAAAGAATAAAGTAAAAATTACTTCGAATTTTTTCACCCAGAGATAACTACTTTTAACATTTTGGTGGACATCCTGAGGTATCTTTACACTGCTGGAGGGACTTTGAGGCCGAACTAAGGGGCCTGTGCAAGGGCGCATCATCAGGGTAGTGGAGCAAGCTTGATTTATAAAAGGGACTTTCTCCAGAGGGATGGAGACTGTACATTTCCTGGATCCCTAAATCAGAATTCATGAGTCGCTGCCTCATCTTGGGGCATCAGAAGTCTGTGAAAAAACCCTTTGTTTCTTTTTATACCAACACATGAGTTCAGTTGTCCCTGAGCAAGGGAAAGTGCTGAGCTGCCTTTGTGAGGCATTCTTTGTCCTGTGCTTCTCTTTTGGGTGCTGTTGTGTGAGTCCAGGAAGGAGTCATGTCATCCATATGTCAGGGGAAGCAGGCAGAGGATATTAGAATAAAGGGTGTGTGTGTGTTACTTCTTTATGTCTTGGGTCTTTCTGTCTTTCCTGATGGTTTTTCTCCTTTCTCAGGACACTCCTTCAATAGCTTTTTTCCCAATAATGTGTGTGTGTTGAGCTCCTCCCTCTCAGTGAATAACATGGAGATAGACTAGAGGTGAGGCTGGCTGTGATTTGGTGTTGGGAACTCAGGGTGGGAAGGGGCATTGTGACCTCCTGCAGGAAAAGATTTGGGAGACTTTCTGGGATTTGGGGGATCCATGTGGTTATTACCCAGAGCAGCTAAGTCTTCTCATGGCTTCTTCCAAACAACACAGGAGGTTAATTAACTGAGGAAAACTGATCATGTGGGTTCAGTGCCTCTTTTAGGCTTCTTGTCCCTCAAGCTGTTTTGTAGGACTTGCCCTCTTAGCTGAGGAAAGGGGTGCATGAGGAGTTTGAGGTAGGTTTGCAAATTACTTCCGTTTGCCAGAGCCCTCAGTGTGCTGTGAGGAAACAGTGTGAGGCTATGTATGAGTTTAGTATTTGAATGACGTCCTATTTCACTTTACCTTTTCATTCCTACCTTCTTCAGCCCAACACTGCAAAGAATGGCTATACTGGTGTCTACTCAGAGGTGCCTGTCTAATCTAGCCCATCTCTAAAGTGTGCCTGAGTTGTATTCTCTCCTCTAGCTACCTCCTACGAGGAGTGTATCTATAATATAGGGACATAGCATGTGGAGTTCATAAAATTCTTTACAGACATTCTGTATTTGGCTCACATCAGTGGGAGAAAAGCCAACCAAGCATTGTTGAGTGGATGCAGTTATTTTTAGATGCTTCTGTGTTTCCAATTGAACAAAATGCTTTTTTTCTATAAAAAGAGGAGAACCAGTGGGGTAAATGATTGCATTGTTTGCCTGTGGTGGGTTACAGAGCTTTATTCTGACGGGGCTTATGAGGCAGGTGATCTTCATGACTAGATTTAATTGTTTTACTATCTTTTTTAATGGCTTGATGTGAAAGCATTTATAATTTTAAATAAATCTTTTTTAAAAAAATGTTTTATTATTTTTTTGAGAGAGAGACAGAGCATGTGTCGGGGAGGGGCAGATAGAGAGGGAGACAAGGAATCTGAAGCAGGCTCCAGGCTCTGAGCTGTCAGCACAGAGCCCAACACGGGACTCAAATTGGTAAACCACAAGATCCTGACCTGAGCCGAAGTAGACGCGTAGTCTGCTGAGTCACCCAGTCACCCTTATAATTTTAAAATCTTACCAGGAAAAACAAAAAGCCAATTTTTAGGTGTTAAACACTCACTGGCCCTTTTTCTAGGCAGGGCTCAAACTTGTTATTCAGTGGAGGAATTACAAAAAGTGAATTTTAAAGTGATTCTTCTTTTAATCTTTGTATCTTAGATAAGAGAAAGTTCTCTCTCTCTCTTTTTTAACTTTATTTATTTTGAAAGAGAGAAAGAGCAAGCCGGGGAGGGGCTGAGAGAGGGAGGGAAAATCACAAGCAGGCTCTGCTTTAGTGTGGAGCCAAGACATGAGGCTTGAATCCATTAACTGTGAGATATGACCTGAGTCGAAACCAAGAGTCTGGACGTTTACTGACTGAGCCACTCAGGGACCCCAAAAGTTCTCCTTTTTGATTATAGATTGGTAAATTGAATAGTCATGCACCCAGCAGATGTTTATGCATGGACATGTTAAAACATGCAGTTTTAATAGATTGAGAGCTTGTGGAATAGTTGTATTTAGCTAGACTTATGTTACCCTCCTGCCTCTTCTTTTAGGATGCAAGACTTATTGGTATGGGGAAAAATAGAAGGATCAATGGATCGGCACTTTGATATAACATAGAGGTGCCATCCATTTTAATAATGGAGCTGGAAAAATTGCTTGTCCATAAGGAGAAAAAATAAAAAAGGATCCCCACATTCTACTGTAACAAAAATCAACTTGAGATGGATTAAGAAGTGATAAATGTCACAAGCAAAAGTTTAAAATCTTCTAAAGATAATATTAATAAATGTATTTCTAACCTCTGAGTAGGGACTTTATAAACAAGATACAGAAAGCACTATCCATAAAATAAAAGATTGAAGGGAGCCTAGGTGGCTCAGTTGGTTGAGTGTCTGACTCTTGATTTCAACTCAGGTCATGATCCAAGGGTGGTGAGATTGTGCCCGTCACTGGGTTCTGCATTGAGTGTGGACCCTGCTTGAGATTCTCTCTCCACCCCCCGCTTCTGCCCCTCTCTCCCACTCTCTTTCTCAAAAAATAAAAAATAAAAAATTAAAAAAAAGATTGATAAATTTGATTTTTTAAATTAAGAGAAAGACATCTTAAAATAAAAAGATATGATAAAAACTAGAAGATACATGTAACATATATAACCTACAAAAGTCAGCATTAGGAGATTGTAAAGAACTTGTACAAACCAGTAAAATGATAAGCAACCCAGTAGAAAAATGGGTTAAAGACATGAACAGGTATTGCACAAAAAATACACATTTTTTCACTAGCAACCAGAGAAGTGTAAATTAAATGCACCCAAATCAGTGGCAAAATTAGGAAATATGATGATACCAAGTTTTGGAAGGATTTGGATCAATAGGATCACTTTAGATTGCTGGTAAAAATATAAACTGTTATAACCACTTTGGACACAGCTAGGCCTTATTTTATAAAGTTGAACATTTGCATAGCTTACCACACAGCAGTTCCATTCCTAGGGTATACCCAAGAGAAGATCTTGCATCCGTGTCCAAGAAAACGTGTAAAAATGCCAAAGCAGTAAACAGGAAAGAACTTAAATGCCCTTCATTGGGAAAATTGATAAATAAATTGTGTTATATCCACATAGTGTGGAATATTATATAAGAGTGAAAATGAATAACATAGCTACATACAACAAAATGGCTGAATTTTAGTAACCTCCTGTTGAGTGAAGAAAAGTAGTGCCATAACATTCCTTAAGGAGTGGTAATCTTTTCATATATTTAAAAAACAAGCAAAAACTTAAAGGCATATATAAATTATAAAACAAAAGCCAAAAAGGTAATAGAGAATTCTGGATAGTGGTTACCTGGGGAATGGGAATGTATAGGTTGGGGATGGTATTGGGGAGGATTAGATAGATAAAGTATCTGGTAATTTTCTAGTTCTTGGATTGGGCAGGAAAAGAATGTCTTTAAGATTGTCCTCAGAAAGTTTTCCATTTACATTCCTTTTTTTTGGTTTGTTTTTTAAGTTTTTTTTAATGTTTATTTTTGAGAGAGAGACAGAATGAGAGCAGGGCAGGGGCAGAGAGAGAGAGGGAGACACAGAATCCAAAGCAGGCTCCAGGCTCTTGAGCTGTCAGCACAGAGCCTGATGTGGGGCTCGAACTCAAGAACTGCGAGATCATGGCCTGAGCCGAAGTTGGATGCTTCACTCATTGAGCCACCCAGGTGCTGCCAGTTTACATTCGTAATAACAGTGTTTGAGATGTTTGTTTTCCTGTTATTTGGCTGGCATTGGACATTATAAATCTTGTAAATCTTTTGTCAGCACAGTAGATGAAAAGTATTTTGTTTTTATTTCTTAGATTATTAGCAAAATTGAACATCTTTTCATATATTTGATGTTAATCAGGTGAAAGAAAGTTCTTCTGTGTTTGCCTTCCATAACCAATTTCTACTTTTCAGTTGGGTGAATTTATTTTTATCTTAATGATTTCTTTGGTTATTAACCTTTTACATGTTATACATAACAATTACTGTTTCCTAGATTGCTTATCTTTTAATTTTTTTATGGCAGTATTTACCTTTGTTTTTAGCTCTATATAAAGTTTAGGAAGCCCATTCCACCTTAAGATAGAATAGTAACTTTTTATAGTTTCTTTTAATGCTTTTGTGGGTTTATTTAATTTTTTTTAATGTTTGTTTATTTATTTTTGACAGAGAGAGAGAGAGAGACAGACAGACAGACAGAGCATGAGTAGGGGAGGGGCAGAGAGAGAGGGAGACCCAGAATTTAAAGCAGGCTCCAGGCTCTGAGCTGTCAGCACAGAGCCTGACGCGGGGCCCAAACTCACGGACTGCGGGATCATGACCTGAGCTGAAGTCGGACACCCAACCGACTGAGCCACCCAGGCGCGCCTTGTGGGTTTATTTAACTTTTTTTAACTTTTTTAATGGAAAATGTTGAACACGTGTAAGAGTAAAGGGACTAGCATCCATTGTTTTATGACAATCATCAACTCATGGCCACTTTTCTTTCTCTACCCTCCTCCTCCCCACTCACCTTACTTGATTATTTTGAAACAGATCTCACACAGCATTATTATGTTATTGAAATATATTCAGTTTGTATCTCTAAAAGATACTCTTTTTGAGAAAATAAGGTAGCTTTTTTTTTTTTTATTATTTTTAAGTGTTTATTTATTTTTGAAAGAGAGAGACAGAACGTGAGTGGGAAAGGGGCAGAGAGAGAGGGAGACACAGAATCTGAAGCAGGCTCCAGGCTCTGAGCTCTCAGCACAGAGCCTGACACAGGGTTCAAACTCACAAACTGTGAGAGCAAGACCTGGGTCAAAGTTGGACACTTAACCAACTGAGCCACATAGGCACCCCTGTTTTTTATATTTAAAGCTTCAATCTTAAATTTATTTTTGAGTATGGTATTCTATTTTAACATTTCTAAATGTACAGCCATTGTCCCCGAAACATTTATTCAACAATCCATCCACAATAAATGGGTCTGTTCAAGATTCTCATTTTTTTTTTTTTTAATGTTTATTTATTTTGGAGAGAGAACGTGAGTGGGGAAGGGGCAGAAAGAGAGAGGGAAACACAGAGTCTGAAGCAGGCTCCAGGCTCTGAGCTGTCAGCACAGGACCCGACGCGGGGCTCGAACTCACGAACTGTGAGATCATGACCTGAGCCGAAGTCAGACGCTTAACTGACTGAGCCACCCAGGTACCCCAAGATTCTCTTTTTCCAACAGATTACTGTTTTATGTTTATATTAGAATTCAGTAAGGCAAGTGTTTTCTTAAAATTTTCTTGGCTGTTTTATTTTTTCAGGCAAAATTCAGAATCAGTTCATCAGACACTCCTTTTAAAACAAAAATCTGGGATTTTGAAAAAAATTACATTAAACTTACAAATAAGTAGGGGCATTATTAGCATCTTTTCAATATGGAATTTTTCTACCTAGTAATATTGTTATGATATCCATTGATTGAAGTTATTCCACAGTGATAACAATGTTAATTGGCATTTGTTATGTACTTTGAGCCTAGCTATAAATCTCAACATTTATTGTCTCATAATCCTCAAATTTATGGTATAGGTAATATTATCATTTCTGTTATGAACAAAACAGAAATACTCTTAAGCATTTAAACACTGCAGTGGAGGAAATAATAGTTGTCTTGGCTAGCTAGACAGGTTCATGGTTATAAGATAAATATATATATATATATATATATATATATATATATATATATATATATTTAATGTTTATTTCTGAGAGAGAGAGTGTGTGAGAGCACCAGCAGGTGAAGGGCAGGGAGAGGGGGACAAAGGATTCAAAATGGGCTCCGTGCTAACAGCAGAGAGCCTGATGGGGGGCTCAAACTCAGGAACCGCAAGATCATGACCTAAGCCGAAGTCAGACGCTCAGCCAACTGAACCACCAGGCATCCCGAGATAAATATTTTTTAAAAAGCCTTTTCTAATGTATTGCTACAAAGAAATTCCAACGGGAATAGGAACTATAATATATTTAAGTTAAATTGAATAAGAAATGCGTAAGACCTCTAAGGAGAAGGGTGGATGGTTAAGAGCTTGAGTGTATGTCTGAAGTCAGGCTAGAGGAGTTTAGATCTCAGTTCTACTACTTACTAGCTGTGTGACTTTGAACAAGTTACTTAACCTCTTTATGTCAGTTTTGTCTATAAAATGAGGATAGATGGCTATTACCAAACTGTTCTATGTTAATCTAGATTACCTACCTCACTAGCAGTGTATGAGTGCTGTCTCTGTAGGTCCTCTCAAAAGCAACCTTAAAACCAGAAGGAATCACAGAAATCAGTAAGAGCAGCCACCAAATCTTACAAATCAGGACTAAGGCTCAGAAAAGGATGATGGTATGCTCAGGGTCATAAAAGGAGATAGTGATGGAGTGAGATATGGAACCTAGACTTTTTGACTCACTCCTGGTGTTCTTTTTACTATTATAAGAATTCATGAATTCATCAAACATTTTATGAGCATTTACTGTATGTGTGGATTTTGCACTAGATGCTCAACATCTGTGTCATCACAGAATCCCTACCCCTCTCTAAGATAAGTGTTTTTATCTCTTTATAACATTCGTAACTGAGGAGACAGAATCAGAAGATTAAGTAACTTTCCCTAGAAAGTGGCAGGGGAAGATTGGAACCTAGGTCTATTTCCTTCCTGAGCCCCACCTTCTTTATATCATATCTCATATATGCCTATTTCAAATATTTCCTCTTCCCTCTCCTGTTCATTATCCTTTCTGAAGCTTCTTCTTAATGCTCTGGAGTTGTTCATACTCATCCTGTTTTGACTGCCAGGCTAACCTCTGCTTTGTGGACATTGACAACCACTTCATTGAGCTGCCAGAGGACCTGCCTCAGTTTCCCAACAAATTGGAATTTGTCCAGGAAGTCTCTGAGATTCTCATGGCATTTGGCATTCCCCCTGAAGGAAACCTTCATTGCAGCGAGAGTGCCTCCAAGCTGAAGAGGCTTCGGGCCTCTGAGCTTGTCTCTGACAAGAGGAATGGGAACATCGCAGGCTCCCCTTTGCATTCCTACGAGCTCCTCAAGGAGAATGAAACTATTGCCCGGCTGCAAGCCTTGGTTAAGAGGACTGGTGTGAGTCTGGAAAAGGTAAGATGCTGTATATGAGTTTGTGACAGGCTTGGTCTGTGCTAGGGGGCTGTCCTGCTGAAATAAAGTGTGAGATGAGAAAGCACCTAGTTCAGGGCAAGGCTTATTTTCAAGCAGTGAAAGAATGCTCTTGTGTGGGAGACTGGATTTAGCTCTTGCATATATTATCTTAGTAAATGCTATATAGATCTAAATTTGGGTAGCTTCTCACCTGGACATCAAGGAGAGCCTACTGTCATTCTTTGTGAACACGACAGCAGAGTGACTTGGAGGGATGACAGTGGTAATCTTTGTGTTCAGACCTCTTTAAAATCCATTGCCCTGTGAATTTCATGGCAACCTATAGCATACAGGGCAGATATTGTTAACTCCTTTATAGCTCAAGAAACCAAGGCTTAGAGAGCCTGAGTGGCCCAAGATTAAATGCCTGGTAAGTGGCTTAGCTGAGGCTAGATCCTGGTCCTCTTGATGAAGTTTTGAGGGTGATGGGGGGTTCATGGGGTCTGGAGCTGACAACCAAGAAAGAATTCTTGAAGGCATCATTGGTGCAAAATGGTGATTTTATTAAAACACAGGGACAGGACTTGTGGGCAGGAAGAGCTGCACTGGGGTCATGATGGGTAACTCATTAGGTATCATCAGGTTGGAAGGGGGTCAGGGATAGAGTAAGTCTCCAAGGAATTTTGGAAGCAAGGTTTCCAGGAACTTGAGGGCCTAGCTGTTGTGAGGGAAATACCATTTGTTACCATTTAATAAAACCTCAGTCATGAGACCCTTCAGATGTATATTGAGGGGTCAGAAGCTTGGAGTATGATTGCTGGCATATATCTTGGGGCAGTTGAGATAAAGTAAGTAGATTTACAGGATCCTTGAGATTGGGATAATGTTAAGCCAAGGTTGTCTTTTACACCCCAGCAGAGTTTCATCCTTGAGGCAGCTGAGTTCTTAGAGGGAGGTCACTATGCCAGTCTCAAGGACTTGTCAATGGGCTGTAGGCAGTAAAGGAATTTAATTTTTCATTTGCCTTAATTTCCCACATTACCATGGCAAGCACTTAAAACCCTTTCCTTTGTTCTTGGGTAGCCAGGAGTGTCTGAGGAATATCACACATATTCCACCTTGGGTGGTGGGGGGCGGTGGTGGTGGTACCAGCCTGTATTTTGCCCTCAGCTTGCCTGACACTCCCTCATCATATCCCCCCTGAACAATTTTGACCATTACATCTTTAAGGTTGCTGAAGGTGGAAGGCCTCATCTTCTGTAGCTTCTTCCTGTTGAGTAGGGGCGTAGAGTTGTCCCTACCTGTATGGGTCAATATTGGTCACTTGGGGAACATGTAGGGAGGGTTACAAAAACATAGAGGCAGCTGAATCCAACGTGGGCAACATGTATGAACCTCCTTGAGTAGAAAGGATCATCTGTTAGCTTGAAGTTATTGCAGTGATGGAGTCTTGGCACCAGGCAGAGAGGCATGGGAGAAAATAGCAAAACATAATTAGAATAACTAGAAAGATTGGCCCAAATGAAAGTCCTTTGGTAGCTGACAGAAATCATCCAGTCCAAGAGTTTAACCAATCATTAAAGGAAAGAGAGGGATGTTTAAAGCACCAATTTGAGTATTCATGTCAGTTAGAAATCCAGAAATATTTTTGTGGTAATTTGGAATGTATACACAGCATTTTGTTTTGTTTTTAATTTTTTTAATGTTTATTCATTTTTGAGAGAGACAGAATGCGAGTAGGGGAGGGGCAGAGAGAGAGGGAGACACAGAATCAGAAGCAAGCTTAAGGCTCTGAGCTGTCAGCACAGAGCCCGATGTGGGGCTTGAACTCACGAACTGTGAGATCATGACCTGAACCGAAGTCGGATGCTTAACTGACTGAGCCACCCAGGCACCCCAGCATTTTGTTTTTATGAAAGTATAAGTTCTACCTTGTGCAGCAATTAAAACATCTAAATGCCATCCTGTTTTGTAGAACTGTTTTAGGCATTTGAGTTATTTTAGTATTTAATATAATGTTATTTTGAGAGTCATTTAAGGCTTTAACTGTGTAGTAGGTGGTAAACAGCCATCCTATAGACTCTTGTGTAATAAGCAATTAGGTAATTAATAAGATGTACTTTTATAGAAACAAGAAAAATACAGGTTAATGGTTAGAGCACATTACAAACCCTGTGTCTGCCAGTGCTGCCAGTGAGATTTTTAGATGTGAGACTTGAACCATCCTCAGATGGGAGTGGGAACAGGCAGCAGGAATCCAATTGGTCTTTCTGGTTTGTAACTCACATGTCTGTGGTGATCCTTTTGAACGGCTCATTGTAAGAAGGAATTGTTAGTAGAAATTGGGGAAAGGAGAATGTAAAAGGAAGGTACAACCATCATAAGAGAAATTTGAGCTTTTCCACAGGTTCACAGGAATAAGAAGGCACATTAGTTTCCTTATTGATTCCCTGTAAAGGGGGTATAGATTTTATTTAGATATGGGAACCTATGAAGAATGCCTCTCTAATTTTACTGCATTGGGAGTATATAATATGACCCAATAGGGGCCTTTTCATTTTGGAGTTAAGCCCCCTGCTGTATTAGACTTTTAATCCTTTAACTAAACCAGGTCTTTTGGATTTATATGGGGTGGGTTTCTAGTAACTGTCAGATTGGGTTTGGAAAGGATATGTTTTGCAATATTTAGAGGTTTATGAATTAACCTGGCCTCAAGTGAATAATTTAGTAAAATACTATAGTCTTTATCTATTGATAGGTTTACAGTGAGAAAAGTCTTTTTATATGTAGTTGTTGAGGGAATCCATCCCATTTTCCAGTTGTTTAAATAATATGTCCATGGGGTCTTTTTTCTCACAGAATGACAAGCAAGGAGATTGTCCATACCTGTGCTATTGTGACAGTTTTTCTGAATTTTACCTCAAGTTGTCTAGTTTAGGCAAACAACAAACATTTAAAGACCATCAGAACTAGAATTTAACATCCATAACGGTGCGTTATTGAAACATCGTTTTTCTCTCAAAAAACCTTCATTTCCAGAAACAGCCAAATCAAGACTTTGTTTGTAGTACAAGTTCAGTTTTAACAAACTTGGCCTAATTATTTACATAAACTCAGCAAGAATAGCAATTGATCATAAGGATCTTTTACAGTTTGTTTTGCTGGAGCCTTTTTATAAGAAATCTCCAGATTGAACTTTTAGTTGCCTCTCTAGGCCAGAAGCCAAGTGAAGTACTTGCCATCAGACATGCCTGCAATACCTGTAGATTTGGGAGAATTCCTCTTCACAAGGTCCCCAAGATATCCTGAGGTTCCTGCACCTGTCAGGAAGTGACATTCTTTACTCACGTGGTAAGGCTGTTGGGAACTCTGTAAACAAGGTGTCAGGCCAACATTTCCAAGGGGCGTTATCGTTCTGTTTCATAAGTTCAACCTTGGTTCCTTAAAGCTTTAGGGTCATATCTGAGTCTATGCATGTCATTCAAATAGGACATTCTAGTTAAAGCCTTGGTAAAATAACCAGTATTTCCAGTGGTGTCCTGTTACAAGATGAACAGATTCCTATTGAACTTATGCAAACAATTGTAATTGCCATGAAAGAAAGAATACTGAGAGGTTTTTAATTTCAGAGGGTTTAGGTAGAGAGAAAAGATAAATGCTTCAGTTTACAAATGAATACTTTATGACATCTCTGTATGTTATACATATCTCAAAAGGAAGTTTACTTAATCTGGAAGAGCAAACATTAGAGAACCAGCAATATTTCGAACGAATCACAAAAACTATAATCTTCTTTGGTTTATTTAGTCCCATGTTCCTAATTCTTGTTCAGTTTGAATGCAGTTTTTAGTTCTGGAAGTTCTTACCCATGTTAGTATTAATCTTAAAGATGTCAAATATTTGTTCTAAAAGTCCCTTTTATGAATCTCCTTGAAGATGAAGCAGTTTTGTGAGAGAATAAGAACAATTATAAGTGACAAAATATCAGAAATGGACATTGTTAAAGATCTGATGAGAGTTCATTATGATGCAGTTGACAAGGAAATTCGGTTATTTCTGTAACACATTTCAATAATCGGAATATCAAGTGATAAAGCATTAAAACTTTAGGAATTTCATATATATTTGAGCAGTTATAGCATTTACACATGCAATACAACCTAAGGTTAACCATTATTTGACAATGCTTTTCCAAGTAACTTAGCATATAAAATAAAAAGGCCTAATTGGTCAAAAAGACTTCATTTACCCTTTAAATCCTGGGAAGTTTGTTAAAATTTAGAAAGTTATAAAGCACATCCTAAATAGGATTACAGATCATTACAAATCTTATTTCTTTACCCAAGCTGGCAATAAGAAATCCTAAAGGCAAATAGGTAGTATTATACAGTTGTTAGCAAAACCTAGCTCCTTTAATATGAGCAATTTTAAGTAATCAAAGACCTGATAAAGATGAAACGTAATATCACCTAATGTAACCTTTGTTTACATTTTCTTAATGAGAGCAGATCAACAATCTAAGAAAACTTTGTCTTTTGAAAAGAGAGAAAAACAGAATTTCAACCTTATACCAGTGTACTTTTTAAGTTTTTAAAAAATTTTTATTTTTTTTTAATGTTTATTTTTGAGAGAGAGACAGAGCATGAGTAGGGGAAGGGACAGAGAGAGAGAGAGAGAGAGAGAGAGAGAGAGAGAGAGACAGACAGAATCCGAAGCAGGCTCCAGGCTCTGAGCTGTCAACACTGAGCCCAACTCGGGGCTCGAACCCATGAACTGTGAGACTATGACCTGAGCTGAAGTTGGATGCTCAACTGATTGAGCCACTAGGGTGCCCCCCAGTGTACTTTTAAAGTATATTAATCTCAACCTTAGTCCATCCTGACTACACATAAATTCCTTTTCAAGATTTTCCTTCATGAACCTTCTACAGCTTTCCTTTGCCTTCAAATTTTGTCCCAAGCCATTTCTCTCCAACCAATCTCATTTAGGACAAAATTATTTTCTTTTACCTTCAACAAAAAATATATTTCCATTCCTTATATATTTTTTATATTATCTCCTACTTACCTACATATGGAGTTGGCTTTTCTTATTTCCATCAGTCTTAAGTACATTTAGCAGAATTTTAACTCTTGGAAACCTTAGTCTCCAATGAAAACTTAGTAACCAATCATAAACCATTACACCAGAGTTCTTTAGAGGGCAAATTCATGAACCAGTTAAGCACAAAGCATGTTTTCCAATAGACCCAAATAGCCTTAGTTTCTCTGCAATAAGGAGTTAAAAGCACAAACCTATGTTCAGTAATCAAAGTTTTAGCACTCTATCCTATTTGGAAAAGACCTAGATGTCCAATGAATTTAATCTCGTTTATTGTGCAAGCAAAACTTCAAAGTTTCAGGTTACCAAAGACTTTGAAAGCTCTTAACAATTACCCATGAAAACTTTGAAACAGACAAAATTAACCATCATTTTAAGTCATCTTTTTGCTAACAAATTGCAACAGAGATAACATGAGCTTATTTGACCTTTAGTAAACCTTGGTAGAATACAAGTTTCATATTTAATGCTGATAACTCTGAAGACATGTCTATTTTAATTAAACCAGCACACTTAAATTAGTTTAAATAAACGCTGAGTTGTTTCATATGTGTCCACTTAAGAGAAAGAGCATCCCAGGGCGCCTGGGTGGGTTAGTCAGTTAAGCGTCTGACTTTGGCTCAGGTCATGATCTCATGGTTCGTGGGTTCAAGCCTTGCGTTGGGCTGTGTACTGACAGCTTGGAGCCTGGAACCTGCCTTGGATTCTGTGTTTCACTCTCTCTCTGTCCCTCCCTGCTTGTACTCTGTCTCTGTCTCTCTCTCAAAAATAAATAAACATTAAAAAAATTAAAAATAAAAAGAGAAAGAGCATCCCCTTTGTCAGGGATGGCCTGTGTTTCCTCCAGCAACCTGGGTACTATCAGGAGGAGGCCCGTTTAGACAGTTATCATCCAGTATATCAGGAGGGAGTTTACTGGCCTGGTTACTGACCAAACACATTGTGCAAGAGGCTCTTGGGTCCGGGTAGAGCCATGAAGGCCTGGACCTAGGGTACCTCCATCCATTTGCCCTGTTTACTAAGGCCATGCAGTGTTATAGGAGATCAGTTCTTTTCTACATTTTGCAAACCAAATTATTTCCACTGGGTTAAAAGGCATCCCAAGAGAGAGTCCTTGGGGACTGAGGAGAAGCTCCCCTGTTCCTAGACAGAAAAGTAGAGAGAAAGTAGAAAGAAGGTCCATTACCCCTGAGAATCCCCCTGATTCCTGGGTGGTATCCCATGCGCAGGATATGTCAGAGGTTCCTGGTGTCAAAGCAACCCCAAGTGTCCCTCGAACGAAATCACTATGACCACCAATCAGTCGATTAAGGGCTCCTGAAGGAGGGATGCTAGCGTCCCCCTGCTTGCACTTTGCATCCTAGGCTACAGATGGGTGCCTGGCGTTTGGACCAAGTTTGCCTTGCTGAGAAGGCCAAGAAACCACCATTTTGTAACCCATGGAAAACACTGGAAAAGTTTTACAAGGAGGAATTCCCCAATTTTGTAATTTAAGTAGTAGTTGATAGAGGACATTGATGGAAAGCAGCACAGATAGAAATCTATTATGATCTTAGTAAGGTTCCAACACACACAGTCTTTATAGCCAACTTCCTTAGGAAATGGTCCCCGGTAGGGTTTTAATTCATTTGGGTACTGGTTTTGGCCAGTGGAGATCTCAAGGCCAGAAGCTGTTGGACCAGAGACCTTGAGGAGGGAACTTCACACGGGAGTCTTAAGATTGGTAGCCATCTTGGTGATTTAGGTGGCTGTCCTGTGCCCAAGAGAGACAACTTTGTATAAGGACAGGAATAAAGAGAGGGCATCAAGTTTCTGGGTCTTATTACCATTCCAGCCAGGGTACTAACTTAACAGTCAGAAGGCAGGCTACCCCATAGAGTAGCCACAGGCTAGAGGATTGCAGCCAACATGAAAGTGTTCCAAAAGACCATGAGAGTAAAGGAGGAAAAGAGAAAGGGCTCACCAAATTTACACCAAAACTCAGAGTCCAGATGAAAAGACTCATCGCCCCACACACTGGGTGCCTTATGATTAAATTTTGGGGTAATGGTGGGGTGGTCCAGAGCTATCAGCCAGGACAGAATTCTTGAAGATGTCTTTGGTACAAAAAAGTGATTTTATTAAAGCACGGGGACAGGACCTGTGAGCAGAAAGAGCTGTACTATAAGTGTGTGTGTGTGTGTGTGTGTGTGTGTGTGTGTGTGTGTGTGTGTGTGTGTAGGGTGACCGGTTTATGGAGGGGGGAGGGGAGGAGATAGGAGTTTCCAAAGAGACTTTTACATGCTAAACACGTCCTGGAGGCCTACTATTGTCAAGCTAAGGTTGTTTTTCCCTCTAGCAAAGCATTAACATTAAGACAGTTGGGAGTTCTTAGACTTTAGGCTATGATGGGATTGCCTTTTTCTGGTAAACTGGTGGAGACTCTTACCAGTTTAACCATTTCGGTTTTTTGTCCTTTCCTGTTTTGGGGTAGCTTGGAGTGTCCAAGAAATATTATATATACATGTCCCACTTGGGGGGTGGGGAATGCTGTTAGCCTACATTTTGCTCTCAGCCTGCCCCTAGCTCCCTCATCACTCTTGAATGTTAGTCCTATGCTCTTTTGGGGATGAAGTTAGTTTTTCATTTCTTGACTTTGATGAGACTGTCAGCTTTCTGTAGTTTTTTACTCATCTCTTCACCCTCCTCCATTCTCACTGTTAAATTATTTTTATAAATTATGTATAAGCAAATGGGACAATGTAATCACTTTGGCTTTTTTTTTTTTTTTTTTTTTAGTGAAGTGTGAAACATTTCATTTTCCTGTTCTATTTAGGTAGTAGAGCAGACTTTTTGTTTTTTGTTTTTTTTTTAATTGTGGCTAAAGAGGAGCAGGGAAATATTTAGAGAGGTTGGACACAGTAAGGAAAAGTTCTTAGGGAGAAAGATAAGGAGAGTGATGTGGGGGAGAAAATCAAAGAGATGAAGGGAGAGCCAGAGTCTTACTCTGTTGCTTTGCATTATCATTTTCTCATTGACTTCCCAGATTCCCTCCTTTCTCTGACCCTCAAGATAAGTAGCAGCTTTTCTTTTATTGCTGAATCTCTCTCTGCCTGTAATCTTAATCTCTATTTTCATTAAGTTCCTGGGTACCTGCAAGTGGAACACCCTCATTTTTCTCTTCTGCATGTCAGAATCTCTTTCTTTTTTTCCTTCTGATATTTTTCTCTTTTGTTTCTTTTCTCCATTTGCTGTGAAGTAAGTGACCACTGGAAGGGGGGTGGGGGTGGAACGGATGAGTTGCATTTTGGGGAGGATAAAGGAAAAGCTTATATTTTCAACTGTTGTTTGATTTTTGGTAGCTGGAAGTACGTGAAGACCCCAGCAGCAATAAGGACCTGAAGGTTCAATGTGATGAGGAAGAACTGAGGATTTACCAGCTAAACATTCAGATCCGGGAAGTTTTTGCAAATCGTTTCACTCAGATGTTTGCAGATTATGAGGTGTTTGTTATTCAGCCCAGCCAGGATAAGGAGTCCTGGTTTACCAACAGGGAGCAGATGCAAAACTTTGATAAAGTGAGTAATCCTGCTGGCGAGGTGGTGAGAAATGAGAATATGCCAGACCCTCTTGAAGATTTAACTGAAGATGAGTTTTTCTTTCATTATACATATATGCTGGAAACAGAGCTCTCTTAGGTTAAGGTGCACGTGCAGGTTGAACATCAGGATTCTGGGAAGATTGGTTGCCACAGTAGGTCACCTGAGTAAGTTTGAGCTAGTGTGTCAAAATTTCAGGATACCTGAAATTATATGAGTGTTAAAATAAATGAAGAGATTTTGCTGTTTGCTTTTCATAAAGACCTAGGAAACTTGAGAAAAAATTTAACCTACTGGATCCCTTCGGTGTGTTGCCTTTGCTGGTCAAGGCTGTAAATGACTGTGTGTTTCCTTTTGGTCCAATCAGGCATCTTTTCTGTCAGACCAGCCTGAGCCATATCTGCCCTTCCTCTCAAGATTCCTAGAGACCCAGATGTTTGCTTCTTTCATTGACAACAAAATCATGTGTCATGATGATGATGATAAAGACCCTGTACTCCGTGTATTTGATTCTCGAGTAGACAAAATCAGGCTGTTGAATGTTCGGACACCTACTCTTCGTACATCCATGTACCAGAAGTGTACCACTGTGGATGAAGCAGGTGAGGCCTTCTTGTTGCTGTACTCTCCTCTTGGATTATGTCACTAAAGTGTCCCTGTTTCTAAATATGCCAGCTTCTTTCCCTTTTTCTGCTTTACATAAATTATTCCCATTGCCTGAAATACTCTTTCCTTTTGTTTTGCCTGGCAAATGTCTCCTTTAACACTGTGTCAGTTAGGAATGGGTCCTGCTGTAATAGAGAATCTAATCAACTTTGGGTTAGACAGATGGGGGTTATTTCTCTCAAATTAGCAAGGAGTGCAGAATTGGTGGTTTCTGGTGTTAGCTCAGTTGCTCAACAATGTAATCAAGAACTGAGATTCTACTTTTTACTCAGTTATCCATAGCATATTGACTTTTATATTCATACTTGTTGCCTCATGGTTACAAGAGGCTTTCTATGTTTACATTCAGGGCAAGAAGAGGGGAAGGTTGATGCCAGCGGTATTTTCCCTCTTGTATCAGAAAACAAAAGCTTTCCCAGAAATTCCCAACAACTTCTGTTGTCTCATAGGCTACAACCATGTTCTATGACCATCCTTAAGTGCAAGGGAGGCTGTGAAAGTGAGTATTGAACTGGGTGTAATATTACCCTGAATGATATCGGGGCTGTATTAGCGAGAAAGAAGCAGTGAATGAGTTGTGATTAGACACTAGTTGGTGTGCCTTAGCTGAAATGTCTCTTCCTCTGTGGAGCCTTCTCTGATGACCTCAGACTGAGTCAGTGAATTCCTCCTCAGTGCTCCTGTGGTGCTTTGTTGTTGCCTCTTCTCTATAATCTCTATTCATTTGAGCTATTATGGGAACAGTTTGAGAGCAGAGATTATTTACTCATTTTCTTACCCCTAATCTGCTAGCACATATAGATGTTAAAAGTTGTTTGCTACATGCATGATTGAAAAGACTTTTTTGTTCAGAGTCCCTGTCTAGATCAGTTTAGGTAGAAAATAGTCTCATCTGAGGTATCAGATTAAGTCATGTGTTCACTTCTTTGTGGGTTGTTGAGTGTCCTTGTTGTAGCCTTTTTGTGTATTTTGTTCATTTACTTAACAAATTGCATAATACCTATTGCACGTTCAACATATGGTAAGTGCTCAGCAAATATTTACTGAGTGAATGAATGTGCCTGGCATTTCTCTAGGTTTTGAAGATAAAACTAGTGACAATTTGGACAAAGTCCTGCCTTCATCAACCTTACATTCTCTAGCCTTCTGTCTTTACCTTGTAGCTCTTGTTCTAAGCCTTTCATTAAGATGACAGTCCTCTTGGCTAATGAGGACATGTTGCCTATGCAAGTGGACTGCTCTAACACAATCATTCTTGCTTTCTGGAACACATCAGGCTTCATATTCCTGAACCCTGCTTAAGGTTTTGGTCCTGGGAAGCTTGACAGATTTTTACAAGAATGTGGAAACGTTTAGAGAAACATCTCCCAGGCCATCAGCTTAAATCAGGACTTCCTGATCTTTTCATATTTTGCTACCTTTGAAAATGATAATATTTGTATATGACTCACTGGAATAAAGGGAGAAGTTTGCTTATAGCTAGAGGCTATGGAGCTAGCAGCTCTAGTCACTTGAGGCCTTGCCCATCTGTCACAAGTGTCTAGGCAGTCAGTTCTCAGCCCATCTCTAATCCATTTGTTGAACACCAAACACTGAAGCATGCTGATTTGAATTACTCTGGTCTCAGTTGTGACCAGGACTTGTGTCTGTTCTCATGGAATATGGAAGGAGAGTCAACTAACCCTCATTCATATGATTAATTTCAGCAAAATTGGTGTCACAGACCCTTAGGCAACTCTATGTACTCCAAATAGTCTAAACTTTTTTTTAATGTTTGTTTATTTGTGAGAGAGAGAGAGAGAGAGAGAGAGATAGGCGTGAGCAGGTGAGAGGCAGAGAGAGGGAGAGACAGAATCTAAAGCAGGTTCCAGGCTCTGAGCTGTCAACACAGAGCCCAACACAGGGCTTGAACTCATGGACCATGAGATCCTGACCTGAGCTGAAGTCAGATGCTTAACTGACTGAGCCACCCAGGTGCCGCTGTACTCTAAACATTCTAGAGCAGGGTTCTTGCCACTGGCCTCAGATCTCTAGCCTGGAGGACTAGTTCAGTCACCTCATTCCATCTTACACTTTAGCATCTTGAAGCAGGCTTATTGGAAAATGGTAAACACATAAATAAGGGGATATTTTTGGAGATCCTTTAAAATGCTACATTTAAAAGGGATCCTGGGGCACCTGGGTGACTCGGTTGAGCGTCTGACTTTGGCTCAGGTCATGATCTCACGGTTCGTGAGTTCAAGTCCCGCATCAGACTTGCTGCTGTCAGCCTGTCAGCATGGAGCCTGCTTTGAATCATCTGTCCCCCTCTATTTGCCCCTCCCCTGCTTGTGCTCTCCCAAAAATAAATAAATATTTTTAAAAGGGGAGGAAACGGGAAGATGGCATAGCAGCATGGAGACTCAGGTTTTCTTGTCCCTGAAACACAGCTAGATCGCACCAAACCATTTTGCACACCTAGGAAATTGATCTGAGGATTAACACAACAATCTGCATAACTTGAGCCACAGAACGCAGCAAGTTCCCAGTGCGGAGAGGTGAACTGGGGGAGAGAAAAGCTGTGGAAGGTAGGAAGCTGTTTTTGCGGAGAGAGGGCAGAGAAAGAGCAATGGGGAGAGTGCGACAATTTGGGATCATGAGAGAAAAGCACTCCCCTGAAAGTAGTTGGAGAGAAAGAGAGAGAAAGAGTGAAAGCACTTGCAGGGGACTGAACAAGAAATCTGTTCCCCAGAACCATTGACGGAGAGAAAGGAGAGGGTTTCAATACCATTAGGATTCTATAAACAGTGGAGTACAGAGTCTGAAATTCTGGAGGTCAGTGCCTGGCAGTGTTCTGGTGAGGAAGCAGGTGAATCCCCAGGAGCAGGCACTGGGGTCTGAGGGGTCCATTTGCCACAGCGGAAGAAGTGGTTCCCATATGTGTAGAGCATTTGGCTTTCACTCCATACAGCCTCCACACAGGCAAAGGTCCCAGTGGACCCCGGAGAGCAGTCACATTTGCTGGTATTGGGACAAAGACACCAGCATGTGGTGAAACCTGGTGCCAGCTGTTTGTTGTGATTTGCCATAATCTCTGAACCTTGCTGCCGTATGATCGCACAAACATTCTCTGGGGCAAGCCGGCACCCAGCCATTGCTCAGTGAGACCCTCCCCAAGTTGTAGGGGTGTCTGAAATGAGGGGTTTGAAATGCATCCCCATCTGAGGTAAAACTCTGGAGGGAGGTGCTGCTTGGCAAGCTGATGGCTTGGACATGGACAGGGTAAAGGTGGGGAGTGGACAGAGGCCTGAGAAAAAGGAAGGGTGCTTGATCACAGGTTGGTGAGAGTGCAGAGTTCCTGTGCCAGAGACTAGGGAGCTGGGTGAAGCCATTTCCATCTCTCAGGTGCATGCAAGTGCATGTGCGCCACACTGATCAATCCCAGTAAGCTAAGCAGCGCTATCTACTGGAGAATGGAGCCGTTACACCACGCCCTGCCCAGCTGCACCCTCTAAGCACATCCCCTAGAAGACCAGCACAAATCTCTCTGCCTGCTTAGTGTATGGACTATAGAGTGCTTCATAGTTTGAGTTTTAGAGGAAACTGGATATAACTTCATTCGGGTTTCATTCTGTTTGCTGGTTCATTTATTTGTGCTGTTTTTTCTTTGCTTCTGTCTTTGTTTAAATTTTTCTTTTTTTTCTTAGAAACAGAAAGAAAAAAATTTATTTTCTTTTTTGAAAATTAAAAAAATTTTACTACATTTTTAATTAAATTTTTTAAATTCTATTTCATTTAATCTATTTCATTATATATATATTTTTACTTTTGAAATTTTTTCTTACCTTTTTTCTTTCTTTCCCTTTTTTCTCTATTCTGTCAAGCTTCCTTCAACAAGCAGCCCAAAATACACTGAGGATCTAGCTTCCTTTATTTGATTTTTTTGTTTTGTTTTTAATTTTTTAATTTTAATTTTGTTAATTTTTTTTCTTCCTCTAAAATTATAAAATGAAGGAATTCACCCCTAAAGAAAGAACAGGAAGAAATAACAGCCAGGGGCTTACTCAACACAGATATATCTGAACTAGAATTTAGAACCACGATAATAAGAATACTACTTGGGGTTGAAAAAAAGCATAGAATCCCTTTCTGCAGAGATAAAAGAAATAAAATCATCAGGACAAAATTAAAAATGCTATAAGTGAGATGCAATCTCAAGTGGATGCCATGATGCCAAGGATAGATAAAGCAGAGTAGCAAATCAACAATATAGAAGACAAAATTATGGAGAATAATGAAACAAAAAGGGAAACAAAGGGAAAAGAGCATGATACAAGACTTAGAGAACTCAGTGACACATTAAAAAGGAATAACATCTGAATCATAGGAGTCCCAGAAGATGAAGAGAGAAAAAAAGGGTCAGAAGGTTATGTGAGCAAATTATAGTGGAAAACGTTCTTAATCTGGGGAAGGACACAGATGTCAAAATCCAAGAAGCACAGATAACTCCCATTAGATTCAGCAAAAACCTGCCATCAGCAAGGCATATAGTCAAATTCACAAAATACACAGGCAAGGAAAGAATTTAAGAAAGCAGCAAGGGAAAACAAAAGTCCTTAACCTATAAGGGAAGACAGATCAGATTCACAGCAGACCTATCCACAGAAACTTGGCAGGCCAGAAATGAGTGGCAAGATATATTCAATGTGCTGAATTGGAAAAATATATAGCCAAGAATTCTTTATCCAGCAATGCTATCATTCAAAATAGAGCGATAAAAGGGCGCCCGGGTGGCTTAGTCAGTTGAGTGTATGACTTTGGCTCAGGTCATGATCTCCCAGTCTGTGGGTTTGAGCCTTGCGTTGGGCTCTGTGCTGACAGCTCAGAGCCTGGAACCTGTTTCGGATTGTGTGTCTTCCTCCCACTGCTCCTCCCTGGCTTGCACTCTGTCTCTCTCTCTAAAAAATAAATAAACATTTAAAAAAAAAATTTAAAAAAAACCCCAAAACAAAATAGAGCGATAAAGAGTTTCCCAGACAAACAAAAACTAAAGGAGTTCATGATGATTAAATCAGTTCTGCAAGGAATTTTAAGGGGGACTCTCTGAGTGGAGAAAAGGCAAAAAAACCCCAAAAAGACCAAAAAGCAACAAAGACTAGAAGGACCAGAGAACATCACCAGAAACTTCAACTCTACAGGCAACACAATGGCACTAAATTTGTATCTTTCAGTACTCACTCTAAATGTCAATGTACTAAATGCTCCAGTCAAAAGACAGGGTATCAGAATGGATAAGAAAACCAAGCCCATCTATATGCTGCTTACAAGAGACCCATTTTAGACTTAAAGGCACCTGCAGATCGAAAGCAAGGGGATACGGGGCGCCTGGGTGGCTCAGTCGGTTAAGCGTCCGACTTCAGCTCAGGTCATGATCTCATGGTTCCTGAGTTCAAGCCTCGCATTGGGCTCTGTGCTGACAGCTTGGAGCCTGGAGCCTGCTTCAGATTTGGGGTCTTCCTCTCTCTCTCTGCCCCTTGTGCACTCATGCTCTCTCTCTCTTAAACATAAATAAACATTAAAAATGTTTTTAAAAAGGTAAGGGGATGTAGAACCATCTATCATGCTAATGGTCACCAAAAGAAAGGCAGAATAGCCATACTTATATCAGACAAGCTAGATTTTATTTTTTTATTTTTATTAAAAAAATGTTTTTTAATGTTTATTTATTTTTGAGACAATGCGAGAGAGTGCAAACAGCAGAGGGGCGGACAGAGGGAGACACAGAATCTGAAGTGGGCTTCAGGCTCTGAGCTGTCAGCCCAGAGCCAGATGCAGGGCTCGAACTCACAAACCGTTAGATCATGACCTGAGCCAAAGTTGGACGCTTAACCGACTGAGCCACTCAGGCGCCCCAAGACAAGCTAGATTTTAAAATAAAGCCTGTGACAACGGATGAAGAAGGGCATTATATTATAATTAAGAGGTCTGTCCATCAAGAAGGCTTAACAATTGTAAACATTTATGCCCCCAAAGTGGAAGCACCCAAATATGTAAGTCAGTTAATCACAAACATAAAGAAACTCATTGATAATAATACCATAATAGTAAGGACTTCAACACCCAACTTAAAGTAATGGACAGATAATCTAAGCAGAAAATCAACAAGGAAACGATGGGTTTGAATGACATACTGGACCGGATGGACTTAAGACACTTTCAGAACATTTCATCCTAAAGCAACAGAATACACATTCTTTTTGAGTGCACTTGGAACATTCTCCAGAATAGATCACGTACTGGGACACAAATCAGCCCTCAACAAGTACAAAAAAAATAGAGATCATACATTGCATATTTTCAGACCACAACACTATGAAACTCAAAATCAACCACAGGAAAAAAATTGGAAAGACCCTGAATACTTGGAGATTAAAGAACATACTTCTAAAAAATGAATGGTTAGCCAAGAAATTAAAGAGGAAATTAAAAAGTACATGGAAACCAATGAAAATGAAAACATGACAGCTCAAAACCTCTGGGATGCAGCAAAGACAGTCATAAGAGGGAAGCATATAGCAATCCAGGCCTTCCTAAAGAGGGAAGAAAGGTCTCAAATACACAACCTAACCTTAAACCTAAAAGAGGTAGAAAAATAACAGCAAATAAAGCCTACAACCAGAAGAAGGGAAATAAAGATTGGAGCAGAAATCAATGATATTGAAATTTAAAAAATAAACAAAACCTTGGTAGAACACATCAATGAAACCAGCAGCTTGTTAATTCTTGGAAAGAATTAACAGAATTGATAAACCCCTATCCAGATTGGTCAAAAAGAAAAAGGAAAGGACCCAAATAAGTAAAATTACAAACGAAAGAGGAGAGATATAGCCAACACCACAGAAATACAAACAATAATGAGAGAGTATTATGAGGAATTATATGCCAATAAATTGGGCAATCTGAAAGAAATGGACAAAACTAAACATAACTACCAAACATAAACTACTAAACATAAACTACCAAAACTGAAACAGGAGGAAATAGAAATTTTGAACAGACCCATAACCAGTAAAGAAATTGAATCAGTAATTAAAAATCTCCAAACAAACAAAAGTCCAGGGCTGGAGGGTTTTCCAGGGGAATTTTACCAAACATTTAAAGAAGAGTTAACACCTATTCTTTTGAAGCTGTTCCAAAAAATAGAAATGGAAGGAAAGCTTCCATACTCACTCTACGAGGCCAACATTACCTTTATTCTAAGATCAGACAAAAACCCCACTAAAAAGGAGAGCTACAGAGCCAATTTCCCTGATGAACATGGATGCAAAAATTCTCAACCAGATACTAGCAAATTAGATCCAACAATGCATTAAAAGAATTGTTCACTGCGATCAGTGGGGTTTATTCTTGGGATGTAGGGCTGGTTCAGTATTTGCAAATCAATCAATGTGATACATCACATTAATAAAAGAAAGGATAAGAACCACGTGATCCTCTTAGTACATGGAGAGAAAGCATTTGACAAAATACAGCATCCTTTCTTGATAAAAACCCTCAAGAAAGTAGGGATAGAAGGATCATAACTCACGATCATAAAAGCCATATACAAAAGACCCACCATTAATATCATCCTTGTTGGAGAAAAACTGAGAGCTTTCCCCCTAAGGTCAGGAACATGACAGGGATGTCCACTCTCTCCACTGTTACTCAACATAGTATTGGAAGTCCTAGCCTCAGCAATCAGAAAACACAAAGAAATGAAAGGCATCCAAATTGGCAGGGAGGAAGTCAAACTTTCACTCTTTGCAGATGACATGATACTCTATATGGAAAACCCAAAAGATTCCACCAAAAAGCTGCTAGAACTGATCCATGAATTCAGCAACGTTGTAGGATAATAAAATCTGTACAGAAATTGGTTGCATTTCTATACACCATTAATGAAGCAGCAGAAAGAGAAATCAAGGAATCAGTCCCATTTACAATTGCTTCAAAACCCATAAAATACATAGAATAAACTTAACCAAAAAGGTGAAAAATCTATGCACTGAAAACTATAGAAAGCTTATGAAAGAAATTGAAGAAGACACACACAAAAAAGGAGAAACATTCCATGCTCCTGAATAGGAAGAACAAATATTGTAAAAATGTCAATCTACCCAAAGCAATCTACATATTCAATGCAATTTCTATCAAAATAATACTAGCATTCTTCGCAGAGATAGAACAAAGAATCCTAAATTTGTATGGAACCAGAAAAGACACCGAATAACCAAAGCAGTCCTGAAAAAGAAAACCAAGGCTGGAGGCATCGTAATTCTGGACTTCAAGCTGTATTACAAAGCTGTAATCATCAAGACAGTATGCTGCTGGCACAAAAACAGACACATCAATCAGTGGAACAGAATAGAGAACCTAGAAATGATCCCATAACTACATGGTCAGCTAATTTTTGACAAAGCGGGAAAGAATATCCAATGGAAGAAATTGTGTTGGGAAAACTGGACAGCAACATGCAGAAGAATGAACCTGGACCACTTTCTTACACCATACACAAAAATAAACTCAAAATGGATGAAAGATCTAAATGTAAGACAGGAAGCCATCAAAATCCTAGGGGAGAAGACAGGAAACACCCTCTTTGACCTTAGCCTCAGCAACTTCTTACTTGACATGTCTCTGGAGGTAAGGGAAACAAAAGCAAAAATGAACTATTGGGACCTCATCAAGATAAAAAGCTTCTGCACAGCAACGGAAACAATCAGCAAAACTAAAAGGCAACCGATGGAATAGGAGAAGATATTTGCAAATGACATAGGGTAAAGGGTTAGTATCCAAGATCTATAAAGAACTTATCAAACTCAGCACCCAAAAAACAAATGACCCAGTGAAGAAGTGAGCAAAAGACATGAATAGACACTTCTCCAAAGAAGATATCCAGATGGCTAACAGACACATGAAAAAATGCTCAACATCACTGATCATCAGGGAAATACATATCAAAACCACAATGGGATACCATACTTGTCAGAATGGCTAACATTAACAACTCAGGCAATGGCAGATGTTGGCAAGGATGTGGAGAAAGGGGAACCCTTCTGCAGTGCTGGTGGGAATGCAAACTGGTGCAGCAGCACTCTGGAAAACAGTATGGAGGTTCCTCAAAAAATTAAAAATAGAACTACCCTACAACCTAGCAATTTTACTACTAGGTATTTATCCAGAGGATACAAGAGTGCTCTTTTGAAGGGGCCCATGCACCCCAGTGTTTATAACAGTGCTATTGACAGTAGCCAAAGTATGGAAAAAGCCCACATGTCTGTTGACTGATGAATGGATAAAGAAGATGTGGTATATATATATATATATATATATATATATATATATATATATATATATATATATAGTGGAATATTACTTGGTGATCAAAAAGAATGAACTCTTGCCATTTGCAACAATGTGGATGGAACTAGAAAGTATTAATCTAAGAGAAATTAGAGAAAGACAAATATCATATGACATATATATATATCATATAATATAAATTCCACATATGAGATATAAAACAGATGAATATAAGGGAAAGGAAGTAAAAATAATACAAAAACAGAGAGGGAGATAAACCATAAGAGACTCTTACATATGGAGAACAAACTGAAGGTTGCTGGAGGGGTGTTGTGTGGGGGGATGGGCTAAATGGGCAAGGGGCATTAAGGTGGACACTTGTTGGGATAGCACTGGGTGTTACATGTAAGTGATCAATCACTAAATTCTATTCCTGAAGTCATTATTATACTATATGTTAACTAGGTCAGATTTAAATTAAATAAATAACTAAAATAGGGGGATCTTGATGGCAATCAATTCTACTCACCCACTAATTTTATAGATAAAGACATTCCTTTGATTCACCACTATATCTGCAGGGCCTAGAGTAGCACCTGGCACTTTTTTTCTTTCTTTCTTTTTTTTCTTTTTTTTTTTTTTTGAGAGAGAAATGGGGAGGGGCAGTGAGAGATAGGGAGAGATAGAATCTTAAGCAGGCTCCACACCCATCACTTAGCCTGATGCAGGGCTTGGTCTTACAACCCTGAAATACTACACAACCCTGAGATCATGACCTGAGCCAAAATCAAGAGTCGGACACTTAACTGACTGAGCCACCCAGGAGCCCCTGGAATTTTATATAAATGGAATCATACATTGTTTTCTTTCTTTCTTTTCTTTTTTGTCTTGCTTCTTGTAATCAGCATAATTACTTTGAAGTTCATTTATATTCTGTTTATTGCTGAGTAGTATTCCATTATATGGATATTACTGCAATTTATTTCTTTTCCTGTTGGTGGACGTTTGGGCTATGAACAGTTTTTGTTTTGTTTTGTTTTACATGTTTTCTTTTCCCTTGAATAAATACCTAGGAGTGGAGTGACTAGATCATGTATGACAGGGTGCCAGTGGGGGAGGGGCAGCTGTCAGCACAGAGCCCGGCATGGGGCTCAAACTCACGAACAGTGAGATCATGACCTGAGCTGAAGTCGGACGCTCAACCAAATGAGTCACCCAGGTGCCCCTGTATGTTGACTTTTTTAAAGAAACTGACAAATTGGGGCGCCTGGGTGGCTCAGTCGGTTAAGCGTCCAACTTCAACTCAGGTCACGATCTCACGGTCCATGAGTTTGAGCTCCGCGTCGGGCTCTGGGCTGATGGCTCAGAGCCTGGAGCCTGCTTCCGATTCTGTGTCTCCCTCTCTCTCTGCCCCTCCCCCGTTCATGCTCTGTCTCTCTCTGTTTCAAAAATAAAATAAACGTTAAAAAAAAATTAAAAAAAAAAAAAGAAACTGACAAATTGTCTTTCACAGCACATTTTATATTCCTGCTAGCAGTGCATAAGAATTATAGTTCCTCTACATTGTTGCTAACATTTTTTTATGGTCAGTCTTTTCAATTTTAACCCTTCTAATAGGTTTGTAGTGATATCTCATTGTGACACCACAATGAGATATCACTACAAACCTATTAGAATGTGTTGATTTGGGTCTTCCTGATGATTAATGATGTTGAACATCTCTTGGTCTGCTTATTTGGCATTCATTCATTCATTCATCTTTTCTGGTGAAATGCTTATTTAAATATTTCTCCCCTTTTTGGAGGTTGTTTTCTTATTGTTGAATTTTCCAAGTTTTTTATACATTCTTCATATAAGTACCTTATCAGATACATAATTTGCAAATATTTCCCCTACTCTGTGGCTTGTCTTTTCATTCTCTTTACTGTTTTCTGAAGAGCAGTGTTTAAGAAAAACAGTGCTTTTAAAATGTTGATGAGGCCTGATTTATCGTTTTAAGAAAAAATGGATCAAATCTTTAAAAAAATAAATGAGACGCCTGGTTGGCTCAGTTGATAGAGCATGTAACTCTTGATCTCAGGGTTATGAGTTCAAGCCCCACCTTGTGTGTAGAGAATACTTAAAAATAAAATCTTAGGTAATTTTGAAGAAGAAGACCAAAGCAGGAGGCATCACAATCCCAGACTTTAGCCTCTACTACAAAGCTGTCATCATTAAGACAGCATGGTATTGGCACAAAAACAGACACATAGACCAATGGAATAGAATAGAAACCCCAGAACTAGAACCACAAACGTATGGCCAACTCATTTTCGACAAAGCAGGAAAGAACATCCAATGGAAAAAAGACAGTCTCTTTAACAAATGGTGCTGGGAGAACTGGACAGCAACATGCAGAAGGTTGAAACTAGACCACTTTCTCACCCTATTCACAAAAATAAACTCAAAATGGATAAAGGCCCTGAATGTGAGACAGGAAACCATCAAAACCCTAGAGGAGAAAGCAGGAAAAGACTTCTCTGACCTCAGCCGTAGCAATCTCTTACTCGACACATCCCCAAAGGCAAGGGAATTAAAAGCAAAAATGAATTACTGGGACCTTATGAAGATAAAAAGCTTCTGCACAGCAAAGGAAACAACCAACAAAACTAAAAGGCAACCAACGGAATGGGAAAAGATATTTGCAAATGACATATCGGACAAAGGGCTAGTATCCAAAATCTATAAAGAGCTCACCAAACTGCACACCCGAAAAACAAATAACGCAGTGAAGAAATGGGCAGAAAACATGAATAGACACTTCTCTAAAGAAGACATCCGGATGGCCAACAGGCACATGAAAAGATGCTCAACGTTGCTCCTTATCAGGGAAATACAAATCAAAACCACACTCAGATATCACCTCACGCCAGTCAGAGTGGCCAAAATGAACAAATCAGGAGACTATAGATGCTGGAGAGGATGTGGAGAAACGGGAACCCTCTTGCACTGTTGGTGGGAATGCAAATTGGTGCAGCCTCTCTGGAAAGCAGTGTGGAGGTTCCTCAGAAAATTAAAAATAGACCTACCCTATGACCCAGCAGTAGCACTGCTAGGAATTTACCCAAGGGATACAGGAGTACTGATGCATAGGGGCATGTGTACCCCAATGTTTATAGCAGCACTCTCAACAATAGCCAAATTATGGAAAGAGCCTAAATGTCCATCAACTGATGAATGGATAAAGAAATTGTGGTTTATATACACAATGGAGTACTACATGGCAATGAGAAAGAACGAAATGTGGCCCTTTGTAGCAACGTGGATGGAACTGGAGAGTGTGATGCTAAGTGAAATAAGCCATACAGAGAAAGACAGATACCATATGTTTTCACTCTTATGTGGATCCTGAGAAACTTAACAGAAACCCATGGGGGAGGGGAAGGAAAAAAAAAAAAAAGAGGTTAGAGTGGGAGAGAGCCAAAGCATAAGAGACTCTTAAAAACTGAGAACAAACTGAGTGTTGATGGGGGGTGGGAGGGAGGGGAGGGTGGGTGGTGGGTATTGAGGAGGGCACCTTTTGGGATGAGCACTGGGTGTTGTATGGAAACCAGTTTGACAATAAATTTCATACATTGAAAAAAAAATAAAATCTTAGGGGCACCTTGGTGGCTCATTCAGTTAAGCCTCTGACTCTTGATTTTGGCTTAGGTCATGATCTCATAGTTCCATGAGTTCAAGCCCTAAGTTGGGCACTGTGCACTGACTACATGGAACCTGCTTGGGATTCTGCCTCTCTCTCTGCCCCTTCCTGACTCGGACTCTTTGTCTCTCTCAAAATAAATAAATAAACTTTAAGAGAAATCTTAAAAAAAAGAATGGGGTCCCTGGGTAGCTCAGTTGGTTAAGTATCCAACTGTTGATTTTAGCTCAGGTCATAATCTCATGATTCATGAGATCGAGGCTCACATTGGGCTCTGCACTGACAATGTGTTGCCTGCTTGGGATTCTTTCTTTCCTCTCTCTCTGACCTTCCCTACTCACACACTCTGACTCTCAAACAAACATTTAAAAAAAGGATTATACTTTTGCTATTATATGTAAGAAATTTTTGCCTATCCAAGGTCACAGATCTTTTTTTTTTTTTTTAGTGCTTATTTTGAGAGAGAGACAGAGATTGTGCATGTTCGCATGCGCATATGGGAGAGTCAAAGAGGGAGGGAGAGAGAATCCCAAGCAGGCTTCATGACCTCAGTGCAGAGCCCAGGGCAGGGCTCCATCTCACAAACTGTGAGATCATGATCTGAGTGGAAACCAAGAGTCGGATGCTTAACTGACTGAGCTACCCAGGTGCCCCACAGATTTTTTTTCCCCTCTGTATTTCTTTCTAGAAGTTTTCTATTTTCAGGCTTTATATTTAGGTCTATGATCCATTTCTTGTTTTGTTTTGTTTTAAGTTTATTTATTTTGAGAGAGAGAGCATGAGCAGGGGTTGGGCAGAGACCGAGGTAGAGAGATGATCTCAAGCAGGCTCCAAGCTCTCAACATGGAGCCCAGTGTGGGGCTTGATCACACGAACTGGGAGTTCATGACCCAAGCCAAAATCAAGAGTTGAACACTTAACCAACTGGTCCACCCAAGCCACCCCTATAATCTACTTCAAGTTAATTTTTTTAGATAGTGTAAGCTAAGGATCCAAATTCATTCTTTCCATTTTTCTTCCTTCCTTCCTTCCTTCCTTCCTTTCTTTCTTTCTTTCTTTCTTTCTTTCTTTCTTTCTTTCTTTCTTTCTTCCTCTCTCTTTCTTTCTTTCTTTCTTTCTTTCTTTCTTTCTTTCTTTCTTTCTTTCTATTGAAATTGCCTTGAATCTGTAGACCAGTTTAGGGAGAATTGATGTCTTAACATTACTGAGTCTTATGTTCCATGAACACAGCATACCTCTCCATTTATTTAGACCTTTAGTTTCTTTCAAGAGTCTTATATAGTTTTCGGTGTGCAAGTTTTGCATATCTTTTGTCAGATTTATCTTTTAAGTATGTCATTTTTTGAGATGTTATTTTAAATGGTATTGTAAAATTTTAATTTCTCATTGTTCATTGCAAATATATAGAAATACAATAGAGTTTTGTATGTTGATGTGTGCCTTGCAACCATACCATACTTTTTTCTAATTGCTTTCTGTACATCTAGCTAATTTTATACATAGATAATATTGCCTGCAAATAATGATAGTTTTACTTTTTCCTTTCCAATCCAGATGCCTTTTATTTGTTTATCTTGTCTTATTGCACTGGCTAGAACCTTTACTATAGTGTGAGACCGATATGGTGATAATGGGCAGTGTTGTCTATTCTTGATTTGGAGGGAAAGTATTCGCCGTTAAGTATGATGTTAGCTGTAAGTTTTTCAAGGGATATCTTTTATTGGTTGGTGTTTGCTTCTGTTACTAGTTTGCTGAGAGTTTTTATCAGAAGTGGATGTTGTATGTTGTCAGATGCTTTTTGTGCACCTATTGAGGTAATTATATGGTTATTAGAATTGGTTTTTTAATTTGGTGAGTGATATGCATTGATTTTTGAATATGTAAATCAACTTACATTCCTGAGAGAAACTGTATTTGGTCATGACATATTATCCTTTTTGTATATTATTGGATTAGATTTACCAAAAACTTGTTTATAGAATTTTTGCATCTGTGTTCATGAGGGCTATTGGTACATGTCTCGGTCTGATTTTGTATCAGGATAATGCTGGCTTCCAAGAATAAGTTGGGAACTATTATTTTTCTTCTCTTCAGTTTCTTGGATTATTTCTTCTTTAGAGATTTGGTAGAATTCATCACTGAAGTCATCTGGACCCGGAGTTTTTTTGTGGGAAGGCTTTATAAAGCTATTTGTTTGTTTGTTTGTTTGTGTTTGTTTATTTATTTATTTATTTATTTATTTATTTATGTATTTATGTATGTATGTATGTATGTATTTATTTATTTATTTATTGTTTATTCATTCAGGGAGAGAGAGCACAAACAGGGGAGGGGCAGATAGAGGGAGAAAGAGAATCCCAAGCAGGCTCCATACTGTCAGCACAGAGCCCAGTGTGGGGCTTGATCTCACAAAATGTGAGATCAGACCTGAGCTGAAATCAGGAGGTGGATGCTCAACTGATTGAGCCACCGAGTTGCCACAAGATTTTTAAGAAATGTTTATTTATTTATTTTGAGAGAGAGAGATAGAGAAGGAGGGGCAGAGAGAGAGGAAGAGAGAGAATCCCGAGCAGCAGCAAATTCAATTTTTAAAACATATATAGGGCTATTCAGATTATCTATTTCTTCTTGAGTGAGCTTTTGTGGTTTGTGTTTTTCTAGGAATTTCTCCATTTAACCTATTGTTAAATTTGTTGACATTAAATTATTTGTAATATTCTGTTGTTAATATCTATAGAATCTGTAACAATGTTACCTCTCTCATTCCTGACACTGTTAATTTGTGTCTTTTTCTTTTTATGCTAATTAGTCCAACATTTTACATTAGTTTTACTGATCTAAAAGAACCATTGTTTGGATTTATTAATTTTCTCTCTCTTCTCTTTCATTGACTTTACTCTGGCCTTTATTGTTTCCTTTCTTGTATTTACTCTGGATTTAATGTCCATGTCCTTTTCTGGTTTCTTAAGGTAGAAGCTGAGGTCAGTAGTTTTGAGAACTTTCTTTTCTAAAATAGACATTTATTGCTGTAAATCTCCTCTCAAGTAATATTTTAATTACGTATTCTGATATTTTGTGTTTTCGTATTTCTTCAGTTTCAAACTTTCTCTTTTGGTTTCTTTTTTAACCCATGAGTTATATAGAAGCATGCTATTTAGTTTCAAGATGCTATTTTTGATTATTGTGGTTAGAGGACATAATTGTATGATTCAAATTATCTTAAATGTATTGAAACTTATGGTTCAGAATATGGTATATTTTAGAAAATGTTTGACTTATTTTTTGTTGTTCTCATTCAGAGAAAGCAATTGAACTGCGTCTGGCAAAAATTGACCATACTGCGATTCACCCCCACTTACTTGATATGAAGATTGGACAAGGGAAATATGAGCCAGGCTTTTTCCCTAAATTGCAGTCTGATGTGCTTTCCACTGGGCCAGCCAGCAACAAGTGAGTCAACCCCAGGGATTCTCTGATCCAGCTCCCTAACCACAGTGATGAGGGTTCTCCCATATCAGGGCCTGAGCTTGTGGAAGATCCCTGGAATTTTGTAAAGCAAATATGAAGATGACACAGACCATCCAGGTTGTTCATTTGTTTGAACAAGAATACAGGTGACAAAGTATAATTCATTCCTGTCTCTACTCTGCAAATTGGGATAGCTCCACATGCCCAGAAGCTACAAAAAGCCAGACTACAGATAGCTTGCAGTCATCTCTCAACTAAATCCCATACCACACCTAGCTAGCTAGCATTGTGTCTTTAATAAGTGGTGGTTGAAATAATTGGAGTCTGAACCAAAAGTAGATACCTTAGTGGGGTTGCTCTTTTTTAGTTACTTTTGGAGATGAGTGTGTCAAAGCCCAGACAGAGAAGGAGTATAGTTTTGGGTCTGCATGTGAAGTTTTTGCATGTGTTTTAAGAGAGATATGTCTATGTTCCCCTGGGGAGTTTTCTCTTTCTTGCCCAGTCACTGAGCTCTCAGCTACTTTTCCTCAAGGTCTCTGAGCTATCTCTGTTGACTGTTAGGTATTTTTCCTATGCCCAGAGTTATTCCCTAGACATTCATGTTCTCTCTTATCAGTAACCTGACCTTACTTTCTTAGTGCAATGTTCATAATTGCCTGCTTGGATTCTGTCAGGTGGACAAAAAGGAATGCCCCTGCTCAGTGGAGGCGGAAAGATAGGCAGAAGCAGCACACAGAACACCTGCGTTTAGATAATGACCAGAGAGAGGTAAGACATCTTAAGGGTGACAAACAGTGGCTCTTGACTATTCTACACTCTACTTCTCTTTCCCATTTTCATGACCTCTGATCTGATTCAAATGTCTTAGTAGTGATCTCTCCCATAAAGATGGGTTAATACTAGGGTTAGTTCCCGATACCTGATACTGGGCCTTGGTTATGACAAATCTAGGATATATGATGTTTTGCAAGTGACCGCTAGTAGGTCCTCTCTCTGAGCCAGGCCCTGTTTGCAGCCCTATCAGGAGTAATGTCCAGGCTTTCACTGTCCTTTCAGTACTCAGTCATGCATATGCTCCCTGGGGAGTGTGACAGGAAAACTCAGAAGATAAGAGTCTGAGATTTGGAAGAAATTCTTTGAAAATTTGTGAGACTTTGTGTGTGTGTGTGTGTAATATGGTAGAAAAAAGTTAATTCTATTAAAGTGAGAAGGAAGAAAAGCTGAACTTGGGTTAATACTGTGAATTTCTGAAATGGGTATGGGGGACTTTTCTTCTATTTTTTGTGTATTAATTTAAAACAGATAATCTTTTCTTTAAAATTTTTTTAAATGTTTATTCATTTTTTGAGAGAGAGAGCGAGCGTGTGAGGGGGGCAGAGAGAGAGAGGCACAGAATCTGAAGCAGGCTACAGGCTCTGAGTTGTCAGCATAGAGCACGACAGGGGGCTCAAACTCACGGACCAAGATCGACCTGAGCCAAAGTTGGTCGCTTAACCGACTGAGCCATCCAGGCACCCCTAAAACCAATAATCTTGACTTTTTTTCTTAGAGAAGCAAAAGAGAGGAATGTTATCATTAGGTGCCTGGGGTTTCGGGATTCCTGAATTGACTTGAGTTTACCAGCTGAGTTTCTCAGCTCTACTATAACTCGTTCCCAGTGAAGTTTCTACTTCTAAACCTCAGGATGGAGACCCTGCCTTAGTTGCAGAGAAGTTGTAAAAATGGGGCTTCACCTTCAGAAACCTATTTCAGGAACTTCTTTTTGAGAAAAGAACCTGCAATTTGCATTTTATACATTTAAAACCTATTAAAGCATATTGTTTTCATATTAGTCTGACACCTCAGTGAATTGGAAAATAAATACTATTTTGTCTTTGCTGTTTTTTAAAGGAATAAATTAGAATTGCAAGGTATGGCAATGAATTTTTAAAAAATGTTTATTTATTTTTGAGAGAAAGGGGGTTGGGGGAGGGCAGAGAGTGGGAGACAGAATCCCAAGCAGGCTCTGTGCTCAGTGCAGAGCCCTATGTGGGGCTTGAACTCACGAACTGTGAGATTATGTTTTGAACCGAAATCAAGTGTTGGACGCTTAACTGACTAAGTCACCCAGGCAACCCTGGCTATGAATTTTTAACTGCTGATTTATAGGATATGATTGTGCTTAGCATTTTTTTTTTTAATGTTTATTGGTTTCTTTTGGGTGGGGGGAGGGGCAGAAAAAGATGGGGAGGGAGAGAGAGAAACCCAGGCAGGCTCTGCACTGGTAGTGCAGAGCCCAGCACAGGGCTGGATCTCACAAACTGTGAAATCATGACCTGAGCCAAAATCAAGAGTCAGGGGCTCAACCGACTGAGCCACGCAGGCATCCTTGTGCTTAGAGTTTTTGTTTGTATGAGGGTGGAAATGAAGTGTTGAGTATTGGTGTTATTTTAGAAGTGTCCCCTGGGTCTTCCATCTCACCTCCATATTCTTTCAACAGTGTTTATTGAGCATGTTTACTTGGTCCAATCGTTGTAATAAGCACTTTGAAATATAAAGATGAGAAGGAGATAGGCTTGTCCTCAGGGATACCAGTTTATTAGGGAACAAAGTCAGATACACAAATAACTTTAGTAGAATAGTCTTTTGGAAGGATCCTATGAGAGGCAAGTCAGTGTTTGATCACTGATTAGAGAAAGCAGAGGTCAGTTCTACCTGGGGTATTATTCAAACAAGACTGATGGAGCCATCATCTCTTTAAGTCTGGGAGGATGATAGGGTTTTGAGAGACAAAGAGCAGTCAAGTGGAAGAAATAAATGCAGGATCAAACACTTGGTATTTGTCTTGTAATGGAGGCTGTAGGCTGAATATTTTGGAGTAAGGAGGTACAGGAGGTAGGTAACAAACTAGGAGGCAGGTAGTCCAGGTGAGAGAATTGAAGCCTAACCTTGGGGGTTGGTAGTAGGAGCAGATTGAGGGACCAGAAGGTAGAATGGACACAATTGTACTACTGGAATAAAGTCTGGGGTAAAAATATTGGTTGTGAACTTGAGATACTGAGAGGATGTCAGTAGTGGGGCCTCTGGGTGGCTCAGTTGGTTAAGCATTGGACTCTTGATTTCGGCTCAGGTCATGATCTCATCATTTGTGAGTTTGAGCCCCGTGTTGGTCTCTGCACTGGCAGCGCAGAGCCTGCTTGGGATTTTCTCTCTCTCCCTCTGTCTCTCTGCCCGTCCCCTGTTCTCTCTCTCTCAAAATAAATAAATAAACTTAAAAAAATAGTATATGGAAAATCACCAGCACATTGTAGGAAAGTGGAAAATGCAGTTATTATTTTAAATGTGCAGTCTTCTATTAAATGTGCAGTCTTCTTTTCTAGGCTCTAATTTAGCAAGGCTATACTTTATGATAGTAAGGGTAGATACCTTTGAAATGGGCAGAGGAGTTAAATTCCTCTCAGCTTGTTGGAGAAAATGATTTTCTCAGTAGTACTCTGAAATTTGGGTGGGTTTGTACATTGAACTATACATGTTGCAGCCATGTGTTAGCTCTGTGTTAACCATGTGTTTTTGTTTTTTTTTTTTACCTCTTCTATCATTAAAGCAAAGGTAATTACAGTACTCATGGAATGCCTTACATCAAAGAAAACAGAACTCATGTTGTCTGTTTTTCTCTTTGCTGCAAGAGTTGTGTTTTAAACTTGCCACTCCCAACTTTGAGCATAGGAAAGAGACAATAAGAAAGTGCAGGTGATAATAGTGCCCTCTTCAGGCTCTCATTAGTACTGGTCACCCATGGTTTGTGTGCGTAGACACAAAGAGCTTTTGATTTTTCCGTTTGCTGTAGAAGTACATCCAGGAAGCCAGAAATATGGGCAGCACCATCCGCCAGCCCAAATTGTCCAACCTCTCCCCGTCAGTGATTGCTCAAACCAACTGGAAGTTTGTAGAGGGCCTGCTGAAGGAGTGCCGCAACAAGGTGAGCCATGGTTTTGTGTGTGTGTGTGTGTGTGTGTGTGTTGTTTCCCTTGGGAGCCACGGGGAGACACATCTTGGCCCTGATCACTCTTTCTTGGCTTTAAAAATATTGTTAATATAATGGGATACTACTGATGTTGAGATTCTGTTAACTTAGAATTAGGTGTATTTGCTTTAAATAAATATACCATTAACAGAGAGCAAGCACACTTTGATTGATATTAACATATATTTTTTAAAACTGAAAGATAGATATAGTTTTCAATTTTAGACATCTTATACTATTTATATAAAATCCTTATAGTTGAATTGTCTTCAACAGATTAGTCTTACACACACGAAAATGTTTTTGCCTCTCTGTTTTAATTTGATAGAAGTGGTCTCATTATTTAGATACAAGAATTTACTGAGTGCCTACTGTGTGCCAGGCCAAAGTGTGTTGTTGGCATATTTTTCTCAATTCTACAGACAGTAATTTTTTAAAGCTTTTTTTTGAGGTATACTTGATACACAAAAAAATTACACACATATTTTAATGTATACATTTTGACAAGTTTGGACATACATATACACCCATGATAATATCAACCATAGTCAAGATGCTAAACGTATCTATCATTTCCAAAAATTTCCTTGTGTTATTTTTTTGGTTTTTGTTTGTTTCTGTGGGTAAGTATACTTAACGTGAGATCTGTCTCTTAACATATTGTGAAGTGCCCAATAATCTATTGTTAATAATAGGTACTGTGTTAAAAAAATAGACACATAGGTAAATGGAACAGAATAGAGAGCCCAGAAATAAACCCATGACTATATGGTCAACTAATCTTTGACAAAGGAGGCATGAATATGCAATGGGAAAAAGTCTCTTCAACAAATGCTACTGGGAAAATTGGACAGCTATATGCAAAAGAATGAAACTAGACTACTTTCTTACACTATACACAAAAATGAACTCAAAATGGATTAAGTATCAAAATGTGAAACCTGAAACCATAAAACTGAAAGAGGGCACAGGCAGAAATTTCTCTGGCATTGGCCATAGCAACATCTTTCTAGATATATTTCTTGAAGCAAGGGAAACAAAAGCAAAAATACTATTGGGACTACATCAAAATAAAAATCTTCTGTACAATAAAGGAAACAGTTAACAAAACTGAAAGGTAACAACATACTGAATGGGAGAAGATAATTTGCAAATGACGTCTGATACAGGGCTAGAATATGTAAAGAACATATACAACTCAACACCAGTAAAACAAATAATTCAATTAAAAATGGGCAGAAGGCATAAACAGACATTTTTCCAAAGAAAACATACAGATGGCCAACAGACATATGAAAAGATGCTCAACATCACTCATCATCAGGGAAATACAAATCAAAACCACAATGAGATATCACCTCATACCTGTCAGAATGGCTAAAATAAAAAACTCAAGAAACACCCAAGTGTTGGCAAGGATGTGGAAAAAAAGGAACCCTCATGCCCTCTTGGTGGGAATGCAAACTGGTGCAGCCACTGTGGAAAACAGTATGGAAGTTCCTCAAAAAATTAAAAATAGAATTACCCTATAATCCAGCAATTGTACTACTGGGTATTTACTCAAAACATACTCATTCGAAAAGATTTATGTACCTCTATGTTCATAGCTGCATTATTTACAATAGCCAAATTATGGAAGCAGCCCAAAGGTTCATTAATAGATGAATGGATAAGGAAATGGTGTGTGTGTATACACACACACACACACACACACACACACACACACACACACTAGAATATTACTCAGCCATAAAAAAGAATGAAATCTTGCCATTTGCAATAACATGAATGGATCTAGAGGGTATAATGCTAAGTGAAAGAAGTCAGAGAAAGACAAATACCATATGATTTCACTCATATGTTGAACTTAAGAAAGAAACGAACAAAGAAAAAAGACAAACCAAAAAACAGACTCATAACTATGGAGAACAAACTGGTGGTTACCAGAGGGAAGGTGGGTGGGGGGAACGGGTGAAACAGGTGAAGTGAATTAAGAGTATACTTACCATGATGAGCAAGCACTGAGTAATGTGTAGAATTGTTGAATCACTATACTGCACACCTGAAATTAATATAATACTGTTAACTATACTGGAATCAAAAAAAATAATAGATGCTATGTTGTGCAGCAGACCTCTAAAATTTACTCATCTCACATACTGAAATTTTATACCTACAGAAATTTTATACCTACAGTCAAATAGTGAGTTTGACTATTTTAGATACCTCATATAAGTAGAATCATGTAGTATTTGTCTTTTTGTGACTGGCCTGTTTCACTTAGCATAATGTCCTCCTGGTTCATCCAGGTTGCTGCAAATGGCAGGATTTCATTCTTGAGCACTTGAATTGTTTCCATATCTTGGCTATTGTGAATAATGTGGCAATGATCATAAGGTACAGATACCTCTTTGAGATTCTGATTTCAGTTCTTTGGGATATATACTCAGAAGAAGGATTGTTGGATTAAAATATAATCATTCTTAGTTTTTAATGTTTTAGTTATGAATGTAGTTTCTAATAAAAATAGCCTTTCAACCAAGTCGGTGTACCATACTTTTTAGGACAATTCAACTAGCTTGGTCTCTACTACATCTTGTTTATTCATCAGTAGAAAAAAGATTTTCCTGCATCTTCAGTTTGTTAATGGTGGTCATTTATAGAATGAAATCAAATATACTTTCTTTTACAGAAGACGTTATTACAGTCACAAATTAGATGGATATATCAGTACTGATATTTTGAATTCAGGTATTTAAAAAAACAGCTTCTATCAGCTCACTCTGAGCCATTGGTATCCATTATTTTCCATACAATGTTGTCTTCTCTGCTATTAAGAGCATAGGTGATGCCGCCTTTCTTGAAAGAAGCCTTTTCTCTTGTCTCTGAGTTTTGTTTTCCAAGTTGAGGACATTTATTCTCAAGTTTTGAGGTGCCTGCCTAGCCAGTGACACCTTTCTTATGTCCACTGTCTGGTCCACAATGACTATGAAATACATCCCAATTTCAGAGATGTTAACATGCAGAGAAAAATGTACATAATTCGTCTAGCAGTGCCAAATGTTGGTTAGCATGTGGAGCAACAGTTCTCATACTGTTGGATGTATAAATTAGTGTGACCACTTTGGAAAACGGTGTAACATTATCTAGTATTCTTCTCCTAGATCTTTTCCCTAGAGAACAGTATAACCCAGGAGGTATGTACAAGTAGTTTACAACATTCTTTGTAGTATCCCCAAACAGGAAACAATCCAAATGCTAATCAGTAAGAGAATTAATAAATAAATTGTGAGTATATTCATATGTTGGAATGCTATACAGTGATGGAAATGGACAACAGCTATGCCCATCAATGCGTGTGAATTTTACAAACAAAGTTTAATGAAAAAGCAGATCACAAAAGAAAACATATAGGCAAAACTAAACTACATTGTTTAGCAATGCAAATATAGGTGATAAGCATTTCTTTGCTTTTCTGTATAGTTCTGTTGTGTAGGTCAGGATGGTAGGCACTTCCAGAGTGGGGAGGTGATGAGAGAGGACACATGGAACGCTTCAAAGATATGGATGGGCAGTGTTTCATTTCTTAATTTGGGTGATGGTTGTAATAGTGTGTGTGATATATAACACACATACACATGCATGCATATACACACACACATAATACAGGTATATGAGATATATTTTACAGAAAAAGTATTAAAAATAACAACACTGGAAAGAAATATGCCAAAGTATTAAGGATTGTTGCTTCTGAAAGGCAGAATTAGGGGTGATTTTCTTCCTGTTCTTTAGATTTTTGTATGTCACAAATTTATAACATAACTAAATAAGTGTTAGTTAAGGACTTGAACTCAGTATTCATGTGGAGTTAGATTCAGAGGCCAGATCTTCTCTTTCTTTGCTGTGTGATTTTGGCAAGTTCCTTAAGTTCTCTGACCTCAGTTTCCTTATTAGTAAATTGGGAACAATAATAATACTTACTCATAGAGTTGTAGTGCTTAATACAGTGCCTGGTACACAGTAATAAAGGTTACAATGATCATTACACAGTGTGTGTTTTTTGTTTTTTTTATAATAAGCATTTGGAAATTTTACTTAAAAGTAAATCATTTGTCCTTAATTTTTGATCCCTTTGACAGGTACTTCAGATGTATTTCTAGCATTAAATACTTGAAGGTTTGTTTGGTAAGATCAGTTAAACAATGAGAATCAGAGAATCTCAGAAGTGAGCATGACCAATTTTATTTAACTTTTTTCAGTTCATAAATGAAAAAACTGAATCCAGAGTGAGGACATCACAGAAAGAAGAAGTAGGCCCAGGATCATACAGTGATTGCTGTTTTCTTATCTTTGAAACTAAACTTTAAAAATATATATATTTATTTATTTACTGTGAGAGGAAGAGAGAATCCCAAGCAGGATCTGTGCTGTCAGTGCAGAGCCCAACCTGGCGCTCGATCTCCTGAACTGTGAGATCATGACCTGAGTCAAAATCAGGAGTTGGATGCTTAACCAACTGAGCTACCCAGGTGCCCCATAACTAAACTTTTAAAGAATGTACCATAACCTGACGTACATGGTGGAGAATAAATATACTGTGTCTCTTGGTCTTGTTCATCTTGTCCTTCCCAGCCCAGCAGATGTGCTGTGCAGGTGGCCACAACCCTCTCTAGTTGCATATGATCCTGCTCACTGGGTTATCTAATCCTGCTGACTGATTCCTTGTAGACCAAGAGGATGCTGGTGGAGAAAATGGGCCGAGAGGCTGTGGAGCTAGGGCACGGGGAGGTGAACATCACAGGGGTGGAGGAGAACACCTTGATTGCCAGCCTTTGTGACCTCCTAGAGAGGATCTGGAGTCATGGACTACAAGTAAAGCAGGTAAGGAATGTGTAGACTCTCCCTGCTGAGCAAACTGTCTTTCTGTTTTCACTTACTAGCTTTCCCATACTTCTCCAGCTGGCTGGCTTTGAAGAATGGTGCATGGCATGGTGGAGTGAGACTTGAAATAGCTAAACAAACTAATAAGTAAATAAATATGATCCAAGCTATTTTTTTTTTTTTTAATTTGCTTCATAAACCTGTGTGTTTGTGAAGACATTTTTAGAGTGGCATCTTCCTTTTTGTGAATAGAGCTGAAGGCCAAATTGATAGATCCTTTTTGGCATCTGTCCCTAGTCTGGAAATGGAACACAAAAGAGAGAACTTGGAACTCCTAAGTACCAGATGTCCTCTAAAGGTCCTTCACTGTACATTCCCAGTGGAAAAAGGTCTGTCATTAACATTTCTTTTATATGCAGATAGCTTAACTATCTAAAGATTTGAGAAAGGACTGAATGACAGTAAGTTTGATTTTTACTGCTGAATACCAGAGAATTTCCTTATTTCAGAATACTCTACAATGAATATTTGGTTAAGATGGACAACTTTTATTTTTATACATTTTTAAATTTGAAAAGAACTTGAAATCTTTTCAAAAGCAGTTTTAATATGGATAAATTAGAAAATATATGTAAGTATGTTGCACTATTTTTTTGAGAGCCAACGGTGTCCGGCACTGTTGTAGGCACTTGAGATACCTAAGTGAACAAAACAGACCAAGATCTCTGCCCTTCTGGAGTTGTCATTGTTATGGGTATAGAGACAGTTTACTACATCTGTTCTTCAAGACATTTTTCTATGTACATATACCCATATACAGTGTATATTTAAAAATCCAACTACAGTGAGATACCTTTTCACATCCGCTAGGATAACTAAAAAAAAGACAGACAAAACAAGTTTAGTAAGGATGTGGACAAATTAGAACCTTCACACATTGCTGGTGGGAATGTAGAATGGTGCAGCCACTTTGGAACATAGTCTGGCAGTTCCTCAAAATGTTAAACATGGTGTTATCATATGACACAGCAAGTTCACTTCTAGCTGTGTACTCAAGAGAAATGGAAATATGACGTCCATATAAAAACATGTACTCAAATGTTCATAGCAGCCTTATTCCTAATAGACCAGAAGTAGAACAATTCAAATGTCCATCAGTTGATGAATAGATACACTAAATGTGGTATGTCTGTACAATGGAATTTAATTCAGTAGTAAAAGGAATGAAGGATGATAGATGGTTCAACATACTAAGTGAAAGAAGCCAGTCACAAAAGACCACATATTGTATGATCCTGTTTATATAAAATGTCCAGAATAGACAAATTCGTAGTCAGAAAGTAGATTAGGAGATGCCAGAGGCAGGAGGGAAGGAGGAATAGGGAGTGACTGATAATTCTTTTTGGGTGATGACAGTGTTCTAAAGTTAGGTAGTGGTGATGGTTGCACAACTCTGTGAATGTACTAAAAGCTGGATTTTTTTTTTTTTTTACAGAAAATTGTATAACTTTATACGTGTGAATTTTACGGTAACGTGAATTATATCTCAGTAAAACTGTTTTTACAAAAATCTAGATGGGATCCTACTGTACATAATGTTTTGTAACTTGCTTTTTCTTTTTTTAACCTCAGAATATTTTTTCTGTGTCCTTATCTAATTTTTAGGTGATACTGTAATGTTTAAGAGTTCAAACTAGGAATCAGATAGACATGGGTTTGATTCCCAGTTAATAACTTTATAAGACTGATCAAGATATGTAGCTTTTCCAGGCTTCTGTTTCTTCCTATATATGATGGAATTTTTAAAGTACCCACCTCCATAGGATTCTTGTGAGGATTTAAGATAGTTCATGTCAAGCACTGAACTCAGCCTGGAATGTGGGAGATGCTTTGTAAATGTTTATGGTCATTACTCTTCTCAGATCTCAGTTTTAGTTACTGTATCCACTGTATACATTTTCCATATTTGAATCAATCCTTTATTACTGGTCATTTAGATTATTTCTGATTTTTTAATATTATAAACAATAATGTGATTATAAAATTTATTAAATGCTAAAAATTGTGCATCACCAAATTCCTAAAATTTTGAGATTCCTGTAGTATAACAGCAACACCATGGGCTTTGGAGTCAGGAGGCCTGGGATTTTTGAATCTTAGCTCCACTGGCTGACTTCCAGTAACTTGTGATTTTTGAGTTTCATTTTTTTTATCAATACTACAGAGTTAATCAAGTCTACCTTTGAGGGTTATGATAATTAGATATAATACAAATAACCTGGCGTGTGGTAGGTATATAACATATGAAAGCTATTATGCTAAGTTCTACATGAAGAATTTGTTTCTTTACTTTTCTTTATAACAAATGAATAGAATATAAATAATCATTTTATCAATTTCCTTGAAGTTGAGCGAGCCTGGCACTATAGTTGAGCTCTTCAGCTTTTTGGTAAAACATATGCCACCAAAAGTTTTTAACATTTGCCATAAAAATTTCTAGAGCATTAGTGAGACTTCTCCTGCAGTTTAAGAACTAATACCATACCATGTTCTAAACCTGTCCTCTGAGGCTTTGTAGCCATATTCTGCAAAAATTCCCATAGTATAAGGAATATCTTTTGGAGCCAATTTGATTCCCTTCTCAGTTTGGATGGATAGGGGCTACTTGCTTAGTGAGAAACTAGTTCAAAATAATGGGGACTTTTCAGTTGAGGTCCCATTTTGTTCTGAAGTCTGCATTTGGAGTGCTAGAAATAAAGCACTAACAGTGTCACCAGAGGGAAGCAAGGGTATGTGCTTTTTTGGCAGGTCATTTATACCCTCAAAGACACATGGATGTTCAGCTGAGGATTGACCAAGACTATCTATGTTGGGTTTCTACAGCATGTCCTCCTTAGGCCTCTACTTTGCTAGCTTGTGTGTAGAGCGCTTCTCTCCTGTTGAGACATTCTTTGGTTATGTCCTAATCCAAAAGCTATAACCTGGTTACCTGGTCTCCATCATGCAGATTATGCATGGTCTTGCAGTGACCAAATTTACTCTCAGAAGGTGATTTTACTGCCCCCTTCTGAGGGCACCTTACTGATCAATTACCTATTTTATCTACTTAGAAAGTAGAGGGAATCCAAACAGCAGGTTTTGCTGCTAGCTTTCTAAATTTTGTTATTAGCCATACGACTGTCTACATGCAGGGCTGCCTTCAGCAAGTCCTCTTAAGCTCTGTTATCTTCACAGCTCTCTTTGGCTTTCAGTGACATTTTTCAAGGAGATGTGTATCCTTCTCTAGTATATTCTTCTGACAATAAGAGGTGAGGTTTGGTTTTTCATACTGGTTTTGTAACTGCTGCCCTTGGGATAAGTGAGAAGGGGTTGTTTCGTACCTTCCATATATATGACATCCCTGGAGAATCTGGTACTACTTAGATCTTGCTATCTCTATATAACTACCCCAAATGGGTGGTTAGGCTAAATTGAACCTTGCAGTCTCAATCAGCCTCTTCAAAAGAGGAAAAAGAATAATCCATGTCTCCTGAACTAGAAAGACCCGTCAGCCCAGCTGCTGCTCTCTCACTCCTGCCTTTGCTCTCCCTCCTCATGAGTAAAATCACTGTGAGCCAGGGCATCCTCCTGGCATGGCAGCCTGGTGTTGCTCTAGCCTTTGGCTCTTCAGTATCATTGCCTCTCTGGTGACCAGCTATATTTAGTGTGTGTCACATTCACACAATTCTGTTAAGGGAGGCTGCCTTCCTGGTCTTCCTAGATTCTGAGATACGAGTGACAAGTCAAAGTCCCTTTCAGGAGCCTACTTTAATGGTTTTGGTGGATAAGTGGATGGATTTCTAGAAGTTGAATTATTAAATCAAAGAGTGTGAGTATTTTAAGCTCTTGCATTGTCTTTCATATTTATTGTATTAATATACCAGTTAGTGTATAGGGGTTGTAAGTCTCACTGATGTTGTTAAACATTATTTTTTCCCCAAATATTTGTTTTTTTGATGAATAAAAAAATAGTCGTTTCTAGTTTTAACTTGTGTTTTTAAAAAAAATGCCATGATGATTATTGGGTTTTGTTTTAAGCTGTCTAAATCTTTTTTCTTTTCTTTTTTTTTAAAGCTGGTTAAATCTTGTAGGATATCCAAACATACAGCAAGTTTATGTCAACAAGTTGCTGATTTATAGATGAGGGTTTTTCTTCCATTCAAATGCTTGCTTTTTTCTCCTAAGATAGATCAAGTTGGTGGATGGAAACAAAATAAATACTCAGTATTCTCAAGGGACAAATCTTGAGACCTTAAAATTCTCGCATTCATTTGAGAGCATAAAACTTTCTTCAGAAAGTATAACTTCAAAAGTTAAATCTCTTTTAGACAGTCTGTATAGCATCATTATTGATAGCAGTGGTTCTGATATTAGATAGATTGAAGCTTGAATCCCAACACTCTGCTTACTAGCTCTGTGATCTTTTACATGTTACTTAATCTTTGATCCCCAATTTGACCTTTTCTAAAGAAAATGAGGATAGAGCTACCTATCTTGTAGTATTGTTGAGAGCATTGAATAAAATATATTTTGAACATTTAATGTAGTACTTAGTTTATAGCAAGCCTCAAGACATGGTAACTTCTATTATTACTATTCTTTAAAATACAGAACTAAAGTCATTTATAAAATTATTATAATAAATTCTACTAAAACAAACATAATACTACATTTATATTATGTCAGCTATATAGAAACATTTACCATGAATCTGATGTAAAGTTTTTTTTTTAAGTCACATACAAGGGTCACTGTGTACTGCAGGAGGGCTAGAAAAAGACAAAACAGTTACTGGATGGCCAGCTGGGCTCACTCACCACCTAGGTAAATTGCTCCCTCACATCAGGCTTGCAAATGCTAATCAAATCTGTGCCTTGGTAAAATGACAAATTGCTACATGTCTTAGTTTAAACTGCAACTCTTACATTTCCAAATGCTAAGGTTCTGTTACACTGACTGTAGTTAAGTACCTTCAGCCTTCTTCAACTTTACCTTCAAGAGTAAATCTTCATCTTAGTGACAGCTTCTCCTCAGCCTACACTAAAGACAATAATGCCTTTAAATATTTAAGGAAACTCAGGAGTTGTCATGGAATCTTATAGACTGGGTATTAGCTCCTATGTACAAAAGCCATCATGCTCTACCCAAGCTGGCCTTTAACCAACTCAGAAGTTGATAGGTTATTTGCTTTTTTCTTTCTTATAAACTGGCCCATTCACAGATTCTGTGTGGCCATGTCCTCCTTCCTGTTTCAAGTGGTGGGCCACTTCTCTTTTCTCTCTTCCATTCTTCTTTATATTTCCTCTGCATTTTAGTAGGGGGATATATTTGTATATGTTGCACTAGGTGTACATCAAGATAAGACATAATACAGATATTTTTTACTAAAAGCCCATATCTATATGTTTTATCTATGACTCTGTTCACTGGATGCCTTAGCCTCTGAAATCTAAACTGACAGGAGTTTCGGGGCACCTGGGTGGCTCAGTCGGTTCAGCACCCAACTTCGTTCGGGTCATGGTCTCACAGTTCATGGGTTCGAGCCCCACATTGGGCTCTGTGCTGAGAGCTCAGAGCCTGGAGCCTGCTTTGGATTCTATGTCTTCCTCTCTTTGCTCCTCGCCCGCTCATGCGTTCTCTCTCTCTCTCTCTCTCTCTCTTAAAAATAAATATTAGAGAAAATTTTTTTTAACTGACAGGAGTTTCTTCTCCCTTGTGTTGGTTCCAGGGGAAATCAGCCTTGTGGTCCCACCTGTTACATTATCAGGAAAACCGGCAGAGAAAACTAACATCAGGAAGCCTCAGTACCTCAGGTAAGTTGGTCTCTGTAGCATTGGGGAGAGCCCCCTTCATCCATTTTCCCATCTCCCACTGGAGTGATCATCTGCGGTAGACTATTCCAGGTCAATGAAGCCTTTGTCTGAAATGTTTTCCTTTTTAAATATTAAGCTACTTGGCTCTCTGACCACAGAGTGTGCCAAAGCAGTGGGGTTTGCTTTCATGATGTGTTTCTATACTTTTTTTTTTTTTTTTTTTTTTGAGTAAAATCTACATCCAACATGATGCTTAAACTCGTGACCCTAAGATCGAGAGTCGCATGCTCTACTGACTGAGCCAGCCAGGCGTCCCTGTCTCTATACCCTTTTGATGAGTGAGATAGGTGACTTATATCAGCAAAAAGCCAGTGTTTATAAATTTTTTTTTTTTTTAACGTTTATTTATTTTTGAGACAGGGAGAGACAGAGCATGAACAGGGGAGGGTCAGAGAGAAGGAGACACAGAATCTGAAGCAGGCTTCAGGCTCTGAGCTGTCAGCACAGAGCCCGACGTGGGGCTAGAACTCACGGACTGCGAGATCATGACCTGAGCCAAAGTCGGCCGCTTAACCGACTGAGCCACCCAGGCGCCCAAGGCCAGTGTTTAAATGAATTTAGGTTTTCAGTGAATTTGTGTGTTCTGGTGTCCTGTGTTTGGAATAGGTTGTCTTCATAGTTTTTTGTTTTATTTCTCTGAAATGGGCATTGAGATGATCTATCAGTTAAGAGAGCCTGTTTGTCAATGTGTTCTACCTTGGAGTTCCTCAGAGTCAAGGCCTGATGTGAATGATCCCTTAACACTTCTTTTTCCATTTCTAATTTAATAAAAATATTAGAGTTGGCAGGGACCCCAGAGATTATTTAGTCCAGCCCCTTTATTTTACAAGAGGAGGAAACCGGGATCCAGGAGGAAATGAATTTATTCAGGATCACATAGGGTATTCATGGAAGAGGCCAGATTAGGAGCCAGGCCTCTTGTCTCCTGGTCTGGTGTTCATTCTGTAGTGCCCCTTCCAAGACAATACTCCTCCTTCCTTTACTTCTTGGCAACATCTCCCCTTTGCATCATCCTTCATTTCCTTCTCTCTGCCAGGAAGTTTGTTTACTTTTCTTGGGTATTCTTATCCTAATGGTAAAGATCAGTTCAAATGGAAGTAAAGAGATAGGCATGAATTCCGTGGTTTCTTTCCTCTTGAGCTAATTGACTTCAGCTAGCACTGAAAGTGGGGAGAATAGTTGGCTGGAAACCAGGTACAAGAGCTTCCTAAGCAGCTTGATAAGGAGTTCTTTCATCTATTCTCTGGATATTAGAACAAAAATTCTTCTCAGGAAGGCTATAGAAGTTACTGCTGAGGGATAGACTATATAGCCAAAAATTCTCAACAGTTAAATGATGAAGATACTATGTTTTATGTATTGGACCAGACATATGGATATACAATCATACCTCAGAAATATTGTGGGTTTGGTTCTAGAGTACCACAAAAAAACTGAATATTATAAGGAAGTGAGTCAGGTGAATTATTTGGTTTCCCATTGCATATAAAAGTTATATTAATGCTACCCTGAAGTCTGTTAAGTGTGCAATAACATGTCTAAAAAATGTATATACCTTGATTTAAAAATATAGCTAAAAACAATGCTAACCATCAGTTGGAGCTATCAGCAAGTCATAGTCATGGATCACAGATCACCATGACAAATATAATGACAATGAAAAATTTTGACATATTGTGAGAATTACCAGAGTGTGACACAAAGACATGAAGTGAGCAAATGCTGTTAGAAAAATGGTGCCAGGGCAACTGGGTGGCTCAGTTGGTTGAGTGTCTTGAGTCTCTTGATTTTGGCTCAGGTCATGATCCCAGGGTTGTGGGATTGAGCCCTGTGTCGGGCTCTGCACTAAGCATGGAGCCTACTTGGGATTCTCTCTCTCCCTCTGCCCCTCTTTCCCGCTCATGTGCTCTCTCTCTCTCTAAAATAATAATAATAGTGGTGCCTGGGTGGCTCAGTCGGTTAAGCACCCGACTTTGGCTCAGGTCATGATCTCATGGTTCACAAGTTTGAGCCCCACATCAGGTACTCTGCTGTCAGCACAGAGCTTGCTTAGGATCCTCTGTCCCCATCTCTTCCTGCCCCTCCCCCACTCTCTCCCTTTCTCTTTTAAAAATAAATAAAAACATTAAATAACAATAGTGATAATAAAAATGGTGCCAGTAGACTTGCTTGACACAGCGTTGCCACAGACCTTCAATGTGCAAAAAACACAGTATCTGTGAAGCACAATAAAGCAAAGCATAATAGAATGAGGTATGCTTGTATCTAGAGATCCTAAGCATTCTGGAACATGTTCTTTACGCACTTGCTTGGCTCTTTTGTAGCCCATTTTGAGGCAAGACCAAGTACATGAGTAGTAGCTCCAAATGGAAATAGTGCTTCCAAAGGTTAGTGATGAGAACATGCTGGATTAGGAGCCAGAAGATCTGTGTTCCCTCCAGTCCTGATTTTGCCACTTGGTGACTGAGGCAAAGCAGTGTTCTCTGAATCAGTTCCCTTCTCTGTGATACTTTCCTTGGCTATCTAACTTTAGAGGGTTAAATGAGATAATACGGGTTAAGAGTATAACATCTGATACCTAGTAGGTACTTAATAAATATTCATGAAATGCTAAGTGTTACCAAAGTAACCATTTCCTGTACAAATTTGGGTAATCAGCTCTTTGGATAATCCTATCTCTTGAGACATGAACAACTTTTTTGTTCTAGGAATACTTCTTGATTCAGAACGGAGGAAGTCTGATGCCAGCTCAGTCATGTCTCCCCTGCGAGTCTCCCTCATTCAGGATATGAGGTCAGTCTGGGTTCATATATAATAAGCCACTAAAAGCCTGTTTTCAGTTACTCCTTAGGTGTCTACTTTATTTTTTTTTAATTAAAAAATTTTTTTTAAATCTTTATTTACTTTTGAGAGAGGGAGAGACAGAGTGTGAGTGGGGATAGAATACAGAGAGAGGGAGACACAGAATCCAAAACAGGCTCCAGGCTCTGAACTGTCAGCACAGAGCCCGATGTGGGGCTCAAACTCATGAACGATGAGATCATGACCTGAGCTGGAGTCGGACTGAGCCACCCGGGCACCCCAGGTATCTACTTTAAATAGCAGGGTCTCAGTGACTTGGGCTTCTATAGCCTCTCTGTTAACCAGGAAGCCCTCCTTATTGGTCTTGTGCTTCATGATGCTGTTGTAGAGCTATACAAGCAGTTGGGTTTCCTGACAGTTTTGGCGAATTATACCAGAGTTATCACAAGACCTTAGGGTTCCAGGGTTAGCTTGGCTTTTTGAGAACTGTGTTATTCCCCCTCAGCCCCCCAAATTGTAGTGAGCCTATCTGCAAAGCTACATGGAAGCTGAGGATTTAGAGAACAAGAGAGATGGGCTCTCACCAGGCTTCCTTGACTTTACAGGGGAGGTATCAGTAGTCAGTTCATTTTCTACCCCACTCCCCATCTCCTTTTTTCTATTCTCCCTTCAGGCACATCCAGAACATCGGGGAAATCAAGACTGATGTGGGAAAGGCTAGAGCGTGGGTGCGATTGTCAATGGAAAAAAAGTTACTTTCCAGACACCTGAAGCAGCTTCTCTCAGACCATGAGCTCACCAAGTAAGGCCATTCCACCTAGATTAGAACCAGGCTCCCAGGAATGGTGGGGAGAGATTGGAAACTCTTGTGTGGGAAGGGAGATTATTCACTACATCATTTCTGTTGTATTCAGCTGAACTCAAATTGCATATGAAGGTTTTGTAGCTTTTCCTCTTCTCTCTCTTTATCTATAGAGGGAAAATTCTGTGTTTGTTCTTCCTACCTTTTTTAATCTGCATGTCCTCAAATAGCTTTCTTAAAGAGATAATGAGAAGGATGGGGTCCTTATTGGGTACTTGAGAGTTTTGGGGCTCCCTTCTCCTTACTGCACCCAGGTGATTTGTATACCTCTTAGGCACAGGGCATTTTTTGGTCTCTTTCCTGTCCTAGGGAGGAAAGGATTAGAGAATGAAAAGAAAACTTCTAAGAGCTCCCCTTATCTGTTTTGTTCTCTCCTGAGCTCAGGGCCAGCCCAAGTCCTTGCTCTTTCTCTTTCCACCCTGTCTGAGTCTCCCTAGAGCTCAAAAGGGCTTTCAGTTAACCTTCCTAGACCCTCTCCCTCCACGCTTTCCACCTAGAAAGAGGAAGGGGAGAGATTCCATCACACTCACACTCGCAGGGGCCATTAGCCTACAGTTCCCTTCTCTGGATTTGATATTCCTTGTATACTTTCTGTACCCTAGTTACCAGGGGAGGAGCAGGAAGGAGGGCTGTCCTTCTCTGCCTCTTGCACTACCACCTCTCTACCTTTTTCTATGTTTGGCTCTTTCTTCATTGGCAAGCCTGTTGGGCACTTTTGTTTAACATTTCCGTAGACATCTTTTCATGGTGTCCTTTATTATTTGACTTCTCCAAGGATGATAAAGCAGAGGAGTGGACCTTGGTGAAATTTAGTGTAGCCAGTTGATTAAACCTGCAGAATCTATTTTTATTCAAAGTGAAAATAAAAATTTTTAGATTGTTTATTGTGTATAAATAACAAGCAAGAATTAGGTTTAAAACTTTGATAGGTTAGAGTTTAAAACAGCAATTCTTACAGAACTTAAAAATTAAAAAAAATTTTTTTTTAATGTTTATTTTTGAGAGAGAAGGAGACAGAACACAAGCAGAAGAAGGGCAGAGAGAGAGGGGAGACACAGAATCCAAAGCAGGCTCCTGGATCTGAGCTGTCAGCATAGTGCCTGATGCGGGGGCTTGAACTCAAGAACAATGAGATCATGACCTGAGATGAAATCAGACGCTTAACTGACTGAGCCACCCAGGCGCCCCATTAAAGCACTTAAATGTGATTGCCTATAGATACATAAGGGTTTAGGAATAAAATTTGGAGATTGGGAGAACAATTAAAAGAGAACAAGTGAACATGTAAGTGTGGAATTTGGAATGGACATGTTTGAATTCCAGCTTCTGGGGACAATTGTGCGTGGTTAAAAAAAAAGAAAAAAATCAGTGTAGCAGGACAGGGCAGCAAGTCTTTCCTGCTGGCCAGTGTGGACATCGTCATCAGGAGGACAGAGAGGCATCTGAGAGGGGGTCAAGCATAAGAACTTTGTGAAGTCTGGGGCAGTGTATAGGTCTAGGGTATGTTTGATCTTAAAGGCCTAGGCAATAGCAAATAAGGCACAGACTTTGGTCAGGAGGCTAATTTTTCTTTCTCTTTCTCTTTCTCTTTTCTCTTCTCTTCTCTCTTCTCTTCTCTTCTCTTCTCTTCTCTTCTCTTCTCTTCTTTTTCTTTCTTTTTTAAATTTTGGTTTCTTTAAACCATAGCCCTATTAGAGGAAATAAGCTCAGAAGTTACTCAGTCCTAGAAACTTTCCATCTGATATCCTGGCCCCAGTGCTGCTCCAGTGAATGGAAAATGAGTTTTGCTGCCACAGATTATATTTTGGATGGGGTATGGGGAGAAAAAAGGGGCCTTTCATCAAAACCTGCTTACTCCTTCTCCCTATTCTGTTCTCTCTTATCTTTCTCTTCAGTCTACTTAAAGTTTTAGCCACATCATAATCATACCACTCACCCTTCTCAGGATGTCTTTAGTCCTTTCAGGGCCTGGTCGGAAGTTTTCTTTGCCAGAGTTTGCCTAGATGCTCCAGAGACTTGGTCTCTTCTTCCTCCAGGCACCCATAGCATTTGTCACAGTATTTGTTCAAACCTGCTTCACCACTGATGGGCTGTATTATTATCTAGTTGCTTGCTGCTTATTACAATTTGCTTTCATTGAGGGCATGAATGAACATGCTGCCTAGCACCTAGAAGGTATTAAATTGGGCACATAAAATGTGTGCATAACTGCACAGACAGGAGGAGGTAGCCTTGGAGAGTGTATCTTGATACAATGGTCCTGACTCTGCGATTTCCAGGTAGCCTCCAACACTGTTGACAGCTTGGAGAAGGGGGTAAGGTTGAGGCAGGATAAGGGAGCTGTATAGTTTAGGGGGAAAAGTTAGCTCCTATACAGTGAGCTCACGTGGTTTCTCCTTGACCTCCCTACAGTGATGCTGTGTGGTAGCTGCTCTACCTTGACACTCACTTTGCATGACTGCCGTGACCTTATATCATCCTGTTCTTTTTCTCCCCCTACTCTTTCCAGGGTGTTGGCTTCCACATTCCCCAGTTCTCTGCATGCACACACATTCTTTTCACGCTTTTTCTCTCACTTAGTGATCTCACCTATTCTCATGACTTCTGTTACCTATCCGGTGACTTCCACATCTGAAGCTCAAGCTTTGACTTTTCTTCTGAGCTCCAGTCCTGCATTTATTTCCATTCAGATATCTTACCTTTAGCTCAGAGAGAACAAAACCAAGTTCCACAGAGTCTTCACCATAACCACCTTTCAAATTTTTTTTGTTAATGCCACCACTCTTCTCTCTGAACCTGCTTTGAAATTTGGTGTCTAGTTTGACTCCTTGCTTTGCTTTACCTTCCACATGCACATTTCAGGTCCTTAACTTCTGCCTCCACCTGTTTTCTTATCTGGTGCTGCTGTCTTAGTTTTACTCATATGCCCTTTCACCCCTCAGCTACACTAAAATGAAATTTTCTGAAACTGGTTGTGGCTTTCTACTTCTAAGGTAAATTGCCAAAACTGACTACTTGTAGGGCAAGTTGCAAACTCTTTAGCCTGAATATTTAGAGTCTTTCTTCATTTGACTGTGGCCTAACCTTTCAGCCTCATTGCTAACTGATCACCTCCCTGGGTCCTCAACTCCAGCCAAACTGGTTTTCACACCCCGTCCTCTTTCTTCTGCAACACCTGTCTAAATTCATGCTGTCCTTTAGGCCTCTCCTTTTCTAGGACCACTGAAGCTTATTGCTCTTTAAATTCCCAGAGAGAGCCTTTCACTTGCACCTCATTATGGGCAGTGTTATACCATGGCCTTTACCTAATTTATTCACCTGGACTGTATTTGAGGATAGGTGTTTCTCTCTCCAGCACCTGCATATAGTAGGCCCTGGCTGGTGAATTAATCTCTTGGGTGTGCCTTATAAATAGAACCTCACAGGTTTACTAAATCTCTACCTCTTTGGCCATGGTGATTGCAGTCTTGGCAGCCAAGATGGTTACCTTCTTGGATTCTCTGTGTGTTTCTCTGTGCTGAAGGCCTGTGCACATGGCTATTTATGTCCCCTCTATTTGGGGAAGGTATCATTACTGTTGCAAAGTGTCTACAATGTCAGGCAAAGGAGTTGGCCTTTGATAAATAAGTGAGGATGGGGATGGGGATAGGAGAAAATTTGAAAAGAGGGGAAGGACATGATGTGTGCAGCTCTTCCTTGCCTGTGACCTGGGTCATTCCCTTTATTAACTCTGAAACTGTCCTGTGCTTACATTCACATTCAGAACAGTGTTCTGACTCAGGGGTCTTAGGTCTGCTGAGGGTGTGAGGCTGGCTCTGGTAATGAATGGCAGTCACAGACCTTCTGCCATTGCTATTCCCACAGCACACACTAGCTAGTGATGCCTTAGCTAGAAGCCTGAGAAGGCCTGTGTCATCCCTGAGGGGTGATAGTTCCAGCCCCCAGTTTAGGAAAGGAGGTCCCATGACCTCTGACACCGCATTATAGTAGCATCAACCCTTAGACACGGGTAGAGTTTGGTTTTTATTGTTCCTGCTGTAGTTTCAGCCACTTTCCCTCTAGCCCTCATTTCAATGGAGAAGCCGGCTTTGTTCCATTTTTTAGGTGGCTCTAAGGAACTTGAAGCTTGACATCTTACTCTTCCCTTAGCTGTCTCCTTCCAGAACTGAGTAATTCTCGTCTCTTTCCCCTCCTTTTGGCTGGGGGACTGATGTATTGCCTCCTCTCCGACAGAAAGTTGTACAAGCGCTATGCCTTCCTGCGCTGTGACGACGAGAAGGAGCAGTTCCTCTATCACCTCCTCTCTTTCAATGCCGTTGATTACTTTTGCTTCACCAATGTCTTCACAACTATCCGTGAGTAGCCCTGTGTTCCCCAACTAGCCTTCTCAATGCCAATCTTCATGAGCTTGCTGGAGGCTAACTCACTGTCCCCTTTTTAAAGAAAGAAGATTGCCACTTGCACTTTCTACTTGCCTTTTGCTTCTGTGGCAGAGAGGTGCATTAGCCCTCCTTGGAGGTTGTTTTTTCTCCAAAGCTTCTTATTCTTGTTCTTAACTGGGAAGTTCAGTCTTTTTGGCCATCGTGTTGTTACTGTTGTCCTAGTACTGCTCTGGGGACCTAAGGCAATGAAGGTGGAGTGGAGTTGGGCGGTTGGTGAAGTTCACTGCCCTGTTTGTACACCTGTAAAGAAATCTCCCTTTTGTTTTGGGCTGAGGGAATCATTCAGCATCCTGGGTTTCAGACCAGCCCACAGGGAAAGACAACTCTTCCTGAAGTAGCAGAAAAAAATCTAGGTTGTGGTGGGAGATTTGGGTCCAGGCCTTGCTGTGTCCTAACTCATTATATTTCTGTGAGCAGAGTTGATCTCTGCTGTGGGCCTAAGTCTCTGTTTACAGAGTGAGGAAGAGGGTTCAGTATGGTCTAAGGAAGGGCCTTGAAGCCTTACCTTTCTTTGGTGCCAGGATGCCCTGTTCAGTAGGGGGTAGTCTCTGAATTTGCCCCATGGCTCATTGTGTGGCCAGTGACTCAGCAGCTTCAGCAGTGTGGAATCTTGTTTCTACATGACACCCATCCTCCCTCTCAGAGATGAGGGTTTATAGGCTACAGGAGAAACAACACTGTACTGGAGCTTAGGAGATTCAGGGGAACGATTTCCCTTTCGGTACCTCAGAAAAGGCATTGTAAGACCGGTATGGCCTCTCTGGAGATTGTTATTAGAGTTCATGAGGTTATAGACTGAAAAGTGCTCTCCAAAGCAATTCAATACAACATGGAGTTGGTGATACTATTTAGGGAACAAGTTCACTTAGCTCTGGGCCTGAAGATGGGTTTGGATCTTTGATGTTTGGGTAGTAACCCTAAGAGGAGTGAGACTGAGGGTAGGATTGGCTAATATTCTAAGCCAGCCAGAGATTAGGTCCTGGGACCTGCTGCTCCCAGCTCCGCTGGGGCCAGTACAATAGGGGCCACAGTTATGCCAGCACACCTGGACAGGTCAGGGCCCTTTCAGGTATGGGAGGGATTCCTGATCCTTCTCAATGCCTTTGTGGCTTCCCCAAAACAGTGATCCCGTACCATATCCTGATTGTACCAAGCAAGAAGCTGGGAGGCTCCATGTTCACCGCCAACCCATGGATCTGCATCTCTGGAGAACTGGGTGAAACACAGATCCTGCAGATTCCCAGGAACGTGTTAGAGATGACTTTTGAGGTATGTGTTATCCAGGGACCACAACCCTAGGCTCAGTGGGGATCTGAGTTTGTAACAGCTGCCTACAGAAGTTTTCTGCAGGGTTTTATGATGGTCTTGCCCTTATGGTATTATGCATCAACACAGTTGACCTGTCCTGAGATGATCAGAGGCCGGAGTCAAGGATTGGCCCAAGGACGAGGGAGCCCACCCTGTCTAAGTGGTCTCTGGCTGGAAGGCACTTACTCATCTGGACTTGCGTGTCTCCCTGCCCATGGTGTATTGAGAAATCCCCAAGAATTCTTTCAGTTGCTGAGCCTGTGTCACAGACAGCTCTGAATCTCAGACTGCTTCTGCTCTTAGGCCCTATTCTTCCTCTAGGTAGTAGCACCTTCTTTCTCAGTCATTTCCCCCTCATGAGACAGTGCTGTACTACCAGCCTTAGTGGTAGGTGGAGCCATGAGTTCTTCCTCTGCAGATGCTGAGGGGCCAGATTGCAGGCAACCAGTCAGATCTGTGCCTCTGAGCAATGCCTTTCTTTTCTCTTATTTTCTTGACCTACGCACCTTCTTTATCTGACTGTTCTTTCACAGTGCCAGAACTTGGGGAAGCTCACTACGGTACAGATAGGCCATGACAACTCTGGACTGTATGCCAAATGGTTGGTGGAATATGTGATGGTCAGGAATGAGATCACAGGACATACCTACAAGTAAGTGTTCCCTCGGCTAAGATATCTAAGATAGTGGGGCAAGGTGTACTGCCAGGTGCCAGGGGCTGTGTTTGATCTGTGGGTATGTAGAGTTCTCAAGAAGACTCTTTAGGTTGTGGTGGACTGAGGTAACTTCCTGTTTGGCCCTGTCTTACGTGCCTGAAAAGAATTAGGAGAGATTTCCAAGCAAAGATATATGATGTTGCTGTACACAGGTTCCAGGCCACCCATCATTCAGGTGGCTTCTCGATGATGCACAGTGGGATGAATGGGCAGGGTCTTGAGGGATCCCTAGCCTGGTTTCAGAGCCTGTCTCCAAGGTTTGGCTTTTTGATGGCTTTTGCTGAGCAGCAAGGAGAAGGGACACTGGAGGAACTGGCAGCTCTGACAGGCCATTGCCTGACCTTTAGGTTCCCATGTGGCCGGTGGTTGGGAAAGGGCATAGACGACGGGAGCCTGGAGCGGGTCCTGGTTGGGGAGCTGCTCACGTCCCAGCCTGAGGTGGATGAGAGACCGTGCCGGACCCCGCCCCTGCAGCAGTCCCCTAGTGTCATCCGGAGGCTCGTTACCATCTCACCCAACAACAAGCCCAGTAAGTGGGAGGAGGGCTGGGCCCTTGTGCTACCCAGGTGGGGGATGTGGGCACATCTCTGGAAGCCCTGATATGGGTGTCCAGATCCCAGCCTATGCAGCTGCCTCAGGAACCAGCTGTTCTAGCAAAGTAGCCTTAGGCATTTGTCACCTTCCTCTCAAGAATCAGTGTGTGTGTGTCAGGCTCAGGGGGTGTCACACTCCTTAGAGATCTGGAAGGAGAAGGGAGAGTTCATACAGCCTGCCCTGGTCCTCTGTACCATTTTGTTTGTGATTCTAGAAAGGAGAGGGATCTACTTTCTGGCCTTGTCCTTCATGATTCCTGGGCCTCGCAGCCAAGTTGTGGACCTCTTTTGGTTGCCAAAGATTCCAGGGTAAAATGGGAAATAAACTTTACCTGTATCTTTTAGAGACGGAACTCTAAGGTATTAGCTTTTGCTTTCCCCCCAAGATTTTAGGAAGGGCTAGCTTAGCAAAGTTGGATAGGCAAGAGCCACTGTTTCCAGGGTCCAGCTTCCCAGTGTCCTGCTTCTCCCATGAGCCCTTCCTATGTCCTCAGTCTTGTGCTCAGTCAGCTAAGCACTATTAGCCTCTGAGATTGGTTAGGGATGTCTTCTTGGTTTTTATCAGAGCTGAACACTGGGCAGATCCAGGAGTCCATCGGGGAGGCAGTCAATGGAATTGTGAAGCACTTCCATAAGCCTGAGAAAGAGGTGAGCCTTTCTGCCCTCCAAACCTGGGCTTTATATTGAATAAGAGAGAATGATCTTTTTCCAGGGCCATGTACTATGGGCAACGCAGAGTCTAGAGTGTGTGTCTCAGTTTGACATTGAGCAGATTGTTTCCTCAGGGGCCTCTGCCTTAGGTTACCCTGTTTTCACTATACACTGATGACCCAACAGAGTCCCTGGGCCCCTCATGAACAGTGTGTATTCCTGTCTTCTTCTGGATTTGTCTGAGCCTCGCTGAACGGAGGTCACTCTGGCTTTGTCCCACTTCTGAGGACCCAGATCCATCATCTGTTCATTAGCTATTCACTGACAGCTGCTCTGTGTCATTCACTGTGCCGGGTACTGGGGGAAATAGACAAGATCCCAGCCTATCTTTTGCTGCCCTCCCAGCTGTGGGCTATGGGTTTGGGGAAGCAGTGGTGGGAAGGCAGTTTGGCTGAGGCAAGCCTGGCACTCTCTCCTGTTTCCTTCCATAGCGAGGCAGTCTGACGCTGTTGCTCTGTGGAGAATGTGGCCTTGTCTCGGCCCTGGAACAGGCTTTCCAACATGGATTTAAATCCCCCCGGCTCTTCAAAAATGTCTTCATTTGGGATTTCTTGGGTGAGTTGGACCAGGGTCTGAGGGTGGGAAAGCATGCAGAGACATGGGAACTCACCAACATAATGTGGGTGCTGAACGCTGGAATCTGAGAGGCAGAAGCCCAACCAGGTGACTCTCAAATTAGATCTGTTGTTTGTTTGCCTTGACTTTTCTTGAAGTTACTCAGTCCTCACACTTTCTCCTTGTAGGTCCAAAAGGCCAGTTGATAGCATTTGGAGCCCAAACACTGTGTTGTACCCACTTGAAGAATTTTTATACAAGAAGTTTCTCCCTTAAGGGTTTCTTTTTTCTTTTTTTTTTTCTTTTTTATCTTCAGAGTAAAGAAAGGACCATTTTCTATCAAGGGCCACATAAAGAAATTTAAAACCTAAGAACAGGGACTTTACATTTTGAAATGTGACCAATGATGTCAAAACGTTCATGTTACTCACATTAAGTTACCTAGCACCAACATGGAGAGGCCCATGGCTAGTGGCCTGCAGGGCAGTCATGGATGGGTTGGTTTTGAGAGCCTTTGTCACTGGCAAACTTTTCTGCTCTTCACAGAAAAAGCACAAACCTATTATGAGACTTTGGAGCAGAACGAACTTGTCCCTGAGGAAAACTGGCATACAAGGGCCCGGAACTTCTGCCGATTTGTCACTGCAATCAATAATACTCCCCGGAACATTGGCAAGGACGGCAAGTTTCAGATGCTGGTGTGCTTGGGAGCCAGGTACTGCAGCCTCATGGCCCAGAGTGCACGGCGCCACCTTGGAGGTGGTGCTGGGAGCCTAGTGTGGTGCAGGGGGTGGGAGCAGCTAATGACCAGATGCCGCCCAACAGGTGAGACCTTGGAAACCCTTAATTTCCTTCATGTACCAAGCCTCTGTGTGGGGATGTGTAGGGGTGGAAATGAGGGTGTGTGTAACTGGGTGGAGGCCCATTTTGATGGGAAGGAATAAAACCATCCCACTGGTGAAATTTGAAGTAGAGTATATCTAGTCATTCCTTCCAACAACCATTCAAATGTTCCAGGCCTGATGGAAGACAGTGGGAATGAGCTGAATAAAACATGGTCCCTACCATTTAGAAGCTTACTTGTCCTAATTAAGTACAGTATAAGGCAGAAGGTTGTGAGAGTCCCAAAAGGAGCATTCATAAGGTATGCTGAAACTGTAGAGGAGAAAGATCAGAGAGGGGAGGAGGTGGTATTTGAGTTGAGCCTTAATGGAAGGGTAGAGGTGGGGAGAGAGTTTGAAGCAGACAGAACTAGCAGAGAGGCCCTAAAGGAAGCAAAGAGTGTGGGGTTAGGAAATAACAGGTAAACTTGGGAAGGGCAGTTGTAGGAAACAGTTGAAAGGATGGGGGCCTTGGGGAGCTGGGACAGGGAACCCTTCCATATCAGAACAGAGTTGTTTAAACAGGCGACTGAAATGATATGAATTTGATACCATGGGTGGTATGCATCAGAGTGGATAAGATTGTTAGGGACTATTCCAGTGGGTGACATGAGGGTGTGAAAACCAAATAAATTTAAGGCAGTAGTTTATTTGGGCCAGGGAAGAGAGGGAGTTGGCGTTGTACTTAAAAACGGACTCTGGAACCAGATTCACTAGGTTCATATTCTCAGATCAGCCATTTCCTAGCCGTATGAACTTGGACAAGCTATTTAACCTTTGTCAATTTCTTCATCTATAAAGTGGGGCTAGTAATAGCACTAATAGCACCTACCTCATATCACAGGGTTGTTATGAAGGTTAAATCTCTTAAAACAGTGTCTGGCACATGCCAAATGCTATGTGGATGTGAGCTCTTAGGATTATTCCTGGTGGTGATAGCTCTGGGGAGGAGTAGTGCTCTGGGACAGATGGGCTGTTGAGATGGAGGAGGTGGTGTTGATTGGTCCTGGAGTCTGGTTGGTGGTGGGCTGGTCTAGGGAGGCAGGGGGAGACAGGAGAGGAGGTGTGGGCCTCGTGGCAGGTAACTGGATTGATTTGGCTCAGATTGGGTTGTTGTCCCTGGGACTGAGTAGTCCCTAATAGGAGCCTTTTAAAGCGATGTAAGGCCTCTTTGCCAAGAGCTATTAGGGGAGGGAAAGGGGGTTGGGGAAGCTATCCACTTCTCCAGCTTTAGACTTTGTTCAAGGAGTGATGGAGCAAGTTTCCTCCTTGGCCTTGTACTAACTGTCTCCCTTCCACTTCCCTTCTGACCCATCTGGACTGACCCTTCTCTGCCAGAGATCACCTCCTACACCACTGGATTGCCCTGCTGGCCGACTGTCCCATCACCGCACACATGTATGAAGATGTGGCGCTCATCAAAGACCACACACTTGTCAATTCCTTGATCCGCGTGCTGCAGACATTGCAGGAGTTCAACATCACGCTGGAGACGTCCCTTGTCAAGGGCATCGACATCTGACCTCCCAGCACCAGCTAGCAGTAGGACCGAGAGAGACTCACCCTGCAGCTCTGACCCTTCTACCCAAAGGGATTTAAGCGAGTTGAGCAGGAGACGGAGAGGAGATGTACACTCACTGTAAAAAGAAAAGTAGAGGATTTTTGGAATAAATAATCTATTTTAGAGTTTATTTGCTGATTTGCTTTTTACACACTTTCATGTGAAAGAGTGATAGGGAGAGGGAGACGAGGTTGGTGCCGCTTATTTTGAAGCTGGTGCCCTCCCTCGCCGTGGCCGCTGCTGGGAGCCTGCGGCCTCCCCAGACTGAGCCTGCGTCGCGGGCGGGGCAGTTCTGCTTCCTCACTGCGCTGGTCATGAGGCCATTCCACATTGTTTTTAAACTAATGTTTTCTAGATTAACATTGTTACGGATATTTGGCTTTCACCGGCCACACACAGGTGTGCTGGGTGGGAAGCCCCAAGCTCCAATCAAAGGGATTTTTAGCAGTGCCTCTGTAAGCACTGATGAGTCAGTCCCACATCTTTTCTGTTTCTGTCAGTATTATTTGGAACGGAGACATGCCGGGATGCACCATCATGCAGAAGATCATGCTTCCTCTTGGCACACAGCTGCACAGAAGTAAACATAAGCATGTCTTAACAGGGTTTCTTTTTCTTTTTTTTCCTATTTATTTAACCCTCCATTGTGTGTTTTAAGTCTTTCTTTTTCTTTTCTTTTTTCTTTTTTTAAAGAAGGAAAAAGCTTGTCACAGTCTAACTGGCTATGTTATTATTGTTAAATTTATGTTGTTTTGCAACCTAGAAACCAGCTACAGTATGGCCCACTTAATAAAACACCTGAAACAAAACTGCATGGATCCCTGACTTTAATGGGGGTTTATGAGCAATGGGTGGTGGGGGGCTACGGTTTGGTCTGTGTGAGAGGACCAGTGCGAGCTCCTCCCTCCGCAGCTGCCCAGGGTGCCCCTCAGGACCTGGCATCTCCTGGGTCTGGGTCCTTCCCACTGCAGCACCATGAGCTTTCATAGTTGTCAACTTAAATGGCTGTTTGAGAAGGATGCAAATAAGGGTTATTTTCCCACTCCACAGAGGAGGAGGCTGAGGCACAGAGGGGGAAAGACCTGGCCAAGGTTTCAAAGGTTGTCACTTGACTGAGACAAGGGTGGGTGTTTCTTGAAGGGTAAGGAAGACCAGGGGTGGAAACATAAGGCACATGAGACCGTATCTGCCCTCGGGGGGGGGTGGGGGGGTGGGGGGGGGAGGAAGGTTTTTCTTGAGAGAAGGATTTGTTTTTCCCAGGATGATAGGTGGTAGAGCTTTATGAGAGTCCTGGAAACCAGCTTCCTTCAGTTTTATTCTTCAACCAAGCTGCTTTTGCAGGAAGTTCCAGAAATGTAGCATGGTCAGGTAGGTAGTGGGCTCAAACCAGTTCATATCCTCTTTTATGCTTCTGTGATTTTGCCTGTACTATTCTCTCTGCCTGGAATGTCTCCCCTGGTGCCTACTTCCTGTTCATTGTTCAAGGTCACTTTGGGAGTCACACACTATGAAGCCTTCCCTAATCTTCCCTGGGCGCAGTTAATCATTCCGTCATTGTGTTCCTGTAGTTGCTTAGATGCTGGCACTTCCTATCTGGATTATCATTGCTGCTTTCATGTTGGGCCTACCTCCCTAGGCTGTGAGCTCCTGGAGGGGCCAGAGAAAGTCTGTCCTTCATCTCCATCCCTGGTGACTGGCTGGTGGTGGTGAGTGCCTACCTAAGGCCTTTGAAGAGATGAGGAAAGGGACTGGTTTTGAGGACAGCTGCAGTGCAATATCCTGCCAGCAGGTGGTGTGAACGGGCCATGGGAGTCCAGTGTTTTGGAAGTTGGGGAGGTAGGCAGCATTTCTGGAGTGGGAAGGGAGATTCCTGGCTGGACAAGAGGGGCAGCATGGAACTCACTGAATGTATGTCTGTTGTGGGCCTAGGCCAGAGATGACCTTAAGCTGGGTGTTTTACACACAGACTTACCCCTTTTCCTCACAACTCTGTAAGGCAAGTATAGATTATTGCTGGTTTATAAGTGAGGAAATTGAGTGTCAGAGAAGTATACTTACTTGCCCAAGGCCACACATCCAATAAATAGTTTGCAGTTATCAGAACTGTCTCCAAGCTTGTGGCTTTTCCACTGACAACTACTTTGCTTGATTCAGGTCTCTGCTCAGATGTCCTCAGAGAGACCCATCCCGACCACTCTAAAATACTAACAGATCCCATCAGTCACTTTTATCCCCTTATTCTGCTTTATTTTCCTTGTGAACACCTACAATCATTGTACTAATTATTTGCTAATTCTAAATGTTAGTTTTATGAGGGAAGGACACAAAGTAGCAACTGGCACATAGTAAGTACCCAGTAAGTATCTGTGGAATAAATGCATTCATTGGCAGTGGTTAAGATGACAGACTATGGAGCCAAAAGTCCTTCAGTTAAATCCCTGCACTGCTAATGTGTCCTAGAACAAGTTACTTAATTCCTGAACTTCCATTTACTCCCATCTGTAAAATGGGAATGATGATAATAGTAGTGCCTGCATCTACTAGAGTTGTGGTTACTAGTTGACTATACATATGTCTGGAACAGGGTCAAATGTGTAGTAAGTGCTAGATGAATATTGGTTGTTCTTACTACCCTATTGTATCAAACCCTGTTGTCGTTCCTGAGACCCAGACCCCCTGTCCTCAAGGAACTCAGAGGCAAGTGCTGTGGGGGAGTATGACACCAGGGAGGGTATTGACCATGATGAGTTGTGCTCAGGGTAGGGGATTGTCAGAAGGAGTGGATGTTGAATATAGACAGAACAGTGTGAGCAAAGGCATGGAGATTAAGAAGTTTGGGGAAGTCTAGTGCTAGAGTCAAGTCTGAGATGGGGAGGGGAGCAGATCTGGGGGCTCCACACCCACAAAGTAGGAGACAAGGAAAAGGCTGACGGTATCCCACAGCCTTGAACTTTGCTTGTGCTCAGTAGATGTGGGCTGAATGAAAGACCACATGCTGCTGACCCAAAAACCAGAGCCGTGTCACCTGCATGTGGCGTTCCCAGTGCACACTTCCACCTGTGAAGAATATTTCTGCCACTTTCAGCCCTCCTGTGTGACGTGAGGACACCTGTGGTCAGAGCACAACTACTGGGTTGAGGCATGACAACTGTGTATCTCCGGTGCAGTGTGTGACCTGCAAAATTACAACACACAACAGACTCACCCACAATAGGTCCCTGCATCTTAGGGGATAAGGGGAGGGAGTCTCTTTTAGGCAACCTAGGAGTACTTCTTTGTCTTCCAGCTTTTAGGTGCTCATGCTAGTCAAAGGTAGATGACACTGTATGTGGGGATGAGTCTAACTTATAGAACTATCCAGTCATTCATGGTTCTGTATGGTGGGTGTACAGCACCCAGCACTTGGATATGTGCTTTAGTGGAGGGTGCTAGTGGCCTCGGGCAGCCAAAACAGTGCAGGAGCAACACCTTTTCCAGCAGTCATTGCTGAGAGAGTGAGTGTGAATCATGTTTTATAATCAAGACTCTTCTGGGACCATCTATCTCTCTATTCCTTCTAACAGCTGATTCTGCTGTGAATGTCTCACTTTCTACTGTATTTTGTTTTATAATCTGCAAATCCTTTTTGAAATGATGTGTGATTGAAGAGAGCAGACGTGTTCAGTAGCTCAGTATTTCAAGGATGCTTGAGTCAATTGCCTCTCCAGTAGCTCTGGGTAGATCAATGCATTCAGTTCAAGTGCTGCCTGCTTCGGCATTTGCACCTGCTCTAATTCATTGCTTCTCAGATTCTAAGATTTTAGAGACTGATAAATAAACAAGCACACAAATGAGCTCAGTGAATTATTGCAGAGTGAGCACCCTTGTAACCACCGCCCAGGTCAAGAATAGAGCTTTATCAGCCTTCCTGGAGTCCTCCTTGTTCCCAGTCTCAGCTCACTCCTTCCTTCCAACTTCTTGACCTTTATAATAACCACTTCCTGAAGTTTATTGTTGTGTAACTCAAGTGTACACCCCTACATGCTATAGCAGTCATACTGGTTTTTAACTTGATACATCTTTAAAGTCTCTTTTAATCGAAGGGGTCCCCTCTACCCCTTTATTTTCCTTACAGTTTGTCTCTGGAAGAACCTGGGCTATTTGATATGTAGTCCCACAGCTTGAATTTTGCTAATTTCATGCTGGTGGTGCAGTTCAATGTGCTCCTTCATTCTCTGCATTTCCTGTGAATCAGCGGCTAGATCCAGGGACCTGATTTGCCTCAGGTTTGATCCCTTTGATGAGACCCTATAGGTGGTGGTATACTCATTCATCAGAAAGCATGTCATATCTGGTGTTCACTTTTTAAATTTCTTCTTATTTTCTTATTTTAGAGAGAAAGAATGAGGGTATGAGCCAGGGAGAGGGGCAGAAGGGGAGAGAGAGAATCTTAAGCAGGCTCCATGCTCACTGTGGAGCCCTGGACTCGATCCCACTACCTTGGGATCATGACCTGAGCTGAAATCAAGAATCAGATGCTCAACTGACTGAGCCACCGAGGTGCCCCAGTGTTCCCTTTTTTTGATATTAGCAGCTGTCATCCTGTAAGTAATTCCCTGGGGGGTTGCAACATGGGGATATTCCAATCTATCATTTTGTTTCATTTATTAGGTGGAATAATTTTATAAGGAGATGCTGCCCTTCATGTATTTGATTTCTCAGTAGAGTGTATAGGAAAGGCGGGGTAAGTGCTTACTTACTTAATTCTTTCTTTTTATTAACTTTTAAGATAATGTAGTGGACTGGTTCCCTGCTATCATCAGAAGGTGGCTATTTTTTTAATTATTATTTTTTAGGGTTTTTTAAAAAAGTTTATTTCTTTTGATAGAGAGAGAACAAGCAGGGGAGGGGCAGAGAGGGAGAGAGACAAAGAATCCCAAGCGGGCTCCATGCTGTCAGTGCAGCACCCAACACAGGACTCAATCCCATGAACCATGAGATCATGACCTGAGCTAAAATCAAGAGTTGGACGCTTCACTGACTGAGCCACCAGGCACCCTGGAAGGTGACTTTTCTTTTTAAGTTTATTTATTTATTTTGAGAGAGCACAAGTGGGAAGGGGCAGGAAGAGAGAGGGGAGAGAGAGAGAATCCCACGTGGGGCTCGAACTCATGAACTGCAAGATCATGACCTGAGCTAAAGTCTGATGCTTAACTAACTGAGCAACCCAGGTGCCCCAGAAGGTGGCTATTTTTTAGAAATAATTTTGTGAACTCACAGACTTAAGTGTATTTCATGGGTTTCATTCCATTGCACTTACTATCTTTATTGTCCCGTCTTGCCTGTTGGGAGCCTCTTCAAATTGCCTCCTGAGTTGGTTGACATGACTCTGGCCGTTGCTTTCTGAAATTTCAAGATGACCTAGGCTCATCTTGTACATTTTCTGTCCCAGGATTCAAATCAGTTATTTATGAAGCAATTTCTCTGGATTTCACATGTATTTTACCCATCCGTAATGTATAAAGGCAGCCCTGCCACCTCCTGTTGTTCAGGCCCAATGGTTTCTGCCAAGATGGTGTCTCTTGTTTTCTGCTGCAAGAAGTCCGAAGTACCATGGTGGCAGCTGACACTTGTGGTTCAATGCACTGGGACCTACAGAATAGCTCTGTGTCCCCTGACAAGATTGTGACTCCTCTGGGGACCATTACTTCCATCTTTGCAGAACTTATATGTAACTTGCAGATATACAAGGCACAATGTCCTTCAGTGAGTCCTCGGAAGTAATGGTAAGTGTGGTCACTCTTTCTTCTGCCTCTTGGTTCCTAGACTTGAGTATTTTTCCTTAGGGACATAGCCCCACATAAAAGTCTCTGATGTAATGCAAATACTAGATTCTGAAAGATGGCACCCCATTCTTACAGATTATTGCCTCAGATGATCGAAGCCACTGCTTCACTTGTGCCTTCAGTAGGCCCTTCCAGCTCTCTTTGAGATTGACAGAATCTGGATGGTGCAGTGTATTATATGACCTGTATGGTATATATGACTTAATGCTATGGCCCACTCCCTAACTTCCTTTACTGTCTAATGAGTATGCTGGTCGGATGCTATGCTGGATGGAATTCCGTACCTGAGGATTAGGTATTCTCTAAGCTTTTGGATATTGGTGCTGGCTGAGATTCTATGGACAGAAAAAGCAAACCTATTCCCAGAATATATCTCTATCCCTGTGAAGAGGAACTGCTGGCACTCCCAGAATGGAAGGGGCCTGATGTAGTTGATTTACCAACAAGTGGCTGGCTGGTTTCCTCAAGGAATAGTGCTGTATCTGGGCTGAGCATTGGTCTCTTTTGCTGGCAGATTGGACATGCAGAGACAGCAGTAGCTAGATTAGTTTTGGAACATGGGAGTCTGTGCTGTTGCGCCTATGTGTGACCTCCATCTCTGCCACTATAACCAACTCCATTCATATGCCTGTTGTGCCAGTTCCAGGATGGCCAATGACAAAGTGGCTGAGTCATTTAATCTACTCAGTTGTTCTTTTTGGTGGTAGATGCTCTCTGGTGTGTACTGACGTGTGATACAAAAATCTTCATACTTTGTGCCTACTCCTAAATGTCCAGCCACATGCCTATTCCCCAGACCTTCTTGTCTCCAGTCTTCTTGATGTTTTTCTTCCAGTCCCCTGACTAGTCAGCTAGACCGTTGGCCACTCCTAAGGAATGTACATGTAGTCTCCTGTATATAACCCTCTTTCCATAACCAGGTGTACCGTTTGCAGCTCTGCTCGTTGGGAAGATTTCCCCTTGCTTTTCTTTGCTTCCCACTGTCTTTCAAGGCAGTCCCTGAATGTGATTGTCATGTAGCCACTATCCATTTCTATTTTCCACCCACATACGAAGCTGACCATCAGCTAATCAAGCTTGGTTACCATGTCCATTTTTCAGTGAACTACTATTCCATTTACAGTGAACTACCCGACTTTATGGTTTGGTAGAACCCAGTTCATAATGGGAAGTTCTTGATGTATTGTCACTTGATGCTCATGGTCAAGCATTTCATCTAAACCAGGGCCCAGTCATGTGCCAAGAGCTGTTTCACAAAAGGTATATAATTCTCTGTTGCACATGGCATGGTTTTGCTCCAGAATCCCAGGGGCCTACTTTGTGATACTTTCTAATTGTTGAAGCTAGATGAAGTACACAGACACTCATTAAATATTTTTTTTAATTTCATTTTTAATTTTTTAAAATTTACATCCAAATTAGTTAGCATATAGTGCAACAATGATTTCAGGAGTAGATTCCTTAATGCCCCTTACCCATTTAGCCCATGCCCCCTCCCACAACCCTTCCTGTAACCCTCAGTTTGTTCTCCATATTTATGAGTCTCTTCTCTTTTGTCCCCCTCCCTGTTTTTATATTATTTTTGTTGCCCTTTTCATATGTTCATCTGTTTTGCCTCTTAAAGTCCTCATATGAGTGAAGTCATATGATTTTTGTCTTTGACTAATTTCACTTAGCATAATACCCTCCAGTTCCATCCACATAGTTGCAAATGGCAAGATTTCATTCCTTTTGATTGCCAAGGAGTACTCCATTGTATGTATGTATGTATGTGTATGTGTATACACACACACACACACACACACACACACACACACACACACACCACATCTTCTTTATCCATTCATCCATCAATGGACATTTGGACTCTTTCCATCCTTTGGCTATTGTTGATAGTGCTGCTATAAGCATGGGGGTGCATTTGTCCCTTTGAAACAGCACACCTGTATCCCTTGGATAAATGCCTAGTAGTGAAGTTGCTCGGTTGTAGGGTAGTTCTATTTTTAGTTTTTTGAGGAACCTCCATACTGTTTTCCAGAGTGGCTGCACCAGCTTGCATTCCCATCATTAAATTTTGCATTGAAATTTTTTTTTTAATAAATACGGTTCTTGCCTTTATGGAGTTTGTAGTCTAACAAAGAGATAGATATCAATTTTTTTTTTTAATTTTTTTTTTAACGTTTATTTATTTTTTGAGACAGAGAGAGACAGAGCATGAACGGGGGAGGGTCAGAGAGAGAGGGAGACACAGAATCCGAAACAGGCTCCAGGCTCTGAGCTGTCAGCACAGAGCCTGACGCGGGGCTCGAACTCACGGACTGTGAGATCATGACCTGAGCCGAAGTCGGACGCTTAACCGACCAAGCCACCCAGGCGCCCCAATAGATATCAATTTTTAAAAAGTCACTCAAATGTTAAGTTGCAACTGTGATAAATTCTATGAAGACACCCAGTGCTATGAGAACCTAGGGGATTTGGCCTACTCAGTGAGGTCAGGAGGACTTCCCTGAGGTTGAAGGTTGAAATTGACTGGGCAAGTGGGGAGGAAGGGAAGACTGTCTAGGTAGACGAAGCAACGTTATACCAACTGTCTGTGCTGGGAAGGAGCATAGAGCGTACAATTCCAAAGGCTGGCTTGCACAACTGGAGCAGAAGATAATGGGGAGTGTGGTGGGGCTGAGGCTGAGAGAGAGCGGGAGCCCAGCTATGCAGGGCTATGGAGACCACCTGAAGGACTTTTATGTTTACTATTTGTGCTCTGAGAAGTCATGCAAAAGTTTCCTGGAGGTGGGTGACATGTCCAGATTTTCATTTTGAGGAAGGGATGTGAGGATCCCAGTTAGTGGCCAAAGGGGAGATGATGGAAGCTTGGACTAGGAATGGTGGAATTAAAGGGAAGGGAGTCTAGAGTTGCTTCAGAGGCAAGACTGAAAGGACCTGGTGATGGATTGGGTACAGGCTGAGAAAGAAGAGTTGTCAAGGGTATCTCCTAGGCCTTAGGCGTGCATAGTCTACACTTCAGTTCACTGTGCAGACTTGTGCTTTTAGCCAAATTAAAATGTATGGGTTGGTGTGTATATCCGTGCTTACTGACCCAGTCACCCATGGGACACCCTGAAGCTCTTTTGAACTTCTTTTGCTCATATTGATTCTGAGGGAGGTGGGGCTGGCTGAGCACTCGAGAATCCTTGGAATTTGAGGTTCCTCCCTGCCTTTCCCTCATGCTACTGTTTCCTCCAGGGTAAGGCAGGCCCTGAACATTTCTGCTTTTGTCCTCAGACTGGGGTTGCAGTGATCTCAACTTCCGAAAGAGGCTTATTGTAGGGTCTGACCTTTAACTCGAGCTGCATGGCAACCTTGGAACTACAGGATTAATTGCTGAAAGGTTGGTTTCAATTGCTTGATTGCTGACCTCAGTGCTTGACCAAGAGCCATTCCTAGACCAAACTGACCAAACTGTATGTTACTTTTCATCTTGGTCCAACTCTTGGTTCCTAATCTCCGGCTCCATCTTTGGTAAGTTCTGGCTTTGGGGGCAAACAATACCTTCCCTTCCTCTGTGGGCAGTCCTGGGCCAGACAACTCTTTGAATCTTAATGTTCTACTTTCCAAAATGTTGCTGTTCCCATTGATGTTACAACTGAGAACCAAAAACATTGAACACATTAGGGATAGGTCTTATTCTTTTTTTTAAAAAATGTTTATTTATTATTACTATTATTTTAAAGTTTATTTATTTATTTTTTTTGAGAGAGAAAGAGTGCAAGCAGGGGAGGGGCAGAGAAACAGAGGCACAGAATCCAAAGCAGGCTCCAGGCTCTGAGCTGTCAGCATAGAGCCTAATGCAAGGCTCAAACTCACAAACCGTGAGATCATGACCTGAGCTGAAGTTGGTCGCTCAACTGACTGAGCCATCCAGGTGCCCCAGGGTTAGGCCTCCTAATAAAGAAACCTTTAAGTAAGATCTTGTAAGACTTTGTAAAAGCTTCCTGGTCTTATGTTTGTGCCTCTTTATTTCAGTTTTGGGAATTGGAGAAAACACTGGTGAGAACTGGAGTTGCATGACCTTAGCCCACCACAGTTGCTCACCTAATTGTGCAGTTTGCTAAGCTTAACCCTCTAGCATGATGAGACAACATGGATTTATACAGTTTTGTAGCAAAAAGCAACCAGAAGTTTGAATTACATTGGTGCTTGGTTTTATTTGCAACATATTTCAATTTACTGAATTCACAAAGGTGATTCTCTTAGATATTTCTTTATTTAGAATAAGGTTGCTGATGATGAACAGGGGAACTTGTACCCCAATGTTTATAGCAGCACTATCAACAATAGCCAAATTGTGAAAAAAGCCTAAATGTCCATCAACTGATGAATGGATAAAGAAATTGTGGTTTATATACACAATGGAGTACTACGTGGCAATGAGAAAGAATGAAATATGGCCCTTTGTAGCAACGTGGATGGAATTGGAGAGTGTGATGCTAAGTGAAATAAGCCATACAGAGAAAGACAGATACCATATGTTTTCACTCTTATGTGGATCCTGAGAAACTTAACAGAAACCCATGGGGGAAGGGAAGGAAAAAAAAATGAGGTTAGAGTGGGAGAGAGCCAAAGCATACGAGACTCTTAAAAGCTGAGAACAAACTGAGGGTTGATGGGGGGTGGGAGGGATGGGAGGGTGGGTGATGGGTATTGAGGGGGCACCTTTTGGGATGAGCACTGGGTGTTGTATGGAAACCAATTTGACAATAAATTTCATATATTAAAAAAAAAAAAAAAAGAATAAGGTTGCTGAATCCCAAATGCAGACTTTAATCTAGGAAGCTGAAGCAGCTATGTTGCAGTCTTAAAATACTGTGGGTCCCACAAACTCAAGTAGAGTGCCTTCCTGTTCTCAGTTTCTTCATATGTAAAATGAGCACATTAACCTCCTGTTACTGGTGTGTGCTGAAGATTAAAAGACCTAGCAAGTAAATGGTTTTCCAAAACAAGTCACTAGCAATTAGGCAAGAAGACTAAACAAAATGCTTCCAAATTGGAAACGAAGAAGTAAAACTATATCTGCAGATGACATGATCTTGTATTTAGAAAATCCTAAGGAGTCTACTAAAAGCTATTAGAACTAATAAATGAGCTTAGTAAGGTTTCAAGATATAGGATCAATATACAAAAACAAGTTATATTTCTATAAAGGAGCAATAAACAAACTGATAATTAAATTAACACAATTTTATGTTCAATAGTACCAAAAAGAATAAAATACTTAGGAATCTTTAATGAAAGAAATCACATACTCTGAAAACTACCAAACATCACTGAAGGAAATTAATGAAGACCTAAGTAAATAGAATGAAATCCACGTTCATGGATTGGAAGACAATATTGGTAAGATGGCAGTACTCCCTAAATTGACCTATATAGTTCGCTGCAGTTTCTATCAGTATTCCATTTGACTTTGCAGGAATTGATACACTGATTCTAAAATTCATATGGAAATTCAAGGGATCCAAAATAGCCAAAACAAGCTTGAAAAAGAAGAACAAAGTTGAAGAACTCACACTTCCCAATTTTAAAACTTACTACAAAACCACAGTAATCAAGACAGTGTGGTATTGGCAGAAGGACAGACATGTAGATCAGCGAAGTAGAATTGAGTCCAGAAATAAATCCTTAACATTCACAGTCAATTGATTTTTGACAAGAGTGCCAAGATAATTCAATGGGAAAAGAATAGTCTCAACAAATGGTGCTGAGACAATGATATCTACATGCAAAGGAATAAAGTTGGATGCCTACCTTGCATCACATACAAAAATTAATTCAAATTGGGTTTCAGGGCAGGTAATGCCCATGTGTAGTTTCTTAGTTGGCCTATTTCTTCTCTGCAAAGTTTTAATCAAGTCGGCATTGAGCACAAGTTCTGTGCTGGCACCTGGGCTGGATGTGATGAATAGAGATAAATCATACCAGGCCCTGCCCTGGGCCTGGAGAGCTTCCCACATATGCCTGTAAGATGCCTTGGTCAAGGACAAAGTCTGTGGACATAGTGACAATAATAATGATGATGATGATGATGCTCACTAACCTTATGGAGTACTAATTCCTGAAACAAGCACCATTCTAACTACTTTATAAGTATTTTTCCTTTGATTCTCACAAATATTATTATCCCCCATTTTACAGACGAGGAAACTGTGGGGAAGGTGGACTAACTTGAAACACAGCTGTACCAGAGCTAGTGAGAGAGAGGACTTTCAGGGAAGGCTTCCAGGGGAGGGAACAGCATCTGAGCCAGGCCTGGGCAGATGATATCAATAGAGAGGAAAGGGGAAGGCATCATGGTCCCCTGGGGCAAGGTCTCAGCTTGTTTGCACAGGCCAAATGTGTCCTTGGAGTTCTGTTGCTGACCTGTTCACGCTGCGCTCAGCAGCCTTATGGAACTCTGGACCTCCCTTGGCCTCCACATTCCACACTGCGCTAATGAGCGTCTCCTCAGCCTGGCATGGAGTTGTGGGTGGTTGCTGCAGTCATGGGACTTGACATTTATACTTACTCATGGGCTGAACTCCTGACTTCTGTGGTATCTCTCCTATAGAAAATAATTTGTGCCTCTTGTTTCAGTTTTGAGGATTGGAGGCAATTGTGGTGAGAGCTGGAATTGAGTGAGCGCAGCCCACCACAGTAGCTCACCTCGTTGTGAAGTTTGCTCAGTCTGCAAAACAATTACAAAATGATACATAAAGTTATTATAGAAAATGCACAGTCATTACGCATGTAATGGGAAGACAAACAGAAGAACTGGCTGGCTCTGGCCGCTTTTTCAGGTTGGAGGAAATGACTCTTAAAAGAGTTCTTTTTTTTTTTTTTTTTTTTAAAGATTTTATTTTATTTTTGAAAGAGCATGTGTGCAAGCAGGGGAAGGGCAGAGGGGGAGAGAATCTCAAGCAGTGTGGAGCCTGATTAGGGGCTTGATCCCACAGCCCTGGAATCATGACCTGAGCCAAAATCAAGTGTCAGACATTTAACCTACTGAGCCACCCAGGCACCCCAAAAGGGTTCTTGATCATCTTGTGCATATGAAAGGTCAAGATTTTTCTGCTGGGAAAAGTAGATTCCCCAAAGGAGGCCTCATACTCTGTATAAGAAAACAAAGGACTTGAAAGATTTGGTAGTTTGGTAGCAGGTAAGGACCTCTAGAGAGGGTTCCAGCCACTTGGTGAAAGGCAGGGATGGGAGAAGAATGTCCAGTGAGAATCCCCAAGAAGCAGGGTCAGCCAGGACATGTAGGAACAGGAATCCTCCTGCTGATATTAATGTTTATTTTAGAGAGAGAGTGAGAGCATGAGCAGGGGAGTGGCAGAGAGAGAGGGAGACAGAGAATCTGACGCAGGCTCTGCACTGTCAGTGCAAAACTCGATGTGGGGCTTAAACCACAAGCCGTGAGATCATGACCTGAGCCTCAGTTGGATGCTTAACCAACTGAGCCACCCAGGTGCCCCCCTCCTGCTGATTTTAAGTTGTCTTCTGTGCCATGTAGAACTTTAGCCCCCTCAGCAGTGCCTCATGTAAGACAGTCTTTGGGGAAATCAAGGAAAAGGGTCAGTGTTCCATATTTGTTTACTAGGGACATAGAAAAGGGAACAGCTGCAGAAAGTGGGATGCCATGGTAACTGAGAGTGGCAGGAAGAGGAAATCGTAGTAAACATAAGAACTAAGCACCTGGATATTTGCACTAGTGTTGGGGGAAGCCATCAGAATTTGCTTGTATATATTTGCTTACATTTAAGTATATTTGCTATATACTTTCCTCAGTATATAGGATGAAGATTTCAGCCATTTGTTAAATGTTTATTTGTTTATTTTGAAAGAGTGAGAGTGTGAGTGGGGGAGAGGCAGAGAGAGTGTGGGGGAGAGAGAATCCCAAGCAGGCTCTGTGCTGTCAGTGCAAAGCCCAATGTGGGGCTTGATCCCATGAACTGTGAGATGACCTGAGCTGAAATCAAGAGTCGGTTGCCCAACGAACTGAGCCACCCAGGCACCCCTCAGCCATTTTTATTTAAATGTTAAAGGGTAATCCTGTGAAGCCAGAAAACTTGGGGATACAGAGATGGGAGATATCTGTGCATGTCATCTTGAAGTCTGCTTTTACCACTTAACATCCTTCCATTTCAATAATATTCATCTTGGCATCATTTCTAGGTATCTTGTATGGAGATACCGTAGTTGACATACCTGATCACACAGTCAAGTCTTGATAATTTGATTTTAGGTACATGTGTTTTATTTTCATCCATTTTATTTATTAAAATTTTTTTTAAAGTTTCTTTTTAAATGTTTATTTTTTTATTTTTGAGAGAGAGAGACAGAGTGTGAGCAGGGGCAGTGGGGAGGCAGAGAGACGGAGACACAATCTGAAGCGGGCTTTAGGCTCTGAGCTGTCAGTACAGAGCCCGACATGGGGCTCGAAATCATGAGCTGTGAGATCATGACCTGAGCTGAAGTCAGCTGCTCAACTGACTGAGCCACCCAGGTGCCCCTTATTTTATTTAAAATTTTAAAAATTCAAGTATAATTAACATACGGTGCTGTATTGGTTTCAGGTATTCAATATAGTGATTCAATAATTCTGTACATAACTCAGTGCTCATCACAATAAGTGTACTCTTAATCCCCTTCACCTATTTCACCCATCCCCCCACCCACCTCTGGCATCCACCAGTTTGTTCTGTATGCTTAAGAGTCTAGGAGCACCTGGGTGGCTCAGTCGGTTAAGCGTCTGACTCTTTATTTCAGCTCAAGTCATGATCTCATGGTTGTGGGATCAAGCTCCAGGTCAGGTTCCACACTCAGCATTCTCTCTCAAAAAAAGAAAAAAAAAGGTTTTTTTCTTTTTTTTTCTTTGTTTTGTTTCTTAAATTCCACATATGAATGAAATCATATGGTATTTGTCTTTCTCTGGCTTATTTCACTTAGCATAATACTCTCTAGATCTGTCTATGTTGTTGCAAATGACAGGATTTCATTCTTTTCATGGCTGAGTAGTATTCCACTATGTGTGTATATATGTACCACTTCTATATCCATTCATTTATGGATGAACACTTGGTTTGCTTCCATATATTGGTTATTGTAAATAATGCTATAATAAACATAAGGGTGTATGTATCTTTTGAATTAGTGTTTTTGTTTTCATTGGGTAAATATTCAGTAGTGGAATTATGGATCATATGATAATTCTATTTTTAAGTTTTGAGGACCCTCCATACTGTTTTCCAGAGTGGCTTCACCAGTTTGCATTCCCACTAAAAGTGCAAAGTGCACAAGGATTCCTTTTTATCCACAATTTTAGGTGTGTTTTTATGATAGTTAGACATGCTCAAAGTTTGAAGAACCAACTAATTCTATAAAATTTGCTGTGAAAAATAGCAGTCAATCCCTTACCTACTCTCCCTCTGCCTGGGAGCAAACGTAACCACTTGCATCTCCTTTTTAGCCAATTATTTTGGTTTTTACCCCTGTGGTTCTAAATAACTGCCTACAATTGCTCTTATTGATTTTTTTATCTTAGGTTTTATTTCTTGATAGGTTGCTATGATTTTTTGCTACAGAAATTGGGGATTTATCTCTTTCCTCCTGTACTTCCAAGTCATATGCACATTTCCCCATTCTCCTATTCTCTTGATAAAATGATATGGTAGTTTTGGGTAGATCAATAGGTAAAGTTTACATTATTGTAGTTATATAAATTTTATTGATACATGCATAGTATAGTAAAGTATGATGATTGTCCTTCCCTCCCCAAATTTTCTTTACTCTGGAGTTGTCTTGCATTGTAGGTTGGTGTGTCCAGAAAGCAAACTGTGAGACGGAGCTTAGTGTGTAGGATATTTATTAGGGAAAGTACCCTTAGGATCAACACCTGTGTATAGAGAGGAAGAAGATAAATTGGCGATTTGGGAGAGAGAGAAGATATGAGCTCAGCCTTGACTGGTGTTATGGGAGCTCTGGGGCTAGAGTGGTCCTTACAAGTGGTTCCTCCAGAGTTTCTTTGTTTAGCGTCCTTGCGTTAACCACTAATTTAACCTTGAACCCTTAGCTAGTTGTCAAAAATCTCCTCTTAATGCATTAGTTTGCACCAGGATGTTCAGTGCATTCCTGTCTTCTTAAAGAAGTCTCTCCTGGATCCTTGGACCTGCTCCAGGCTGGACTGGTGACTGCCTGGGGCCCACTGTCATCCTGAGGTCTCCTCTCACCATCATCCTGGCTGCAGGGCATCTCACTGTATACTGTATACACTCAGCCTCACTGTATAGAGGCTGTGGTTATTGTACTCTCCGGTATTAAATATTCTGTCTTCCTGGGTCCCATGCCTTCCTTTTCTTTAGTTTATTCCCTTGTTTTAGTGGAACATATCTTTCGGTAACATCCCTAGGAAGCAATCAGCTATACATTTTCTGAGATCTTACATGTATGAAAATGTTATTCTGTTCTTACAGATTCCTAGTTTGGAAAAATATAGACTTCTAGCTTGGAAATACTTTTTCTTAATTTAAGATGCATTCCCTCATGCCTTCTAATTTCCAGGGTCACTACTCAGAAGTCCAAAGCCATTCTGACGACTGACCCTTTGTATGTGACCTGTGTTTTCCTTCTGGGAGCTTGTGGCATCTTTTTTTTTATTTCTGATGATGAAATTTGCCTAGGTGTGTGTGTGTTTTCATCCATTATTAGGCACTTAATAGGCCCTTTCAATTAATTTGGATTAATGGGCTTCATTTCCAGGAATTTTCTTTTTCTTTTTCTTTCTTTCTCTTTTCTTTTTTTAATGTTTACTTATTTTTGAGAGACAAAGACAGAGTGTTAGCAGGGGAGGGGCAGAGAGAGAGACACACACATACAGAGTCCAAATCAGGCTCCAGGCTCTGAGCTGTCAACACAGAGCCCAACAAAGGGCTCGAACCCACGAACTGCAAGATCATGACCTGAGCAAAAGTTGGGCGCTTAACTGACTGAGCCACCCAGGTGCCCCTCCAGGGAATTTTCTTAAATTATTCCTTGGATGTTTTCCTCCTCTTCTTTTTCTGTTTTCTCTTTCTGGAATGTCTGTTATTGAGATACTATATGCCCTGTACCTCATCTTCCTACTCACTCATTTTCCCATCATTTTGTCTTTGTTTTGGGGAAGATTTCCTCAGTTTTGTCATGTAACACTTAGTAGGTTTTGTAAATGAAATATAACACACAAATGACAATGTGCACAGATCATAAGTGTGCATTTGGATCAGCAAATTACCACCACTGAAACTGAAAACACTTGTGTAACTCCCACCCAGGCCAAGGAATGCAACATTACTGCTGCTCTCAATCCTCACATGGCCCTCCCTCCTCTCCACACCCTCAAGCAATCACTATCCTAACTTCTAACACCATAGATCAATTTTATTGTTTCCGGTGGTTTTCAAACTGCAGTGTACGTGAGAATCAGCTGGAAGATTTGTTAAAACAGATTTCTGGAGCTCATCCTCAGAATTTCTGATTCAGTGTGTACTGAAGGTGGAGAGTTTTCCCTCCTAACAAGTTACCAGATGATGCTGATGCTGCTGAGCTGGGACAGCTCTTTGAGAACTGCTGGCCTATTCTTTAACTGATGACAAATGGAATCATACAATGTGTCCTCTTCTTTTGTGTATGGTTTCTTTTGTTCAGCATTAACTTTGTGAGGGTTATCTTCTTTTTTTTTTCTTAATGTAGCTGAAGTTCATTCATTTTAATTGCTGATAGTAACAGTACACTATGTAGTATGAAGTTATTTATCCATTCTGCTATTGATGGTCACTTGGGCTGTTCCCAGGATTTGGTTACTATGAATAATGGTGCTAAGGAAGTTCCTTTAAAGTCTCTGAGTGAAAATGTGCATATATTTCTACTGGATATGGATTTATATATATACATGCAGAAGGGGAATTGCTGGTAGGCTACATGTGTCAAACTCTTCCAAAGTGATTGTATCAATTTTCACTCCACCATCAGGGTGGGAGTACTCTCCTTGCTGTGCATACTAGATAACACTTAATATTGTCAATCTTCTTTTATTTTTAGCCATTCTGATAGGAGTACAGTGGTATCTTATTGTGGTTTTAATTTGCATTCCTAAAATGACTGATGATATTGAGTACATTTTCATTTGTGTTTTGGCTACTTGGCTATCCTTTCTGATGAAGTGCCTGTTCAAGTTTCTTGCTCATTTTTAAAAATTGATTTGTCTCTCTTTTTCTTATTGACTTGTAATGGTTCTTTGTATATTCTGGATATGACCAATTAGTTATTAATAGATATTGCAATATCTTCTTCCCTTCTGTGATTTACCTTTATTCTGTTAATGGTGAATTTTGATAAACAGAAAATTTTGAGTTTTGTGTGTGTGGTGACAGCACCTGAATTCTACTCTGTTAGCAAATTTCCAGTATAAAATAGTGTTGTCAACTATAACCATCATGCTGTACATTAGATCTTTAGACTAATTCATCCTACATAACTGTAACTCTGTACTCTTTAGCCATCTCTCCATTCTTCCATGCACCTTCCCCGGTAACCTACCATTTTACTCTCTACTTCTATATATACTTTTTAACTATATATACTATATATACTTTGATACTATATAAGCTTTTTAGATTCTATATACAAGTGGGATCACATAGTATTTTTATTTCTTTATCTGGCTTATTTCACTTAGCATAATGTCCTCCAGGTTTATCAATGTTGTCACAAATTGCAGGATCTTCTTGTTTCTTAGGGCTGAATAATATTTCATTTTCTATGTATATACAGAAGACACAACAGAAGACACAGAACAAGATGAAGAAGAAGAAATGGATGTAGGAATGGATGAAGATGAACAAGAAACAGCAAAGAAATCTATAGTTGAAAACAATGAATTGTAAATTTTACTCTCACCACTTGGATCCTATGTGGAGAGGGAATGTGAAATTTAAATCATTTTTTTGGGAGAGACTAGTCCTTGTACCAATGACTGTGGCCAAGAAGATGGAATGTGCTAATTTATATAAACCAATTAGGGCCAACTCCTGGAGATGGAATTTGGGTCAGTTTTCCAAAGCACATGAGTTACTTAGGGGAGAGGTGGATGGATACCTGAACGAAATGAATGAATGAAAATCTGTGCATTGTTAGGAGTAGATAATGGGTTATGGAGGCTTGAGAGGCAACCAAAAAAATGTCTTGCTACATTTTCCAGTGAGCACAATGAGCTTTGGCCTTGACTACTTTTGGATCCCCCTATTGACAGAAGTTGCCCCAGTTTAGTAGGAACTAAATAACTCTTTCTGTGATAGATTTGTTTATTTGGTCGTCAGCACTGACTTCCAAGTCCCTCTAGTATTCCTTCCAGCACTGCATAGTCTGCCAAGCTAAAAAAAAAACCCCAAAAAACAAACCAGCATAAACAGCTCTTCTAGGCTCCCTTGCAGCTAGGGTCCTGGATGTGACCTATATTCTGCTAGTGAAATGTACTCATGCGAGATTTGAAAAGTAGGGGTGAGACAGAGGGTATTTTCCATTAGCTTTTGGCTTTATTTGTTTTCGCTCATAAACAAAGTTGTAGAAATAATTCCATAGGTGTTGAGAAGCAGATACTATGATGGCAACTTCCTTATTTTGATTCTTGAGAGGTTAAGTAACTTGCCCAAAGTTACATAGATAACAAGTGACAGAGTTCAAGCTCAGGTATCTGAATTCACAGCTACTTGGAGAGTTCTTGAGGTTTGCCCTGGTTGTGCAGAAATGGTGGCTTCCCTGCAGATGAGTTCTGGTGTCTTTGGGAATCATCCCTGAAGCCTAGCCCTCTTGCTTTTCCAAGCATTTCATGAGTTCTCAGTTCTCTATATTAGGTAATTTTAGAGCCATTCAGTTTCCTGCATTGAAACCTCATTAGCACGAAAAAGCGAAACACCCTCTGGGATCTGAACAGAGCTAGCTTATCTCCAGAAATTCCAAGTTTCCTAATTACATTCATGCCACGGGTATGGATTCATAATCAGGTTTCTTGCAACAGGCAGGGGCAAGTACCTGTGCTTTGTCATAGTCATAGAATAGCCCAAATAGAAGAACTTAGGAATATGGTACCAGCCAGCCTTTGCTTCCATGGGTCTTACCTCTACTGGGTGTGTGGGGGATGAGACTCTCTTTCACTGTGTGCCCACTCTGTGCCAGAACCTGTACTCAGCGCTTCACAAACACAGTGTCATCCGTAACTTTGACCCAGCAAAGCAGGTATCTATAGTTTATCTATTGGAAAACTGAGACTCTGACCAAGATCTCACAGATAATAATGACAGGATCAGAATTAACATTCAGGGCTGTCTGCACACTCAACCTATACTCATTTACATTAGAAAAAATCTTCTCTCTTCTTTTTTTAAAAAAATTTTTTAATGTTTATTTTTGAGAGAGAGAGAGAGGCAGAGCGCGAGTGGGGGTGGGGCAGAGAGAGACAGAGACAGAATCAGAAGCAGGCTCCAGGCTCTGAGTTATCAGCGCAGAGCCTGATGCAGGCTTGAACTCACGAACTAAGAGATCATGACCTGAGCTGTCTTCTTAATTATAAAAGTAATACATGTTCATTGTAGAAACTTCATCATCATCCCTTTGGTGTCATGGTAGCAAGACAGAAATAAGGGCTACTTTTTCTACAAATGTATTTACCTAACTGTAAGTCCCTGTTTCTTCTATTACATATGCTGCCCCAGTTTTTGATATACGATATATGAACTCTATTTTTTTCTTTTCTTTTTTTCTTGAATATTGGCATGAATACTGTTTTAGAAATAAGAAATAATTGGAGCGCCTGGGTGGCTTAGTTGGTTAAGTGGCCAACTCTTGATTTCAGCTCAGTTCATGACCTCACTGTTCATGGGTTCGAGCCCAGTGTGGAGCTCTGCACTGGCAGTGGGAGCCTGCTTGGGATTCTCTCTCTCCCTCTCTCTCTGCCCCTTTCATCTCTCTCTCTCTGTCTCTCAAAATAAATAAATGAACTTAAAAAATAAAAGAAATAATTGACAAACTTGCTTGTGTTGACTTAGTAATAAATGAAAGGGCATTGTTAGTTTTCTGCAAGAAAATTGCAGAATGGATAAGCAGGTAATTGCGAGGAATCCTAGGTCACACTTTGACATATTACCTTATTATTAATAGGCTCTAAGAGCTCATTTAAAAGGATAATAGTATCTCTAATATCAGTAATCTTATATGATAATTTTTAAGACTGACCAGTTGTGTGTGTGTGTGTGTGTGTGTGTGTGTGTGTGTGTATTTTGATTTCCCATTCTCTTCCCACAGGCTTTGGGCAATAGTTAGCAATGTTGCACAAGAATTAAAAAAAATGTTACCTGTTGCCTCTTTCGCCTAAATTGGTCCAGGATGATAACTTACCATAGTCAGGTGTCAACAATTCTAGGGCAGCAGGAAAAATTCACTTATACTTTATGGCTGAAAATGGACTACAAACAAACTTCACACTTAAAATTTTCATGATTTTCAAAAATTGTTGGGATCTAGACTTCATTCAATTTTCAGTTACTTTGGTGGTCATGATAATAAAAACCACCTCCACTCTAGTTCTTCTCTTCCTTCTTCTTCTATGGCAATATAGTCACATGACTCAATAACCTAAACATATAAAGAGATAATCACTGGAAACCTCCCTCCCATCCTCCACCTCCATCTATCCAGCCATTTCCTTAATTTCTTGTATATCTTTCTAGATTCTTTATGTATATGTAAACAAATACAAATACAGATTCTTGTTTTTCTTCTTCCTTTACACAGAAGGTGGCAGAATATCTACATTATTCTGCACTTTGTTTTTCTCATTTATTTTTTTTTTAAGATTTATTATGTTTTTTGAGAGAGAGAGTGTAAGTGGGAGTCAGAAAATTGAAAGTGGGCTTTGTGCTGACAGTAGCAAGCTTGATGTGGAGCTTGAACTCACAAGCAGTGAGATCATGACCTGAACCAAATCTGATGCTCCACCAACAGAGCCACCCAGGTGCCCCTGTTTTTCTCATTTAAAAGTATATCTTGCAGGGGCTCCTGAGTGGCTCAGTTGGTTAAGTGTCCAACTCTTGATCTCAGCTCAGGTCTTGATCTCAGGGTGGTGAGTTCAAGCCTGTGTTGGGCTCCACACTGGGTGTGGAACCTACTGAAAAAAAAAAAAAGTATATTTTGGAGATCTTTCCATATTAAAACTGTTAAAATGGGGGTTCCTGGGTGGCTCAGTTGGTTAAGCATCTGACTTTGGCTCAGGTCATGATCTCACGGCTTGTGGGTTCAAACCCTGCATCCGGGTCTGTACTGACAGCTCAGAGCCTGGAGCCTGCTTCCGATTCTGTCTCCCTCTCTCTTTGTGCCTCCCCCGCTTGCATTCTATCTCTCTCTCAAAAAACAAACATTAAAAAAAACCCTATTAAAATGTATAGAGCTTCCTCATTCCTTTCTGCAGCTGCATAATGTTCTATTTTATGGATGTCACATAATTTCTATTTCCAGCCACTTATTGATGGACATTTGAGTTGCTTCTAATCTTTTGCTTCCACAAACAGGCTATAATGAATGGCTTTGTCCAGATGTCATTTTCTTAGACATGAGAGTCAATCCATATTATATATACATGTATTTATTTAAATCAATATTTTAAGATTGCTTTTTGTAGAAATTATGTCCATATACACTCTTACCACTAATGTTTGAAATACCCATTTCCCTAGTCTTGCAAGGAGAGTGTATAATCAAACTTTGGATTCTTGTTTCATATGTTTAAGATTCACTTATTTCTTTTAATTCATATCCTTTGCCTATTTCCTTTTGGACTTCTGGTCTTATTGATATCTAATGGCTCTTTATGTATGAGGGATATTACTCCTTTGTGACCTGATATGAAGATATTTCTCCCAGTTTATTATTGATTTTTTGACCTTAATTATAATGTTTTTAAAACATCAGAGTGGAGTGCCTGAGTGGCTCAGTCGGTTTAAGCGACTTTTTTTTTTTTTTTAGTTTTTATTTATTTTGGGGAGAGAGAGAGAGTTACAGAGTGCGACCAGGGAACAGGCAGAGAGAAAGGGAGACACAGAATCGGAAGCAGGCTCCAGGCTCTGAGCTGTCAGCACAGAGCCCGATGCAGGCTTGAACTCAAGAACCGGGAGATCATAACCTGAGCTGAAGTCGGGTGCATAACCCAAGCATCCGGCTCTTAACCTTGGCTCAGGTTGTGATCTCATGGTTGGTGAGATCAAGCCCTGTGTTGGGCTCTGTGCTGGCAGCGTGGAACCTGCTTGGGATTCTCTCTCTCCTGCCCTGCCTGCACCTCCCCACTCATGTTCCCGCTCTCTCTCTCAAATAAATAAACATTAAAAAAATCAGAGTATATTTTTGGAAGGTTGAACCTTTTTAAAAGTTTATTTATTTTGAGAGAGAGAGAAAGTGAGCACAAGTTGGGGAGGGGCAGAGAAAGAGGGAGAGAGAGAATCCCAAGCAGGCTTCGGCTGCCAGCGCAGAGCCCAATGCAGGGCTTGATCCCCTGAACTGTGAGATCATGACGTGAGTGGAGATCTAGAGTTGGACGCTTAATCAACTGAGCCACGAAGGTGCCCCTGAATGGTTGAACTTCTTAATCTTTTATGGTTTCTGGATTTTGGGTGATAGACTTTCCGATGAAGGTATTTTCCCATTTTTCTTTCTGTACTTTTGGAATTTTTAGAAAAGTTAAGTCTTTTATGCATTTGAAATTAACTCAGGGAGACATGAGGAATGGATTCGACCTCATTTTTGTCTAAGTAGCTACTCATTTGTCCCAATACCACTTATTTAGTGGTGTATATTTTCTCCAATGAGATGTCAGCTTTATTATATTGTATCTGTGTATAATTTTGTGGCTATTTCTGGATATTATATCCTACTCCATTAGCACTCCATCTCTGTTTATGCGAACATTACACTGTCTGCTTACTGAGTTTCATAACATCTTTTAATATGTGGTAGTATGGATCTACCTCTCCCACCATTGCTCTTCTTTTTCACACTTTTTCATTATTCTTGCTCTTTTATTTTTCTGTGTAAACTTTAGAATCAATTTATCTAGTTAAAAAAAAAAACCTCTTGGATTACACTAAAAGTTTTAATTAAGTTATAGAAAACTGACATTTTTATGATGTCAAGTATTCCTGTCCAATAGCATGTTATATTTCTACTTGTTCAAGTTTTCTTTTGGATGGTGTTTTAGTAGTATTTAAAATTTTTTCTTCACATAGGCTTGAATATTTCTTTCTGTATTCATTCAAGGTATTTAATTTTTTGTTGTTGTTATTATAAATAGGGTAGTTTTCTATCACATCATTTATATTGAGAAAACTTGATTTCTGTATATTGATGTTGTTCCTTACTAGTTTACTGCATTTCTTATTGCTTGTAGCAGTTTTTCAGTTGATTTTCATAGATTTTCTAGATATACAATTATATTTCCTACAATATGCCTCTCTTCTAATTTTTATACCTCTAATTTATTTTTTCTAGTTGATTTCACTGAAGATTAAAAAAAATTTTTTTTAATGTTTATTTGAGAGCTAGAGAGACAGTGCAAGTGGGAGAGGTGCAGAGAGCGAGGAAGACAAAGAATCTGAATTAGGCTCCAGGCTCTGAGCTTCAGCACAGAGCCCAATGAGGGCGTCAGATTCACAAACTGTGAGATCATGACCTGAGCTGAAGTCAGACACTTAACCTACTGAGCCACCCAGGTGCCCCATAAGCAGGAATTGTCACTGTATATTTTGGAAGAGGTATTGAGAATGGACTTTTAGGTCTTTGAGGGCAGGATTTGCCTCTGATTCATCTTTGTGTCTTGTATAATGCCTAACACAATGCCTGGCACATGTGGGCTGTACAGAGCAGTGGTGAAGAAGGATCTGATGGCAGACATTTTGGCATTGCGTCCTGATCTGCCACTTTCTAGCAAGTTACTTAACCTCTCTTCACTTCAAATTCTACATCTGTAAAATAAAGATAATGGTGATATCCACTTCACAGAGTTTCTATGAGGATAAAATGAGCTAATGCACATGAAGTACTTAGAATAGCATCTGAAATTTTGTATTCACTCAAATGTTAAGTATTATCATTTTTAAGTAAGTATTTACTGGAAGGATTTGTAACCCTCTGTAAGCAAAAGAGAATGTTGATGTGGTTTTTAGAACCATTGAAAAAAATAAATGGAGTCCTGGCATTTACACCAAGATAACATCAACCTTGTAAATAAAATAATCATTTATCTCTTAGGCTCCTAAGAGGATTCAATTCTACCCAACTATCTTTCTTCCACTTCATTGAGAGGATCACCTGCTACTCAGCCAAAGTTTCCCAGTGGAGGCTTATATGGAACTGAATAGGAATATTTGGGGGCTGTAAATAACAGAAAACCTAATTAAAAAAAAACCCCAGTGAACTACCCCTTCACATCCATTAGGATGGCTATTATTTAAAACAAAACAAAACAAAACAAAACAAAACAGGGGTGCCTGGGTGGCTCAGTCTGTTAAGCAGCTGACTTTGGCTTCTGTCATGACCTCATGGTTTGTGGGTTCGAGCCCCACATCTGGCTCTGTGCTGACAATGCAGAGCCTGGAGTTGCTTCAAGTTCTGTGTCTCCGTCTCTCTGTGCCCCTCCCCTGCTCACACTCTTTCTCTCTCCCTCAAAAATGAATAAACATTAAAAAAAAATTAAAACAAAACAGACTGTAAGTTTTGGCGAGGATATGGAGAAATTGGAATTCTTGTGCGTTGCTGGTGGGAATGAAAAATGGTGTAGCTGATATGGTAAACAGTATTGAAGTTCTTAAAAAAATTAAAAATAGAATTGCTATTATGATCCAACAATTCCACTTCTGGATATATACTCAGAAGAATTGAAAGCAGAGACATAAAAAGATACTTGTACACCCATACTCATAATCATATTATTCACAATAGCCAAAGGGTGGAAGCAACCCACTGATGAGTGAATAAACACAATGTGAAATACACATACAGTGGCATATTATTCAGACTTTAAAAGAGAGGAAAGGGAGACCTGGGTGGCTCAGTCGGTTAAGCATCCTGACTCTTGATTTCAGCTCAGGTCATGTTCTCACAGTTCGTGAGTTTGAGCCCCACATCAGGCTCCATGCTGCTGTGCAGAGCCTGCTTGGGATTCTCTCCCTCTTTCTCTTTGCTCCTCCCCCACTTGCACGCACACGTGCACACACACTTTCTCTCTCAAAAATAAATAAATAAACTTTAAAAAATTGTGCATTTACTTTAAAAAACAAAAAAGGAAATTCTGACACAGGCTACAGTATAGATGAACCTTGAAGACTTTATGCTTGGTGAAACCAGCCAGCCACATGTAATGCATGATTCCATTCATATAAGGAAACTTGGAGTAGTCAAATTCATAGAAACAGAAAGTGGAATTGTGGTTGCCAGGAGCTGGGGTGGGTTGGGGTAGGGGGATGAGCAGTTATTGTATAATGGGAACAGTTTCAGTTTTGCAGATGAGAAAAGATCTGAATGTGGATGGTGGTGATAGTTGCACAATGCTGCTAAATTGTACACTTAAAAATGGTTAAAATGGTAAATTTTATGTTGCATATATTTTACCACAATTTGAAAACAAAGAAACAGGCCCAATTCAAACAATAAGAATGTGCACTGGCACATAGAACTAGAGACCCTGAGATGGGGAGTGCCTCTGGGTTGGCTCTAGTGTTTCCCTTGGTTTACCCTCTTCAGGTTGGTACCAAGATGGCTACTACAGTTTCTCACTCACTGCAACCACATCCCCGGAAGAAAAGAGAACACTTCCATTCCAGCCTTTCAAGCAAAGGGACTGATTAGAGTGCTGTCATATGCTTATTCCTGAACCCATGACTGTTGCAAGGGGGATAGAATGAAAGATACTGTCTCAGCCAAGTCCAGAGCCTGAAGTTGAGGATGGGGCAGCTTCCCTCAGGAACGTGGCCTGCCTTAGGAAGGGATGACTAACTGTTAGGAAAGAGAAAGGAGCAGATGGGGATGAGTAGGCAACTAGAAACATTTGCTACCTCACATCCAGCTCAGACATATTGAAAAAGTTTTTCAGGAGATGTGAAAGCCATCCATGGAGGAGAAATTAACAGGTGAACAAGAACAGATAGGTTTTCCTTTTAGCATTAATTCTTAGGAACTGCTAACCTGCAGACTTCGGAACTTTCATCCATACCTCATTGCTTTTGGGGGGACATCTCAGCAAACACCTTTTTCTCTGAGGTATAGTAATATTCATATTACTGGATAAGATGTATCATTTCATTCGCTAAATATTTAGTTTTTAAAGTTTTATTTTTGTTTATGTTTGAGAGAGGGAGAGAGTGCGTGCACACATGTGAGCAGGGGAGGGGCAGAGAGAGAGAGAGGAGGGACAGAGGATCTGAAGCGGGCTCCATGCTGACAGCAGAGAGCCCAATGCAGGGCTTGAACTCATGAACTGTGAGATCATGACCTGAGCTGAAGTCAGATGCTTAACTGACTGAGCCACTCAGGCACCCCTAAATATTTGAGACCCACTTCCATGTTTTTTAGGCCAAGGGAAGAGTGTGGGCAAAAGAAAAGATGTATGGAAGAAAAATGATAAACTACTGGTATAAGTAGTTTGATGTCTCTGGAGCGCATAGCCTGTGAGAGAATGATAGGAGAGAAGCTGGAAAGTAGAATGGGATCAGATCATAAAAGTCTTGGACTAGGCAGTTCTTGTTTCAGCTTACTTAGGTAAAACACAGTAAAGTGCATTAAGCTTAAGCCAACATCTCAATTTTTACATATGTATATAAATCCATACAACCACCACCCAGATCAAGACCTAAAACATTTCCAGCATTCCAGAAGTTTCCTTCATGCCTTTCCCAGTCAATCCCCATCCTCAGAGGGAACTACTATTCTGGCCTCAGTTGCTGTTAATTAGTTCTGTCTGTTCTTAAACTTCAGAGAAGTGGACTTGTACAATTTTAGCCTTTTGTGTTTGGCTTCTTTTACTCAGTGTGATGGTCATGAGATATCTCTGTGTTGTTGAACGTCTGAGACTATGTTCATTTTATTGCTCCATAGTATTCCATTGAATGAATATCCAGCAATCTGCTAATGCATTTTCTAGTTGACGGCCATTGGGGTTATTTCCAGTTTTGTGCTAGTGTGACTATAGCTATTGTGAACATTCTTGTACATGTCTTTTGGTGAACATGTGTACTCATTTCTCTTGGGTATATACCTAGAAGTGTGTAGGCACGTTTTTGTCTTAGTAGCTACCACCCAACAGTTCTCCAGAGTGGTTGCATCAAGGGAGTTTTGACTTTAGCCTGAGGATGACTGGAAACAGTGGGGTGAAATTTACATTTTACTCTGGCATCCCCTATGGAAGATGGGTGAGATTGTAGACAGACTAGTAAGGAACCACAGACTATGAGTAATAGACCAGGTGAGGGATGATGAGGCCCTGAGTTCTGGAGGCTTGCATGGAGGGAGAGGATGGTTCTGAGAGATGATAAGAAGATAGACTTGACACGGTTGTTTGCATGTAGTAGGGAGGGAATGGAGTCTAGGATGACCGCCAGGTCTCTGACTTGGTGTTGGCAGAATGGCAGCACCCTTCTCTGAGAGAGGGAGCACTTAGGAAGGAGCAGGTTTGAGGCAGAAGATGAGCTCTTTTTTGAACATCTTGAATCTGAGAGACCTATGTGAGATCAAGGTGGAGGTATCTAGTAAGCAATTGGATACATGGAACTGATGTTATGGGCAGAGATCCAAGCTGGAGATTTCTGTGATGGAAACAAGGGAATGGGTGAACTTTCAGAAAGGGGATGTAGAAAGAGGATCCCAGAAAGTTGATTGAGAAGGCATTTCCTGAGAGGTAGGAGAAAAATCAGGAGCTTGGCCTGCTGTGATGAAAATCCAGGGAAAAGGAGTTTCCAAAAAGAGTTTCCAAAAGCTGCTGAGAAATAAAAAAAGATGGGCATTGAAAGGGGTCCGGTGAATACAGAGTTTAACCTAGCCATACATGGTGCAGAGGCACCCAGGGTCTTCTGTCTCCACAGTCTTTCTGTGCTAGAAGCCCACACGGGTGAGATGGGCTGATTGGGGCTATCTTCCCTCTCAGGTCTTGTTCACTGGCCTCTCAGCCTGAGGCAAGGGAGAAGGAGAGGAGGAGGGAGATACAGCCTCAGTCTAGGGACAGTGGCTGTGGCCTCTCAGAGAAGTTTGTGGAGACCTCAGCTGGACAATAGAGGGCAGATGGCAGCTAGTGCAGGGCTCACCAAGTCCCTCCTGACATTGGAACACTGAAAACATTGACATTTGAACACAAATTTCCCCTGGAGCCTTTCCCCTATGGAAATTTCCAGTTGTAAACCATACTGACTTTAATCTGAAGTGTCAGAAAGGTTGCCCAGGAGTCTGGGAGCCAACCAGCTGAAAGCACATTTGTGTGGAAGTCGGGGCAAACAAAATAGGATTCAGAACATTTTTTGAGATTTGCGCCAGTGGTGAACTTTTCCAGGAAACATGACAAAACTGACCCTCTTAAGCAAAACACTGGGTCTTATCATAATTAATTTGTATTCTTCCTGAAACATAAACTTGGGGAAATGGTGAAGGGAAAGAACAGCACATGTCTTATTTCTTTACCAGGCACAAGGGGCTGGAGGAGGCTCCCATAGAGTTTAATGGGCAGCTTTATGTATTTCTATGCTTTGACTGGAGCTAAAGAGGTCTGTGCCACACAATGGGCAGTTTCTAGTTGGATTTTAAAAGAAAATAACTTTGATCATTTCAAAAGCAATGAAGCCTGATGCAGCGAAGAGAAAAGAAAGCGGTAATTTATGGCTACCATTAAGGACACAAAGACAAAGGCGGAGGGAACATTTCACTAAGTGAAGATTTACAAATGTGTAAAAACCATCCTTATGACTAAAAATAGCGGAGTGTCTCTCGGTACCAAACAAAAGGGGATAGGAGGGAGGGGCAAAGACAGAAAGAGGGATGCAACCTGCCTGCCTTCACTGGGGATGAAAAGGTCAAAAGAAAAACAACCACAGAAAAGTTATTTTCTCAGATTCTTCATCAGGCAGCAGCACTAACAATGAAGGCCCAAAGAGGCAGTCTTCACCTAGGCCCATGGGCATGGGAAGGACAGGGGGCGCAGTTGGGGTGTAGTGCTACAGAGTGGAGAGCTCTGGGAAGGGCATGGACCCCAGGAAGACATGTTTTTGTGCATGAGTTAGGTGGGTATTTTTTGTGATGTTTATTTTTTTTCTGATTACCAAAGGTGTGTTTGTGTGTGTGAATAGATAGATCTATATATACACTATTCATATATATTCATTATTGAATTTTCTCCTGTAAATATATACACACATACACATAGGTATGTATGTATGTATGTATGTATGTATGTATGTACGTATGTATATTTACAGGAGAAAATTGGATAAAGAGGAGCTCTGATTAAAACCACTCAGTATTTTCTTGCATCTCGAAATTGTAGCTGCATTTGTTCCTGGAGTGATGCTGAGTGTAGTGGGCTCTGTCATCCATGGCAAGGGGGGTATGGGAAGTCCCTGTATACATGGGTTCCCTTATCAGGACTGTCTTGCTTGGAGGGCCAGCTCACATTTGCCACCTGCATCTGCAGCTGGCCCAATCTGACATTAAGAGTTCAGGTGGTCATAGATACCATCTGTGCCTCAGGCAAAATTGGTGGTTTCTTGTCCTTGGTGCTCACCTTTGACCTCTAGCCCCCTTTCCCTTCACGTTTTGGCTGCCCTGTACATACACGTTGAACTAGTGTTCAGTGAGATGAGCATCTTCTGCTGTGATTCCTGGCCCATTAGTGCACCAGAGAGGCACAGTCTAAGCAAGTGCCTCAGTGGGACAGGTGGGACACTGCCTGGGGCTGGGGATCACAGGAGGCTTGGGCTGGACAGAATGGAGAAGGGTGCAGAGTGTGTGTGAAGGTGAGCGGGGAAGCTGGGGTTGTCTCCCCTGAATCTCCTGAGGGTCCAACCACATTACTCACCCCAAGTGGAGAGGTGGGAAAGCCCTACAGGTGGCCTTGGAGTTCAGGGAGTATAGGATTCTGAGCTACACAGGTCACTTTCTGGGAGCCTCCCGTCTGAATATTTCAGGCCAGAGTGCTATTTGTCCTCACAAAGAGGGACTGGGTCAAGTTGTAGGGCACTGCAAACAGGCAGAGCACGAGGCTCTGAGGGCTGGAACGGAGCAGCGGGGGTGCAGGAGCAGCGGGTTTGGCAACGGGGCCTGCACTGGGGACGCTGACAGCCGCCCTCCGGCCACCACGGCCGCGCCCCCTCCACCCCGAGCCCGGAGGGGGAAGGGAGGGGGACTGGAGGGGAGGCACTGCCCCCCGCGCCGCCCGCCCCGGCCCGGGGAGGACCGTGTGAAAATGAGGCCGGGGCTCGGGGGCCGGGCGGGGCCGGGCCGGGGGTGTCAGAGCGCGGCGGGCAGGGCGCCCGCACACACCTCCCGGAGCCGCCGCCACGCTCGCCGCCTCTGCCCGCAGCCGCCGCGCCATCCATGGGGGTCTTGGGCCGCGGCTGCCCCGGGACGGCCGGGGCGCTGCTGCCGCTGCTGCTGCCGCTGCTGCTGACCGCGGCCGTCCCGCCCGGCCGGAGCCGCGCCCCAGGGCCGCCTGAGGGTGAGTGTCCGCACCTCCGGAGCCTCGGGCACGCACCTGGCAGGGGCATGCGGAGCCGGCGGCGGGAAGGGGTCCCGGGTCCCCTGGTGGGGTCGCGCCGCGCTGGCCCGCCCCGGGCTCGGCTGCGGAAGCTCCGCGTGGCCCCCGCTCCCCTGGGGCCTCACCCGCGGGCCAGGCCACGGAACCACCACCGCTTGGGCTAGAGGCCCAGGGCCTGAGTGCTGCGGCCCGGCCTCGGACACGGGGCTAATGACAGTTCCCAGCCCGGTCCCGCCGCCCGGGGTCCCTGGAGAGCGCCTGGTAGTCAGTCTCTCACCCGCTGAGAAAGACGGAGGGCACCAGAGTCACCGGGGTCCGGCTCCTCATTGTGTAGATGGGGAAACGGAGGGCCCCGGGCGGGGTACGTCCGTGAGGTCTCGGCAGCTTTGCTCCTGCTTTTCTTCTGGGGCCGGGAAGTTCGGCCGGCTTCAGGGTTGGCTCCGGAGAGTTTTCTGCCGGTTGAGGATCCATCCGGGAATACCCCGTAAGCCGCAACAAACCTGGGTTTTTTGTTTTGTTTCGTTTTGTTTTGTTTTCTGCTGCCAGAGAAAAGTACTCTGGACGTTCTGCATTAACAGGACTCGTAATATTTTCAAAACTTTTGTTTTTAATTAACATCCTGGAGTGGTATCAACCCAGGAAATACTTCCACCAAGGCCGGTTTCCAGGTTGAGAGGGTGAGCAGCTGGTTGATGGGGTGTGGGAACCATTCCCACTTTGCACCTCCATCTGAGGGCTGGGGATGGTGTGGTCAGAGCCCAGGGCAAGCTACTCCCCCATCCCCCAAACCCTGAGAAAGCTGACACTGCCTGGTTTTCACAGTGTTTTGTTTTGTTTTGTTGCCAACCTGGTCTTTCCTTCAACAGGCATTTGTTATTGCCTACTCATGTGCCAGGCACTGTGCTTGGCATCAGGGACACCCACTCAGTCTGTAATCAAGACACCATTTAGAGGGGAGGACAGGCAGGAAAACAGAGAGTGACAATTCTGTGTGATATGTGTTATGAAAGGAGATAAATATGGGAGCAGGTCGTGGAGGACACCCACCTACACTGGGGGATCATGGTAGGCTTCTTGGAGAAGGTGAGTGAAAGAGTGTGTGTGTGGGGGGTGGTGTAGTCTAGTCAAAGGGAACAGGCTGTGCCTGGGAAAGGAGCCTGGAAGTGGTATGGTTCATCCCAGGGTTCCCAAAGAGTTTAGCTGATGAGGAGTGAAGGGGGGTTTCTGGTGGGAGGTGAAGCTACCAGAGGACCAAGGCCAGATCACAGAGGGCTTGGGACACCATACCAAGTGCTTGCTATGCTCTTTTGCAGATGTGGACGAGTGTGCCCAAGGGCTGGATGACTGCCACACCAATGCCCTCTGTCAGAATACACTCACCTCCTACAAGTGCTCCTGCAAGCCTGGCTACCGAGGGGATGGCAGGCAGTGTGAGGGTAAGTGACTGGGGTACCTGTGGTGAGTGGGCCAGCAGGTGAAGCTCCCTACCTCCTCAGCACTTGTAATGACCACTCATGTTGGTAAAAGTGCTGCTCCTCTGTCCCCCCAGGTCATACCACCCACCCCCAAAATCCATTTCAGACCCTTAAAGCACTAGGAACATCAGGTCTTTCCTAGAGCTGATCATACAGTTTTATGTGGTTCCGAAATGTCCTTTTGTCTGGCTTGTGAAAAAGAAAAGAGGTGCTTTAGTATTTTTGGTGCCTATCAGTTTGGGAGCAGAAAGCCCCAATCAGGAGAGCCGTGCCTGCCAGGGAAGGGCTGATCCTGCGCCTCCCTGGGGCAGTTTACACCCTCGCCCAGGAGTCTGAGTGCAGGAGTCTTTCCCTCCACTGCTGGCTCTGGAGGCTCCATCTTGTTCTTGGCTTCAGGCTGGCGTTGTGACCTCCCAAACTTTAGAGGTACACCAAGCACCAGCCTTATTTGAAGCTGCATGTTCACCCTGGAAAGATGTAGGCAGAGGGATACCTTGAGCCCTTGGAGTTCCAGATCTTTGAGCCTAAAGTCTGATCTCTGTCATCCTGTGTTCTGGGCCAGTGTCATGAATTCTGGAATTCAGAACTAGCCAGAGACTGGGTACTGAAAGGAGGAGGCTATTCCTGGGGATGGAAATCATGGCATGTTGGAACTGGCAGGGCTCTTCAGGGGAGCTCTGACATTCCTATCGCTCAGATGTGAGACCCTGAGGCCCCTGGGGAATTGAGAGGGGGGCTTGTGGCCATAATAACACAGTTAAAAGAAAAGTGAAAGAAAGTCAGATGTTTACCCTATCTCTGTCCCTGGACCCATATCTCCTGTATTCACTCAGCTTCCTGATGTCCTTCTTTGGTGATAAATCCTGATATTTATACTTTGTGCATGAGGAGCAAAACTTGCCTCTCCTATCAGAGGAGACGTGCTCCTGGTCAGGTTCGTAGCAAATGGGGTTGGTAGTCTATCCTTAAAGCCCTTGTGTTTCTTCAAGTTTGTGTTTTCCCAGAGATAGGCAGCCATCTCTCACCGAAAGACTACCTCTCCCTGAGACATCTCTCTGCAGGTTCCTCCATACCACACTCTCACTGTATTAAATATTCTATTTACAGTACTGGAATTCACACATGTTGGTACCCTGCTTGGGGGAAAAAATGTTCACTCTTTCACTGGTTTTCCAGTCACTGTATACTCTCTGGGGGTGGAGATGGGCAGAAACTGTGCTATGGTTTCTTTGAGTTAGAATACATATTTAGTAAGTGATGTTGAATGACAAGTGGCAGGAATTTCCTTATTCTTAGCTGTTGGGCTTGACGTATGACACATGGAATTGAATTGCTGACAGTTTATAGCTGAAAAGCCTACTATTTAGCTTAAAATAACTAAAATGATTGACTGGAATTGTTGCTTTTATATATTTAAATTGGCTCTAAAATGATAATATATATTATTGGTATAAAAGTCAAACAATACAGAAAATGTATGAAATAGTATCTTTTACTTATTTATTTTTAAGTTTATTTATTTATTTTGAAAGAGAGAGTGAGAGAGCATGCCATGAGTCGGGGAGGGAAAGAGAGAGAGGGAGAAAGAATCCCAAGCAAGCTCCCTGCTGTCAGCACTGCACCCTACCAGGGACTGTTTGAAGGGCTTGATCTCAGGACTCTCTCAGGGCTCAGTCTCACAAACCATGAGATCGCGACCTGAGCAGAAATCAAGAGTCTGATGCTTAACCAACTGAGCAACCCAGGAGCCCCTAGAGGGATTTGATCTTTTAAATGCCTGTAATACTTTTGAATACATATGAAGTTATGTTTTTTCATTATAAGAATTGATATGGTAGGAATTGACACAATAAGTGAATGTCCTGTGTTTCCTCACAATAAAATTAAGGTTATGCATTTGTAGTAATACACAAAGTAAAAGTAAAAAGTAAAAGAAGCTTTTGTCAAGTCTACTATGGAAGTGCTATTATATACTTTTTACTGTATTACATGGGGAGGAGACACATAATGTTAATATGTCCCCCTACTGGTGATATTAACCTTGATCACCTGGTTAAGATGGTGCATCCTGAGGGGAAAAAAAGTTACAAACAGAGATGGAGGCAAACCATAAGAGACTCTTAAATACAGAGAACAAACTGAGGGTTGATGGGTGGGGAGGGCAGGGAAAATGGGTGATAGGCATTGAGGAGAGCACTTGTTGGGATGAGCACTGGGTGCCGTATGTAAGTGATGAATCTGCTCCTGAAGCCTGAAGCTCCCATCTGCATGGGAATCTGCTCCTGAAGCCAAGAGCACACTGTATACACTGTGTATTAGCTAACTTGGCAATAAATTATTAAAAAAAAAAAAAAGATGGTGCATCCTGGGTTTCTCTGTTGCAAAATTACTATTTTTTCTTTTTGCAATAACACACATCTTAAGGTAGATACATTCATCCTGTGCTAATATTCTGTTACTTCTCAAGTCTTTTTTTTTTAAATCTTTTTAAAAAAATGTTTATTTTTGAGAGACAGAGAGACAGAGAGCAAGCAGGGGAGGGGCAGAGTGAGAGGGAGACACAGAATCTGAAGTAGGCTCCAAGCTCTGAGCTGTCAGAGCAGAACCTGATGCAGGGCCCCAACCTACAAACCATGAGATCATGATCTGAGCTGAGCTTAGCCAACTGAGCCACCCAGGAGCCCCTCTTCTCAAGTCTTTGCCCACTGATTTTGGCATCCAACTGTGGATCTTGTCTGCAACAATTATTACTATGATGTAATAATTGGTAATTTTGTATTTCCCTCATTCCATATACATCTATTAACTGAGATTCTTCTGTAAGGAAGACTTGTTGCTTCTCCCCCATTTATTTATGCATTGATTTATGTATTTATGCCAGTATGGACTGGTAGATATTTAATTATATGTATAGTTATTTATTTTGGGCTCAAATTGTTTCAGCTTTAGCCATTGAGAGCTCCTTCACATTGTTTCCTGTGTCCTTTTGACCTGCCCCCATCCTTTTTGGGGACAGTTCTTTGTTTTCTGGTACCATAAGATACCACAGACTCATCTTGTATTTTCCCATCCCAGCCCTGGAACCAACCACTTCTTTAAGGAGCCCTGGTTTCTTTTATTGGAAAATGGTATATAGCAACCAAGATCTGAATGCTTGGTGTTCTTACTGTTACTGGGATGTCACTGCTCCTAGGCTATCTCACTGGACAGAACTAGGAAACATATGTATGTATTCTAACCCACATATACACATTTATCTATATTTATTGCTTATATTTATCCATTTGTATATATATTAAAAACAATGACTTACACTGATGATGCTTTGGATTCCAAAACAATGCCACAAGATTCATTGAATCTCCCTCTTTGGTTATTCATAACTTCTTTTTCCAACAGTGAGAAAGGTGGCTCTCATTATCTGCAAGATAGTTACTTGTTTGTTGAATCCAAGTATACACATAAATAATTTACAACACTATTAATCTATAGCCTTGCAAGTAAAACAGATTTACGAGAGTACAGTATCTGTTTGTAGCTATCTTTATTTTTAGCCTTACAACATTCAGTTAATATATTGGTTTTCAAAGTCACTTGGTTAGTACTTTTTTTTTCTACATTTCTTTCAGTGTGGTTGTTATTCATTTGTAATACAGTTGAGTTCATTTGTTTCTGTTTGTATCCTATTTTTTATGTGTTCTTCCCCCACCTCTGTATACTAGTTTATATATGTATGTACATAAGAAGATATGTATTTACTTATGTATATATGTATGTATTCATCCATGTATCACTATGGTGCTGAGAGTCAAAACTATATAAAAAAGCATACTCAGGGGCGCCTGGGTGGCTCAGTCGGTTAAGCGTCTGACTCTTGGTCTTGGTTCAGGTCATGATCTCACAGTTTGTGTCATTAAGCCCCACATTGGGCTCTGTGCTGACAGTGTGTAGTCTGCTTGAGATTCTCTCTCTCTCTCTCTCTCTCTCTCTCTCTCTCTCTCTCTCTCTCTCTCTCTCTCTCTTTCTCTCTATTTAAAGTTTAAATAAACTTTAAACATAAAATAGAATAAAATAAAATAAAATTAAATTAAAAGGCACACTCAGAGAAGTATTACTCCTTCTCCCTATTCTTGTTCCTCTGTTCCTCATTCCTCCTCTCTCTCTCTTTTTTAATGTTTATTTATTTATTTATTTTGAAAGACAGAGAAAGAGACCATGCATGTGAGCAGGAGAAGGGCAGAGAGAGAGCAGGGGAGGGACTGTCGGGGCAGAGCCAGACGTGGGGCTCAATCTCACAAATTGTGAGATTGTGACCTGAACCAAAATCAAGAGTCTAATGCTTAAACCGACTGAGCCACCCAGGTGCCCCTCATTCCTTCTTTTCATCCTTTTCCCACATACCATGGATTGATTACCAATCTTTTTTAGTTTCTGATTTATTCTCCTGCCTCCTACATTTCTTTTGCAGCAAATGTGTAATTTTCCTTTTAACTACTTTAGTGAATTCTAATTTGTATACCATAAAAGACACCAATTCTAAATAAGTATAAAAATCAATGATTTTGAGTAAATTAGCTGAGTTGTGCAGCCATCACATAATCCACTTTTCAAACATTTCCCTTGTCTCAGTAAGATCCCTTATGCCCAGGTACAGTTAATCCTTATTCCCAGCCCCAGCTCCAGGCAGCCTCTAGTCTACTTTCTGTCTCTATAGATTGGCCTTTCTGGATATTTCATATAAATAGAATCATACAACATGTGGTCTTTTGGTTTTGGTTTCTTAAAAAAAAATTTTTTTTAAATGTTATTTTTTAATTTATTTTTGAGAGAGAGAGACAGAGCGTGAGTAGGGGAGGGGCAGAGAGAGACAGAAACACGGAATCTGAAGCAGGCTCCAGGCTCCAAGCTGTCAGCACAGAGCCCAACGTGGGGCTCGAACTTGTGAACCACAAGATCACGACCTGAGCCGAAGTTGGCTGCTTAACCGACTGAGCTACCTAGACGCCCCTCACCCAGCATGTTTTTGAGGTTCATCCATGTTGTAGCCTGTACTGGCATTTTATTTTATTTTTTAATTGTTAACTAGCATTCTGTTGTATGGACATACTATATTTTGTTTATCCATTCACTGGTTGATGGACATTTGGCTTGTTTCTACTTTTGGGCTATGTTGCTATGAACATTTACCTGCAAAGTCTTTGTTATGGACATAATTTTTCATTTCTCTTGAATATATACCTAGGAGTGAACTTTCTAGATCACACATGGTAAATTTATGTTTAACCTTTTAAGAAACGGCTATACTGTGTCCAAAGTGGTGCCATCTTACATTGACATCAGCAGTATATAACGGTTCCCATTTCTCCACATCCTATTGTCTGTCTTTTTAAAAAATAACTATTTATTTATTTTTGAAAGAGAGAGAGAGAGAGAGAGCCCAAGTGGAGGCAGGCCAGAGAAGGATCTGAAGTGGGCTTGGCACTGACAGCACAGGGCCCGATCCATGCAGGGCTCAAACTCATGAACTGTGAGATCCTGACCTGAGCCGAAGTCAGTCACTTGTTTAACTGACTGAGCCACCCAGCCTCCCCTATTGTCTGTCTTTTTTTTATCATAACTGTTCCTGTGAGTGTGAAATGGTATCTCACTGCAGTTTTAATTTGAATTCCCCTAATAATTAATGATGTCGGCCGTCTTTTCATATGCTTTTTTACCCATTTGTATATCATCTTTGGGTGACATGTCTATTCAAATCTTTGCCCATTCGAAAATTGGATTGTTTGTCTTCTTTGTTGTAAGAGTCCTTTGTAAGTCCTTTATAACGTATGTGATTTGCAAATATTTTCCACCAAACTGTGGCTTGTCTTTATTTTCATAAGTATGAAAGTTGTAAATTTTGATAAAGTCCAACTTATTAATTTTAAAATTTATGAATTGTGTGTTTGGTGTTGTATCTAAGAAATCTTTACCTAATCCAAGGTCTCAAGATTTTCTCATAAAAGTTTTATGTTTTCTCTTTAAAGTTTTATAGTTTAAGCTCTTATATTTGGGTCTCTGATCCATTTTGAGTTGATTTTTGTGGAGATATGAGGTAAGGGTCCAAATTCATCTTTTGCTGATGGATATTGTCTAAGCACCATTTGTTGAAAAGACTATCATTTCTCCCAACAAATTGGACAAGACGATCATTTGTCCCAACAAATTAGACAAGAGTGCTAAAGCACTCTTATCTAAAATCAAGTGACCATAAATATAATGGTTTATTTCTGGACTCTATTCTGTTCCATTGATCTGTTTTTCTTTATGCCTGTATCACACTGTCTTGATAACTATAGATTTTTGGTAAGTGAAAGTCCTCCAAATCTGTTCTCCTTCTTCAAAATTGTTTTGGTTCTTCTGAGTCTTTTGCATTTCTATATAAATTGGATAAGCTTGTCAAGTTCTGTCAAAAAACATGCTGGAATTTCATGTGTATGTTTTTTCATATTCCCTTATTTTTTTTCCCTGATAATAAACTACGGGTACTCTCCCACATTTTGATTTTTTAACTTAGTAGTATATCCTAGAAATCACCCTAAATCAGTTCATAGAAATCTTTCTCATTCTTTATTTTTTTAATTAATTAATTTTTAACAGCTGCACAGTATTGGATCGAATAAATGTACCGTAGTTCTTCAAATACTCTCTCCTATGTATGGGCATTTTGGTTGTTTCTAGTATTTTGTGATTACAAACAGTACTGCAGTGAATTACCTTGTGCATATTTATTTTCCTGTTGTTGGAGATGTATCTTGAGGATAGAGTCCTAGAAGTGGGATGGCTGGTTGGAAGGTAAATACATTATATCTCCATACTAAAGAGATGCCACCTGTCTGGCTTACTTCTGTTTTATTCCTCAGACATTGATGAATGTGAAAATGAATTCAACGGAGGCTGTGTCCATGACTGTTTGAATATTCCAGGCAATTATCGCTGTACTTGTTTTGATGGCTTCATGTTGGCTCATGATGGTCATAATTGTCTTGGTAAGGAAAACAGTTGGAAATCGCAATTCTACTCTACCTACCCTCCGGCACCCCACCCTTTTCTTTCCTTTGATGAAAACATACTCATTAAAACAAAAAGGGGATCAGAGACTTGTGTTTTCTGCCCCCCTCAAAATCATAGTCCCTGAGAGAAAACCAGGTAAAGTGCTTTGGTTTATATGTAATCATTCATAATGTAAATTCTCCATTAGTCTAAGGATATGGACAACATCATTGTTACTACGTATTGACCTTCTAGCATTGACTTGTCACCTGTAAGATCTTTGATTTAATGCTGTAAGTATCTCTATTCTAGAATTAGGTAAAACTACTTATTCTGAAAATTCTAAATATGTGATTGGATTTCAGCCAGGTAACCCCACCTCCTTTTTTCTTGAAAGGCAAAGGAGTTCAAACAGAAACCTTCCATTAACATCATCCTATTATCCCACAAAACAGAAACATCTGTCGGAGTTTTAGTTCCTGAGTTACGGACTGCAAAGAGCATTGTTTACATTCGTTGCTTATGCCAGGAATAAACAGAATTCAGAAATAGCAAGCAACTGGATGGGACTGGGTGTGGAATAGTCTTAGAGGATGTAGCACACTTGGCAGAAAGGTATTCATGGTCTGTTTGCATTTTAAGGCTGGTGTTATCAGATGTGCAGGAGGACATCATGGGACACAGATGGCATCAGGGTCCTTTGATGCTGATGACCTTTTATGCAGTTAACCTGCTGATATCTGCTTGGCCGACCAAGGAGTAACTTGAACCAGGTCCTGACACAGAGTGGACAGCTACTGAGATGCTCCCTTATAGTACAGGGGGAATGGCCACTTGATTAAATGCTTTGAGATCAGCATAGATAAGTACAGACAGAACTTGTTTTTTGAGTGGTAGAGAAGGAAAGTCTTTCCAAAGTCTTTTGATTCTGGGAATCAATCCTTGTATGATGTTTATCCCGCTTCACTGTCACCTGGAACCCCATCCTGAAATAGATTTTGTCCCTTCCTATTTGTGCTCTGTGTGAGAGGTCAGTCTTTGGGTCAGACCACTTGGCCTTCAAAGCCTGTAGCTGTCAGGAAGATTTGATTGAGGGCTGGGGGCTCACTAACCCCTTTGCAGACTGTCTAGGGCAGCCAGGCCTCAAAAAGACACTAGAGAGACCATCATGACAACAATAATCAATTGAGATTAATTAAAAACTGAACAAAATATGAAGTCACTTTCAGTGTGTAATATTTTGGGAAGCATGCAGTATGTTTGGAGGGTTTGGCTTTGTTTTTTTACCATTATCTGGGGTAAATCTCACATGTCCTTTTGGTTTGCCAAAAGTGGCATTTTGGGAATTTATATCTAATGGCAGATCTAGTCATTACAGTTTTGCCTAAACCCCAAGTTGTGCTTGGGGGAATGTGTAAGATTCTTAAGAGCAACAGGCCAAACTATGCAGAGTTTAAGCACCTGGGCCAGCGTTGGGTCAGGTGGTTTTGAGGAAAGGCCAGTTCAGAAATCCTCAGCCCAGGAGTCTTTTCCTTGCCTTGTCTGCTAACACAGATATTTCAGCAGCCTCTCTCCATTCCCCCTCTTTGGGGTCTCTTTGTGGACTTGGTAGCAAGGATTTTCCTGACAGAAAGATCCTGAGTATCCACTGAGTGTATCCAAAGGGGCAAACGATTCTTTAAAGGAAGCCATGAGAAATAAAGTGATATAGTTAGAAGAGCAGGACCAGCAGATACAGAGATTTCTCTGCCATTTAGACTTGAAAGGGTTGAAGCATTTTGTGACAAGGAAGCTCAGAGCCAGAACTTTTCAGGAGCAGCACTTTCCTGTGTTCTCTGGGATGACCCCTTGCCTCTCCTCAGCCCCTTACCACATACTAGCTACAATATACCAGAATATACACAGTACAAATACTACTTACATCTGGCACCAAACCCAGACTTCTCCAAGATCCTGAATGCCATTGAGTTTGAAAAATGAAATGTAGCTTTTCCACATAGCTCACCTGCCTGAATTCGGTTTCCATTTTTTGAGTGTCTGGGAGTGCATTGTAGCTATTCAGTGTGGGGGCCATGGTTCTCAACTCTGGCTGCACGTGAGAATCACTGGAGAAGTTTAAAACAACACCACTGCCTAAGTCTCATCCAAGACTAGTTATGTCAGTGTCTCAGGAGGTGGGGTCCAAGCATCTGGATGCTAACATGCAGCCAGGGTGGAGAACCACTGTTTTGCAGTCTAGAGAAACTCGCCAGGCTAGTGATACCTCTTTGTGCATGTGAACACACACACTTTTGTATTAATTCAGTCAGAGTGTGTCACTCAATGGCACATTTCTAATTGCTTTGGAGAAAGGAATAGTGGGTTAAATGGACGGTCGGTGGGTGATGGCTCAGAGGGGAGCACACCTTTACTCAAAACCAATCCAGGATTTGGTGTTCAGGGAAACAGATCTCTCCAGCCCACCATGAGTCCTCACCATGGAACACCTTGGCCAGGTGTGTTCCAGAGTAGCTCATCCTTTGGAATGTGCTCCCTTCACCCTTTGGCATAGAGAAGGGCAAGTTTGTTAGGCTTAAGGGGATGGCTCGGGTCCCATCAGTTTAGAAAGGCATCTGCCTGGTAGTGTGGGAGGATGCATGACTGTAAGATCAGAAGCTTGAAACCAGATAACAGATATTTAAATGTGAATTTTCTTGTTATGGATGTGCCCAGAAGCTAATGATAGGCACATGGGAAATCAGGCTAGAGAAATAAATTGCTTTTATATCAGCCTTCTCCTTGAGTCTTTGTCATGTCTGAGATTTTTCTGGAAGTTTCCTCTTATTTGGCTCTAGTGATGCTGTGCTCTCCTGCTTTTTTGTTCATGCATTGAACAATTAATGTGCACCTGAAGTTCCAGGGCTATGCTAAATAAAACAAAGGTCTCTGTCCTCACGGAGTTCACAGTCTAGTGGAGATGGATAGGTAAAATATTTTGAGGGGTCAAAGGTACAAATCAAAAAAAAGAAGATTTTGAGAATACACTATGGTAAGTGTATTGGTAGAGCCATGCACAGAGTAATTTATGACACAGTGGAAGGAAAGTCCCCTAACTCCATCCTGGGGGGCACAGAAAGACAGATAGAGGAAGATTCACCCCCTTTCTGTCTTTCTGATGGCTTCTCTTCTGGGGCTTCTGCTGTCTCACCTACCTCCTGCTGCTGGTATTCTCCCGAATTCTACCTCTGGCTATGTGCTCTCTGCAACCCTTCTGTCCCTTCCCACACTCCTGCCTGGGGCTTTCTTATCTACATCCACCACTTTATAAGGCCACCACAAGTAAATGACTTTCAGAGGTGTCTTTACAACACCAGACTCAGGTTTCCCTCTGCTACTGGACCAGGGCCTGAATGTCAGCATCTCACATATAGCACCTCCCTACCGTGGTGGGGGTCAACCACATCCCCATCCCAATTTCCCTACCCAGCTCTGGTCTTCACCATGTTTCTTGGCCACCCTACCCGATGCCCATGTGGCTTTCCACCCTGCAGGCACCTTGCCCACAGTGCTTCTGTTTTTTCCTTCCTAGGCATCCCCTCAGCCAGGCCCCAGGCCCTGTCCCCGACTAGCACCAGCTGAGGCTATTTCAGGTTTACATGTGAAGCCAGGCTTTTGATTCTTCTCCTTCCTTGTGTCCTACCCTTGGCTATCACCTTATTCTTCCTAACTCCAGGGTCTGGCCATGCCACCCTTGCTACAGTGGTTCCAACTGCCTCTTAGATTAAGAGACAGGTATTCAAGGTCCTCCACAGAGTGACCCAATCTATTCCCAGCTTTATCTCCTATAACTTCCCTGCATGTACCCATGCTCCAGCCAAACAAATGACTCACCCTTATCTGAACATGCTCCATGCTCCCCAGCATTTGTGCTATGCTCATACTCTTTCTTTTGTCCAGAGTCCCTTCTCCTGATTTAGAACTGAAGACATCCTGTAGGGCCCATCTTCCATCAGCTTTTCCATAAAACCCAACCTGATACCCCACAACCAGGTGGCCTCTTTTTCCCTTGTACCACCTTTTACTGTATCTCACAATTACTTGTACGTTTGTCTCTTTCCCTTTGCTGAAGGCCATGCTCCTAGAGCAAAAGAATTTGATCCTACTTATCTGTGTTTTACTGTCCCCTCTAGCACCATACTTTGGAAAGAGAAGGTGTTCAATAAATATTTACTGAATATATTATCTTGTATTCATGTGGAGGGCCTGCTTAAGTGAGCCCCAGAACTTTGTGGTCTTGGGTCCCTGCTAACGTCAATTCTGAGAGTTTCTGTGATGCAGGGAAGGAAGAGGGACCTCATCTCTGCTTAGCGGGTGTCCTGAGATGCTGGGAGGGGTGGGCATTTGAAACAGTCACAAAAGCAAAGGCTAATCCTCCTCTCCCTCCAGATGTGGACGAGTGCCTGGAGAACAATGGCGGCTGCCAGCACACCTGTGTCAACGTCATGGGGAGCTACGAGTGCCGCTGCAAGGAGGGATTTTTCCTGAGTGACAATCAGCATACATGCATTCACCGCTCCGAAGGTGCCTCTGCTCTGCTGTGGGCCTGGGGGGGAAGGGTGCAGGGGGCAAGGAAACCCCTCACCCCGAGTGAGTTTAGAGGGGAAGTACAGAGTATAGACATTCTGGAGGCTTGTGGATGAATCTAGACCCTGCTACTGGGTGAACCCTGGGCAAGCTGTTTTAGCTTCCACTTCCTCACCTGGCAAAATAAGTGGGTTGGGCTGGGTCAGCTCTGAGAGCTCTTTAAACTCTCACATTCCTGATTCTAATCTTTAAATAGAGAACATTTCAAACATGACTAGGTGTCTCAGGAAGAATGTAATGGACAATCTGCCAAGTTTTTCAAAACGGTGCTGCAAACCACAGCCCCAAGTGCGAGCCTGCTCTGAGCTCTGGGTGGGCAGGGAGGGGCTGGAGCCTTTTTATAAGGACTTGCAGACCCAGAACTGGCCTTCCCTGTGTTTCCCATTTTTGAACCCTGAGCCTCTGGCGTTCTAGGACCCCCTCCCTACAAGTGGGCTTTCTATGCTGTGGTTTTCCTGTGTGGCTGCTTATGATTCCTTCATAAATTTGTAGACAACTCTTCTGATGGCCTCCCTTTTGTTCTCTTTGCTTTGGGCCTATACTTTTTTTTAATTCCTCTATTAGTTCAGTGGATTCTTAGGAGGGAGAGGCATTAGGAACACGTGGCCAGTCAGCCACTTTTAACTGAATGACATGTTTTTAATTCTCTGCACTTTCTTAAGCCAAAGAACCACATTTTGGTGGCTGTATTTCTCCTGGGGTTGCCTGAGTCTGTTTTTGAGGGAAATGCTCTAAACATTAGACTATTAACTCCTTTTGGCATGTGGTGCTGCTTGTTCATTCTCATAACTTAAGAATGAGGTGATTTCAAGTTCTTCTACTATTTCATCACACATTTGTAGATTTATTGTTAAATCATGGTTCTTGTGACTTTCCAAGGGTGTCTTTTTGGAGGATGATTTCTGCCTCATTTTCCAAGAATGATGGCTCCTTCCTTGTACCTGACTTAGGAAGCCTGTTTGGGTAGTAAGAAGAATGGTCATGGGCCAGTGGGTTTGAGGGGTCTTATCATCCTGAGCCTGCTAGTTCTCAGGGTTTGGGTGGGATGGACAAATACTGGTTCTAATCCAGCAGATCTCTTATCTCATGCAGGCATGGCACTTGATAGAGGAACAGTTGGGTTTAAAGCTCCTGGTAGGTGCTCTGGACTTTTCTGTGAGCCCCACATCTGGGAATAGGCAGGATTAAGACTCCAGCAGTTAAAAGCGATCTGGATCTCTGGGCACCTCCTCTTTGGTTGCTCAAAGCTGCTTCCTGGGAAGTCACTCGGCTTTCCCTACAGGTGGTGGGGAATGGGGTGGGGACCTGTAGGTCACGCCATTGCTTGAACACAGTATGGATCCTACCCAGTCACAAAGCAGTTCACGGTGATTAAGATTATCTCTTACTCTTGCACTTCCAAAGCAGTAGCTCAGCCCCTTTCTCCCCTCTGGCGAGACCTCCAGACTGATTACAGACACAGGCTCTTCATAACAGAAGTAAATACAAAAGCAGTCCCTTTTTGCAATCTGTGTTTTCTAAATTTTTAACAATTCAGACATTCTTGGATTCCCTGAAGAGTATTTAAAATGAACTTATTTGTCTGGAGCTAAAGCCAAAATCCAAGAATTTGAGTTGTGGTCTAAGTGTGCTCTCTGTGATTTTCCGTGGTGTTTCAACCTGATTGCTTGGTGAATTCAGGGCAGTGTAAGCCAACAGATTATAGCAGTCTGTAACTGAGACCCTGTCCATCCTAGGGTTTTAACTCTTCAAATAGATCAGTCTGTAAACAGTGTTCCTTTAGGATTTCCTTCTTGATGTGCACATGAAACCCTTAGAACCTGTTACTAAAATGGACTTTAAAACCCATTGTTGATACTCCAAAATTGGTTAAAAGAAGGTGACATTACAAGCTAGTATTTTCTAGTGTTGTGGTTACTTTTAATAATTATTTACTAAATGTTCTTCAATTTAGGGGATCATAATAGATGATTCTGAGGGAAAGCTTAAGCTATTGATTTTTTAAAATTATTCTTCTTAGAGACCCCAAAGCTCTGATAAAGAGACTGTGTGTTTTCACCCATGTAATGGGGGTAGGCTGGAGAGAGACATACTGACCCGGCTGGCCTTTGTCCCCATTCATGGGTGCTCAGGCTCTCAAAATGAGCATTCCTCTTTTGTTTTGTCTGGTCTGAGAATATTTTTCGATGCTTGCATCGCTGCCCTTGCAGAGTAGGGGGAAGGTGTCAGGGTAGTGAGGAAGGGGCTGTGCTCTCAACAGGGCCTGTGTCTGTCTTTGGTAGAACATTTCTTGCTCTGTTCACAAGGCATATATTAATTCAGTTTCCAGAAATATTCTTCAGGGAGACTCTGAGCTGGGGACCACCGCAATAGGCTATTTCTAATGTTTTTGTGAGCTATTTCACTCCCGGTAAACTAAACAACCCTAAACATGACTGCCAGCCCAGTTTCTGGGCGGAGCCAGAATCTTGGCTGGGCCTCCCAGTTGGGACCAGACCCATCTGCTTCCCCTAGCAGTGGCATTTTTTTGTGTGTGTCAGGATACTATGAACAGCTTGGGGGGCACCTTTTGAAAAGTCCCCAGCATTTCCAGAGTCATTTTAACCTCTATTACCTCCTGGTAAGTTTAGGTCTGGCTTGATATGATAGGACATGGGGGGCAACTTTTTGTGTATCCCCATGGCATCTGACACAGTCAATCCTTTCTTTCTTTCTTTCTTTCTTTCTTTCTTTCTTTCTTTCTTTCTTTCTTTCTTTCTTTTTACAGTCAATTCTTATGAAATATTTCTTGTGTAAGTGAATTGCTCCTCTGAGGTGGTAAAGGTCACTTTGCAAATGTCTTAGACTTGAAAACAGAGTGAAGAGAAGCAGCAGCTGACCTGTTTGGGGAGCGTACTTTGCAGGTATTCCTGCTTCCTTTTCTTGGGCACTGTTATGTTTAGCCCTGGTACTCCTGGTGCCTGTCATTCCAAATGCTCTGTTGATCCACGAGCAAATGTAATTCTTGCTGGGCCTTCCTAGGAGGACAGGGCGCTGCTTCTGGAGACAGCTCTCACCTCCTGTGCTGTCTCAGTATTGGGAGCAAATAACATTTCCAAAAATCACCAGCCAGAACTAAGAGAGAGCTTTGCTCTGATCTAGTACAAGCCCCATTCTGTGTTAACTGACAGCAGCCTTGGCATGGGTGAATGAATCTCAGCAACTTCCAGCAGACTGAGTGCTGGAGTTCAAACAGCTTGTAACTGTCAGATAAAAAACAAAATGGCTTTAAGAGAATATGGGATGTATTAACAGTTACGCTGTCTTTTGGAATAGGAATGACATCTGTTTGTATTAAATCAGCTATTCCAGTTAAGCATAGATCAACGACTCTATGGCGAGAATTAGCGAGAAGTGACTTTTGACTTAATTAGGACCAACTGATTCTAATTAAGTCAAAAGATTTTAGGGGGACAATACAGAACAGTGTAGGATCCTAGAGAAGTTGAATGAAAACTTTTTGTACTCATGTTTAAAACAGTGCTACTTTGGGGTGCCTGGGTGGCTCAGTCAGTTAAGCATCTGACTTCGGCTCAGGTCATGATCTCGCAGTTTGTGAGTTCAAGTCCCGTGTCAGGCTCTGTGCTGATGGCCTGGAGCCTGCTTCAGATTCTGTGTCTCCCCCTGTCTCTTCCCCTCCCATGCTCATGTTCGGTCTCTCTCTGACTCTCAATAATAAATAAACGTTAAAAACTTTTTTTAAATTTCTACTTCTAGTGTTAGAGAGTGTCTTGTTGGTTGAAAACAAAAAAACCTACTCTCAAAGACACTTATTGTACAGAGGCAAAGAAGCATCACATGGGCATGTATTTAATATAATAATGCAGTACAAACTGAGCAGAGGTTTTGAGAATACTCTTGGGTGTGATGAGAGTTCCTCCAGAGTTCTGGCAGGTAGCAGGGTCTCAAAGAATTGGTTTTGAGAAGAGGCAGGATTCTGGCAAACCACAAAGATATACACTATGTTATGACCCCATCATTTAAATGCATATTAAACTAGCCAGGAAAAGAATCTTCTTCCCAGCTCTGTTACCACAAGATTGGACCTAATGGAAATGATAGTATACCTGGAAAGGATTTTACAGCACATGTGTGAGGTCTCTTTCTGTTCTCTCTGTTGTGTTGTTGCTATGCTCTGAACCTGCTGAGGGAGGGCCCAGGGACTAGGTGAGAGTGGTCACAGAAGAGAGGCCCCTGGGCTGGTGTTCACATGCTGATGCCAGAAGCTAGTAGTCAGAGTCCCCTCCAAAGTGTGGATTTGGTTGGGGTAGAGAGGGGAGTTGACATTTTCAGAAAATCATCTTCAAGAGTATGTGAACAAGTTGGGAATCTTCGTCTCTGCAGATTTCCTTAGAGAGATTGTCCCCTCTTTGTATCCTTGGTCAGCATGGGTAACAACCTAGCAGAGGTGAGAGTCTAGGTAGCAGTTCCCAGGGTCTGCAGGCTGTGGTTCCACACCCCCCAGAGAGCTCTTGTGCTTTCTTTTCAGTGTACTAGGAAGGCTCCTACCTCTAGGAGACTTCAGACTTTGTATCTCTTGGGTGAGATAAAAATTTTTTATGTCTCTGTTAATTGACCTGACTGGATTTGGATGACATGTTTGTTTAAAATGTGGGGCCGATGGAGACCCAGGCAGGCAGGTCCCCCCTCTCCCCAGCCTTTTGCAGTGCCCCTGGGGCTCAGGACTGTGCCTACAGCCTGCTCACTGGCTGCATGCTGCTGTTTTGCAGAGGGTCTGAGCTGCATGAATCAGAATCACGGCTGTGGTCACATCTGCAAGGAGGCCCCGAAGGGCAGCGTCGCCTGTGAGTGCAGGCCAGGTTTTGAGCTGGCCAAGAATCAGAGAGACTGCATCCGTAAGTACAGACTGGCACACGCCTGTGCTGGGAACCATCCTACTCCACAGGTTGTCTTCAGCAGCCCAGGATCAGAAATGCCACCTCATGGTGGAGCAATCACATCAGGAAAGGCAGCCATCTTAAGATACTGACCTTCACTGAGGACTAAGTTTGCTGCACAAGGGTAGTCTCTGATAGGGAAAGGAAATTATACTTTTTAAGGGAACCAATCAGAAGGAAATAAAATTTGGGAGTGAGGACTGTGAATGTTGGGGGCCAGTCTCCCTGTTCCCACAGAATGAAACCAAATGTTGTCATCTGGCAATCACAGCTCTTTGCTACCTGGTCCTGCTTCTTGTACAAGCCACATCCACCTCCTTTTCCCAAACACCGACCTATTTGCCTGCTGGAGAACAGCCCATGTTCTTTCATGCCTCCAAGCCTTCTCCAAGCCCTCCTCCTCACCTGGCTTGGTGAATTCTCACTCAATTTTTAATATTCTGCCTAACGCCTAATAATGATAAGGATAATAGCTACTTTTGGGGAACATTTACTGTGTGCAAAGTCTTGTCCAAAGATGTACCAATTCCATTGAATTCTTAATATCACCACCCTATGAGCTAAGTATTATTATCCTCATTTTTAGTTGAGAAAATTATGGAGAAGGTAAAGCAACAAGGTCACACAGGGAGCACATGGCCAATTAGGATTTGGGTGTCGATCTAGCTCGAAGGCTCTTTAGCACTTTGCTAGACTTCCCCAGAAGCCCTGACAGACTGGGCAGCCATTTTGTATTTTGGCTCCCACAGCACTGTTGATTCCTCAATTATAGCACACGACACCAGGCTTGAATTGTGTATTTATGTGTCTGTCTCCCCAGCTGTGAGCCCCCACAGTCAGGGACCTTGTCTTATTTTTGCCTCTTAGTCTTCCCCTGGTGCCTACCACAGGATGTGCTCACTACATATTTATTTATGAATGGATGGATCAATGGTGTACCCAGTCTGGACACAGCTGCCATACAACGATGAAACACAATAATGAAACTCCACTGGTAATAGGAAACAACCTGCCATTAAAGGTGTTCCTAAACCACTATCTATGCCAGAGGAGACACGGATGGTTTTCCTTTAGCAACTCTTCCCAAAGCCATGGACTTTCTATAATTCCCCTGCAGTTTGCGGGGGATGGTTGTTTACAGTGAGTCGACCTGAGTGGTTAAGAGATGAGGAGGTAGTTTCTCTGGTGAGAGACTTTTCTCCATTGTCTCCATCACAAAGCAGAGTGCAGCTCTGAAACCTGCCAAACCAGGGCTGGTGCCACCACCAGAAATAGATTCTGACAGACTCTTAGGACTCCTAAAAGTGAGGCTGTCCCTGCAAGCTTCTAGTGGGCTGAACCAAGTGGCTCCACTAGGTGCCTTCACAAGGAGGACCCACGTCTCTAGAGGAGACTCACCTGTGGAGTGCGACTCTTTGGCAGTTCAGTTTTTCAGGGGCTAGTAGAATACCTGGAATTTAAATTTTAAAATATTCTTGAGATGTCACTTCCTCAAATATTATTATAATCACATTTGAGGAAAGAACAAAAAGAAAAACAGAAGAATTCCACCACATAACCAGCTGTTTCACCGTTTTTTTGTTTTGTTTTGTTTTTTGCTCTTCCCTCATGTCCCTTCACTTTTTCCATATTCCCATTTAGTTGTTCTCAGACATACGCAATTTTTACACCACTGTGACCACAGAACAGTTTCTTTCTCACGTCACAAATATGTATTTCTTTCTTTCACATTGGAAACATTAGAAATGCTTATGTAAGAATTTCAACAGCCCTAAGTGTGTAAAGAAAATCTATAACCTTCCCTTTCCCATTTCTCTTGCCAGAGGTAACCACAGTTCAGTTTGATGATAGATCATTTTGAGTTGGCTTTTTTTTTGGCTTATCATCAGTGAGTTCATACAGTCTTCGTAATCGTTGGTTAATGTTGCATTAAATATGTGCAGTCATCATTTCCTCTACATTCCCTCCCTTCTAACTAATCTAGATAGAATCTGATGAGAGAGATTCTAACGTATTTGTACAAATAAGTATTATCTGTTTCTTCCAGAGTAAAGTGCTAGAACATTTTCTAAAGCACCAGTATAGCTGTATTAATATGCAAAACTTCTCCTGATAGAACAAAGCAGTAGTCTAGAATCTTTTGGCATAATTCCCCTGGAATAGTGATAATCTCTCTTACCTTCCTGTTGCCATTTTCCTGTATAACTGCTCAAATCTGTCATTCAGCATTTCTTTTTTTTAATGTTTTTTTTTTAAGTTTATTTATTTATTTTGAGAGAGAGAAAGAGAGAGCAGGGGAGGGGCAGAGAGAAAGGGAAAGAGAGAGAATCTCCAGTGGGCTCTGCACTGACAATGGAGACCCCGATGTGGGTCTCGAACTCACGAACTGCGAGATTGTGACCTGAGCTGAAATCAAGAGTCAAGATGCTTAACCTACTGAGCCACCCAGGTGCCCCAGCATTTCTTGAATTCATACTGTGACTATCTGTTTACGTAGACAGCGTCTGGCTCTGAGTCAGGGTTACTTCTTTTATGTGCAGTGCCTAGCACACACTAGGTGTTCAAAGCTTGCTGAATGACAAGCAGAGATCTTCTGAAGCAAACCCATCCCTGGTTGTGGAAAAGTCAGTGCTCAGTGTGTTGCTTGGGTTTCCTCTTAGTGACCTGTAACCATGGGAATGGTGGGTGCCAGCACTCCTGCGAGGACACCACCGAAGGCCCGGAGTGCAGCTGCCACCCAGGGTACAAGATGCACACAGATGGAAGGAGCTGCCTCGGTGAGTGACCCCTACACTTGGTGAGGGTCTGCCCCAGCCTGCCCACCCCTAACCCCAAAACTGAACCTAACTGTTAATGGTGTTTAGCACCAGATTCAGGGTATTTCCAGAGCATTTGCCTCCAGATGGGTTCTGTGATGCTTTACATGTGGTGGTGGGAGTAGTCTAGTCCTGGGAGGGTGTCCCCTCTCTCCCTGTGCCACCATGGAAAGCCCTTTCTCTTCTCCTAGACTAGGGGGGCTCCTGAAGATGGTACTCTGGAGACTGGGACAATACATCCTAAAGGTCCAGGGCGACATGAAATTAAAGCTAGCCATTTGTGATGACACAGTGGCCCTTATGGTCAGCAGAAGCCCCTGTTGCCTATTTCTGTTGGGATGCTATCCTGTACTTCATGGTCCGTCCTTTGCTAGCTCCATTTTAGAGGTTCCCAGGCCCCAGGTTCTTTTTGTCCTGGACTGAGGGTACTGGAGTGAATCTGAAGCTTACATTCCCTAGTGTCTCTTTGGTCACTGCAATATGCTTCAAAAATCTTTTCCATATTTAATGTTTACTAAGGCTCTGCAGCCATTCAACATACTGTGTTTCCCGCAGAGCCTCTTTACAACACGTTTTTATTGAGGGAACAGAGTGGCACATCTTACATTGTTCTCGTGTCTGGGGTTTCGGCAGAAGGGGTTGTGCAGGGGATGAATAATCTGATTCATTCAGTCTGAGAACTGTGCTGTTTTGCGTCTCTTATAGAGCAAGAGGACGCTGCCCTGGAGGTGACAGAGAGCAATGCCACATCAGTGGTGGACAGTGATAAACGGGTGAAACGGCGGCTGCTCATGGGTAGGCACTGCAACCTCTTCCTTGGCCACTGTCCTGTCCCTTTCCCTTCTTAACTTATTACATCAGGCCTGAACCTGGGCCTAACTTATTACATCAGGGCCCCTACACCCCCAGACCAGCTGGACCTGGGTCAGCAGCTCCTGTCAAGCCACATTGTGTCTGTTCTTCACCCACTGCTGTTACTTAGTCACCATCCAAGGACTCTAGAATTGTGGGAAGGGCACCGGCCCAGCAATCAGAACAAGCAAGTTAGCCTCCTAGCGCTGCCCCCAACTGGCTGTGAGACTCGGGCAAATCCCCCTGCGCCTCGGTCTCCTGGTCTTTCTTTGAAATGGATATAATAAAACCTACCTCTTAGGGTTATCAGGAAGCTCAGTTATGATAATAATATGCAAAAGTGGCCATAGTCCAATGCCTGGGACTTAGTGGGTGGTCAGTGAATGTCAGTTCCTGTCCTTCTGAGTAACTGACTGACCAGGGAGGCACTTTGGGCAGGCAGCCCCTAGCTTAGCATGGTGATTTGTCTGGGTTTTTGTCAGCCGAGTCATCTTCTCTCTGACTTCAGCCCATGGTAATGGCAAAAGAGATGAATGGAGAAGAGTGGCACTTGGCTGTGGGATATAAGAAGGTCTGCCAGCAGAGCTGGAGACGGGAACAGAAGTAGAGGCAGTGGCTGTGTGGGTGGCAATCAGATCCTCTGGCACATTATTATTCTGGAGAAAGCTTGGCTTGACCTAAACAAAACCAGTTTTTTGATAGCTTCTATATTTAACAGGTAATATATTGAGCAGACATTGGCCACCAGGCAGGTGACATTTCTGAGCTCTTTTCTACCCTATTAAAATTATATTTAATTGCGTTGAATTAAAATACTGCATACGAGTAGTATAAAAAACCTTAAAAACTTTAATCAGTGCTATTAGGCATGTAATGAAATACATCATTTCCTTGCCTCAAAACTTCCCTTTCCCTCATCCCATTTGACAAAGGCAACAATTTTCATTTCTTCTAGTTGTTTCTTCTTCTAACTTGCCCTCCACCATATTTCTGAAAAGTATATATAGTTATTTCTCTTTTTCCCACGAATATTGTGACATTATACACTTATTTCTTGTTGTGTCAGTTTTAGATATTTACTTTGACTTCCTATTCCAGGACACAACAAGTTTTAGCTCTCTTCTGCCCTCTCCCCTAATGCATACACTCCCTCTCCCATACCCTTAATGTGGTTTTATCACTATTTAAATCAATATTATGTATTTACATCATTGTGATTATGAATATCTAAATATGATTCACCTGAACCATGTAATGTGCTATGATTATTATTTTCTCTGCTTAGTTTTCTAAGTACCTCTTAGCAGTTCTTTTGCAAATTTCAGGCAGAGTTCTAAAACCCTTTCAATGTGTTCAAATACAACAATTGTCTTATCAATTCCATTTTCTTCTTTTTATTTTATTTTATTTTTTTCAGTATATGAAATTTATTGTCAAATTGGTTTCCATACAACACCTCCATTTCCTTCTTAAAAAGTATCTTCCGGGGGCGCCTGAGTGGCTCAAACAGTTAAGCTTCTGACTCTTGATTTCAGCTCAGGTCCTGATCTCGCGGTTTGTGAGATTGAGCCCCACGTTGGGCTCTGTGCTGATGGAGCGGAGCCTGTTTGGGATTCTCTCTCTCCCTCTGTCTCTGCCCCTTCCCCGCTCAAAATAAATAAATAAACATTAAAAAAATGTTTTTAAAGTGTCTTATGAGGCTTCCCTGCCATAGAGGGGCCTGATTCTTCAGGCTGGCTGTACACTTCTCCTCTGGGCCTTCCCATTAGCACCAGCCTGGGAATGCCCTTCACCATGCTCCTGTGTCAGTAGACCTCATGTCTTCTCTTTTGTTAGTTTACATGGGTAGGTATAGGTTTTTAAAAGCCTTCCACGCCTGAGAATGCCTTTCTACTCTCCTTTTATTGAGAATTTAGCTCAGTATAGAATTCCGAGTTGTGAGTAGTGAGTGCTCTATTTTTTTCAGGCATTCAGTGTTGTTTTAAGAAATCTAAAGTCATTTTTATTTTTGATCCTTTGAATGGAATCTATGAAAGCTTCTGTCTGGATGTTTTCAGGGTCTTATCCTTGTCCCTGTTGATGTGAAATTTCACAATAATGACCCTCACTATGGGACTTTTCCCACCTGTTATGCTGAAGGCCACTCAGTTGGCCTTTTCAATATGGATATTTGAGTCCTTTAGTTCTGAGACAGTTCCTTATATTTTTTCTTTGATAATTTTCTTCACTCCATATTCTCTGTTCTTTCTCTCTGGAACTTGTGTTAGTTGGCTGTTTAACTCCTCTAATTTTCTTCTCTTTTCTTAAATTTTTGTTCTATTTCTAGGAGATTTTCCATTTTTTTCTTCTAATCCTCTCCAGGATTTCTTTTTAAATTTCTGTTTTCATACTGTAATTTTTCAAGAATTTTACTTTGGTCTTTTGTTGTAGGTACATATTCATGTTTCGTGAATGCTTTTCTTATCTCTCTGAGGAAATTAATTACAAGATTTTTAAAACTTTTATTTTTTTCCCCCTGTATTAGCTTTGTTTCTTCCAAGTTCCCTCTTCCTTGTTTGTTTGATTTGGTGCATTTGTTTAATTTTAAAGGCCTTCTTGAACTGTCTGGTGATTCTAGGTTGAGTTTTCATATTTAATAGTGAAATACTAAAAAGCCAATTGGATATTCTATCAGTTGGTAGGCTTTATACTTGGATGACTAGGCAGTGACTTAGCCATTTCATCTGGAGATCTTCAAATGCTAATATCTATACGTCTTTTCACTTGGGCAGGCCAGTTCAATCTCCTGCCAAGCATAGTCTTGCCTGTCAGTGTTCCCAGAGCTGGGATGATGGTGGTGGTGGTAAGACTTTGAGATCTCTCTTTTCAGGGTATAGATTTTTACCTAACAGTGTCTCTTCCTCCCTCTCTGCTATTCCTGGTTCCCTGGAGCCCAGTACTTCTCTGGTCCCACTTCTCCAGAGGATAAATTTCTCTGTTATAGCCCGAATAGGGAAGGGGGAGTCACCTGGCTGTGAAATTTAGGAGGGGATCTGAGGGTTTATCTGTTTCTTTCACAGACTTATAATCAATCTTCCTATTTTTAGCTCCTTCCTCACCTCCGCCTCTAGAGTAACTTCGTATCTCCAATTCCCAGGCCTTTCTGGGGTTCTGTGGCTCATATGAGCTTACCACCTGTTGGCACCCCCTCTGCAGACCACTAGGGTTTATCTTTCTGCTGTGCCCATTACTGCTCCTCCACTGATATGCCACTTCCAGGATGTTTATATTGTCTTGGCTTCCATTTTCTTTGTCCTTAAGGATTTGTACTTTAAAAAATTTTTAATTTCAGTCTAGTTAACATACAGTGTAATATTAGTTTCAGGTGTACAATATAGTGACTCGGCACTTCCATACAACACCTGGTGCCCATCACAAGTGCACTCCTTAATCCCCAACACCTGTTTCACGTATCCACCCACCTACCTCTCCTCTGGTTACCATCCATTGTTCTCTGTAGTTAGGAATCTGTTTTTTGGTTTGTCTCTTTTTGTCCTTTGCTCATTTGTTTTCTTTCTTAAATTCCACATATGAGTGAACTCATATGGTATTTGTCTTTCTCTGACTTATTTAGCTTAGCATAAAAAAAAAATTTAAGTGTTTTCGGAGTATAGAGTATTGTAACTCCATCTGTGTTGTTGCAAATGGCAGGATTTAATTCTTTTTTATGGCTGAATAATATTCCAGTGTGTGTGTGTGTGTGTGTGTGTGTGTGTGTGTGTGTGTATCATGTTTTCTTTATTCATTCATTCATCAACTGATGGACACTTGGGCTGTTTCCATAATTTGGCTATTGTAAATAATGCTGCCAGAAACATGGGGTGTATGTGTCCCATTGAATTAGTGTGGGTAAATATCCAGTAGTGTGGTTACTGGATTGTAGGGGAGTTCTATTTTTAACTTTTAGAGGAATCTCCATACTCTTTTACACCAGTTTTTAAGGATTTATACTTTATTATTTTTTGTTTGTTGTGTGTATGTGTGTGTGTGTGTGAGAGAGAGAGAGAGACAGAGACAGAGACAGAGACAGAGACAGGGAGAATTCCAAGCAGGCTTCTCACTGACAGTGCAGAGCCCAACACCAGGCTCTTTGCAGGGCTTGATCTCACCACCGCAAGATCACAACTCAAGCTGATATTGAGAGTTGGATGCTTAACCAGCTGAGCCAGCCTGGTGCCCCAAGGATTTATACTTGAAAAAAATCTATTTACTCTCATGTTAGGTTTTGAGAGGAAACAGATATACCTATTCTACTGTCCTATTTAATTAGAACTAAGCTTCTCCCCCCAAGGCTCTACAGTGAGGTAGCTATGGAAGTAAAAGCAGTAAGTGAAACTAGAAGGACATTTGCTTGTTGTTCCCCATCTCTTTAGTTGTGACTTAAAAACTTTGGCTGATTTTTTCATGTACTTCTGACAGGTCTTTCTCCTTTCAGTGAAAGGTAAACTTCTAATCTGAGTTAATTGGCAGTTGCAGGGATGAAGTCCAATGACTTCCCTTCTGCAGCAAGGGAATAGTTGGGGTAGGGGAAGCTTGCCCTCTCTTGCTTCTCCTATTACTTATATTGAAGGGAGAGGGTTCAGGATCGAGGAAGGGACATCCCCCTTTGCCCTGTTCTGCATTCACATCTAGCTTGCCAGATGTAGCCACGCTTAGCAGGTCACTGGCTGTGGATCAATAGGAAATTTTAGTGGCTTCAAATCTGCCAGTGGGGGATTGGGAAGGCTCAGCAAGTTGGCGAGAGAGACATTGTTAGCCTTGTATCAAGCTTCTTTGGGAGATGTCACTTATTTAGATGGGAGAGAGGAGCTGCACCTGCTGTCTCTTTAGCTCACCTGCAGGTGGTAGAGACTTGGGATACAACTGTGAGTACCCCACCATGCTTCTTGGATTTCATGAACTTTGCCAGTTATTAATACTGCAGCGATATCCTTTCCTCCCAGCTGTATCAGCATTTCTTTAGCAAGCTAACTGTCTTTTTCTTACCTCCTTGTCAGAAACGTGTGCTGTCAACAATGGAGGCTGTGATCGCACCTGTAAGGATACTTCAACAGGTGTTCATTGCAGTTGTCCCGTTGGATTCACCCTCCAGTTGGATGGGAAGACTTGTAAAGGTAGCCTGTGCCTCTCCATGCTGCTAATGTATGGGGATGAAGGAAGCTCTTCCCCTCCATATCTCCTGAGTGATTCCGGATTTGCTTATGATTCATATTGATCGAAGCTTTTCTTCCCTGGACTAGTGGAAGGTTATAATTGAGTAAGCTTAATTAGAACCAACTTAATTACACTAACTATTGAGAAGGTCAGCTTCAGCAAGCATCAGATGACACATTTCAGGTAGGGCCTTATTAGAAAAAGGCAGAAGCTCAAGAAAACATTCATTTGCAGGTGATAATATCAACATCTTATAAATAACAATCTAGAGACTATTTATAAATACAGCCAAGATTATTATCCAGAGAACATAATGAATAACTATAAAATTAGCTTTTACTAATGAATAGATACCTCAGTGACCTGCTAGCATTTCATGGGCAAGAGTACAAAGGCTTAGTTCTTTAACATAATAAAAAGTAGACAACCAGTTACCAGATGAAACTGAGAGAAGATAAGATTAATTTGAGTATCAGGAATCATTTAAAAGCATTGAGACTACTTGATTGTTGTGTAATTTGCCAAAGCAAATGTTCTAATTCCTTATAAATTGAAGCATTAAACTGGAATGGAAAGTATGCCCAAGGGAGCCATCTTATCTTGAGAGAGCAGGGCAAGAATGAAACTATAATAGGACATCACCATTCTTTCCCATAATATGTGTCCTTAATGCTAGTCCAGGGTAGCACAAGTCAGAGTTCTCAAGGGGACAAGACACTTGTCTTTCCAAATCAGTTAAGCCAGACTAGAAAACATGTGTAAGATTAAAAACATCAGCAAACATCCTTAAATGCTTTTATGGGTCTGTTTTTGTTTCAGAGAGTAATGAAGCACGCACACAATAGCACTTCAGGGATTTGTGGAAAACCAGGCAAGTATCGCTCTCTGATTTGCCGATGCTTACCTGTTACAGATATTGATGAGTGCCAGACCCGCAATGGAGGTTGCGATCATTTCTGCAAAAACACCGTGGGCAGTTTTGACTGCAGCTGCAGAAAGGGATTTAAGTTATTAACAGATGAGAAGTCTTGCCAAGGTATGTGCTGAAACATAGCTGTGCTGTGCAATGCCCGCTGGTTGGAGCAGAGAAGACGAAACCCCACTTTGGCAGAGACTGGCTCATTGGGCTTCTTGATGGAGTCATTAATCCAACCTCCAGTCCATGCTTCACTTATTTCATCTGTTGGTAGAGTAAAAACACCAATGTAGCTCACAAGTATTAACGATTAGAGAACACCTTAAAGAATCCATCTGGTGTGATTACAGCAGAGCTGGCTGCTAGAAATGGAATGGATCACAGAGTGTAAACAGGGTTGCATTAGGGTGTTGAGATTATGAGGAATTTTTCTTTTCTAAAAATTTCCTTTAATTTTGAGGATTTTGTAATAAAACTTGGTGGAAAAAGTATATAGATTGAGTTAACATACCTTACCTTTTCCTAGCGAAAAGTTGGGGTCAACCCATAATCAAGGTCATGTACCAGTTGATCTCTTCCTTATAGCCCTTGTTTTAATGACCAGCCTTTGGTGCTTGGGGAGAGGAACGGTGGAGAGGGAAGGGGAATTGAGTGGAGGCAAGGCTGGTGGGTCCTCGGGCAGGATTGCAGACCCCCTCTTACATGCTTTCCTCCCACACAAGAGGTGTGGTAAGGGAGCATCTTTGGGGAGCAGTTGTTGATATTAATAACTCTTACCGATGGGAGTAAGCTTTGTTGGGTGAGAAACATCATATCTAGTTTCAGATGAGCACCTTTTATGCCCTATGGATATATAGGAAGCAGCTTTCAGGAAAGATGTGCTGTCATGTATTCTTGTTCCATTTCTGGAAATAAGAACAGCCTAACTTATTTTGTTAGAAATCCCAGAATTAAACTAAAATCAGAAAATAATATCTGATTTCACTTTAGGTAATAAAAATGGAACATTACCTTCTTTTAGCCTTATGGTATGAATTAGGTTTCTCTCTTGTTTTTTTTTTTTTTCCTCCTAATACATAATTTGTCAGGCAGTTCAAGTATAGCCCCCTTTAAATTCAGCAAGATCATTCTAGATGAGTATTGCATGGCTTTCTTCTATTTGACTTGGAAAGCAAATTTGATGTTGCACATAATGTTTCCTAATGTATAGGGCAAGAAATACTGTTTAAGCTGTGTAAACACATTAAAAAGGAATTAGAAAAGTGATCTCATTATTTTTGGCAAAGCAACAGCCCATCATGCGCAGCCAAAGCCAGCTACTGAACAAGTCCACATTCCCAACAACTGGTTGATGTTAATCACAGAATTCAGAGAGTGACATCAATTACTAGGGAAGAAATGGACTTTTTTCCTACTTTTCACTGATCAGAACAAATATTTTCACAGAACAAATTTACTGAGGAAATTGCCAAGATTTCTGGGAAAAGCAAATGATGAAGAGATTTTGTAAGAATTTGCCCTTTCTAATTTCATCTTTTCATTCCTCCAGTTCCTTCCAAATGTTTGGTTTTTATTAACATAGTTTCTTGTGGCACATTTGGTGTTGAAAAAGAGATCTAGCTCTGGGCTAATTGGCTTCCACTGAGTTCTGTACTGGTCCTGGTTTATCCATTTGGAGACACAAGTCGTAACTCTATTTAAAAAAAAACCCTCCAAAGAGTTGAGGAAATGAAGCACTGAAATTCTAGTCTACAGGAAAGATGTGAAGACCAGACCAGGGAAGAAGAGATGATTAAATCGACAAAGGCAGCCTCCTGAGGCTAGTTTCCAGGACCTCAGCTGAAGCCAGCAATGCCTCCACATTGAACCACGACAGGAGGGGCCTTGTGGGGCTGAACCATGGCAGAAGAACAAAGCCAAGGGATTGGCCAAGAGGATCCAGTTTGGAGCTTAAACACCAAATTTTCGTGTCTGCAATAGAAACTCACTGAGGATGTTTGTGTTCATGCATTCTTTTAGTGCAGAGGACATTAAAACCGAGGATAAATTGGACTCCTGGGGCCAGAAGACTAATTCTGGAAAGACAGGAACCAGATTTATCTCCAACCCAGCTGTTTTCTCCTTTCAATTTGCTAGAGCTTATATAATTAGTACTGCTGTTTTACCAATAGTAACATAACAACAATAATGTATGGGTTGCACCTTATAGTTTACAAACCCTTTTAAGGTATGCTGTCTCATTTAGCTTCATTTAAATATTTTAAATTACTCAGCTCTGCAAATAGGCATGTGAGAAAGACCAACTGAGCCTAAACACGAGTGCAGTTTGCAACAGAATTTGGAAATAAGGATTCTGGTTGTGAGTATACTTATTGTAGGCTGCCCAACATTGTCTAAACACAAGTGAGCAAGAGAACTGATACTTTTAAAATTCTGTTTATGTTGTTTTTGTTGTCAGTCAATAGGTGGAATTACAAATGCTCTTTCCACTCATCCCTCAGAGTTGGTTTCAGCTCCCCTCTCCCTTTGACAATTACAGATGTGGATGAATGCTCTTTGGATAGGACCTGTGACCACAGCTGCATCAACCACCCTGGCACATTCGCATGTGCTTGCAACAGAGGGTACACCCTCTATGGCTTCACCCACTGTGGAGGTGAGCAGAATGTCCCTCTAGAGTCAGGTGAACCTGGGCCTGCAGGGGAGGCCTAGCTCCCAAGGTTTCTCCAGATCAGGGTCAATTTTCCTATATTGGGGAGTGAATGGGATGTTTTAGTCCCTGTATAGTCGTAGTGACTTCATCAACTCAAGGGAAACATCTGCTAAGGGAAATCTATCACACTGATCCCTTTAACGTGTTGAGTGTGAAATGGAGCAGAGAGAAGAAGTGAGCTAATCAACTGTGAATTCTTTGTTGACTTTATTGACATAGTTGTATTCAGTGGAAGGGTCTCTCAGGAGCTGATATCCTGTCTGTTGGAACTTCCCAGTGGATAGGAAAGTCACAGTCCTCAGAGAGGGCACCAACCAATTCCACAGCTTTGCTGTGCACAGGAGCTAGCTGAAAAGCCTTTTTAAAGCTTGGAGCTAGTCTTTGGACAGGTCTTTGAGCTGGGAGTGGGACCGTCGACTTGATCTCTCTGTGCTGTGCCCATGTAGCAGCATGTTCTGATGTCATTTGTCCTTATTCTCGTGTAGATTATGGCATAAATAAGATTTGACATCAAATGACTCCCCCCACAATTCTGAATGACTTGGGCTTCTTAAAGGTATTACTGAGTATCCGAATATTTGGGAACTACTGGCCTAAATACTTCCTGCCCAATCCTTGTGTTCTATACATAATAAGAATGGAGCGTAGTGGGATTTGGTATAGATAGTATTGTCTCTCTTCTTTTCGATACATCCTTGGCATGGCTAAAAATGTACTTTTCCAGTCCACCAAGAATATATTCAAGAAAATATTCCCTGAATATGGATGTGTGTCTGGGTTTTTGATGGACCACCTTCCAACCTAGACTCAGTCTCAGGTTGATGGGAATTAGTGCAAGTCATTTTCCTTTTCTATATTCCACCTACTGAATATGAACTGTCAAGTGAAGAATCCTAATTCTATCTCCCTTGGTATGTAGCCCAGGAGGATGGGCTATGCAGTGCTTGAGCTTGGACATCTGAAAGTAGAGTGTGCCGCCCTTCTGAGTATCCTGAATGGGGGAAATGTTTGGTCAAGAACGGAACTTGAGACCATCCTGGCGAGGCCTATGCCAGGAAATCCACTGAGTGGGGAGTGGGGTCTGCTGGTGCCAGGTGCACATCCTGAAGGCAGTTAGCACCTTCCCTTTGCTTAGTGAGTTCAACCATGTGACTTCCTCAAGGGAGGGACAGCACCAGCCCGGTCATCCATGGGCTGCTGTGACAGGAGAGTGTTTTGTTCCACAGACACCAACGAGTGCAGCGTCAACAATGGAGGCTGTCAGCAGGTCTGTGTGAACACTGTGGGCAGCTATGAATGCCGATGCCACTCTGCATACAAGCTCCACTGGAATAAAAAAGACTGTGTGGGTAAGGGGTACCGAGGCTCACAGTCAGCGGGCTCACACTGCCACTGGCAGCTCTCTCCCATGTCCAACTGGGCCCGGAGTGCACTTGACCATCCCTTCACTGATTCTTCTCCCCTCAGTGGCAGCAGCCATTCTTTAAATAGTTCAAAAACAGGAGATACTTTACAGGCTCTTTGGTGTTTCCTTCTGTGCTTCTGTGTAGGTTGGAGCACTTCTGTTTTTCTGGTTGTTTTTCTGCATGGAAAAAAATAGCACACAAGTGGCTTCCTTACCTTGGAGGGACATGGCACCCTGTGTCTTGTGTTCTGTGCTGGGTATCAGTTCCACCTTCTTTTCTTGGGGCCTTGGATGTCTGGAACTCAGCTGCCTTTATCATGCCTGGAAGTGTCCTTCTCTTTCTATAAGTGTCTGCTTTTTGTCCTGTCTAGAAGTGAAGGGGGTCCTGCCCACTAGTGTATCACCCCATGTGTCCCTGCATTGCGGTAGGAGTGGTGGAGGAGACAGATGCTTCCTCAGATGTCACTCTGGCATTCACCTCTCTTCAGGTGAGTGGGTCTCAGTCCCTGGGGCAAGTCCTCATGCCAGAACCAGGCCTTCCTGGCCTTTAGGTGTTAAACACCCTCAAAGGATTTCCAGGTGTTTGACCAGCTGCCCCTTGACCACCAGAGGCCCATGCCTTGACACCCATATGCTGAGCATTTGTCTAGTGGTCCACGTGGAATGGGAGGTGGGGGGTGATTTTAGCTGCTACCAGGAGAGACCGTAACCTTGCTTTCATGTTGACAACCCACATTCTGTCTGTCAGGACTGCAAGAGGCCTACTCTGTCACCTGCGGCTCTTCCTCTTCTCTCAGGAGCAAACAGCAAAAATCCAATGACTCTGCTTTCGGGGGTAATTACCAAATCTGCGTGTTCTCTCTGGGGTTCGCTGTGTTAAATGGGCTTCATTCTTGAGGTGCAGTTCTGGGCGCTGGCTTTATTTTCTTTTCTCTTAATCTCCTCATTGCTGTGAGTGCGTTACAGGATGTTCTTGCCCACAGCCTTTGTGCCTGAAAACTGACTCACTGTGTAACAAATACTTACTGACTGTCCACCGTGTGCTAGGATGCTCTGTGTTCAGCCCTGGTGGGTTGTCATCTTGGGCAGAGGTGCACAGAACTCTGAGATCTGGAGATTCGGGTCTCCCAAACTCCCTGTACCCCAGAGCACCTGAAAGGCCCAGAAAGCAATGTGTGCCTGGAGCACATGGAGTTGGTAGAGATAGGCATGGGCATGATGGGGCGCAAGGATTCTCTCCAGAGAAAAAGGCCTGAACACTTTCTCGTTTGTCAAAAGACAAAGAATGAAATTTAAAGCTTTTAAGTAGCCTTGTCCTCCTTGATTTAGATATCTCTATGATTATGTCATGAGAATATCTGAATGAGCAAATAGTTCCTGATGTCTGTATTACATACATGAGCAGAGCTAGCTGGTAAGAATACTCGAATATATTTATTGAGCAGTTAAAACATACCAGCCTCTGTATTACATGTATTATCTGATCTAATCCACACTGCAACCCTCGGCGCAATTTTGCTATTATCCTCATTAACCAGATGAAGAAACTGAGGTTCAGAGAGGTGAAATGATATACCCAATGTGACTCAGATAGGAAATAGTGGAGCCAGGATTTTAACCAGAAGTCTAGATCTAGAGTCGTAAGCATCATCCTTCACTGCCTCTCTTGCCTAACATTTGGACCCAGTCAGAACAGATATCATGGTCTGTTTCACCAAATCCCTCAGTGATGGGCACTTGGAAATTTAGGCCACCCCCAGGATGGGCAAGCAAATAGTTAATAGTCATTCAGTTCTTACTTTGTGCCAGACAGTAGGATAAACTTTATTTTTTTATTATCTCATTTAATCCTCATAAGGATTACATAATCCTCATGTAAGTACCCCAATTTTGTCTGTTTTACAAATGAGGAAACTGAGGCTTAGGGAGCTTTAGTAACTTGCTTAAGTTCTCATCATAAGTCAAAGAGCTAAAGCATGAATCCTGGTCTTTGGTTCTAGAACTTGACATATGATTAAGACTGATTGTGGGAGGGAGAGCAGAATTTTGCACAAGAGGCCCTAAAAGTGGGACTGTCACTTTCCCCAGACCCTGAACATCCTAGCCACATTTAGTGAGTGCCATCCCTGTCTGCTCCCTCAACCTTGTCCTCCCAGGAAAGACTTATCCAGGAGAATCTGCCCTTCACCATTTCCATCAGCAGTCTTGTTTAAATTTGAACTAGGAGATTCTGGTCTTCTTTCTTGGGAAGGCATAAAAGTGACTTCATGGTTCATCTCAGCGTTCAGGTTGTTTTAGGTTCTCTCTTTATTATATTCGAACACAGGATTCACTTCAGATGAAGGGATAAGTGTAACTCTTAGGAGGCTCCTGGTGTCCGCAGCCTCAGGGTAACGGGCACTCCATGATCCAAATCTTTTGTGGTCTCAGGGTAAGAGAGGAGCTCAGGGTGTGCAGTGTATAGCCTACGGATAGCTTGCCACTACCCACCAGGTATTTCCATTCCTTTGTCTCTGAAGATAACATCTCTCACTTGTTTCTTTCTGAAGATGTCGCCACCATCAGGACAAGTGTAACCTTTAAACTAAATGAAGGCAAGTGTAGTTTGAAAAAGGCTGAGCGGTTTCCCGAGGGTCTGCGGCCAGCACTACCAGGTATGGAATCAGATGGCTGGTGCAGGGAGCTTGCCTGCATGTTGGGAAAAGGGCCTGTAACAAGCCGAGCCCTTCAGATGGGATTGAACAGTCCAGAATCTGCAAGGACTCTCTTCGCAGGAGGAAGAGGAGCTAACCTAGCACCTCTGTATAGTTCTGGAGTTATACTTCAGGGTTTCCTTTGCCAGGTACAGATGGTAAAGCTCTGGGGTAACATATGAGTTCACAGGAATCAATAAGGACTTTAAGATGCATTGTCAATTTGTGATCATATTGGGTTAAATTTTCTAGATCTTAGAGTCACTTGGAATATAAGCCAAAGAAATGAAAGAGGTTTGGCTCAGGATAATCTTTGATGAACTAAGATGTAATATCCAGCTTTCCTGCTGGATCCAGTCTTTGGAGGCAGTGACTCCATTAACTTCAGCAGAACAAACACCATCCAAGTAGAACTGACCTTTTAGAGAACAGAACGCAACACTCCTTCCGCAGCTCACATTTCCAGTATTATTTCATAGAATAATTTTAGAGATTAAAAAAAAAATCAGGATTCATGGATTAGGGATGCTTCTTTCCTTAGTTTACCTCTAATAAATCATACAAATGAACAAAGCTCACTGTAGTCACTTTTGCCAGTTTTTTTTTAAGAAACTAATTGAGATTAATTTTGGTACCTCCATTTGATGGGATTTTTTTTTTAAGTTTATTTGTTTACTTTTGAGAGAGAGTGCAGGTGTGCATGCGTGCATGCGAGCAGGGGAGGGGCAGAGAGAGAGGGAGAGAGAGAATCCCAAGCAGGCTCTATGCTGACAGCACGGGGCTCGATCTCATGAACCATGAGATCATAACCTGAGCTGAAACTGAGATCAGTCAATTAACCGACTGAGCCACCTAGGTGCCCCCATTTGATGGGATATTATGCAGCTATTAATTATGTGTTTCCAAAGAATGTTTAATGACATAGGAAAATGTTCTTGTAATAAAATGCTAAGATGGAGAAGGGGAGAGTAAGATTTTGTGTATCTAAACAACCCAAACTATGTAAGAAAAAGTGTGACTAGATGGAAAAGAAGGGAAACTCACCATTTCATCAGTAGTAGTAATAACTAGGTGGGAGGATGCAGGAGATTTTAATTTTTAATTTTTTTTTTTTGCATTTTCCAAATTCTCCACAGTGAGCATTTATACTTTTAGATCAGAGGGAAAAAGCATTATTTTAAAAGAGACTTGGTCTTTAGTTTCTTTAATGGTATTATATTATGTTAATTTCTTAGTGTTGATAAATATACATGTTAATGTAAGATGTTAGCATTAGGGGAAACAACCAAGTGTATACGGGAACTCTCAGTTCTATCTGAGCAATTTATCTGTAAATCTAAACTTATTTCAAAATAAAAAGTTTAAAATATAGACTTGGGAAAATTGAAGGAGAAAAATATTCAAAATGACTGTTTAGTTTGAGATTTGAAGTTAGCCTTTTGAAAAGGTAAGATGGATTTTTAGGGGAAATTTAGGTGTGAGGGAGAATTAATCTGCCTCCTCCTTCCTTTGGCTCCTGATCACCCATTGCTTTGAACATCCTTGTAGTGTTGAAGAAAAATATGATACAGATGATACATCAGTTGAGTAAAGTAAGAGTTTAAAATATAGATAAATCAGGGGCACCTGGGTGGCTCAGTCAGTTAAGCCTCCGACTTCAGCTCAGGTCACTCACGGTTGGTGAGTTCGAGCCCCATGTTGGGCTCGGAGTCTGGAGCCTGCTTTGGATTCTGTCTCCCTCTCTCCCTGCCCCTCCCCCACTTGTGCTCTGTCTCTCTCTCTCTCACTCTCAAAAATAAATAAACATTAAAACTTTAAAAATCAGACAAATCAGTTGTGTGGATGATAATGTGGTTTGGGTTAACAGCCATTAGTTAAAATATACACTGGAAGCCATGGGAGGGGAGGAGGAGAGATGGCCAGAGTCTGGAATAAGGATGTGCAGAGCCTTGCCTTACACAACACTTTCCCTCCCACCCTAGATGCCTTCATGATATTGTTTGGTTCTCTAGATGCTTTGTGCCGTATATTGCTCCTGGTTATTTCAAAATGAGACCTCACTGTTAATGTGCTTTCCAGCTTCCCCTTCAGGTTAGAATTACTCCAAGGTCAGTTTGCCTGAAAGCAGGAGTTGGTTTTCTTTCTACTTTTATGCTCGTTCCCTATTTGAAGCCTCAGCCCCTGCTTGGTACATCACAGTCCAGCTCTAAGGAAACCAACTGTGAGAACACGAGCACACCTTAGCAGACTGTCAGTTAGGAATGCAAGGCGACCCTGGTGTCCTGTCTTCCACAAATGTGGCTGGTCAGTCAGAAACATCTAGCATTCACCCATGCAGATAATTTTCAAGGGCTAAATTGTTAAGTTATATAGGAGGCAATATTGGCTCTTTGAATTTAAAATGTCATCGTGCTCCTAGCTGCAACGTCTTGGCATCTGGAGTTAATCACTTAGTCCCTTGAGAGTTGTTTTAATGAAATGTTTACTGAGCTCTAGCGAATGTTCAACTGAGTGCTTTGCCAGGATCTGGCTTCCGATAATTTTGTTTCTTCATACAGAGAAGCACAGCTCAGTAAAAGAGAGCTTCCGCTACGCAAACCTTACATGCAGCTCTGGCAAGCAAGTCCCAGGAGCCCCTGGCCGACCAAGCGCCACTAAGGAAATGTTTATCACTGTTGAGTTTGAACTTGAAACTAACCAAAAGGAGGTGACAGGTTGGTTTGAACACAGTCTTTGGTGTCAGGCTGCTCACAGCTTGCTCCTGACTCTTTTGCCTTTCACTTTTCATCATTCTTGGGGGAAAAAAGTACTGCAACCACTGAAGTATCTCCTGTTTTTTGTTTTTTGATTTTTTCACTCCCAAACTAGACTGAATTGGTTTGGAACCTCATGATTTAACCTGCTCCATAAAAACTCAAAGCTTCGGTTTTGGTCAACAAATTTCTGTTGGAATCAAATGCTGCCCAGCCTGCTAGGTGCCCAGCCCCAGGTGTCCCCCCACTCTGTCCACAGGGAACAGCGGGTGTTGGTGGGTCCTGCAGCGGGTGTCTGGACATCCTCATATCCTGCAGCCTGACCTCCTTCCCCACTGCTGTCCCTCTCATTCCCGTAGCTTCCTGTGACCTGAGCTGCATCGTAAAGCGAACTGAGAAGCGGCTCCGGAAAGCCATCCGCGCACTCCGGAAGGCTGCCCACAGGGAGCAGTTTCACCTCCAGCTCTCGGGCATGGACCTTGAAGTGGCAAAAAAGTCTCCCAGAACATCTGAACACCGAGTAGAGTCCTGCAGAGTGGGCCAGGGCCATGCAGGACACCAATGTGGTGAGTGACCTGCTGGCCAGGACCTTCTCGCTAAAGGAATTGTTTGGATCTCCATGAAGACTCAGGGTAACCCAAAGTGTGGCCTATTCTCCCTCTCTGGACTCACTCCAGAGAACACCCTAGACACCACTCTTACTTGGGATCTATATGTTGGTGTCTGATGTACCTGCTGGACCAGGAGCTCCCCAGCACTTGGCACAGTGTCTGGCTTGTTGGTGGGCACTTAATAAATGCTGGATTGAAGGATGGAAAGGAAGAGGTAGGGTTGATGACAAGAGGGAGTGCTGACCTTAAAGGGTCTGAGCGATGATGATCTTCAGAGCCTTGTGGTCCCGGGCAAGAGGCAGGACTATAGGTGTAAGGCACCCTTGAGCCTTCTGCACGCTCCACTGTCAGTTCCCCATTGTCTCCCTCTGGCTCGACTAATGTTGGCAGTGAACAGTGTTGGCAATGAACAATCTCCTGACCATAGTTTTGTGCAGAGGCAAGGCTGGAAGGGGGGGCACTTGGCAGCCTAATGAGATCCCTGAGCTTCAGCCCAAGGCTCCTAGTAGTGTCAGTTCCATATATGGGTGTGTCTGTGTGAGTGTTTCAGAATTAAGTTTGAGTCCCGGCATTTGAACTACGCCAATTCTATTCCTCTGATGAAGTTCTAGGCAGGAGGTTTAAGGGTGGTCGGTCTTGAGATTTGTTGGTGGAGAGGAGCTGTTTTGGGCAATAATGTGAGAGTCTAGCTTTATAGGTAATCACTTTATAGTCTCACATTATAATAATCATGGTAATGATTTACTGAGTTTTCATCTGACACAAGTACGACGTTAAGCGCGGTATCTGTAGTATCTCCTTTAACCCAGTCATCTTACCAGGTAGGTCTTATTATCTCCATTGAACAGAGGAACAATCTGGAGCTCAGAAGGCCAGGTTCTTTGGCTCTAGATCACACTGATGGTCTGACTCCAAGCCTGTGGTCTGGTCTCAAGTAAGGTGCATTTTGATAACCAGACCCCTCCAGAAAAATTGCTGTCCTTTCTCAAGTGGCATTAGAATCGCAAAACCCTAGAAATGAGGCTTGTGCTAAGGAGTAATAAGCCAGTGTTTTTCAAGAAGCAAAGCTGAGCCCAGGGCACTCATTCAGAAGAGTTGTGGGCAATAACCCCAACTCTGTTGCTTTCTCAAAACGAAGTAAAAATCAAGTATAAAATCAAGTATAATTGTCCACCAGGGTCTGGTTTTCAAATAGTCTTGAGTTTGATTCTAGCTAACTCTTTTAAAAAGAAAAAAAAATTAAGAAACAACCCAGCTGGTTGGTTTGTTCTCATTTAAAATTCTAGAAGTTTGTTTCCATACCAAAATGGTGATGAGAGTTGGCTGTTGCTGCCCTACTTTACGGAGTGAGTTGCAGAAACTGTCAGGGACAGGCAGACCAGTCTTCCTGCTGACCTCTGAGAGCTAAATTGCATCCCCTTTCCCCATTTGCTATCCTGGTAGAGAGAGGCCTTACGGGCTTGCCAGGGAGCTTTGTGGCCAGTGAAGAAATCAGGAAAAACTAAAGTATTACTAATACTACCATGGCTGTGCTCCAATGGAAAAGGCTCAAGAACGAGGATCAAGAGTTACTTAAACAGAGGCCTCATGACCATGACAACTTGTGAAAGACACTTGGTATGGGGTTTATGTCGCTGTTGTGTGTATTAATGTGTCCTGAGATGCTTGTCATGCTAAGTTAGGTTGAATTTGTTGTTGAGAGGCAATGTGTCTTGTCTCAAGAGCTCCCTCTAGCAATGGATGAATTTTGTAGCCCACATGGAACCAAATCAGGTTCACCCTGACAGCAGTGTTGAAGATTTTACCATGTAGAGAAAACAGCACAAAGAGTTATCAGTGAAATTTCTTCCTTGGTGAAGGGAGAAAGTGTGTATAAGAAGGGGCTGCATATGTTAATTAGAAAGGTGTTTTTTTTTTTTTTTTTTTAAACCCAGAAGACACATGCCATGGGCAAAGGGGCAGGGAGTGAGTGAGGGGGGACGGGGGAGCTTGTCGTATGTTCCTTATATTCCTGGACTATTTGAACATCATAAATCCCAAGCTTACTGGTATTTTCTGAACTCTGGATGGTATATACAGTGGAGACATGCCTAGGATAGTTCTTTTTGGAAATTACTTTCAATGTCAGCAGAAAGGAGATCCCAAAAACATTTTGAGTCACTGGGAGGACAGATGGAACCATTACATTTTTCCTTTAAAATATTTTTTATTTAGTTTTCCATTACCAAATTAGTGTACGTTTCAAGTGGTACAGAAATGTATACAGTAAGGGTAAAAGCTCTCCTAATCCTACTCTTGGGAAAGAATTCCTGTCAACAGGTTGCTATGTATTTTTCTATATCTGTTGTTATATACATATAAAAATGAAATTTTATTTATTTAGTAAATATTTATTGAGCACCTACTGTGTGTCAGGTACTATTCTAGGAGCTGGGAATCCAGTAATGACACAAAAAGGCAAAAATCTTAGCCTTCCTAGCATTTACAATTCTGGAAGAGGAAGACAGACCACAAACCAATAAAGAAGGAATTATGTGGTGTAGTGGATGGTGATAAGGGTATGAAGGGTAAGCAGGGAAGTGGAATAGAAAGTGGCAGGGAAGGGGGAGGGCTGAGGAGGAACATACTCTCCCCTAATGTAGACTATGGTCAGGGACTGTGGTTGTTGCAAAGTGTCATTTGGACAGAGATGTTAGAGATGGAAGAAGCAACCTATGGGAATATCTGGGGGAAGAGTCCCAGATCAAGGAAACAGCAAGTACTGAAACCCCAAGGTAAGGGAAAGCAGGCCAGGAAGATAGGTGGGGGAGGGAGGGTAAAGGGAGGATGTCAGAGCAGTAGCCAAGGGCCAGACCAGGTGGGGATGGAAATCTGGGTGAGGGCTCTGACTCTGACTCTGAGTGAGAAACAAAGTCAGCAAAAAGTTTTAAGCAGAGGAGTAACAGGGTTTCTGACTCATGTCTTAAAAGGATAACTGGCAGCTATAGGCTGATGTATGAAAAAAACATTTTTAAAAAAATGTATCAATACAATTTGAATAGTGCTGGGTTGTTTCTAAAAAGAGTAGATCATGAACATCCTTCCATGCTAATAAAGGAGCTAAGTTTATTTCTTTTAAAGCTTCCTAGTCTGTATTTGTTCTAAGATACTAGTATTTATTAACCATACCCACATTGGTGAACATTTAATTAAGTTGTTCCTAATTTTTTTAACAACAAAAAATGCTGCAGTGAATATCCTTTTTTGTGCACGTGGCCTGTAGGTTTGAAATGTCATAGAAGTCTACTTCTACCAAGTTTAACTTGTTTTTCTTAGATTATTAGTGAAACTGAGTATGCTATCATACGTCTGTGGCCATTTGGATTTCTTCTTCTGGGAATATCTGCATTCTTTGCCTATTTTTCCACCAAATTGTTGCTTTTCCAATATCACTTAAAAAATAAGTGTTAAAGTCCTAAGTTACATCAAAGAACATAATCACTTCTGACCCATAACACACTTTATTTATTGTACTTATGTTTGCATAGAAAGGTCTCATTCATTTGGCATTTAAGAACTTTGGGGACAGTCTGTTGCAGGTGACCTTTGTACCATCTGTTATCAATTCTAGCTTGATGTCAAAAAAAAATAGTGATTACATTCTCTGAGGAACAAATTCCTTAAGCTCCATAAAATTCACAAAGCCCTTTATACCTAAAGAAAAAATAAAGATGACATGGATTTCTATTTTTCTTTCATAGCCATTTATCCTTTTATAAAGGATGAATTATTTAAGGAATACACTTGCCAAAATATATATTTTTATATTTGATTATTCTGAAAACTTGCTGAAATTTTTAGAAGACACAATCCAGGCAACTGGAAAACTGGGAATAATTTTGTGCCTGAGTTCTTGAGAGAAACTGAGAAGGTTTAATTCAACTTTCAACAGCAGTAACTTTCCTCTGCAGCAATTGAGAAAAATTAATTCAAGCAATATTTATTGAGATACCACTCTGAACTTAGGATGAAGCAGTGAACATAATGGGTGAGGAGCTTGCTGTTATGAAGTTCACATTCTAACAGAAGGACATGGACAATAAAAAAGTAAAGAAAAAAATAATTTCAGAAGTTAAAAATGCTATGAAGATAATAATACAGAGGACAGAAGGGAGGAGGGATTACTCTCCACAGTTGTTCAAGAAGGCTTTCAGAGCAGGTGACATTTGATCTAAGACCTAAATGAGAAGGAGCTGGCCTTGTAAAGCTCTGATGGGGGCAATGGAAGTTCTGGCTGAGGAGGGATCACCAAGTGCAAATGGCCTGAGGCAGGAATGAGCCAGACATTTTCTTATTAATTATTTCAGAATTGAGAAATTATTTGGAATTGAACACGCAGAAATTTTCTTATCTGTTTTAAATCATGGAAATTATAAAGCTTATATTAGCAATATGGACCAATATTAGACCAATACTTATCACACAGACTTGGTAGGAAATTCTTTTATTTTTTATTTATTTATTTATTTAATATAATTTGTTGTCAAATTGGCTAACGTACAGTGTGTAAAGTGTGCTCTTTGTTTTTGGGGTAGATTCCCATGGTTCATCGCTTACATACAAACACCCAGTGCTCATCCCAACAAGTAGTAGGAAATTCTTTTCATTAAAAGAGTTTAAAAAACAGAATTTGGCAAAATGTTGACATTTATTGAGCACTTACAATGTGTTTGGCACTGTGCTAAGCACTTTACATATATTATGTCCTTCAGTCCTCATTGCAAGTCTATTTGCATCATGCCTTTTTTACAGATAAGGAAACTAAGACATAGGGAGGTAAGGAGTTTTGCCAATGTGGCAGAGCCAGGGTTCAAATCCAGATCTGTCTCAAGAGCCTGTGTTCCTCTCTCAGTGTGAATGCTCTCATTTCCGGGTACAGCCTGTGTCGTGTGATTCTCTAACTCTTATAGCACTCATATAGAGAACCCACAATGGGCCAGCTCTGCAGTGGGTGCTGAGGAGGCCTGGATAAATAAGACACAATCCCTCAAGTCACCCTTAGCCCTCCCAGGGAAGAGTTAGAGAAGCCTTCCCCAAAGAGAAGCCTTCACTGAGTTTTAAAGGAGGCACGGAGGACGTGTAAATGGGGAGGAGTATTCTGGCAGAGGAGTAGCGCTGGGGAATGAGACTGAGCAAGATGTGCCCCTGGGGGTGGTTGACACCTCAGTATTACCAAACCAAGAGCACAAGGTAGGATGTGGTGGGTAGCTAGGCTAGTGGGAAAAGCATGCAGGTCATGAGAGACCTTGAATATGTTGCTAAGGAGCCTTGACTTTATATCTAGGTGACAAGGTACCATTAGAGTGCTTGTAATCAGGGAATGTCCAGGTCATACTTGTATTTTAGAAAGATTTCTTTTACTGCATTGAGAGTCAGGATCAGAGGCAGAAAACCCAACTTGGGAGGCTTTGAATGCTTTGCATGAGAGATGTTGAGAACATGAAGGCACTAGATGGAGTAGAAAAGAAGCGATGGATTCTAGAAATACTTAGCAGGAAATGTGAGTAACATTTGGTAATAAATTGGATTAGGGATTGAGAAGAGGAAAAGTCAGTGTGAGCTCAGAGGTTTCTGACTTGGCCTTGATCCTTCATTTCATTCCCATAGGTCCTTAATCTCACCCAGCCCCGTTGCATATGCAAGGAGGCACGAAGAAAAAGCCTGTGGGTTGGTTGAGTGGCTGGATGGATGTGATCACTGGGGAAGAAATAATCAGAAAAGATTTATAAGAAAAGCAGAAAAAAATAGGCTCTTGAGAGAGCATGAGAAAGAAAGAAAACTCAGAAAAGGAGACTAAAGGCTGAGTTCTGAATCAAAGATGCTAAGAGGAGTGCTGGGAGTCAAGTCAAGGAGGTTTTGGAGTCAGGGAGGGAAGCAGTCCGAGAAGTACTTTAGCATGACTTTATGCTGTGACAGGGCTGAAGCAGGGAGGAACAGAAGGCAAGGGAAGTAGTTGGGAGGTTATTCATCTCTAGATAGGAGATGGTGAGGATCAAAGGACCCTACTGCCACAGAGGTGAGGATTAGCAGATGGACAAAAGGGACACAGCCGCAGAATGCTGCAGCTGACTGATGGGGCAGGGAGGAAATAGGTCTGGAATAATAACTGCGTGTGGGATTGCAAGGGTTGGAGTCTTGGTGCCTGGGGGAGTAGAGATGCCATTTATAAAGAGCAAAGCCAGAGGGGTAGGAAGGACTGGGCAGGGAGGGGAAGAGAAGCATTCCCTTTGAGCAAGTTAAATTTGAGTTGCAGCAAGACTTCCAGGCAGTGATGTCCATGAGCTTCTGGGAGGCTAGGAAAATAACTTTATCTTATCATGTATAGACCAGCCCTCCTGTCCTGCATCTGTTCACACATACTCTGACCCACTTCCTGTAAAAATGGATGAATAGCCCATGCTCCTGCCAAGGTCAGCTTCTCCAGTTGGGCTCTGGAGCCCATTTGCTTTCACCTTCTCAAAAACATTGCTTCTGTTATTGTCCCCAGTGACCCCTCGTCTCAGAATTCTTCCTCTCTGCTAGATCATTTCCAACAGCACACAAACCTATCTCTTGTCGGAAAAACCAAACAAACCCTCCTTTGACTTCATGCCTCTCTCCAAATACTACCTCATTTCTTTGACCACCCCCCCCCACCCCCAGAGAGCCAAACGCCTTGAAAGAGTTATCTAAACTTGCTGTCTTTGCGTCCTCCCCTCCCATTTTCTCCTCAACTCTAGTCAGTCTGGTTTTTGTTCCCAACCCCTCTACTGAAACTGCTTTTCCCAAGAAAAGCACTATGACGCTTTTTGAACCACTTTTATGTTACCAATTCCAGTTGCCAACTCTCATCCAGGTACTTATTTCCACTCCCTCCTCCTGGAAGCACTCTCTTCTCCTGAGTTTCAGACACCACACTCTTCTGGCTCTCCTCCCACCTCAATGGCTGCTCCCTTTTTATTTTACATGTTGCTTCTCCCCTAATTTTTGATCTCTAAACATCAGATATTCCAAGGCTCAGTCCTCTGTCCCCCATCTTGTATCTTCACACTCTCCTACATGACCTCATTCGCTGCCAGATCTTTAAATACCACCATGTGCTGGTGACTGCCAAACTGCCCTCTCCAGCTCTAACCTCTCTTTTGAATTATGGACTTCTTTATCTCAGGTGTGTTCAATGGTCTTCACCCCCCCCCCACACACACACACACAGTGAAATATTTTTGAATTTATGAATGTTTGTGTAAAAGTCACATACTTATACTATTGGCTAACATATTATGCCTATCATAAAAGATAGAAGAATGAGTTACAGATTAAGTAAACAAAATTTAAAAATAACTGGCCAGCATCTTAAGGTACCATATTTATAATTTGGAAAGGTTCATTGCTAACAGTAGTGGTTATAAAGCCATCTTTCAAATAGTCTTTTTGTGAGTTGCCAGTGTTTTGGCTCAACTCTTGTCAGGTCTGATGAAATCATTACTGTTTCCATCTCTTGATGTTTGACAGAGAACTAGTTCGGTAGTGAAAGGCATGTCCACCTGGCTCTTCCCTGCTGTTTACCCATACCTGCTCAGTCCAGGGTTTCTGTATGATTGTATGAAGCTGCTCTCTATTTTGTGCCAGTTAGCTTGGCTGAAACTGGATAATATAATCAAAAGATCTATTCAACTAGGCAAACTGTAATTCTCAATACTTTGAAAAGAAGCAAAGCAGTCAGTACCTTCCCACCTTCAGAGCTGTGGATGCCTGTTTTTCCCTTTCCTTGGAGACCTTGTTACTTCCCATGTGTCTCTGACTCATGGAGATGTGGACAGACTGTGGGACCAATCTTATACCCTACACTAAACCAGTGAACCTTTCTTTATTTCTTATTTTTTTTTTTTTAGGTAAAAATTAATAGGCATAGATGGGAAAATGCTTTGTCTGCACCCAGTGGATCATTTTGTAAACCCCGAGGTGTAATATGCTACCTTGGAGACCAATAGTAAAACCAATGCCTTCTCAATATCAATACTTGCATGGCCAACAGACATCTTAAACTCCACAAAACATTTTATCCTACTCCCTCCCTCCCTCCCAAGTAAAACCTGCTTCTCCCTCATCTCAGCAAATAGCACTTCTATTTACCTCATTGCTCAAATTGAAAACCTCACAGTCTTCTTGACCTCTCTCATTCTTTCATGCTTCTCATCCAATCCATTAGCAAATCCTATCATATCTGCTTTCAGATTATATCCTGGATCTACATAGTTTTGTCTTCCTCCATCATTACCGCTCTATTCCAAGTCACTATCATCCTGGGCCCAGTCTATTGTGACAGGCTCTGACTCGTTTTCCTACCCTTGCCTGACTCAGTGTGTTCTCCACATAGCAGCCATACGATCTGTTAAAAAATAAGTCAGATCATGTGGCTCCCCTATGCGAAGCCTCCAATATACCTTGTGTAAGATCTAATTTTCTTACCGTGACCTTCAAGAACCTATGTAATCTGGCCCTTGCTTGCTTTTTAGAATTCCTCTCCTATCACCCTGACCCTTTCACTGTGTTCCTGCTACACTGGGGTATTTTTTTTTTTTTTCCATTAGGCAATCCCATCACAAGGCCATTTCCCTCATTTCAGTCTGGTCTCTGTTCAGAGAGGAAAGCCTGGATGCTCTTTAAGACAACATATATACAACCCCCACTCCACCACTCTCCTACCTTCTTACCCTGTTGCACTTTCCTCCATTCATGCTTACCTCTAGGTAGCATTCTACTATATATTTATTTATTTGCTTACTTATTGTCCCTATTCTCCACTAGAATGAGAGCCCCTTGAGGGCAGGACCTTATCTGTCTTCTCTGCTATATCTCCAGTTCTGTTTAGAACAGTGCTTAGCACATCATTAATGCTAAGCATTTAACTGAAGTAATGAATTTTCACAGGGACAACAGATGAAATCCCAAGGATAGCCACCAACATTAAAACAAAAGAGGGCAAAGGGCAAATCTTTGGGGAAATATTTAAATCCAGGGCAAAAGAGGCCCTCTGAAGGAAGTGACATCTCAGCCCCAGTTAACTAGGCAGGAAGAGAACACAGCATGCCTTGGGGAACCCCCCCCCCCCCGCCCCCTCAGGAAGGTGTCAGCTGCACTCATCTCTCTGCCCCAACTCTAAGAACGTTTTCAAACAGCAAACCTGAGCACACACCAGAAACCTGGATGGGTGTGGCAGCTCAGCCTCTCAGCCCGAAGGGGTGCTCTTTCCTGTTATTCTGAACAGCTCCTTTAAAAGAACTTCAAACCAGAATCCCAAGGCCACAGCATTGTCTTAGCCTCTGAGCTGTGACAAAGCAGCAGCTCCAGAACACCCTGGGAATCGGCCGGCGTGGGCAGCTTGTGGCTTTCCTTCAGAAGTCAAGGCGTGCCTCGTAAGAAAACAAGTCAGATGCTAGAGAGTGACCTCTTTTATTAGGTTCACCATCTTCACCACAGAGAGACCATAGTGTTTGTCCATAGCCTGAAATACTCAAAGGCCATAGTGTTGAAAAGAGGGTGAGCTTCAGGTCTCTTTGTCGCCATTAATCCTGGTCCCTGCTGGTCTCTCCTTTTTGCATCAGAAAAGCTTTCTTGTATTTTTTTTTTTTTAATAGAGGGAGAAAACAGCTGTGTGGGATTTGAGAATGGGATTTTAATGGTCACTGAAGACACACAAAAGCTTTGCTGTGATCGTGAAGTGTTCTGGGGGCAATTGACTCCTTTGTCTGGGGCAGCAAAACAAGCTGGCTGCTGGAGGAGAAAAGAGAACCAACTGGAACGTGTGATTGAGGCCTCTTTAGGCCAGATCTTCAGCACATTTGCAAAAAGCTGTTTTCAGGCATCTCTTCATGACATTCAGCATCACTTTTTACTGTTTAGCTCATTTTTCCCTTGTGAAAGAAACAAATTAATTTGGAAGGTGCTTGGCAGGAATTATTTCTGTAGGTCTTTCTGGAAGGAAAATGGAAACTGTGAGTGACAATATGAGTTTGTTTGTGTGAAGCAGGCCTTTCACTGGGAGAAAAAAGAACCAGTGCCCTCTTTTCTGCAGGGCAGCCCAAGGGGCCATTTCTCAGCCCTTTGCTCAGTTGGAAAATTGCAACAGATGTGGGACATTGTGAGGCTTCTCAAAATGTAATCTTGAAAAGGCTTTGGGGGGTTTAAATTGTTCTGAGGAAGAGTGGAAACCCAGAGCAGCAGGAGCCCATCCAGTTACTCATTCCAGTGAGAACAAGAGCCATTCCTGTTCATCCATGGAAGGGATCCGTTTTCCACCAGGGCAACTATGATGGAACAGACTGTGCTGATCTGACTCAAAGTTATGATTCTTGGGGCTTTGAAATCATTGCCGCCGTTTGGTACTATCCCTCTAGGCACATGCATGTTACAGAAATGGAAATGACTTGGTTGGAGGGAATCCGGACAGACAGCCAGGGTTTTATTTACTTTCTGCCAGACTTCATGACAGTTGACTTGGTAGAGCCATGAAGGAATTACTCTCTCACTTACTGGCCTGCTGTAGGCCCATCCTAGGTCAGTCAGGAGGGACACAGGATAAGAAGTCAGGAATTCCTAGTACATAATCCAGCACCACTTTTCATGGGAGATGAACTGAAACCAGAGTCATTATGGAAGCCACTATCCAGTGGTTCTCCTATTCGAGAATTAGGTCTGGAATTATAGACTCTGTCGGCCGCATATCTGTACATTAGACTCATTATAACATTTACCAGGAAAGCAAGAGAGCTTGGTTCACTTTCAATTTTTAAAAAAATATGATAAAATTAAATAAAATGATACTATGAATGTTATAAAAGGCAATCCAAACAATATAAAAAAGTATTAAAAATTTGAATTTAGAGTATATTTTATTGATTGATGAAATTTCATTGTAGAAATAATATTTGAAATATGTTGTATTTTGGCTTATTATGATTTAGAAAAAACCTTGTTTGGGTTTTTTTTTTCTTTTTTAGATTTTGAAGTGAATAATGAAAAGACATTTTTATTAATGGTAATAGAGAGCCTTGCCATGTTTAACCCTAAAAGTATAAATGAAAATTGCATGAAAACAGATATTCCTCCTCACAGACATTGAAGAGATATGATAGCTAATTTTATCATGTGACATTTTGTTTTCTATTTCTTAGCAGCTTCAGTAGAAAAGAGAATGTGTTGAGGTGCCTAGGTAGCTCAGTCGGTTGAGCATCCAACTTCACCTCAGGTCATGATCTCATGGTTGATAGGTTCAAGCCCCATACTGGGCTTTGCACTGACAGCGTGGAGTCTGCTTCAGATTCTCTGTCTCCCTCTCTCTCTGCACCTCCTCCCACTCATGCTCATTTGTGTGTGCACTCTCTGTCTCTCCCTCTCTCTCCCCTTCTGTCTCTCACAAAAATAAGTCAACATTAAAAAAGAGAGGGGGGCCTGGGTGGCTCGGTTGGTTAAATGGCTGAGTCTTGGTTTCAGCTCAGGTCATGATCTCATGGTTTGTGGTTTCGAGCCCTGAATTGGGCTCTGTGCTGACCGCAAAGAGGCTGCTTGGGATTCTCTCTCTTTCCTTCTCTCTCTGCTCCTCCCTTGTGCTCTCTTTCCACCATCATCCCTCAAAATAAATAAATAAATTAAAAAAAAAGAGAGAGAGAATATGTTTATTCTAGTCAAGCTCCCCTAATGCCACATAGAGAATCCTTGGGAAAGTCTTGAATTATGATTCTGCACTTTTGTTAGAGAACTTTCTTCCCCTTAAATCCAAGATTCTTAATCTCACTGTAGGTGTATTTCACAGACTAGCTGTGGGAGCTTGGCCAAATTATTTCACGTCCTTAAGTCTCTATTTCTGTAAAATGTAGTTAAAAATAGTACCTAACTCCTTAGGGTTGTTAGATCCTAAGGATTGTGTTTGTTTGTTTGTTTGTTTGTTTGTTTGTTTTTAAGTAGGCTCCATGCCCAAAATGGAGCTTAAACTCATGACCCTGAGATCAAAAGTCACATGCTTTACTGACTGAGCCAGCCAGGCACCCCTATAGGGTTGTTTTGGGGGATACGAGATAATGTACGTAAAGATTTGGGCATGGTTAACAGGAGATATTAAGTACTTAGTAAATGTTAGCCATTAGAAAGGCTATTTTGATGGTTGTGATGATGTTTGAATATGATATTAAAGAACCCAATTAAGCATGTTTATTTTATATTTATATTCTAAAATAAGATATAAATCTATATTTAATAACTACTAATACCAGAAATAAAGTCAGAAGCATAGTTTATTAATTTCCTTGTAGTTTAGTCTTTCAGGAGACATTTACCATGGTTTCCTCTTTATAATATATTAATTTGATTACAAACATGAAGCGTGCTATGTTGGAGAGCTTATTGGTAAGACTTTTGAGATCACCCTCCTCACAGCCACCAGAGAGTGAATGTTTCAATGGTTCCTCTACCTGAATAATAAAATCCAAATGCCTGGCATTCAAGAATTTTTAAAATCTATCCTAAGCTTCCTTTCTTCCCTCTCTTCCTATATGTCAAGCATGACCTTTTATGACCTGCCCCCTTTTCTTCCTGGGGAGATCCTATTCATCCTTTAATGTCGCACACAGATGTGGCCTCTAGGAAGCCTTCAGGGATGCCATCAGCCAGAATTAATAGCACCCTCGTTTCTATTCCTTTAGCGCTAGGCCTATGTTCAGTGAATGATTTTCACTTTATAATCCTTCTGACAGCTCTGTGAAACAGCAAAAGTCATCAAGTGCTTGTGCTCAAAGGTAATTAAGACCACTGTGATCCCTGCTTCCAAGGAGTTCATGGTCTATGGAGAAAAAACCTGTAAACACCTCTAACAGTGGGCCATAGAGATCATGGCAGAGGGGTGTGCACAGAAAACCCAAAGGTGGCACACATTCTGTATTCAGGGGTTTGTATGAAGGAGTGTGGGGTCAATGCCATCTGTTTACTGTTATCTCTAGCACTCTTCCTTCCTTGGCCTCTGTCCCCTCACTGACCAGATCATTTCCCACTTTGGCTAGTCAGTTGCAGGGCTGGGACATATTATGATGGAGCACAAGAACGCTGCATTTTATGTCCAAATGGAACCTTCCAAAATGAGGAAGGACAAATCACATGTGAACCGTGCCCAAGACCAGAAAATCCAGGAGCCCTGAAGACTCCAGAAGCTTGGAATATATCTGAATGTGGAGGTAAGGGTTCCATCTGCTCCTTCTTATTCCTCCGGTCTCCAATATTGCTTAGATGGAAGTAACGTTTCAGTGCAGACAATGCATACTGCACCATGGGCTTCCTATGGGCAGGGACCACATTGGGTTTATCTTTGGCTCGAGTGCCTACCTTGGTGCCCAACACATGCTGGGGTGATGCTCACTTGGACAAATAAATGAAAAGTTGATAGAAGGCATTGTCAGAAAAGAAGGTGTAAGCGTTGCTAATGCACACTTTACTCACTGTAAATAAATATACCTTGACACCTGAATGATCTCTCAGTGTGTACTGTTACAGTGGAGAAAGTGGTTCTCACTGTTTGTCCAGTTTTGGTCTCAAATTCATACTGTATTGATTTTTAAGGAGTAACCATTTGGTGACTTTGTTAAAACTCTGTGAAGAGTTTTTCATGTCTCTTATGTTAACTCTAGAGCCAGGTTGATTTAGATTTTTGTGGGCTTATTTCCCATTTATTTTATTAATAAAATAATTTGATATTTGATTTTTGATTAAGTGGCCAGCTGTATTGACGCTCTGTGGGCTCACATAGAAGGTGTGATCTGACACGGTAGTTTGTAGGTGATGTCTGTGGTGGAGAGCAGGTGGCCCCTGCCTCTCCTCCCAGTGACTCCCAGAGCCAGCTTTAGTTCCCACCTACATGACTCCCGACTCAACTGTGGGATCTTTCAAAGGGTTTAAAAATCAGAGCCTCAGACTAACTGCGTGACTCCTACCATATCTTTGGCCTGTTATGAAATCCTAGGACCAACTGTGGGTTGATAAGGAAGCACTTTGGAGCATCTATTTATACTTGTATGTGACCTTATTAAGATATATTTATAATAATAATGTTAGTAGTAATTATAATAATAATAATTGCTAACATGTATTGAGTACTTACCTATGCCAGGCATAGGCAAAGTATATTACATGAATTAGTCCTCTGCTTGTTGTATCACTACAACAACTTTATGAGGGTCAGGTAACTCACTGAAGGTCACACAGCCAAAGAGTGGAGGATCTGGCATCAGAACATAGGTCTGACAGATTCCAGACTCTTCCCCTGGGTGTGTGTTCATTAAATGTCATTATATCTAGAACTTGTAGGTAGAAAGAAGACTGTGAAAATTAATAAGGGAGAGATCAGCAGTACAAGAGTCAACAGATTTTCATAATACCTTGGCAATGACAAGCTAATTCCTAAGGAACATGTGCTTTTAGAAATCCTTTGGTTTATGGCTGTGCTTCTTGCCATAAACTTAAAAAATAATAAAGTAAGGTGCTTAAAGTCCCTCTGGTGCTTAAAGACCCACTGGGTCCCTCTATCAATGTGGATTCGATTGGTTGGATTTAGTAGGGGAAGTCCAGGGCACACTCTAGTGTAAGATGTAACTTAGTGTATATAATTGATAAAACAGGGAGACTCTTTCTTTCATGACCAGAAGAGTCTTTATATCACTAGGATGTAGCAGCTGGGTAAGAGTGTACTTCTGGGACAGATTACCAGATTGATTCCAGAGCAGAGAACCCTCTCTGGGGGCTCCTGCACTGCAGGGGTTATCTGGGCACTGTGTAGTCCTAAGCCTTAAGCAAATGCAGGCCTCATCCCAACTTTGGAAGCAGTTAACACTTGGCTCCTTGGTCTCCATCTTGGCACCATGCTTTGTAGCTCTGTGTGTAAACATCAAGCACTCACATGCCACCTACTCAGGGTCAGTGGCAGGGCAGGAGAGGGCTCCTCTCACAGAGGTGGGAGCTCAGGTCAGCATAGGGCAATAGGTCTCACCAAGTTCTGAGCTCATCTACAGAGAGATGGGAAAGGGTCTGCCCAGGGGGCCTTGCTCACTTAGGGTCATTGGTTTCCCCAGGTCTGTGCCAACCCGGTGAATATTCTGCAGATGGTTTTGCACCCTGTCAGCTCTGTGCCCTGGGCACATTCCAGCCTGAGGCTGGCCGTACTTCCTGCTTCCCCTGTGGAGGAGGCCTCCCTACCAAACATCTGGGAGCCACTTCCTTCCAGGACTGTGAAACCAGAGGTGAGGACTTCGCAGCTTGCTTTTTTCCAGAGCTGAATTTCCCTTTTGAGAACCGTGGGCGTCTGGTAAAGCTCCTATCAAGCCCAGCCCAGAGGTGCCTTGTGTGGTGTCCCAGTAGCTGAGAGGTCAGGTCCCAGCACCATCCACTCCTGCAGGATATACAAGGAGCATGGGAACTCCCTAGATGTGGTCTCCCCCAGCCACCTGGCCCCCTTCAGACAGGGCTGACTGGTCTGGGTGAGGTGAACAGGTTTTATGCAACAGGTTCTTGGCTCCTTCTTTCCAGCCTTCCTACCTCTCAGCGCCCTCCCCTGGCCCCCCTCCCATATAGGTCCTGCCCTTCCCCAGAGACCCACTGCCACCTCTCCCAGGACCTGGCATCAGTTAAGCACTCTCACAGCTCACAAGCGTGCTTTGCATGAGAACTCAGGCTGTGCTCATTTATGCCTGACTCTGCATGGACTGTAAACTCTGTGAAGATACACCCATACTTTGTTCCCTTTGTATTTTGCTCAGTGTTGTGAGTCACAGGTCCCACCCAAGCTGGCTATTTAGGGAATTAAGTGTTGATTAGCCCCAGATTAGTAGGAAAGCAGTACTTCATTTGGGCATACAAATTTATTTCACCAACTGTGAAAACTTTTATGTGACTGTTGATGAAAACACAATTTTTTTTTCATTTTCTCCACCCTCCCCCGACCCCACAGTTCAATGTTCACCTGGACATTTCTACAACACCACCACTCACCGATGTATTCGTTGCCCAGCAGGAACATATCAACCTGAATTTGGAAAAAATAATTGTGTTTCTTGCCCAGGAAATACTACCACTGACTTTGATGGCTCCACAAACATAACTCAATGTAAAGGTAGGTCTCTCTAAGGCTTTCACAGTCTTGACCAAGAGGGAGGTGCCTGGGTCCACCTGGGACTAGGGGGGTTGGTGCAGCGGTCCCAGGTGCCTTGAGAACCATGAGGACACGGTTAACCCAGCTCAGGCACTGCAGGTCAGCACCGAAGGAGAGCCAGGCTTGGCTCTCAGGTACTTACTTGTGTTGATCCTGGCTACTTCTCTGGGCACATTGACAGGCTATGCTTGCTGAAATTTCCTCCCACAGAGTTTCAGTTCAGCAAACATTGTTTGAGGACCTGTCATATGCGAGACCCTCCAAGCAGAATAAGTCCCTTGCCCTGCAGGCAGCACAGGTTGTAGGATTGAAGAGGAAAGAGCAATTAACTCTGCCTAGAGAGATGAGGGAAGGCTTCTGGAAGGCATGAGAAGGTTTTGATGGAGAGGGTGGGGGGAACGCAGGAGAAAGAGCTTTATACCCAAGACCACAGCTGGAAGGAAACACACACTCGGAAAAATGAAAGGCTTTTTAAGAGACCCCCTGGACCTGGATCATGGAATGTCTGAGTGGAATCTGAGGCAGAGCAGGAAGGGAAGCCTTGAATGCCACACAAAGGAATTTTATTTGTGTCCTGTAGGAATGGGGAGCAGATCATTCAAGGACTTGTATATTTAGCTGGTTGGTTGGTTTTTAACCATTATGTAAAATTCTCTACTAAAGGTCAGAAGTGAATCTCAGCTGACTCATTGTCATTAACACAGTGGTGTAGGGGAGCAAGGAGGCCTTCCCAAACTGGAGGAGTTTGGGATTGAAGTTCACAGTGTTGGAAAATTCTTCCCTGTACCCAGATGAAATCTGTTTCCTTGTCCTCCCATCCCCAACCCTTCATTGGCCCTTAGGAGCCACATGGCATGGATCTTCAGGCTGTCCTTCAGACTTGAAGTTGAGTCCTTCTCAACTCCATGGCTCTCCCCACTCCACCCCCTTCCAAGAAGAAATTTTTTTAGTGGGAATAATAATTCACAGTTACAGGGCACCTGGGTGGCTCAGTTGGTTGAGTGTCCAACTTTGGCTCAGGTCATGATCTCATGGTTCATGGATCCAAGTCCCACATCGGTCTCTCTGCCTACAGCATGGAACCTGCTTTAGGATCTTCTGTCTCCTTCTCTCTCTGCCCCTCCCCCACTCACACTTTCTCTCTCAAAAATAAATAAACATTAAAAAAAATAATTGCCAGTTACAATTAGAGAGGAAAAAAATAGTGCCTTCAACATCCTCTCCCGCACAGGTTCACCTGACAGTTTTATACAATAAGCCCCTTGAGGGCAAGGACTGTGTCTTTCTCATTTCTGAACTCCCAGAGCTTTTGCTAACATTTATTGGATGAATGGAGATTCAATGGCTGAGGGGTGTGTGTGTGTGTGTGTGTGCACACGCGAGTGCTCCTGATCTTTGCTCCCAGAGGTCAGTATCCAGCAAGCCCCATATTGACTGAGACCTAATTGGAATTTTCTTCTGCACCAAAAATAAAATGTGGTCTTGACCAGAAAGAAAAGAGAAAGAATATGGCTATCATAAATTCATTAAGGTCTCTAGGAAAGGGTCACATATCCTCTAGTTAGCAGTCAGCTCTGTTCTCCCTATTTTTAAAGACCTAGAAATTCTATGTCATGGGTTCCCCTGGCACCTAGACTTTGTAAGCAAAATATTGAAAACCAAATTCATCCTTTGTTTCATGAATGCCTTCCTCTGATCTTGAGCACCTTCAAGTTAAAGAGAAAATGGTAACTCAGAGGGGAACTCAGTGGGGTGAGCTCTGTGTGGGGAGTTAGTGTAGTTAGGCTCCCACAGGCGACCGTAGGCATTACAGGACACATTAATTCCTGGGATGGTGCCATTCCTCAATGGCAAGAGGATGCAGTGGTTCTCCTCAGTTGAGCTGCTGGTGGCCATGACAGAATGATGAAAATGCTGTGCCTTCATAACTCATGGCATTTCCTCTTCCAGACAGAAGATGTGGAGGGGAGCTGGGAGATTTCACCGGATACATTGAATCCCCAAACTACCCAGGCAATTACCCAGCCAACACGGAGTGTACATGGACCATCAACCCGCCGCCCAAGCGCCGAATCTTGATTGTGGTCCCTGAGATCTTCCTGCCCATAGAAGATGACTGTGGAGACTACCTGGTGATGCGGAAAACCTGTGCGTCCCCTCTCTCCCCTCCCCTCTAAGGCTAGCGTGGAAGCCTGCTGGCATGCTCCCCAGCTTTAAATGTGAGCAGCAAGGCTAGTGTCACCTCTGTATTAGAACAGAGATGGGACATGAGTTTATAGTGTTTGCCAAGAAACAAAATTTAGACAAACCCACCTTGAGGCCTCTTGCTGAATCCCAGAGGTAGTGATTCTGCAGGTCAGTCTCCCCCTCCCCGGGCTTGCCGGGGACCCTCTTCCACAACATCACACAGAGCCAATGAAGCTCATGGAAGCCAGGCCCCAGACCGTTGTCTCACTGTGGGAAGCCACTCGTGGCTTTGGGACTGACCGAGGCTAAAGTCATAGTCCAGCCAGGAGGGACCCTCCTCCTATCCTGATGCATGACCCAGTGCCCATTAAGGGACACTGCCAGCAACACAACTTCAAGGCAGTGTAGTGAGTGAGCTCAGCAGCCAGACTGCGTAGACCTGAACCCAGCTTCACCTTTTGTTAGTTCCGTGATCTTGGACATACATTCTGATTCTTTCTGCAACTCCTTTTTCTCATCTGCTAAAATGGGGATGATAATAGTTGCTACCTCATAGGGTTATCATGAGGAGTAAATGACTTCATGTACATAAAGCACTTAGAATAATAATGACACATGGAGCCACTGTGTTTGCCACTCTTATTAGTGGTTACAGTGTCTGAAGTCAGGTGTGGGTTTGAATCCTGACCTATTCACACACTGGCTCTGTGACCCTGGGCAAATGCTTAAACTCTGTAAATGAGTTAACAACGGCACCGACTTCCTGTGACTTTCAGAGGATTAAGTGAGATAAAGTCCATGAAGTGCATAGTGCACCACCTAGTCTCTGGAAGCATGCGGGGATTGGGGGTGGTTATTGCTGGATGACAGCAGGTAGCTCTGGAATTAGACGGCCTCTCCTTAGCCCCTGCAGTGAGCACCGCAGCCTGGGCTGCTGCTGTTTGCCTAGCCATGGGCGTTTCAGTTAGCCTTCTCTGGGGGCTTGCAATCACCAGTGGAGTCCAGTCAATTCCCGGGACTTTGGCTCTTATGAGCTGAGCCCAAAGAGCTCTGGAGCATAACTTGTTTTACGGTGTTTTCATTTGAAACGATGAGTGTTTATTGTCTGCTGCTCAGGATGAGTCCTGAACCCTGCCCTCTCTAACTTCCCTTGGCAGCTTCATCGAATTCTGTGACAACATATGAAACCTGTCAGACCTATGAACGCCCCATCGCCTTCACCTCCAGGTCAAAGAAGCTGTGGATTCAGTTTAAGTCCAATGAAGGGAACAGCGCCAGAGGGTTCCAGGTCCCGTATGTGACATACGACGGTAAGCGCTGTGAAGCTTGGGCTGCATCACGCCCAAGGAGCTTCTCTGCTTTCAGGAGAACCAACTTCTGGGCCAGCTGGTAGATTGCTGACAAGCACATGTGCTCAGAAAGGCAGGTGGAATAAGGAGAAAGGACACTGCTGACTCACATGTGTCAAATTTTAAACAAGCATTTGGGGACACTGACTACAGGGATGAAAAGATGTTTTAGAAAATAAGTAAAAGTGAGCATGGCTTGGTGGGGAAGCATATGGGCCAGCCTCGACCTAATCTCTTCAGTGACTTTGTGTATGTTACTTACCATCTCTAAGTCTCATGTTCTTAATGTGTAAATGAGGATAATCATTAGATCTAACATGGCAGTTAAATGTGATAATCCACAAAGGACTTGGTGCAGTGCCAGGCACATAGTAAATACTCAGTAAATACTAGCTAATTATGACTGTGACTTTCATTACATGGAATCCTGAGGAGCAGGGGAGAAAGACCCAAGTTCTGGTCCTGTCTCTGCTACTAATTTGCTGTGTAATTTTGGGCAAATCAGATGACTTCTCTGGTTTCATTTGCTTCTTGTTAGGTGAAGGGGTGCCTCCTGTGAGCCCTGGGGGCCTACCTGGGTCTGGGACTTGGTTGATAAACATTTACTTAAAATACAAAATGCACTGGAAAGAATACAGCAAAATCTCAAGAGATTTGGGCCTTGAAAGAACATATGAGTTGTGTGTGTGTGTGTGTGTGTGTGTGTGTGTGTGTGTGTTTTGTTTTGTTTTGTGTTTTTTTTAATGGGAAGAACATTAGTTAGAGAGAATGATCTAGGCCAAAGGATAGAGTACCTGGCATGTATGGGGACTGATTAATGGCCTGATTTGGTCAGTCGGTAGGGTGCATGGAGCTTAGCAGTGAGAGATAAGATTAGAAGCGTGTGGAGTTGGGTGGTGAAGGGCCTGGAGTGCTAAACTCAGAAGGGTGGACCTAATCTTACAGGGAGCCATGAGCCATTGAAGGTTTTTACACAAGTGTTGACAGTAGATGTTTTGGACAGATAGTATTCTATGGATTTTATAAAAGCATTTCACATTTATAACATGTTCCAAATCCAGGATTATCAACTCTGTGCCTGAAACCATGCCAAATCCCTCCTGATAAGGGCTCTTAGGATCAGAGCCCTAGGTGGACACAAATACCTCCCATGTGGCTCTGCTGAGAGAGACAGAACACCTCATCTACCTGAAAGCAAACAACCAACAGCCCCCCTACCCCCAATCTGGAATCAGTGAAAGAACCAAAAAAGACACGGAGACTCCAGAATAAATATCACTAAAGCTCACATCTTTTTGCTTGGCTGTTCTCAACTCTACCTTTGTGATACATGAAAACACCTTTTTTTTTTTTTTTTTCATTTTCTCAAATAAAGAGTTGTAGCTTGAACCAGGGAAATTACACATAAAGCTGCTGAGGCCCATGAGAGTGTGTCTTACACATGTCACAGCAGATACTAGTTGAAAATTTCTGTGTTAGTAATATAGAAGCCTTTTAGGTCTTTACTCAGAGCTTATTTCATCTTTTTTTTTTTTTTTTGAACATATATTTCAGACAAGCTTGATAGCTGGTTTCCAAGCCCGGAAGAATAGAAATCACATTTAGAAGGGGCAAGTGAGGCTGCTACAGAGTGGCTTACTGACCACTGGAGGACGGGGAGAACTGTAGTCCCAGCTAACTTGCGCTGAGTACGTGTACTGAGTACCAGGCATGTGCTGAGTGCCTTTGACACCGCACAGCCCTCATAATTGCCATAGACACGATTCTTTCCTGATTCTATGGACAAGACCACTCAGGCTTAGAGATTAACTTAGACTAACTGGCCTGAGGTCAGGAGGACAAAGTGGCAGAGATCTTTGGGACTCCAGGGCCTGAGTTCTTACCTATGACTCTTGACTGCTTTTCTCATGACAGTTGTAGCAAGGGATAAAACATGGTAGTTCTTGATAGTGGAGGGAATGTTTTTAAAAGACAGCAGTCTGGGGTGCCTGGGTGGCTCAGGTAACGATCTCATGGTTCATGAGTTCGGGCCCTGCATCAGGTTCTGTGCTGACAGCGCAGAGCCTGCTTCGGATACTCTGTCTCCCTCTCTCTCTGCCCCTCCCCAGCTTGTACGCTCTCTCTCAAAATAAATAAGTAAACATTTAAAAAAGACAGCAGTCTGGGAGCATTTGGTGTGGTGGCAAATAGTGCTTCAGTTCTCTCTTACACTAGGACATGGCACAGCAACTGGTCCTCCTAGTGGTGAACACCAATCATCAAGAGGAGCTAGTTCTCTGAGGAAGAGACTCTGCAACAAAGGAATTCAAGATAAACATGTACTCTTACTCATATTTGATATTCACTAAAGTAGAAGAATAAGAAGGAAGATACCACATGAATAGAGCACCAGTGAGGTTGAACCTATATTAAATTAGTAATCATGAGAACCATACAATAGTTAATAAATGTTCATTAATCACCACTTGACTAGGAGAAACTTTTTCAAGCACTCTTTCCACATAGTTCCAGTGATGTTCTTATGATTTGTTTGGTTTTGTTTGTACATGATATGCATACAAAGAGGCATTCTTTTCAGCCTGGAATTTGGAAAAGATTGTGTTTTGCATGTGCTTGGTTTGAATTATGACTAGGAAGTAGGCTAGACTTTGAAAGGTGGGGATTTAGATTTGGAGACAGCTTACGTTGTGTGCACTGCATTTACTATGTACATCAACACCAAAAATTAACTAATAAGAAAATGAACATAGCTTTCTTCCCTCTTTAACCAATGAAATTCTCCCCATCCCCTCCAAAAAAAAAAAAAAAAAGACGAAAAAAGGAAAGAAGAGTCTTGCTTGGTACTAAGAAGCTTGATTGTTTTACATAATACAAGGGCAGAGAGAAAAAAGGGAGGACAGAAGGGAGAAAAGTAGAGAAGAGAAAAGCCCTGAGGCTGGTGAACTCACCAGAGAGCAAGTATAGATGGAAGAGATGAGAACCAAGCTCTGAGCCCTGCAACCCTCCCATAGTAAGAGATCAGGGAGAGGAGGAAGAACAGCAAAGGAACTTCAGACAAAGTGACCAGTGAGGTAGGAGGAAAACCTGAAAGCATGGTATCCCGGAAGCTGAGTGAAGAAGTGGATCGAGGAGGAGGGGTGACTAGAGACAGTGAGTGTTGACAATTCTTTTGAGTAGTTTTGCAATAAAGAGGGCAAAAATGTAGGATGGAAGCTGAGGGAGAAATGAGGTCAAGGCGGGGACTTTTTTGGGATTGCAGACATAATAACATGTTTACATGCTGATGGGGAAGGCCCAATAGAGAGAGAAAATGTCATCATGTAGGAAAGAAAGGGCAGAAGTGCTGGAACAATGCCCTTGACTTGGTGAGAGAAGATGGAGCCAGTGGAAAAAGTGGAGGAAGGGTGTTGACTGGATGCACAGAGGGTTCATCCAAGGGAAGATGGAACAGAAGAGGTGGGTGCAGAGGCTGGTAGGTGAGAGGATGTGGGAGTCTGTGGAAGTTCTCTTCTGATCACCTTCTCAGTATCACAGCGGTCACTGTTCTGATAGCAGCTGCAGAAGAGGCATTTCCCAGAACCTTATTTAAAAATGAAAGAAAGAGTGAGTTTGGAAATAACTAAATCCCATGAATGTCAATCATGTCCTTTATTCCAACAGAGGACTATCAGGAGCTCATTGAAGATATAGTTCGAGATGGCAGGCTCTATGCATCTGAGAACCATCAGGAAATACTTAAGGTAGGTACATAGTGAAGGGGGATGCTGCAGTCACCCATGGAGCTCCCAGGCACCACTGGAGGAAGGTTTTCCTTTTGCTCCATGTTGCCACCTTTCAGACACCAAGCCTGCTCTGGGCTGAGGTCAGTTTTATATCTTCACCAGACTTAATTAAAACAAATATTCAGATGGCTTTCTTCGGTGTTGTCAAGTGAAACTGTATTATTATTATTTTTTTTAATTTGGAAATGCGTGGAGGAACAGTGGGAAACTTGCTTACTCTAAATCCAGGCCAGTGGCAAATCATGGTTCCATGTTCACTCTCCAAATAACTGAATATCATTGACTCCTTGTTTATCCTTCAAGCCTAAAGTCCACCAAATTTTAGATGCTTATAAGTACTTATCAGACACTTGCCATCTCACCAACCCTGTAAATATTCCCCAGATTCCAGTGTTGCATCTCATCTGGTTTAGAAAAAGAAAACCATTTTTTATATATTACCCTTTCCTTTACAAAAGTAACCCATGTTTTTTGTAGATACTTTGGGAAAATAAATACTGGAAAAGAGATAAAAATCAGAGGAAACAATTTTCACTAAGTGTTTCTCAGCTCAGCAACCTACTGTCCAACACTGGGACATTATAGTTCCATTGGCAAAATGTTGGAATGTTTAAGTATTTTGGCCCAGTAACAAAACTTGTGTTCTTTTTAGGATAAGAAGCTGATCAAAGCTCTGTTTGATGTCCTGGCCCACCCCCAGAACTATTTCAAGTACACAGCCCAGGAATCCCGAGAGATGTTCCCAAGATCTTTCATCCGATTGCTACGTTCCAAAGTGTCCAGGTTCTTGAGGCCTTACAAATGAGCCGGGCCACGTGCCACTCAGTGCCACGATCTGCCTGTGGGCTGCTGGGACGCAGCCATCTGCCTATGCAGCCAACATAGTCGGATATCGCTGCCTCCAGTAGCAGTGACTCATTAGAGTTCAATTTTTATAGATAATACAGATATTTTGGTAAATTGAACTTGGTTTTTCTTTCCCAGCATTGTGGACATGGGTTATGAATGGCAGTGAGTCCTACCATCTTTCACTGCGGTGGGTGGATGTCTTGGGGACATCAAGGGCTGGCTGAGCTGGACGTTAGTCAGCTCAGATGAGACTCACCTGTCCTTCCTGGTTCTCACTCCTCCTCAAGGGGGCCGTGGTGGAAAGGAGTTCACAGAAGGGGCTGCCTTACCTGAAACTTCAGCTTCCTCCTTCCCAGTCCTCCCTAAGGGAGCCCTCTGCACCCATGCTGTGACCAGGCAGAGCAGGAAAGAAGGAAGGGAGGGTGGGAGAGCCCTTCAGGCATCATGCACCCACCTGAGACCCAGGAGGATTCTGTTTCCCCATAGCCTTCTCCAGCCTGTATGACCAGAGTTTGATCCCAGGACCCTGGGTTCTGAGCAGTGATCATTTAAGAATACTTAAGCAGAAAGAATTAGAAATAAAAAGATAAAAGCTAAACACTTCCACAGATGTAATAATGTGGATCTGTGGACGATGGCCTTCCTAGTTGCCAGCTTCCACTCTGCAGCGAATGCACAGTGCTGGTTTTAGCACCTTCAGCTGTGCCTTCAGATGCTCCGCTGGGCCCTGCATCAGGGCCTGGAGAGTTCAGGCCGGATGTGATCTCCTTGGCGGATGAGAATCACCCACTGTTATGAAAAGGAGATTTCACAGATCCTGAGTCACTACTGCCAAGGGTGCTACTTCTCAGTGGGCTTGCCTCCACAGGTGTCTGAGGGCCACGTGGGCCACTGTGCAGCCAGACGGTTATGTTTGCCTTCCTTGCCCACTCTTCAAGGTCGGGCACTGCTGCAGCTCTGAGGATGTGAGCGACACCACTAAGGGTGGGCTCGTTCTCTTAGTCACCACACCACCGCCAGGAGCAGCTGCACAAATCCCCGTCTCCAGGTACTGCAGAATCACATTTGGTTGGCACAGTGGCGGCTCACAATCATTTTCTTCTGCAGAATCTTGAATTTTCAACATTACTTAATTTGTAAAAATTTAAATCCATAGGCAAAAATCTCATTACAGTGAAGAAAAAAAGAATCCTATCAAACAAGCTGCCATTTCCCTAATGAATGGGCTGAACTACACACACCTATAGTGTTTTGTTACTTCAGTAACAAACTAACTCTGTACACCAAAGTACTAAAAAATGGTTAGCAAATATTTTTAAAGAAAACAGAGCCTATTGGGAAGCTCTCTTTTCACCTCAGTTGTTGTTTTTTTAACCTACTTACAACATTGATTAAAAAAAATACCCTAATCCAAATTTTCTTCCTTATTTGCATGGGTCCTAAATACCCATTTCCAAATTTCTTTTCAAAAATGTGAATATTTTCATTTTTTTACAATCATCATCAAAATAAGCACTTGGAGTTTGTCATACAAGGACTTCATCTACATTTCTGAGTCTCATCATAAGATGAAAATTCAAATGTAATATAACCTGAGTCAGTGACCCGATCCATGTGGAGGAGGGGTGAGCTGAACTGTGCCATCCTGTCCTAAGCACGTTAGTAACTCTATGTTCATGACTGTGTGATGCTGTATTGCTGAGGTCACAGGAAGACTAGGGATGGAAATGCACTGTGGGCTGAGAACCCACACGAGAGCTGTGCTCCTGGTACAAGCATGAGCAACTAAGTTCCTCCCTAAGCTTCTTCTCTATCCCCGTCAACCACCCTGAGAGATGTTGTGGTGGGCTGGCTGCCTGGGGCTACTGTTGCTACCTACTAAGTCAATCAATATTTATTGAACCTCTGCTCTGTGCCAGGTACTGTTCTAGGCCCTAGGGATACCCAGTCACAAGGCAGACAGGGTCCTTGCCCTCATGGGACTTACATTTTAGAGGGAGGAGATAGTCAATGACTAAACAAATCACCACAAAAAAGTATCAGCTAGCATTAAATGTTATGTTGTAGGTTAATGTGACACATGACTGTGTCACTACTTTAGAATTATGGATTATGGATGTCCTTTCTGGGGAAATGACATTTCAAACTGAAAATAGCCAGAAGGAACCAGTCTTGGGACAGAAACAGTCAGGGCAAAGAGTACTCCAGAGAGAGGGAAACCAAGTGCAAAGGCTGGCAGGCAGAAGCCAGCGTGTGTGGGGGTCACAGTCCAGTGAGGAAGCAAATGGGATGAAGTGAGGCCAGGGGACTGGACAGGAGCCAGAGCACATCAAGCTTTGGAATCCAGAATGAGGGGTTCGGGTTTAATTCTGAATATGTTGTGAAGCTTTTAGAGGGGTTTAAGCAGAGGAGTGGGATGACCTGATTTATTTTTGTAAAAGATCGTTCTGGTTACTATATGAATAGATTTCAGAAAAAGGCATGGAAGCAGAGAGCCATTAACAAACTATTGCAACCAGCCAGGCAGTCATCCAGGTAGGAGATGAGTTTGTCTGGGTTAAGGTTGTAGAAGTGGAGATGTGAGAATAGTTTCTGGACATGTTTTGGGGCAGAGTCAAGAATTCGCATGAGGATTGGATGGAGAGGAAGGGAAAGGCAGCAACTGAAGAGGCCTCCTACTTGCCTGAGCAACTGGTAGCTGGAGGAGACCACAGGAAGAGAGAGTCTGGGACATGTGACCGTTTTAAAACATGTCCACAACTTCTTTGATGCTCCTTCCATGGAAAGTTGGTGGTCTTTTGACCCTCCCCTTAACTTGGAGCTCTGTGACTGCTTCCCCAGTTTAGTGTGGCAGAAATAACATTTTACCAGTTCCCGGGCCCAGGACTTCAGACACTGGCAATTTCCACTTCTTTTGCTCACACCGAGAACTCAGTCACCACAGCCTGTGGAGCAGCCATGCAGAGAGGAACCACGGCCCCCCACCCATAGCCCAGCTGAGCTCCCAGGTGACAGCAAGTAAAACTATGTGAGTGAGCCATGTGGGAGTGAATTCTCCAGCCCCATGTCCAGCTGCCCTAGCTAGTACTTCACAGAGCAGTTCCCATCAAGCCATACCAAAATTGCAGACTCATGAGCAAAATCAATGGTTATTGTTTTTTTCCGTCACTAGGTTTTGGGGTGATTTATTATGCAGTAATAAAATACTGGAAAAGGAGAGCTCAGTTTGGGCCATTTCAAGTATAAGGTACCTGTTTAGGAATCCACACTCAAGAGTTCAGGTAGGCAATTGATTCTGTGAAGCCCCAGGAGAGGTCAGTGCTGGAATATGAATTTTAACATCACAGAATTTTAACATCATCATGAGACATGAGGTAGTGGTCACCTGGGAAAAGTATGTACATAAAGACCAGGGAGCTCTGAATTCTGGAATTCCCTGTGTGGGCACAGGACCAAGACTTGGAGGAACTGCTTGTTAAGTAAACAGGAAGAGGTCAGAGCTGTTTCCCCTGCCCTCCAAGAGAGCTCTTTCTGTGGGAGGACACTGAGTGGAAGTGAAATCTGTACAAGACCTTCCTTCCAGCTGTGGATATTGTTCTTGAACCATTTACTTAAGTGCTGCATTTGTGGATTTAGCAACGTTTCCCTTGAGTTTCCAGTGCTAATAAAAGAGTGTTTGCCTTTTCACACTACCAGATGATTATCTTCACTGTGGAAAATTGCTTCCTCTGAATCATTCTCTGAGCTGTTAAATGTGTTGTCTGTAGGCATTCACTGGATTTAGGTTTGCAGGTGATTTTAAAATTGTCATGTGGTAATCTGGGATTGTGGCTGCACAGCACAAAGCAAGGACTCACTTGCCCTCAGGCAGATCTTTGTGGGGAGAGCATCAGGGCTGTTGCTGCAGGCTGCTTTAGTGGGTGGGCCCGTGTGCTGGGGAAGTGCACCCACACCAAGCCCAGCCTCTATCCTCTCTTCAGTGCAGAAGGGATGCCTCCTCCTAGGGCTGTCAGCATCTCTGCTTCCTTTCACACAGCAGGGTGAGTCCTGAGAGCCTTACCCAAGCCTATATCACTCTTAGCCGGTATTTGGGAGGCAAATGGATTAGATGAGGAGTAAAGCAGTTTCCTCACCAAGTTCAGGGAGGTTTGTTATCTATGGCCTCCTTGCTTGGCAAGCCATCCTCGGAATCCAGGCCCTACGTGTGGCCACTAGGGGCCCATCCATAGGAAGTGAGAAGCCTTGGTGAGGCTTCCTTTCTGTGGCATCTTCTACTCCAGGGGACTGTGAACCCAGCTTGGGTTTCCTGAGTATGTGTGGTTCCCTGCTTCCTTCTCCCTTCAGGTAGTCCTGATTGGCTTGCAGGAGACCATCCTCAAGGACCTGATGGCCCAGCAAGGCTGTTCCTGTGATAGACAGTCACAAAGACCTAACTACTCAGCGGGGATCACTTTCCAGAGAACACAGTAGGATCAAAATAGAATTATAGATTTAGAAAGTGAAACCACTCTAATTCTCAGGGAGGCTGCTTTAAAAGCTGAATAAAAGGTCACAAATTCACCTACTGCAAATAATGACAGTAACTTAGCATTATTTGGTTTTCAGAGTATCTCATTAGGGGAATGCTACTACAGATATGAGTTACTAATAATTATTTGTTATGTGTTCACTCATTTATTCATTTATCCAACATATTTCTTGCACACTTACTAAGCACTAAGTACTGTAGGAGCTGGTGTGCTGTAGTGAGCAAAATAAAGTCATTGCTTTTGTGTTTATATTCTAATGGAGAGAGACAGAAAATAAATAAATATAAATAGCAAAGTCAAGTGTGGTAACTTTTTAAAGGAAATAAAGAAGGGTAAAATGGTAGAAGATGAATAGGTGGTGAGAGGGAGTTGCTATTTTAGATAGGGTGAGCTCATCGTTGGAGTCATGAATCCAAGCCTCTCCCAGGGCACTCGCTCCTGAAGCCTACCATGGCAGTGCTGGCCCTGGCAAGTTCCCCTACACACCCAGCAAGCACTTGTCATTTCATCTCATGCCAGGCTGACCAGAGCTCCAAGTTGTGAACAAGCCATTTTGTAATTTCTAGAGCAGGCACCACCTAGTGGTTGTAAAATGGAATAGATCAGTGTCTCATTCACCCCCCTGCTTTGGAGTTTAAATGGCCACAATTCAAGGCAAAATGTTACCAGTGAGATGTTGTGGACCAGGGCTGTGACTGATTGCATGTTGTTTAATACAGCCCTCAGAATGTATCTGTTTAGATCTTTTCCTTCTCTCTGCCTGGCCTAATGACTAATGACCAGGTGGGAAATCATTGAGTTGGGTCTTTTCAAACTGTCAACAGTGCTCTGAATCACGTCCAAACACACACACACACACACACACACACACCCCTCATTCATTCATTCATTCATTCATTCATTGTTATGGTCTAGGCACCATGCTAGGTTGGATATATACTGCTGAGACAGGAGGGAAAAGGAGTTGAAAGAATGAGGGGGGAGAATCCCCATATTGTAATCTTGTGAAATCTTTTAGCACATGTAGTTCCGGGAGCTACCATACCCCTGACCTTGGACTGTCCTCTGATCCTATAGTCTACACTAGGACTGAAGGATAACTTTGAAGCACAGTTTGGAGTTTTCTGTCTTTTCCCTACACAGTGCAAAAAGCAGAAATACAAACCTACCTCAAATGGGCTTTGGTGCTGGCTTTGCCTTATTTTTTTTTTTTAATTAAAAAAGTGTTTATTCTTGAGAGAGAGAGAGAGAGAGAGAGAGAGGCAGAGCATGAGCAGGGGAGGGGCAGAGAGAGAAAGACACACAGAATCCAAAGCAGGCTCCAGGCTCCAAGCTGTCAGCACAGAGCCCAATGTGGGGCTTGAACCCACGAACCAGGAGATCATGACCTGAGCGGAAGTCAGATACTAAACCAACTGAGCCACCCAGGTGCCCCTGGCTTTGCCTTATTATACACACTTTGTGATTAAAGAAAAATTAATAGCTGCTGAGCAGGAAATGAAACTAATGCCCCAGGGAGGACAGAGCCCAGCAATGTGTAACATCAAGACAGTGTGGCTTGTGGTAAACCCTCATCAAGAGTGTGAGCTTGTGGTAAACCCTGGCCAGGTCTTCTGTGCTCAGCCCTCCGCAGCCTTGTGGGTAACTCACTGTGTGACCACAAACTGGTCATTTTCACACACTGCCAATGCAGCTGCATGTGCATGATATCTGTCCATCATATAAAACTGGATGATATAGCAGGATGGTAATGGTGACAAAGCAAGAATGTGTGTCCAGAATACCAATATTAGATCCAGGTGACCTGGCTTGAAGAAGGAAGCTTTCAGCAGACACAAAGGTACCCAAGCAGGAATTTTAGGTGATGTGGATGCAGGTATCAGAGGCCTGGTAAACCCTTACTGAGGACTTCCAGTAAGGAACTGATGTGACTCAAGCAGCATCAGTCATCCAATATCCCCCCTCCCAGAATTCCCAATGTTCTCTTTATGAATGCATTCTCTCTGTTTATCTTAGTGAAAGGTTTCTCTAAGAGTGTTTCCTAATGCTCATTTCCTCCAGGACTCCTATTATGTCCTCTGCAGTACCTGGATTGGTATCCCAGCTCTGCCACTTAATAGTTGTGTGACCTTGCACAAGTCACTTTACTTCTCTGTGCCTCAGTTTCCTCATATGGTATGTACACTGACTGGATAGGGTTGTTGTGAGAATTAAATGAGTTCCTCATGGAAAACTCTTGGAATACTGCCTGGAATGTAGGAAGGGCTCAGTAAATGTTAACTATTATCATCACCATTATTTCCCACTTCTGAAGACTTGAGAAGTTAAATCCAAGATACTTTTTTTTTTTTTTTAACATCTGCTGGGTTTATTTGAACATTCAGAAGACAAGGCAGGAAACAATAATAGGAAAGAGGATGGGGTGTAGCAATCAGAGCTCAGAGCACCTCCCAGAGCCAGGAGACACTTAACTTAGCTCAGTGAGTAGTCAGGGGAGCCAGGGCCCTGGAGCTCCAGCCATGTCAGCATCATGGGAAAGAGGACTCAGGTGAGTCCACAAGCAAATCTCTGGCCAGCAGATGTGCCCACCGCAGGAGATGCGATGGCGGGAGGTGTCCGCCATTGGTCACCTACTGGAGGGTGTGCTGGGCCTTCCAACCACCCCATGGGTCAGCCTAAATCCCAAATCTATTTTTAAATGGGTTCACACTGTGCTGGTTTCTCCCATCTCACTGAAACACAAAGTCCTTTAGTCACAGGCTTTGTAGTGGGATGCGTTCTAGGAACAGAATTAGAGCTTGAAGCAGGAAAGAAAGGCCAGAATGCCTGACTTCGGTTCTCACACAAGACCTCTGAAAACCCTTATCTTCCTGAGCAGGGAAAGTGAAATGGACTTGTCCAATCTCCTCAGACTGCTCTCACGTCAGGAACAGCACACCGCACAGAGGCCTGTCTATCCTTCATCTTTCCTTACTTCTAGTCTTCAGCCCCTGATATGTGAGGACGTCAGTACCTCTTGCTGAGTCCAGGATAACACATTCTCCAGAAATGTCTATCTCGAATTTGATGTTACCAACATGGCAAAGTCCAACTTCTAACTCCAGAGAGGCAGTAATCAGGGTTGTAGGCAAATCAAGCCTACAAAGAGACTCACTAGGCCAGGATGTGAACTCGGGGCCCAAAAAGAAAGAGTGAGGAATCTGTATGAGCCCTCACGATCAGCAGGACAAAGTCCCTGATGAGACATGAGGACACAGGCCTGGCCAACGTGGGTGTGACCACCATGCAGCACGTGCCTGGGAGAGCACCGAACTCAAATGTGCTGATGGAGTATAGACAACCTGGAAAAGAGAGAATTTCGTCTTTTAAAAAGTCATGAGTGGGGGACAAAAAAAATCTAGTAATTATACAGAAGAGAAATCAGGCAATACCTTGATCAGATGTTCAGAATTATCATCTCCAGTAAAAGGCATAAGGACATCACATGGCTCCACATCCCCTGAAAGAACATACCATCACCTATACAGTACTCAGGCCAAGAATGCAAAGCCTCAATGTCAATACAAAGAAATTTCAGATACAAACAAAATGAAGAATACTCTATTTTTAAAAAGGGAGAGGAGTTGAAAAACAACTTGTACACCAATGAAATTTAAAACTTTTGCATTTAAAAAAATACCATCAAGAAAGTGAAAAGGCAACTCATAGAATGGGGAAAAATGTTTACAAATCATATATCTAACAAAGGTCTTGTAGCCAGAATATATAAAGAACTCTTACAGCTCAATCATAAAAAGGCAAATAACAAAAATGAGCAAAGGATCTGAACAGGTATTTTTCTAAAGAAGATAAATAAATGGCCAATAAGCACATGAAAAGATGTTTGCCATCATCAGCCATTAGGGGAATGCAAATCAAAACCACAATAAGACACCATCTCACACCCACTAAGATAGCTACAATTAAAGGGTCAGATAATAACAAGTGTTGTTGAGGATGTGGAGACATTGGAATTCTCATACACTGCTGGTAGGGATGTAAAATAGTGTAGCCACTTTGGAAAAGTCTGTTCCTCAAAAGGTTATATCTCTATAAAATATTTTTTTTGTATAATATGGAAGACTGAATTCTTCAAAAATGTCAATGTCATAAAAGACAAAGCTTTGGAACTATTCCAGACAAAAGGAGGCTAAAGAAACACAGCAACCAAATACAATACCTGACCCTAGCCTGGGTCCTATATTGGAGGAATATGTCACAAAGAACATTATTGGATCAATGGAAAACTGGAATATGAACAGTAGGTTAGATAAAAATGTTATATCCATGTAAATTCAAGAAGTTTATATCTATACTGTGGTTACATAAGAGAAAAATCCCTATTCTTAGAAAATACACAATGAAATATTAGTGGTAAAGGGTGATAATATAGGTAACTCATACTCAAATGGTTCAGAAAAAAAGTGTGTTATGTATGTTGGGGAAAAGCAAATGATACAGCAAATGGAGTAAAATGTTAATAATCTGGTTAAAGGATATAGAGCTGTTCTTTAGACTGTTTTTATTTTTGCAACTTTTTGTAAGTTTGAAATCATTTACAAATAACCACAAATGACTTTTCTCTATGGGCCGTGCAGAGCTGTGTGAAAATAGGTCAGAGTAAATATTGTATGAGTATGTGTGTGTGGTGTGTAGATGTCTGCACACCCAAGTGCCTATACATGTTCCATAGGGCGCTTTGTGTCTCCTATACTATTTGCCCCATTTGGCCTTGGACTTGCTCAGCAAGGGCCACTGGCCTCTTGCTGTCACACCCAAGGAATTTTTTTAGCTACCGTGGGGAAAGCAGTAGAGCCTCTGTGTGCCTGAGGCAGGCGGAGGTAACCAGAGTGAGCTGCCCTGCAGCTTTCTTGCCCTCGGCTGGGAGCAGGCAGGTCAGGCCTAGGCTGCATTCTGAGAGGCTTGCCATCTTCAGAGGTCTGTTTCCAGACTGAAGAGCTCTCTACTGGCCTCTTGAGGGCTGATCTTTCTCCAAGTTCTCTGCAGTCCTGGAGAGGGGAATGAGAGGGAAAGAGGACTCATATTTATTGAGGGCTCACTTTGTGCTGGGCCCTGTGCTTTACATGTTATTTTATTTAAACCACACAGAGCCCTGCCAGATGGGTAAACTGAGGCTCAGAGAGCTGCAGTAATTTGGCCAAGGTTCCACAGTGAGCAGGAGGCAGAGCCAGATTTGGAGCCAAGCCTAGATTCCCCTCTTTCCCCCAGAAATTCTTGCTTCAGATACTGAGATTTTTTTCCCCCTCCTTCTCTCCTCTTTGCTGTCTGATTTGAGGTCACAGCCTGTCCTTATCCCAGGAAATGAAACAAAATCATTGCTAACAGGAATGAATCCAAAAGACCTAGCCAACTTTGGAAAACACCAGCAGGGCTGCCATCAGCCCTGTTTCTATGAGGCTACGGTGATGCTGGGAATCACTCCGAAGGAAGAAGACAGAAATATCTCATCTTTGCTTTAACCTGCCAAAGTAGACATAATCTTTGGGGCTGTGTGCCAAGTCATGGGTTCTGTGTAGCCAGAGATCCTGGCACACATATGGTACCTGCAGTGGACAGGTGTTTGAAGAATCTTCCTGACAGAGGGAGTTGGGGTGGGGTGGAGGGCGCCAGAGGAGAAAGCAGACTCTGCAGCTATAAGGATGGGGGTGGTGAGCAAAGGGGGTTCTGGGCAGTGGCCATTACTTCCAGGGGTGCCCAAGGGCAAAGTCAGAGCAAAATATGCATTGGTGGGAAAGAGGGGGATAAAAACTCTTTAGAAATCTCCACTTTCTCCTCTACTCTTCTCATTTACTTTTCTGGTCTCCTGGCCCCAGCACTCTTTCTATACCCCATTCTCAAAGGTCTTCCTATTAGCTGAAGACTCAAAGGAGGAGTGCTGGGAGAACAGATTATAAACTGGGAGCTGCTGAGAGTCACAAGACAGGGAGAGCCTACCTATGGTGGCATCACCTCAGTGCCTAGAGTGGTAATGTCATTTGAGCCCTTGGATCCAGCCATGCCTGAAGTCCCTGCACTTTTATTTATTTATTTTTTTTTTTAATATATGAAGTTTATTGTCAAATTGGTTTCCATACAACACCCAGTGCTCATCCCAAAAGGTGCCCTCCTCAATACCCATCACCCACCCTCCCCTCCCTCCCACCCCCCATCAACCCTCAGTTTGTTCTCAGTTTTTAAGAGTCTCTTATGCTTTGGCTCTCTCCTACTCTAACCTCTTTTTTTTTTTCCTTCCCCTCCGCCATGGGTTTCTGTTAAGTTTCTCAGGATCCACATAAGAGTGAAAACATATGGTATTTGTCTTTCTCTGTATGGCTTATTTCACTTAGCATCACACTCTCCAGTTCCATCCACGTTGCTACAAAAGGCCATATTTCATTCTTTCTCATTGCCACGTAGTATTCCATTGTGTATATAAACCACAATTTCTTTATCCATTCATCAGTTGATGGACATTTAGGCTCTTTCCATAATTTGGCTATTGTTGAGAGTGCTGCTATAAACATTGGGGTACAGGTGCCCCTATGCATCAGTACTCCTGTATCCCTTGGGTAAATTCCTAGCAGTGCTATTGCTGGGTCATAGGGTAGGTCTATTTTTAATTTTCTGAGGAACCTCCACACTGCTTTCCAGAGGGGCTGCACCAATTTGCATTCCCACCAACAGTGCAAGAGGGTTCCCGTTTCTCCACATCCTCTCCAGCATCTATAGTCTCCTGATTTGTTCATTTTGGCCACTCTGACTGGCGTGAGGTGATATCTGAGTGTGGTTTTGATTTGTATTTCCCTGATAAGGAGCAACGTTGAACATCTTTTCATGTGCCTGTTGGCCATCTGGATGTCTTCTTTAGAGAAGTGTCTATTCATGTTTTCTGCCCATTTCTTCACTGCGTTATTTGTTTTTCGGGTGTGGAGTTTGGTGAGCTCTTTATAGATTTTGGATACTAGCCCTTTGTCCGATATGTCATTTGCAAATATCTTTTCCCATTCCGTTGGTTGCCTTTTAGTTTTGTTGGTTGTTTCCTTTGCTGTGCAGAAGTGTTTTATCTTCATAAGGTCCCAGTAATTCATTTTTGCTTTTAATTCCTTGCCTTTGGGGATGTGTTGAGTAAGAGATTGCTACGGCTGAGGTCAGAGAGGTCTTTTCCTGCTTTCTCCTCTAGGGTTTTGATGGTTTCCTGTCTCACATTCAGGTCCTTTATCCATTTTGAATTTATTTTTGTGAATGGTGTGAGAAAGTGGTCTAGTTTCAACCTTCTGCATGTTGCTGTCCAGTTCTCCCAGCACCATTTGTTAAAGAGACTGTCTTTTTTCCATTGGATGTTCTTTCCTGCTTTGTCAAAGATTAGTTGGCCATACGTTTGTGGGTCTAGTTCTGGGGTTTCTATTCTATTCCATTGGTCTATGTGTCTGTTTTTGTACCAATACCATGCTGTCTTGATGATGACAGCTTTGTAGTAGAGGCTAAAGTCTGGGATTGTGATGCCTCCTGCTTTGGTCTTCTTCTTCAAAATTACTTTGGCTATTTGAGTCCCTGCACTTTTAAATAAGAGGACCCAAAGGTTTACACTTTTGTTTAAGAAATTTTCAGAAGCTTCTGAACTCATAAGCTTCTGTCACTTATAATAAGAACAACACAAATAAAATCCTGATTGAAACAGCATCAATTTGTCTAATACACTTTTCAAGGACTAATCCTCTACAATAGCCAAGGCAAGATGCAGGGAACTTTAGTACAGAACCATATGAATGGTAAATTCAGAGGCACCATGGACAGGAAGAGAGCTGGCCAGCCCCTGCCTCAGGAGGCCTTGGCTCCAGAGAAGGTATAAGATGCGTAGGTCCAAATTGCATTGCCTGGAGCTTTATAGAAAGGCTTGGAGCAGGCATAGGTCAGAGCCCACTCTGAGACTTAGCAACCTATGGGTTTTCCTGAGTCTGTCTCAAGTGACAACTATGGTAGCTACCTTCTGCTGAGCCTTTACTCTGTGCCAAAATGTGTTATGTGTATTATTTTATTTAATCCTCACAGCAGCCCTGAGACAGAGATGTTACTGGCATTGCTTTCTAGATGAGGAACTAAAACACAGTGGTGAAGTAACTTACTAGTCATATAGCTGGTAAGTGGCAGAGCAGGGATTCAAGCCTAGTTGTTTTTAAAATTTTTTGTAATGTTTATTTATTTTTGAGAGTGAGAAAGATAGAGCATGAGCAGGGGAGGGGCAAAGAGAGAGAGAGGGAGATACAGAATCCAAAACAGGCTCCAGGCTCCAAGCTGTCAGCACAAAGCCCAATGCGGGGCTTGAACCCACGAACTGTATACGATCATGACCTGAGCTAAAGTAGGACGCTCAACCGACTGAGCCACCCAGGTGCCCCTCAAGCCTAGTTGTTTTTAAGAATTACATTATACTTCTTCCAAGACGGGCCAATAGGGCAGGGAAGGTTGGCTATATGGAGAATTAATGATCTTTTCTGTCGGTAAAGCCCTCCAGAGTTCACAAAGGTTAATTTTATATGCAATCTTACAGATAAGGAAACTGAGGCTTAGAGGCAGGAAGTGACTTTCTCATAGTCATTTGGGAAAACTGGATAAACTTACCAGGGATGATACTCCTCAAACAGAGCAGCCAGGCTGCAATTTGCAGAAACTCATAGTGTATGTGCAGGCTAGCCTCACTACACTGACCCATGCTTAAGTGAAGTGATGCTATCAGTCTGGCTGAGGATGATCTCTAAGAGATAAGGGGACCAATTGTGGTTTGGCCCCAGATCCAATTGCAGAACACAAATCCCATTACAGCAAAGAGCTCTGCATTCATAAAAAGATCCCTAGCTCCAGCCAAAGTCCTGTTTAGTTTTCAGCAACACTTGATATGGACAAATTCCAGTTCAATCAGAGACATTCAGCTTCCTGGTGTTCCCAGAGGGGGAGCAGGGAATCTTGCTATAAAAGGAGCCCCTTACTTCCACTGGGCCATCCTCAGCAAAAGGGCTGCAAGACTGAGTTAGTTGCCTAAGGAGTGGTAGCTGGAATCTGCCTGCCTGGCTTCCTCCCAGAGGAAAGTAGCTGTCCCAGCTTAAGCCCCAGGGGCCCTCACTGTTGGACCTGCCTTGATGCATTGCCCAATCAGAGGTACCTGTCCTAGAGAGACAAGGCAAGGCTGTCTTTCACTGTTCCCTGGGTGATTCATGCCTGGAGGAGTGACCAGGCAGGAATCCAGGCAACAGGACAGAAGGGGCCAGGGCAGCCACTGTTGTTCACTGCTGGAAGCATACCAAAGGACTGGAAGGTGAGCTGCAATCCCACCTCCTTTTTGCCTCTCCCTCCAAGAGATCCTGCCCTTGATGAATGGGGCTAGGGGGCAGGGGCTTTCTTGAAGCCAGGTGAGTAGCCTTCCGGACTTCTGGATTTCTTTTCCCACAAGCAGGCTGTGAGCTGTGAATCTAGGACAAGTGTTGAAGACAGGAATGGAAGGTAAGAAGCAGGTTCATGAGTTGAAACCCAGTCCTTCCAGGTCTGGGAAGTCCAGCACATGTTCTGGGGGCAGACAGTCTTTCCCAGCTGTGCCACTTGCCTTCCTTGGGCAAGACCTTAACTTCTTGCCATACTGACACTAGTATTTATTGACTTACACTAGTATTTATTGAGCACCTTGTATGTGCTGTGCTAGGGATTTAATGGTAAGCAAAAAAATAGACTCAGTTGCCTTTCTTAGAGCTTAGTTAGTAAAGAAGATAAATATTAATCAAACAACCAATAAGATGCCCACTACTACCACATACACACACAAGAAAAGTCCAGGAGAGATGTAGAGCATATAATTAGGGAAAATTCACCCACTCTGGGAATTGAGAGAAGGCTTTCCTAAAGAAATGATAATGGAGCTGAGGTCTGTTTGCTGAACAGGGTAGAAGAGACATTCCATGCAGAGAGAACAGGATATTCAAGGGTAGGCCATGTGGCAAGGAGAATGGCTCCTCCAAGGAATGGGAAGAAGGCTCAGGAGGCAGAAGAAATGCAGATTGGAGACCCAAGTGGGGACAGACCATGCAAGAATGTGGGTCTTAAGAGCAATAGACAGTTTTTTGTGGTGCTTTAAACAGAGAGGTGAGATTAACACACTTGTAGTTTGAAAGGTTTACTCTGGCAGCAAAGAACAATGGATTAGAAGAGAATCAAAGAACATTCAGGAGAGCAGTTAGGAGGTCTCCGGCATTTGCTTGTAAAATGGAAATAATAGGTAATACTATCTCATAAGCTGTTACCAGGATTTCATGAAATACCGCATTTTAAGTATTTATGCCAGCACCTGACACACAGTAAAAGCTCAGTTAATGTCGTTATTGTTACTTTTGTTGGTTCTCTTCCTAGAGCTGATCTTTCTGCTTCGTATCTGCTCCTGTCAGACAAGGTGGGAGAAGGTAGTGGCAGTGGTTTCCAGGGTGGAAGTGTGGTTTGTCTTAAGTCGCAAGGTAGAAGCCAGAAGCCAGATGCCTGAAAGGCTCTTTAGAATGGCTTGAGAGTATCAAGGACTCACAAAGAACACCGAGTTCCGATTGCTCTCGGAAGCATGCTGGAGAGTGAAAGACCCTCCCGACGGTGAGCTCTAGGGGTGCTTTTCTCCCCGGTATTCCGAAGAGCAGGTGTGGGGCACCATGCACTCCTGTGCAGTAGCGCGGAGGCGGGAGCCATTGCCACACCTCAGCCCTAGGCTGGCTCTCAGGTTTCCAGCCAGCCCTGCGCCCCCCGGCTCGCAAGTGCGGATGCGGGTACATGGACAGAGGGTGCCAGGAGGTGGAGTGGGGGGTGGGGGAGGTGTCCCCGGAAGCCGGCTCCAGCCAGCCTGCAGGGGCTGCCCCCTCCCCAGTCACGTGGCCTGGTGGGTGGGGACCGACCTGAAGTTGCAGAAATCCTGAGCCATCCCAACTCTGAAGTGCGCTGTGGACGTTGGGGTTCCTGGAGGGGGCGCGGAGTTGGGAATTTGCAAAGCCGAGCAGCGGCGCGGACGGAGGGACTTGGGGCATGGCTCAGCTGGCGGTGATCCCGGGGTCCGCCACGGCGTGGCCAGGTGAGCGGCAGTCGGGGGCTACAGCGGTTGGGGTGGGAGAGGCTGCTCCACCAAGGGGCCCCCACACCCTATCCCGGTCCAGGGGATGCGGGGCACCCGAAACAGGAGAGGGCGGTGGGATAAAGCGGCCGTGGTAGAGCCTCGGCGCTCTGAGTCAGTTCAGCCAGCGTCACCCCTTGTCCCCGGTCCTTCCCTTCAACGCGGTGCCTTAGAGACCCGCAGCGGCCAGCGAACGCTGGGGAACCGTGAGCAGGGAGGGGGCGCTCCGCTGGCCCCGCCCCTCGCGCGCGCACTGGCTGCTCCCCGTGACGTCACGCTCGGCTATAAAACTCTCGGCGCGCGCCTCTCGCGGCGCTGGAGGAGCTCGAGGCTGAGGGCTGCTGGGGAGACGAGAGCGACGCGGACGCCGGGCCGCGGGCGCCTCAGCGATGTTTTACTCAGGGCTCCTCAGCGAGGGCGGCCGCAAGGAAACGGACATGCGGGAGGCCGCGTCGCTGCGGCAGCAGCGCCGGATGAAGCAAGCCGTGCAGTTCATTCATAAGGACTCCGCCGACCTGCTGCCCTTGGACGGCCTCAAGAAGCTGGGCTCGTCCAAGGACACGGTGAGCCCCCCGCAGCCGCGCCACCTGGGGATGCCCGCACGCGGCGACCGGTCACCGTCGCGCCGTGCGGTCTCCCCGGGCCCGCCCTTGGCCGCTTTCACTGAGTCACCCGCCCGGCCCCCGCCCCCGCCTCCGCCCGCCGCTGTCCGCTGTCTCGCTCTCGCTGGCTCGGATTCCTGTCCATCCAGCATCTCCCTGCTTCGCTTTCTGTCGGGATTCCGTCGTAGCTTTCTTTTCCAGCTCGCGCTGCCTTCCGCTTCGTGCCTCTCTCTAGAGTAGGAGACCCTGCCCTGCCTTCTGGCCCTCTGGTCGCCTTTCCTTCCCGTTATTCTCATTCGTAGTTCAGAATTCGATTGCATGGGGCTTGAGCCTCGCTTGGCCGGGCTGCTTGGCCAGTCCAGTGACCCAGACAGAGGTGACTCCTTAATGGGTGTGGGAAGGAGAGGAAGAAGTGGGAAGGGGGTTTCTTGGCAGTCACCATACCCAGATGATTTTGTTACATCCATTTCCCCCTTTGCCAAATCTACTTCTCCGTTTGATTTTGGGCTTATCTACCTTGACCTTCTTCTGAGGAGGGAGAGAGAAAAAGGGTCGAATGTGAAGGTTTCTTGAAGCCCAGACATCTCTTCATCATTCTCATCTGCATCTACCTCCAAAGAGTGGATACAGGCAGCCAGGCTGCTCCATCTCACTGGCCAGCTAACGTGTGGAGCTGGAGCTGGCGCAGGCGTTTTTTCTAGCAGGGTCGTTCTTTGCCTTAAGGAGGAGAAACTCCAGGACAGGAGGTCTGGGTTCAAAGACCATGCTGTCCTCTCTAGGAGGGGGGTGGATGGTTCAGGATTGCTAGTTTAAAGGACTGTGCTTGACTCTCATCCTTCAGTCACTGTAGTGGAACTGGGCCAAATATATGTTTAGGTTTGCAGTTTTATCTGGAGTTTTCTTGTAGTTTACTTGTTTTCTTGAATTTCACAATCACGGTATTATCTGGGCAATAATTAAATGTCTTTTAAATGAGGTAGGTGGTCTGTATAATTTTTTCAGTATTTTTTGAGATTTTGGAATATTTAATTTGGCATTAATTTGGTATGGTATTTGGCAGAGAAAGAAAGGTGTCAGCCTGGTTCACTGAAATTGCCATTGCAAGCCCTAGATAGTATGGAAGGTAGAGCTTCTGAATCCACTTCCTTTTTTTTTTTTTTTAACCATGACTAATGACACACAGATTCCAATATCAGATTTGCCCTCCCCCATTATGATAGAGAATAATTTTAGTTATTTTTGAGCAGGGAAAGGCTATCCAGTTATTTTTCTTTGATTTTTCCAAGGTATGTTACAGGATAGTCAACCTAATTCACACTCACTCAGAATCATGAGTGACTGAAATGCATTCCTAGAAAAAAGATAACTCTCTGTCTTCCCTTCTTTCACTTTAAAGTGGTCTAGATTCATGTAGCAAACCAGGTCTAAATCTTACCTTTAGCCCAAATTAATCCTAGTTCCTAAAAGCTTCAGGAACCAATAAAGAGGGAAGTATTTAAGAAAAGAAGTAAAATGTGGAATGTTTTTCTTCCCCTTATGCTGGATATAAGAAATGATTGACATTTGGTTGTCCTGGGCTGTCGGAGTTCCCTAGCCCTGAGGAACTACCACTCTATCCTTCTGCTTAGCATTCCTTGTATTACTTCATCCTGTGTAGGAAGAATTCTGTCTGCTTTTCTGACTCCAGTCTGTGTCACTGGAGTCACACAGGAGCTGATAGCATAAAACATAGGCAGTCAGTTGGAAGGAGGACGCATCCTCAAGAAGCAAGTTATTGCCACAGATATGATGCACAGCAGTTTACTGTGAGACCTTGAGTTAGGATTCACACTTTTTCTCTGAAAAAGAGAGAAATCCATTGCCATGGATTTGATATCCCTCTCTCACTGTTCTCACACTCTTAATGTGAAAATGATTACACAGAAGAGCTAGAACAGGTCACAGAAACCAAGGCAGATTGGGGTAGGGAAAGAAAAGCTATGAGTACTAGGGTGAGGTAGCATGATTAAGCTCTCTTGAAACTGATGTTGCTGCCTCAGTACAATCTAAGAAATAACCTTAGAAGTACCCTATCACTTCACTTTATGCCTATGTCTGGTAGTGTAGACAATGACTGAATTTTCTTTCACCGAAGTGAAAATTTGAGCCAAAACTAATTGATAGGTCTGTGGTACAAACCCAATAGAAGAGGAACGAGAAAAAGAGGGAGATGGGGGAAAGAAAAAATTAGGTTTTTGTTGTTGTTGATGGTACAGAAATAAAGAGAGGACAACTTAGTTTGAGATTTCTTTTTTTTTAATTTTTAATGTTTATTTTTTTTAATTTTTTTAACATTTATTTATTTTTGAGACAGAGAGAGACAGAGCATGAACGGGGGAGGGTCAGAGAGAGGGAGACACAGAATCTGAAACAAGCTCCAGGCTCTGAGCTGTCAGCACAGAGCCTGATGCCGGGCTTGAACTCACGGACCGCAAGATCATGACCCGAGCTGAAGTCGGCCGCCCAACCGACTGAGCCACCCAGACGCCCCTTAATGTTTATTTTTAAGAGAGAGACAGAGAGAGCGTCTGCAAGTAGGGGAGGGGCAGAAAGAGAAGGAGACACAAAATCTGAAACAGGCTCCAGGCTCTGAGCTGTCAGCACAGAGCTTGAGGCAGGGCTTGAACTCACAGACAGTGAGATCATGACCTGAGTCAAAGTCAGACACTTAACTGACTGAACAACCAGGTGCCCCAGGACAACTTAGTTTGAATTGACTTGGGTTTGTGCCAGTGAGGAGATTGTGGTTTGTTTTCCTCACCCTAGTGACCCATATTAGAATTATACTGTTGGGTTTTATGAATTATCTACCTTTTAACATGCTGTTTCTGAAGTATTCACTATTTGATACCAGCCTGCCAACTTTTTTTTTTGGATTGGCAAAGAGCACCTGTAGGCAATAAAATGTGGTCTTGTTCTCTTGGACCCAGGGAAGTGCCTTTGTCCTATTCCTGTTTATGTGTAGTTGGCTGTGGCAAAGTCTGCTGTGATATAATCTTACTTCTTATGTCTGGTTACCTTATTTTGTTTATCCTTTCATTTTGTGATTTTTTTTCTGTATTAGATTAAGAACCAAAATCAAAGATATGAATGAGTAATATTTTATTTGATTTATATTTAAAAAAAATTTTTTTTTTACGTTTATATATTTTTGAGACAGAGAGAGACACAGCATGAACGGGGGAGGGGCCGAGAGAGAGGGAGACACAGAATCGGAAGCAGGCTCCAGGCTCTGAGCCGCCAGCCCAGAGCCCGACACGGGGCTCGAACTCGTGGACCGCAAGATCGTGACCTGAGCTGAAGTCGGACGCTTAACCGACTGAGCCACCCAGGCGCCCCTGATTTATTTTTTTTTTAAGTTGATGAAGTTGGAGAAAAAAATTTTTACTCTTGGAATTTTGCCTCTTGTAATTTCTTTTGTCTTAGTTACCAGTTTCATAAATGTTCTTTTCATTGAGGTAAGGACTTTTTATTTTTTAAAAAGTGTTTGTTTAATTTTGAGAGAGAGGGAGAGAGAGAGAGATCTAGAGTGCAAGTGTGTGTTGGGGAGGGGCAGAGAGAAAGAGAGAATCCCAAGCAGGTTTTGCACTGACATTGCAAATCCCAATGCAGTGCTCGATCTCATGGTGATGAGATCATGACCTGAGCCAAAATCAAGAGTTGGATGCTTAACCGACTGAGCCACCCAGGTGCTCCAGGACTTTTTAATTTTTAAAAACAATGCTGCCAAATAGCTGTCTTTCCTACATGATAATATTATTGACCATTAGGTTATATCTTTAGTTTTCCAGCAATAGAAAGAGTTTTTCTTTCCCATCTATGATTGAATCTACTTATAGCCAAATGCTTTAGAAAAACTCACTAGAATTAGGAATGAAGGCTGCAGTAAGGATGGTAGAACACAGCAAAGCCACCTGACCATGAAATCACTAGTCCTACACTCTGATCATTTGATCTACCTGATCACAGAATGCCATAAGACATCCCTACTGGTATATATTTTGAATCAGAGAACTTTTGGAGCCTTAGAAGAGAAGCATGAAATACCAGTATAACACCAGGATCTGGTGCAAACTGAAGAGTCAGAGCTATGATTGTATCCAATTATAGCAAACATTGTTTGAACACTTGCTGTGTTCAGGACACAGTACTAGGTGCTCGGACCACAAAGAAGATAGCAGTTTCTTTCTACAAGAAGTTTATAAATCAGGGGAAGGACAGGATAAATTAATTTAAAACAAATAAATGTGTAATATATCAAGTAGCAATAAATGCTATGGAGAAAATAAACCAGGGTAAGGGGAATAGAGAGTACAATGGCCAGGGTAGGGTGGAGTGGAATCTTGTACTTTATACAAGGTGGTCAGGTAAGGCCTCTCCGATAAGATTACATTGTAGAAGATATTGAAGGAAATCAGAGAGCAAAATATCTTGGGAAGGAATGTTTTAGGCAGAAGGAATAGAAAGTACAGAGGCCTGAAGTGTCAGTATGCTTGATGTGACTGAAAAACTATAAGAAAGTCATTGCGGTCAGAGCAAAATGAGTAAGTGGGAGGGTGATAGGAGATAACATCAGAGAAACAGTGGGAGGCCAAACTACTCAGGACCTTATAGGTCATTGTAGATTTATTTGGCTTTTAATCCGATATGGGAAACCAGTAGAAGACTTTGTACAGAGGGGTGACATGACATGACTTATTTTATAAAAAGATTTCTCAGACTACTGTGTAGATTAGGCTGATGATGGGCAAGAGTAGAAGCAGGGTGACTGATGAGGAGTTTTGTTATCTAGTAATCCAGGCGAAAGATGAAGGTGGCTCAGAGCAGTGAGAAAGCAGTGAAGGGGACAAGGAAAGATCAGGTTCTTGAAGGTAGAACTGACAAGTTTAGTTGATAGATTGGATTAGAGATCTGAAAGAAAGTAGTCAAGAATGACCTTAAGGTTTTTGATCTAGCAGTTGGAAGAATAAAGTTGCCATTTACTGAAATGGCTAAGACTACAGGAAGAGTAGATTAGGGATATGGATTAGGAATCAGGAATTTGATTTTTGAATGAGTTAAGTTTGGGTTATCTCTTAGTTAATCAGGAATCAGGTGTAGTTGTTGAGTAGACAGCTCCATGAGAAGACAGATAACACCATCAGGAAGCCTATGCTTGTTGCCAAGGTGTTATAGTCTATAAGCACTAGAGGAGTTCAGTAGAAGAAGTGATTACTTTGGCTCAGTGTGGCAATAGTAATGGAGATCAACATCTGATTACAATGTCATCATTTCATAGTGAGTCAACTGACTACAAGATGTTATGGAGAGGAGGCTGCCAGAGTGTGCCCTATAGAACCTCAGAGCAAGAACTTTACAGTTTATCTGGTCCAGTCCCTGCCTGTGTGAATCCTTCCTAACAAAAATGCAGCCTGCCATGGGCACCTGAGAAACTGCTCAGACTAATCCACAAAGCAGATAACAATCAGGAATAGGGATCTTCTCTTTGAAATAACATGTCCGTGAGCTACACAGAAGGTCTGGAGCAACATAATGGCCTACCTTAGACAGAGCCCCATTTGTTGTTGTTGTTATAGTTGTTGTTGTTGTTGTTTATTTTAGAGAAGAAGAGAGCAAGAGCAGGGGAGAGAGGCAGAGGGAGAAAAAGAGACTCTTAAGCAGGCTCCGTGCTCAGTGCAGAGCCTGATGTGGGGCTCAAACCCGTGACCCTGGGATCATGACCTGAGCCAAAATCAAGAGTTGAATGTTCAACCAACTGAGCCACCCAGGCGCTCCAGTCCCCATGAGTTGTTGAATAAATGTAAACCCACAGACAACTTGTTTATGTTCCCATGGGGATAGAATGGGTCACATGTTATATATGCAATGAGTAAACAAAGAAGAGAAGGCACAGATACTAGTGCTCTTTTAGATTTCCAAGGCCTGATAGATCTGTATATTCAGCTTGAAATGAGAGTCAATCAGGAGTCCATGTTTATCCACAAATTTTAAATGAGGACTAAATGGAGTAGGATAATTTCATGCCCTTTTAGGGAAAAAAAAAGAATGGTAACCAGTTTCAATTTTAAGCTGAGCATGAGGATTTTAAATATGTATATACATATATATATACTTACTAACATTTGAGTGCTTACTCTATACCTGATGTGGTGTTAAATGTTCATATGGATCATCTCATTTAATCCTCACCAATGCACTACAAAGTGCTTACTAACTTGAACTCAACTTTGTCTGACTCCAAGGTATGTATTTTATTATTTTTTTTTATTTTTTATTTTTTTGGTAGGTGGCAGGTTTAATAAGCAAAAAGAACTTACATATGAGGCTTGTCTTGGGCATCAGTAAGACAAGAAGACTCTTGCACCTGCCCACCAAATCTTAAAAGTTTATTGGGAGGCCTTGATTAGGTTCACTTACACATACCATGAAGGTGTTCTCAACACATCTCTACCTCAACACTGTCTATGTTCTTGGAGCAGCCTCTGGGAGTGGGAAGGGCAAGTGGAATTCACATTCCAAGGACAGGGGTGGGGGTAAGAGCCTTGGATGGTACAGTGCCAGCTTATGGGTCAACCCAGTGATCATATCTTTTCCATGACCTTCCCCAACATTTTATAATAACAAGATAATCCTAATTCCTTTTCCCATCTCTTGTGTCATTGCCAGTATTAATTTCATTTCATAATTTCATATACATAAGAGTATATCAGCATCTACTATATAAAAGCATTGTATAAAATCATATGTAATAAAATATATTGTTGCTATTATAATTTTGAAAAAAACTGTTATTTGTTACCTTAATTAAGAATAAAAAAAAGGAGGGGCGCCTGGGTGGCTCAGTCGGTTGAGCGTCCGACTTCAGCTCAGGCCACGATCTTGCGGTCCGTGGGTTCAAGCCCCGCGTTGGGCTCTGGGCTGATGGCCCAGAGCCTGGAGCCTGCTTCCGATTCTGTGTCTCCCTCTCTCTCTGCCCCTCCCCCGTTCATGCTCTGTCTCTCTCTATCTCAAAAATAAATAAATGTTAAAAAAAAAATTAAAAAAAAAAAGAATAAAAAAAAGGAAAGGCCTTATTTTAGTTTCACTTATTGCTTTTACAGTACTCTTCCTATCTTTATATAGATCCAAGCTTCTGACATGTCATTTTCCTTCTCTCTAAAAAACTCTAATATTTCTTGCAAGTCACATCACTGGCAACAAATTCCCTTAATTTTTGCTTTTCTGAGATACCCTTTATTTCTTTTTCACTTTTGTTTGTTTGTTTATTTTGAGAGAGAGAGAGAGAGAGAATGCACAGGTGAGCAAGAGCAGGGAGGGGCAGAGAAAGAGGGAGAGAGAGAATCCCAAGCAGTGCACTGTCAGCGCAGAGCCTGATGTGGGGCTCCAACTCAAGAATTGCGAAACCATGACCTGAGCCGAAATCAAGAGTCGGATACTTAACTGACTGAGCCACCCAGGCTCCCCACTTCTTCACTTTTGAAGGATAATTTGACAGGTACAGATTTTGAGGTTAGTGGGAGTTTTCTCTCAACACTTTATTAATTTAATTTATTTTTATTTTATTAAAAAAATTTTTTTTAAATGTTTATTTTAGAGCGAGACAGAGAGACAGAGCATGAGTGGGGGAGGGGCAGAGAGAGAGGGAGACACAGAATCCAAAGCAGGCTCCAGACTCTAAGCTGTCAGCACAGAGACTGACATGGGGCTCGAACTCACAAACCGTGAGATCATGACCTAGGCCGAAGTCAGATATTTAACTGACTGAGCCACGCAGGCGCCCCTAATTTTAATTTTTTAAATATAGTTGACACACAACGTTATGCTAATTTCAGGTGTACAACATAGTGATTCAACTTCTCTATAGGTTATGCTATTCTCACCACAAGTGTAACTATCATCCATCACTATACAATGCTATTACAGTATCATTGACTATATTGCCTATGCTGTGCCTTTTGTTCCCATGACATATTCATTGTATAACTGGAAGCCTGTATCTCCCACTCCCCTTCACCCATTTTGCTCACCTCTCCCACCCCCTTCCCTCTGGCAACCATCAGTTTGTTCTCTGTATTTATAGGTCTAATTCTATAAAGCATATATTTTAAATACTATTCTAAGCAAGGGTTGGCAAACTTTTTCTATAAAGGACCAGATAGTAACTGTTTTCAGCTTTTTAGTCCAGTCTCTGTCTCAACTACTCAACAATGCTATTGTAGTGCAAAAGCATCCATAGACAGTAAATGAGTGGGGTTGGCTGTGTTTCAATAAACCTTTATTTACAAAAATAGGTATCAGGCTGGATTTGGCTTATGGACTGTATTTGCTGACCCCACTTTCAAAGTGGTTCTAGTTGTGGTTCTATTGCTAGCTAGAAACCTTGGGTCTCTCTTCTGGGAATAAAAGCTACAAATGGGAGAGACTTATGTAATTTCAACCATATTGTCTGGTCTGGTCTATTCTGTGGACCACAAAATTCCATTAGTTTGATTCTGTCTGGCTTCAGTGCAGTATAGGTAAAGGGATTAAGAAAGTGGCCTTAGAAGTTCTTGCTCAAAACATGATTTTGTGGCATTCTGCAGTATAATCTACTTCCTCTCACCTCACTTTTCTTCCCACTCTATAGCCTGATTAGAAGAAGAGATATTTAAGCAGATTGGGTGCCAGATTGAGGAACCTCAGCTATTTCTACCCAGAATACAACACTGCCCACAGAGTGCATTTCCTTCAGAAGCTCCTGATAATAGTGAAGGCAGCACATTTGAGCTTGCTGCTAAGGTTTAGATGCCTAAACCCTGGTTAGGGTTTAGCAGCCACATTTCAGGAACAGGAGAGAACCAGGGACTGCTTAGATTAGTAGTACCTTGTTGAGGTAAAGCATAAAGCAAGATCCATGTCAGTAGGATGACTGGAGAATTATGTCCAAAGGTCACCAGAGTGCCTGTAGCACCTTTCTAACTAATTACTAATGTGTGTCTTGAAGGACTTCAGGAAACTAGAATACAGTTCTTGGAAAGCCAATTTTTCAATAAACATAAAAATAAACCACCTAAGTAAATTTCCTAAGCAATAGTCAAGGAGTGGGAAAGGAAATTACGAACTATGTAATGTGTAAGTATTGAGGGATTCTGAAAGAAAGATCTAGATGATGTTAATCAAGAAAGGCTTTTTGAAGAAGTGAAGAGTAGAGATTTGTTTATTCAGTACTATATCAAGAACTAGGGGTATAGCTGTGATCAAGACATTTATGGTCCCTGCTCTTGTGGAATTAACAACCTAGTGGGGAAGTGAAATAGTAAACAAGTAAATAAGCAAAATAATTGTGGATTTATAATTACTATGAAAGAAAGAGTAGGATATGTTAATAACTGAAGAGGTGGGGTACCCACTTTAAATAGTATAGTTGGGGGGGGCATCTTTGATGAAATGACATTTGAGCTGAGACTTGAAAAATGAGAACAAGTTAACTATTTGAAGTGTTAGTGGGAGAACATTGCAGACAGAGGGAATAACAGGTGCAAAGGCATTGGAATGGGGAAGAGTTTTTGAACAAGGAAGTATGGATGAATAAAGGGAGTGTGGCATGTATATGGTATGTAGATGGAGGTTGGAGCAATGGACAAGAACCAGATGATGCAGAACCACATAGACCATGGTAAGAAGTTTGAATTTTATTCAAAGAACAATAGGAAGCTATTGAAGGGTTTGGAGTAAGGGAATGTATTATCCAACTTATATTTTTAAAAACTCACCCTGGTTGCTATGTAGAGAATGAACTGGAAAAGGATGAAAGAAGAGGCAGAAGATAAGTTAGGAGTTTTTTGGCAGTTCAGATAAGAAGTGATGAACCAACATATAGAAGCAACCTAGGTGTCCATCTGTGGATGAATGGACAAAGAAAATATAGTATATATATAATATTCAACCATAAAAAAGTATTAAATCTTAACCATTTGTGACAACATAGATGACTGTGAGGGTCATGCTAAGTGAAGTAAGTCAGAGAAATACAAATACCATATGATCTCACTTATAAGTGGAATCTAAAAAACACAACAAACAAACAAAACAACCAAGGTCATAGATACAGAGAACAGATTGGTGCTTCCTGGAGGGCAGGGGAGCGAAATGGATGAAAGTGGTCAAATGGTACAGACTTCCAGCTATAAAAAAATAAGTCATGGGGATATCATGTCCAGCATGATGACTATAGTTAATACTAGCGTACTGCATATTTGAAAGTTGCTAACAGGGTAGATATTGAAAGTCCTCATTTTAAGGAAAAAAGGGAAAACATTATAACTATGTATGGTGATGAGCATTAACTAGACTTATTGTGGTGATCATTTTGCAGTATATACAAATATGAAATCATGTCATATACCTATAACTAATACAATGCATGTATAATGTAATTATACCTCAATATTTAAAAATTGCATTGTTTAAAATAAAACTTAGAGGATGAGGTCAATTAAAGTTACATTGCATTTTTAAGGTCTAACAAGCTTTGAAGGTTTTCTGCAAGTATAAAAGACAAAAAAAATGATGATGGCTTGGATTAGATTGGAGGTAGTAAAGATGGGGAGGAGTAGATTAATTCCAGATATGTTTTAGAGAAAGCAACAATGGTACTTTGGGATGGAAGTTTAGGGAAAGGAAAGAATCAAAAGTAGATGGGTGTATGGTGGTGCCATTTTACCAAGTTGGTGGAAAGGGAGAGATCCAGAATGTTAAAACTGAACAGGACTTGGAAGCTCAAACAAACTTATTTTATTACTGATGAAGAAAGCAAGGCTTGAGAAAAGTAATGCCTACCAAGATTAGTGATTGACCCAAGATAATATATGACAACTGATCATTTTGCTGAAAGTAGAAAGTCTTCCTGGAGGAATAAAGATAAGTTTGGGAAGGAGGATGAATGGTACTGGAAGATCTTTAATGTTAAATTGAAGATTTTGTGTTTGATATACCTGGCCAGAAAACCTCTGTAGGTTAAGGAGACCATGAAACTAGTCTTTTAGGATATTTCTTGGATTTAGCAATAACAGTAGAAATGGAGAGGGAAATATAAGGTGTTAAAGAGGTAGCAGAGTTTCACTCACCGAGATAGGGAATAAGGGAGAAAGTTCAGGTTTTGTGGGAAAGATCAGTGTGACAAGTTAAGTTTGAAAGTGCCTGTGGAATGTGTAAGTAGAAAGTTCAAAGTGGCAGTTGGATCTATGAGTCTAAAACTCAGAAGTGAGATCTGGGCATGAGACAGCGTCATCATCATAAAGGTAGTAATTTATGCAATGAAAGTAGATAAGGTTGCCCTGAAAGAATATGTAGAGTGAAGAAAGGACCAAAGACAGATTAGTGATTTAAGAAACGAGCAGAAGTAAGGGAACCAGTAAAAGAGACAGATGCCACATAGAGACAGAAAGGTGGTTTTAGAAGCTAATGGAGTGTGTCAGGAAAAATGGAGTGGCTGTGTTTTGTTGCAGCATTGTTTCTAATGGCAGACATGTAGAAACAATCTAAATGTCCATCAGTAGTTAAATAGTTAAATTGAGGTATATTTGAACCACAAACTCAAATGTCTGCAGAGGATATGCTGTTTTAAAATGCAGAAAATAGGGCAGATGTAAGAGAACAGGTGCCAAGGTGGTTACCTGCCTAAGTTACATTGTTGGTGCCTGTGCATACACACATGCACACACACTTTGGTTTTTGCATGATTGGGCTGATACTGTTGGATAGCTAAATCATCACCCATTCTCAGACCTTTTCTACCTGCATGTCTCCTCTATAGAGATTAGAAAAGCTGAATTCTCTCCCAACTCCCTTTGCAGTTAAGACTGGGCATGTGAATTCTGATCAAGAAGATATAGGGAAAATACTGAGGGAACTTCTGGGAAAACTTTTGCTTTCCTAATGAAAGGGATAGATGGCACATTGTCCCTTCATCCTTCCTCACTCCTTGAGGAATATTTATATGACCATGAGGGGATATCCAAGAGTACAGAGACAGTAGCCCCAAAATTGTTAAACTGCTGAATTATTGCCAACATCTGTCTACCTCCAGACTTCTTGTTATATGAGAAAAAATACACTTCCATTTAAGACATTGTAATTTGGCTTTTCTTGTGGCTGAACATTTTCCTACTATATGGGGTATACTGTTTCATGTAATGTTTGTTTTTATAAAAGATACATTTAAAAATTTAGACTATTCCTTGTGTAGGGATCTCTATATATCTAGGTCAATGGTGATATTATTATTTCTTGACTTAATTGATTTTATCATCATCTATTGATTTTCTACCATAATAGGTAAGGGTTTAATTCTCTTACACCTCTTTATTATGTTCTCTCTCCTAATATACTAATATTCTGTTAAATAACTGTTTTGGGTCCAATCAGCATTTACTGCTTAGTAAATAAGAAACTGGAACTGTTCATATTATTCACAGCTGGGTCAAATAATGTACTGTATTTCCTTTCTCATACAAATATTTGCGTTTCTCAAAATTAATAGTTGCCAACTTATTTTTTATGTAAAATTTAAATCTCCAAGTACCTTAAAACTGTAGATGATATACCAGGTCCATCACTTTTTTCTTGGAGACATCCTTCCTGGAGCCCTCCATCCTCTAATTTCATTTTGGACTGGTTGCTCTCAAGGCCTGTTATATATCCTATATCCTAGACTTTTCCTTCAGCATCATTTTCAGAATATCCTTTGCCTCTCTTCTCTGTTGGATCCTTTGTTCTTGGACCATATGATTTTTTTCTTTGTTCATTGGTTTCCCTCACTTTGGTGGAGCATGTCCTTCAGTAGTTTCTTAAAGATTCATGGGAAATATCTTTCCTGAGTTTTGACTGATAGTTTGGCTAGGTTAGGAAACTATGCACTGTCAAATTTTTAAAAAGTATTATTCCATTGTCTTTTAGCTTCTCTAGTTGTCCCTATGCCATTTTGGTTCCAAATCCTTTGTATTTGGATCATCTTTTTCTCTTTGGAAGATTTTGCAGTCTGTGTCACCCATAATATTCCAAAAATTCATAGTGATGTGAAATTTTGTCGTGGGCCTTTCTTCTCTTATTAGATGAGGCTCTACGTGGATTTTTTCAATCTTTAAATCCATGTCCTTCAGCTCTGGCTTAGTATGGTACTCCATCCTCACCCTTAGCTGTTCTAGAAATCTGACAGTACATAATTTCTAAGCCTAGATAAACTATTAACCAGAGTTTTTTTGATTTACTATTTAAAAAAGAATAAACTTTTGGCATACTTCCCATTTGTCTGGGTCAAGTGGGAGTTTTATGAAGCCTTTATACTGATCTATTTCCAACCCTCTAACTGTAGAGGTTCTAATACCTCTAACTCCTCAGCCTTTTCAGAGTTTTAGTTTGAGTAGGAAAACTGCTTTTACAGCTAGACCCCAAAAATATAATAGCTCAAACATAATAGTTTATTTTTTCTTAAGTAACAGTACTAGTAGAAAGGTCAGCAAGACAGTCTTCTTCCATATAGTCATTTAGGGACCTAGACTGACAGTGGCTCTTCTGTCTTTAACATGTCACCTCTAAAGGTTGCCTGGGTGGCTCAGTCAGTTGAGTGTCTGACTCAGCTCAGGTCATGATCTTGCTCATGGGTTTGAGCCCTGCATCGGCCTCTGTGCTGACAGCTCAGAGCCTGGAGCCTGCTTCAGATTCTGTGTCTCCCTCTCTCTCTGCCCCTCCACTGCTCATGTTCTGTCTGTCTGTCTCTCTCTCTCTCTCAAATACACATTAAAAATTTTTTTTTGAATGTGACCTCTAAGAAGGTTATCTTAAGGATCATTTCCATTCCAACCAGTCAGAAGAGAAACAGAATGGAGGAATGTGCACAGGATATTTTTATGGATCAGGTCTAAAGTGGTACATGTCGCTTCTCCTCACATTCCGTTGGCTAGAAGTCAGTCATATGGCCATGCCTAACTACAAGGAAGTTGTACTGCACAAGAGAACATGGATTTTGATGAACAACTGGCAGTCTTTGCCACTCTAGCATTGTATGGAGTGGAATGGTGTGAAGCTTTCTTTAGTGTAGGTCAGTTACCACTTTTCTGTTTGCTTCTCAGATTCCACAATCTTGTCTCTTTTTGTCTCTTCTTGTTATTGTTGTTTCCTGTATATTGTTCTTTTTGTTCTTATAGGTTTAGGCCTTTCTTATTCCTTGACTATTATTTTAGTGCAATTTTGGTTGGGAGCACAGGTAAATATGCAGTTGCATGTCATTTAAAACCTGTAGGCATAATAAAATGACCACAGAAAACTATTTCTGAGGTTCATGTGGGTTTATTGGCTGTGAATTTTCAACTTCTAAACTATATTATGAATACTTTTAGTTATGAAATTGAACAAAGAGAATTATATGTATGACATAGAAAAATGTCTTTCAAATATTAAACAAAAGTAGAAAATGTTAGAACAGTGTTATAGTATGATCTTATTTTTGTATGTGTTTGTATATGTACTAAAATGTTTGGAAGGATATACTTCTAAATTTAATGGTGGTTATTTGTAGAGAGTAGGACTGAGGAATGGTTGAGTTGAGGGACACTCCCTTTTGATTTTATATATTTCAGTGATATTTGAATTTTTTCACTGAGCATGTATTGTGTTTGAACCTTTTTTGGTTACTAAAGAAAAGAACACATAAATTGTCAGCAGGGTCAAATGCCCCAGAGAACTCAAGGAAAAACGAAGGCTGAAAAATATCTACCAGATTTGGAAATTAGGAGATTATTATTGGTGTTGAGGGATCAGAAGTAATCTCAGTGAAGAAAATATAGGATATCAGGAAATAGACATAGTGATTTGGGGATTCTTTAAAAATGGACTGTTCAGTGGGGCGCCTGGGTGGCTCAGTCAGTTAAGCTTCCACATCTTCATTTCAGCTCAAGTCATGATCTCATGGTTCGTGGGATCAAGCCCTGTGTTGGGCTCCATGCTGACAGTGCAGAATCTGCTTGAGATTCTCTCTCTCTCTCTCTCTCTCTCTCTCTCTTAAAATAAATAATTAAACTTAAAAAAAATAGACTATTCAAGACAAGGGTGTGATTAGAGGAGGATGTTGAATTGAGGGTCTGAGGTTATGTGGAGTTTTCTCCCCAATATATGAGCACTTTGAGTATGTTTTATAACCTGTGGAGGAAGGATTCTATATGGAAGGAGGAAAATTCAGAAGAGCAATGACTTCAAGGAAAATAATTTCAGAATTTTCCTCATCTGTCCAGTAATGATTAGACTCCTTTGCAAGATTAGGAGTAGTGAGGTAAAGCCATGTTCAGCAAGACTGATGTAGAAGGAAAGCCCCAAACTTTCAGTGAGCAGGGCTTTCGTTAAATGGCCTTTGAATCCCTTCTAGTGTTCAGTTCTACAAAGGTAGTTTATCTGAGTTGGTTCTGCTGAGCATGGACTTGATCGAAGCAAACACCCTGCTTTAATATGACTTGAGCTAGGAATCCAGGCTTATTAGTGAGAGAGATAAGAATGAAGAATTTCTGTTTCTTTTGAGGAGCAAAGCGTTTTCCAGTGTCACATCAGGAAATCTGACAGAGTTAGCACTTCCTCTAGCTCCTTATCAAGTTAAGAAGCTCTCATTTTCTTTTTAAGTGCCTCTCTCTCTCTCTGTCTCTCTCTCTCTCTCTCTCTCTCTCTCCTTTTCCCAAGGATACTAATTTAGAATCTGTTTTGCCAAGAGTCTGTGTATTTTGGGAATCCATTTCTTCACCTCACCAGGGTTACAGTGAGTCATGGCTCTGACTCCATTCTTCCTCAGAAATTGTAAGGTGGTAGATAATTAAGACCTTATCCAGTTTTAACCCCTTTCTTGGGAAAATTCTAGGCTCTAGGCTTCTAAGAGTGATCCTTTTCGCCCTAAAATTGGAGAGGCACCTGGTATGTGTTATATAGAAACTTGGAGTTAGACTCTTTCCTCTGAGAGATTTTAAATATTATTGTAAACTGAGGATAAGATTCTTGTGTATAGAAATTACTCAGGTCAAATGAGTTCTTATCAAGAGGTAACCTATATTTTCTACAGGCCACTTTGTGTAGAAAGAGCAGAGCATGGATATGGCTGCCCTATGAACTCTCCAAACAATTTCTGTCAAAGAGCAGACTTGAATTCACATTCCTCATTCTGCCTCCTGATATTAGGTATCCTGGCATAGATATAAGGTCTTATTAAGTCTCCTGTTTCTTGGTCAGTCTCTTCCCCTTTTACACTCCCACTTTTTGGCCCATTGGAGAGAGAGAGAGTGGATAACAAGCATCTGACAAGAGTTGCCTTATGTTTCTTGAGATCCAGAGGATGTCAGTAAAGATTAGTCATATGTGTTCTGCCAGGTTCCAAAGTGTCTCCTGAGAGGGTTGCTCAGCAGGTATGGATTCCTCTCTTCCTGCCCCAACCACCCCATGAGTTGCCTAGCCCACAGGACAGTCAGGTCACGAAGGCATATGAAGACTGGGTCCAAAAGATGAGACTGTAAGGGAGTGAGACTTGAAATAAAAGTGGGCAGGGACATCTGGGTGGCTCAGTCAGTTGAGCGTCTGACTTCAGCTCAGCTCATGATCTCACATTTGTGGGTTTGAGCCCCATTTTGGGCTCTGGGCTGACAGCTCGGAGCCTGGAGCCTGCTTCAAATTCTGTGTCTCCCCCTCTCTCTGCCCCTCCCCCACTGGCTCTCTGTCTCTCAAAAATAAATAAACATTAAAAAAATTTTTTTAAAAGAAATAGAAGTGAGCAGAGCTTCTGACAACCAGTACTGGGTAGGTTTCTCTGGTCTGTGAGAATGAGCTGCCTCATCTGTAAATTACCTGGGAGGATACATTTCTTCCACATAGACTAAGGTCACTTTAGCCCTTGTAAGGGAAGGGAAGGCAGTAGGCCTTCCAAATCACAAGGGTTCCTCAGTTCTCTTTAGCCATAGAATATTCACTGGCCCTATCCACATTTTCCAATGTCCCACCTTGCTCTTTAATTCATTCAGGGTGGCCTACTGCAAATTGATTCATAGTACCTGCTCTGATAAAACCAATGAAGAGTCTACTTGAAGGAAGAATAAATAAGAAGCAAAGGTAGAGCGCAGTTATGTGAGGTTCCTTCATTACTTCTGTGGGACCTGGGGGACAATGGGAAAGGGGGGAAATGACCTGTCACTAAGATGCCTCTGCTTTCTATTCCTCAAGCAACCTCATAACATTCTGCAGAGGCGCCTCATGGAAACCAACCTGTCTAAACTTCGAAGCAGCCGTGTTCCTTGGGCCTCCAAGACCAACAAACTGAATCAGGCTAAGTCTGAGGGACTAAAGAAGTCTGATGATGATGACATGATTTTGGTTTCTTGCCAGGTAATATTCTGAGAGTAGTTTTTCCAGGGTTTTCTGGAATAGGATTTGGGCCCATTGTGATCCCCATAGTGGGGCCCTCTCCTCCAAACTATAGAGTATGGGTCTTATCATGGACTCACCATAAGTGAGTTTTACAGGAAGCATATGCTGCATTTTTATGCATGTATATCTTTATGGGAAAAAGGACCAAAGCTTTCATCATATTTGCAAGAATGCGTAATACACACACACACACACACACACACACACACACACACACACCACCACACACACACTTAAAATTAAGAGCTACTTGGTGTATAGAACTATAAACACACAAAATTCTTTGGGATCCTCTGTCAGCTCTAGATTCAGCAGGAAAAAAGCTCCTAAAGGAGATTCTGCCATGGATAAAGATGAGACATTACCAGCCCATAATGGTGAGATGCTCTCCAGCCCTGTCTTTCATATGACATCTGCTTGCTCCCTTCCCTTTTGCTTCTCTAGCTCCTGCTGAACAGTATGTTTCCTCTCCACAGTGTGCTGGAAAGGATGTGAAAGCCTTGGTTGACACAGGCTGTCAATATAATCTCATCTCTTCAGCCTGTGTGGATAGACTGGGGTAAGTAGCCACTTGTACTGGGTGGGAATCAGATGCTAATGCACTCTTTTCCTGAATCTATTTTGAGGTTAGAGATGGTGAGGGTCTCTACCAAGGCTCCAAGAGAAGTGTGCAGAGTTCAACTAGTCAGCTGGAATTAGTCCTTAGTAGAGGGGGCATGGTAGATTCCCAGGCACGTGGGAGAAATCAGTGAGCCAGGAAAGCCTCAGGTTTTCCATCAACTCCCACCTATTAATTTCTGAGCAAAGACTTTGAGGGTCTATAATGAGAGAGTGTGAGATCCTTGGTTCATTGTTTGCCATGGCCTGATTCTGATATGTGCCCTGCCAGGACAACAGATTAGAAGAAGCTGTCCTGTTGGTATATCCCAGATGAGTAAAAGCAGGGATGCGCTTTATCTTAGCTTACTCAGCGTACTTCTGGAAGCCATACTGCCTGTCCCAAGACGATAGAACTTAGAATAGGATGGCTATTGCTGCTGGGCCTGAACCATCGTAGGTGTGATTAGCTAGCTGTTTCTTAGTGCCTTTCCTCTCTGTAAAGAACATGTAAAATCAAATCTTACTGCTTCTCCAGCTGGGGATTGGGTGTGAAGCAGATACTTCATATATTGATGTCTTTGGTTATTTAACAGCTAGAATTGGGTTCTTCCTCTTCTGGTCAGAGAAAGTCATTTTGTATCTTTCCTCCTTTTCAGTCAATGGGTACTTTTATTTCTTTCCTTCTTCCTTCTCTTTCCTCCTAAGTAGCAGGGGGGCCCTAAGGTCTAGCCCAGAATTGGAAGAATCAATCCAATGTCATTTTCTACTTTTCTAGCCCTCAGTACAGCAAATCATTCCCAGCTCAAATATCTTTATTGAAACAATCACTAGTGTAGATAAAATGGTCCATTCTAGGCTGCTTTCAAGATGTTCATATTCTTAGGTGGGACTGGAACAAAGCTTGGTTTGTATAGTTAGTGACCTCTGCCACCTGATCTGTTCCTTCTTGTTTCTACCCTGTCCTCACCCTCACCACCACTGTAACTCTTTGAAGCTGGTTCTGTGGGATTTGTACACTGATATTTAGGCTGGTGGGAGGAGCCCAGGGCACAAGTGCTCCTGTGGGAAGAATCCTGAGCTTTTTTATGTGGTGAAGAGGTGAAATACAGTGCAACATGATGGTTCCAGAAAGGCTAATAATGTCCTGATGCATAATTAGGCACCAGTCTGCCATGGTTCCAGCAGAATTAATAACCATCTGTAAAACTGCAGTTATTTTTCTTTTGGATGAGCTATAACACCAAAAGAGAGGAAATGGAGTAATGCAGAAGTATTGGCACAGAAAGTCCATAATTAAGTTTTTATCCACCAACCCATAATAGCTTGGGTGCTAGCTGTTCCAATCAGCTTATATAACTGTGTAAAACCTGGGTGCTGTTCCTTTCCTTTCTCCCCTGCAGAGACAAGTTAAATTAATTATGAATTTCTCCATGATATTCCTTGCTGATATCAATATCAATGTGATTACCAAATAAGTACCAGCATCCACTAACCTTATATCCTAAGACTGATGAGGATAAACTGCCCTCTCTGAGGGCAGTTAGCTGTTAACTAAGTTGCCTTGCATATAAGTGGGGATTTTAGGATGCAGAATCGGATTTTCTGAGTGTATCAACTTTCATTTACACCAATGCAGATAGTGACATAGCTTTTTGAGAACAGCAGCTAAATCTTTCAGTTTTTGTATCCCCTGGCATAGGTAGGACAAAATTCTGAAACAAGAAGTATAGGCTTTCTAGCACTTTTTTTTTTTTTTTTTGGTAAATTAAACCCAGGAAAGCCTGGAAAATTACACCTGGGGGCCAGAAGGTAGAAATTGCCAGATTTTATCAAAAACCTCTGCCAACGGGATTCTGATAGTTCCCTCTCTGATGCAGACTCAAGGAGCATGTCAGATCTCATAAGCATGAAGGAGAGAAACTTTCTCTACCCCGGCATCTGAAAGTAGTGGGCCAGATTGAGCACCTGGTGATCACACTGGGTTCCCTCCGTCTGGACTGTACAGCAGCTGTGGTTGGTGAGTAGAATTGAAAGTGGGACCTATGGACCCCTTTTGTAAACCCTCTCCCTTCTTCCACCAAACGCTTGTGAGGTCTCATGCCTGTAAATAACTGACTTCTTCAAAATCCCAGGTTTCCACTTTTTCTGTACTATAGACTTGTCCCAATTTTTACTCTCCAAAGTACCAGATGGGCTCTGAGCTACATTCAAGACATGTTGAGAATCACTAAGAAAAAGGAGTGTGTAATTCAGGATACAAAAAATTTAAGGGTAAGAAAATAGACATTTTTGTGTGCCAGTGAAGATGGTTCCTGAAAGCTTTCCCTGAGCTATTGGAGGTAGAAGGCAAGATCCTCTTACTCCTTTGCCATAAATCACTTTCTACTACCTCTTGTACTTTCCCTTATGTAGTCTCCTCTACACTACTGTAAATCCTGAGTTTTGTCTAAAGGCCTTTGGCTTTTAGAGTTTTTTTTTTCAATATATGAAATTTATTGTCAAATTGGTTTTCACACAACACCCAGTGCTCATCCCAAAAGGTGCCCTCCTCAATACCCATCACCCACCCTCCCCTCCCTCCCACCTCCCATCAACCCTCAGTTTGTTCTCAGTTTTTAACAGTCTCTTATGCTTTGGCTCTCTCCCACTCTAACCTCTTTTTTTTTTTCCTTCCCCTCCCCCATGGGTTTCTGTTAAGTTTCTCAGGATCCACATAAGAGTGAAACCATATGGTATCTGTCTTTCTCTGTAGGGCTTATTTCACTTAGCATCACACTCTCCAATTCCATCCACGTTGCTACAAAGGGCCATATTTTGTTCTTTCTCATTGCCATGTAGTACTCCATTGTGTATATAAACCATAATTTCTTTATCCATTCATCAGTTGATGGACATTTAGGCTCTTTCCATAATTTGGCTATTGTTGAGAGTGCTGCTATAAACATTGGGGTACAAGTGCCCCTATGCATCAGTATACAGATACTCCTGTATCCCTTGGGTAAATGGCTTTTAGAGTTTTAAAGACCTAGGTTTGAATCTTGGCTCTATCATCTTTTAACTGTAATGATCTGGGAAAATTATTTAATATAATAAATGCTCAACAGATGTTTATTGGATGGATGGATGGATGATTAGATGGAACCCAATAGTGATAAGGCTGACTTCTAAACCAGAATGGCAATAGTTGAATCTTACTTTTTTTTTTAGAGGACAATGAGAAAAACTTGTCCCTTGGTCTCCAGACTCTCCGATCCCTTAAGGTAGGATTGATTTTATTTTCCCTTTGATACTTACTCTCTGGGTGGGGAGGGTGGGGGGTGGGGGGATCCTTTTGCACTGACAGTAGGATTATTGACAGTGCCCAGTGATTCTCCTTTGTTTTCAGTGCATAATAAATTTGGATAAGCACCGACTGATCATGGGGAAGACAGACAAGGAAGAAATCCCTTTTGTGGAGACAGTTTCCTTGAATGAAGACAAGTAAGTGCCCAAATGAGTCAGGTCAAGTAAAATCCACTTGTCATTAGGTGGAGGGTTCTCATATAGGATATTGGGTTGTGTTTGTTCTTCAGTCTTGCCATAAGTACATTCACCCCTAACCCCTAGAGTTCACCATCCCATAAAACTCTCTAGCCCATATTCTGGAATGAGTAGTAATGATACTGGTGGGGGAATTAAGTAGCTTTTAAACTAAAATTGTACTTGCCTTCAACCTAACTTCTTTGAATTTGGTATCATTTCTTCTATTTCTTTCTCATTTCAGCACTTCAGAAGCATAACTACAGACTGCAGCATGTCTGCACGTATGCATACATACCAGGTTGACAGATTGAGAAACCTGGGTTTGAACCAAATGCTGTAGCAACTTGCTGTGGACCAAGTCCTTTCCTCTGATAGAAGCTCCAGGGGCTCCTTCCCACCCAGACCTCTCTAGACTTTAGTCTGTGCTTAGAGATCTTATCTGGTTATAGCCATTGTTTTTTACTCCTCTGATCACTTAATTTATAGACCTTTTGACACTGCCAGGTCTCACTTGTGGCCTACTTCTCTGCTTCTTCCAGGAATTTGCTTTTATTAGTCAGGTATAGGGGCTGTCAGGTTCTATTTCTCTATAGATACACTTGCTTCTTTTCCTATAGCTAAAATGTATAATAAACAGGAACCTGACCTTTATCTCCTTTCAGCTGTTTCAATGAGGTGCAGGATACCTAGGTCTCAGAATTAGAATTTCTTCTAATTCATTCGTTGATTTCTCAAGTATAAATTCATCTGAAAGGGCCAAGAGAGATCATCTAGTTAAACCCTTTTATTTAAAGGTCCAGAGAGGCAAGTGAATTGTCTAAGCTCTTATACTAAGTCAGTGGCAGAGGAACCTAGAGACTCAGATTTGACAAGCCAAGACTATGTTCATTCTCCCATTCTGCTACTTTTGTCTTCAGGCCTTGAGAGGAGAATGAAGAGGTGGGGGGTTGTAAAAAGGCAGGGTAGGGGAAGAATCTGCTTTGGGGATGGATGCCAGGAGGATCTGAGTAGCCCTCCCTCCTGTGTGCTAAGTCTACTAAAAGTCTCTGCACCCAGTTGTCACATATAGGGCCTTATTTTGGTGCCTAAAAGCTGAGGGTACAAAGATGAATGAGATGATCTCTCACTGTGAACTTCTTAGAGGGGAGAAGGGGGAAAGGAGCCACAGACAGAAGAACATTAATCACTTTCTGAGATGGAATTGAAGGCTATGTTAAATAATCAGGGGATCACTATTAGACATTGATACCTCCAAGATCCAGTCATTATTTCTGCCCAGTCTATTATTTGTCTGCCATGGACTCAAGTAGCTGGTATCATGAATAGGGAAAGGAGATGCAAAAAACCTGAAGAGGTCCAGAATAGAAGGAAATACTAGGTAGAATAAGTTGGTGGAAACTCCTACCTATGGAAACCTTTCTGGGGTGGTGGTCAGGAATGAAACTTCCAGGCAGGAAACTGAGGGTTGGGAAGCTCTTCAGCTTTGCTCTATTTTAAGGAAAGAGGCAGGGTAGGAGCTGGCAGTGTTAAGAACAAGTTTTTCTGACTGTCCAATGTCCCCTGCCTCTCCTCAAAACATTGGAGGTCACAGGGGTATCTTGAAGCTTTTTTGTTGGGGTGTCAGCTTAGGCACACAGATACCTATAATGGAATCTCCCCTTCAATTTGGTCATAAAAGTACTTGGAGAAGTCAGAAAAATACTCAGCTATATCTTTTTAAGAGATTCCCAACTTTATCCTTGCTTCATGGAAGTAGTTTCCAGCGCATTTAACAGATCCCATGTTGAACTTTGCCAGGTCCCACCTATAATCTCATCTAGTGTTCAGCTACTGCCTCTACCAGACAACTTTTTGGAACTGTGAATGTTTTTAGGCTTACAGAAGCTCCCTAAAGACTAGGAACTTGGTGACTCCCACTTGAACAGCTAGGCAGCCATAGTACAGCCTAGGTCACCCCAAGGCTCCCCTTCTTATCAGCCTCTATAGCGGAAGCAAGATGGAAAACTAAGCACAGCCACAGCAGAGGAGGCCATGCCTGAACTTCAGCAGGGGTGATCCCAGTTTACCAGCCTTCAGTGCCCCCTCCAAATTTGCCACATTTTTTCCTGGGGTGAGGGAGACCTGTGCCTTTCCACTGAGGCCTCTCCACTCTCTTGCCCTACCTATCATGGCATCACTTTGGCCTGCTCTTTACCCTAAGGCTGAGTTGAAATACTTCACCCCTTCCTTCCCAGGTTGAAAATTCCACTCCAAGCCTTGACTCTTGGCTACTCTACAGGCATATTGTAAGTTCCTTCACCTGGTTTATCCTTATTTGGATTTCTGGTGGACCAAGTGAGGCCAGAATTTCTTAGGTGTTAGAAACATGTGACTGATTCTGACAAATTGAGTTGAGGATTATGTGGTGTCACAGGAATGATCAGATGGCCTTTAGTGATCTTTCTAGCCTCTGAAAATTAATGATTTTCCAATTTTGGAATAGAAACAATTGGGATGATCTGAGTTTAGGATATCATAATCTCATTCAATGCAGTCAGATCATTTGAATTCACTAACCAAATAATTGTGCTTTAAACCTCAAGCTTTATAGAGGTACCTAAAAATGTCTAAAGACAATTATGGGAAGTCTTGAACTTCATTAATCTTTAAATGCTGCCAAGTTTATTATTCTGGTAGCCCATATCTCTCTGGTATTCATGAGGGAGCACCTGATCTACTTTTTGGGAGCTGGCAAGGTAAAAAGGTAAAGTTATTCGCCCCAGAATTCCCTAAAAAATTCTCTCTGGCACCTCTGATTCAGGATGTGAGAAGAAAGTGTCTACCCAGGTCAGAGTTCTCAAGACAGGCAGTAGAAAGCATTAACCCTGCAGAACTAGTACCCCCCTCATTCCTTATTAGATCTCCATCTCAAGTACAAGAAGTTTGAAAAATATTGGTTTTGTTATTTGGTATATCTATGCCTGAGTTATTTGAGGAACAAATGTTTTCTGACTTTTCTATTTCCTTGCCCTGCACAGACCCCATCTGGTAAGATTTTCTATTCCTTAGCTCAAAGTGTCTGTAGAATGGAATGCTTATTGTGTCAGCTGCCCTGACTCTTGTGTAATAGAAGCATCCTTCCAGGCTGGAGACATGGAGGAGATGAACTGGATTCTTCCCTCCTTCTGTTGCCAAGCCTCTACATTGGCACTTTACCTGCTCAGTGTTTATGGCTGTGTTGGGTTTATTTGTGAGATTGATGTAACAATAAAGTGAAATCTTCCCCTCTGTGTGTCTGACAGAGTCTCTGTGTCAGGGCCCCTGGAAGGTGAGGGAGCCCAGGCACAGCCTAATTGCATCAGTGTTTCTCTCATAGGGTCTTCTGAACACAAGGCTTTGAGGTCCTCATTTTTCCATTGCTACTGGTCCTTTGGCAGTCTCTTACTGGCTGTATGTCCTTGGGAAAATTAGTGACCCTCTATGAGCTTGGTTTTGTAATTTTTAAACCATATTTATTAATAGTATTTGCTACACAGTATCAAATGTAAAGTGGTTGTCATATAGTCGTCCCTTAAAGATTTAACTGCATGTGAGAATAATCTTTCATGGTGGGTCAGCAGTGTATAAGAGAATAATTTCTTCCAGAAAGGGAAATATTATTTAGTTAAAGTAAATAGCACAGGTTTGGGAAGGGGAAATATTATTGAATGAGCCTTAATATATGTTAAGTTAAAGCCATTATCTAAATGACATTTCAAATAAATGCATTTTACAGATGATAGAAACTTTTAAGCATTAATATTTTAATATTTAAACAGTATGATTAAAGAATCAGCAAGAAACATTTTTTAACTATGACAGTGGTTATCACAATCTAGAATTATGGTTCCACTACTACTCAGATGATACCACCTCAAAAGGTTTTCTCTTATTTTTGTCCATTTACTCTAAATTTTAAAAATTAAAAAGATTTACCCAATGTTACTCTTATTCAATGGATGACAGATTCAAGATTCAAGATTATCTTAATAGAATGAAATAAAGAAAAATAAGTTTTAAAGAGTTAAAAAAAATAGATCCTGACTTTCATTAAAAAAAAAAAATCTATTGCTCTTGCACAGTGGGGGAAATCTTGGATTAACAGGTTTACATGAGGATGATGTTGGTGTTTTAATTAAGGAGTGTAGAATTATTAAGGACTCTGTGTAGGAGATGTCATTTGTAAGATAGGAACATGTGCACAATTTGTGGAACATCTAGAACAGGGCAATGACAACATGATTACCGGCTTCAGAGCTGTCGTGGAAAGTGTTCCTTCTGGAACCAGAAGGCAATCATTTCCAGTAGGTGGGGGTTTCAGGGAGGCATACAGATCCTGGTTCAGTTGGAGGGAAGCATCTACTATAAACCAGGGACTATGCTAACTCCTGCAAAGAAGGTAGTATTTTTCACAGTTTTGCAGAAGGGAAAGCTAAGGCTCAGAGTGGTATCAAGATACAACTGTTTGGCACAATTAAATGAACTGTCTCTAAATTTTCTTTCACTGGAAGTGAAAGGTGGGATGATCATTTTCTAGCAATATTGTGAAAGATTTCTGTATTGCGTAGAAGGTTGGATAAAGAGACCTCCAACGTAATTTCTGATGCCAAAATTCTTTGATTCTAGGATATCTTTATTAAATGGGATTGTGAATCAAATATGGTCTCTTGTCGACTCACTGCCATCACTACAAACAGACTCATTAATTTGGACTTAAATTATGATCTTTTTACCCAGATTTGAAGGGCTGCAGGTTACTGATCATATGGAATCAGAAAGCAGAGAGAAACTGTGTATTATAGCTTGGACTCCCCTGTTGGCTTCCACTTCTTCCTTCCATTATTAGTGCATCCTGAGCTATAATATGCTACTTATTTTGTGCTCATTTGTCTGGCAAATGAACTACTGGCAGCTGTTTCTCACATGGTGTCAAGCATATGGGCATTGTGACAACTGTTTTCTCAAAGATGTTTTTATTCATGGGTCATGGTATATTCTGGAAGACTGGGGCTGCCAGATGCCTGACCAGAATAGAGAACAATGGGCCTTTATCTAATTTTATTAAGTGATTGGTCCAAAGGTTTTAACAACCTGATGACTACAAGCCTTGTTCTTTCTCTCCAGCACCTTTATCACCTTCTTTCCTAGACCTATGCCTCTAACCAGCAAATCCCAGCCATAAAAATCAGAGAGGGGAATTCAGTCTTAGCATTGCTTTTACTAGAACCATAGTAGCCTCCAAATTTGTAATTAATATAGAAAACTTAACTCTCCAGGGAACTCACATACTTTGATATTGACATACTCAAACCATGCCTGTTGTCTAGAAGAGGAGAAATAGGTTGGGAAAGGGGAATATGTTTGATCAAGTGGAGATACTTGTGTTTGCCAGGGGAGAAACTTGGAAGGGAAAGGGAGGGGAAAATATTATCTTCTGTACTGTGAGCCTAGATAACAGGCATTTAATAACCTTTCTTTCATCATGTGGCAAACTAATGTGGAATGTCTTAGGATTCTTGATTCCTTGGATACACTAGATGACCTTGTAATTGGGGGAGCTGCTAAAGTGGTTCTCATCTTACTTATTTTAAAAATGGGTAAGGAGATGAGAATTTTATTGGTACTGGGGCTGATCATATGAAGAAGCAATTACTCTTTTTTGAAAGTTCTACAGAAACTGTCTGTTACATGACTGACTGAGTTCATAATAGTTTGTGGCATATATGAACCAGTGGGGAATAGAAAGTATATTAAAGTTAACAGGTTTCATAAAGACCAATTAGACCGTAGGTGTGTGTGAAAGGGGCCAGTTCTAAGCTCTGAGGAAGGGTAGCCAGAGAGTAAGGCCAGCTGGGGATGCTCATTGGAGTGTAGAATTTCAGAAATAGTAGGGCTCAGTATCAGCAGGTAGGGGGTGAGGGGAAGGGCAGGAATTGAAAAGAGTGACAGTTAAAAGGAAGCAAAACCAAAGTGGGAATGCCAGCATAAGTTGATTCCACCACTGGTGTTCAGATCTGTCTGTATATACCAAAAGCCTGGATGGTGGGCCAGTCAGAGCCTATGTATTTGAGGGACTGAGGAGCATCCTGGGAAGAGTGAACCAGTCAGACATGTCTGACCCCTTAACAAAATTCTTGTTAGCAACATCTTATTAAAAATGGTGGACTGAAAATACAGCTTCCTCCCAAAACTCCACTAAAATAACAGTACGGGTGCTTGGGTGGTTTAGTTGGTTAAGTGTCTGACTTTTGATTTTGGCTCAGGTCATGATCTCACAGTTTGTAAGATCAGCCCTTTGTCAGGCTCTGTGCTGACTACATGGAGTCTGTTTGGGATTCTCACTCTCCTTCTCTCTCTGCCCCTCCCCTGCTTGTGCTTGGTCGTTCTCTTTCTCAAACAAACATTTAAAAAAATAATGGTAAAAAATATTAAATGACATAAATCAATGAGGACAAAGAACGTGGGAGAAAAGATAATAGCACCCAAACAATGTCAACAAAATCTTTGAATATGGAAAGTAAAAGACAAGCAACAATTGTTGGAGCAGTCTAGAGTAAGCAGAAATCTAGTGTGGGGAGTGGGGGCTAGGTGTGGGGGATAATAATAATAATAATAATAATAATAATAATAATAATCAAGCACATGTGTGCCACAGAACCACAGAAAAGACTGAGTGAGGAATTAGAGACATCAGTCATCTGAATATCAAGTGGCAGGGGTAGAGGGCTAAAAACACAATGATTACTTAGGCTATAAAGTAAGTTAGAGCTGAGATCCTCACCTGTTATTCATTTGTTTGTTCATTCCTTTGTCCCCTGGAGAAGCTGAATTAGTTGGAGTCACCAAGAACAACTGGGAGGTGGGAGAAGACATCCCACTGAAAATGGAGATTTTAAGTTGAGCATTCTGAAGCATCAGACACTTCTGTCCCTTGCTCTTAAGACAGTGCTTTCACTGCAGCCCTTTCAAGGTGGTTTTTTCCTCCCACATTCCTATTATTGATCTAGAGTTGGAGTAGATGTGCTCCTTGTTCCTTATCACTGCTTCCAGATATTTCTCCCTTTGTCTTCCTTTAAAACTCCCCAGCTTTGAGTCTCATGCCATCAAATTATATCTCTTATTTCATTATTGCTGTCATCTACAAAATCTACTAGTCCCTGGGTCATTCAGTATCATTTCTCAAAAAGTTTAGCTCTTGGCTTATTTCACTCCCCCCAACACTACTCTGTTTTAATTCTTGGTGATTTAATTATATACATGGATGATCCTTTCAACACCCTGACATATTGGTTCCTTGAATAACAGTGTTCCATCGATTTTATCCTCTCCTATTCCCTGCCATTCATTCCCATGTTCATACCTTTGATGTTATTTCCAAACACTAACTCCTCCATGTCAGGCTCATGTATCTCATCGTTTGACCACCACATTCTATCTTCCAGCCATGTCCTAGTAACTTGATTCCAACACTCCTTTGGCTACCACCTTTCACTGTCCCTACTCTCTCTCTCTGAGTTCCTCTCTTGCCATCATTAACCAATTTGGGTCCTAGGGCCAGTCATTACAATGATTCACTTGCATATACTTTTAACTCTGTATACCCTCTTTTTCTCACACTCACTTCACAAAACTACAATGTTAGTTAAAACCAGCTCTTTGCTTACTCTGTGCCTGCACATGTGCAGCAACCATGCTGACTGGTCTCACTTTTAGTTTTTAATTCCAGTGTAGTTAACATACAGTGTTATATTAGTTTTGGGTGTACAATGTAGTGATTCAGCAGTTCCATATATTTACTCAGTGCTCATCAAGATAAGTGTACTCTTAATCCTCTTCACCTATTTCACCCATCCCACCACTAGTCTCCCCTCTGGTAAAAGTCTGTTTTTTGGTTTGTCTTCCCCCCGCCCCTTTGTTCATTTGTTTTGTTTCTTAAATTCCACATATGAGTGAAATCATATGGTATTTGTCTTTCTCTGACTGGCTTATTTTGCTTAGCATTTATACTTGCTAGATCCATCCATGTTGTTGCAAATGGCAAGATTTCATTCCTTTTTATGGCTGAATAATATTCCTGTGTGTGCGTGTATACTGCATCTTCTTTATCATCAGTCAGTGGACACTGGGCTGCTTCATAGTTTGGGTATTGTAAATAATACTGCAATAGACATAGGGGTACATATATCCACTCTAATTCATGTTTTTGTATTCTTTGGATGAATACCCAATAGTACAATTACTGGATCATAGGATAGTTCCATTTTTAGTTTTTTGAGGAAGCTGCGGACTGTTTTCCACAGTGGCTGCACCAGTTTGCATTCCCACCAATAGTGTACAAGGATTCCTTTTTCTCCATATCCTTGCCAACACTTGTTGTTTCTTGAGTTTTTTATTTTAGCCATACTGACAGGTGTGGGGTGATACCTCACTGTGGTTTTGATTTGCATTCCCTAATGATAAGTGATGTTGAGCATCTTTTCATGTGTCTGTTGGCTATTCTGTATGTCTTCTTTGGAGAAATGTCTGTTCATGTCTTCTGCCCAATTTTTAATTGGATTATTTGTTTTATTGCTGTTGAGTTGTAGAAGTTCTTTGTATATTTTGGATAATAGCCCTTTATTGAATATGTCATTTGCAAATATCTTCTCCCATTCAGTAAGTTGTCTTTTAGTTTTGTTGTTTCTTTTTCTGTACAGGAGCTTTTTATTTTTAGGGTGCCTAGGTGGCTCAGTTGGTTGAGTGTCTGACTCTTGGTTTTGGCTCAGGTCATGATCTGATACTCATGGGATTGAGTCCCACATCAGGCTCCATGCTGAGTGTGGAGCCTGCTTGAGATTCTTTCTCCCTCTGTCCTCTCCCTCACTTGATCCCTCCCTTTCTCTCTCTAAAAAGAAAAAAAAAAGAAGCTTCTTGATGTAGTCAATAGTTTGTTTTTGCTTTTGTTTCCCTTGTTCAGGAAACATATCTAACTACAGCCGATTACTGCTTCTGTTCTCTCTTCTATGATTTTTATGGTTTCAGGTCTGATATTCATGTCCTTAATCCATTTTGAGTTTATTTTTGTGTATGGTGTAAGAGTGGTCCAGTTTCATTCTTTTGCATGTAGCTATCTAGTTTTCCAGCACCATTTGTTAAAGAGACTATCTTCTTCCCATTGCACATTCTTGCCTCCTTTGTTGAAGACTGTGACTGGTCTCACTTTATTTCTTTTAAATAATTTTTTAATGTTTATTTATTTTTGAGAGAGAGACAGACAGACAGAGAGAAAGGGAGACACAGAACCGGAAACAGGCTCCAGGCTCTGAGCTGTCAGCACAGAACCTGATGCGGGACTCAAACCCACAAACCATCAGATCATGACCTGAGCCGAAGTCAGACGCTTAACCAACTGAGCCACCCAGGCGCCCCGTGACTGGCCTCACTTTAAATTCATGTCCATAACTCTCAGGTCCTTACTTCTGCCCAACAATCCTATTTCCTTAGTCATTCCCCTTCCCATTCTCCTAGATCAGAGATCTGCAAACTATTTATATAAAGGACCAGATAATAAGTATTTTATGCTTTGCAGGGCATACAGTCTTTTTAATAACTAATCTACTCTGCCATTGTAGCAGAATGGCAGTATGTAAATGAGTTGAATTTGAATTTTATATAATCTGTATGTGTCACAATGTAGTATTCATCTTTAGATTTCTTCCTCCATTTATTTTAATTTTTTTAAACGTTTATTTATTTTTGAGACCGAGAGAGACAGAGCATGAACAGGGGAGGAGCAGAGAGAGAGGGAGACACAGAATCCGAAACAGGCTCCAGGCTCTGAGCTGTCAGCACAGAGCCCGATGCGGGGCTCGAACTCATGGACTGTGAGATCATGACCTGAGCTGACCTGACGCTTAACCGACCAAGCCACCCAGGCACCCCTCTTCCCCCAACCATTTAAAAGTATGAAAATTATTCTTAGATTGCAGGTTGTACAAAAACAAGACTTGGCCATAGGCTGTGGTTTGCTGGGCTATGTCCTAAGTTATTTCATACCTTCTCTTCTTCTCAAGTCTCTAACACCTCTTTTCCCATTCTCACTCTCAGATGATGACCTTGCTTTCTACTTCATTCATAAAATAATCAGCAACACTTACTACCCCTACCTTATGTAGCCTCTAACTACCCTCTCACTTGCATCTGTATACATATATTCAGCTTTCTCTTCTGTTACTGTTACCATAGCACAACACCTAACTACTATATAATTTACCACTTTTGTTTATTGTCCGTCTCCCCCTCTAGAAGCTTAGTTTCAAGAAGATAGGGAGTTTTTCTGTTTTATACACTGATGTATACCCAGAACTGGAACAGTGTTTAGCATGTAAGTATTCAGCAAATACTTGAATGAATGAACACACACTCCCAGACCAGCAAGCAGAAGTTTAGAGAATTTTTCTTCAGAGAAACTTATCTCTCCTTCCAAGAGAAAAGACTTACCTATCTTGTTATTTGGAGATCTCCTTGAGCACACCAAATGTTAATTTTTCAAATTTCTTTAAAAAACATCCACAGTAAGATATCCCATTTTATGGGATTGACCCAGTACTTGAAATGTACATATGGTGTGTACATAAAAGTTCCATAAAATAACTTTTTTATATGTGATATACTCTGATATATTTTCCATTCTTTTCTGTCATTTGGGGCAGCAAGGGGATGGGATTGGTTGCAACTGATTACATTTATTTTACAAACCACTAATGGGTTTGCAATCAGAATTTTGAATACTGCAGGGTGTCCTAATTACAAGCCCTGTCCATGTACACTGAGCTTCCAATCAGCTTTCTAAGACTGCACTCTTAGCCAAGGATTTCTAGACATTAAGAAAAGCTTCTCACACAAAAGATAGAAACAAAGACTGAAAAACTCAATGCAGACAATTCAAGAAATAAAACATTAGAAATATTCTCAGATAAATAAGATATTGTATCCCCCAGATGGAAGAGAATGCTATTTAAAGGGTGGAGGGAAGGGTGGACAAGAAAGTACTCTAGTAAATATAAGGCAGGATAACTGAAATGTAAAAATTCAAAAGAAGATTTGGAATATGTAAATATTTCAGGAAAAAAAAAGTAGAAAAGGGAAGAAATGATAAATTATCCTAGGACAAAAGCTGTGCAATAGGCTTAGAGAACAACTGGTCCAGAGTGAGGGAGGATGATGGATTCTTAGAGGGTTGTCTCCAGTTTAAAAAACAAACTGATAGCCTCCCTGATTTATTTGAATGTATTGAGAGAAGACTTTCAGATAAATTAATTATAGATACTTGAGTGCTAGCTGCTTAAGAAAGCATGGAAAAAGAGGCAATGGCTAATTTCAGTCAAAAAGCCAAAATTTAGTATTATGCTAATGGGGTCAACTATGAATAATACGTAGTCATAATATAATGAATGGTTATTTACCTAAGGTGTTATTAAATACATTGAAGGATAGAGAAATATGTGTTTATGAGAGGGCATTAAAGTATAAATGCATAGTCTATTTCCTATAGCAAGAGGTAAAATAATAGACCAAACTGAAAAATCAAGAACTAGTAGTATAAGCATGTTAAGAAATATGGAGAGGGGCACTTGGGTGGCTCAGTTGGTTAAGCATCCAACTCTTGGTTTCAGCTCAGATCGTGAACTCTTGGTTTGTGAGATCAGTCCCATGGCTGGCTCTGCACTGATAGTGCGGATCCTGCTTGGTATTCTCTCTCCTGTTCTCTCTGCCTCTCCCCTGCTCACACACTCTGTCTCTCAAAATAAATGAATAGACATTAAAAAATATGTATGGAGAGGGCTGCCTGGATGGCTCAGTTGGTTGAGTGTCCGACTTCGGCTCAGGTCATGATCTTGCAGTTGGTGGGTTTGAGCCCCGCGTCAGGCTCTGTGCTGACAGCTCAGAGCCTGGAGCCTGCTTCAGATTCTGTGTGTCCTCCTCTCTCTGCCCCTCCCATGCTCATGCTCTGTCTTGCTCTATCTCTCAATAATAAATAAACATTTAAAAAAAAAAATATATATATATATGGACATAAATCCCAAGAGATAGCTAAAAGGTAAAAAAAAAAAAGGGGGTTGTCTCTGAGGAGCTGAAATTGAGAGTGTAGAGGGCTGGGGCAGAGTCTGCTGTGAAATCCTATTTGATTTTTTAAAATATACTATATTGGTAAAAATAAACACAAATGTAGATTTCATTTATTTGAAAATCATAATGGTTTAGAGAGGAGGGACTGTTATCCTTAAGTGTTCCCTTAGAACACTGGGAGACCAACAATACAGATTTAGCAGTCTTCTGAAAGAAACTCTTAAAATTCTCCCAGCTTTGGTACTAAACCTTGTATTGTTTTGTTATTTTAGGGACTCCAGTAACTTATCAGCAATAGTTGCACCAGCATTTCTACAAACAGGGAGAATATTCTGGCCCCATATATTGTTATCATGGTGGGGACCAGCAAGTGATGTGGCATGGCACACTTAACACAGTTTTACAGGCAGCAGAGGGCAGAAAATCTCATTAAAGGAGGTCAAGTAGGAGGAAGTATCCTGGTCACGCACGTGGTAAAGAAGAGGGCTCATATAAGACATTCCTGGGTATGCTCAGAAATAACTGGAAGAACTTGTGTGTGTGTGTGTGTCCTGTCCTGCCATAACCACTACAGGCACAATCCAAGGAAACCATCATCACTGATGTTGTGCATGACTCCATTTGTTCTGGACTGGCATGGCCTGGGAAAGTGTTGAGTAGATCGGGTAGGGTGGAGAAATAAGAAAGCGGCATCCAGAGAGCTGTTTGATCACTGGAGGGGAAAGGAGGTGAGGAGGCTACAGACAGAGGTGGCAAAACCTTGGTCCCAGATACACTTGTCCTGGGTTGTTGCTTCTGTGCTTCCTAACCTTCTAACTTCCACATTTAAATCCCCCCACCAGGGAAATTTTCAGCCCTCAAAAAGAAGTGAGAGGGCCCAGGCCAAGTGGGAAAGTGCCCCTGGATCTATGTCACTCCTTAAAAAAGAATGAAGTTGGGAAACCTAGTCACAGGGAAGCAAGAAAAAAGGAGGGGAAGAGTGGATTCTGACTAAGGGGAAAGATTGGGTACTAAGGCCAGTCTTTCCTATAAAAAGAACTCTGATGTGGCCTGAAGGTCTAGGAAGATCCTATGTCAGAAATCTCCCCTCTCCTGCCTACTATGGTGCCCCAGATCCCATCCATAGTTCTTTGGGCTCAGCATCACCTTCTAATGGTCAGAAAGGAATCAAGTAGGGATTCAAGTAGGTACCTGCTTGTTTGACACAGACCAGAGGAACGTCTCCTGTTAACCCTTTCCCTTTTCTGGATCCCCACAAACATTTATTGGTTTTTACACTATCCCAGTCTCCAGGTACAAAGATAATAGGCAAAGTCCCTGTCCTCAAAGAGCTCACAATATTTGAGTGGAGGCTGGGAATATAGAGGCAGATGTGAAAACATAGTTTTACCATAATGGGGTAAGTTATGAGGTATTTGCACAAACACAGAAGGGAGTGCACTTAAGTCAGGTAAGTCTCTCTAGCTTAGAAGACCCCTGACCTAAGGGGAAAGTGTTATCTAGGTGTGAGCAGGGCAGAACAAGAGGAACTAACCTCTCTACTCCTTCTGCATCACCTAAAATTACTTTCTTTCCTTTTTTTTTTTTTTTTTTTTGGCGGAGATCTACCTCCCCTAAACCCTTGGCTCCAGCTGTGCCAATTCCTCCCAGTCACCTTTCTCTTTACCCAAGCCTGAGTCTTCATTCAGCCTCCAGCCAGGCAACCATCTTACAGTCACTCTTCACTCATGGTAGCCATATTCCATATTCTACAACAGTGATACCTAACATAAATATTAAATTCTCTACTAGCTACATTTAAGAAGTAAAAAGAAACAAATGAAATTATTTTAATAACATTTTATTTAATCCAATGTATCTGAAATATTTCAACCTTAATATAAAAATATTGATATTTTGGGGTTTTTTTTTTTTTTTGTATTAAGTCTTTGAAATCCAATGTCTATTCTACACTCAATTCAGACTAGTCACATTTCAAGTGCTCAATTACCACATGTGACTAGTGACTATGTATTGGACAGTGTAACCTTAAAATTCTGCTTCCATGAGTGTACTTGGTATTTCTCCATTAAACAGATGAGGCCTATCAGAGGCATTACTATATATTTATTTTAAGCCTTTGTACTCCCAGTGAAGGGAGAACAATTTTGAAGAAAAGCCCTATGAGGTTTTAGCCAGAGTACTCCCTTTAAATGCCAGACCTAGACAATTAACCCTAAATTGATCCCAAACTTGCTTTTAGCAATCACAGATCTACAATGCTTCACAGGCACATCTGACCTCAGGTGTCTCCAGGTTGTTCTCTGGCCAACAGACCACCCAAAACAAAGACTTGATATTTCACTAATGTGACAGTATCTTCACAGGGCAGCCTGGAGGGACTTTGATGGAAGGTCATCTAGTCCTACCCCTCTGATTCTGGTTGGGACTAGGTGCCATTTGGGATCGAAAGGGGTTAAATATTTGGGGGGCAACATCAGACACCTTGTGTTACATTCTAGCATCAACAATAATCACATGGGAGAAAAATACCGAAAAAATTCTATTAAAACATTTCTGCAAACCAGAAAAACCTGTAAGTTTTGTTTAAAGAAAGAAACATGGGTATCCCATGGGACAATTTGAAATCCACAGATAAAAGTTCAATTTCATACTGAACCAAGAACCAGAGGCTCAGAAAAGGTAAGTGTTTTGCCTAGTCATTCAGCAAATCTGTAGTAGTGGTGATGAACCCTGTATCCTTTCCATTATCCAGCTCCACTCTCCACTAAGTGAAAAATATTTTAATTGGAGACACTGTGCCATCTCCAGGGTTCTAAATTACCTATAGAGGATGACCTACACTGGAAAGACCGGTCAGCGCTCCCCCAACTCTGACTTAGGGGCCAGTCGCCCTGAATAGGATTGCAGCACCGGGATCCCCCACCTTCTGGAGTCCTGGGCAGAGGAGGCCACTAGGGTGGTTCTTTCTCCAACTCCACACCCTGCGGAGCCTGCCCTGGCCTGGCCCACGCCGCGTCGCTGTGGCCCAGTTCCGGCATCAGGGTGAGCCTAGGACGGTCAGCCCCAGCGGGAGGCAAGTGGGGAGACCTAAGCAGAAGCCAGACCCACGAAAGCAGAGACTTAAAAACCCTGCGGGGAGCGGCGTTCGAGAGGCGCACGGGCGGCAGGTTGGTACCCAAAGTGCCAGATAGGACCCCAAACCCCTGGTTGAGGGGGTTAGGCTTCCCGGGAAAGGATGGCTCGGCCAGTCAGTCCCATAGCTCCGTTTCCACGCCTGCCACCCGCCCCCCTGCGCCTGCGGGATGGGCCGCCCTCTCAAGCAATCCCTGGGGCTTGGGCTCACTGCAGCCTAGTGTCCGACAACGAACGGCTCCGGCCTCGCAGGGGTCGCTGGAGGTTCCCATCTCAGCTCCTGGGCTTACTGGGGGTCTCCCTGGGCGAGCGGACTTTACAGAGCACTGGCGGTCCACAGCCCCCACTGCTACTGCATCCGAGAAAGGCAGCTTCGCGCCTCAAGGTTCTGCCAGGCCAAGGCTGCGCCCCCGAAGGCTCCCCTTTCATTTTCGCGGTCCGAGTGTACGCGGGACAGGCGTCGGCACGGCGCAGCCTCTGGACCCTTAGCACCGGGAACCGCTTCCGGGGCGGAAGCATTTTGTAGCTGACCCGGCGCGGCCGTGACGCCAAAGCCCAGACGGAAGTGCGGGCGGAGGAGCAGGAGCCGGAGCCCGAGACTGAGCCCCAGCCGGGAGCAGGTCTCGGGGGGCGGGCTCCGGGCTGTGGGAACTGCTGGGCCTGGCAGCGATGGCGACTCTGTGGGGAGGCTTTCTACGGCTTGGCTCCTTGCTCAGCCTTTCCTGCCTGGCGCTCTCAGTGCTGCTGCTGGTGCAGCTGTCAGACGCCGCCAAGGTGAGTCTGCCCAGCCTGCGCTCCAGACTGGAGCTCCTCCCCTGCCCCTGGCCTTGCGGAAACTGAGTCTGTCAACCTGCTCCCCACCCCACTCCTCTCCCAGCCCTGCCAGCCCGACCCCTGGCTTCACAGCCCTAGCAAACCCCCCACCCAACACCCTATTGCCTGATAGCACTCTCGACCTCTGGTCCTGACAGTCTGACAGTCACTGCCCCCACTCCCACCCCTAGCCCCGACACTACTCTCCTCTTTCCCGCCTGATACCCCGCCTGCGGCCCCAGCTCCACCCAGCCCTGACAGTGCGCACAGCCTGGAGAGGCAACTCCTCTAGCTCCTAGACACTTCCCTTCCCAGCCCCTACAGCTCCCACCTGAAACTTTACAGCCTTTCCAACTCTAAGAGCCTTTAACTTTCCACCCTTAATTAAGCTCCAGACAGTCTACCGCCGCCCTCTACCTGCCTCACAGGCAACCCTCTTCCTCGCCCTCCCTCTCCATTCCCTAAGCCAAAGTGATAGGAAGCCCCCATGTCACGGAAATCTTCCCTCTTAGGAACTGACTCGTTTCAACTCATCCCTGAACGATTCCCTCCCCAGTGTAAGAACTTGCCTTTCCTGGCAGCCTTCCTTCCCAATAGGACCTACACAGAGTCTCTCTCACCAGCCTAGTAACCTAACCTAAGTCTCTCTAGGATCTCTTGGCCCCTTGTTTGCCTTCTCTTTCCCTGATAATTTAGGGGAGAAGGGAGGATCCAAACTGCAGGAGAGGTGAAGTTGTGGCCTTCTCCCCTGCTCCAGTTCTTGGTCCTTCTAGCCTCCTCATGCTGCTCTTTAATCCCCTTCCTGCCCCCACCCTGCAGACGTGCTCTGGCCCCATACACACTTGTGTTTCCTCCTTGATGAGCTAGCTCCTTCTTGGAGAAAACAGAAGGAGTTCACATTAATGTCATGGGGAAACAATGACATTTGCATTTTTTAAAAACAGGAGCTTTAATCTATAATGTCTTTAAATATAGGGGCTGGGAAAGACGGGTTACATGCAGACATATCAGGGGGTTTTTAACTGGGAGTTCTTTTTGAAATCTTCCTTACCTCCCACCAGAAACAGGGACAGCAGCTTCTCCTGACTTTCAGAACACTGCTGGCATCCTCTGCATATCTCCTGTGTCACTTTAAGTATTATAATCATGTATTTGTTTGTCAGTCTCCATTACTAGGGTGTGTCCTAATAACTGGCAGGAATCTGAATCTACTTCCTTGAGCACAAGTTCTGGTACTGAACAGATGCTCACTAAGTGGTTGCTGAATGAATGAATGCATTGTCAACAGTTCTGCCACACATAGCATCACATATATAGCAACACTGGGCCTTGTCCTCTGGGGACTAATGAGCCGCTGCCTTCTCAGATAAATTCCCTTTTGCTAATGAAGCTTCTCCTACTCCCTGTACTCCTATATTTAGTCACCTCTTTCTCCACCTCTTGCAACTTGCTTATCAGTAGTTATACTCTCTGTCTACCAGAATTGGAAGCAAAGTTTCCTGGGAAGGGTAGACCAAACTGATCTCAGCTAGACTCAGCTACTTCCCTTGTGTACTTCCTTTCTAAATTGTAGCTGAGTGCCTCTAAAACTTCATACCTTGTATAGAGCTCTGGTACAACCCCTTTTATCCATATCAATGCCATTTTACCAGAGGGTGGAAGAATGGTGGATAAAAGAATTGTGACTTGTTTTATAAGTAACATTTAGTTGGATTCTTCCCCATCCTTTTGTAATTGGATTCTTATTTGCAGGCACAGCTGTCTGCTGTGTCTTTTTACTAGCAGGCAGAGGGTGATAACATTAGCACAGTTTGACTGTCGTATGACCTGTAAATTGTAAGTAATAAACCACAGATCATGTACAGGTATTATTTCAAAATAATTTTATGTAATATATAAAGATTCATTAGCATTACCAAAAAGAACCTGACTTTTTAAAAGTTTTATTTCTCAGAATTAATGGTTTTAGAATATTTGACAGGGGATGCTTAGTAAAATGTATATGGTACAGTTTTTTAAAAAATATCGATGCTAACATGTCAACAAGCTATACTAAGTTTCCATTTTGGTTACAGAACTTCGAGGATGTCCGATGTAAATGTATCTGTCCTCCCTATAAAGATAATTCTGGGCATATTTATAATAAGAACATATCCCAAAAAGATTGGTAAGTATTCTAGATTACTGAATTACCTGTCAAATTTCTTTCTATGGGTGTCATTGTTAGCCCAGACTGTTTATCCAATGTATTGTTTCCTTTTTAGGTACTGCTGATCTTTGAACAATGTAGGGCTTAGGTGTGCCGACCCTGGTACAGTCAAAAATATCCCCCAAAACTTAACTACTGATAGCCTACTGTTGACCAGAAGGCTCACCAGTAACATAGTTAATTAACACGTACTTTGTATGTTATATGTATTTTGTGCTTTACGCTTACAATAAAGTAAGCTATAAAAAGAAAATATTAAGACAGTCATAAGAAAAAGAAAATACATTTACTGTGTCTACTGAAAGAAATTTGTGTACAGTGGACCCATGCAGTTCAAACCCTTGTTGTTCAAGGGTCACCTGTATTTCTTTTTAATTGTAAGTGTCAAATTCCACTTCCATTTGAAAAAGTGAGAGTAAGGCTCTGCGTGCTTGATGTAAACTTAAAGGAATATGGCCAAAACACAAAACCCCAAGTAGGGAGCATTTTATAAGGGATGGAGTTGAGTTTGTGGCACCTACCTGCCCATAGCTACCTTCTGGCTATCTTAGTCCTCCCTCTTGGTTTTCAGTGGAAGGTAAGAAAGCCTCATTTATCTGGGTTATAATTTTCACACCTTGTAGGTTTTGATGATATATTGCCAACTACATAGGAGACTATGTTTAGAAGTGTCAAAAGGCTCAGGACGGAATGGGAAGGAGCCGTGTATAGCATAGTTTCCCAGTCGGTATGCCATGGTTTAAGGTGTGTCAAGAACTCCCTCAGCCCTTGGAGTAATCAAGCAGGCCTATGATGACAGCGATCTTGCCTCACTGGTCACCAGTATCCCCCTCTATTTATGGACCTGACAAATGATAAGTTTTCCACATATGGCATAAAATGATTGGGAAGCAGTTGTTTTGTAGCAGGATGGATGGGCTCCTTCTCATGAAATTGTGATATTTTATGGTTTGTAACCATGGTAGGATATTGCTGGGATAGGCTTACAAGAAAAATAGCTCTTTATGCTAGGAACTTTTCACACATACCTGATTTCACAACTAAATATACAGCAAAATTTTTGAAAGCAAAAATTAAGTTCATTTGGTTACAATATTCCAAATTGATTTTGAAAAAGAAAAGGTAGCCTTTGAGCATGTGTATTTTTTCTGATACTGTTGTCTGTTCTTCCCATGATACGCATTTAGGTTCAGTCTGATATTTGATAAGTGTGTTCTTGAAAATTGCTTGTGAACTTCCATGCTCCACTTTAAATTGTCTCATATTAGGGGGGCGCCTGGGTGGCTCAGTCGGTTAAGCATCTGACTCTAGGTATTGGCGTAGGTCATGATGTCATGGTTTGTGAGTTTGAGCCTCATGTTGGGCTCTATGCTGACAGTGCAGATCCTGCTTGGGATTCTCCTACCCCTCTCTCTCTCTCTCTCTCTCTCTCTCTCTCTCTCTCTCTCTCTCTCTCTCTCTCTGCCCCTCTCCTACTCATGGCCTTTCACATGCTATCTCTCAAAAGTAAATAAATAAATGTCTCATATTACAAAGTGATTTAGCTATATTCTTATAGATTTGTATACCATCAAGTTACTTTTATGATATAAGAAAGCTCAAATAAATTACGTTATTCCTATAAATTTTCCAAATACATTAAACACATTTAGGTTAATCTATTATTATTAATAGAATATGATTCCTGTTATTGGAGGGGCAAGTAAACTCACTGTTCAAGTGTTTAGCACTAATCTTTTCACTGACTTCATAATTCCAGGTTCAGACAGAACCATATGCCATTCATCTTTGGGTATTGGTCAAAATAGGGGGCTTTGAAAATAAACAACTGAGAACAAAGCTTGTTTCTGATTTTTCTTCCCTCTCTCCCTTGCTTCCTTCCTGCAGCTCAGCCTTTTACTGAGGATATGTTCTCAGTTATTAACTGGCTTTAAAAGGGTAGGCAGGTTATGATTAACCAAGATGTTATGGCTTTACAAAGCCTCCAATAACTATTTGGTCCTAGGTATAGTTTTACCTTGTGGCTTCCATTTCATCCATTGTTGGCATTAATTCTTTATTGACTTACACTGTCTAACTTAAGAAAAGTTTGAGTTCTCTGGTTTGTGTTTGGGATATGATGTAAGTCCTCCTTTTGGCACTAGGGGGAGGTGTTGCCTCGTTCCCAGAGTGGTTGCGTTCTTTACCTGGGTTCTGTGTTTATAATGACCAGCCACCCAGAACCAACCTTCCTGCTTCCTTTCCCACCCCGCACAACTTTTGCACAATGCTCAATATCTCCTTGTTATTAAACTACATCAGTACTTAAAAAGAAACACTCAATACTCAACATTTAGATTCTCAAGTAATTCCTGGGTATTGTTATGAAGGCTTCCGAAGCTGAAATAGGAAACTAGGAGATAAGTCTTATTTTCCTAAGGTTTAGAGAAATACAGGGGAGCTGACCTAGGTGGTAGGAGTCCTGGGTTCTATGAAAGTGTTGGGCTAGGATTCTGAGATAGATTCCCCTGAATGGGATTTGGCTTCCTCTGCCCATTTTATGCCTGCACCCAGCTGGATACATTCCTGTTCTTATATATGTTTGGAACAGATAACACAAATTTGTATGATGTGAGTTGTGGTACCTTACCATACTACCAGTTGAGGCTTCTTTTTCATTAGTACCTTTGTTAAAATTAAATAACCTGTTAGGGATAACTGATGGAATTTTTATCATTTATGCCATTTTGGGTTTTCTCTCTTATGCCATGGCTTAAGAGAATGGGACACATAAAAAAGTACAGCAAAGGAAAAGCTGTAGCCTAGAGAATTGTGTGCCCCCAAGAAAGATGGGTGGGGTGAGACAGGATGCTATTGTAGAGTTCTTTAGGCAGTCAGAAGTGCCTAAAGAAGAGATGACAAAAGAAAATTGCCCAGCAGCTGGCAGGACAGGAAACTTTTGCCTACTTTTTAAAAAAAAGTTTTTTAATGTTTATTTATTTTTGAGAGCGAGAGACAGAGCACAAGCGGGGGAGGGGCAGAGAGAGAGGGAGACCTAGAATCTGAAGCAGGCTCCGGGCTCTGAGCTGTCATCAGAGAGCACGACGTGGGGCTTGAACTCACAAGCCACCATGACCTGAGTGGAAGTCGGATACTTAATCAGTTGAGCCACCCAGGTGCCCCTTGCTTACTTTTGCTGAAGGTGAACAGAGTAGTAGGCTCTTAATAGCTGGGAAGAGTAATAATATAAGTATTTCCTAGAATTCACAGATTTCTGGGAAAAGATTTTTTTGATAGAATTTCTTTTTTCACAAGTGGCCTGGAAAATGGGGGGAAAATAAAGAATATCCAACAACAAAAATATTCAGCCTTTTATTATTTTTTATATACTTCTTCTGGGTAATCAGTTTGCACTTTTAAATATTTTTGTTGTCCTAAGCCTATTTTCCCATGCTTTTTCAATAGAACTTTGCTCATTAAGAAAAGTAATTGTTTTTTACTGTGCCTTTGAGTGTTCAGAGTTTCAGAATTTACCAACTGTTAAGTGTGATTAGCCATTCAGATACCACACTGTGGCAGTTAAGACTAAATTCATTCATAAAAGAGATATCTCATATTTGAACAATGCCCCAAGATACTTTAAATCATTTAAAGCAGTTTTTCTTGGTAACTGTACAAGTCTAAATATAACTTGATATGCTAAGTAATTTTCAATGCCTTTTGGGATTTTTAACTGTTAACAGCAGCACTTTTTTTTTAACTTCTTTTTTTAATGTTTATTTATTTTTGAGAGAGAGAGAGAGACAAAGCATGAGCGGGGGAGGGGCAGAGAGAGAGGGAGACAAGAATCTGAAGCAGGCTCCAGGCTCCGAGCTGTCAGCACAGAGCCCGATGCGGGGCTCAAACCCACAGACCACGAGATCACGACCTGAGCCAAAGTCGGATGCTCAACTGAGCCACCCAGGCGCTCCAACAAGCAGCACTTTTGAAAATAGCTACTTGATATATGTCTTTATGATTCTTAGACTGTTAAATCTCACTAAATTGCTAATATTGAGAAAGCAAATGATTTCACTTCCCTTATTAGTTGTTCCTTAAATTCTGTAATTGGGTAAGGTCAGTGATTATTCTGGATTTCAGGAAAGTTTTGATCAGTACAAGTAGAACATCCAGGTAGCCTGATGCAGTATTTTTATCTTTGTTTTTTCAGCGATTGCCTTCATGTTGTGGATCCCATGCCTGTGCGTGGGCCTGATGTAGAAGCATACTGTCTACGCTGTGAATGCAAGTACGAGGAAAGAAGCTCTGTTACGATCAAGGTAAAAAAAAAAAAAAAAAAATTCATCTTTTTTGCTTCTGAAATAGTTCTTCATGGTATCTAGACAAGTAAGAAAATTTTGGACATCTGGATTCTATTTTAGTCACTCAAGTACTGTTCTTCTCTCCCCTCCTCACCACCCGCGAACACTTTTCCTTCCTCACCCTCAATATCAACCCCAGAGAACAGTGGGCCTGTTCTCTGCCTACCTCACTGAGATACTTTGTGGGTTTATTAGGACACGTTACATAGGTGTGATATGAAATGGCACAAAAATGCCCTACATGTATATCCCAAAACATATCCTGGCTTTTTTGTGGGCCATGTTTGCCAGAAGCTAGTAAAAGCACAGCATGACTAGGCCCTCTTCTTCCTGCCTTCTCAACCCTTAGGGAAAAAATTGTATAAATAGGCTACTTTGTTCTAGAAATAACACTTCTGGATTCTAAGATTTCCTTTCTTTATTTCTTATAGGAAATAGAATATAGATCACTCTCCTCACCATTTGGACCTCTAATGAATTAAATTACTTTATTATGGTGGTTAACAGTTCTCCTCCCCAATTTTTTACATGGAACTTCCTATTCATTTTCCCTGAGAAAAGACTTTATGAAGAATCTGGGGTGGTCAGTGTAACAATTACAAAGATTTCTGTGGGAGAGTTTCTGTTCCAGCAGGATGCTACCCGGTAGAGAAATCCTCACTGTACATTTTTATTTTTCAACTAAATTTTTGATGTGTAATTACATGAGTGACCCTGAAAGTCACTCACTGTAAGTGTATAATTGAATAAATTTTGGGAAATTTAAAACAATTAAAAAAAATTTTTAGATTTAGTGTTACAACATTCCCATCACCCCAAAAAGATCCCTCATGCCTATTTACAGTTAATCTTATTCCCACACCTTAGCCCTTGACAATCACTATTCTGCTTTTTGTCTCTACAGATCTGGATATTTCATATGAATAGAGTCATACAATATGTGGTCTTCTGTGGCTGGTTTCTTTCACTTAGTATGTTTTTAAGGTTTATCCATGTTCTAGCACGTTATCAGTATTTAATTCCTTTTTATTACTGAATAGCATTTTAGTATATGAATATACCACACTTTCATTATCCATTCATTAGTTGATAGACATTTGAGTTATTTCCACATTTTGATTATTATGAATAATGCTGTCATAAATATCTGTGCACATGTCTTTGTGTGAACATATGTTTTCCTCTCAGGTAGATTCCTTAGAGAGATAAGTTTATTTTAACTTTTAAGAGACTGCTGGAATGTTTTCCAAAGTGGTTGTACCATTTTACATTCCCACCAGCAATGTATGAGGGTTCATGTTTTCCACATTCTTGCTAACATTTGGCACTGTCTATCTTTAATTATAGCTATTCCAGAGGCTGTACTTTTTGACAGCATACAAATTAAGATCTCAGGGAAATCACTGACCTGAAGTGTATTTTTGTATATCTAAATTGATCTAAAAGAGTATTCTGTTGAAATTCATCTGAATTACATTTTTTGTAAGGGTTCCTTTAAGTTGTCTTAACACAGTGCTGCTGAATCTAGGATACCATCTTCAGGTGAAAAAAGCAAACTGTGTGCTAGCAGCTTTGACAGATGATTATCAGTAGGTGAAGACGGAGTTTTGAAAACTTGCAAAAAGATCTCAAAGACAACATGCTTACTTTCCTCGTTCTATTTAAATAATACTTTGGTGAAGAGTTGAGTTTGTTTATGTTGGAATCTGGTTTGTATAAGAATCCTATATGCTTTGCTGAAAAATCAGTCTTCACTGTGGTGTCATTATTACACAAAATTCTGATTTCTTGGCTTGAATAGAGATGTAACTTATTTTCAATTTCCTTCAGGTTACCATTATAATTTATCTCTCCATTTTGGGCCTTCTACTTCTGTACATGGTATATCTTACCCTTGTTGAGCCCATACTGAAGAGACGCCTGTTTGGACACTCACAATTGATACAGAGCGATGATGATGTTGGGGTAAGTACTTGGTTTGCCCTAGCTGTGATGGCCAGTCTCTGTCCTCATCTGATACAAAGAGCAAGTGAAAAATGGTCGCATATAGATGTTCATGTGTTGGAGCAGATGCTCAAATAGAGAAGCTAAGGACTGGTCTGATTGTAGTATATGTCTCTTCATGAGGAAATTGCTCTGTAAAGCCATCAATATGGTAGTTTAAACTTGGTGAGTGTGCTGCGCAAGGCTTTGCCCTTTAGTATCAAGGGCACAATCGTCATTGCCTTTCCCTGTTTACACTGAGAAAAGCTTCTGAGATAGATTTCTCCCCAAGCTCCTGCCTGAATACCTTTCCTGTCAGCATGACCAAATATATTAGAAGGCAGAGGCTTTAGTGAAGGGAAGCATGAAGACAATGTTTTTTTCTTAATGAGGTGCAGCTTGATAACCTGCTGATGTTTTATATTTCTTTTTCCCTCCTTCTAAAAAAAAAATCTCTGATCTTTGAAGGAAAATAAAACTATCATTCTCAATTCTCTTCCTGTCTTCAAAACACATTTATATTTGTACATATACTTGGTATAATGTGTGTAAATTAGTTTGTGGTCTCCTTTTTATGTTAACATTACTTCATTCACAAATGTCTAGTAATGAACATACTCCACAGACTTGTTATTTATTCAGTATAACTGAGAGAATTATATTGTTTTGTTATTATCCTGTTTGGGCCTCTTTCCAAATTTTCTACTATTTCATTCTTCTATATGTACATATTCTCAGAAATTACTTTTATTTTGGATTACTCTATTGGCCTATGTTCCTTAAAATGGGTAAAATTCAACAGTTTCAAGAGCCAATCCCAAAAGCTTAAGCCAGCGTGAGCCCATGCCAACCATAGTCAGAAGTCCTTTTACTCTGGAATGGCTTGTGGACTTGTTGCTAAAAGATGGGAAGAGGATATCCTGACTAGATGGCTTGAGTTATAACTACAAACAGAGCCTACTTTTCAATGAATACATTGTTATCATATGAATATCAATTATGAATACTTAACTGATTTGGGCAAGATTTCATTTATGTTTTGTCAAGAACTTTCATAGAAACACCTCTGCCTCTTTTTTCCTTGCTTCCTTATTAATTCAACCAATACATAATGAGTAACTTTTCTGTATCAGGTCCTCTGCTAGGGACTAGGAATAAAGAGATGAATGAAACAGAGACAGACACATAAAAGAAATGACTAATTACAGTACGTTTCCACCTTTTATTTTTAAACATGTAACAAACGCCTATTTATTTTGTAAGAATTCAAGGCAGGGAGTGATAGGCTGGGAGAAAGGTCAAGACTGAAGATCTGATGTGGTCAAAAACTAGGCATACGGGGCTAACGGGACAAGAGAGCTAGAAGCACAGGAGGTTGTATACCAGAAGCATTAGAGTCTCAAATACTGTTCCCATGTTACTTTTCATTCACATATGACAGATTTTCTCCACCTCAACAGTATTGACATTTTGGGTTGGATAATTCTTTGTTGTGGGGTATTCTCCCGTCCATTGTAAGGTACTTAGCCGCGTCCTTGACCTCTGCCCCCTAGATGCCAGTAGCACCCTTTATCCCAATCATGATAATCAGAAATGTCCACGGATATTGGCAAATGTTCCTGGGGGGCAAAACACTCCCAGTTGGGAACTAACATGAAAATGTTGTGTATTAAAGGCCACATAAACCATTTCATAATAGGCACCCAGATAGAAAGTCTGACTTAAAACTATATTCTTTGCAGTATAAAATATCTGGCTCCTGATTTTAGAAATAATGTAACACACATAGAACATACAAGAAGTGGATGCACAAATGCATAGAAGAAAACATGTAGGAAAGTCGTGTGATTGGTAGGGTAATGTGCTTAATAACCATTTTGTTCACCAGTGATTGATTCTGTGCATATGTTAACTGAAAACATGTTCTCTGAGATGTCTGGCTGACTCTTGGATATCTATTGACTTGATTCTGGGCAGAGAGAGAGGTTTTCTAACCTCCACCTGTGAATTTATGGTAACAACTCTGTACAAAAAGAAGTTAAATTTAAATTCCTACAATTGTTGCTTATCTATCATGAGGGTTCTTTACTATTTATGTGCTTTTAAAAATGCCTTATTAAATTCTGTTAAATTCTTTTATTTTTTCCATTTTTGTTCACTGTAGAGCGTTTTAAATCAAGTGAGAATTAGTACAAATAGTTAAGAAGCTCACTGCAAGTAGTCACAATATTTATCGTATCATGTATCCATGACACATCATTGCTGTTATCAAAGCATTGCATTAAAACATGTTTTGTATTTATTGTAATTTTATCAGGTGTAAAAAGAACAAACATATAAAAGGGGTAAATCTCTATTTGCATTCTCCCAGCATCCATGACCATGAGCAGCTAGTTCAATCTTGTTCTGATAGGTGGAGAACAGACCAGAAGGATTAACTGGTTTGTTTAGTCCTTTAAATTTGTCCCTCAGGAAGGTTTTTCTCCCCCTACCTTGAAGGGTAGATAACAGGACTATGAAATTGAGAGCTGCTCTGCTGATAAAGTACATCCCAGTCTTCCCAGTCTTGTTTATGTCAAAACAAACCAATGGTAATACTATTTTATATACAACTTCATTGAAGCACCATATTCCCATAGAGTCATTTTAATCTACTTGGACAAAATCAGTGTGTAGAGATGATGTAACACCAAGTCAAGGTTAGGTGAGGTAAGCCTTGTGTTTGCTTGTTAGATGACCTTGGGTCAGTGTACTTCAAGTAATCAAACAACTTCAGCCTTCCTCTTTCCTGACCTTTTTTCTTAAATCTTTGAAACATTTTGAACTTTATGGAATATGTTTTTATTATTTTAATTTGTAAGGTTAAAAATTTTTTAAAGGGGCAGGGGGCTTGCCGTTTGCCTTTGTTGTAACAAGCTGGTACCTAAAGTAAGTGAAAAGTTGAGGCGGTTTTGGCAGCGAAGGCAGGGAAAAAGATTCCTTACAGAAAACTCTTTGATGTCTTTGAAATGTAGACATTGTGTAAGTGTCTTTCTATAAAAAGAAGACCAGGTGTTATAGCTCCACATAGTGAAAGTTGTATATATAGTTAATGTGGTTATGGATAGCTTTCTATAGACGTGCTGACTCCCGCCCTGGATATATAATGGAGCTTTTGCAAACGTGCACAGCAAAACAATATTTCTTTCTTTGAGGCAAGGTTTAATGAGAGAGGTACAACTTGTGACTTGGATCCTATGTTGGAACATTTAGAAGCTTTGCTAACACAGGGTTCAGGAAGAAGATCAAGGAAAAGGCAAACAAAAGCAATGAACTAGTATTGAATGCTTTTTGTCATTTAGGCAGCTGTGTTTATATCAAATCCATAGATAGATTAGCATAGTGGTTTCCTGTGTAATGACTACAAACATCAGTGGCATTGGTTTACTTTCACCAGGATAGCTTGGTTTTCTACACAGGTACCTGAGTAACCCTTCAGTAGCTTCTTTCTGAAAGCAGCAACTAACATGGAAGCCCCTGAGTGCCCAGTAGTGAAAGATTCAAGTACTTATCAAATAAAAAGGCTGAAGTAATAATTCCTACTGTCCTTGGTAATAGATGGTAATTGTAGCACTTGAGCTATGTCTCTTTGCCTTACAGACTCGGGGAGGGGGAATGAAAAGGATTTTGGAAACCAGTCCATTTAGTGTATGTGTTAAAGATGCAGGGAAATATTAAAACCAGCCAAGATAAGATCCTGTCAACTCCTCTCCCAAGGATGAATGTGGCCCCAAGCTGGCAAGTTAACAATTCTAATGTAATGGGAGTCAGGAAAATTAAATGACAAGTCTTTCCTCTGCAAGATTAGCTATATAGTATTGAATAAAACAGGGAGAAGTCCTGCTTTTCATATCTGTGACAGGTAGCTATTAATGTGGAAATGGATTTTCTTTCCCCTACTTGTCAGGGAAAGCTTGTCTTTAACATAAATGACCACTGTCTGTCTTGGTCCCTGCTTCTTCTGGGAAATGTCTTTGGAAATGGTGACCCAAGGAAACATTTCACAAATACCTCCTCATCACTCATACTACTTGAACCACCTATTACTGTAGTTGAGTTCATCCTACTTCTGGCACTTGGGTGCCTAGGAGTGCTTGGTCAAAGAGATGGTCTGTTGTTTGTAAAGTCCAGTTGCTCCTATCTCTGTGGCTGGATAATGGCAGTTTTGTGTGTGTGTGTGTGTGTGTGTGTGTGTGTGTGTGTGTGTTTCACACTATCATGCCATCTCTGATGTTCTCCATTCCTGGACTTTTCAGGATCACCAGCCTTTTGCAAATGCCCACGATGTGCTAGCCCGCTCCCGTAGTCGAGCCAATGTGCTGAATAAGGTAGAGTATGCCCAGCAGCGCTGGAAGCTTCAAGTTCAAGAGCAGCGAAAATCCGTCTTTGACCGTCATGTTGTCCTCAGCTAATTGGAAATCATACTGCAGGTGATTAGAAAGAAATAAGGCAGACAACTGAAAAAAAAATTGACTGAGTATTCCTGGGTTTTGTTTTAATACCCTGTTGATTTCACCAACTCTTGCTGGGAAAGTCAGCATTGGAAACAAAAATGTGCTTGGTATTTTATTTTCTTGTTAAGGTATTAATACAGACATTTTTAAAAGCACACACCTCAAAGTCAACCAATAAACCTTTTTCCTATTTGTGACTTTTACTAATAAAAAATAAGTCTGCCTGTAAATTATCTTGAAGTCCTTTACCTGGAACAAACACTGTCTTTTTCACCACACAGTTTTAACTTGGTTTTCAAGATAATTTTCAGGTGTTGTTTTGTTTTGTTCTGTTTTGTTTTTCTGGCAGGGGCGGGGAGGGATGTGTGGGAAATGGTTAGCTTAACTTTTCTCAAGTCACTTTACTAAACACACTTTTGTAAATAGACTTAACATTCTATTTTCAAGTTTCATTTATATTTTGCAGTGTAGCCAGCCTCATGAAAGCCCTGAATTACCCATTTGAATTTTGCACTGACTATATTATCTAGGTATCTGGTTCGCCTGTGGCTGCACTTTATGGTAAAGTGGATCTGAAATACCTGGTGGCTCTTCATAAAATGCAGATTTTCCTCATGTACTGTGATGTCCGATGCAATGCATCCTAGGACAAACTAGCAATTTGCTAGTTTACTCTAATGACTAAACATAGTCTGGTGTGTGTGGTCTTTCTCATCTTCTTCTAGTATCTTTAAGGATGAATCGTAAGAACTTGGACACTTGCAATAAAGGAATTTTCTTTTACCCCAAGCCTCTCTGGATTGGTGACATACACACCTTTGTCAACATTTCCGGTCAGGTGGAGAGGCAGCTGTTTGAGCTCTAGTGTGTTCTGAGGTTCTGGGGGCCTCCTTCTGAAACGTGTAACAGTTATTGGATAACTGGCTTTTTTCTTTGGACGTCCTCTTTGGAATGTAACAATAAAAATAATTTTTGAAACACTTACCAGTATATCTATGTCTCCTAACTTTTCTCTCCTCCTTCATTTGCTGCATAATACATTCAAAGATACAAAGACATTTGGTATCATGTTATGAGACTACTGTTTTATGACAGTTTAATTATAAAATATTGGTACTAAATTGTGTGTGTGTGGAGAAAAAGGGAGAAAGAGAAAATGTATGGGTACTTTGATGTGGCCCTGAAAGTATACAAATATTATTTTGACAAATTGAGAGATTAAAATTCATGAAAAAAAACACATGAAGGAGTGCTTGTTCTAAGAAATTCTTGGCAAAATGATAATTAAATTACATTAAATTAATAAGGCCAAGGTTTTAGGAGCTCTTAATGGGTTTTTTGGCTAGTCAAAAACATTTTTTTTGAACCTACGAACCTAATCTAAACTTATTGATTTTATTGTTAGTATTAAAAGATGTAAGTTCAACTACAACCAAGTGGAATTTATCTCATGTATGCAAGTCTGATTGAACATTGAAAAATCAACAAAATCTATCACAGCAACAGGCTAAAGAAAAATGACATGATCCTATCAATAGATGCAGAAAAAGCATTTGACACAATTCAAAACCCATTTATGATAAAAACTCTTGGTAAACTAGGAATAGAGGAGAAATCCTTCAACTTTATAAAGAACGTCTACAGAAACCTATAGCTAACATCATACTTCATAGAATCCAGAAGATTTCCTATTAACCAGGGACAAGGCAAGGATACCATATCTTCTCATCACTTCCTTTTCAACATCATACTGCAAATTTTAGCTAATGCAATAACAAGAAAAGAAAAGTTCTACGGATTGGAAGGAAGAAATAAAACAGCTTGGATGATATGATTGCTTACAAAATCCAAAAGAATTAGCAAAACAAAACCCCCAAACTCCTGGAACTAAGTGATCTGTACAAAGGTTGCAAGATAGAAGGTTAATATACACAGGTCAATTGCTTTCATATATACTATCTAAACAAGTGAAATTGAAAACAATACAGAGGCACCTGGGTGGCTCAGTTGGTTAAGCGGCTGCCTCTTCATTTCGGCTCAGGTCATGATCTCATGGTTCATGAGACCGAGCCCCACGTTGGGCTCTATGCAGACAGCATGGATCTTGCTTGGGATTCTCTCCTTCTTTCTCTCTCTGCCCCTCCCCTGCTCCTGTTCTCTCTCTCGCTCTCAAAATAAATAAACATAAAAAAATACAATATAATTTACATTAGTACCCCCCAAAATGAAATAGGTATAAATATAACAAAATACGTACAAATATACATGAGGAAAAACTACAAAACTAATGAAAGAAATCGAAGAACTAAATAAATGGAGAGATATTACATATCCATGGATAGGACAACTCAATACTGATTGACAAGATGTCAGTTTTTCCTAATGATCTATAGATTCAACACAATCCCAGCCAAAATCTCAGCAAATAATTTTGTGGATATCAACAAACTGATCCTCAAGCTTATATAAAGAGACAAAAGACCCAGAAAGCCAACACAATATTAATGGAAAAGAACAAAGTTGAAGGACTGACATATCTGACTCTAAGACTTAATATAAAGCTATAGTAATCAAGTCAGTGTCAGTATGGTATTGACCAAAGAATAGATACGTATAGAACAGAGAGCCCAGGAATAGACCCACACAAATGTGGTTAACTAATCTTGACAAAGGAACAAAGACAATGCAACGGAGAAAGCATTTTCAACAAATGGTGCTGGAACAACTATATCCACATGCGAAAACAAAACAAACAAAAACACTAGATAACAGACCTGAGACCCTTCAAAAACTTAAAATAGATCATAGTGCTAAATGTAAAACACAAAATTTAAATGCCTAGAAGATAACATAGGAGAGAATCTAGATGACCTTTGGTTTGGTGATAACTTTTTAGACAAAACACTAACAACATGAATGGTGAAAGAAGTTGAAGTTCGTTAAAATTAAAAACTTGTGCTCTGTGAAAGACACTGTCAAAAGAACAAGATGAGCCACACACTGGGAGAAAATATTTGCAAAAGACATACATTTCTATGATCCAAAATATACAAAGAACTCCTAAAACTCAACAAGAAGATAAACAACCTGACTCAAAAATGGGCCAAACACCTGAACGGTACCTCACCAAAGAAGATATACTGATGGCAAATAATTATATGAAAAGATGCTCCACGTCATGTCATTAGGGACATACAAATTAAAGCAACAATGAGATACTACTACACACTATTGGAATGGCCAAAATCCAGGACACTGACAACACCAAATGCTGGTGTGGATGTGGAGCAACAGGAACTCTCATTCGTTGCTGGTGGGAGTTCAAAATTGTATGGCCACTTTGGAAAACAGTTTGGCAGTTTCTTAACAAAACTAAACATGCACTTATTATATGATCCAGTAATCACACTCCTTGGTATTTGCCTAAATAAGTTGAAATCTTATCTTCACACAAAAACCTGCCCACGGATGGCTATAGCAGCTTTATTCATAATTAGCAAAACTTGGATGCAACCAAGATGTCTTTCAGTAGGTTAATGGATAAGTAAACTGTGATACACCCAAACAATGGAATATTATTCATCACTAAAAAGAAATGAGTTATCATGCCATAAAAATACATGGAGGAAACTTAAATGCATTTTACTAAGTGAAAGAAGCCAATCTGAAAAGGCTACATACTGCATGATTCCGAATATATGACATTCCGGGAAAGGCAAAACTATGGTGGCAGTAAAAAAATCAGTGGTTGTCAGGGGAGGGATGAAAAGGTGAAGCATAGAGGCTTTTTAGGGCACTAAAACTATTCTGTATGAGACTGTAATGGTGGATGCATGTCATTATACATTTGTTAAAACTCATAAAATGTACACTAAGAGTGAACTATTGGGTAAACTATGGACTTTGAGTGATGTGTCAATATTGGTTCATCAATTGTAACAAATATGTTACTGGGGCGGGATGTTGGCAGTGGGGAAGGATGTGCAAGTGCAGGGAATGGGTATATGGGATCTTTGTACTTTTTGCTCAATTTTGCTGTGCATCTAAAGTTACTCTGAAAAATAAAGTCTAGAGGAAAATACAACAGGTATCTTAACAAAATGTATTAGGTTTATATTTAGGTTCATGTTTACCTCCCTGGTTATAGCCTTAATCTCTATTTAAAAGAATATTGACCAACATTATGAGACTATTACTTAAAGATACTTTCCATAAATAATTTTGATAGAAAATCATATGAATCAGATGGCTGGGAGGCATTCTTTTTACAAAATAATTTGTTATAAGAGTCCAGTTTTGTAAGCAAACCTTTCTATTTAGTATTGTTATGTGTTGTCATATCTACATATTAAGTAGAAAAAATGGCTAAACCAGAACTAAGCAGTTCTGTTTAACTGTAAGCTACTTTGCATACAGTTACTAAATGATCACCTATAAATCAGGTTACGTCTGACACAGCCCAAAATACAGCATCTTAGCTGCAAAACAGGTAAGAGACTCTTTTCCAGAGTGGCCCACAGAGGGAGAATAAGAATATGGCTTTTAAGAAAATTCCCAGGCACAGTTGGTAAATGATGAATTTTATCAACTGATTATTCCATTGTCTTAAACTATCAAATAAGCCCATAAATTGAAAGATCCAGATTTTGCTGGTGATTAGATCTGGAGAAGTGGAAAGGGTTTGGTTTGGAAATCAGGAGACCTAGGTTCTGACCCCTGCTCTGCTATGAGCTCTGCAAGCTTAGCCAACTCACAACCTATGAGGGATTAATAAGAGGAGTTGTAAGATTCTTTCCATCCCTAAAATTCCATAAATCAATTATACGTGCAGTTGTAGCTTTTTTTTTTTCTTACAGGCTAGATATTTTTAATATCTTTGAAAAGTTGAAGTTTTTATGCTCAGCAGAACTACCGGAATCTCTTAGGATTTTATCATTAAGACCTCATCATTTATTTCCCAGAAGACAGAAATCTGAGATTTTCCCAAGATAGGTGCATTTGTTAGCTGTGCATGTATCTGGAGCTGTGAAGCCCCAACACCAATAATCTGTGTTGCTTTATTTTAAAAATCTGTACTCAATTTCTACAAATACTTCTATCCTCCAGTAGGTTTCTATCTTGACCCTCTTCTTTACTGCATTTGTCATTGTATCACTCTGTTGTGTTGTGATTAAATTTTATTCTTTGAGTAAAAGATAATCATATTTCAATGCTACTACATTGATTGGTGAACTTTTGGGAAATGCTTAGTAAAAAAAAAGCTTCTCAACAGCGTGTCTACAGAGACACCAAGCTCTTTTTCTAAGAATTATGCATAGTCTAGTTAAAGCCTAGAAACTTTCAAGTACCTGTGGCATATGTAAATTACTCAGATTTCATCTGGGTCAAGGTTTAAGACATTAAAACTATCTGTCAGGGTAAAACCATACCTATAGAATTCTTGCGTGTAATTGGCTTTGCTGACATCTGCTTTACGTTGTGATACTCTGTTGTGTCAGTTCTGGCTTATTAGCTATAGGCAGAAATAAGGCTCTGCTGTTCTCAGAAATGTAGAAATATAGACTCCATACCCACTGTGCCATTTTTGTAGCTTCTGCCATCCATGTTCTTTATCTCTTACCCTCTGGAATTCCTGCCTTGGGAATTTCCTAACTTTTCTCTCAGCAACTTTTTATTTTTGATAGAATCTTGGCTAGTTTTTAATCTTCAAGAGATTTTTGTTTTATGTTAGTTATTTTAGGCCAATTTGGTCAGTAATTTGGAATCTTTCATTTCTTGTTCCTTTGTTTTGATTTTTAATTGCACCTACACACTTGTCTCATCCCCACCTCCAACCCCCAACCCCATATTAGCAAGAGGTTTTCCTGGCATTTGCTCCTTTCCTGGGTGTTTCACCATGACTTCTTATAGCACTCCTCACCTCTCACCCTCCCCATCCCCATCACATACTGCCCTCTCTGATTCTATAGTCTTTTTCATCTTTCAGTAGCCATACTAGATGGGATAGGCTTTTTCGCACTTTACTTTAATACACTTCATTAGGGGCACTTGGGTGACTCAGTTGGTTAAGACTAAGACTCTTGATCTCAGCTCAGGGTTGTGAGTTCAAGCCCCAGGTTGGGCTCTTGGGCTGGGCATGAAACCTACTTAAAAAGAAAAAAAGGGGGGGGGGCACCTGGGTGGCTTAGTTGGTTAAGTGTCCGACTTCGGCTCAGGTCATGATCTTACGGCTCCTGAGTTCTAGCCCAGCATCGGGCTCTGTGCTGACAGCTCAGAGCCTGGAGCCTGCTTCGAATTCTGTGTCTCCCTCTCTCTCTGCCCCTCCCCTTCTCATGCTCTGTCTCTCTCTCCCTCTCTCAAAAATAAATTAGCATTAAAAACATTTAAAAAAAAGAAAAGAAGAGAAAAGAAAAAAATATATACCTCATTGTGTTTGAATTCTGGTGCTTAGAGGCTACTCCACCCATTACATAGTATAGCTTGCAGGTTGTTGCTATGCTCAGGTAGAGAAGGAAGTGAAATGTTACCTAATCTTGCTCATAAACAGGTCTGAGGTTTTTCAGGTGGGGAGGTGAAGTTGCCTCTTTTTCTTTACACATGCCAACTATAGAGGCCAAGCCCTCATTCCTAAAGATGTTTTAAAATCACATCCTTGAGGAATTAACAGAAAGTCATATTTCCCTCTTTTCTGGAGGCCCACAGGTAGATTTCATGTTGCTTTTTCCATTTTGGGTATGATCGTCTCTCAACCAATAGGTTTTAGATAGGCCAATGTTTGATTTTCCAGTGTTAGGGAAAATATAAGCCAAGTTTTTCTGTGAGCTGCAATTTAGAAAGGGACACTACACAAGTATTCATCTGTAAAGAAAGGAAAGCGGAAAATAACTGATGCCTGTACATTATATATATTTTTTCATTTGATCCTCACAACCACCCTGCAGAGTAGTTAATAACTCAGTTGATCATAGGAAAAAAACTGAAGCTCAGAAAGGTTAAGAAGCTTGCCTAAGGACACATAGCTATGAAGGGGCAAAGCCGAGATTGAAACTCAAGGGTGTTATAACTGAAAGAAAAATGCTCTTTTCTTACAGTACTACCCTACCTCCCAGTTAACTCGTTACTCTGAAGTATCCCTGTAAAATCTGCTGTGGCTTTATTATTATAGTCAAAGGCAAAAAAGTAACGGTTGTTTAATAAATGAGGTGCATGAAGACCTATTCAGAAAAAAGGAATGTATTGGTGTGGGACTTCTTGGGTCTAATGTTCTATCCTTATGTTCTGTTAAAAAAAAAAAACAACAACAAAACACCTAAATACAGATGGACTTCATTCAATATATTTAAAGTTCTATGTAAGTAAAAATATGTAATTTGACTATGTTTAAGTATATTAGGGGAGTTTCTTATTTAAAGGAATCTTAAAGTGAATTTTGAAGAGCAAATGATTCCTTTCTTATTTTTATTTTTTATTTTTCCTGTGGTGTATCAGGTATTACTTAAGAAGGCTATGGCCATGAGGTTGCATGATCATTAATCGTTTGTAATGTTTCCAGCATGTATTTGAATATTGTGGTATTTCAATGTTTCCCAAACTTTACTTATTTGCATTGCATGTACTTTCACGGTCTTCATTATCTGTATTCCACCTGTACTATTATTTACTTACTACTTTTCTTTAAGTGAGATTTTTTTTACTCAAGCAGATGTATTTTTTTAATGTTTTTTTAACATTTACTTATTATTGAGAGACAGAGCATGAGCAGAGGAGGGGCCGAGAGATGGGGAGACACAGAATCCAAAGCAGGCTCCAGGCTCTGAGCTGTCAGCACAGAGCCCGACGTGGGGCTTGAACTCACAAACCGTGAGATCATGACCTGAGCCAAAGTCGGACGCTTAACCGATGGAGCCACCCAGGTGCCCCAAGCAGATGTATTTTTAAAAGAAATTTTGTATCACTTCCATAAATGTGAAATCAGTATAATTCACAATTAATAGAAATTAACAGCAAAGCATTATTAAATTCTAGCTAGATACTATTGCTTGTTGAAGGCCTCCATCTGGGGAGAATCAGAAAGCATTCTAGTAATGTGGAAGACACACTCTTACAAGACTAAAGCTGTATCTTTGTAATCACAAGGATCAAAAGAGCTGGAAGAGAATAACTTTCTTACAAAGTGAGTCAGTGTTATTTAATGCTGTTCCCCTGTACCACCAAAAATTCCTCTCTTCCTACCCACAGAGTATTATAGCCCAATATCGTTTTCAGAATGAGCTCAGAAACTATGCATCAAAGCAGAGAAGTCTTTAAACTAGTGATCTCTGAGAAAGTCAATGAGACCTCTCTTTTGATCTGGCCAAATTAATAAACTTGGTTATGTTTCCAGGCTAAAGAGGAAATGATGGACAATCGAAGCTACTCTAATCTGCCAGAAAAACTGCCTGTTTTCTCTGATTCTGTCCACTTGCCACTGACCAGGTCCTTCTATCTGGACCCCATGGTCACTTTCCACCTGTACCCTGATGCCCCAGTACCATCCCCTTTCTCTGAAGACCTGCCATTGCTGCCTTTTCCCAATGATTCCCTGATCATGGAAAATTATGGTGAACCCTGCTCCTTCTCCTTCCCCATGCCTTATCCAAATTACAGAAGGTGTGAATATGCCTATGGGCCAGCCTTCATCCGGAAAAGGAATGAGCGGGAAAGGCAGCGGGTAAAGTGTGTCAATGAAGGCTATGCCCAGCTCCGACATCATCTGCCAGAAGAGTACTTGGAGAAACGACTCAGCAAAGTGGAAACCCTCAGAGCTGCTATCAAGTACATTAATTACCTGCAGTCTCTCCTGTACCCTGATAAGACTGAAACCAAGAATAACCCTGAGAAAGTTTCCTCCATAATGGCAACCACCAGCCGCCACAGTGACCCCATTTTTAGAATCATTTGATCCTAAATAGAAACAAATAATTTCACAAAATGGAGTCTCTTACAGCATCATTCGATAGTTTTTCCTAAATGTAATTTCTGAATAGGCAAATAACAGCTCAAATGTTAACCTATGCTGGCTATTTCTTACGGGGGTTTCAGACATACGACAATTACCTTATGTGGATTGAGAAGATGCATCTTAAGCTTTGGTGATTTCTTTCAAGAACTTTAGAGGAGCAGAAGTCCCCAGGATTCTCTGTAAATCTCCCCTAGCCCTTCTCACACACTTGGCCAGAGTCTCAGCCATGAGACACTCTCACAAAAGTATTGTAAAGTATGGCTAATGACTGCTCAATGCTTGTAATGCGTTTTGCAGACACTTCACGTGAAATGACCACAATGAACCTCTCTTGATTTGTCAAAGTGTGGTGGTTTTTATTGCTAGCATTTGGGGTTCACAGAAAATCTACACATCTCTCTATCTTACTCATGTCCTGATGGGAGAATGTCCCAGGGCTGAAGCAAAGGTAGTTAACAAAATCTTGTTGTCATGTGAAATTATTTTGGAGTCATCTTTTTCCCGCATGCAGAATACTTCCTCGGGCAGCCTAGTGTAGGGGTTAAGGAGGCAGTCTCTGGAATCAAACTGCCTCAGTTTAAACTAGGACTCTTGCTACCTTCTCTCCATGTCTCATTTCTTCATCCACAGAGTGAGAATAATAATAACAGGAACTGTCCCCCATGTTTATGAGGAGAATTAACAGTGCCTGACACAGAAGTATTCATAACCATTGTTATGATTGTTACTATTATTTTTTAAAAATTTTTAAAGTTTATTTATTTATTTTGAGAGAGAGAGAGACAGAAACAGAGGCAGAAGGAGGGAGTGGCAGCGAGAGAGAGAGGGAGAATCTCAAACAGGCTTGGTGCTGTCAGACAGAGCCTGATGCGGGGCTTGAACTCATAAACTGTGAGATCATGACTGAGCCGAAATCAAGAGTCGGATACTTAACATACTGAGCCACCCAGGCGCCCCATTATTATTACTATTATTAACCTTGTTTTGTCCATAGCATCACCATTCTCCAGGTTCTCCTGGCCAGAAAATGTGTATGTGCCTCGCCTTTCCTTCACCCCTGGGAAGGACTGTCACTGCCCCATATCTTGGAGTCTGCCTTCAAAACGTCTCTATTTCCATTCCCATGACTAGTGTCAGCTCTTCCTTCTCCCTTAACTCCCAGGTCCCATCTGTCACCAAGCCCAGTCAGGACTTTCCATAAACTGGCACATTCATCTCTACTGTCATCTCTGTAAAGTCTTCCCACTCCAGCCATTACTCGTTGCTTTATTTTGTACACATATCTCCTTGCAGTTCCTATCCTACTATCTTTACACTCTGTATTACACACCTATCTTTTCAGTAGACAGTCTTATTCCTTCTAAATTGTTAGCACCTAACAAAGAGCCTCAAATCAGGCAGGTGTTGTGGGTAAAATATTTGGTGTTCCTATTTTCCTATTCCACTCCTGTCATATCATATCTGGGTCACTGTTAACAGTCTCCTCCCTGGCCTCCTGGGCTCTATTCTTAACTGGTTACATTCTCACTCTGATGTTTTTTCCTAAAGCATTTCCTGTCACTTCATTGTGTGAAGATGTCAAGACCCTATGATGTATCCCCTTTGACTACCATTTTGTTTACATGTATCTTCTTGGTTTTCAAAGCTCCCACCGATCTGGCACTTTCCCAAATAGTCACATCTTGATTTTCTCATGACACCCCATTTCCTCCAAAAGAGAAAAGCAGTCTTGCAAAGGCATCCTTCTCTCTTAGCTCTTGACTCCTAAACTGGAATATTCTCCTTTTTCCCTCCATCATTGATATCCTACCTGTCTTATTCTCTCACTGCCAGAGACTCCATTGGCCTTTCCTGGACTCTAATTTTGTGCACCAAAGAACTCAGCCTTTAGCAACAGTCAGTCAAATCTGTATAGCAATAGGGCTGCCTTCAGTCAGGGCTCAACAATGTCACCAAGAACCTGTTTTGTTTAGGTCTATTCTCCCTTTCTCTGGGAATAGCTTCAGTATCCCACAAAGGCAGCCAGAAGCCCCTAGAACAATGTACTTTCTTATTTATGCATAGAAAGAGAGGAAAGAGAAAGTCTATAATCCAGAATTCCCAACAAAAGTCTTGAGATTTATTCTGATTGGAGAGGCTCAGGAACATGCCCCTACTTAACCAAACCCCAGGAGCAACCCCAGGGGAATGGAATGTGCTGATTGACACTCATTATACCTGTGGAGCTGGGGGTGTGGTCAGCCTCTCCTAATCACACGGGTCTGCAAATGGAAATGGGAACTGTTGGAAGAGGGGAATGGATGTGGGGAGAAACACTTGCAAATGTCCCAGTGTACTTTTTTGGTATTCTCCCCTGAACACAGTGCCAGGCACATAATCGGTGCACAATGGCCGTCACATGCCTCAAACACCAGCCTGTTCCATGGACATTCAAATAAGTGCGGAGTCCAGACTTCTGTTCCCTTGGTTGCTGGTGTCCACTCCCATCACCCCCAAGTGGTAACCACAACTCTGCTCTTTAGCAGGGTCCTGTCTGTTACAGAAAAGTTGTGTCCACATCTTTAGTTATTTTGCTTTAAACTACAGATACATTCTATCTTAGAGTCCTTTGGCCAGTCAGGGGCTCACCCGACCTGGTCTCCTGCCTGCACAGGGTGGAGACAGATCAGTAGCCCCTAGTCTCTGTAGGGACAGTTCCCTCCCTCACAGGACTCCCCTGGGTCATGAGGGCTTCCCACCATGACTGCCTCTTCCAGCAGAGGGAAAGTCTGAACTTTGGGGAAATGAGGCTGCAATGGGCTTTCTCTCTAATGCCCTTTCTCCCCCTCTTCCAAGAGAAACCCTCTCCTGTCTCCCCTGCCATGTCTCCCAAGGCCCCCTGCCACTCCTGTGCACGTGCTCAGTACACTCAGTCCACAGTGTTCCTGCTGTCTTGGATCCATGGCAACCTGCTTGGCAACCAGGAGTCAGTTGGGCTGAGGCTCTGAGCTCCAACTGTCAGATGGGCTGAGGCTGAGGTGGAGGAGTTTGGGGCTGTAAGTCCCCTTGGGGTCAGCCCTGTGGGCTTGGGCAGGGGCAGACCCTAACATAGCTCTGGTGGGCTGGGGCAATGGAGTGTGATGTTGGGAGCGGGGTGGCAGCTGTCACCTCTAAACAGGTCTGTAGAGGACACAACCCTGGGATCTCAGCTCTACCTGGGGCTAGTGTTAGTCCTGTGGGCCACTAGGTTAGGAAGGGAGTCTGTGGCTTAGGTTAGGGGTCAGTTTGTCATGAGGGTTAGGCCAGTCATATTTGTATTGTTTTACCTCCGGGAGTCCCTACACCTGGGGAGAAGGAAAAAACCAGCACACATTGAGCTGCTTATACGCCAGGTGCATCCCATATATTCTCTCCTGTGCCATAGCTGAAGCACAGTGGTGGAGTGAGCACGCAGCCTGCAGGCTGTGAAGGATTTAAAGCTCGGTTTCTCTGAAGTCACAACTCTTGCCCTTTCAACCCCTCCTGTATCTTCTGAGCCAAGGTTCTCAAGGCGGGTGATTCAGAGAACAGTCTGTGGGAGCAGTTGGAGGCTGCTAGTGGCAGAACTGAGCCCTGCTCCAGCCAGCAGCCCTCTGCTGCAACTCAGGTAATGGTGTGCTTGTTCACAGGTGGTTTCCCTGAAGGCCATGGAATCCTCTGCGGGGCCCAGGATTCCTTTGCCCAAATACTGCAGTGTGGCCTCAACCCTGAAGTCTGCCTCCTGGGCTGGTGCTGCTCCCTGCTGGGACTTCTCCTTCACCTGCCCCTTTGCCATCCAGGCACCCTGGCTCAGCCGGCACATCCCCCTTACCAGGTACTAGTCGCTGCACCTCTGGCGGAAGTGACGTGCACCCCCCCCCCTCTTTGTTCCCCTCTGGTGTTGGCTCTGGATGGCATATCATGAGGGAGACAATTTGCTTCCTGGGAAGGCTGAAAGGGTTTCTTCACTGTGTGGGCTAGGAGTTGCTTGGGGTATTATGTCACTTGTGTGTAAACTGTACTCCTTGTAGCACTTAGTAGAGGGTGGCAGGTGTCAAGGTTAGACGTGCGAGAGAAGGCAGTCAAGCATTCACCAGTTAAAGAGTTTCTAGCTCATTTTACCATTAACCAAGAGACTTGCCCCGGCACTGTGTGAGAAATTAGGGTTTCTGCAACCAACAGCTAAGGCGAGGTCTCCAGCTCCCTCCACAGGTCCCTCCACAGGTCCCCTCAGTATCCCTCGGTTATCCTGGCCTTTCCTGACTAATTTCCTCCGTGGGCTGTCTAAAGTGTGATTGCAGAAGAGGGAAAGGGAGCTCAGCCTTTAAGCACACAAAAGTGGTGTCAGTTCCAGGGACTCACTTGTGTCCGTGACACTCAATTCTGTTCCGCCCAGGTTAGGGACATGCCAGCTTGAACCCTTAATAGCCCAGCTTTCTGGATTCATCTATGCGGACCTTCTTGTTCAAAGCCAGAGTTAAGCATCCCTGTATCCAGGCTTTCCCGCAAAGTAACCGGCTGCTTCAGAAAACCCATGCCCTGACTCAACCATCCCACACCCCCACACCCCTGGTTTGGCCCTGTCCACAAAACTTTTCAGGAGTGGCTTCTCCTTTATTTCTGTCTCTTAGGCCCCTAGTCAGCTCCTCCGTGCTTCCCTTGCTCAAATAGTTCCTCCTCCCTTCTGAGCCCACAAGCATCCTTCCAGTTTTATTCCTTTGGCACTAGCATCGAAACACGCATATGAATCTATCCTGGATTCCCACGCGCCACCTTAGGATTTACCTCCCCAGTGGCCTTTCCTGGTCTCCTGTTCAGTCTCAGAACCAGTGTTAATTCACTTGAATATATCAAGGCGAATCACATTTTGATGACCTTGAAGCAATTCTCAATCCCCAAACGATATTCCCTTTCACTGTCCTCTCCTTCTGCCCCTTCCAGCAGTGTATCGTAGCATACTGGAAGCCACAGATTGCCAGCCACCTTTCACATGGATTTCTGTTCCATATAGCCTTACATGTCATACACACGCCACGGCGCTGCTCAGATCTGTGAAACGTGTTTCTCGGTGTTTTCAGGGCTTGATCGTCTCCATTCCCTAATTCCATTTGTGTTTTTTTGCAGATATGCATCTTACCACCCGTGTCTCCACATTGCTGACTCCGCATGGCAGGGGCCTGGCTGGTCGGGAAGAGTTGGAGATGCTGCTGACACATGGATCCTCGCAAGAAGGGCACCAGATGGCTTTTATTACTGGGCTCAGATAAAGGCTGCTCCAGAGGCAAGTTCCTCGCACGTCCCAGCACCCTCCTCTGGGTGGCCCTGTCACACCTGCTATGCCTCAGCTGTGTGTGTCCAGCAGTTCAGTTTCTTGGCTAAGCACATGTCTTTTGTGGCCAGGTTCCAGAAGGGAAATGTAATGTCAGTGAGTGTATCAGTCTTCCAGGGCTGTGTAACAGAGTAGCACAAACAGGGTGGCTTAAATAATAGAACAGTATTATCTCTCAGTTCTGGAGAGTGAAACCCAGATGTTGGCAGAATTGGTTCTTCTGAAGGCTATGAGGGAGAATATGTTCCACATGCCTGTTCTGATTGACTTCTGGTGGCTTGCTGCCAATCTCTGCTGTTCCTTGGCTTGAAGAAGCGGCACCCTAATCTTTGCCCCACCTTCAATTGGTATCTTCCCTCTGTGCATGTCCGTGTTCACATTTCCCCTTTATAGAAGAGCATCAGTCATTGGGGGTCACCTGGGTGGCTAATTTGGTTAAGTGTCTGACTCTTGATTTTGGCTCAGGTCATGATCTCACACTTTGTGACTTGAAGCCTCCCCCTCCCCCACCCCCACCCCCGCATTGGGCTCTGTGCTGACAGTATGGAGCTTGCTTAGATTTCTCTCTCTGGCCCTCCCCTGCTTGTGCTTTCTCTCACAAATAAATAAATGAACTTAAAAAAAGGAGATCAGTCATTGGATTAGGCAGCCACCCCCCTCAGCCTACCATGACCTTGTCTTCACTAATTATGATCCTATTCCCAAATAAAGTCATATTTGGAGGGGTTTGGACTCTAACAGATGAATTCGAGAAGGATACAATTGAACCTGTGACAGTGAAGAAAGTTTGCAGTAAAAAGTGCTTTGTTCAGGAAAATTCAATGTGTTGAATTATGTGCACCAGCCTAAAGGAAAGAAACAAACCCCTCTGCCCACACATGTGCCTCTGTACCTGTACACACGGAAGTGTGGTCCCCCACATTCTGGGAGTGAGACCTACCCTGTACTTCAGTGGCTGTTTACTGCTTTGGGACTTTTTTCTCTTCTTTTCAACGTCAAACTTCATGCATGTGGATTCATGGAGGGAAGACTAGTGTGAATTTCCGTTCAGAAGTCATTTTGTCATTTTTCCAGTAACTAAATGTGAATTTCAATGAAATATTAGCACAGTTTTGTTCAAGTAATAGGGTTGTCTCATGATTAATTTTTTTGTGATTAATTTGTAACCAGAATTTATTTCTCTTTAAAATCATACCGAGTTCTCAAAACAGCGCGTACTTTCAGTAGCTTAAGTACTTCCCTGCCCTCTCTTTTATGATGTCCACTTCCTGAGCCAAACCTATCCTCACTGATGTAATGGCGGTGCTGAGGGCTGCCCTCATGTTAGGCCACAGCTGCTCCTTGCCCATGTGGGTGTGGGCCTGTGGATGCATATGCGACCCCTGGTTGGTCTTGGATGCAGGGACAACATTTTTGGGGAATGCTAGGAGGAGGGGGAGTACACTGGGGAAAGATCCAGAGGACGCAGGTTATCCCTGGGAATTGCAGGCCAAATATATAGGGGAGCAAAGACAGACAGGAAAAGAGGAAGGGAAAGGAATGGCAGGAAGTGATAAACAAGAGTTGCCCATGGTGAAAAGAGGTCGAGGGAAGAATGTCCACACCACAGCCGGGCTGTCCCTGTCTCTGTCCCCTGGCCCTCACTGTGAGTAAGCCAGCCCCTGGGCCTGGTTCTGGGAATTGCAGTGCTTCCCTGTTCTACTTCCCAGTGCCACATCTTATGCTGAGTGTTTTCTTTTCCACAGTTGGAGAGACAGGGGGCCCTGCTTGTGGAATTTGAGGTTCCCACTGCCACAGACCCAAAGCTGCCAGCCCAGCGGCAGAGTGTGGTCTTAGAAGAAGATGTTATTCAGTTCTTGCCGTGCGTAGAACACTCACCACGGCCAGGGGACAAGGTGCTTGCAGCCTGGGATCCAGACCAGCAGCGGTATGGCCCTGGCACAGTTCTCTTGGGCTTGGAGGCGAGAGACCCCCTGAGAGGTAAGGGGAGCTGCTCTGACCTATCAGTCCCCGGAGGGAGCTAGGCTGGTAGGAGAGAGCCAAAAGTGTTTCAGAGGGGAGTGTAGGGTCTTAGAGGTGTTAAAAAAAAAAAAATCCTCATCCCCTCACTTGCAGCTTAATCGTGGATGTGGCAACAGATAAAAAAGATCATAACTTTTGGATTATAAAATGCTTTTCATCGGGGAAAAATAACCTAAAACTATTATGTCTAAATAGGTTAGCTAACCTATGGTGCGATGGGGCCACACTCATGACGGGTCCCCCATCAAGTCATCAAGGGGACAGTCCCCTCTGCAGGGTGCACCAGCTAGCATCGTTGCAGTTTAGACAGTGAGAAGGGGAGGCCTCTCCTCTTTCCCCTCTGAGGATGCATTTTGACTTTGACCTGAAAACTGAGACAGGGAGGTACCTGCAAGTGCAATGGGAAGTGGCAGTAGGTAGATAGGGGGCGGGTGAGGGAATGTTCTGGGGAAGGCTCTCCAGGGAGGGGAGGCCGGCGGAGCAGAGGCTGCTCTGAGGTTTGCTTTGAGGCCATGACATAGAAGAGGTAACTGACAAAATGTTGCTCTGTTATGTAGCATCAAAAGGAGGAGGAATTACTGTTCACTTCTGGAATGGCAAGACAGCTACTGTGCCTCTGGGCCAGGTCAGGTGGGTGCCCCCAGCTGTGTGGAAGAAGGCTGTGGAGAGGCTGCACAAGCCTTTAACCAGGGAGCACCCCGGGCCCCTCCTCTGGGCCCCTTGCTGCTCTCCGCTGGGACCGGTCCCTGGATGTGTCATCAGCGGGCTTTCTCCAGGCGCTCTGTTCCTGTGCCCGCCCTGCCTCCCCCAGGCCTGCTGCCAGCTGCCGTACCAGACCTGCCTCTGCTACTGTTCCTGGGCAGGACCCACCTGGTGGCCTCTAGCCAGGACCTCAGGGGCCACAGCCACAGAACATCCAGAGGTGGAACTAAAGCCCACAGCACAACTTTTGCCTCTGGAGGGTCCTGCAGAAGAGGAAGCAGTAGCAGTGCAAGCTCCCATGGGTGTTTCTTCCTCTTCTTCCTCCTCTTCTTCTGAGGAAGAGGATTTAGAGAACGATCTGGAGATGCGCCTCCCGCAGAGGCTGGCGGTGGACAGCACAGTCAACACAGACTCTATTCTTCTTGAGAAGTCTCTGAGGAGGCAGGGTGCCCTCTGCCAGCCTGAGTGGAGGTATTGGAGGAGAAACGGGCCTGAGCCCTGTCCTGGGAAGCCAGGTACAACACCTCCGGAGATCCCTGCTCCCTTCCCTCCCATGTATCTCTTAGGAATCTCATGCATGTGTCCACTGTACTGGGAATGGAAGTAACACTTAGGTGTGTGGCCATGTTGAAGGGGAAGCTGGGACAAGAGGGAAATAGTGGGTTTCCATCTGAACAATAAAACCCACTAAGAAAAGATGGGTTGATCTTTGTGTGAAGGTTTGCATCCCTATTTAACAACTGTATTTTCCTTCTTCACTTGTCTGTGCTGACAGGACACTGCCATTGTCTGCTTTGGCCTGCCCCATACCCCTACTTTTTTTTCTTGGAGCCCTTGAGTTTTCTCTAGATGAACAGTCAAAATGCCCCCAGGTGTCAATTAGTCTTCAGTGTCCCGAGAAGCACAGAAACTGGTCTTTAAACATTGGTCGTCAGGCCTTACTCCCCAGATGGTCCCCTTAGTAAATCAGAGTGGGGAGAAGCAGGGCCCTGCGTCATGCTGCTCACTCCTTACAAGGGATTGTAATCCCAATGGCTTACAAAGGGATTGTTGTTGGCAATCCACAGCCATCCTCACCTTCACCTTGAGCTATGAAGTGTGAGACATGCTCCCCTCATAGGTTTAGAAGCAGTCTATCGCTGACATGCTTCACCTCTGTCAAATTTAATTCCCAGTAAGCCCCAGCAAGAGCAGAAGCCTAAGTCAGCTGGCAGAGGTGGATGGGATGAGCCCAGCCCTAGACCAGATTCTTGGGGCTAACATCCAGTGAACTAAATGAACATTCAATCTGAGGCAGGAGGCTATGTGGTTAAAGAATACCACTCCTAAGGGCTTGAGGATCTTGAGGCACCACCCACATTGGGACCCACTGTGTGTCCCTGTTTAAGGCCACTGCCCTATTTCCAGGAGAGCTGAGGCTCAGCCAGAAGGACCTCTGAGCCCCTGAGGATTTCAATCTTGCCCCAGGGGTAAAAACTTTATCGGTCTTCAGTTCCAGAAAGTTAAATTATTTCTACACTGAGAAACTTTCTTGGTGACTCCTGGGCCCCTGGGCTTTGGGGTGGTTGGGAATGGACAGGGGTTGGCTGCTGTTGTATTTAAACTGAGGGCTCTAGACCTTCTTTGGTTTTCAAGATGGGGATCTTTCCCCCACCTCTGAGAGGGGGGTAACTAGAGAAACAAGAATCCAGCTGTGTGCAGCTGAGCTCCTCCTCCCCTGAGAGGAAACTCTGTATTGATAATATAAAGGGGGGGGGGCAGGTTCTTGGGCTCCTGTAAAATAGGTCCCTGATCTTATAGTGAGAGGCTATGAGAGGTACTGGCAGAAGCTACTTGGAAACACCTGTTTCTACCAGATATACCCTCTCTACAAGTGATATTATAAAGAAAATGGTGCCCAAACCTAGAGTTTTCATGCTAAATTCTCCATAGCTTCCACTGCCTCCTGCTTCAGCAGACTGGAGAGAGAAAAGCTGTACCTATCCGACAGAGAGGAGTCTGTAGGGAGCAACTGAGCGGCACGGGGTTCAGTTTCAGGGAGGAACGCCAGAGGGGTAACCAGAGGGGACACGGAGGTCAGACATGGCCCAGGCACCAGTCTGCCTTCCCACTGCTATAGCTCTGCTCAGCACAACATTCCACCTAGACTGGTTCCAGACCTGGCTAAGTACAAACAAACTTCCCCTAAAGCTCTTCTCTCCCTCTAGTGCCCAGCCACCCACATTCAGTCTCTCTGCCCCTCACCACATTTAAACAGCTCCACTCTGAAGTGTTTTGTTTCCTCCCAAAGCAATTTCTAATTGACTATAAAGAAGATAAATATGGTGCCTGCAGGTACTCAGCCTGGTTTGCCCTTAGGTATTAGATCACTTGTTACGCTCCAGGCAAAGGTTAATTCTTAGAGCTCAAACATGAGGATCACAGGACCTGCCCTCTCCCAGCTCACAACCCTGTGCCCAAAGCTATGGGGAATATACTCGAGTTGGGGTGTGGAGAAAGGGGCCATCCCTGACCCTTGTCACAGGTGGGGCATTGTGTGCCATAACTAACTAGTGAAAAAAAGGTGCAAAAAACCATATGTGCACCAGGGTTGGGAACAATGGCAAATGCCAGAACTTTCCTTTTCTCCCCTCTGGATTTTGTATGCTTTTAAGGAAATCTGCTACTTTGCTTCTCCTAATTGTGCTTGATGGCACCGATCAACTACCGATGTTTGACAGTCAGTCTTAGGCTCTGCCTTGTAAGAATCCCCTCGTGTGGGTCCCTCTGCCCTCCACACTTGGTTATTTTTGAGTTACCGTTTGATCCTCACATAATAATTCTGGAGAGGTCAGGTTGCTGGCTGCCCAGTTAGGTTGCTCTTCTCCCATGCTTACAACCTAAACAGGATTCAGTCTGTGGTTTTCAAAGCCAGGACAGGGATGGATTCCTGTAAAGTATTCCTTCCTTTTTAGATTACTGTCCTATTCCCCTTGGAGTCACATCTCCCAATGTTTTGTTGTGCCTTGTTCAACCTTTCAAAACTTGTTTTCCCAGCAGCTTGCCACCTTTTCTTTGTGATCAGTGTGATTTACAAGCTCCTTTGACAGGTGGCAGTTGGCTACCTTTGCTTCCCATACTGGCTGGCTTGAAAATCATGACTGATACCTTCTCCACCCAGTTCCAAATGTGGCTATCAGATACAACCTACCCAAAAAGCATAATGGCCAGAAATGACTACCAGACTTTATTTCTCTTTACAAACAGCAGTGCCAGACACGTACAGATGGTTCAGAGATTCTGGGATCTGTGATGTGGTTCTATTTCAGTCATCAAGACTCATCCCATGGTGGCACACACAACATAAGTAATTAAATTTGGGGTTTAGGAACAAGACGTGGCATCATCTGGAAAGAGAGGGGCGGCAAACAACAGAGGGTACGAACTGTAGTGGTGGGGAGAACCAAGGAGCTGGTCCTGGAAGCAAGCGGCATGAAGCGGCCGCAGAGCCAGAGGAAGCTGAACACAGAAAATGGAGCCAGGGTACAGTGACACACGGGAGGGAAAGGAATGGCCCTCAGAACGAACGCCCTGAGGAGCCAGGTAAAGCAGGATGGTCGGGAAGGGGCTTCTCAAGGACTCCTTGCGTGGTTCTTCATGCTCCTTTTGAGAACGAAAAATCCCATGCTCTCTTCCCAGGAAACCGCACAGACCCACGATTTTGCATTCAGTTTCAGAAGGCTTACAGAACTCACAAGGCTTGGGGAGGCCAGGATCCCTTGGGGAGGCCAGGATCCCACTGAAATGACACTTTACCCTAGGGTGATGGGCATGGGTCTGCTTTATCAGGCCTCTGTCCATGGGAGTCTGTTCCTCCCTAGGAATGCTAATATAGCTCTACATAAAACTTAGTTTTCATCATATAAAATACTGGCATTCATCCTGAGGAAAGACTTGTTACATTCTGAATGAGATGAATTACCAGGCAACCAAACAGACAGATGGAATACTGTTGACACGGTACCTTAAAGAAGTTTAGGGCACATCAAGGACTTTTGAAAACCAGTGACTTTTGGGGCGCCTGGGTGGCTCAGTCAGTTATGTGTCCAACTCCTGACTTCAGCTCAGATCATGATCTCACGGTTTGTGGGATTGAGCCTTAGGTAGTGCCCTGTGTCAGGCTCTGTGCTGATAGCATGGAGCCTGCTTGGGATTCTCTCTCTCCCTCTCTGCCCCTCCCCAGTGCACATAAATAAATAAAATCTGTGACTTTTGAGCCTTATAATTATAGTCAGCATAAGACTCTCAGGATTTTTTTTAATAGGAAGCTAAAAGAGTAGTGGTGGTAAATACTTGAGGAGGCATTACAAAGTGGTTGACAAGTCCTTCTTCAATGGACGGAGGCAGAGTGCAGGCCTCAGGTGACAGTCGAGTAAGCAGCAGCATCTTCACCTGTTAAGACTTCCCGGCAGATGAGCGGCAGGAAGGCACCTGCTGCAAGGGGCACAGGAGTCTGGTGGCCACGGCCAGGGCTCCCTGACAGGGGCCTGAGGAGATTACTCGAGGATGCCTCCTCCACAGAAGCTGCAGGGGGTGATTGGCCTGCTTTGGGCAAATGTGTCCACAGCCTCTCTGCCCTCGTTTCATAAGCCTCCAGCTGTGCGTGAGCGACACTGTTTCACCTCTTAATACCAATAAAAAGGAATTCTCTTCATTTCCAAATCATCTCCCTTTATTATAATTAGCCTTTACCTGGAAAGTAAGCAGTTAAAAACCATTCAGATAGCATCATTACATTATTATTTTCAGCCAAAGGGGGGGGGGGGCGGGCACTTCCAGAATTTTAAGTTAAAATAGGCACTGAAAGAGACAAACTCCAGTTCCCAGGAAGACTGACCCTCTACAGTCAGCACTAAAAGCAGGAGTAATGTGTAAATATTAAGAGAATCATATGGTGACTTTATTCTTCTTGCTACTTAAGAAAAGGTGATGCGATGGCCGTGATGGTCAACATCATACGGCGAAGACCAAGTCCACACTTTGTCCTGAGTCCACTGCTACCACGTGAGTCTTGGTTAAATCATTTGCACCCACAGTGACGGAATAGGTCCCTGGATATACTTCTATGTAGAGGTCCTTAGAGATGTTCTCAGCCTGCAAGAAAAAGCATATATTAGCGGTTTAGAGATTTTCTATCACAGTGCCATCAGGGCACCTCCAGCAAGGTGACCCCTGTGTGCCAGAAGTACAGTGGAACAAAGCACTGATGTGGGACATGGAGGTCCTGCTTTCAAGTCAGCCTGGGAAGACAACAGGAATGTCATTTAGGTAAGTCTCCGCCTCTCCTTGTGCCTGTTCCCTTATTTCTAAAACTGTGATAATACCTACCTCACAACATGTACGTGAAAACACTTTGTAAGCGCTAGAATGTTACAGGAACATGAAGGGTCATAAATGGGACACTCCAATCATCGTGTTGGGGATCAAAAACAGACAGTGGCACTTGTTAGCATGGATTAGCAGTAATGACAAGGCACCATGGAATAACGAGACCCTTTTTAACTGTGCTTTGCTAACTCAGGAGGAAGATGAACTATTCTCTTCTCTGAAAGTGGAGCACACTAGAGTAGATCCCATTCTGTCATGCAGCAAGGCGGCTGGCTGGCCAAAGCCTCCCCCGGAGGATTGGTTCTCCCACAGTACAAAGCATGGGAAACTGGAGTGAACGGAAAGAGTTGTGTTTAGAGCTGTGCCGAACACAGACCGTCTTCCAAGGACAGATTCAACACATGGCTGGGAAGTGAGTAGATGTGTGGCCAGAGGAGGGGTCTCAGTTCCGATGGCAGACGGCAACACCACACACAGGAGAAGAGAAGAGCCTGCAGTAAAGAGCCAAAGCTCACATCCCACAGCTGGGACGTCCCTGCATGCTTCCTCAGTGCGGGGCGGGGCGGGGCGGGGGGCCGGGGGGGTAGCCACAGGGAACAGCTGCCCTTTATACCACCATACCCGCGGCCCAAACCAAACCACCGGCCAGCAAATTCCACAAGGAGGAATAAACGGTAATATTTATACTTTTATGAAACTGCCTTCCCGCCCTCTACTTTGCAGAGATTTAAAGTGAACTTTTCCTCGGACGCCTGGGTGGTTCATTCGGTTGAGCTTTCTACTCCCAGTTTTGGCTCAGGTCATGATCTCACAGTTGTGTGGGTTTGAACCTTGCGTCGGGCTCTGCACTGACAGTGCGGAGTCTGCTTGGGATTCTTTCTTTCACCCTCCCCTGCCCCTCCCTTGCTCATGCTGTCTCTGTCTCTCTCCAAATAAATAAAAGTTAAAAAAAATTAAAAATAAAGTGAACTTTTTCCAAAGCTGCTTTAACCTCTGTTCTTTCACACTCAGTTACTGCAAAATTGGCCTTATTATCATTTAAGTGACACGAATGCATAGGACTCTACCACAACTATGCATTGGACATCAACTAAGTACACAAAAGTCGGTTTCAGAAAATTCGGCTATATTGGAATCATAGAAAGCCAAGGATACTTCATTTGTCTGCATAAAAGGAAACACAGGGGTAAGACTGGCATCTGTGATTGCAACACCATGAATATCGGGCAGATTAGCATTACCAAAATTCAGCAAGCATGGGAGGCATCTAAACCTTACAACTTATCTGTGCTAGAAGCAGATATTCTTCATTGCCACTAACTCTAGCATATTCCGAATCCTGGCTAGTAGTACACTATAGACAAATAAAGATTAAGCAAACTATTCCAGCAACATGCTGGAGTTCCTTTTCTCAGAATTCCAGCCCTTCCAACTTCCAGAAAATTCCCTGGGTTCATGAACTAATGAGTGCTTTATTCTAAAAATGAAAAACTCATCACTGCGTTTTTGCAGGGAAACATTTGTGGAAAATGAGAACAAATCCCTTCAAATGTTTTGGAACTCGATCTAACCAAATGTATATGTTTCAGAATTTCAGCAATGGTTTTCACTTTGTAAGCAGGAGGGTCAGCACCCCCCTGCTGCTTGAACAGATGGTGGGATTCCAGCAGGACCCAGTGCCAGCCCAGCTGGGCCGTAGGAATGGAGATGTGAATACTTCACATTCTTTCCAACCGCAAGTATGAGCCCAAGCACAAAGAGTATCCCTTAAGCTTCAAGTGAAGGAAGGATACCAAGAAAACATAATTTTACATTGAATCAAAATGCTGTACGCTCTCTTTCCTCAAGGGTGAAACCTCCCAACTTCAAATACTATGGATCTGGTACAAAGAACACTCTAACCAGGTCAGCTGGTTCATGGAATGCACTGGTGGTGAAGCCCAGAACACAGAAGATCTGTACTCACAGGCTGCTGAGAGGCCTCTAGAGCACACTCTGATGCGTGAGAGATGACTCCAAGACCAAGAGAGGTGTCTTTTCTCTAAAGAGATAAGTTGAAACACTGATTAGTGCCCAGACTTCTGGATTATAGCAAAAAACTTTCTCTTACTTTATTAGGGTCTAATAATTGTTCTGTCAGTTTCTTCCAAGTTGTCACCTAAGTTATTAAGGCTTTTAGTGAACTCTGTGAGGTATTTGTAGATGTTTACCATGTTATTTAATTAATTAATTTATTTATTTAAAACATTTATTTTAGTGACAGAGTGCAAGCAGGTAAGGGGCGGAGAGAGAGACATACAGAATCTGAAGCAGGCTCCAGACTCTGAGCACAGAGCCTGACGCGAGGGTCGAACCCACGAACTGCGAAATCATGACCTGAGCCAAAGTTGCACGTTTACCTGACTGAGCCACCCAGGCACCCCTACCATGATTCTTTTTTATACTTATATGGGCTTTGGAGACAGACCTGAATTTGAATCCTATCTCCTGCTTTACAAAAAGGGGTGGATTAATTTCTCTAAGTCCGTTTCTTAGTCTACAACATGGGGATACTAGATTGGAGATTTTAAGTGCAAGAGTGACTGACACTTAGCAGGCTCTCAGAAAATAAAATTCTCTTCTATGCTTCTCCCAGGAGTGGGGGTACTAGAGGGGAAAGGCAGAACTGATAAAGTCGATCTCCCTTAGAAGCACTAACTTACATTTTATAGGAAGGGATGGGAGGGGCAGGACTGACCCTTGCTCACACGTAACCCCCTTAGGATCAGGCAAGAAAAGGGAACCCAAGATTTGGGCCGTGTTGGTGCTCCACACATGCCAGGGAAACGGGAGGGGCTTCCAGCGTGCATCCAGCCCTCACTCACATCCCTGTGGCCATTCTCCTGTCCTTTCCCTAAACCCATAGGCCAGAGAAGTCAGGAATCCAATCTGTGGATTAGACTCTGAACTTAAGTTTGCTGTCTTCAAGTACAACTAGGAGAGTTTAAAAAGAGCAAAACAAAACAAAACCCTACTCTCTTCAAAAACAACAATGGACTCCTATGGCATCAGTTCAACAAGTAGAATCTTTGGCTTCCCCAGAACATGTGGTAAAAGACAGGTAAGACTGTAGTAACAGGCCTATAATTGTTCCTAATACTAGTAGTTTATGTTCTAATATTTTAGGAAAAGAATTGTTACAAGAGACCCCCCCCCCCTTACACTTCCTTTTTTAAAATTACCAAAGACATGATAATTATCACTAACTTAGGGTGAAGTATGTGATTATTAAAAACCTCTTTCGCATCTGTAGATGTAGGTGAGGACATTTGAAGCTCTCCTCTTTAAGCCTGTCCAAGGATCCTGGGACTCAGGATTTCAGGCTCAACTGAAGATGCTGCAGTGGCATCAATCTTATCTTTTGGACAAAATCCTATTTCGTGTTCATTGCTGCGAGGTCTCCAAGGCTGGGGGTTGATACATTTCCATTGAACACTGTAATGCTGAGACACAAAGTAATCCCCCAAATACAAATCCAGCAGGAACTCCTAATTACAGGGTATCACTTCGGGGGTGGTGGTGGGTGTGTGGGTGTGTGTATGTGCGTACTAAGAGCATGGCACGGACAGCTGAGGATACATACCTGACCATTCCTCCTGTCACAGCACAAATGCAATTCCGACTTCCTTCTGTGATAACGAGAGACGTGGGCTGCCCCTCCATCCTCCAGTACAGATGAATAATATTTCTATAGAAGTAATGTGAAAGATATTGGGTAACCAAATAGTCTGATCAAATTAAAAAAAAAAACAAAAAACCCAAAAGCCTCCCTGCTACTTGGGGAAAATGTGGTTAAGGAGGGAGGCATCAGAGCAAAGGTAAATTATCCAGTCTCTTGACAGGCCTCTGAAGTTAAGGAACAACTCTGAGCCCATGTAAAGTAGCTGCAGAGAAGGAAACTTCATTTGGCATCACTTTGCTGCCATCTGCTGTCTTTGTAGGGCAAGAATTCTGGCCACCTACAGTTGGGCAGGACGATGCTCTCTGCCAGGTTAAATAATTGTCACAACGTCTTTGCCCTAATGTCAAGTACATATGCCCTTCCACCTCCTCTCATCACAAATTCTGATGAGCTGTTCCATTTTTATTGTCTAAGTCCCAGACAAGGACAAGGGAAGAGAGGTGCATCTCCTTGAGACTTAGAAATACAACAGGAAATGTAACAAAAACTCAACAGCTAGGCAATCGTTCTGTCCATGAGGGGGAGGGGAGGAAGAGGTCTGTAATTTAAGGATAATAATCCAAAGGATCAGAAAGCAGTTACATTTTTTCTTGTCTACTTCCTTCCTCCCCCTCGAAGTTAACCTTAAACTTGCCCTTGATTATGACTAATGATGAGGACATCACAAGCCTGCTTGTTTTGAACACAGTGTACAAAAAGTGTTTAAGGCATGAGACCAAAAGAATGAGAAGCTGGGGATAGCACTTCAGGACATAGGTCTAATGATGTATTTTAGGGGCTCCTTCAAAATTGTAAAAGCAAGCTCAGAACACGTCTTAATTCTATCTCAAGAAAGCCACGGGATTCTGAGACTCCATCCAGAGTGAAAATCTGAAGTATGGACTGAAAATCAAAATGAAGAACACCATTTTGCTAAACCTCAAACCAAAGATCAACGTTATTCCTTTTACCGAACCATGTACCAAAATGTTTAAGTTGATCACTTCAAAGAAAAGCTGAAGTGATGGATTTTTCTAAAACTAACAGAATAACACAAAAATATTCTCTGGGCCATATCTCATTGATAGGAATCCTGTTCTTGGAGTCAGAGGGCTTTTACAAAAGATGTAGAGAGAGAAGAGATTTTTAAAAATCTCAATAGATGAAATTGAAACAAGGTATTCTCTTCCTTCTCCCTTGTAGACCAGCATCCTTATAACCACATTAAGAATCACATCATGTTAAGGCTGGAAGAGACCACAGAGTCTGCCATAACTTCTAGATAACAGAGTATCTTCCATGCAGGTAATTTCCTTGGATGCAGGCTGGCCTGCCTTCACCTTTCCTTCAAAGTACTTAAAGATGACTTAGTGTATGGTTTTGAGAAGAGAGTCTTTAAAACCTTTGTACACTCATTTCAGTGAATGGTACCAAAAATATCACTTAAGTCCCTCATGCTGACAGTTCATGACAATTTTCTGGTGTTCATCTCTCAGTGGAAACCGAAGAAACAGACTCTAGAGGCTGGAAAGCACTTTAGAGATCTTCATTTTATGACAGGGAAGGTAGGCTGAGAGAGACTAGCAGGCCCAGGGCATCATAGCCAGAAAGTGGCGGAACATGGGTGTGATTCCTGGGAGGCTGCTCCTGCTAGTAAGCCACACCACCTCTGATGAGGGCACTCATCAGGTTATGAGGGTTCCACATAACCATCTTTGTGGCCGACAAGTGATATGGACTCATAGGGACATACTTAAAAACAAATTACCAGGGACTTGAAACAGAGGTTAAATTCTAGTGTAGGGAATTTGTTTCTGTTTTTGTTTCAATACATTTCGAAAACCAGAAAGGCTCAGTTCCAGTTTAGAGTGACCTTACTGATGTTTTTTAACTTTAGTTCAGTTCAAAGTTAAAAAAAATCCCTAATATCTGGACTTGATTGTTTTGGAAGTCAGCAAATAAGCTTCCCACCCCTCCTCCCCCAATAGTCTGTATCCTCAATAATACCTACAGAACTGGACACCCAATATTTGTTGAATAAATTCTAATTTGGATTTATCACCCGGTTTAAATCCCTGTTTACAACCTGCCCTTGAAGGCGGGGCAGGGCAAACAGGTAGTCTCCAGATTCTCCCTAAATTCTGCAAAGATCCACTTTGTGATCCATCTGCAGGTGGATCAAGGGCATGGCTTTGGCTTACACCAACTTACCCCACACTGACTTGAAGTATAGTCCATGAATTCTGCCATTGTTCTGAAGGAAGCACTGAGGGTTGGTTGTCTTTCTTCTCTCTATTTGAATAAATGGCAAATCACAGGTGAGATGTGGTATTCCCTACTGGAGAATGAAGTCATTTGGAGAATGGCATCTTTTTTGCTTTTCAAAAGGCCCCTGCAAATTTAAGTCAGTAAGAAGAACCTTACTGAGAAAGAATTCCAATCTAATAGGAATTTATCCAGGACAAGGAAAGGTTTGCTAGCTTTCCTGTAAAATCAGGTGGTAACATGTAAGATTTTTTTATATATATAAAAAAAGTAACATACCAGGGCCGACCACTAGTGGTACCCTAAACTACCCAACAAGAATCTGTCAAATGTCAAGAGTTTTCAGGGGGCTTTCCGTTCATTGTCCCGTTACTTTACAGCTTCCGCCAAGGACAGGACCCCTCAGGTGCTTCTGCTGGGCGTCCCCAGGTTGCCAGCAGGCCACCAGGAGCGAATGAATGGGCTGGTCCCCCAGCACAGGAGCCCTCACCTCTCCCGGGAGAAGGCGCTGGGGGCCGGCTGCTGGCCGTCTTTCTCGGTCAGGCTGTTCCCGGGAAGTGACCCCCACGCTGCTTTGGGGGAGCTCCCGCGAATGCCAGTCCACCGCCCTCCTCTTGGCCCGCTCCAGCACTTCTTGACCCAGCCTAGCCGTGCGCTGCAGGGCACGTCGGTCCACCCCGTTCAGCGCCGCGGCCGCCAAACAGTTCTCCATGTCTCCCTGCGCGGGTACATACACACAAACGCGGGCTGGTCAGCGGGCCGCCGCGACCCTACTCCCGCTGCGGACGGGAGCCCAGACTCGACCTCCCCGGCGACCACCGCCCCCAGTTCCGCCCCCAACGCGCCCTCGGGCCGGTGCCCGTCCGGGGGCCAGCTGGTGCGAGCAGATTCCCTCCATTTCCGTCTCCCCCCCTCCCCTCGGTAGGGGGCCCTCACCCACTCGCCTTTCCAGGCGCATGCGCCCAGCCCTGTGTTGGAGAGGGAAGGCTGGACCTGGAGAACCCGGCGCCGGCGCAGCAGGCCATTGGCGAGGGGGGGGCTGGGCCTGGGGCCTGCGCCGACCACGCCTTTTGCGTCCCGGCGGCGGCCCGGGAGCGCCGGTTGCCGGCCTAACTGCCGGGCGCAGGGGCGGGGCTTGGCGGCGTGCGGGGCGTGGAAGTCTGAGTCGAACCGGGGCCGGGGCCGGCCATTCTGCGCCTGCGGTGGGACCCCTGGGCTGGGGGCCATGTCCTCCGAGGTCATCTCCAGCGCTTTACGAGATGGACTCGGAGTAAAGTTAGTTGGTCGCCTGTTGGGCTAAGAAACTGTGGGGAATAAGACACCTGCCTCCAGGAGCCTTTTTCTGCCTGGTCCATAGTTTGGGATACCGCTACTCTAAAAACTTTGAGATGAGGTGAGGCCACACAGTGAGGCCGCCAAGGTGGCGCTTGGAGAAGAGTGTGGCACGCCGGCTGTGGGCAGTGGGACTCGGGGCCCTCCGCCAGAAGACAGGTGTTCAGGGCCGGAGGGGCATCTGAGTTCTACGTACAGCTCCGTAGTCTCATCGTGGCGGCTTTCTAACTTCTCCGGTGGAGAGTAGGGACTCACACATTTTTGGAAGCCTCTTCTCTTGGGGGGTTGAACCCAGCTTTCAAGAATAGTTGCAGCAACGTTTAAGTAAGAAGCTATGCATCGTTTTCTTCCTCTCCATTCCTCACCTCTGGGTTATTTGATAGAAGGTATATAGCCCAAGGTCTCGCTGCTAATTAGCGACTGGGCTACACCACACTGCGCACAGCCAGCACAGCAAAGCCTTGACGTTCAGGAAGAACCACTGTAAGGGATACTGCTCATTAGGGGTCATTTTAAGGGACACGAGGAAATCAATGCTGACCTAGTCTCCTCAGCAGATGGCTTGATCAGCAGTTCTGGGCCACCAGGATACCACTGCAACCTCCATCTGCACTGTGGCTCATTTCCTGCTTTCCTCTCACAGAATGAAATTAAGTAAAAGTCTTCGTTATCATTGGGATATTTTCAGTGTAGTATAAAATATTCTAAAACTTTTCCTTCAGTAAATGGTTTTTATTGCCTCCTTTAGAACTTAGTGGTTAGGCGCACATGGTCCCGAATATCCAGTCTGGAGAGCTGAGTTTGAATTCAGACTTTGCCACTTTTTTGCTGTGTTGATTCTGGGCGAACAAGTTACTTCTTTGAACTTCGCTTTTCCTCTTCTCTATACATAGGGATACTAATAGTACCAACCTCCTGGACTGTAAGCTTCTTGAGAGTGGGGACCATGTTCATTTTGTTTACTGAGTTTAAGGTGCATCTAGTATTTTTTATCTGTGACAGAAGGGGCTAAAAACAGCTCTTGAATGCAGTGAAGTAGGAATTGGGTTGCTGGGTTTTTTTTGTGTGTGAGATAAGTCCTCTAAAATGCTTAGCCCAATGCCTTGCAAACAGTAAGTGCTCCACAGATTTAACTAGCATTATAACGCTCCAAGCACTGTTCTAGGACTTGTGGAAAATAGAAATGGATCAGGTTAAAGCAGAATAAAAACGAGAGAATGATGAACCTAAAATCTGTAATGCCAGAGGCCAAATATTAAGATTTTGTTCATAAGCTGTTGTTATAAGATTGATAAAGTGCTATGAGGCTTAGAGGAGAAAGGGATACTTTTCAGTTGGGGGTATCAAGAAAGGCTCGTTAGAGAAGAAGGCATTTGAGCAGTCTTGAGGATGGCCCAAGAATTAATAACATGTTTAAAATCCCTGTTAACTGCTTTTATAATGAATGTGGTTCGAACTTTTAACTGTGTCTATGTAACCATGAGCACATATTTAACCGTTTTCTACCTCAGTTTTGTCATCTTTAAAATGGGAATAATAATAGTATATTCCTTATAGAGTTGTTGTGAGAATCAAATAAATTAATACATATAAAATGCTTTGAATAGTACTTGACACATAGTAAATACTCAGTAAATATTAGCTAGTATTATCTTAATCAGACTTCAGCCTTGTCTCCCCATATGTCCTTCCTTACCTGATACTATATCCATACCTCACATCACTTGGCTTTCTTCCACAGGATTCTGTTACTACCTCCCATTCCCAATTCCATTCCAGTTGAAGCATTACTTTTTATCAAGTCAACTTTTTGAAATCTGCTATTCCCAGATGCAACCTCTGTTTCCATGGCTTTCTTTTTTTTAATATTGATGTACTTATCCCAATCTGATTTAAATTATATTAGTTATGCTTCATTTTCTTTCAAGGTGGAAATTATTCCTGATTTGTTTCTAAACATCCAGGGCTTGTTAAGCAGTAGGTGTTCATTAGGCATTTGTTGGATTTACTGACTTAATTTTTTATTTAAATAGATCCCTGTTAGGCCAGATAAGAGTTGGCTTCTTGGAAAAAAAAAATCTACCTACATACTTGAGTGAATATAAGGAATATTCAGTTGTAACTAATTTTCCCAGAATTTAATAGTTAGAAATATATGGAAAGAAGATGCTTGGAATGAAACTAAAGCCTAAAGACTGACATGAAATTAAAATTTTGCATTTATTTTTATATTTATAAACGTATTTATATATATCTTTTTAAAAAATGCTTTCAAGGTTTGAACCATAAACCACAGATTGAGAGGATCCTTTTTCTCTTTTTTAAGATTGGATGGAAATAATGATGGAACATGACCTACCATCAGGCCCCATGTGGATCAAACACAGCCCAAGCCAGGTATTCCTTAAAGCCACTGGTGGGACTTGGAAATATAACAGAAAATAGAGGGAGGGAATATGATCAGGAATGTATCTGATCATCAATGGAGAAAGGAACTGTTGATGTAAGTCTTTCATGATTTCTTTCTTCATGAGGTAAATACATTACAGGGAACACATAGAAGTTGTCTAGAAGTTCCCCTTGTATTCTGGGGAATAGTGAGTTGGAGGACATCTTTATTCCTGGAATCTGTGGAAAGAGATTGGTGCTGTATTTGGGACTTTTTGAGGAGCAGAAAAACCAACTTTAGTGAAGAGAAAATGTAAATTATTTTTCTCTGTGTGAAGAAGGCAAAAGAAGGGTTAAAAACCTATGATGTAAAAGTGGGTATCATGCCAGAGTTAGACAATGATTTATACTGTACATACCAGAGAATGTATAAATCATTTTATTTGACAGGTGGTATTTTTATTTCTTCAACAGACTTAGGGAGCTTTAGAATCATTACAGCTTTGTAAAGTAGTATTATAGACTGAGTTATTAGATCATTCATTTTGCCTGATTACATCAACTCATTGGGTTTTTGGAGAATGAAAGAAAGTCATTATCAAAATTGTCATCTTGATTATATAGATTAAAGAAAATGGATCAAAGTTCTGAGAATTAGCTTTCACAACCTGTTAAAAATTAAAAAATTGGAAGTTAAAAAATTGATTGCAGAGCAGGAATGATTAGGGAAAATTTTTGTCATTTTAAAACCATCAGAGATTAAAGGAATAGTAATTTTGGTGGATATAAATAGTTGGAATTCATGTGCAGTTTAAAAAAAAACTACCTTATTGAGTTGAGGTATGATTTACCTTACATTACATTATATTCACCTGTTTTAAGTGTATAATTCAATAAATTTTAGTAAATGTACAGAATTTTTGCAGACATCACCACAATCCAATTTTGGAACATTTCCATTACCTGAAAAAGATCCCTGTGCCCACCATATGCAGTTAGTCAGGTCCTATCTCTAGAACCAGGCAACCATTATTCTGCTTGCTGTTTCTATAAATTTGCCTTTTCTAGGCAGCTCATATAAATGAATCATACAGTATGTGACCTTTTTTATTTGGCTTCACTTAGCAAAATGTTTTTGAGGCTCATCCATGTTGTGGCAGGTATCAGTACTTCATTCCTTTGTATGACTGAATAATACTCCATTATGTGAATATCCTACATTTTGTTTATCCAGTCACTAGTTGATAGCCATTTTAATTGTTTTCACTTGAGGACTATTATGAATAATGCTGCTATGAAAGATTAGGTACGAGGCTTTGTGTAGGCACAGATTTTAATTTCTCTTGAGGAGACACTTAGGAGTGGAATTGATGAGTGGTTATGTTAAATTTATGTTTAACATTTTAAGAAACTGCCAAATTGTGTTCCAAAGTGGCTGTCTCATTTTAAATTTCCACAAGTGTTGTATGAAGGTTCCAGTTTTTCCAGACCTTCCACAGTACTTGCTATTGTTTGTCGTTTGATTAGAGTCATTCTACTGGGCATGCAGTAGTAGCTCATTGTGATTTTAATTTGCATTTCTTTAATGACTCCTGATGTTGAGCACATTTTCTTGTAGCTATTAGCCATTCCTATTCTATTGTCTATTCAATAGATGTCTATTCGATGTCTATTCACATCTTTTGCCCATTTTTTAAAATGTTTATTTTTGAAAGAGTGAAAGTTGGGGAGGGGCGGAGAGAGAGGGTGACAGAGGATCCAAAGCGGGTTCTACGCTGACAGCAGTAAGCCCGATATGGGTCTTGAGCTCACAAATTGTGAAATCATGGCCTGAGCCAAAGTCGGCCACTCAACCAGCTGAGCCACCAAGGCGCCCCAACCTTTTGCCCATTTTTAATTGGCTTTTTAAAAAGTTATTATTGAGTTATAAGAGTTCTTGCTCTGAACAAGAATTCTTGATCAGATGTATGATGTATAAGGATATTTTCTCAGTCTGTGTCATGTTTTTGATTTTCTTAATGGTATTTTTTTGAAACACATCTTAAATTTTGATGAAGTCCATTTCTTAATTTTTTTTCTTTTATGGATTGTGCTTTTGGTAGCTAGAAAATCTTTTTGCCAAATGATCTGTGTACAAGTTGGGGAACAAAACATCAAGTCTGCTATGACTTACTTTCTTTCACATTCAGGCATTGAATACTTGGGACACGTGCACACCTTCCAGACCACCAAGGATGTGTGAGAGTTTATCAAGGTCCGCTATGGCTAGCATGCTCCTGGGTCTCACTGTTAAATTTCTGCTGGTCTGTTGCTTACCCCAACCAATACTACAGTCTCAGCCAGCTGTGATGTTGATTTTCCCTGATCGTTTACCACTTGTTTTCTAAGGTCACTTGTTTCTGACAATACCCTAGGCACCAAATCAAGTCAGTGCCCTCCAATGGTAGAACTACTGATTTTCATGACTTGTCCTGTCTTAACAGAACTACTGTGTTGGCGCTGGGGTCAGGGAAAGGGAGTGGGAACAGCCTCTGTTGTCCCAGAGTCCCACTTTTCTCACAGAGGTTCAGTAGTTTTATTATTTATTTATTTTAAAAATAAATGCTTTCCAAATGTTTGTTTATTTATTTTGGGGGAGAAAGAAGAGAGAGAGAGAGACAGACAGACACACCATGGGGGGGAGGGGTACAGAGAGAGAGAGGAAGGGAGAGAATTCCAAGCAGGCTCCACACTCAGCATGGAGCCTCACATAGGGCTAGATCTCAATGATCCGTGAGATCATGACCTGAGCTAAAGTCAAGAGTCAGATACTTAACCAACTGAGCCATCCAGGTGCCCCCAAAATAAGTGCTTTTCAATTTGTTGTGTACCTCTGGTCAATTTCCAAAAAAAAAAAAAAACAAAAACCCAAAAAACAAAAAGGCTGAAATGCTTTTTTTGACAATTTTGTATAGTTTTTTTGTGGCTTTGGACAGATGATTTACCAATCTCCTTAATCCATCATTCTGGAATTACCCCTAGGTAGAGTTTTAATGTCCTAAAAACTGACACCATATATCCTGACTGATGTAGCAGCTTTTTAAAAATTAATATTTAGATCTTACATTCCCTTCCAATTTTACATCCTTCCTAGCTTTTTAAAACACAATTGTTGACTCTCTTGAGGTTTACTTTTACATATTCTTTTAGGATGAAATTTATATTTATTCTATCAGTATTTCTTTTTTTTTTTTAACGTTTATTTATTTTTGAGACAGAGACAGAGCATGAACGGGGGAGGGTCAGAGAGAGAGGGAGACACAGAATCTGAAACAGGCCCCGGGCTCTGACCTGTCAGCACAGAGCCCGACGCGGGGCTCGAACTCACAGACTGTGAGATCATGACCCGAGCTGAAGTCGGACGCTCAACTGACTGAGCCACCCAGGCGCCCCTCTATCAGTATTTCTTTATTTGTTCAGTGTTCATTTAAATCTTTGTTCTATATTGTGGTTGGAATGTATTTGCATTTCAGGAAGCTCTCATAAGTCGAGTAGGAAGCCAAATTTCCAGGGTTGGATTACAACATTTTTGAGTAAACCATGGTTATATATTCTGGTCTGTGCTAAGTCTATCTAATTATGATTATAGGTGTATCCCATTTTAAGAAATAATAGAAATACATTAAAAAATTTAATAAGTAATATGGTGATTATATTATTTAAAATATGCTGTTCACACTCAAATATTCGTATCCTTCAGCTTGTGACTTTTTTCCACTTATACACCATCCTCTTAACATTGTGTAGACAACATAAAATGGTCTACAGAAAAAGTTTCTGTATTTTTTTTTTTTTTTCCTTATGAGACCCAATAGTAACTAAGGCAAAGATGTCCTATTTGGGAGAGATGGGACAGATTGGGGGGATATTGAAAGTTATGCCTGGTGGCTGTGGACAATGAACGAGGATCCCAAAGTTGAGATGGCTCAAATTATTATCTGAAGTTACTTGATTATAGGGTGAGGCATGGCAGGTAGAGAGGTATGTCACCTTTTGTACTACTCTGTTCCTTGGGCCGGGGAAATTTTCTCTTTATTGTGGACTGGGCAAGATTGGGCATAAGGTGAGTGGGGCAGAGGATGCTTTCATTATGAGGAAGGAGGAGAAGAATATAGTAGCCAAATAGAACATGCAGCTTTGTGGAGAGAGGAGGTGCAAAAAGCTCGCTAGGCTTGACACAGGGCAGAAGATTTCTCTGGCTGATATTAGGCATTCTGAGTCAACAGCTAGATCCTCATCTTCCTTTTTGGATTTTAAGAAAGTAAAAGTCAAGTGAGGTCAAAGGATTATTTAATAAATGTGATAGCCAGATTTGAGGGTCCATTATCTGATGCATAACATGGATAGAGGGACAGAAGGAAATGGACTAGAGAATGTTTCAGACTAATTGGTTTTAGGTGTGGTCCTCTGACTATCTTATTCTTTGACTTAATTTTTGTGCTGACATCTCATTTTATAAGTCCTAGCTTAGTCTCAGTGCTAGCACTTATAAAATGAGATGTTAAAACAAAAATTAAAATCATGGATGTGAAATACTTGGAAAGACACATTGCTACATAAATGTAAGAAAATATCATTGTATAATGCTAAAATATTAAGAGCTACTGCTAAATGAAACTTTCTCATAAGATAAAGCTTCACCAAAATTGCAATGAAAATTGGGGCGCCTGGGTGGCGCAGTCGGTTAAGCGTCCGACTTCAGCCAGGTCACGATCTCGCGGTCCGTGAGTTCGAGCCCCGCGTCAGGCTCTGGGCTGATGGCTCGGAGCCTGGAGCCTGTTTCCGATTCTGTGTCTCCCTCTCTCTCTGCCCCTCCCCCGTTCATGCTCTGTCTCTCTCTGTCCCCAAAATAAATAAAAAACGTTGAAAAAAAAAAAGAAAATTAATGGAAAGATGAGGTTTAATTTACCACAGATTTCAATATGCGTGTATTGAGTCTATGCTCGCTGAACAGTTGAGGTTCTTGTGTGTTAAAAGTGAAGGACAGATCACTTCAGTGACATAAACCCTATAGGTACCATGATTTTATAATCCTTTTCTGCTTACTGTGTTTATGATGCTAGTTTAAACTGAGTACATTTGCTTTGTAAGAATCCAAAGGAGAAGATTTTTCCAAAAAAAGATGATGGTCTGTTTATCTAGGCCCTCCAAAAGCATTTCCTGCCAGGCAGTTGACATGTAGCCTTGGCACAATTTCAGAAAACTATTTGCTTCTGTTTACCCTTCCAGATACAGCATCTCCTAGGAATTGAGATGAGGAATCTCCTTTAACTCTTTTAAACTTTATAAAGTTTATGTAACACTTTTGGGTCTCCTCTTTATGTTAGCACAATGAAAATTCCTGTGTCTTTAAATTCTAAAAAAAATGCCTCTGTTTTAGTAATTTACTAGCAGAGAAGTCAAAGCCTTAAAGTGAATTAACCCAATAAAATGTAATTAGAATATTCCTTTTCCCATATGATTGTTAATCTAAGTCTCCTTTTCAGAAAACTCAATGCAATTATATCTGAATATATAAAACTTATTAATCATGGGATAAGTGTTAGCATTTGCAAAATCCTTCTGCATTAAGAAACAGAACCCACTATTGAGTTTTTCTGAAGAGTATGCTCTGCTTAATTGACTTATAATATTTTTCTTTTTCTTTTCATGTAACATTTCAGAAATATTTTCTGAAGTAAGATAATAGTATGTTTAAAAAATAAAAATTACTCAAAATTTTTATTCCTTTTAGGGAGTCAATTTGTTTCTAAATGTTTTTAATATTCATTATATAGTTAGGAATATAAGAGCATATTATAGCTTTATTGTGACCCCAGAATGCATGCTATTTTAATTAAGTATAAATGTATCTTTGAGGGAATGTGACAGCCAGTGTATTAATATAAAGATGAGAAATTTGAGATACAGGAAAAATACAGTAACTTCAGTACCTACTACAGTTAAATGTTGGCAAATTTAGGTCCTCTCTGCACACTGTTGTTAAATATATTATTACTTACTTTCTTTGTCCTACCAGAATGAACTAAAAAGGATTCTAAAACTCTAGCCAGCACCAGGGTAGGCAGCAGTAGATGAAGAAGGATAAGAAGCTGTGATGACCCTGAAATGAATGGCATGGGAAGGTGGCAAGAGAATAGTTTATGATCAGGCCTAGGCTGGGGAACTGGAGCCAGGTAAGTGGTTCAGATTCAGAGCGTATCCATGATCCAAGGTCAGAAGAAGGCCATGAATTGGAACAAGATGACTACTGAATGGCAAGGATCAGGGCAAGCAACAGATCAGAGACAAAAGTACAGGAGATTGGCATACAAACACCAGTGAGATGGGTAGGTGGGGAATGATAAGCATATGTCCAAAGTTTAGGGTCTCAAATTTAAGGTTGCCATTAGAATTTGTCCCATTAATACTCTGGACAGCATAGATCTCACATTTCCCACCCTCCTTTTCTCTGTAATTTACAAGGTTTCAGACATAGTTGGAAGACATGACCCTGCTTTTCCACAACTGATGCTGAAGGCCTATGTGCTGAGATGAATGGCTCCCTGCAATAAGGGAATCAAGAGTCAACATAGTCTAGAGTCTAGAGCGTTCTGTCTTGGAGGCTGGAATTGTAAGGGCAAAATGATTTAGAAAAGATAGGGTCACCATTGTTATCATGCACAAAGAGTTATCTTGGTCTTGTGAATTGGGGACATTGGTCCATTCCATGACTTCTTATCTGTCTTGAAACCGTGTTGGTTCCCAGACTACCTGGCCCAGCAACAATCTGAGTACTGACTGACAGCCTCAGCCCAATCCTGTGAATCTACACCACCTTAATTTTTAGGACTTCCAGCTATATATTCCAGGGGAAGTAAAGAATAGGAGATCCAGAGTCAGGGTGAAACAAGCAGAATGACTGAGACAATCCTCTCTGTTAGTCAGGGAACTAGTATCACGGTCCTCTCAGAGACCGAGCTCATCCTCCCCCTCACTGCACTGTCTGTCATGGAGTAGGTCCTTAATAAATTTTGGTTGAATATTGAATTATTGCAGGGGCCTACAAGTGATGAAAGTAACTTAGTGGGAGAAGGAGTGGGAGAGGAACTCCTGACATAGGCACAGAGCCTGAATGCAGCTTTCATATATGAGAAAGATGAAACTATATTGCTAGGGATGTCCTAGAAATAAATGAAGATACAAAGAAGTTATTAACATACCCATGGTTATAGAGCCATCCAGGGCAGCACTAGAAATTTACCGAGTGTCTTTGTTTTCAGATTTATGCTGTGTACACTAAACAAATGGTTTGTAAAGATTCAAAACAGTGCTTAGGCCAGCAAAAAAAAAATTTTTTAATTAATATAAAGTTTGAGTAAGTGAAATTTTGAAGATGATGGAATCTAATTGATAACTTCCTTACTCTTTAACCTGTAGATAATCTCCCTTTTAAAAGTGTTCATTATAGTAGTGATTATGCAGAGAAGAAGCCTGTGATGAAAATGTGGTATAAAATTGTGTTCTTTGTTCAGCAAGTTAAAACAAGCTGGTCTGTAAGCAATTATTATCTTCATCAAAATTCCTAGCTCTAATGTTTTGGCTTCATTGGCCCGGCACGTATGCCTTCTTGAACAATTGGATGGATTTAAAACACTTATGAGATGTTTGTGCTTATATCTTAACATAGCATCAGTTCAACAGGAAAGAGAGAGAGAAAAAAAGTAACATTTGGCATTAGGGCATGGTTTAAAAAAGAAAATCAAACCAAAACTAAAGTAAACAAAAATCCCTTACAGCGCTTAAATCCCTGTATACGAATGAACATTCTTTATTGAGCCTTGTAATGCCTTCAGTAGCCATGCTGTAGTTAGTGTTCAGGAGTGTCTTTCTGTTCCTTACTCTTTAATCACCTAATGTTTCTGGAAAGATTACTGGAGGGTTGGCTACCCGTTACTAACATTTTTATATGGGTGATGCATTCTAAAGAAATCTCTTTTTGCCTTTTTTGCTGTATTTTTGGTTATTCCAAACAACAGCAACAACAAATATATACTGTAATCTAAGGAAACTCCTCAGGTGCCTGGTTGGGTAAGCAGATGATTTAAAAGTGAATTAGCTTTTTAAATTCTGAATTTGCATATGTGTGAGTGACTATGAAGAATGTGCCTTTGGATAAGATTGGGAATGTTTGGTTAAAAAATAATAACCTTTTAAGATTAAAAATATTCACAGGTGCATTTTTAAGCTTATATAATTTTTTCTAGAGGGTTGGGTTTCTGTTTACATTCTTTGGTTAGCTAATGATCACATAATCTAATATTTATACTATATATTCTTTTGAAATTACTGTAATGCAACAGCCATTTATTGGGTAGCTGTCATTTACTAGATATTGAAGATGGATACACCTTCAAGGGGTACACATTCTAGCAGAATCAACAGATTGGGTGTCATGGTGAACAATACTTGTGAACAGATGTTCTGGGCTATGGGCTGTGCGTTGGGTGCAAAGAGAGGGAGTAATTCATTCTGCCTAGGAGCAGGCTTTACTGAAAAGGTGACCTTTGATTTGGGCCTATCAAAAGTGTTAACCTTCTTGACATTTTCAGGAAATGACAAGTTATTTATGAGACTGAGCATAATGAAGCCAATATGTAGAGTTTGATAGAAGAGTTAGAAGGAAAAATGTATAAAATTTCCCATAAGGTAGAAGAAAAAGGCAATGAGATGGACAAATAAAGGATCAATCTAGGAGGTCCAACATATAAATAGGAGTTCTAGAAAGAGAAATTAGAGAAAATTAGGGGAGGAAATCTATGAAAAACAAAACAAAACATTTATTGGAACTAAATCAAGGAATATGAGCCTCCAGATTAAAAGGGCCCACTTTTAATGTGCCTTAGAACAATGTTTGAAAAAGTACCCATATGCAGGCACATCATCATGAAATTTCAGATTTCAGATAGGAAAGATCCTCCAAGCTAGCAGACACAAAAAATGCATTATATTTCCCAGCTGCAATACTAGAAAGCATATGACCAGTAGAACAATAACTTCTAAAATCTGAATAAAAAATATTTTTTATTTAGAATTCTTTACCAGCCTAAACTGTCAGTCCAGTGGGAGAATAGTTTGAAATCATTTTCAGCCTTGTAAAGTATCAATTTTTTTTTTTTACCTCCTATGTACCCTTTCTCAGAAACTACAACAGGGATCGAAAAAGAAAGAGGAAGACATGAGATGCAGGAAACAAAAGATCCAACATAGTAGAGTTATTCTTCAAAAGGAATAGGCATGCTTCTGAGATAAGAGATAGGGAGGCAAGCAGATGCATTTTGACATAGTAGAGGAATGTCAAGGAAAATACACCTCTGCTTTTTCGGCGATGAGGGCAAGGTTGCCTGCTAACAGTAATTGGTTAGAAGTTTTGAAAATATACAAACTTGGGACCGTTGTTGTGGAAAGCAAGAAAAGAATCTTAATCACTAGGAATAATGAAAAAAGGATTGTTGAGCAGTATTCAGTACGGTGAGGCGGTTTGTAGTGAAGCCTGTCAGTTTCTTTTGCACCTTTCAGTAGGTTTTCAGAAATCATAAAGGTACTTTTTGTCAGTCAACTTCAATGCTCTTTATCAGAGATCACTTTTTCCTGAGATGCTCTGAAGATTTGTTTTCATAACACAAACTGAATTTTGGTTGGTAAAGGATGAATTTCCTCATGGTATTAGATCTGTATGCTGGAAAGCTGAGACTCTTAAAAAATTACAATTGGTAGTAAAAATCTCACACACACACACACACACACACACACACACACACAGAGGTTAGAGTGACAGCTTCCAATGCATCTGTAACCCAGACTTTTTGAGCCCTTAAATCTTGGCTCTTTAAGTCTTGATGACTTGAAGGTTGGCTGATGACTTAGATACTTGGGAGGAAGGAACTAAAGACCGAATGGAATGCTAGTTATTCTGCAAGAAAAGAAAAGAGGAAAGAAAGGAGGAAATAAGATAGATGTGAGTGCTGGGAAGAGGTTGGCCTTCCAGGAGACTGAGGGCAGCTCTGTCCTCTGACTTGAGTGTATCAGCCATGTTTCTCAAGCTAACAGAGATGTTGGGGTAGATTACACTTAACAATAGGGTAGACACATACAAACTGTCACCCCCATCTTACTGATGTTTAAATTTTCAAAGTCATAACTATGACTATACAAATGGTAATGTGAGTAACTTTTTCATAACTATTTTAACAGAAGCTCTCTAAGCACTTATTCCATTTGTTAAGAAAATTAACAAAAATAATATTCTATTATACTGTTTGAATCCACTAAGCATGTAATTTTGGTCATCTCTGAGCTAGACATCTTTTCCTTGACTCTAACCTGTAGTCTAGAATCTCCCATAGAGTTTTTTTTCAATTATAACTGCCTAGACCCTACCTCTAGAGATTCTGCATCAGAATCTCTAGACATATCCTGGACTACAGCATTGCATTTTTATAAACTCCTCAGATGATTTTTCCCCCTGAGGACACATATTTTATTCTGTAAAGAAATATAAAGGAATTGGAAGAGGACTACAGTTCTCAGATGATTTCTGATGTGCACCAAGGTTGAAGACTATCTTTGTTTCTGATTTACTCAGCACATTGCATCCATAATTATATTCCTGAAATGCACATCATGTTACTCTTTTCCTCAAAAGCATTGTTTCTTCATGCCCTTCAGAATAAAATTCAAATTTCTTAGTACTGCTTTTTTAGCCTTCCTGGATCTGACCCTGTGTCAGTCAGAGTAGGTTTAGCCTATGCTGCAATAGCAACCCCTGAAATTTCAGTGGCTTAAGACAATAAAAGTCTATTTCTTGGGCACCTGGGTGGCTCAGTCAGTTAAGCATTTGACTCTTGATTTTGGCTCAGGTCATGATCTTGCAGTTGTGAGATCTATGCTGAGTATGGAGCCTGCTTGGGATTCTGTCTCCCTGTGCCCCTCCCCTGTTGTCACTCACTGTCTCTCTCTGTCTCTGCCTCTGTCTCTCAAAAAAAGTCTATTTCTTACTCATATAACATGTCCAGCATGGGTCAATAGGGAGGTACTACTTTATTCAGTGACCCATTCTGCCCCATTGTCTCACATGGCTTTGGATCTGTGTGGTTAGAGAAGAGAGGCATGCACATCTCTTACTCATTCCTTTTCTTTTCTTTTCTTTTCTTTTCTTTTCTTTTCTTTTCTTTTCTTTTCTTTTCTTTTCTCTTCTCTTCTCTTCTCTTCTCTTCTCTTCTCTTCTTTTCTTTTCTTTTCTTTTCTTTTCTTTTCGGTAGGCTCAACATCCAACATGGGGCTTGAATTTATGACCCCAAGATCAAGAGTTGCATGCTCTACTAACTGAGCCAACCAGGTTCCCCTCTCACTCATTCTTAGAAATTTTGGCCTGGAGGCGACATGAGTCATTTCTGCTCACAACCTGTTGGCTAGAAAGTCATATGGCCCTACCTAATTGTAGGGTGAATGGAACATATAGACTTCTGGGGACTGGGCAGGATATTAGTAAACATTTGTTGTATCTACCACAGACCCATATCTCCCTATTTTTTTTTTTAAGGTTAAGTTGGACTTCATACAACTTCATAAAAATTAACCATTTGAAATGCAGAATTCAATGGCATTAATTGCATTCACGATGCTGTCCAACAATCACTTCTGTCTAGTTCCAAAACATTTTCATCACTCCTAATGGAGACCCCATACTTATTTCTCCCTCCCTCCAGCTCCTGCCAACCACTAATCTTCTTTTTGTCTCTTGGATTTACCTGTTTTGGATAGTACATATAAATGGAATAATACAATATGTGGCCTTTTGTGTCTGGCTTCTTTCACTTACGTAATGTTATCCAAGTACATCCACATTCTAGGATGTTTCAGCACCTCATTCCTTTTTGTGGCCAAGTAATATTTCAGTATATGAATATACCACATTTTGTTTATCAATTCATCTGTTGATGGACACTTGGGTTGTTTCTACCTTTTGGTTATTGTGAATAGTGCTATGAAAATTCATGCACAATTAATTTGAACACCTGTTTTCATTCCTTGCAGTTTATACCTAGGACTGAAATTGTGGGGTCATATGGTTATTCTATGTTTAACTTGTTGAGGAACCACCAAACTGTTTTCCACTAATCTGCCTTTTTAGCCTCTGTTACTTTAGTCAAATAAAGAGCAGTCATTGTTCTTAAAGTTAGTAGTTCACAGCTCAGGCAATTCCTGTGGTTTTGAATTATCTCCTCCTCTTTTCTATTTATTGAAAAGAAATTGTAACAATTACTTAAGATTCAGTTCCGACCCTCTTTCCATCGGTTTTTGGGAGGAAAGTCTACTACTGCAAATTCCTCTTTTTTCTCCTCTTTATCTCTTTTATACCACATATTTTATTCTGATATATTGTTAATATGTACCTTCCTCACTAGATTTTAGATTTTCTTATATGACTTATCTCTTTTATGCTCCATTGATGTCAAAGACAGTTTTTTGCAGGTGTTTAATAAATGTTTGTTGAGTGAATAAAGAAGTAAATAGCTATAGCTATTTTTTTTCTCATTTGCTGTAGGTTCATTTTTTTTTTTTGCAAGTAATATGGAAAATTACTAGAAGAGATCACATTCTCACAATTCTTATTTCGGGGATGCTTTTGGGGCAAAGTTTAGTGAGCTTAGTGACAGAGATAAATCATTCTTCAATCTAGGGATATTTTGATTAGATCTAAAACTGATACCATTGGAACAAAAATTGATAACTAGTGTTTCAAATCAGTAAATTTTTAGACTTTAATTTCTTCCAATTAAAAATTATCTTTAAGCCCCTGAGAGAATAAAAAGGACCATTCAGCAAGACATACGAGTGAGGAGACCTTTCAGTCTTTGTGAGCTTTTCTGAGCTTTTTCTTGTTTCCTGTCCATCTAAAGAGCATCCAGTATCTCATCTTATTCTTTATTCTCTCCCAGGTCTAGCCTGCCCAGTCTCATCAGTCAAACAGTCCTAACACTTTCTTTAAGTAAATAGTAAATAGCCTGGTATTTGGAATAAAACCCCAAATAGCATTACAGAGCAAAAAATAAATGGACCTAGGTCAGACTAAACCTTTTTGTAAGCTGATTATAGGAAAAGAAACTTGATTTTATGTACTATATCTCTCATACACTTAGGAAGGGGAGAGTGAAAAGTACTACATGGTATTCAGGCAAGGAAACAGATTCTGTTCTGAAAAAGGGGATAAGGGAAACTGTTCAGTTAGCCCTTAAGTACTTTAACAAACTAATAGCTTATTTGTAGCTTTATGTTAAAATCCCAATTATAACACTTATGAAAGTAATAATCACTTAAATCCAAATGAGATTTACCATCTTGACAAAAATAATGTATATCTTCAAACATAAGGTTCTTAAGATCTTTATTAATAACCTTGTAACTTATGTTAATTATATCTACCAAGAGTATACTAAGTCAATTTTCCCCCTTAAATTCTGTGTAGATATAAATAGAATCTTTCTCTTATTACAAAAGAAAAATTTCAGGTTGTGAGGATATGTATATGCCAGAAGTTTTTGTACAGATTTTCACTGTCAGTCTATTAACACAGTAACAGAAGGAACTATTTATTGGAGGGCTTAAGAAAAACATAAAAATGAGGAAGTTATTTACAAACAGATGTGGCATTTTATAACCACATCTGCATGTTAACCAACATTGGTCGCTGAAGCTATTTTGTAGTCTGGAGTTGTGCATAGTAACGCTCATAAGTAAAATGAAGGTTGCAATTCTGCTAATCCTTCCAGTGGACTGAAATAGAGCGTGAACCCTTAGCTTTGCTCTAGAATGGGGATTCCTATCTTTTTTGAGATCTTGAACCTCTTTGATAATCCGTTATAGGCTTTGGACTTCTTCTCCCAAAAATGCGTTATACACAATAAATAATTTTTTGTTCCCTTTGAATATCTCTGGAAACATATACAAGAAACTACAGTGATTGCCTGAAGAGAGGGGAGCTGGAGGACAGGAGTAGGAAGGAAGACTTCTCTTTCTCCAAATATCCTTTTATACTGTTTTTTAAGTTTTCAACCAGGTATATATCTTACATATACGTATACATATACATATATAAAAAAATATATATATATATTTTAAAGTCACAATGAAAAAATGTTTACACACAATTTTGGGTTCTGTGTTTCTCATACCCTACAATTAAAAAAATTTTTTTAATGTTTGTTTATTTTTTTGAGAGAGAGAGAGAGAGAGAGAGAGAGAGAGAGAGCACGCACAAGTGGAGGAGGGGCAGAGAGAGAGGGAGACACAGAATCTGAAACAGTCTCCAGGCTCTGAGCTGTCAGCGCAGAGCCTGACGCGGGGCTCGAACCCATGAACCGTGAGATCATGATCTGAGCCTAAGTCGGATACTTAAACAACTGAGGCCTCCCCCCCGGCCATCACCCCGGTGCCCCACTTATCCTCTATAATTTTAAAAACTAAGTAGCTTTTAACAGAATATACATTAGGTCAGTTACGGATTATCTTACTTGATTACCAAAGATAGAGATATAATCAATAGTTTCAGTGACCTATTCGTGCTATTGTTTGTTTAACAAAACATGCTGAGTCCTCAATGATCTGTTTTGAAATCTTGTTAAACTTTGTTTAGTAGGAATATACTTTTTTTAAACATCAGTTTAAGGATTTTTTTTTTCTTTCAGAGGTAGGCTGTAAAGGCAATTGTGACTAAGGAAGTTGCTTATTGGGAAGAAAAGAGCTATATTATGTTTCAATTCATATAATGTCTTGCTTGATTTCTTTTGGGAAGCCTGTGTGAGTGTGTGGTGATAGAGGGGCTTTCCTCTAAGGGAAAATTGGCCTATGTAGAACTGACAAAGATCTTACAATTAATTTAGTGTAGTGTTTCTTAACCTTGGAGATTCTAATTCAGTAGGTCTGGGACTATAGCCAGAAACTGTATTTCTGACAAGCTTCTTAGATGATTCTGAAGGGCTCTCAGCTTTAGGAACTAGTGTTGTAGTACATGCTATTATGCTTTACTGATTGCAAAAATTCGTCATAAGGATTCATACTACTGACATTTCAGCTGTGTGAATATAAGTCCCGTTCGCCTTTTGAGGGTCTTGGAAAAGAGGAAAGTAAAAAGCCAGAGGGATGACCTTGATAGCTACTCCTGAGGCATGCTGGGCTTCTGGAGATTACAGATCAGAGTTGTTTTATATTGAAACTGGCCCTAAGTCTTAAAGCTTATGGAAAAAGTTCAAGGGTGAATATTGGGTGCTTTAGAAATGAGGTTCTACTCAAATGTAGGGGGAATGGAAACAGAATTGGATTAAATAGTACTTGTTGAGGTTATGGATTAATAATTAGTAATTATTTAGAGTGATTAAAAATTATTACTAATTTTTAATAATTAGTAATTATTTAGAGTGATTTCAATATTTACCATTTAAGTTTAGTTATTTAAAACAAAACATAAAATTTTTATTAAAAATTTAAAGAAGGAAATGATATGTAGAAAAGCATGCCCTAGAAAACCTAAAGGTAGGTCATCTGGGCCAACCTTCTTGCCCAGTTGCCTGCCTTAGAGAAACCTGGTTATTTGGATCATGAAGCATAATAAGACCCCAATTCCCCCTTTAATTAAGACCACATATAATATTGTAAGCAGAGTATGTAGGAGGAAGTAACTGCTTCATGAGTACTAGACCTGCAAACCTGGAAGACTTCCTCAAAAATCTTAATCCCTTTGTCCCTCGAAGAAAAAAAAAAACACTCCAAAGCAAAATCTATGAACCAGAAAACCCAAGCCACTCACCATGTTTAAGTGCAGGATTTAAAATAGCAAAAGGAAGTAAAGCCCATCTCTGTGATGTCAAGTGCTATTTTGGTATATAACAAAATAGTTGAATCATAAGTCCCTCAAAGTTAAAATATTAAACAGACTCTTAGCTATAAGATGTGTTGCCAGGCATCTGTATGGAATATAAGCATGTAATCAGAGTGTATTGTATTTCTCCACACAAAGAGAAGCAAAGCTACTGCTTCTAAAGATTAGGAAACTTTCATTAGACTGACAGAAGACAGTACAGAGGAAATGGCTTGGGGGTGGAGGCGATGTATTTGAGAGGATGAAAGGAACAGTATTCATACTATCCAAATTAGAGCCAGGATGTTTATGCTCAAATCTTGTCTTGGCTCTGTGTTGAGGGGACTGAATAATGGGGACTTGAGAAAGTGTATCTGTGAGATCCCTAAATTAGGCACCAAATATACCAAATTCCTTTGTAAACTCTTCTTATTTGTGAATAAAGCCCAAAGCCAGCTAATGCTAATTACCTCTTCCTCTTTTCTGTTGCTAGTATCCTTCCTAAAGCTGTGATTTCATTCAGTTGTTTACAAGTCACATGCCTCTACAGGATTGTCACCTTATGGGGAGTGGTTTTATTCATTTTTCATTTACTCAAACACCATGTACTTATTGTGCACATATTTCATGCTGGGTACTGTGCTAGGCACATAACAATGTAATTATTAGCAAAGATAGACTTGGTCCCAGTCCTCGAGCTTACATCTCCCTTAGTTTTGTCGTGTGATGTGGACATTAGATTAATGTAAATTACTTAATTAGCACCTTTTAAATTAGTATTAGAAACATTTCAGTTGTCAGTGTCTCTAATAAAATTTTGGCCAGTGTTAACTGACTGAGACTGACATCAGTGGAGTTTAGACTCAAGACTATATTTAGGCTGTATTTAAAAAACTTAAGGGATGTTAATTTTCTTTCTGAAAGAGCAGATCTAATTAAGGTTTTTCTTAAGAATTAGAAAAGCTCAATGTATAATTTGCAATAGCATTGGCAAAAAAAAAAAAAAAAAAGAACTATTTGTATCTCATTATTGCCCTCTTACATTGCTTTAGTACACATAGGAGGCAGCAGCGGCAGCTCTTGGAGATGAAAACAGTTACTGTCCTGGGTCTGAATAAAGAAAATCTTGATGCTTTCTTTTGGGATGGCTTTCTTTACAGTTGTCATTCATAAGAAAGGACTTTAATAAGTAGAAGTTTTAATAGTCTTGCAAGTGAGAAACTTAAGAACCTCCTTATACAGCATAAGGAGCTGCAGGTGGCATTTGCCTGGAGTGTTATTGCATTTTGTGGCTTGTGTCCCCTAAGGATTCTTCTACATGAATTCTCTTGTTGCTTTTGGAGTGTAGAACCACCCTAATTTGAGACTGAAGATTGGAGAAGGCTAAGTCCATCCATATATGGCCTTGGTCTCCTGAAGGGTTCAAGTACTTCACTAAACTAGAGGAGAAACTCATTGCTAGATTTTGAATTTGGAGTAAAACTTGTTTTGATTTGCCTAGTTTCAGGTTGTCATCTGTATTTTCCAGTGTGCCTCAACAATGGAAACCTTGGGTTTTCTTAATGTAGAATCAATTCACTTTACCAAGAGCTGATATATTTTTCACACACAGACAACTGTGTTACTCTGTGTATAAGGCCTTCTGCTAGAAAGGCCAAATGTATCCTCTGGCACTAATATTACAAGATAAAGAGTTCGTGCCAGTGATTTATATTAATATCCTTTTTGGGCAAAGGAACAATAGACTTTATCGGTTTGATTCTTGCCACTATTTCTGTTTGATCATGAACAAGTTAAATTGTTTTTAGGATGTATCTTAAAGTCCCCATTATTATTATTTTTGAGCAAGAGAGAATGTGAGCGAGTAGGGGAAGGGCAGAAGGAGAGGGAGAATTCTAACCAGGCTTAATGCTCAGCGCAGAGCCAGACTCTGGGCTTGATCCTCACATCTTTGAGATCATGACCTGAGCTGAAATCAAGAGTCTAATGCTCAACCTACTGAGCCACCCAGGTGCCTCCCTGCCCCCACCCCCACCCCACCATTATTTCTGAGCTGAATAAATCCCTCTTTCAGACATGTGACAATTGAATTGGCCTGGGCTTTGAAACATGTCTTGGCCTTTATAGCCTGTTTATCTTCATTCATATACATTTGCTCCTTCAAGCTATAACTAGGTTTGTGAAAGTCAGATTTGTGCATTCCAATATCAAAGTCTATTTATAGTGATTTATGGGATGAGAAATTGGGTAACATGGGTTCCTAACATCCCACCAAGTATGTGTGGGTTTGGATTTTAAGTGGTTTGCATGATTCTTTTCCAAGTGGATTGTCACACTGAGTTAACAATGTCTTTCAGAATTCCACTAATAAATCACAGATTCTCACTGCTAGTATTCCATTGCTTATTTAATGACACCCTATTCTAGTTTTGGGTTTTGCAAGCCACATGGAGTATTTAAAACAAAATCTCAGAATGCCCTTGGAACTTTTGGTTCAGATCAAACTCCTTGGAACCCTACTGCTTTCAGAGTTCCTCTGCCACTGTTGGCAGTACCAAACGTAGCTTCTTGTAATGTCTTTTTGGGTTTTGCAGGGCTGCCCCAGGCCAAGGGCTGGAAGAACGGAAAGAGCTCATCGGTTTGTTTGAAGGCAGACAAGCTGTACAGGCAGCTTTTCCCAGACTCTCCCAGCTCCGGCTTTTCATGCATACCAGCAGAGCCGCTTTTTTCCTCCAGTGATTGAAACCATCTGGACTGCAGGGGGGTCACGTGTGTATGAGAAAATGACATAAAGTTTCAGATCCCCTTGTGTTTTGCTCCAGACCCAGACAATTCTTGTTCGGATGGTGCCGAGGTGAGGGCCGTCCGGTTTGTGGGCCAACTCTTCATCCTGCCCCCCACCTCCATTTTCCCAACCCCAGCACACCCTCCCCACCCCCCCACCCCCCCCAAGCTCCACACTCTCAGCGCGGGTTTTCTTGTTCCCTCCAGTGCCTTGGAGCACACCCCGCCACCGGGCTCAGCAGCCCACCCTCTCTGTCTCGGGTGGAGGCACACCTCCTCCACGCCCCCCTCCACTCAAATCTGTGCTCCCTCCCATCTCTCTCCCCCTAGCCCGGCCGCAGCCCCGGGCGCGGATGCCTGCCCGACCACCGCCCTCTCTCCCGGAGCGGCTCCTCCTCCGGGCTGCGCGGCTCCAGACAAGCCCCCATCAGTGCGAGCGCCCAGCCTGGCTGGAGAACTCAAGAGGTAAGAGCGTCCGGCCGCCGCCCTGGCTTTCCCAGCCCGTCTTCCCTCGGGAGGGGGTGGGGTGCCCGTGCCCTGGCTCCCGCGGCTGGCGGGCAGGAGGGGCGCCGGTTCCGCTCTGCCGCGCCCTGCCCGCCGCTGCAGCCCTAGCCCTTTTCCCGCTATTCACCGCTCCTAGCCCCGGCCAAGTTTCAGCTCTGTGAGTATTCGCGCCGGGCGCCCACACTCGGGGGCCTCTGCAGGCGCAGAAGAGCAGGGCGGAGGGGGGCAGCTCGGCGGGGCTGGTGGGGACTGCCCTCTGGGCGGTGGGTCGGGGCAGCCTTTCCGGCGGGCTGGGGCCACGCAGTTGGGGGTGGGGAGCAGGGAGACCAGGGATCTGGGGAAGTGCAGAGCTGCGGTGCGCAGAGGAGACTGCGGGCAGTCCCGGCGGGCCTGTGAGTGGGTTTCGCGTGCAGCCGCCGGTTGGTCCCCTGGACTCGCCAAGCTGCTCTGCTGTGGCTGTTGAGCCCTAACCTGCAGCTGTGGTGGTTGTATGCAGGCTCCTTGAGGGACGCGCGCGCGCGCGCGCGCACACACACACACACACACACACACACACACACACACACACACACACGGAACTCAAACAAAGGAAAATTAACTTTGTACTCTATGACTTTAACAAATTAAACTGCAAGTATTGGTGAATGATTAGCTTTCCTTTTTTGTCCTTCACCTGAAATGCACTAAGTATTAAAGATGTATTTTTTAAGTGACTCAAGACTAGCCAATGTTTGTGCTACCTTATCCAAGAATTTAGTAATTTAGTAGAATTTAAGAGACTGAACATTTTCAAGTGTTTCTAAGGATTATTGCATTTTCCTGGGATCTTTATACGAATGTAGTTTACAGTTACTTGGACATGAATAAAACAACTTCACTAACTGAGAGAATTTGTTTTAATGCTGCCTTAGTCTAGCTCTTGGTTTTATCCCATGCAGGTGTTTCTCTTGTTTGGGCAGCAGGGTCTTGGGAATGGGAAAGAGGTCATTATCTCAGCTCCAGGACAGTTTTGAGTTATCTTTTATATGCACACACTTCAACTGGCCATCTTGGGATAGGGCCACAAGATTAAAACTCAAGTGACTGTGTTACTTTTTTCCCCCAAGTAGTATTTTCAGAAGGTGAATCCCTTCACTGATGAGATTTTTCAGAGACGGGTTTCTAAAGAACCTGAAATAGTCTAGATTTCAGAAAGCTGATCAAAGGTAGAAACCAAATTGCTCATAGTCTGTCTCCCGTGCTGAATTAAGGACCGCACAAAGAAGGAGCTTAAGAAGAGCCTGTTGAATGCATGGAGTGAAGTAAAGGCTTCCTGGACTCTGCTGGCTTGTCTGAGAGTTCCACTGTGACTACGTAGATACAAGCGTCCTTTTCATTTATCCGGTAACTATTACCCTTGGAAAAACTCCCTAAGATATGGGGGTGATTTGTTCAAGTGCATATGGGAAGTGGTGTTATCTTCAAAGTATTTTTTATGGAACACTTAGTGACTGGCTGATAATTAGTAAAAACTTTGCTCTTGGGTTTGTGGATTCATTGGGGAAAGAGGAGTGACACATAAGAGAAGAATAAAAACTTTAGATCCATTGGCTTAGAATATAAGAATTAATTATAGAAGCTCAGAGGAGAATATGATTATGAACCAGAGTGCCTTTAAGGAAGAGAAGGGATTTCAATTAGGCCTTGAAGCAAAGCATGGCTCTAAACCTGGTGGAGAGTTGCTAGGGAGAGTTTCCAAGAAGAGAGACAGTAGATCATTTGGATTGGAGCTGGGGAGAAATGTGATGCTTACTGAGCATCTTACTCGGTGCCACATGCCACACTCTCTCTTTCATCTTCTAGTGATACGAAGTAGGTGTTGTTACTCTTGTCTTAAAGAGAGGGAATTCTTGTTTTACAAAGAGAAGAGCTGAAATATAAGTAACTTGCTGAAGATCACACAGGTAGTGAGTGGTAGAGCTGGAATTCTAACTCCTGGTTGTCTACCTCTAAAGTTTGTGCCTCCACAGCTGCCTTCCACAATGGGCAGTGGGAAGTTCAGTTGAAGCAGACTGGTCAGCTTGAATTCTGGCTCAGGAGTTGCAACTTTATCCTATATGCATGGTCTGGCTTTAAAGATTTTTGAGAAAAGGAGTGATGGGCAAAGCCATTTTTGAAGATTAATGTGACATCAGGGTACAGGATTTGTAACTTGCTCATCACAGGTAAGGTGCAAGATGTAGTTCTTAATAAAGGAGATTAAAAAAAAATGTGAATGTAGGAAATATACCTGGATGTTTAAATTCCTGGCCTCTCCAGTAGCTTGGTTCACTGGGTAAGACTTTGTTGCACTGACCACAGGGCTGCTGGGGATCTAGAAAAGAGCTGGATCTGACCGGGCAAACATTGAACTGGAATGTGTATGTGGGGCAACATGGTTTGTCCTTTGTATTTCCCACATGTGTTGCAATGCTTTGGTGAAAGTTTTTTGTTTTGTTTTGTTTGTTTGTTTGTTTTTATAATTACCCTAGGACAGAGATCAATGTTGTAATTTGTTTAAGAGCCTTTACTAAGTAGGAAAGTTGAGCTCCCAAACCAGGGCTTCTGCTCTAAAGATCTCATTTAAGTTGAGGTGTCCTTTCCCCCCAACATTTCCTTGTTTCCTAAAAATGCTGAATTTTAAAATTTGGTATTGCCAAGGTAAAAATGAATTGAGATTCCGTTTCTTAATAAAACCAGTTAAGAGAAAATGCACTTTATTTCACTTTTTTGTCATGGAGGAACAATAGCATACCTTTGCAAAGTTACTGTGTGGGAATTTCAAAGGGATAGGAAAGCCAGGATTTAGAGATGTGCAGAGCTCTTCCTACCCCTCTACATTTCTTACCAGTAATTGTGTTCATATATACACCTAGAGAGCTTAGGGGGCCTTTGAATACCCAAGTTTATAGCTAGACCCTTTGATTCTCTGCAGATAATGGGCTCAGGAAGGGCAGCAGTGGGTGGAGCCATTTTATTAGAATTGTCTCCCACTTTGAATACAGTCTAGTGCAACTGGTTCTTCCTTGTGCGACATCTAGGCCTTTTTCTCTGAACTTGTCAGTTACTCTAAAGAATTGGTTTTTAGGCAAGGGATACCAGGTAGTGGGGGAGTTGTGCCCAAAAAAGGCAGAAAATCAAGTTGGTCAGCTAGAGAATTTTTATTATTTGTTTGTTTGTTTATATATTTATTTTTGAGAGCAAGAGCTTGTGCATGTGCAAGCAGGGGAGGGACAGAGGGAGAGGGAGAGGGAGAGGGAGAGAATCTTAAGCAGGCTCCACAGTCAGCGCAGAGCCAGACATGGGGCTCAATCTAAGGACTGTGAGATCATGACCTGAGCCAAAATCAAGAGTTGGATGCTTAACTGACTGAGCCACTCAGGCGCCCCAAGGATTTTTATTTTAATTAATGTTAGAGTCAACCATAGTTTTGTGTAAAATAAAAAATGTAAACCCAACATAGGATCTCAGTTCTCTATACCCATTTTTACCTTAAAGAGCCTCTAACTGGAGAGCTTGCTTACCCCATTGATAGGGCTTTGATAGGTAAAATTCTCACGAGCGGCTCTGATCGTATCAGGACGACTCAGTTTGGGTTTTGGATCTCAGAGGAATGTGACTTCTCAGCATAGGGGATTTAGACTCGAAAGATATGGGTTCAAGTTCCAGCTTTGCCACTTTTGTTTAGAAGTGTCTGGAGTTTGATATCAGAGGGATTTCTTAGCTCAGTTTTTCTGGTTCTTCTAGGTGAGGGTAATGCTCTAGCATCAGACAGAGTTCATGCCCTGATTAGTCCCTTGGTTCCTTCTTGTAGTTTGTTATCTTGTGTCACCTGAAAGCCATTTTGTTTCATCTGTAGCCTGTAGTTATAGATCAGAAAGGAAAATCAGCTGGAATTTCCTCTAGAGAATGGCAAGCCTCATTGTTGGTGATCTTTTGGTAGGAGTTTCTGTGAGAATGCTCTTAAGTTTTGAGAATTGAGGTTTCAAATAGTGACTTTGGCAATGCTCTTATTTATTTATTTATTTTATTATTTTTTTCCACTATAAAGGTCTTTTTTTTATATGAAATTTAATGTCAAATTGGTTTCCATACAACACCCAGTGCTCATCCCAACAGGTGCCCTCCTCAATGCCCATCACCCACTTTCCCCTCCCTCCCACCCCTCAGTTTAGTCTCAGTTTTTAAGAGTCTCTTGTGGTTTGCTTCCCTCCCCTTTTTTTTTTCCCCTTCCCCTCCCCCATGGTCTTCTTCTGTTAAATTTCTCAGGATCCACATAAGAGTGAAAACATGGTATCTGTCTTTCTCTGTATGACTTATTTCACTTAGCATAACACTCTCCAGTTCCATCTACATTGCTACAAAAGGCCATATTTCATTCCTTCTTATTGCCAAGTAGTATTCCATTGTATATATAAACCACAACGTCTTTATCCATTCATCAGTTGATGGACATTTAGGCTCTTTCCATAATTTGGCTATTGCTGAAAGTACTGCTATAAACATTGGGGTACAAGTGCCCCTATGCATCAGCACTCCTGTATCCCTTGGGTAAATTCCTAGCAGTGCTATTGCTGGGTCATAGGGTAGATCTATTTCCAATTTTTTGAGGAACCTGCACACTGTTTTCCAGAGTGGCTGCACCAGTTTGCATTCCCACCAACAGTGCAAGAGGGTTCCCATTTCTCCACATCCTCTCCAGCGTCTGTAGTCTCCTGATTTGTTCATTTTAGCTACTCTGACTGGCGTGAGGTGGTATCTCAGTGTGGTTTTGATTTGTATTTCCCTGATGAGGAGTTACGTTGGACAGTGCTCTTAGTTAAATGTCAGAGATGTTTGGTTGCATTTTTGGTTCATTGCTTACTCACACAGTTGTTAATGTTTTTATATTTGGTAAGCATTTGTTATTTTTATCATTTATTAAAGGAGTGATTTAGATTTTCTAAGGTAGCTGAAAGCTTTAGAAAAATAGGACTGGGGTATCCTTTTGGTTCTCAGATATAATCTCCTGTATAGTACAACCATTTGACTATTTTAACTCACTCTGCCTCCAAATATCCTTAATCTCTCTCAAGTGATTTGCTGTCTCTCAAGAGATTTCACAACCTCTCTAAGAAACATTTTCTGAGTTTTCCAGACTGATAATCACAGATTATCTCCTTGTTATTAGCCTGAGTTTTCTTTTCATGTTTCTTGCTTTCACGGTTTTCCCATCCTTCTTCAACACACAAATGTTCACAGAGGGAACGAGTTGTCTTTCCTGGGCCCCAGTGGCAGCTACCAAATGTGCAGATTGCCTCTCTGGACTCATCCTTTCTTTCTCTTTGTCTGGCTAAACAAGCTGAGCACTCTGTATTTTTCTTTATACAACTCTCTTTTGAGACCCATGATTATACTTGTTGCTTTGTTTTTTGTTTTATGCAGGAAGTCAATATCAGATATGTAAGCAATTACAGGTTTCAGTGAAGGGAGCCTTTTGGAAATAAAATGTGCTTTTTCTTCCTATTGGCATGAATAATTGTGTAACATATGTAAATACTGAAGATGATCTTCTAAAAAAATATCAAAAGAATTTTGCCTAAGTCCCCTTTAAGAGCTTAAAAAGAATCCAGCCTTTATAAGATTACACTAAAAGTAACAGACTATCCCAACTGAGTCCCTTCTAGAAGTGTGGGAGTCATTTGTTTAAACCAGAACTTAGGATACCCAAGCAAATATGATAGAAAGAATCTACTTAACACTTTGTTAATAGCATAAGAAATAAAACTCTTTTTAATGGACATTTTGTGATAAAGGTCATAGTGATTAGAATATGTTGGGAACCCTGATTGTCAGTGCTCTGGAAACTACTTTGAGTAGACAAGTATAAATGTTAGTGGCTTTTTGTCTTTCTTTGGTGTGAAATTGGGATCTTGGATGTTAATTTAACTAAGAACAAGTTTGAATCTAGGTATTTGTGGATTTTCCCCCTACCCTTCTCCCTATTCTTTTTATCCTGAAGGCTAATTGGAGTGGAGTGGCAAGTGCCTCTAACCAAGGTATCCTTGTGTTGGGATGTTTTATCAGACACTGGTCTGTATTATTGTCATTCATACACCCTTACTTGTGTTCACCATTTATTGAATATCTGCTGTGGAAAAAGCACTGGGTTAGTCCTTTTTAAGCATCTGTTTGTTCTCTTACTACTTTTTTTTTTTTTTTTAGTGAACATTATATTAGGTGTTTGATGAATCAGTGAATGGGTAAAGCTAAAAAGTTAGAAATTATTTTTGGATATGGGTGTTGGATATCTCTTGATTTGAATGCTGCTGTTGGGAAGTGGCCATGCTTATATCATTCTGCCCTCTCTTCTAGGTGCTGTGATGACCCTTGACAAGGAGGCTGAGCATGTGGGGTATATTTTCTAGTGAGTGAACAGGGCCCGGTTAATTATTTTTGCTACCAGTTGTGTTAGATTACATTTTCTATTACCAGGAACTTCACTTAGCATAATATCCACTGCAGTAGAAAATACCCAGTGGTTGGTAGTGAGAACTACCTGGAGAGGGTTTTCCTGAAGGTCTGTTTTGCCAAGGATAGATTCTAGGTGCTTGGATCCAAAGGGCTTCTACACAGACCAGAGTGATTCTCACACTGGGACCCAAGGGGAATGGAAATTCTCTTAAAATGTTTTACTAGTATGGGAGGGAAGCCAAAGCTTTTGTTTTTCAATGGACAGTAGAATCTGTACTAGAGATGAAGAAAAGCCAGCTTACAGATGAATATTTAGTGTTCTATAGGGTTAGGGAAAGCATGGAAAAATGGGATTTAAGGTCAAAGTGTTCATTTGAGTCCTTAATGTCAAATTAATAAAAAAATCAGTTCCAAGGGTTTTGTTTTGCTATTTTTTTCCATATCTGTGTTTTGACAGGTCACTGTCTTAAATTAGAATAGTATTTAGGACCAAAACGTTTATATAGCAAGTGATATAGTAGAGTCATGGGAGATGGGCAGAGGCCACTTTGTGTCTTATTTCAGATGGACCATTTAAAAAATCCCCATGAGTAGCTTAGTGGTTAGAATTAGTTTGAAATAGCTTTGCTGAAAGGTATTGGTAAAATAACATTTATCAGTTTTTGTTTATTACTGATTTAGATAAAAGCAAGAAAGCCAATTTGAGAGCTGTATCATGTGCCTAGCCCTGCCCACATACAAGTTGCCTACTTAGTTCCCATGTATTTGTCACTGTTATTGGTCCCTGGGAGGCCAGGGGTAGATCTCAGGGTATGAGGCTCAGACTTGGTTGAAACCACATCAAGAGGTGCCTGGCTGGCTTAGTTGGTGGAACATGCGACTCTTAATCTTGGGGTTGTGAGTTTGAGCCCCATGTTGGATGCAGAGATTACTTAAAAATAAAATCTTCAAAAAAAGAAGAGCTGGCCCTGACAGGTTACTAGGGCTGTGGGTGTAGGGAAATGGGTGGATGGGACAGGGAAGAAAACCAGAAGGGCATGTAGTTCTGTGGAAATCGAGTAAAGAAATGAAAAAGTTATAACTCTTTTTTTCCCTCATTGACTTAGACCTCCATTCCATTGAAAACGTTTACTACTTGAGGTTATTTTATGAACCCTCATAGTAACTAGGTGAAAGCACTGTGACTTCTGTACACTGACGGGAAGGACACTCCTAGATGATTCCCTGGATATGTATTTGGGTTGTTTCCGTTCTTTCCCTCTTTTTTACCTAGGCTGTGATGCTGTTTTGTTTTTTTTTAAAGAAATATTCTGGCTTTGGTGTCTAGAAATTTTTAGGGCTATGGGGATCGGGGGCAGGGGTGCTGAGTGTGACATGTTGCCAGTATGAGAGGCTTTTACACCCAGACAAACTTCCAGGAAAGAGGGTCAGAAAATGTATACACAAAGTCAGAAGGGAAAATGGCATGGCAGGTAGTGTGACTGCTTTGGCCATTGTGACTGTGTCTGCTCAGATGGGCCTGATGGTTGGATGATGGAATGGTACTGAGAATATTTTATAATCCACATCATTTCTTAAAGATTTTTTTCTTTAGGAAAAAGCATAGTACATTACATTGATTTTTGTTTTGAAATTTACATGACCTATCCATAAGTGAGCATACAGAGAAATGAACTTTCTTGAGATCACACAGCTCAAAAGATGAAGAGCCAGGATGTGAACCTAGACAGTTACACACTGAATGCCAAGCCTGTAACTGGTTCTGTATAGCCTCTAACTGGTCCCAGCTCTTCTGCTGTCCCTTTATAGTCTCTTCTCCACATAGCAACCAAAGTATTATGTGTGTCCCCTACTTTAGCCCTCATATTTATAGTTCAGATTTACTGCCCAAGTCCTTAAGTGCTCTAGCCTCTAGTCTTCCCACCTGCTGTCCACCGTCCTCCCCATCTCTTCTGTCTCAGAGCCTTTGCCTTGTACCTGGGATATTCTTCTTGAATATTGCTAGTTTGTACCCTCCCTCATTTAGGTGTCAGCTCAAATGCATCTCCTCGAGGAGGCTGTCCCTGACCATCCTATGCAAACTTCTCTTAATGAATCTTTAATCCTTCCTTTGTTTTTCTTTCTAAAATTATATTATGTATTTGTGTGTTTTTCCTGTTTGCTTTCACAAATAAATAAACTTCGTGGGATTAGGGAGTTGGTCCATCTGTTTACTGGTATCCTTACTTTTTAGAACAGTATGTGGAAAGTTTTCTTTAAATATTTGTTAAATGAGTAAGTGGTGTCATTTTCATTTGATGTTCATGTTTAACATGACTTCACTTGGATAAAAATAGTAGAGGGGAAAAGGATATGCAGGTGATACATACAAGTCTGGGTCTTACTTGCTTTTATATTTATTACCAAGGCTTTACCATAATATCTGGCCAAAAAAATGCTCAGAATATCTGAGTTGAACAAATGCACAATTTGATTTATTTTGGATTCCACACAGGAGTTCAGAGAAGGGAGAGAATAGTGTGGACTGAAGTCCTTAGAGAAATTTGTGGAGGACTTGTAGGCTTTCAAGGCGAGATTGAGTTTGGTTGGTTTGTTGTTGTTTTTGTTATTTAAAGCTGGAAGGACTCTTAAGATGATCTAGTTCAAGCTTCTTGGTTATAAATGGGGAAACTGAGCCCAGAGAGACAAGAACTTGCCCAAAGGCACACATGGTTTTGTTAGAACCATGTCTGGAATCCAGCTATTTTGATTCCTAGGTCAGTTCTCTTTCCTCTATACAGTGCTTCCTTCAGAATGAAGGAGGAGCTTTGAGGGGTGGGAAGTGACTAGGAATAGCATGAGCAAAGGCTCAGAGGCAGAAAAGATGTTGGCTTGTGTGGGATAGAAATTGGGATGGAAATTAGGCCATGTTAATTGAATCAGTGAGTTAATGAAAGAGATCCATGGGAGATATAGTAGGCTGTAGAAGCTGTGTAAGACCAGATCCTGGAGGATTATTTTTTTTAAATGTTTATTTATTTTGAGAGAGAGTGTGTGTGCGAGCAGGGAAGGGGCAGAGAGAGAGGAGAGAGGGACTCTCAAGCAGGCTCCACTCAGAGCCTGAAATGGCCAATCTCATGAACCGTGAGATCATGACCTGAGCAGAAATCAAGAGTCAGACTCTTAACTGACTGAGCCATCCAGGCACCCCTAATATTTTATTTTTAAGTAATCTCTACACCCAGTGTGGGCCTGAAGTAATGATCCTGAGATCGAGTTGCATGGCTCTACTGACTGAGCCAGCCAGGCCCCAGATCGTGGAGAATCTTGAATGTTATCTTGAAGAGTTTAAATTTGGAATGACAGGGAGACATGTGAAAATACTTTAAATATTGTTCTGTATTTTCTCTTCAGTGAAGGTGACAAATAATGTAATATAGAAAATGAATTATAATTGAAGAATAAGTTGGAGCCTTGTAGGAGTTAGGAAGCCATTATAATAATCCAGATATCAGTGTAGTTTGGGGAGTAGTAACATTTCAGTTTTGTTTTGTTTTTGTTTTTAGAAATTGTGTATTTTTTGAAGATGATATGTAATTCTCTGACAAAAGGTGTGTACCCTGATTTCTAAGAGAGTTTGGGAGCAATAAGGCTGGAGTATTTTACTTTATTTAATTCCATATATGTTGTAAATGAAATTTCAGTGTCTCGATGGTAATCCCTCTTAAGAAACCCAGGTCAGGTTAGTAAAGTAGGGATAGAAGATAACACTGTCCTCCATGTGAAGATCATCGTGGAGAGCATGGGCAGGGGCAGAAGGAGCAGATGGGCAGTGAATGAGAGCAGCTTCCAAAAGAGAGTCTGGACCTCTCTGTCACAGGTACTGCACTGTGGCTGGGGAGTCAGGCATCCAGGTTCCTCAGCCTGGCACCATTTCTTTCTTTCTTTCTTTCTTTCTTTCTTTCTTTCTTTCTTTCTTTCTTTCTTTCTTTCTTTCTTCCTTCCTTCCTTCCTTCCTTCCTTCCTTCCTTCCTTCCTTCCCTCCTTCTCCTTGGACACAAGAGGTCAGTGGGAGTAAGAACCAGGCTCCTGGGCCCACAAATGCTTTGGATGGATTGGTTGTGTTGAAACTCGGGCCTACTCATGTAGTCCACATAAGTTTTCAACTGGAACTGATGAGTATAGACTAATACAACCCCTACCAAGCCAGTGAATTGGCACGGGGTATGATACTTTAAAAGTTTTTCCATCCTCAGGAATCTTTTTCCATCTCTAAGGGAAAACTTTAAAAGTCAGCATGTAAGTGAGAACACAGACCTTTAAATAATATCTCATACTGGATCTGAGAGTTTGGGTTGCAAAAAAATCCTGGAGCATTTAACATTCAACAAATACTTATTGAGCAGGACCTGTTAAACACCTAATACTGTGCTTAGTATTGGAACTTTAATCTTTTGATCATGCTGCATCAAATGTTATTAATAAGATATTAACATTTGGCTCTATTTCACATTCAGTTTAGCCCCCAACATTATATAGCTCGTCCATAAACCCTCAGTTAGTTCAGACTGTTCACTTACACTTGCAGTCACTTGTTGAACGTTTACTATATAAGAAGCAATATGATGAATGTTGAGGCAGTTTTGAAGGTGAACAAGGATTAGTGAGGGTCCTCAACTGGTCACCTGGAATATACCAGGTAGATCTGGCAGCTGTTAAGTTTCCTGGGATTCCTAGCCCAAGAGGAGGGGGTTTCAGCAGTAGTGCATCCCTCTTCACTTGTTCTGCTCACACTAGTTCCTCCCCTGTCCCCCTTGCCACTGTTCTCCAAGCCTATCTTTAAATTTAAGAGAAATCAAAATTAGCTCCTTTGCATTAAATTGGGGAAGTTCCATTAAGGGCAGCACTTCTCTGATGAAACGTTCAATAAAGTTTGAAATCTTTCCCAGAGAATCTCTTCTGTCTGTGTAATCTCAAAGAAGAGGCTTCTCCATGGGAACTTTGCTCCTTCCTCTGAAAGTTGCTTTGCCTACAGTTGGACACACAGTATGCAGCATTCGGTATTTCTCAGGCTCTTCACTTTGGCCTGCTTCACTGGCTCTTTGTGGAGATGCCAGGAGAGGCATGTTGCCTTGTTTTTATAGAGTGAATGACACAAATGAGAGGGAGGCAATCATGCTAAATTTTCCCATCATTTGGAAAGGCAGCTGCTCAACAGAAGAGAGGCAAAAGAAGATGGATGCAGAAGAGTGTTTCATCGAGGCTTTGAATTGCCAGTTGGAGTGAGGTTGTTTTCCCCTCCTTTGCTTGGTATCTGGAGCCAGTTTGTACATTGTCTGTTGGGGTTTGCTCTGCTTTATTCATGTCTGCAACAACACTGAGAAGCATATTTTATTCTTAATTTTGGTACCCTCTTCCTGTGGGATCTCAGCTATCTTCAGGGCTTCAACTATTTCCTTTTTTTTTTTTTTTTGCTTATTTATTTATTTTGAGAGAGACAGAGACAGTGCAAGTGGGGAGGGGCAAAAAGAGAGGGAGAAAGGGAGAGTGAGAAAGAGCACGTGCATGCAAGTGCATGAGTGAGGGAGGGGCCAAGGGAGGAGGAGAGAGAGAGAATCTTAAGCAGGCTCCACACCTAGTGCTGAACTGGCGCTCCATCTCATGACCAACCATAAGATCATGACCTGAAGTGAAATCAAGAGTTGGATGCTTAACTAACTGAGCCACCCTGGCACCCCTCAAATCCTTTTTATACCACTCATTATATGTGATCCTGGACAAGTCACTTAACCTCTCCGTGCTTCAGTTTCCTCATCTGTAAAATGGGGGTAAAAATAGTGCCTACCTCCTAAGGTCTTTGTGAGGACAAATGAATTAATATATGTACAGTACTTAGATGACCTGGCATGTAATTTAGTGTGTATAATTATTGCTGTTGGACAGCTGGATGATCTGCAGGCCTCTCAAAATTTCCCTGTTTAGTTTAGTACCTATCTCTATAAAGCTGTCTTTCTTCTGTATTCATGAGCTCCTTTATTGATATCAGAGTCATCTCTGATTTCTCCTTTTTTCTCAGTAATCATACTCGAAGTCTTGTCAGTTACATTTCCCAAGAGTCCTCCTCACTGTCTTGCCTCCAACTCAGTTAAAGATTTGACCATCTTTTTTGTGGAATGCATCCTTAATGTCTCAGAATGCCTGCCCCTGGATGTTTTTCAGTCAGTCTCTCAGGCTGCTCCCAAGAGTGATCTTTCTAAAGTAGTTTAATTATCATAGTTCCTTTCTAAAAACCCTTTCCTTTTTTATGAGGAATAACATACAGTAAAGGGCACAAATATTAAACATATAACTTACTGGCTTTCAGCATTTGTAGTCACCCGTGTAACCACTCTCAGATCAAGATATAGAACATTTCCAGCTTTATGTCTCTTTTGAGGTAGAATGTGCATTCCTACCCCTAACCACTCTTTTATTACCATTTGTTTTGCCTTTTTTCTTTTCAAATCTTTATAAATACTTAAAATAGAATTCTTTTTTCCAGTTTTATTGAGAAATAATTGCTATACATCACTGCATAAAACTAAGGTGTACAACATGATGATTTGATTTTCATGTATCATGAAATGATTATCACAGTAGGTTCAGCTAACATTCATCTTGTATAGATATAATAAAAAGAAAAGAAAGAAGGACAGAATAAAGAAAAAAATTTATCCTTGTGATGAGAACTCTTAGGATGTACTCTCTTAGCAGCTTTCCTGTATGTCATATAGCGGTGTTAGCTATGGTCATCATGTATGTTACGTGCATAGTGCTTATTTGTCTTGTAACTGGAAGTTTGTATCTACTGCTAACCACTTGTGTATCTCCATCTTGCTTTTTCTTGATCTTTGTGTAAATGAATCATAAAAACCCTTTATTGATTCTTCTTGTTCTATATCTTTGACAGAGTAATTCTAAACTCACTTAATGTGACATTCAAATATGTTTGTCATCTGGCTTTTACTTCAGGTCCTTTGCACGTAGCCTGCCCTTCCTGCCATGCATGTAGTGTACAAACACAATAGGCTCTTTTTCCCTTTCATTTTTTTGTGCCTGATATTCTCTTGGCCTTCTACTTCATTCCCTGGCAAATTCATCCTTAAAAACTCAGTTCTAGGCAGAATCAAGCCCTTCTCTGTTCTCTGGAGGCATGATTATTATAGTTGGTTACTTATTTACATGTCTTTCTCCTCTACTTATCGTTTTCAAGAGCCCATGGATGGGGCACCTCCCCCCCCCCAGTTTTACACAGGTAATTCATATTTTCTCCAGAAAAATTAGAAAACAGAAACAACAAAAAAACCCCAAAACCCATTATATAGAGATGACCATTGTTTACATATATACCAAAATATATACCAACACTGTCATTCATTCACAAAATAAACATTCATTCACAAAATACTAAATATCTACTTTGTTATTTACATTTAGTTCCCCCCCCTACTTTTTGTTGTTATAAAAACACTGTTGAACATCCTTATGCCTATATTTTAGTGCAGTTCCCTGATTATTTTTGGAGGATACATTTGTAGATGTAGATGAAAGAGATGAACATTTTTAAGGACTTTTGATACACTTAGCCAAATCACTTTCCAAAAAGTCTTTACCCTGGGTACACTTCTGCTAGGGTAAGAGTGCATGTTTTCAGCTGTCTCTGCGAAACTAAAAAGAAGGAAAATGGTATTTTGTAAATCTGATAAGATAAAAATGGTTTTGCATTACTGTTTTAATTTGCATCTCTTTGCTACTGAGGTTGAGTATTTTCTCATATGCTTAATACCATTTATATTATATAATTTATATTTCTTATGTGATTTATATGTTCATGTATTATATTTGTACTGATTTTATCAATGTTTTTAATATTAAGGATATTAAGTCATATATACTACATATATATCCCTCATTTTGTCATTTATCTAACTTTAATTTGTTTCTAAATATAAACATTTTAAATAATTTAATGTAGTGAAATGTATTAGTCTTTTATTATTGTTTAAAGTTTATTTATTTATTTTGAGAGAGAGAGAGGGAGAGAGAGTGCACGCATGCAAGCATGCATGCATGGAAGAAGGACGGAGAAAGAGGGAAAAAGAGAATCCCAAGCAGGCTCTGTGCTGTGAGCCTGATGCAGGGCTTGATTTCATGAATCATGAGATCATGACCTGAGCTGGAATGAAGAGTCAAATGCTTAACTGACTGAGCCACCCAGCCACTCCAAATTTATTAGTCTTTTAAATATGTTTTTTTACCTGTGGTGTCATTCTTAGAATGATCTTCCTGAGGGAATATTAGATAAATATCCATTATATATTTTTCTACTTCTTTTGTAATGTCATTTTGTGCATTTAAATCTTTACTCAATCTGGAACTTATTCTGTTACAAAATCATACTACTAATGATAGCTAATTTTTTGAGTGCATATTATATGCTAGGCACTTGCTTCACTTACACTGACTCATTTAAACTTTCAACAAACCTGTGCTATAAGCACTGTTAGTATCACTGTAAATTGACTTGCTGAAGGTTGCTCAGCTAGTAAGTTGCAAAGATAGGAGTCAAGTTCAGATAGTTGAGCCCTAGAGCCCATGTCCTCAACTACTCTGCTAACTTAATTTTTTCCCAATGACCTAATGTCATTTTTTAAGGAATCCATTCTTTCGCCACTGTTTTGAAATTGCCAATTTTAATCATATGTTAAATTTATACAAATACTTAGGTATGTTACAAACTTTTGTTCCACTGCGCTGTCTTTTTGGTGATAATGCCACACTGTTTTAATTTGTGTAGTTGAAAGATGGTATTCTCCTCACCTTTGCATCCCCAGTGCTTAGCAGTGACTGCTGCCTTGTAGGTATTTAATGAATATTTGCAGAATGATGTCACTCTTGGAGGTTCATGGATAGAATTCAGAGGGTCTGCAGCTTGGCTAGGAAAAAATTACATCATCATTTTCATTGACCCCAGACTGAAATTCAATATTTCTTTTAATTATGAATATAGGCAATAAAGCACAGTAGTAATAGCACTACCTTTGACTTCGTCATGGATATTTGCCAGGGTGAACCTTAGGTTAAAAACTCTTGCTTTATTGTATTTCTTTCTTGGGGCCATTTTATCTTTGTGTCTCATACCTAGGCAGTGACTGATACTTAGTAGATGACCAATAAATATGCTAATTTTAAAAACTTTTAATTTTCAAATATGCACAAAAGTCAAAGAACTGCATAATGAACTCCCATAATGACTTCTTCATCCAGCTTCAAATATTATCAGCATTTTTCCAGTTTTGTTTTATCTATCTGTCCTCATTTCTGGATTATGCTATTTTACCCAATGATATTTCAGAAAGCAAATCTAATTGATAAGGACTTGAAAATATATATCCCTTCTTTTTTTTTTTTTTTTTTTTTTATATTTATTTAGTTTTTGGGAGAGTGCAAGCAGGGGAGGGGCAGAGAGAGGGGACAGAGGATCCAAAGCAGGCTTTGTGCTGACAGGCTGATAGCAGCGAGCCTGATGGGGAGCTAGAACTTACGAAATGTGAGGTCATGACCTGAGCCTAAGTCGGATGCTCAACCAACTGAGCCACCCATGCGCCCCAGCCCTTCTTTTTTTTTTTTTTTTAATGTTTGTTTTTATTTTTGAGATAGAGAGAGACAGCCTGCTCACGAGCAGGGGAGGGGCAGAGAGAAAGGGAGACACAGAATCTGAAGTAGGCTCCAGGCTCTGAGCTGTCTGCACAGAACCTTATGTGAAGCTTGAACCCAGGAACTGTGAGATCATGACCTGAGCCGAAGTCAGACACTTAACTGACTGAGCCACCTAGGTGCCCTCGAAAAACATATAGCAATTCTTAATAAATTTAACAAAAGTAAACTAATTCCTCAATATCATCTGTTACCCAGCTTGTATTTAAATGTCCTCTATTGTCTCAAGGTGTCTTTTACTTAAATTGGATTTTTGAATTGGGATCCATGTAATACCTACACTTTGTATTTGGTTGATATGCCTCTTCTTGCATGTTAAAGACATATAAATTATTTGTTAACTTATCTTCATGTTCTGATACTGCTCCCACCCTCCTTCTCTGTTGCTTACTTTGGTATATTTTTACTGGTAACTTATTGTTGACAATTGCTCTTTTCCCCATTTAACATTTTATTCATCATTTTAGTAAATTGTTGATTTTGGTTATTTAGTCTTATTTTTAAAACTTGCGTCATTTAAAGTTGTTCTTTCAGCCATATTTTGGACTGAGGTATGTGATGCATAAATTTCTTAAGATCAAAGCTCTAACAGATACTTCTTTTTCATTTTCTCGACCAGTCTAACCTTGTTAAATAATTTCAGGTTGGGGTGCCTGGGTGGCTCAGTCAGTTAAGTGTCTGACTTTGGCTCAGGTCATGATCTTGTGGTTTGTGAGTTCAAGCCCTGTGTTGGGCTCTGTGCTGATAGCTCGGAGCCTGGAACCTGCTTCAGATTCTGTGTTTCCCTCTCTCTGCTCCTCCCCCACTTGTGTGAGTGTGCTCTCTCTCTCAAGAATAAATGAACATTAAAACAATTTTTTAAAAGTAAGAATTTGGGGTAAAAAAGTAGTTTCTCTGGGGCACCTGGGTGGTTCAGTTGATTAAGCATCTGTCTTCAGGCTCAGGTCATGATCTCATGGTTTATGAGTTCAAGCCCCACATCGGGCTCTTTGCTGTCTATATGGAGCACACTTCACATCCTCTGTCCCCCTCTCTGTCTGCCCCTCCCCTGCTTGCACTCTTTCCTCTCAAAAATAAATAAATAAAAACTCAAAAAAATGAAAAAATACTTTCTCTGAGAGTTTTATACACATCTGTGGGCCTTAATTGTATCCTCTGTAGAATTGGAAGAAATTCAGATTTGGGTCTTTTCTACAGGCAGAATTTTTTCTTTTCTTTATACTTCAAAAATATGAGAATGTGATAGTGTTAGTCTGTGGTTGTTGATTTTTTTCAGAATTCCATACATCTTTTGTATTTGGACCAAACTCTTTTTTCTGGACAGTTTGCTTCCATGAAAATTTTAATTACAGATTTGAGCCCATTTGCTGAAAGACTTCTACTATTTGCAGGGTGGTTCTCTGAGCTGCATTCCTTCTCATGATTTTCAGCTTGTACATTCTTGAATCTCTTTTTATCTTTCATTAATTTCTGCATATCATATCTTTTTCTTGATTTCTTGATTGGTAGCATCACTTCTGTTTTTATCACATTCATCCCTTCATTGCTTTAGTATGGACCTCCTGTTTTTACAGCCTGTACTCGTATAGTCATTATGATGGTCTGTTTTATCTCCTTGAGAATCAGGAGATGCCAACTGTTCTGATTTGATTGATTCAAATTTGAATTGAATTGATTCAATTCAATGAATTTGATTGATTGTTTACTGTGGGGAAGGCATTCCATTATAGGGATTAGCTTTGTTTTTGTTTCCTAAGTTTTTTTTTCTTTGCTTGTATCTTTTTCCTGTTTATTAAGTTTTCTAAGTTTACTTGTTGATTCCCCTTTCATAGTTTCAGACTATTTGGTTTGCACTGTATTTACTGAGATTTGTGAGAAGTTCTTTTCAATATATTGAGATCCTATTTCAGCCTCATTATAAAGGGTTAAGGAATTGAGCCATTTTTAATTTTTCTGACGAAGCGATCACCTAATTATAAACCCCCCATTTTGGAAAATGACTTCATAAACGAGAAGTGAAATTCCAGATTCCCGTTTCATTTTTTTAAGTTTATTTATTTTTTATTTATTGAGAGAGAGAGAAAAAACATTAGAGGGGCAGAGAGAGGGGGAGAGAGAGAGAATCCCAAGCAGGCTCTGCACTGCCAGCATGGAGCCCAATGTGGGGCTGGAATTCACAAACCACGGGATCATGAGTTGAGCTGAAATCAAGAATAGGACGCTTGGGGCGCCTGGGTGGCTCAGTCGGTTAAGCATCCAACTTCGGCTCAGGTCATGATCTCACAGTTTGTGAATTTGAGCCCCACGTCAGGCTCTGTGCTGACAGCTCAGAGCCTGGAGCCTGCTTCGGATTCTGTGTCTCCCTCTCTCTGCCCCTCCCCTCCCCTGCACATGCTCTGTCTTTTTCTGTCTAAAAAATAAATTAAAAATTTAAAAAAAAAGAAAAAAGAATAGGACGCTTAACCCACTGAGCCAGCCAGGAGCCACCTCCCCACCCTTGTCCCATTTCACTTTTGTTAAGATGAATTTGAAGGAAGAGCCCTACCATGATGGGAGAAAGCTCTGTATGAACATGTGGCTTGTGCTTGAGAGACAATGCTTGGGCATGCTTCTGGAGAGCTTCCTGACTCCTGTAGCCTCCAGGTCTGTGAAGGCAGTTGCGTTCCTGGTGTCCCCTTTCTCAGTCACTCTGCTCCCACTTGGCTAGAAGTGGGAGAAGGCATTGCTGTCATTCATTCTGACTCTTTTGCCATTTCTGTGTCTGGTGTTTGAAAACTCCCAGGATAGCAAAGGAACAATTAGGAATATTTTTTAAAAAATGAATGACTCAGGGTGCCTGGGTGGCTCAGTCGGTTAAGCGTCTGACTTCGGCTCAGGTCATGATGTCACGGTCTATGAGTTGTAGCCCTGCGTCGGGCTCTGTGCTGACAGCTCGGAGCCTGGAGCCTGCCTCGGATTCTGTGTCTTGCTCTCTCTCTGACTCTCACCTGTTCATGCTCTGTCTCTCTCTGTCTCAAAAATAAATAAACATTAAAAAATTTTTTTAAAAAAATGAATGACTTAGTAACAAATCCTTCCCCAAATGAGATGGTTCCAGTTTTTGCTTTCAACAAAACTGAAAGAGTTGCCCTCTGGTAGATGATTTAAAATAATTAAAAAATTTTTTTAAATTATTTATTTATTTTTGAGAGAGAGAGAGAGAGAGAGAGAGCGAGCGAGCATGCACACAAGCCGGGGAGGGGCTGTGAGAGAGGGAGACACAGAATCTAGAAGCAGGCTCCAGGCTCTGAGCTCTCAGCATAGAACCCGATGTAGGGTTTGAACTCATGACCTGAGCTGAAGTCAGACGCTCAACCAACTGAGCCACCCAGACATCCCAAAATGATTTTTGAATATAGATCACTGTGTAATTTGGGCATCTAACTCAGAGTGCAAAGATTGATATTGCTATAACAAAAGTTCTTTCATTCCTATGTAGTTATTTATGTGAACAAAGTTTTTTGGCCCTTGCAACATATAGACTAGAAATACAGAAATTAATGCATTTATAATAGAATTTTGCTTTTTATATTTAATACAAATTTGTAATATGAATGTTTTGATCAGTTGCATAATAGTAATAAATATAATGAAAACTCAATCCAAAAGAAATTAGTTTTTGGACATTTAGAGTCTATATCATAGGATTTAAAAATATGTAAATGTATTTATATATAATACTTATATTGCAGAGAAATGTCAAAAGTTGATCACTAAAAGATTTTCAAGCATAAATATTAGGATAAAATCCTGAGAAGGAAGTAAAAGGTAAAAGTTCATAGAGAAGAAGGAATGGGTATAAAATTTCATGCTTTTTTTTTTTAAATGGATGGTGATGGGGTGCCTGGGTGACTCAGTCAGTTAAGCATCTGACTTCAGCTCAGGTCATGATCTCACAGCTCGTGAGTTCAAGTCCCGCGTTGGGCTCTGTGCTGACAGCTCTGAGCTGGAGCCTGTTTTGATTCCGTGTCTCCCTCTCTCTCTGCACCTCTCCTGCTTGTGCTCTGCCTCTCTCTCTCAAAAATAAATAAATAAATATTTTAAAAAATTTAAATGGATGGTGATGGATTGTAAATCACTATGGTATTCAGACTTCATTGGATGAATTTGGACTCATTTAAAAAAAGAGTAATGTAGTACTTTCATTTTAAAACGTCAATATTTATAAAATGCCAATATTTATAATAGGCTAGAAAGCATATTTCTACTACTGTTTATGATGCAAAAACATGTTTAAAAGTAATTTTTAACTTGGACATATGGGAAGAATACTTGTTTTGTAAAATTCTTTTAGGGCAACATGAGAAACATTTATAATAGAGTATGATATAGGTGATTAACTAGAGGAGAAGGAGGAATAATAAGGAAAAGATGCAAAGGAAGCCCCAGGATCACAGAAAGCAACCAGAGAAGGTGCTATTGGAGCTGAATCTTGAGGGACAATGGGAGTTGGCTAGCAAAGTAGAGGTGGAAAGGAAGGGGGAACAGTGTATACAAAAGACCTGGAGGTATAAAAGAACATGGAGACTTTGGGGGAGATGGCTGGAGTGGCATGAGGTGGATGGGGATTTACAGCCAGCCTGACAGTACACTTTGATGGCCTGGAAAGCAGAGGTGATGGGGGGTGGGGATGTGGAGGTGGGGGTGGGGGAGTGGAGGTCTTTTGAGGGAGCTCTCGCTAAAGGCCAGGCAGGAGGTAGTGAGGACAAGTGCAGTCCATTAATGGTGCTTTTTCCCCAGTGCCTCTTTTCCGTACTGGTAATCTTCTAGACATTCTTACAAATGTAGAGGTTCTTTTTTTTTAATTTATTAAAAAAAAATTTTTTTTAAGTTTATTTATTTTGAGAGAGGGAGAGAAAGAATCCCAAGCAGGCTCTGCACTGACAGTGTGTGTGGAGTCCGATGCAGGACTCAAACCCACAAACCAAGAGATCATGACCTGAGCTGAAATTAAGAGTTGGACGCTTAGCTGACTAAGCCACCCAGGGGCCCCACAAGTGTAAAGATTCTTATTTATATTCTGCTAGGGTAGAAAAGTGAGGTTCTATTCCACTTCTAGGTTTTGTACGTCAGTAGTGATGTGCAGGCTGAGATTAGCACTAGAGTCCAAGGATTCTTTCTACACACTGGCCACATGTTTAGTTGAGGCCTTCAGCTTGTCATGAAAAAGGCTGACTACGTTTTTAGAGCCCAAATTTGAGATCCTTGGGCCAATAAAGGGTTTACCCCCGCTGATTTGTAAATTTGTTTATGTGAAAAGCTTTTACAAACTTCTACAAATTAAATCAAATTTAACATATAAATTTAACTAAATCACCCTTATAAAGAATTCAACTGTATAAAATTTCTTTGGTCCCAGAAAAGGTAGCACACAAGGGCATACTTCTGGCCCATCTGGTACTGGGAATTCTTTTGTTTTCATGATGGAGAAGTTCCCCATTATAGGGATCAAAATAAGAGGGCTGTAAAATAAGACTATGTATAGTCCAGAAAAAACAGAAAAAATTGATTACACTTTTTGCCTGTTTGAAATATTTGTTCTGCAAAGTGATAGAGCCCTGATTCAGTGTTTGCGTAGAGCGGATTGAATGAACTCCAAAAGGAAATCATCAAAGGGTTGATTTGATACCACACAGAAACACGAGGTGATGAGATGAGTGGTTTTTCCACATTTTAATATTTTCCAGGATGACACTGAAAGCCTTGCCCTTAGAGAACCCGGAGCCACCTAATAATTCATTCTTCCAGGCTCTTAAGAAGGAGAAATGGAAGATTTATACCCGTTCAGTAGCTGCCCTGGGCCTTTCCTAGGAGAGCCTGGAAAGGAATTGAGGACAGCCATGGAAATATAACCAGCAAGGCCTAGCTCTTGGGGACAATAGGAGAGAATGCTGTCAAGCAAGTACTGAGTCAGTTCAGGAGACCTATTCTGTGCCATTCACTACTTAACACTTTCCTAAATCTTACTAATTGTCTCAAAGAGGAGGAAGTCAGGACTTGGAGAAATCAAGGAACTTGCCTGATCCAGAATTTGAACACAGGTTCATTTGATTCCAAAACCCTTTCCACTACACTGTGATGCTTCCTTGTGCTGAAATCACGGAAATGAGCAATATTCTGAATTGAATCAGGGAACTTATGGTATCCAGCAAACTGTTCTGAAAAACTCTGAGTATGCTTTATTTGGAGGCATTTGGGGAGAGGAGTAATTCTGGCTAGGAGAGAGGAATTGGGGGGAAACACTAGGAGTTCTTCAGATCGTCTGTTTCATGAAAAGGGATTTTGTGTTGTGGCGTCTAGTCCTTGGTGGTGGCTTGGAGGAAATGGCTCCTGAACTCATTTGCCATGAGTAATCCTTGTGAAGGAAAATGCGAGAAGACTAGCACACTCCAGGGATATGGGATTTCACAAAACACGGTTTTTGTTTGTTTGTTTTCTTGAGGCCAACATGGGATTCCCAGATTAAAATTTTCTTCTCAGGGAAAGAGACTAGAAATAAACAAAAACCTCAAATCTTGTATCTTCACATCATGTAAGAAAGGGCATTTGAAAACTAGACTAATAAATAAATTAAAACAAACAAGTAAATAAAATAGGATGAAAGGGCAAGCCCTTTCCAAGAAAGTACCTTATCCTCCTTTTGTACAAAATTAGGTTAGTTTTAAAATATTTTGAATCAAGAAAAATGACAACATAAAATTTATTGATGTGTGTGTCAGTTTGGGAACTTTTATTTGATGGTACAGTGTTAGGAGGGGCTTGCCTGTCTGGTTGTTTCATACTTTTTTTCTTTTTTTAAATCACAGTTACTGTTGATAGTCCATTTCAACAGGTGTGTTGATGAAAACAGCTGTCAATAGTTCACTCAATATGGAATATTCTGGTGAATGGAGAGAAGGGGAGTAAGAGCAGTTCTTAGCTTTCGGTTCGGTGGCCGGGCTAAGAAGGCAACACGAATTGTAGCTCTGTGGTCTGATTGGTAAAGGCCATGGGGACAGTGCCGGCTGCAGGGACCTGGCTGCCCCTGATTCCCATGCTCCCATGTGGGGTGGGGGGTGAGGGCTGTGTAGGCCTCTCACTGCCCAGTATAGAACAGGTGGGAATTCATTTGAGAGAGATGCTGCAGATGGTAAAAAAACAAAAACAAAAAAATCTTTTATCATGGCCTGGACCAGTATTTAAGGGAACCACTCCTCTGAAGGAATTATCCTGTTTGGTTCTCCAAGATAATCTAAAGGCAGAGGCATAGACAAAGGCCCATTGTTTTCTCCAGGGCAGCTGTTTATTACATTGGTGCTTAGGAGGGGTGTGGGAAGCCAGCAGGACTATGGTCTAGGTGCTCAGATTTGGGGGTGGTCCTGCTGCTCTGCCTGGTTGTTTTCTTCTGAGTCTCTCTTATGGGAACTTGGGGCAAACTGCATTTTCCTCCAGGCAGTAAAGTCTTAGCTTCACCTTCTACAGGGTCTCCATGCCCAGGAGTTGTGAATGCCAAGTGCCTGAAAAAAAGCCTAAAGGCAGCTTGGGAATTCCCCAACGCTCCTAGCCTGCCTCTCTTGTCCAAGGGAACACTTACCTTCTGCATTTCCACGGCCCAGCTAGGGGAAGTGTGTGTTTTGGCCTCTGGAGAAGGGCACTTTAGCTTTCCTGGCCTGTTTACATTAGTTTGGTCCTTTCTGCCTTTGATTACAAATGAGGCCTTGGATGGGGGATTTCCCTGCTTCCATGGAGGTCACTCCTTCCTTTTGTCTGCTTTCACAATTTTTCCACCTGGAGAAGAGCTGTCCTCCCCATCCTTCCCTCCCCTCCTCCACCCCTCATTATTAAAATACTGTCCTTGGCTTAACTCTTCCTGTCATAGACTTGGCCTAGTGGATCAGTTCACATTCAGGAAGCAATTAATCTGTCTCCTCAGATTCTCTTTTGCTGTGTTCTTTGACTTAATTAGATCTTTTTTCATTTGCCTGTCACTGCCTTAGTTGTCAGTACTCTCCCTAAGAAAGTGTTTCTTCCAAGCCCAGAGGCTGGACTGCTTATTGGTTCTTGTATTGATGCAGGATTTCCTGATTCTTTGGAATGTCTTGGCTGCTCCAGTAAAATGTAAACTCTCTGAAGTTAAGAGCTTTAGATTCGTTCTTTCTCTTTCCCCCAGTCTATGGTATAGCATGTGAGAAGAAAGGTGGGCTTTATGGGGACGGTGACCACCACTGGCAGAATTTGCCAGTGAGGCTACCTCATCCTTGCTCTCAATGTCAGCCTGTCCATGTAGAGCACAGCCACAGCCATACCCTCTCTGAGGCTGACATCACTGTGTGCTAGACTCTGGGTCACAGTAGGTAGGTACAAGAGAAAACTCTTTTGCCCTTAGGGGCAGTGGTAGAAGGCTTGCCTGAGATCTCTGTGTTCCTTTGTGCTAACTCCCCTTTTCTTCTGGTTCATTTGAACAATCCTGCTTTCAGAGCCTCTGACAGAGTTGAGGGATCCTATCTGCACTTTGAAGCCTTTTCTTTCTTAAAAGTCCTTGGAAAGCTCAAGTGAGTTTTACTTGATGGTAATAACTTTTTCACTCTGCTCAAAGCTTTCACACTCTTGGGAGAGCTTCTCTCTTGGGTAATTGAGGTAGAATTTTTTTTTTTTTAAATCAGTGGACTTCGTTCTGTATAGTGACTTCTTCTATTCCCTCACGTCTTCCTTCAGATTGATCTTGGGTCTTGTTCTCCCTTTGGAAGAACTTTGTTTGGGTCCCTCGAATTTCACTAATGACACTCCTTGCTAGTGGTTCTCTGCCTCCAGCCTGTCTACCCTCTCCTTGAGTTCCTGGTGCCCATCTCGCGCCCATAGATTTCTGTCTTCACAGCTTGGTACTGTCATATATTTTCTTCTGGCCTCTGTTTGTCCAGTTCTTAGATGGCAGTCTATTTACATTCATTCACATTTAGACCTAGAATCCTATTTTTAAATCTCAACTTTTTTTTTTTTTTTTTTTTTTAATCTGATTCCCTTGCCCCTAGCGTGTCTTCAGTTTAAGACTGGGTCTCTTCCTCTTGTGCCACCCACATGCTGGCCTTAGCAGTGGTCTTCCCTTCAGTTTCCCCGTATGCTGCTCCTACCTCACTCCCACAGTCTTCCCCTCCGGCATAGATCACAAAGGAAATATTTAGTTAGTCTCTGCCAAACATTCTGGCCGTGTTGTTTTGCTTAAGAAGACATGCAGATAAACTGTTTTGATTCTTGGTCTTGGTGCTCTAGGGCAGATGTTCCTCCTAAAACGGAGGTATTGTGGTCAGCCAAAACAGTGCTGGACCAGAGTTTGGAGAATTGGATTCTAGTCCCTGCCGCGCTATTAATTTGTGGTGTGATATTGCGCAAAGCACATTTCTATGTCTCAATTTCCTTTTGTCAAAAGGGGCCTTATGATAAAGAAGACAGGAATCTATGGGCATGAGATGGGAACCCAGAGAGTAAGTCTGGGGGACCAAGGAGATAGTAGACAGGTTAGAGGTAGAGAACCATTACTGTGAGTATCATTAGTGGAACCAGAAGGAAATGCAAATTCAAATGCAGATAAAATTAATATATATAATCACTTTGAAAAAGTATAAGATGTGATAACAAAATGGTGGAAATTTCTTGACCAGGATGACTTCAGGGAGAACTGCCTTGTCCATCCCTAGGGTTGCTCTGGGTCTACACCTATTTGCTGTCACCCTGGGGATGTGGGAGGCTTGGCCTTCTGCGGGTTCAGTTCCAGAATTCCACCTCCCACCTTCTACCTCCTTCATAACCCCAGGAATATTTGAAACTCAGCCCAGATCCTCACCTGGCTTTGATTTCCTCATCATGTGGAGAATGGTCCTTGGAAGTTGTAGTTTCCAGAAACCTTAAATGTTTGCTAACATGTCCAACTTCTGCATTTCTTGATAACTCCTTCTGTGCATGGCTGTGTTCCAGTTCTTGTGCCCTAAAGGTGATTCCAGCAAGAAGGGGGGAATCTTTGGGGGATCCTATCACTAGAAACTAGGAAATAAAAAAAGACGAAAGAACTGAAAGATGCCCTCTTGGTGTTCACGAGAGGCAGATGTTTGAAGAAGAAACAAAGTGGTTTAACATCTTCCTAGGTAAACCACAGCCCCATTACACCTACTCAGATAGGCAGAGCTACATTTTTCCATATCCCTACCTGTCCCCTTCTGAAAGGATTCTGGAATTTAATCAGATCTTGCCTAGTTTATATTTTTTTATTTATAGTTAAAGATTTACATTGGTTTCTTCCAGCACAGAATGAGTTGGACAGAGATAGTCTCCAGAGTCTTTTGCTGTTCTGTAATCCTTTGTCAGACATAATCAGCAGAAACTTTCCTAAATGAGTACAGAGGATACTTGTCTCTGCAGGGTTAGTGATATGGTCTTGTACTCACTATTGCTATGCCCAACCCTGGAGGCTCTCAGGCTGCTGAAACAGAATTGAGTGGAATAGTTCTGGGAGTAGAGTTATGTAATTGACTCTGTATACTTTCTCTTTTATATATATTATATAAATACATATAATATTTAATATGTATAATATATATAATATATAATATATATACATAATACATAATATATAATATATATATATATGAGAGAGAGAGAGAGAGAGAGAGAGAGAGAGAGAGAAAGTGGGGGAGAGGGACAGAAGGAGAAAGAGAGAATCTTAAGTAGGGTCTGTGTTCTGTGTTCAGTTTGGAGCCTGATGTGGGGCTTGATCCCATGACCCTGGGATTATGACCTGAGCTGAAATCAAGAGATGGATGCTCAAACGACTGAGCCACCCAGGCACCCCAACTCTGTATGGACCCAACTTTCAACTGGACATTATTTACTATTCTGCAGTTCTTTATTTATCTCTAAACTCTGTGATATATAGCAGAGTTCCCACGCCATATTTTTTTTACTCCATAAGCTCTGACTCCATCTTGGCCCTACATCACCAATGAGGGTGTCTTCTCCTTTACTGGGACTGGTGGAGCTAGGTGACCTCGAACTCTGGGATAGTTCCTGTTCTTTAGGTAGCTAGATATTCCAAATCATCCAGCTCCAAGGGAATAGGCAGTGAGTGCTTTCTGTAGGCTTTATAAACATGTTCATTGTGAATGTCAACATCATCTGGGCAAAATAAGAGCTTGACTTGGGGCTTGATAAGGGTTATGAGCCCATATCTGCCTATTTGGTACTTTCCATCATCCCATTTGGTCTTAAGCCAAGTTGTCCAAGGCAGATGGCACACCTGGTAGTTGTCAGGTGATGCCTGATGTGCTGATGTGTCCTCTCTGCCACTCTAGTTCTGGATCCTCATGAGCCCTCTGGCTTTTGTGTCTCTCACCAAACAGAGCTCATACTGTCAAAACACTGTCAGTGTTTTTTAAACCCTACTCACGTCCTCTTTAACCCTCTTCTTCCATCCTCTTTCTTTCTTACCTATTTTGCTTGGTTATCTCAGGAAGCACCCTCCTCACCCCCTTGCCTCTTTCAGTGTAGAGTAAAATCTAGCCCTAATAGCTGAGAAGTAGGGCATCCAGAACACGTTGAAAAGTCAGACATTTGGGAATGAAATTAAATGGTGTGAAAAATTAGTGGTACACATCTTGTCCTTGTAAATACCTTTTGACATCCCTAAAAATTCCCATCTTACAATTAATCTGTCCTTCTTCCATGACCACAACTTTGGATATGTAAAAATTATCTAATTTTATCTTTCTTATGTTTTGTTTTATTCCTAGTATTTACACAGGTATTTTTGTACGTTTATTTTACACAAACAGTATTTTGACCGTGTTATTTGGTAATGAGCTTATCTGGGTATTCAACGACCATGTCTAATATTGTTTATTTGGGAAAATGTCTTCAACTTTTAGAAGTGACTCACTGATAAAGGAGGTATCAGTGAAAACATAGTCTTCTCCCTCTGGCCCCTGCTGGTGCTGGTACCTTGGAAGGGGCTGACTATATATATTCCTGTCATCTGGAGAAGAAGAGAGGTGCTGCCAGGCATGCCTGGAGCTAGATGAGGAGAGTGTGGTCCTGCTCCTGCCTTTTGTCTGAGTCTCTAGGAGGGACCCAGAGGTGCTGGAGTATGCCATGCCTGCCTTTGCCTAAGCTCTCTTCCCCTGCCCTCCACACTGTGTGTCACTTCAGGAAATGCAAGACACTTCAAGACTGAAGACGTACCCCCACTTTGGAAATCATGATCTAATTATGATAGGTCCACATCCTTTAAACATGTTGTTTGGTGGAGTTAATTGAAAAATCCCTTCCTATTTTGAATGGGAAACAATACATTCTTGTGATGCTATATCAGGTCTTGAATGGAAATCTTCTAGTTTGAGGCTGTGTACATTTCCAGTGGGAGAAATCTGCTGCCAATTTGTGAAAACTGAAGATGTCCCTGTGCTCTGCGTGTAAACTGTAGCATCTCAATTGGAATGAGCAGTTCAGGAAAATGGAACAATTTTTTTGAATAAAATTCTAAACTTCACTAGGTTCCAAGTGACTGGGAATTTCCTGTTAGAGTGGGAAAGCTCATCCATGTGTTTTTGCCTGGGGACAGTGTGTGTCATTTAGTTCCAGAGAAGTTTGTCCATAGCTGATTTCCTCCTTCTTTGTCTGTCTTTCTCTGGTGCCCAGGAGTGGTGCAGTATGCATTTTGATCATGGTTGGGGAATAAAATCTGTAGCCTTAGGGGAGGGTGAAACTAATGGTTCTTCAAAGTAGCAAACCTTTCACCTTTGCCTCATTGGTACCAAGCTGTAAGTAACTGAACTAATCAGCTACAGACGCTTATTGTGCAATTTTGAGGTGAGCATGGGCAAAATCCCAGGGACTGGGAGGCAGACATGTGGCTACCAGAGAGATGACATCAGCTAGTTTCCTGGTGCTGTGGAGGAAGGGGAGATTCCAGGTGCTCAGCTGCCTTCCTGCACGTGGGGGTGTCTAATGCCACCCCCAGTCCCGTTGGCAGCCAAAGCCTTTGCTTGGGAAAAGCCTTTGTCTAATTCTTGCCCCCTCCTGTCCCCACAGGGACCTGAAATTAGAAGGGGTCTTGCAGCTTTGGCTGTGGAACAGAGCTTTGAGGAAGGAATATACATGTGTGTCTCTATGTGTCTGTGTAGTTTGTGTTAATGCTAACAACTGATGAGGGTTTCTAAACTGAGGGTTGAATATGAGATGGGAAAGCATTATCTGCAGTTTTTAGAATCTGTATTAGGAATTGTCCTTTTCTTGGAAGGGAAAGCATTTTATTATTTAACTAGTTTTTTGTTAAAATTATCTGATTATTTTCTTTTGATACTCTTAATGTGATGACACTTAGTATACAACAGGAAGGCATTTCTAATTTCCTTTCTGTGTTCTGTTCCTTTTCCTGGCTTATCCTGGAACAGAACCTCACAAAGCCATAATCTGTGACAATTGGAGACAGCACTTCTGCACGGAAGAGCTTCCTCTTTGCTTAGCCTTGCCTTGTGTATGGGTGTCTAGGAACTGTGGTGAGGCTTCTTGGGAAGCCTGCACCCCACAGTAGGTATGGAAAAAGTTTTATGACCTCTGAAGCATGACAGAGAGAATAGAGAATAGAGCTGGGAGGTGTTGGAGCCTGTGAAACCCATCTGCTTACCAGCTTTACTTTTCTGTCAGATGTTGGGTACCCAGTCTGGTTCTACCCTCCTCCCCTAAGAACGTGGGAAAAAATGAAGCTGCTGCATGGAAGGCAGGTGATAAAGCCATCGGCAAAAGCTTATACTCAGAGGTTCAGACCTGAGTCTGGCCTGGCTTGGGTTTCTTTGGGGTTGTCAGTACTTAGGGTTTGTTTCTAAGACTCTTGCTCACATTCAAGTATAGCCACTGCTTACTTGAAGCCGTCTGGGACCAGCCCAGGCGTGTTCTATCTGGGCGTGTTTCTACTGCTGTACTTTTCTCTTCTTTTGGGCTTTCAGATAGGAGGACCTTCAAGGTCTCTGAGCTGCCAGAGTCCTTCTTCTGAGAGCCTGGTTCCTCCCCTTCTGCGCCCAGGAAGCTGTGGTAAGCTCTTGGTTTCTTTCTTAGCTGGGCACTTCTGGGAAGCTGTCTGCATTCCTTTCTGCCCAACTCTGCCTCCGGGACTCTGTGGGGTGCGGTTGCTTCAGTCCTCTGTGATGAAGAATGCTAAGGCAGTTCCACAGAGGCCACTCTCTGGAGATGGCCAGGAGTGTGAAGGTAGAATTGCCCACTCTCTGGAGATGGCCAGGAGTGTGAAGGTAGAATTGCCCTTTCTTGCCACCCTGGAAGCAGGAGCTTGCTTTTCATGGGATGTGGTATGGCACTGATTTTTCTTAAAACTTTCTCCAACTTGTTTCCCCGTCTCCTTGCTACTCTGTAAGGGAGTGGGGAGGAAGCCTGGTGCTCAGTTTCCTGTGATCTTGCTTTGGTACTGGAGATGGATGCAGCAGATGCCTTTTGTGAGGAAGGAGTTTAGAGGCAGGTGAGAGAATCTGTTTTCTGGTTGCTGTATAGCTGGGTGTCTTCCCAGGCTGGGTATGTTCACACTGTGAATGGTTTATGTTGGCATCTCCTCCTTAAAGGCAAGTGCCACTTTCACCTGGTTTAAAATCTTAACGGAGGGCACCATCATCAGCTCCTGTAAAGTAACAAGGGCCCAAGAGAGCATTAAGAAGAATGAACATGCTGGGCAAAAGATAAGCCTGAAAGAGAGAGGCTTCTTGCCCAAATACCACCCAAGGGATTGTGTGTGTGTGTGTGTGTGTGTGTGTGTGTGTGTGTGTGTGTGATGGCTGGAAGTGGAGGGTGAGAGTGAACACTGCTAATGAATAGGAAAGGGTAGTAAATCTGGAGAGGGAATGGAGCAAGCTGGCTGTGGAGAACATGGAAGCTGGGAATTTTTGCAGAGCTGTGTTTTAGAGTAGCTGGAGGCCCATGGTAGTGGGGAGGTGGGCATCTCCGTTGTGCTTGCATTGCTGAATACCTTGAGTATGATGGCCATGAATGCCTTCCTCTGTGAATAGAGCTGGTCCTGCGATAGCCCTCTCCACTCTGCATCTGTATTATACCTGTGTAATTCTTGTCTGCCAGAGGTCCTGGCCTAGAGTGTTCTGAGGCAGAGGCAGTGGGTCTGAGAGTGGGTTGGCCAGCCAGAGTCTCCACCTCCCAGTTTGCTGGCTCCCTAAGGATGAGAAGAAGCATCTTTGTAGCTGCCAGTCCTGGCTGGCACAGCTTGTAGAGGTGTCTGTACCCTGGCAGGTTACAGAAACTTCTCATGGATGCCTGGCTCTTTGGGGTTTGAGAACTGATGGGGCTTCATCTGAAGCAGGCCTACCTGAGGGCCTCCTGGGTGGCTCAGTTGGTTAAGCGTCTGACTTCAGCGTGGGTCATGATCTCGCGTTCCATGAGTTTGAGCCCCGCATCAGGCTCTGTGCTGACAGCTCAGAGCCTGGAGCCTGCTTCAGATTCTGTGTCTCCCTCTCTCTCCACCCCTCCCCCACTTGCACTCTGTCTCTCTGTCTCTCAAAAATGAATAAATGTTAAAAAAAATTTTTTTTTGAAGCAGACCTACCTCAAGGGCCCAAATCTGAAATGTGTATTACAGAATTATTGCTAGTCTTGGCTCTTCATCCCTCTGTGTCTCTCTCTTCCCTTTATTTTCCCATCACTGTCAGGGATTGTGAGCAGCTGCTGCCATCACATAGACTGATCAGGACATTAAGAATGGAGCTAAATATAACTGTGCACACTGCCGTGGTGTGCTCAGGCTCATTCTTAGAGAAGAGGTTAATCTGAATCTGTGATGATCGATAGGGCCTTTCCACCCCAAACAGAGTGGGTGAAAGCAGGAAAGAAAAGGTGGGAAGGTACTTCAGGAGTTGGTAGGGTATTGATTCCACCCCTTCCCTTTCCCCCTCCTCTACCTCCAGCGTATCCTGTGAATGGTCAGGGCAGGAGAGAAAACCAAGATACTGCTTTGCAGCCATCAGGCAGTTGTCAAGTACTTGCCGAATTTTTCAGCCTAACCAGCATTTTGATGCAAATATTGTATAATGCTTGTTTGTTGCCTGAGGGAACCTATAATCTCTAGGAGAGACAAAATTTATTAAACAGGATATCAAAGATCTTAACTGTGTTTAGTTACTAACTGAATATATTTATACTTCAGAAATGAGAAAGTTGTGTCTTAAAACTATAGGAAAGCTTTGTTGGAGGAGGCAGAATCTTTCCTGGTCTTTGAAAGTTAGATGGACTTTATATAAGCAAAGGAGAAGTGGGAAGTGTTGTGGATGTGGAGAAGAGCAAAAACAGAATGTGACATGGTTAGGGTCACTGATGATCTGCCTTGGGAGTGATGGGTCTGGTGGAGCAGAGTTGGGAATTTGAACCCTGGGACTTCTGCTTTGGTGCATAGGAGATGGGAAGTGAAGCAGTGGCGATGAGAGTTTGTAGAAATCACTCTTGTAGAAAAAAGTAGAGTAATTTTGGAGAGGACAAAGATTGGCAATAAGGAGACCTGCTAAAGAGTGTGGGACATCAGCAACAGGAAGAGAGAAGAAGGGGGTAAAACCCTAGAGAATATTTAGAAGCAGAGGAAGTTGGACCCAGACATGGGATGTTAGGGATGAAGTTGAGGGAAAGACAGAAGATGTCAAAATGTCTGCCCTATCAGAGTGGACTGTTACTGGTAACTTGTGTTTATGAAATGCTTTGCACTTTTCAGAGCATTTTTTCATTCAGTAAGAATCTCAGAGTTGTCTGGGTTCTTTACAGTTCATCTAGTCTGGCTTCATTTTCCAGGTGGGGATTATAAAGGGGAAGCTGCTGCTTCCGTTTCACACAGCTATTTAGTGGTAAAACTGGACCTCCAGTCTCAGCCTGCCATCTCCTAAGGGAATTTTAAGAGAAGAGTACATGGAGGAAGGAGCATGGGATCACGGAAAAGTCCTGTCTAGTTGGGTGACATTAGGTGATTACTAATTTCTGATCAAAATGAAGCTTACTCAGAGGCATTCAGACCAGCTCTGAGAATTTTTTTTTTTTTTTTTTTTTTTTTTTTTTTTTGAGAATTACTAGACAAGAAGATGGATTCTTTGGGTCCTTCTAGTTCTGAGATTCTTAAGAGTGTACAAAAAAATGTATATGAAAGGTACTGAATTGGGTTTCCTGGGAGACTGGCTGGTTTCCAGTGTGGTCTTTTCTAAGGGAGTTTCTAGAGTTAATTTGCTCCATATGATTTTCACCTTATGTGCTGACCGCAGAACCTAACCACTGAGGAGGACACAACTCTGCTGTTAGTGGACTATAGCCAGTGATAATCAGCAGCCAAGAACTCAGTATTTGCAGAGTTACATTTATGGCTCTTTTTATACTATCCACTTTCCCCACCTCCTCTTGAAACACAAGACACACACGCACACACACACACACACACACACACAGACACACACTTTTCCTCCACTCCCTTCCCTCTCTCCTTCCATTCCTCTTTTATTCTTTCTCCTTCACTGTTTTTCTTGTCTTGTCCCCCATCCTCCATCTCTGTCCTTTATACTCTTGTCCATCTTGTTCTCTCAACAACTTCCTGTGTTGGAGTGACTTCACCTCTTGGTTTGAACTCAGACATGACTACAGCAAAGCACCTTGGAATATCCTGCTTTGTCTGTATCTCCTGATGTGGTGACTGGCGCCCAGTGATCACAGCCAGAATCCAGGAGTCATTCTGGGCACTTCCTTACCTCCATAGTCAGTCATCCTGCATCCCCCAAGTTCTTGGTTTCTGTTAAAATAGCTCCTGATCATCCCTCCTTGTCCATTCCCATTGCCCATACAGCAGGAGAGAGAGAGCAGAAAGAGAGGTCACAGTTGAAAAAAGAAAAGTAAAGATGAGAGTCACTTTTGGTGTCCTCAGAAGCATTTTGCAAACCTCCAAATCCCAAGCAGAGCCTTTTTGTTTGCCTGTCACACATTTGTAGCTCTCTTCTCTGAGATTGGCTGCTGGCTGTGCTTCTGCTAGCCGTGTTTGGACACAGTCTTAATCTGAAAAGGAACAATAATTTAATCAGCAGTCGTAACTCTCTTGGGAGGACATAGAGTCAAGCCTCATCTTCTTGGTAAACTGTTCCCAAGTAGATTTGCCTCTCTTCAGCTCCGGTAGGCCTTTCCTTGGAAGAGATGTGTCCCACGCATGACTGAGCACAGATGTTATCTGCATTGACATGAGTGGCTGCAATCTTTCATCACCTTGAGGACTCTCAAATGGTTGACTTCCTGTGCTTGCTCAGGTTTGAAGAGAGCCAGTGTCTCTGAGATACAGCCTTTGGAGGCCTACAGCTCTTGAGAAAGAAGCCTTGTGCTGGCATCTGCTGTGCCAGGGACAGTGGTCCCTGAACCTTTGTTTTTTGTACTCTTCCCCTCTCCTCCCAGTCATTTAGCAGTGTTAGCCAACCAGTTACATGGACTTTGGGTAATCATGTTAACCCAGCATAAGGAATCCTGACGCTGAGGGAATAATAGACTTTCTGAATTCTTTCTTTCCTTCAAGAGGCTAAGTTGTACTCAGATATGTTCCTTGACATCCTTGGGAGTAATGCGCAGGAATTCCCCCAAGTATGCTATTCTCAGACTTCCAAACAAGCTTCCTCCTGTTTCTGTCCTTCAGGATCTTCAACTACTTTCTCCTCTCCCTTTACTTTCCTCTATTTTCCCCCTCATCATCTCACCTCTCTTCCCTTCCTTACAACCTGGGGCCTAATTTGTTCCCCTATTGCATAGGTTCTTCTATGTTGACCTCTCAGTAGAAGAACATTATTTTTTTAAGTTTATTTATTTATTTTGGGGGAGAGAGTGAGCAAGTGTGTGAACAATAGAGGGGAAGAGAGAATCCCAAGCAGGCTCCTCTCTGTCAGCTCAGATGGGGCTCAATCTCATGACCCTGAGATCATGATGTGAGCCAAAAATCGAGAGTTGGATGCTTAGCTGACTGAGCCATCCAGGCACCCCTGAGTGAAGAACATTTGGAAGCACCTCTTTGTATACAAAAGCCACCTAGCTCTATTTTACATAAAAGTGGAATACACCTAGTACATGTATTGTTATGGAAGGAGCTAATCATTCTAGAAACTTCTAGGTTTGTATTCTTTGGAAAAAAGAGAATGGTTTAAAAAAATGACATTTTGTACTATAGGATGTTGAAGTTTATTTAATGTGACCCTCATCTGTAGACCAGGGCCACCTTCCATGTTTCTAGGATAAGAACTAGGTTTTGAGGGGCCGCTGCTCTTCTCTCTTTTGCTGATTCTTCCTGAGTATTTAGAAGAAGTATCATAGTTTTCCATTTTGGGAGATAAGCTGGCATGTATATTTCCCAGCAATGCCTGATGGAGCTGAAATGCTGCATTCCTACTGTCTAATGTTTCAGTTACAATAGTCAAACCCGAGTCCTTACTCTCCAATAACTATCAGATGACACCTTAGTATAGAAGGCTAAAGGTCCATGAGAATTCACTCTGCTGGTTAAAAATATCACTTTGTAATTCTGATCATGATGAACCATGGTTTGGGGAGATGATGGTTAAGAATTGTTGAGATTCTTGAGCTTCTCTGTGTCCTTACTAAAGCCTGGGTGGTCAGAGCCCCAAATGGGAGGTTCCAGGGTGAGTAGCAGGAATGACAAAGGGCAGATCACGCAGGGCTCAGCTGGCCCTTCTTTATGTGAGCTTTCTTTATCTCATCTAGCCACCAGTTCCCCGGAGATGACTCCATAGGGATAAAAGTGGTATCTTCCTGTTCTGCAGGAGGACTTAAGAGCCTCACGAACCAGACATGTTATCTTATTTCTCAGCTTAAGAGGCTCCATAGACTTGATTTTTCTCCCTTCAGTATACTTGCCTGAGATAGTTATTAAGACTCCATTTACCCCTGAGTCTGCACATAGGGTGTGTGTCCCCTGGATGCACGATTGTTCTAATGCAAATGGAGCAGAGTAAGATGTGGACCTCATTTGATCTGGGCTCTGTATTTCAGTCAGTGAATCTAAAAATCACATGGACTCATCAGTTGACTCCTATTGAATCATTTCTCAAATCTTCACTTATACCATCTTCATCCTGTGTTGTTACACAGTTTTTTCCCCTAAACTTAAGTATAAAATAATGTCTTTTGTCCTTTTAAAATTTCATCTTGTTATTTTTAACCTATGGTTCCAGTTTGTTGAGGCCTTTATTCTGATTCTCTCTAGTATATAAATTATCCCTCCCACTTAGGTTGTCAGAGGCATTTCAGATAAGCATGTCTTCCCCAAGTCATTGATAAAAAGGGTGACAATGGTAGGATCTAGAACAGATGGGAAGTGGCCAAACTTCTAGGAGTTCCAGAGTGCTTCTTCTTAGTTGATCCATATTGCAGCACAGTTTGGCCCCAGCTGTCCTGACTTACCAGACCATCCAGCTGCCAGTATATTTCTGTTTTATCCTTAAGATCAAGGGAAGTTTTTCTGAAATCCAGATAAATTGTGCTCCCGGCATTTTTTGATATATGTGTGTGCATATGTATGTGTTTATTTTTGTGATATATCATATATATCATATACAAATATGTATCATGGAAATATGTGTGCATATTACTTTTTAAACCCCAAGTTGTTATTTATAGACCACTTGATTTCTATCACTGTGTGTTTTACATGTAATGTCTCCTTTATTCTCTACAATAATTTTATATTAACTTTATTCAATGAAAGTAATAATGTGTTTTAGTATGATTTGTGTGTAATCTCTAGCGGCTGGTACTTCCTTCTCTATGTCCTTTCCACTTTTCACTTTTCTTTGTTCTGGAGTTTTGCCTGTGATATTACTTATTTAATAAATACTTACTGAGTACTTCCTATATGTAAAAAAAACACCGCATTATAGTCTGTTGAAAATTCAAAGACTAATAAGAAATGATCTCTTTGCTCAGAAAAGCTTATATGTTATTACAAATACGAAGGGATGAACAATAGCTTGGTGGAGGAAGGAGTGAAAGCAGAATAACTCAGAAAAGAGAATCCTGAGTGTGAATGGGACGGTGAAGTTAGTCCATTACCAGGTTCTGAATGGAAAGCTCTAGAAGCCATAGTGGTGGTATGTTCCATGTCAGAACCTTTGTACAAAGATAGAAAGTATCCAATTGACTGACTGTTTTAAATCCTATCCCAGTACTTTGTTGGAGTGTCTTACTGAGTTTGAAAGTAAGGAGAGGCTGGCCTGGCAAGGGGGGCCACTTCTGAAATCTTTCGTTTAAAAATATTATTAAAAATATAGACAGTCCTTTTTTTATATGTCCAGTTTAAATGTGAATATTCATGGGGTACCTGGGTGGCTCAGTCATTTGAGTCTGACTCTTGGTTTCAGCTCAGAACATGATTTCGTGTTTCGTGGGTTTGAGTCCCATGTTGGACTCTATGCTGCTTGGGATTCTCTAGCTCTCCTTCTCTCTCTGCCCCTCCCCCACTTGCATTGCCTCTGTCTCTCTCAAAGTAAATAAACTTAAAAAAAATTAAAAAATAAATGTGAATATTCATGTACTTACAACCCAGCTTAATAAAGAAAACATTACCATTAGTTTTAAAATCTCCTATGTGCCTTTAATAATAATTGTCTTAATTTAAAAAAAAAGTCTTTTTTTAATGTTTATTTATTTTTGAGGGGGGGGGATGGGGGAGGGGCAAGAGAGAGGGAGACAGAATCCCAAGCAGGCTCCAGGCTCTGAGGTGTCAGCACAGAGCCCAATGTGGGGCTCAAACCCATGAACTGTGAGATCATGACCTGAGCCGAAGTCAGATGCTTATGGACTGAGCCACCCAGGTGCCCCAATAATTGTTTTAATTTAAGAAAATAAATATGTATGTTAAATTGTAGAAGTAAAATATTCTAAAGTATTTCAAACTTAGTAAAAAGGAAAAAAAATTGTGTTTATTGTTTTGGCATTATTTCCTTTTTCACTTGCATGTGTTTTTATTAATGTAGTTACAGCTCTGTTTTGCATAGTTAGCATTGTCTGATGCTGTTAAAGTCCTCACAGTCATCACTTAAAGTTAATTCCCAACTAAGTGATACATGTAACACGTGTAAAAGTAATACATATAGGTTCAAAAGGTACAAAAAGATGTACAGAGAAAAGTGAGTCTTGCCCTGGCTTTCTCTTCTCTTTCCCTAGAGCCAGTTGCTGGTAGCAGCTTGTGGACTGTGGTCGTCTCTTTTAATGCTGCACAATAGTCCAGTGTAGTGTTTCGCAGACTGCAGGTCATCACTAGTGGGTTGGAAAATCATTTAGCGGGGGCTGTACAAGCTCTGTTTGTTTTCTTAATGAAATAGATTACGATAGAAAATAGCAGAGAGCATCACACATGGTAAAGATAAGTACTGTTCTGAGAAAACTTTTTGGTTCAGTTTTATACACACACACATGCCCTCTCACATATGCACATACTATGTTATATTTGTAGTTTTTACTCTGGATCCTGGTCAAAGCATACTTGAAATTTACCAATCTAGTAATGACTGACATTGAGGTTGTTGCTAATTTTTCATTGTTATAAATAATACTGGGAATAGGCATTTTTCCCTCTCATACTACAGAATGTTTTTTTTTAAATGTTTATTTATTTTTGAGAGAGAGAGAGAGAGAGACAGAGACAGAGCATGAGCTGGGGTAGGGGCAGGGACAGAGAGGAAGACACAGAATCTGAAACAGGCTCCAGGCTCTGAGCTGTCAGCACAGAGCCCAGTGCAGGGCTCAAACTTGGGAACAGTGAGATCACGACCTGAGCCGAAGTTGTACGCCCAACCTACTGAGCCACCCAGGTGCCCCTACAGAATGTTTTTTTTTTTTAGGGTAACTTCCTAGAAGTGAGAATACTGAGCCAAAGGATATGAACATTTTAATTAATGTAGCCAAGTTACTTTTCTAAAATCTTTGTCCCATTTACTCTTTAATAATTGCTGTCTGTATTTTATTTAGTATAAGTTATTTTTATTTTAACACATTTTCTATGCATTATAAATGTTTTATATATATTTATATATATTCATATATATATATATATATATATATATATACATTTAAATATTGATTTTGAGAGAGAGAGAGCACAAGTAGGGAAGGGGAGGGGCAGAGAGAGAGGGAGAGAGAGAGAGAGCTGTCATCACAGAGCTGGATGCTGGGCTCGATCTCATGACTGTGAGATTGTGACCTAAGCCAAAATCAAGAGTCAGGTGCCTAACCAACTGAGCCACCCAGGTGCCCCAATGTGTTATATACTTTTTAATTAAATGGGATAATTTGTTACTTTTCTCAAAGTAATATAAAGTGAACACTTCTCTATTATACTAAATATTCTTTTTTTTTATGTTTATTTATTTTTGAGAGAGAGCACATGAGTTGGGGAAGGGCAGAGAGAGGGAGACAGAGAGTCCAAAGCAGGTGCCACGCTGTCAGCATAAAGCCTGATGTGGGGCTTGAACCCACAAATCATGAGGTCATGACCTGACCCAAAGTTGGATGCTCAACTGACTGAGCCACCCAGGCGCCCCTATACTAAATATTCCTCTAGAGCTACTACTCTCATTCTGGGGGGAGCTTTTCTTGGATGTGGGATGCAAGGGGTGACTGCTCTTACTGTTTCTCAAACTGGAGCCATTCTTACCAATTTTTATGATTTGTACCATATATACTTTTATTTACTGATCTTTAAGTTGGCTTTTTTAGAGCTTTTTATTTTTAAATAATTGTAAACTTACAGAAAAGTTGTAGAGACAATACAAGTTCCCTTACCCTTTTATAACTATGGTACAATTATCAACTAAGAAGTTAATAGTAGTGTAGTGTAAACTGTAGACTTAATTTGGATTCCATTAGTTTTTCTATTCCAGGATCTAATCCAGGTTCCCACATTACATTTATGTATTGTGTCTTTTTAGTCTCTTCCAGTCTCTGACAGTTCTGCACTCTGTCCTTGTCTTTTATGACCTTGAGACTTTTAAGGAGTGGTAGCCAGGTATTTTATAGGATGTCCCTCAAGTCAGGTTTGTTTGATGTTTTCTCATTATTAGACTGAGGTTATGAATTTTGGGGAGGAATGCCACAGAAATGAAATGCCCTTCTTACTGCATCATGTCAGGGCTACATGATGTCAGTATGACTTATTAATAGTAATGTTAACTTTGATCACTTGGTAAAGATAATGTCTGCTGGGTTTCTTCATTGTCAAGTTTTTGTATTTCTGCCTTTGTAATGATAAAGATACTGTGAAGCTGTGCAAGTCTGCTATTTCTCTTTAAACTTCTATCCACTAACTTTAGCAAACAAAATTAAAAGCAAACACAAAATATATACAATTGACCTTTAAACAACATGGGTTTGAACAGTGAAGGTGCAGAAGGTGCACTTATGCTTGGATTTTGTTTTATAAATACAGTGTAGTACTGTAGATGTATTCTCTCTCCCTTATGGTTTTCTTAATAGCATTTTCTTTTCTCTAGCTTGCTTTATTGTAAGAACATAGTATATAATACATATAACATACAAAATAGGTATTAATGATGGTTTATGTTATCAGTAAGGCTTCCAGTGTGCAGTAGGCTATTAGTAGTTAAGTAGTGGGGAAGTCAAAAGTTACATGCAGATTTTTAAGTGCACAGGGGGCCAGCACCCCAACCCCCATGTTGTTCATGGGTTAACTGTACCTTTTTTATTTATTTTTTTTTTTAGCATTGGTCTAATCAATGAGATCAGTGAAAATGATAGCTGGTTGTGTTTTTTCTTATGCACATTAAGACAAATACAAAAGTATTAAACATTTTTAAAATGTTTGTCCATATACCACTTACAATCATCTGTATACACACCGTACCTTGGAAACTCTGGACCACTCTGAGGTGCTAAGCACCAAATGGTTTAGGTTTTGTGCTGATATTGTTGATCCCTTATTAAGGTTGATTAGTTGGTTGGTTTCATTAGTTCATATATTAAAAATGTAATAATTGTGCTTGGGACAGAGTCCTAAACTAGAATTCAGAGTTAAGAATTCAAGTAGTTCTTGCCCTGAAGAATATTATAGGCTAGTAGGAGAATTAAGTTGAATAGCCTTGGTACACTAAAATACAAGGCAGTGAGCACAGCTAACAACTGTTAGTACTTAGACTGTTTGTTTCAAGGAGTATAGGCGCTGTGAGTAGAGAATCCAGTCCAGGCAGGGAAAATCAGGGGAGACAGCATGGAGGAGATGACACAGCCTGGGCCCACATTTCCTACAGCTTTACCCAGATCTTATTCTGAGGGGCACTTTTCTTTTTCAGGCTCCAGGTATTTTCTTGGTTATATCATGGAGAAGCCATTTGAGTCCACAGTCTTCTTATTCCACCATCTCCCTTCCCCCCACTTTGTGCTCTATCTCCCCCATCTTGAAGCTTCAGTCATGACAGGTTAAGATCTTGGTTGAGCTCAGAGTTCTAAGCCAAGTAAGCATGAGAAGCACATTCTGGAAAGGTAAAATGGTGCTTTTAGAGGGGGTCTGGTATATTGCCTGTCCAGTCTTTCCTGGCCCCAGACTGTGTTTATGTGGCCCAGTGTTAAAATGCTCAGACTTGGCAAGGGACAGTAGTCAGAAGTCTGTGGATTTGAGAGATTCTAGGAAATTAGCCCGTATATGAGCATTGTGACAGATACTCCAAGAGACTGGATCAAGCCACTGTGTATCTTGTGCTCTGGGGATCTGAATTGTGAGTTTCATATTGAGGGTTGGGAGCTGAATAGAAGTAAACTAAGGCTAGAAGGCTGACAGACCAAAGGAAAGTGTGCTCAACCCAGCATGAAGATGTCTAGTAGCCACTTCACCACAGGGCGGTGGGATCCAGGATAATTACAGGCTGAATCCCATACTCTTTTACTTCAGAGTCTTAGTGTTGGGTGGGAGGGTAGGAGATGGGTGAGAGGCAAGTGGGATTAAGGCAGGAGTAAGGACCCCAGAGAATATCCTGCCATAAAACGGCAGGATTTGAATACAGGATGGCTCTTTCTCTGTTTTCCCAGGAAGGCTGTGCAAGCAGAGTATGTGTAGTAGTGGCCTGGAGGTCCTGCTGGATGTGCCTCCTGACAGAGGCAGAGGAGGCTGGGGTTGCCATCTGGAGGGAGACATTTATTTTGTTGCTTCAAAGGTGCTGGTAGAAGAGACTGCTTGATTTGTAGTAGGCAGATTATCTTTCAAGAGAACTAAGATATTGCCAATTCTTCTGCTTTGTAAAAGCGGCTTTGTCTCAGACTGATGGCCAGGAGTAAGTCCCTGGGAGCCTCAGTCTCCTTCCAGGCACTTCCCAGGCCATTTCCAAATATCCGCATCTGGTGTTTAGTATCTTTATTCTCTCTCTAGCTTTCCGTAGTCAAGAAGCCTGAATCTTCCATCTTCTCCTCCAGGAAAGCCTGCCCTGTTTGGGGGGACAGTCTTCTGTCTGATACCAGGCAGATGACTCCAGAGCCCCAGATCAGGGGCTCTGCTGAAAGAGTTAGATGGAGACTCTGTAGCCCCTGAAACAAGAAGTCTTCTTGCTGCTCTGGACTCTTCAGAAAGCACTGGGACTAGGTGACTAGGACAGAACAGTTGGACTGGGTGACTGCAAGAGAAAATTCAAGCTGGAAGGACCCTTAGAGAACAGCTAGTTCAAACAGCCCAATTGCCCTCTTGTTATACGCAGGGAAAAGCAGAGGCTTTTCAGTGGGGGCAGGGTTTTGCTCAAGATCTTACCACCCTGGAAACCAGGACCTGGGCTCCAGCCTGCTGACTCCTTCTTTCCCTCTCTGAATTTTTAATTTTTCCCTTCTAAACCACATTGCCACTCAGAGGTAGAAAAGGAAAACTGGAAAGCCCTAAAGGGCTCTTGTGTAAGTCTGCCTGCTCACATGGCGGCCAGAGCCCAGTATAGAAATGGGCAGGATACGTGCCTGATTTCCCTGTTACTTGGGTAGAACTAGCTGTCTTCAGTGGAGATGCTGCTAGACTCCAGTCTGGTGGGCACTGGGAGGCTTCTGAAGTACACGGCATCTTTTAGGCATTCTGGTATCCAACAACAGCTTACTTTTCTTGAATTCCTTTGATCCCAAAGTAAGGAGTGACTTTAAAAGATTTACTTTGCTCCTGTGTTTTCAGGTTTGGAATTTCAGTTGTTTTTAAAGAGATAAGAAAATACTATAAACTCTTCTAGGAACTAAATCTAGAATCTAATCATATATATATATATATATATATATACATATATATATGTATATATATATATACATATATATATGTATATATATATATACACACACATATATATACACATATATATACACACACACATATATATACACACATATATATACACATATATATACACACAAACATATATATATACACACATACACACACACACACACACATATACTCTTGGTACAGTGTAAGTCTATACACTCAAATTCCCTCATCTTATGGAGGAGACAGCTTCTGTATTTATTTTTTAAAAAGTCTTTTTCAAGGATCAATCTATTACATGAATAGATTGCCCACTGTGAATGAGATAATAAAGTTGGTAGACCTCATGGGGCTCACAACTGTGGGGGATACAGGGGTACAAGTGACAGTGATAAAGTGATATAAATATCATGATGAAGGCATCTTCAAACTGTTGTGGGATTGCAGACTAAGCAAACAGATTCTGCCAAGAGATCAGGAAATATTTCTCAGGGGAAGTGATAACGGAGTTGGGCCTTGAAAGCAGTAAGATTTTGCTTGTCGTAGAGGCGGAGGTAGGGAGGCGGATAAAGGTAACAGCATGAGCACTGGGGAGGGGCTGTAGGAGAGGAAAAACACAGTGTTCAGGGCATAGGTGGTGTGTGGTTGTTGTGCCAGTAGATGGGTGTGGGCAGCAGGGGAAGCATGGGCAGCAGATGAAGCCAGAAAGGATTTCAGATTTTGGTGCTAATGTATCTCATGAGGGGGTTTAGTCACACTGCTGTTACTGTTATTTAGGCTTTCCTTATTTTCCCCTCAAATAGTAGTTATATATATATATATACATATATACATATATGTATATATATATGTATAAATGTATATATATATGTATGAATGTGTATGTATACATATACAAATATTTAGTAATGAAAAAAACATTTTTTTCAAACCTTTTATACTCCAAATTATAAAACATAAGATGATTTTTTTTAGGGAAAATGTATTTCTTGCAAGTACGGTGACCTGCACAGTAGACATAAGAGAAAGCGTTTTTGTCCCTGAATGCTGCTGACCTGAGAGAACCTTCTCATGTATGGGAGTTGGGCCATTCCTGCATCCCGCTTGGTTTGGCAATGATACTGGTGGAGGAGTGCCTGTAATGGGTAATGGGAGAGGCTATAAAACCCTGGAGCGCGTCCCTAGAAGAGTGACCTTACGAGGAAATTTCTGGGAAACAAACCACAGGGAGACTTTACAGGAATTTTTGGTTGAGCCCACAGGCAAGGCACATAAGAAAAGGGGATGTAATTATAGTTTGTAAGCCTATGAAAAGAAACAATGAGTGACATGAAATAGCTGTTCTAAGTTTCTTCTTCCTGTAGGACAGGATGAAATGTGTGTGTGTGTGTGTTTTTTTTTGCATTCATTCAGCAGACATTAATTGAGTGCCAGCTGGGATCTGGGCCCCATACTAAATGCAGGGAATATGGCGGCAAAAACAGTCAAGGTTCCTGCTCCTAAAGGAACTCATTGGGGAAAACTGACATTATGAAAAGGATGGATATATTTTGGTTAGAGATGATGGTGAGTGCTATGAAGGATAAATCCTCATTTAGATTGGAGGATTGTGGAAGACTTCTCTGAGGAGGTGAGAGTCCTGGTTGAGGCAAGGTAAGAGCCAGTTTGGCACATGGGGAGTGACACAGGCAAAGGGGAACAGCTTGGGGAAAATCTGGCCCTTGTAGCTGACACACTCAGGTGGAGGGCAGGAAATGTGCTGAGAGGAGGCTGGAGAAGGATCACAGGGCCTTCTAGGTCCTGGTAAGAATCAAGATTTCATCTAAAGTGCAGTGGGAAGACACTGAAGTGTGTTAAGGAGGAAATGACATGATCTGATGTAAAAGGGTGATTCAGACAGCTGCATGGAGAATGGAGCTGTGAGGGCAAGAGTGAAAGCTGGGGCAATCCGGACATTTTTCAGTCATTAAGACGGGACTAGGGTGGCGGTGGAGGTGCAGAAAAATGGACGGATACATTTTGGAAAAAGAAATGTTTGGAATTGGTAAATGGATTGGATATGGAGAGGGGGAGGTGGGAATATGCAAGGGTATCTCCCAGATTTCTGGCATAGGTATGCATGCATGCCACTCAACAGATCCTAGAACACATGAGGTTGTAAGAGCCCTATCATTTGGGAAAGGTCAAACAGGATTGGTCTGAATCCAGCCGTGCAGGGGCAGCAGGGGGGTTCAGCTGTCCTCTTGCTCTGCCTAGTGCAGAGAGCTTATACCTGTCACAGCACCCAAGCAGGGATTCTGGTTCTCCCATAATGGGGCCCTTACTGTGTCCCTTCCCCCAGAGGATAAGGCTCTAAAGAACCTCTGTGAACTCCAGCATGCCACTAGGGGGAGCATGGCCTGCATTCTGTTCCTGGTCTGTGGGGCTTTTTGAAGTTTGCATTACTTTAGAGTCTGACTTGTGTCTTCAGCCCTGGTCCTGGCCCCTCACAGTGCTTAGAAGAATGCCTGACATATGGTAGGTGCTGGATAAATATTTGTTGGTGCTAATACTGTAACTGAGTATTAGCTTGTTGTAGAAGTGGATGGGCATCACCTCTTCTTAGTGTGGGTACTTGGAAGTGGAGGGTCAGGAGGAGAGCAAAGGGATGCCTGTTGGGAATGGGAAGGGGAGAAGTTCAGTGACTTGATGGTGTTCCACTTGTCATTTCATTCAGTCTTTCTTTGCAGACATGGGGAACTAGGGCCTTTGAAGGATTCCCGAGCTGGTGTTTGGGTCAGGTCGGGCTTCTGTAGTGGGAAATTGGACCTGACCGTTTTGAAGCTCTGATTGCTTCACTAAAGCCATAGTGCCCACCACTTAGGATTTATTTCCTGTTGGATTTTCTAACACTTTCCCTACCTTAGCTTCTGACATATATTTACTTTTTAAACTCAAGTCAATTAAAATCTTATTTTGATAATTTTGTGATATATCAGAGGTCAATAAAAGTCAAAAGGATTCTATAAAGGATCGCTGCATTAAAGATTCCATCAGGACCTCACTGGCAGTGTTTTTGGAAAGCAGCATTGAAAAATCTCTTACTTGGGGCACCTGGGTGGCTCAGTTGGTTAAGCATCTGACTTTGGCTCAGGTCATGATCTTGTTGTTCATGAGTTTGAGTCCCACATCAGGCTCTGTGCTGACAGCTCAGAGCCTGGAGCCTACTTCAGATTCTGTGTCTTCTTCTCTCTCTGCCCCTCCCCCGCTTGTGCTCTGTCTCTCTCTTTCAAAAAATAAACCAACATTAAATTAAAAAAAAAAGAAAGAAAAAGAAAAATCTCTTCTTTAAGCCTCGGTGTTCTCCTCTTGGAGAGATAACAGAGGCCCTGGGTTTTGTTTGTCTGTATGTGGTGAAAACAGTAGAGATGAATGAAGTTCTTAGCTTAGTGCCCGACTTAAGGAGAATGCTTTTACATAGTCATCTCTTTTATGCCCATCCCAGCCCTATCAGTTGCCCATGGGACAGGTTTCATAGGTAGAAACTGGGAGGGTAGGTGACTTGCCCAAGGTCACATGGCTAGTTAATGGTGGAACCAGATACTGCCAAGGTCTTCTGACCCCCTGCTCCACCTGGTTTCCCTGCAGCCTTTCTGCTTACTACACAAAAGAGAGTTGAAAAGCTTCTGTACTCTTTCTAGATCTGTTATTTTCTGGTTCTGTGACCTGGGGCAAGTCATTTGACCTCTCTTTCAGATTTTCATCTCAATCTGTTAAATTAGATTTAATAATCTGTGATAATAGCAGTCCTAACTTTCAGGTCAGTTGTGTTGAACAGATGAGTCAAGATTTCTGAGAGTACTTCGAAAAAGTGTAAGGTAAATTATAGCTACAGGGCAAGACTTTTCCCTCTAATCTGTGTATCATTACCTTCTACAGCTCATAGATGCTATCATACAGTCTTCAGGCCAACAGAATGGTAGTCAGGTCTAATTCACAATGACTCAGAAAGATTCTCTGCCTTCCTCCTTGTATCTCAATACTGGCTATCAAAAAAGTTGTTAGTTTTTAAGATCAGATGGTAGTGTGCTTTAGTGGAAGGACACTGGACTAAAGAACAATGGACTGGCCTCTACTAGTTCTTTGACGGCCTAACTCACTAGCTGTGTAACTGTGGACTGAACATTTGATCTCTCTGAGCCTCAGTTTTCCCATGTATAAAATGGTAATAATATTGCTCAGTGTATTTCAGAAGGTTTGAGGGTCAGACAAAATAGTGCATATAATAGAAGGTCATGGGGCGCCTGCGTGGCTCAGTTGGTTGAGCATCCAACTGAGCTTGATCTCAGCTCGGGTCATGATCCCAGGGTTACGGGATCACAAAGAAGAAATATACATGGGGGGATTGAATTGAGAGGGCCTGCTGTGTCCTAGACACTGTGCTGGCTCTTGGACAAAAATGATAGTATCCCTGGCTGTGACAGCAGCTCACAGACATCCAGGGGCTTTAGCTGCAGGTCTTGAGCAGGGCAGAGAGATGAGGTTGTGTTTGTATCTTGTTTGTTGCTTCTGCTATGACTCTGGACTTGTCTGGGACTCTTACTGGTCCTGACCTGGTGTCTTTCCTCTCTGTTGCAGGAAGATGAGAGACTGCTTGGGTATCAGCAATAGTACCATGAGTCCCTGCACTGGTTAAAGCCATTGCCACAACCTGGGCAGGCAACAAGGTAAGTGGAGAGGCCAGTCCAGGCGAGCTCCTGGGATGTGAATACATTTCCGCCTCAAGTGCTGCCCGGAAAATCCCAAGTGCACAAACAAGTCAAGGCAATGCATCTGGGTCCTCCTACCCACACTCCAGGACCCAGAGGAAGGGCTTGCTTCCCCTCCCAAGTGCTCCAGCTAGCTCCCTCCCTGCTGGCCAGGCTTCTTCCAAGTTTAAAAAAAAAAAAAAATGAGACACTAGAGGGGAGGAAAACAAGTCCACTCACTGTCTTTCCCTTCTCCCATCTTAACTGTTCAAGCAAGTTCCCAGGAGCTGCCCAGAGCTCTTGTTTGACTGGAAGGGAGGTAGGAGGAGTGGAATGTGTGCAAAACCCGAGCTGATCAAAAGACAGTGCTGTTTCATGGAAGCCTCCCAGAACTGAGAGCGGGAGAGAAGGGGGGGTGGAGGGGGAGAGAGGAGAGGAGACAGACAGAGAGAGAGAAAGAGAGAGAGAGAGAGAGAGAGAGAGAGAGAGCGAGCACGAGCGCACAAGCGAGAGCAGGAGAGAGAGAGCAAGCCAGAGCACAGAGCACGCTGGCTGGCGAGAACAGGGTCTCCATGACAACTGGCCTGGCCGGCTAGAAGTGCTCTGCTCATTTGGCTGGAAGGAGCGCCACGAAAGGTCAGAGGAAGGAGCTGTGGGAAGCTCGCAGCAGGTATCGGAGCTTAAGAGAGTGGATTTTGGGGCCCCGGGCTCCCTTACAGACTGTGGTGTGAGCCAAACTCTGCCGAGAATGGAGTGGGCAGGAAAGCACCGGGACTTTCAGGTAAGGTCAGCTCCGGCTTGGATTGTTTTTTCTCCTTTCCTGGCCATAGTCTTGGGCTGTTTTCTGGGAGGCAGGGATAAGTCTGTACTCTCTGCTCAGGGTTTGGGGCTCAGGAATGATGTCATGCTCCAACAGTTGGATTCTATTAGCTTAAGGAGGAGGGAAACAGCCAATTTTCTTGACTTTGCAAATCTAGCTGATCTCACTCTTGCTGAACCTGAGGTGTTTAGACTTTTCTGTAGAAATCATCATCTTGTATTTAGCACAAAGGCTTAGGATATTTTACAGAAACAGTTTTTTTTTATATAGAAAAAGCAAGTTATCATCATTCCAGCATTGTGTTTGGAGTTCCTACGTGGAAACTCCAGTGTCTTTTGAGTGGCTTGGTTTGTTCTAGTGAACACTGTCTGTTTTGTCTCTTGGTGTTGCTATGTCTGACCTGTAGTGAAAAAAGGAAAAAGCTCCAATTAACTCAGCTAGGAGCTTGTGGTGAGTTCCCAGTCTCTGGAGCAGTTATTAGGACAGAGGGACCGTCTTAGGGATATCTGAGCTAGGGTCACTCTCTTCGTTTCTCCCTCAGAAACTTGGAAAGAAGCAAGCTGTCCTCCTTCATTAATAAGGCCCATCACAGGCTTTGCTAAAGGAGGCTGGCAGGTGTGTGTGTGTTTTGGGCTGGGGGTGGGGGCTGTGAAGAGGTTTCCTATACAGATATCTCTGAGTGAGCTCTCAGTGGTGGCTGCTACTAGGTTGCCTGTGAAGACATGAGGCACGAGGTTGTGGTTGTGGAGACACAGTACTGAGGTACTGTGATGGATTCTTCAGGTTAATATTTTAACCAAATCTCAGAGCACGCACTGTCCACACTGTGCATTCCTGTTTTGTTTGCCCTATGCTTTGGTGAAACTTGTTCTGTCCCAGGGGAGTGGTGTGTGCTAAGCTCAGTGTGGCCTAGGAGAGGAGATCCTTCCAGAAAGGCACCTTTATAGGTGATGGGGTAGTTAGGTTCTCAGTGATCTTATTTGGAGCATTAATGCAGCAGACACTCCCTGCAGTGGAGACTTATCAGGAGATGTGCTTCCGCTTCAGCCATGTTACATCTCAAACTTACTGCTGGGCCTTAGGGAACATTGTGGATGCCTCTGGTTTCTCTGTGGGTTGAGGGAACAGCTGCTGTCCTGGCTCTTCGGTTTTTCTTCTTGAACTTTTTGAACAGAATGTCTTTTGTATTCTGGCAGACAATGAGGGGGCCTTCTGATTAACTTCGGGTCAGCTTGCCAGTAAAAGCACTGACCATGTCCCCAGTTTGGGCTCCCTGATTGTATACATGTATGCATCAGTATTGTGGCCTGAGGGTCCACAAGGGTGAACTCCGTGGCCCTGGACCTCAGATGGGCCACTGCTATAGTGATGCCTCCTTTTAATACACTCCCAGTGATCCTCCGCTTAGTTGAAACCTCTGTTTTGTTGGAAGCATATGGCATTGCACTGTTGGTTGGGATTTAAATTTGGGGGTGTGAGGAGGAGGCCTCTCTGAGTCAGTGGGCAGTGCAAATCCAGAATCCCACTTTTCTACTCAAGTGGCTGTGGTTGGGGTTCCTCTAACTTTATCACCCCCACACATGTGAAGAGGGTGAGCAGGTGGTCATTCTTTTGATGTAGCAGAATGAGTACTGGATTTGAGGTGAGGAGACTTAGGTCCATGGTCGGGTTCTGCTACTTGCCATCAAGGTGGCCATGGGCAAGACCATTAACCTATGTGACCTTTAGATTTATTAGCTCTGAGATGAGAGATAATGATATAACTACTTTAACAGGTCTGTTGGGAGGAACAAAAATGAGGTAATTTCCGTGAAAGTGGGGCACCTAGGTGGTGCAGTCAGTTAAGTGTCTGACTCTTGATCTCCGCTGAGGTCATGATGTCACAGTTTGTGAGTTTGAGCCCTGCATCAGGCTCTGTGCTGATGGCATGGAGTTGGCTCGGGATTCTGTCTCTCCTTCTGCCTGCCCCTCCCCAACTTGTACTCTCTCTCTCTCTCTCTTTCTCTCAAAATAAATAAGCTTAAAACAATTTCTATGAAAGTAATTTTAAGCAAGTCAAGTCCTGTAAAATGTGAGATGTTGTGAATTAAAGCTTGAATGACGGCCCCATTCTCTTCTGGAAAGGCATTTTGCCTCTCTGTTCTGGTTTCCCAATTTATAAAGTGCCCTATTCTTTTGTGCATTTATAAATAAAAATGAGAAAAAACCTTTAAAAGGTCCTTCGAGATATTAAAGGAAATAAATGATGCTTTCTTTGGGAAATAGAAGAGTGATGTTCACTGCAGGTTTGAGCCTCATAAATGATGCTTCAGAGATGAAGCTTTCTTTGCTTAGGTTACCCGACTCATGTGTTTAGTATAGAAGAGAAGGATTCGAAGAGACCCTTCGCTTTTCCAGTGTCCCACAGCTAACTACCTGGCAGTTATGGTATACATTTCAGTAGCTGGAAGAGAGGCTTCTGATTGTCAGGGCTGGTTCCCTCATTCTGCTAGCTGGGTTCTGGGTCTGAAAGACAGGGTTTAACCGGCAGGCAGAGTTATCACTCTGAAAGGCTCCTTGGGGGCTGGGCAGCTCTTTCAGGAACCTGTATGGCTACAGCTTAGAGGGAAACAAGAAAGAAATGAGGAAGTGGGAATTTCAAGGGCAGAGATTCTTGATATGCATTGGGACTATGCCAAGGAACAGAAAAGCAGGGGTGGGGAGACTTCAGGAAAGGGCACCCAGATCTGTTCTCAGGGAGTGTGTAGGGCTCATGGCATGCCAGGTGGGAACACAGGGAGAGACCTGGCCCCCCATTTGGCAGCCTCAGCTTTTGTAGCAGGACAGGGCAAGCTTCCATGCCCTGGAGTAGGCTCTGGGAAGAAGCCCCTGGGAAGACCCTGAGGAGACAGATCTGTTATTGTTTAACAACAGAGCCTTTTTTCAGGTGAATCCATCATAGTAGCCTCTCAGGCCCGACAGAGAAGTGGTCCCAGAGAAGTGGTCCGTAGCTTAGATTGGGGCTGCAGCTGGTTCCCACTTCTGCTCAGTCCAGCTTCCCAGAGGTGAGTCACACATTGGATGGATCCCTCCATATTCTTTAAGGATTAAAAAGTAACGTTCCTGTTCTCACTCCCTCTCTCCCCCTTCCTCTACTGCCCTTCCTACATACTCTCCCTCTGGGCTCCCTCTCTCTAAAATTAGAATAATCAGTTACTCAAGGAAGTTGAAACTTTGAAATGCCTTCGAGGACAGGCCTAGGGCATCCTGAATTCTGCTGGCTCTACCCTGTCCCTGGAATGGAGGGTGTGGGTTTACAGTATGCAGGGGTGCCTCTGACTCCAGATATCTTGGCAACACTGCTGAGTTATAAGTAAGAGAGGCTGTGCTCCGTGTCTACCTAATCTGATTCTAAGAACTACTTTGGGGAGGACCACGGGGAGGAGGTGGAAGGGTCAGAGTCTGGGACTGCCAGAACACCTCCCTGCAGGCAGGTGGGGCTGAGAGACTGAAGAGCATGTCTTCTTGTTGCTTCTCTTTGTCTGTTATGTGTCACTGTCCTGGAGTCTCCTGATTTCCAGTGTTGGGCCCAAGAGAGTTTGCCGAGGCAGTCAAGCGAAGGGAATGTGTATCTGAGCCTATAGGAGTCCAGGCAGCCGCCCTGCAGAGTGTTGGCTTGGCCTCCCTTCTGAGCCTTTACATTAGCTTGGAAGAAGAGGGTGTTTAGGGTGGACAGGGGTGGGGGAGGGGGAAATCTGCTGGCAGATAATTGAGTTCTTTGAGTTAGAGTAACCATGGAAAGTGGAGAAGGGGCCAGGAGGGCATGAAAGAAAAAAAAAAAATACCATCTGGCATAGTCTGCAGAGAATTCTCTATAAAGCCTAAGGGAGAACTTGCATTAGTGAGTGCCTTCTCCTGGGGATGGGGAGGGAGATTCTGAGCATCTATTTTTGGCTTGGGAGGAGGCACTGTGTGCATCTATCTCAGTAGGTGGGTGCAGTAAAATGCTGGGTGCATCTATCTTAGGGGAATATGCTGCATAATATTGCCTGATAGGAAAATCCCCAGTGTCTCTGTTTCCACCTGTAAGACCTAGAAAACTTGCCTGTGTGTATTTGTGTGTTGAGGGGAGAGGAGGATGTTAAATGAGTTTAGACCTCATTGTAGGATTTCTCCAAAGATCCCTTCTCTTAGTATTTCTGGCTCGGATATACTGTTCTTGAAGGGCTATTGAAATGATCACAATATTCTCATCTAAAAACTGCCTATATGTTAGATTGCACTGTATCTATAAAAGGTGAATTATATATGCAATTAGGGTATGAAGGCTTCTTAATGAAAGCTGACCTGTTCTAAGTGTTTGTCGTATAAACCACCCATTTCTCAAAGATACAGACTCCTCTTCTGTGTGACTTGTCTCTGAAGGGGTTTGTATATGAGCTAGAGATTGACTAATGAGAAGCAGTACAGTGAATGAAGGACTGTTTGACCCTGGGGAAAATGAAATGAACTGGGAGTTAGGGGAGACAAGATCTGAAGCAGTAGGAAAACTAGAAGGAAACAGGAGAAAGGCCCTGGGCAAGGGGACTGGGGAAAGGTAGTTCTGAGGGGAAGCAGGGGAGATAGAAGGTAGTTCTTGGGCTGCTCTAGGAGGCCTTTACAATTTAGCAGAAGGCTGGCCTGTCCCCGGGGGACCCAATGAGACAGCGTTGTGTCCTGGGAGGCCGGCATTGGAGTTGACACCCCTGTTCATTTGCTCTTGGGCTCAGAGGCATCTCTGGTACCCATATGCCCTCTTAGTCTGTTCACCCATTTTGTCAGTGAATACAGAGTGGCTAAGCCAAGGGCTGGGGAGGGTCTAGATAGTAGCAAGTGAGGGACTTATCCCATATATATATTATGTTAGATGTTGTATTGTAGTTATTTCCTCCCCAAAGTGAGCCTCTGTGTGTTCGACTAAGAAAGAAGAAACAAAGACCCGCTGAAGTTTGGTGTTTTGCAGGTAGGGTTAATGATCATCTCATGCGTTAGGCTGGGAAGAAGGAGGAATAGCCAACTCTTAGACTCTGATGTGAAGTACTGTTTGAATGATGGACGAAAGCCAACTATAAAGGACTGGAAATATGAGGAAGGAGAGGGTTCTAGGTCTCTGTTGAAGTTTCTCTGAGAGTGTCAGTGAATTGGGTGTGGGAGGATAGGAAAAGGGAAAGGGAAAAATTGGAAAGAAAACTATATAGTCAGCTAGTTTTCAGAACTCTTTAGCCTTGTTAGAGGAAGTGAATTTTGGTGTGCTCACTTACGTCTTGGAACACAGCTCCCTGATGGAGTTCTGACAGCTAAATATCATAGATTGCTTTTAAATGAATCAACCTGCAATGTGTTTGTTCAGCTCTCAGTGACTCTTGATGCTCAGTGCGTGTGTGGTGGAATGGACCACTTGCACTTACTGTGAGTGTCTCAGTGCAGCAAGGTGTGGTAACGAAGAGCTGGTGCCCAAGGGTCTTACATGCCTAGGTTTAGAACCTGCCATTACAGTTACTGGCTGTGTGACCTTGGACAAGTTGTTTAATCTCCCTGAGCCTCCCTTTTCTGTGAGGCATCTGTGAAATGTATAATAGTAGTACTTAGCTTGTTAGCATTGTGCCAAGGAGTGAATGAAATGACACCTGTAAGGCTCTCAGCCAGTGCCTGGCACCTAGTAAAGGTTCGGTGCTTTCCATTATCATTATCAACTTAGTGCAGCATTTTGAAGAGTACAGCAGGCGTCTCTCTCTTTTTTTTTTTTTCAAAGATTTATTGAGAGAGAGAGAGAGAGAGAGTGAGAAGGGGGAGGGGCAGAGGAAGAGGGAGAGAGAGAATCCCAAGCAGCCCCCACGCTGTCAGCACACAGCCTGATGTGGGGTTCAATCTTACAAATCGTGAAATCATGACCTGAGTTGAAACCAAGAAGTTTCGACTGAACCGCCCAGGTGTCCCTATACTTTGCATTTTATTCACCTTTCTGACACCTGGGGAGAGTCTCCACAGTGGTCCTTCTCACCCCAGCTTCAGAGGCTCTGCTTTACTCTCCTGTAGGATGCATACCCTTCACTGTCATGACAGACTAGAACTGCTTCTTGCCAGTTGCTTCCTGGCAGCCTGCCCAGTCAGGGCCCTAGGTCCTCCTTCCCCCAACATTGGCCGCCCTTCACAAGCTGCTGTTGGTCCTTCTACTTCCATGAATCCTACCTGTGTATCCTTTAAGACCCTTTGCAGCCAGCTCTGGAAGCTTGTAGTCTGGCTCGTCCTCTTAACTATCTGTGGATCTCTGGCGAGTTAACCTTTGTAAACCTTAGTGTCTGCATCTGTAAATTGGGAATAATCTTACTCCTTTCAAAGGTTTGTTATAAGGGTTAAATGAGTTAATTTTTTTAAATAATTTTTTTAAATGTTTACTTATTTGGGGGGGGGAGGGGCAGAGAGAGAGGGAGACACAGAATGTGAAGCAGGCTCTGAGCTGTCAGCATCGAGCCTGATGTGGGACTTGAATCCATGAACCATGAGATCATGACCTGAGCTAAAGTCGGATACTTAACCTTCTGAGCCACCCAGGTGCACCAAATTAGTGAATTTATATAGAGCACTTAGCTTAGTTGCTGGCACAAATATGCTTTCAGTAATTGTTAGCTGTAATTGTTGTTTGAGAACTGTCTCTCCTGTGAGTTCCTCGGCCTCCATATAGCAGTACAGAGAGCCCTGGCCAGGTGGTCAGCAGATCTGAGCTTTAGTCCTGGCTCTGTTGGTGACTTTTGGGTGACCTTGGGGAAGTAACCTTGGCTTCTCTAGGCTTCAGTTTCCTCTTCTAGAAAGTGGGGGGTTTAGATACAGTGTTTTCATTGACATTTTGACTTGACTCTTAAATGCATATGTCTTGTCTTTCCAACTAGATTCCCTGAAGTTCTATAAAATTATTCCCCAAATTGGCCAACATATATTGCTTATGCTTAAAAAATATTTGCATAGCTTTTTTTTTTTTTTTTTTAATCCTATCAGCTGGATTCTAGAAAGCATTTGACTTGGTTCTCATAACTTGGAGCCTGGAATCTTGCTCTCAGATACACAGGGCTTGGTTGTAACAACCTGCAAAGAGGTTCCAGCCTTTAGTAAGTTAGAAAGTCTACCAGGTTAGTAAGAAAGGAGGTGGGTTTCACTTGGTGCTCCTGGGGAAATTTTGGTTGACAGATGTTTAGGGTACTTATTTGTTCTGCTGTATAGACTCAGATCAGCTTTGTGAATAAGTACTGCCATCACTATTTCCTTCTCTCTGTGGAGAAAAATGTCAGTGTTTCCTTCAGGGTTTGAAGCGAGCCATTGGTGCTCAAAGAAAAACCTGTGTGTTACGAGAAGAGCTGTCTAATGAAAGAGTGACATTTAGAGCCTGGGCTCCGGAGGCAGACAGTAGGGGTTCATATTCTGGTTCTGCTACTTACTAGTTCTGAGATCTTGGGTAAGTTATGGAGCCTGTCCATGCCCCAGCTCCTTTTCTGTGAAACAGAAGTGTTAATTGTATTATTTTGTAGTGTTGTGGTGAGGCCTAAGTGTCACGTGCTTAGCATAGTACCTTGTATCTGATGCTGAATGAAATGTGAGCAATTACTGTAATATATCTTATTACCTTGTAAGCCAAGCAGAGTTTGTTTCCGAATGGTTGGTTTGTCTGGTTTGTTCTGCTGAGAAATGTGGAGCGATGTTCCATTGCTCCATGTTTTGGGCAGACATCTAGTATCAGCAGAGCAGTAATAAGTGTCCTGCAATCAGTACATAGATTGTAGCTCTTGTACTTTGCTTTTGTAAAGAAATATATAAACCAGAAAGAGAATCTGAGCCAAAAGAGCATGTAGGTTTAAAGGACCCTTTGTGATGAGTAACACATGTTATATGGCACTGGAGTTAGGGGCATGGCAGAACCCTGGGTAAAAGAGGAAGATGGGAAGTGGGATGACAGAAAGTAGAGCTAGGTAATGAAGAGTGGCAAGTATCTCTGAGCAAGTGGGAGTGGCTATGACAGTAAGCCCCACTGAGAAGCTTTATCTTCCCTGTAGGTACGTTGACTCCTCAGCCCCAGGTGAGACTTGCCCCCACACCCCACAGTGCTCACTCAGATCGATCTCAGAGGAATGGTGGATTGGGATGAGGCGGCTCTAATCTGTTCCTAACTAGAATGAGTAGCATGAGTAGCTCGGTGTGTCTTATCTACAAGTATAATTATAAAGAGATTTCCTTTTCCAGCTGTAAGAAACAGGAACTTTTGCTGCCAAACTTAGCAGCATGTTTTAAGTCCTTCAAATCTCCTCTGAGTGCTACCAAAGCTCTCAGCTTTGTTGTTATCTCTTGTTGAAATATAGCCTGGAAAGGTCATATCAACAGTGCCAATTTATGGGCCTGCTGAACCCAAGCAGGCCTAGGGCAGAATGGGGAGTTCCTGGGAGTAGGTGTTTCACAGATTTTCCCTTTGAGTTAGGCTGTTTATAATTTAAGGTTCTTTGTGCTTTAGAGAAGACCAAACTCTGAAGATTAGGGTCAAACATTGTATTTCTTCTGCAGTTTTACTTGTGTAGGCAGGCGCTCAGACTCTACAATAGCTCCCTGTACGGCTGGGAGAGGCTCAGCCTTGATGGGACTTACGGCTGCCAAAACCATGCCTGGCACTCCTTATAGGAGGTAAGTTTTCTTGGCACAAAGTTATGCCAGAATCCTTCACCCCATTTAGTTTATTAGCAGTTTTTGACCTATCGTGTGTTCTGAAGGGGTGATTAAAAGTGACCAAGAGCACATGGTATAGAAACCACACATGGAGATTTTGCACTCATCTGAGGAGAAAAAGGTCAGATCTGTGTGTGCATATACAGTACTCTGTCACTTGGTAAAACAGATACAAATAGGGAAGGGAAACTAAAGAACTTAACTGACCCCAGCATCTATAAAGAAGCGTGGTACTTGAATGCCAGAGGAAAATACCTGGGACAGCTGAGGTGAACTTGGCGATGGCAGTGACCTTGGTTGGCAGTCTGTGACTTGACCAACTCAGCTGCTGTGTTCAGAGAATTGAGGCTTTGGAATCTAGGAAGGGAAGAGAGCACTGAAATTTTTTATTTTCTTTGCCTCCCTCTAACCCCCTGATTCACTCACCAGTCTGGGTTCAGACGCACATGGAAAGATTGCCAGATAAATTGCCGTTTTTGAAGTGGTATGGGCAGCACTGTCCTCTCTGTGTCTCTGTGTCTCTGTGTCTCTGTGTCTCTGTGTCTCTGGATTTGAGTCCTCACTGCTGCTCAGGAGTGAGTTACTGCTCACCTGTGCTGGAAGAGCTGGCTGGGAGGAGACAGGTGGTAAAAAAGGCAGTGATGGTAGTAAGAAGTCATGGAGACAGTAACACTTCTGACATCATCCCAGGCCCTGAGAGTAGTTAATGTTTTGTCAGCAGGGGAGTTGGGATGACTGTGTTCCCCAAGAGTTTATTTCTCCTCAGCCTTAAAAAAATTAATTAAGAAATTAAAGTATAGTTAACATACAATGTTATGTTAGTTTCAGGTGTACAGCATAGCTATTTGACAATTCTATACATTACTCAGTGCTCACCACGCCAAGTAGTCACCATCTGTCACCACACAAGGATATTACAATATTAGTGAATATTTTCCCTATGCTGCACTTTTTATCTCCATGATGTATTTATTTTGTAACTGGGAACTTGTGCCTCTTAATCCCTCTTATCTATTTCACCCATTCCTCCACCTGCCCCCGCCTCTGGCAACCACCAGTTTATTCTCTGTATTTAAGAGTTTGTTTTTTGTTGTTGTATGTATGTTTGTTTGTTGCATTTTGTATATTCCACATGTAAGTGAAATCGTATGGTATTTGTCTTCCTGTGTCGTATTTCACTTAGCACTATATGCTCTAGGTCTATTCATGTTGTCACAAATGCCAGGATCTCATTATTCTTTATGGCTGAGGAATATTCCAAAGCGTGTGTGTGTGTGTGTGTGTGTGTGTGTACCATATCTTTATCCATTCATCTTTTGATGGACACTTGAGTTGCTTCTATATCTTGGCTATTGTAAATTGGGACAACCACTGTGGAAAACAGTATGGAAGTTCCTCAGAATTAAAAACGGAAATACCGGGGCGCCTGGGTGGCTCAGTCAGTTGAGCGTCCGACTTTGGCTCAGGTCATGATCTCATGGCTTATGGGTTTGAGCCCCGTGTCAAGCTCTGTGCTGACAGCTCAGAGCCTGGAGCCTGCTTCAGATTCTATCTCTCTCTTTCTTCCCCTGCTTGTGCGCTCTCTCTCTCTCTCTCTCTCTCAAGTAGAAATAAACATTAAAAAAATTGAATTAAAAAATGGAAATATCATCTGATCCAGTAATTCCACTAGTAGATGTTTACCCAAAGAAAGCAAAAGACTAACTTGAAAAGATATATGCACCCCTATATTTATTGCAGCATTATTTATAAGAGCCTTTCTCTTTTTACTTTACACTCTTTCCTGGAGATTCCATCTTCTGCTACCAGGTAGAGAAGTAAGGTGTGGGGTGTGTGTGTCAAACTCTGCACCTCTTGTTTAGAAACTTTTTATTTATTCATTCATTTATTTATTACATGTTTATTGAGTACCCATTCTGGTCTAGGCACTGTTCTATATGTAGAGATGACTGAGACAGCAAAGTATATGTGTCATGGAGCTTAAAATGTTTGGGGTAGCAGTCAGTAAATAAGTAAACAATAAATGAGATAATGATAGTGACATGAGCTATGAAAGAAATAGTGGTGATGTAAAAGAGAGAGAGTAGCAGGAACTTGAAAGCTATTAAAAGAGGAGTTAGAGAAAGCCTCTCTGAGAATGGGACATTGGAGCTGCAAGTTCAAGCACAAAAAGAAATTGTGAATGTTCAGGTTTGGGGCATGTACATTTCTGGAGGAGGGAACAGTAAGGGCAAAGGCCCTGAGGTAGGAAAGAGCTTGGCATGTTGAAAGAACATGAAGTTCATTGTTAGAATATAAGGAGCCAGTGATTATAAGGGCATAAAATGTTGGTAGAGGCTAGTTCAGGTACAGCCTTTTGGCCATGGTAAGGAGTTTTGAGAACCAAGGTGAAGGGTGTACATTCTAGGTCTGTGGTACGACCAGAGATAGGATGTCAAAATGTGAAAGGGATGGCTAAGAGGAACATTGGATTTGATTGAGAAGAATCAAGAAAAAATATGGGGAAATTGAGGGGGATCTGGAGTGGGGATAGGCCTAGCTAATTAGCTAAAAGAAGTGGAATAAGTATAATTCCATGCTGCATAATTCTTGGGATCAAGCAATATATGTTTTAAAAACTGCTATATATTTTAGGTTTGTGGTATATCATTAGTAGAATGCTTTCTGTATTCCAGGCATTGTATTACACCAGGCATTTTTACTTACATCATTTCAGTAAATTCTCACAATCATCTTTGAGTGAATTTGCTGATGTTTTGATGTCTACATATGAGGAACTGAGAGTGGCTGACTTGCTTAAAATCCAAATCTAAGTCTGTCTGATTCCAAAGGATATGCTCCTTTTATACCTCCACTCTAATTGGTATACCAACTGTACTTTCTTTTAGTTATCTAACATACTTCATGTGCATTTTCCCTCTGAATTGTTATGTGTTGTTTACTGTTATGTTCTGCCATCTATCCATTGGGAGCTAGGATAGATTTTGGATGTTTGTCGATTTTAATGAGTTCTTTTCAACTTTCTCTGAAAGGAGTACCTGGTTAAGTATGGAGAATTCCATTCCAAATAAAAAACCGGGGAGGCTGGGGGTAGGTGGCAAGACTCAGAAGCAGATAACCTGAATCATAACTCTTTGGGTAGGAGAAGTGATGGTCTTTTTCATTAACAATATTCCACAAGTAGTTAGATATCTTAGATTACGATTCCTTCTGTTTTATAGTAAAAAGATAGAATTTGTTTTGGGAAAATATAACTAATTTTCAGTAAATTAGCATTTGTAAATAAACTATGATTTCCTAGTTCACAGGTTTCTTTTAGAATCTCAAAGTTCATTAGAAATGTTTGAGGAAATAAATTTATCAGGCCACAACTTTCACTTGCTGGAAATTGAACATTGACTAGTTTCTATTGGTGGATTCTTCCTTTTTTGAAGGATTGATCCTGTTTGGATTCTATAAAGCAAGGGTCAGGATTCTGAAATGAAAATGTGTGGGCTGTTTGTAAACTCTCATTCCTCGGTGTTCATGAGATCTGTGTTCAGCCTTGTCAGCCAGCTTAGATGGAATAGTTTGAAGGGCAGAGCAGGGTGAGATTGAATTTCAGATTTAGCATGGATTCTTGACACACAGAGGAATTTTCTTTTGTAATGGGATTCTGCTTTCCTGTCTCCCCTGTCCCTGTCTGTTTTAGTAACCACTTTGCTTCTGGAGGAAAAGATGTGTGGTTAGGAAAGATTCCTGTAGACAACGTTTTTATCTTTAGCACTGATTCGCTGAGCAAACATGAGATGCTCACCTACCATGAGTAGGTACATACAGATGAATTAGGGGTGAGGCTAAGAAGATTGGTTTGGTCAGATCTTTAAGGGCTAGAACCCTTCAGGTACTGGAGAATCCTTCTTTTGAAAATAGGAAAGGAACACAATTGGATTTGGTTGGTAGAAAAGAAACCTGTGAGACCATGTGGAAGATAGAATGGGGGTGGGAGGAAACTTGTCTTACTGGGTATAACTAGTGAGGGCAGTATTCCAGTCTCTCACAGCTTATTTAAAACTGAGTATAAGGGAAGTCTGGAGGATCTGAACTCCAGATTGTAGGTCTTCAGACTTGAGAGGGGCTCCAAATTCACCTGGAGAGCTAGTTTCCAATTCAGTAGATCTGGAGTGGGGGCTGGGGGTGTGCATTTTTAACAAGTTTCTAAGTGCTGCTGCTGGTTGGGAACCACTGCGTAAGAGGCTCAGCAGCTGAGATTCAAAAAGGGTGTGAGGGCCAGATGTAATCCGTATGCCTTCTTTCAGTGACCTAGAATTTCATGTCTATACTTTAGAATCTCTTGGGTGGCTTACCACTGTAATGTCAACAAAGCCCAGTAAAGGTCCATGCCCTCAGTCACAGTGACTCTTCTCACGATATCCATATCACTTCCGGATGAGGTTTCCAGCTGAGTGCTTGTCTCTAAGCAGCTGTTTGACTTATTTTTGGAAAATGCCCATCCTGGCCACTTGATTCTATTAGGAGAGATGACATTTATGCCAGGATGAGCTCCCACCTTGCCCTTTAGCACACCCCCTGGTTGGCAGGACTGTTTTAGGGACTGCCGTCAGGCTTAGTTCTGAGTGTGTTCTGTTGATTAGCCAGGTTTACACAGGACATGCCTGGGAGATTATCTCTTTAGCCCAGGAGTTGAATTTCCAGGACAAAGTCCACAGTTGGCAGCTGATAGGCTGAGAACACCTGGAAGAGAGGATTTCACTTGGCTTTCACTTAGCCAGGCCTCTCAGTGCCTCTTCCCACAGAGGTCGGGTGTTCTACTTGTCTGCTGCCCACGTGGGTATCTTTGGGATGCCTCTCCCAGAGCAGTGTCGTTCCAAGCAGTGCTCCCTTGCTCTCTGTTTCAGGATCTGTGGCTTCATGTGAGACACTTGAGTGAATAATCATAAGCTGCCCTCTCTTCCTTGAGGTTCTCATTTCTTGAATCACTGTCTGTGCTTGCTTCTCTCCTTGGGGAAGGATCTCCATTTTCTCCTCTATGGTAGGTGACTCTTAGGTTTTCCCTGACACCCCCCTTTTCTTAGCTTTGCTCATTAGTTCAGCACAGTTGTAGAATTCTGTTTCAGTATGGGAAGAGATATTAAAGGTTACCTGACCTAGCGCTGCCCAACCTTTTTCTTATCCCTGCACACACAAGAAGTGATAACTTTTGCAAGGCACGTTGGGATAACAGGAGGAGGCTCCTGGTAGCGCTGAGCCCCAGTGCTGCCCTGGGGCTTGAAGGAGTCGCAGTGTCTACACAACCATAACCCATTCTTGGCATTGTGGTTGGGAACTCTGGTCCAGTCCCACTTGCGTCAGAGTCCCACTTGCGTCAGGTGAGAAAACCGAGCGCCCAAGGTGCGGAGCCAGGACGGGGAATTGACTTTTGATTCAGGGCTTTGCTATAAGCATTTCACAAGAACTATAATGTGTTACAATTTCAAATTAGTAAGCGTGCATGAAACTATCTCAGGTTAATTTTTCTTTAAGACCTTTTTTGGTGGGGGGCACCTGGGTGGCTCAGTTGGTTGAGCATCTGACTCTTCTTGATTTTGGCCCAGGTCATGAACTCATAGTTGGTGAGATTGAGCCCTGTGTTGGGCTCTGTGGTGACAGCGTGTACTTGGGATTCTCTCTCCCCCAATCTCTCTCTGCCCCTCTGCCACTTGCTCTCTCTCTCTCAAAATAAGTAAATATTTTTAAAAAGTATTTTTTTAATAACAAAAGTAATACATTTGTTCTGTAAACTTTTACACAATAGGAAAATACATGTTGGAATATGAGCCTTTCCTATAAACTGGTGCCCCAGGAGTATAATCACTGTTAACAGTTTCCTCTACAATACATTTATATAAACATTTATTTTATTTTTATAAAAATGATTATATTCTAACCAAAAATGGAAAATAAAAAGTATTGGCGAGGATGTGGAAAAATTAGGATCCTCATACACTGCTGGTGGGAATATAAATGGTACAGCTGTTGGGGAACAAATTCAAAAGCTAAAACTTACGATGTGACCCAGCAACTCCACTCCTAGGTATTTATGCCCCCCAAAATTGAAAACAGGGACTCAAATAATTATATGCCAATATTCGTAGCAGCATTACCCACAGTAGCCAAAATGTGGAAACAATCCAGGTGTTCACCCGCTGATGTATAAGTAAATGAAATGTGGTGTATGCACACAATGGAATATTATTCATCCATAAAAAGGGATGAAGTTCTGATACTTGCTACAGTGTGAATGAACCTTGAAAACATTGTGCTAAGTGAAATAAACCAGACACAAAAGGATAGATATCGTATGATTCTGCTTATGTGCAATATCTTTAATTGGCAAATTCATTGAGATAGAGTAAATTAGAGGTTACCAAGAATTTGGGGAGAGGGGACAATGAGGAGCTATTGTATAATGATGGTTACAGTGTTCTGTTGGGGTGATGAAAAAGTTTTAGAAATAGATAGTGGTGATGGTTGCACAAGATTGTGAATGTAATTAATGTCACTGAATTGTAAACTTAAAAATGTTTAAGATGGTAGATTTTATAGATGTTTTGCCCCAATTAAAAAAATGAATAACAAGATTATACTCTACTGAAAATGGTTTCACTTGGTAATTTATCTAGGCTATTTTTCCATGTCAGTGCATTACTTTGAACAGCAGCATTGTGTTTCTTCAGGTGGATGTAATGTAATTTATTTAACCAAGCCCCTATTGATGGACACTTGAGTTGTTTCCAATTTCAACTGTTATAAACAGGGCTGCAGTAGCCAGCAGCACACGGCTGTCTTTGCCTGAGCGTTGTAGTACTTGTACTACCTTAGGCAAAATTCCTAGAAGGGAAGATTTGCTGATCAAAGGCATGCTCATTTAAGATGTTAATAAATATTGCTTAACCACTTTCCAGAGAAGTTGCATCAATGTAATTCTCATCAACAGTATGTAAAGGTGCCTGTTTCTCCCCCACCCTTGCCAACATGGCTGTTGTAAATCTTATAAACCATTGTAATCTTTGCCGATCTGATAGGCGAAAAGGATTTCTTATTGTTACTTTACTTAGGATTTCTTTACTTGTTAGTGAAATTGAACACCTTTTATGCTCACTGGTAGCTGTGTTCATTCTTTTGGGAATTTTTGGTTCAAGTACTTTGTTCATTTTTCTATTTGGTCATTATTTTATCTTGTAGATTCAGTAAGAGCTTTTAAATAACATGTTACGTTAGAACTGTTTTCCATATAAGTTGCTGATATTTTTCCCCTCAGTTTATTTTTAATTTTTGACTTTTTATGTTAATTACTTGCTTTTCATATATCTTATATATCGTATGTCTTAAATTTTTATTTAGGCAAATGTATGATATTTTCCTTCAGGGCTTGTTTTTTCTCTCATTAGTGGCTTTTGAGTTGAATTTTGTGTCATACTTAGAAAAGTTTTCTTCCCTCCTCAGAATTATACAACTCATTGATTTTTTTCTAGTGTTTATCATTCCAATTTTTTACATTTAAGTTGTAACTAAGTTTCTGGTAAGGATTGAGGTAAGAATTAAATTTTATTGATAAAATACCTGAAAATAACCTTCTCCTATTAAATCAGCTCTTTTTATAAACTTTGTGAATGTCTATTACATTTACTTTAGTGTTTTTAAAAAACATTTATTAATTTATTTTGAGAGAGAAGAGAGAGCAGGGAAGGGTCAGAAAGAGAGAGAGAGAGAGAGAGAGAGAGAGAATCCCAAGCAGGCTCCCTGCTGTCAGCACAGAGCCCCAGGTGGGGCTCCAACTCACAAACTGAGATCATGACTTGAGCTGAAACCAAAAGTGGGATGCTTAACACACTGAGCCACTCAGGCGCCCCTACATTAATGTTTTTTGTGAGTGAGGCTACCAATATTCAAATTCTTGCAATATAAAGGCCTTTAGCGAGAGAGGGAGATCAAGGAATTGGGCCCAAGTCTTCTGATTGCCATTCCTGTTTTTTTGTTTGTTGGCTATTATCCTTACACAGTGCAGCCAGATTCCTTTTCTTGATGTTTGGGGAAAACTGCATCATTCCTCTGTGAGAAACTTTATAGTGAATCCTATGTGCAATCATATTTGACACATTAAACCTGGGTAGTGTGACATGAAAGCCTTGTTCTTAAACCTGGTGAGGTGAGCTCAGCCTGGCTGAGGTGAGAGCAGAGAGACAATTACATGCTTGGTGCTGAGGAGACTAAAGGGCCAAAGTCAAAGGGATGTTAAGACAACATCCAGGAAGGTTGTGACTCTGGGTGAGGGGAGCAGCAGGAAGAAGAGTGAAGAAACTTGGATGCTTACAAGATTAAGGAAGATTTTTGAACTGAGAGAAGGAAGAAGAATAATTATTTAAGGTCCTGGATACTAAACTAGTTAGGTCCCACCTAATTATATTTTTTAAAAATTTATTTATTTATTTATTTATCTATCTATTTACATTTTAGGTACATACAGTACAATATTGATTTCAGGACTAGAATTCAGTGATTCATCACTTACATACAACAACACACAGTGCTCATCATGAGTGCCCTCCTCAGTACCAATCACCTATCTAGCCCATCTCCCACGTGCCTCCCTCTGTCAGCCCACAGTTTGTTTTCTGTCATTAAGAGTCTCTTGTGGTTTGTTTCCCTCTCTTCTCTTTTTTTTTCCTTCCTTCCCATATGTTTATCTGTTTTGTTTCTTAAATTATACATATGAGTGAAGTCATATGGTATTTGTCTTTCTCTGACTGACTTATTTCACGTAGCATAATACAGTCTAGCTCTATCCACATCACTGCAAATGGCAAGATTTCAGTTTTTGATGGCTGAGTAATATTCTGTCATATATATCACATGTGATATATATATCACATCTTCTTTATCCATTCATCAGCTAATGGACATTTGGACTCTCTCCATAGCTTGGCTATTGTTGATAATGCTGCTGTAAACATTGGGGTGCATGTACCCCTTTGAATCTGTATTTTTATATTCTTTGGGTAAATACCTAATAGTGCAATTGCTGGCTTATAGGGTAGTTCTGTTTTTAGTGTTTTGAGGAACTTCCATACTCTTCTCCAGAGTGGCTGCACCAGTTTGCATTCCTACCAGCAGTGTAAGAGTGTGTTCCCTTTTTCCTGTATCCTCACCAACACCTGTTGTTCCTTTTTAAAAACATTTTTTTAATGTTTATTTATTTTTGAGAGACAGACAGACAGAGCATGAGTGGGGGAGGGGCAGAGAGAGAAGGAGACACAGAATCTGAAGCAGTCTCCAGGCTCTGAGCTCTCAGCACAGAGCCTGACACAGGGCTCGAACTCATGAACCACGAGATCATGACCTGAGCCAAAGTTGGACACTTAACCAACTGAGCCACCCAGGCGCCCTGACACCTGTTGTTTCTTGTGTTGCTAATTTTAGCCATTCTGATGGATATGAGGTCATATCTCATCATGGTTTTGATTTGTCTTTTTCCCTGATGATGAGTGATGTTGAACATTTTGTCATGTGTCTGTTAGCCATCTGGATGTCTTCTTTGAAATATTGGGACTTCATCAAGATAAAAAGTTTCTGTGTAGCAAAGGAAATAATCAATAAAACAGCCTATGGAATGACATATCTGATAAAGGTTTAGAAATAAACAACTTATCAAATTCAACACCCAAAAACCGAGTATAACCCAGTTAAGAAATGGGCAGAAGACATGAATAGACACTTTCAAAGAAAACATCCGGATTTTTTTTTTAAATTAGAGAGAGAGTGTGAGTGCACAAACATGTGAGTGGGGGAGGGGTCAGAGGGAGAGAGAGAATCTTTTTTTTTTTTTATTATTTTTTTTAAATTTAATTTTTTATTTTTTTAAATTTACATCCAAATTAGTTAGCATATAGTGCAACAATGATTTCAGGAATAGATTCCTTAGTGCCCCTTACGCATTTAGCCCATTCCCCCTCCCACACCCCCTCCAGTAACCTTCAGTTCTCCATATTTATGAGTCTCATCTGTTTTGTCCCTCTTCCAGTTTTTATATTATTTTTGTTTTCCTTCCCTTATGTTCATCTATTTTGTCTCTTAAAGTTCTCATATGAGTGAAGTCATATGATTTTTGTCTTTCTCTGACTGACTAATTTCACTTAGCATAATACCCTCCAGTTCCATCCACGTAGTTGCAAATGGCAAGATTTCATTCTTTTTGATTGCTGAGTAATACTCCATTGTGTGTGCGTGTGTGTGTGTGTGTGTGTGTGTGTGTGTGTGTATGTATATGTGTGTGTGTATGTATATATATATATATATATATATATATATATATATATATATACCACATCTTCTTTATCCATTCATCTATCGATGGACATTTGGGCTCTTTCCATACTTTGGCTACTGTTGATAGTGCTGCTATAAACATGAGGTTGCATGTGTTCCTTTGAAACAGCACACCTATATCCTGTGGGTAAATGCCTAGTAATTGCTGGGTCGTAGGGTAGTTCTGTTTTTAGTTTTTTGAGGAACCTCCATACTTTTTTCCAGAGTGGCTGCACCAGCTTGCATTCCCAGGGAGAGAGAGAATCCTAAGCAGGCTTCATGCTTAGCATAGAGCCCCGAAATGGGGCTCGAACCCATGAGCCTTAAGATGACCTGAGCCAAAAATCAAGAGTCAGACACTCAACCAACTGAGTTACCCAGGTGCCCCTAATTATATTTTAAAAGTCATCTTTTAGTGCTGGATCAACCAAGGGTTGTTGCTCCTAAGGGTTGTGAACCCATAAGAGAAAGCCTTATTCAAGGGTCAGAGTAAGTAAAATCTTGCAACCAGAGAAGTTAGGGTTTGAAAGACCCCGGAGAGCAGCATCAACCTGGCATCATTTCTGTTCTTGTCAGCCAGGATCTTAGATGGAAATATTTTTAGTGGGAATAGGCTAAATAAGGAAGCAGGAGGAACGAACGACTTCAGACCAGCGGATGTTCATTAGGCCTCTGTAGGACCAGCTGCATATAGACATAATCCCTACCCTTAAGGAACTTAGTAGTTCAGTGGACAAGGCACATAAAAGATCAATATAAGTGGCACCAGGAGGAAGGGATTCGTTTAGTCACCGGCGGGAAGGAAGAGTGTGATCAAGATGAGGGCAAGGTTTCACAGAGGAAATGATGCAGATTTAGGTTTTGAAGTATGAAAAAATTGTGGCTTTTTTTTAAGTTTGTTCCTTTTGGCCATCATGAATAGTTATTTTTTTTAATTTTTTATAACGTTTATTTATTATTGAAAGACAGAGAGAGACAGAGTATGAACAGGGGAGGGGCAGAGAGAGAGGGAGACACAGAATCTGAAGCAGGCTCCAGGCTCTGAGCTGTCAGCACAGAGCCTGACACAGGGCTCAAACTCACAAACCACGAGATCATGACCTGAGCCGAAGTCGGACGCTTAACTGACTGAGCCACCCAGGCGTCCCATGAATAGTTATTTTTTAAGTGGACAAGCCAAAGGAAGGGCATTCCAACGTAGAGGGATCAGCATGTGCCAAGACAGAGAGGAATGAAGCAGTATGTGCAAAGTTCTGTGCACAGAACTACCAACTTGGTCATTTTTGCTGTGCGTGGTAGGGCAGGATGAGCAGCGGCAAGGTGAGACTGCAGAGACTGGTCTCCAGAACTAGCCCTTGTAGGGATGGATCTGCCGTTGCTCTGCATACCAGATCACCCCAAACTTAGTGGGTGTTTAAACAACAATAATTTTGTTATTACCTCTCATGGTTTTGGAGGTTTTGCTTGCAGTCTTCTCATGTAGTTTTAGTTAGGTGGTGGCTGGGGCTGGAATCATCAGAAGGCTTCCTTCTCCCATGTGTAGTGCCTGAGCTGGGGAGATTCAAGCATCTGGGGCTCCTGTGGTCTGCTGCTCTCACTCCATCCTCCCCCCACCCCCCATTATTACTCCCTGTAGTCACTCTAGCCTTATGGTCTCCGGGATTGCTGGATTTCTTATCAGGTGGCTCAGGACTTGAAAGCCAGTGACCCTAGAGAGGCTGGCAGAGGTTGCATGGCCTTTATCTAACCTAGCCTTGGAAGTGAAGTACCCTCACATAGGCCACATTCTGTTCCTTGAGGTAGTTAAAGGGGCTCTTCTGATTTAAGGAGAGGAATATCAGACAGTTTGCAAACTTGTTTTGAAAGCATGAGAGTTATAAAGAAACTTGAATTTTATGCTATGGGACAGTTTTTCCCAAACTTAGTTCATTGCTTACCATCTTCACAGTATTACCATGGCCTCTTAATACCTGAACTGTTATTTACATAATGTTTAAATCAGCTCACTTTCAAACTTAAATTTGTTTTAAAAGGAAATGTTATCTCACTTTCTTAAAGTGGAAAATCAATATTACTTGTCATACACACAAGGTAACTTTTAAAGTAAATACAGTGAGGACAAAAAGTTTTAGCCAGGGGCACCTGGGTGGCTCAGTTAGTTAAATGTCTGACTTTTGCCTTCCGCTCAGGTCATGATCTCACAGTTCATGAGATTGAGCCCTGAGTGGGACTCTTTGCTGATAGTGTGGAGCCTGCTTGGGATTATCTCTCTCCCTCCCTCTCCTTCTCTCTCTGCCTTGCTCACACACACTCTCTCTCAAACTTATAAAAAAGAAATTAAGAAAAATATTTAGCTAGATACTGCTGCCTATGAAAGTCTCTCTTAAGAGATCAAGGGGTTAGAGCTAGAGCTAGCAGCAGCGTGTGGAGACTTTCTATTGAATCGAGTGAGAGGTTTGCAAGAACAGGTGAACGACCCAATCACCTTGTGATTTCATGCCGCAGGGTGCCTGCCCTATAGTTCTTTACTGCGTTCTGGGAAGCACTGCTGTGAGCAGTGGAGCCACTAAAAGCACTTGAACCCTGGAGTGATACGGTGAACTTGCATTGCAGCAGGATCACTTTGGTTGAAGTGTAGGAAATAGGCCTGTAGAAAGTAAAAGTAGAAGCAAAGAGATGGTTCTTAGGGGATTATGGCAGTAAGTCAAGCCAATTGATGATAAACTCTGCGTGAATAAGGGGCAGGGGAAAGGAGGAGGTGAACCTGAGGCATTAAGGAGGCAGCATTGGCAGGGCCAGACTGAGTTGGAGTAAGAAGGAGAAGGAGAAGTCAGAGATGACTTGTAGAGTTGGGGAAAAGTGGAGAAAGTTTGTCGGAAAAGTACAAGAGGCAAAAAGTGTTTTATTAGAGGTGGAGTAGAAATGATGAGTTCAATTTTAGGCCTTTCTTTTTCCTAAAATTAAAAAAAATTTTTTTCTCTTAAATTTTTTTTTTTTTTTAATGTTTATTTATTTTTGAGACAGAGAGAGACAGAGCATGAACGGGGGAGGGGCAGAGAGAGAGGGAGACACAGAATCGGAAGCAGGCTCCAGGCTCTGAGCCATCGGCCCAGAGCCCGACGCGGGGCTCGAACTCATGGACTGTGAGATCGTGACCTGAGCTGAAGTCGGACGCTTAACCGACTGAGCCACCCAGGCGCCCCTCTCTTAAATTTTTTAACATAAATTCACTTGGCACCCCATGGATTTGTCTGATTGTTTCTTTAGGGTGTTGTGTAGCTTCTTCCTCTCTCCCCTGTACTTTCTGTAAACTGCAGATTAGATCTAGAGGCTTGATTAGATTTACGATAAGCATTTTTGGGGGGAGGAGGAAACCCTTTATAAATGATGCAGCAGATCAGAGGCACATAATGTCTGGTTTTCCCACTATTACTGATGCTAAACTTGGTCACTACTTAAGATAGGGCCAGCCAAATTTCTCCATTGTAAAATTACAGTTTTCATTTTATAACCAGCAGATAATCTGTGGGTAACCTTTGGCACTGTTCCCCATCAATCTTTCACTTAAGTGGTTTTATTTTTTCAACTTTTTATTGTGGAAAATGTCAAACATAGACAAAAGTAGAGAGAATCAAAGATGAACAGCTATACATCCATCATCCGTCTTCAGCTGTTATTAGTACTTGGCCTAACTTGTTTTATTTCCATCCTTGTCTGCTACCTCTCCTTCTTCTCCACTGGATTTTTGGAAGCAAATTGTAGGCATCATAGCATTTCATCCATAAATACTTCAGAATGTCTTTCTGAAAGACCTTTCAGACACATTTTGGACACGTTGATTTTTGATCAGTAGATTTTAGTTGCCCTCAGAAGGTACAAAGGATGCTGATGGTTGAACTGATCCAGAGTTAGGGCTTTACAAGTAGGTGCAGTGGAAGGAGAAGCGGTTAGTGATTTAAGGATGTGATGGATCATGGATTCTTGCTTGGAAGTTCACACTGCGAATCCTTCAGTGGTCTGGCCTCACAGCCCCTCAATCTGTTCAGCTCTAAAGACTTCATCTTCTGTCCTCTTCTGGTTTCATCTTATAGCATGACCATATCTTTGGCCTCATCACCTAGAGATGTTCCACTTTCAGCATCCTAAGCTCTGAAATTGCTCTCCCTCTCTAGTCTTCTGGATGCTTACACATCCCACTCTTCATTGTCTCCTCTGGATAGCTGATTCTCTCACCTTTCGCTGCTTGTAGAGCCTCTTAGTGCCCTCAGGACTGCCTGCTTATTTTCTCATTCAGCCTGAACCCCAAAGACAAGAATTCCAGTCATGTACTGGATTACCTGATTTCCCTCCCTCTTTTCTCCTTCCTGTGCTCTTCGGTCCTTGTGGGCTCCATAATCAGATTTTTCTGCTACAGCCCTAGATTTCTGAGGGTTCCTCCATTTTTCAGAAGCACAGTTCCTGACCCTTCATTCCTGTCTCAGAAAATTATATGATTTCCCAGAGAAAAGATAAGACCCTTAATTTGGTTTTCAAAGCCCTCTAAGATCTGGTATTTCTCTTTCCAATTCTCCTTTTCCCTGGTTTACTTCCAGTTAAACTCCCGCCAGGCTGAACATCTTGTTTTCTTTCATATGTCTTCTACTTTCTTGCCTCCAAGACTTTGCTCATGTAGTTCCATCCATGCCCCAGTATAGGGGCAGCCCTCTCTATTGAGTCCCTCCTGCTTCTTCAGTTGGAAGTAATCCCCCTCTAACCTAAATCCACAGCGTTTCATCTCTCCAATGGCCCTTAAAATAGTCTTCCTGGTACTTATATATTTATGTTTCTATTATATACACCTTACTAGAATGTGAACTCTTTGAGGATGGACTCATACGTGAGGCATTTTGGTGTCCCAACCAGTGCTAAGCACATGAATTTGCACATGATGATGTTCAGTATGTATTAATTGAATGCACATATGATTGTGTGAATGGAAGGAGGGGAGACTGTTGCCCTGGCTTACTTACCAGAGACTTGTACTTAAAATTTCCTAGCCCTTCTCCTGTTCTAGTGAGTAAAGAATCAGACTTAGCTTGACTTGGCCCAGTAGAGGAATAGACCAAGCTCCTGACCAACATTACAACGGGCAGAACAGAAAGTTTGTCCCACTGTGGGAGCAGGAGCCTTGAGTACCAAGAGTTCCAGCAGGATGTTTCGGGTTTAGGGAGTTAGGCTGGCTTGGCTACATTCTGTGCACTGTAGGGGAGAGGATTTCAAAGTAGTACAGAAAAAGGAAACACTGAGAATGCTCTTGGCAGAGGTGGGAGCAGAGGGATTGGAGAGCATGGTGACCCTGAGGGGAGGGTTTTATTTTCATCAAGTCAGGCCAGTCCTTTTCCTCCTTACCCCCCAGGGCTGAGCCTCAGTTGGATATGGGAAAACACGTGGGCACGATGTTTGCCATTCTTCCTGCCTTGGGACCTTGAGTCAGAGTCTAACTCTTCATCTCAAATAACCTCCTGTCTCATTCTGTCCAACTACTGTTTGTCCTTTAAGGTCTGGCTCATATTTCTCTCCCATAGAAACCCTTTCCTGAGCTACTCTAGCCCCTCCACTTCCAACCATTTTACTTTAGAGTACTTTAACTCTGTATCTCACATTTGAATTATTTCCTATTGTTTTCTTGTCTCCCTAAGTTAGTCTGTGAGCTCCTTGAGTGCAAGAATCACACGTCATGTTTTTTTGTGTGTGTGTCTTTTTTTTTTCTGCTGAAAACAAAGCAGTGACCAGTAATTACCACTGGTTTTATTGAGGAGCCTGATACTAGAGCCTGATACTAGAACTTGAGAAGATTATCAGTAACAGAAAAACTGAAGATGGGAAAGGCCATGAAGGTTAAGCTTCATGAGCTGGGTCTCCAGAGTTTGGGTCTGGGGAGGCAATGCCTGTTTGTCTTTAACAATCACCTAGTGTACAAGAGAAGAGAGTGGGTTTCCTGAATTCTGGCTTTTGAAGCTCTGAATTCCAACAGTACTCAGCATCCAGGCAGGTAAGGGAATGAGGTGTTCAGGGCATGGCCTCCAGGGAAGAAGAAGGTGGGCTGATGGCTGGGGCCTCGCACAGTGGTGGACAGCTTGGGGTAAGCTGGCACCAAGCGTTAGGCACACATGGTAGATTGGTGCTCGAAGGACCCTTCACCAGCCTCTTCCCTGAGCTGGAAGCAGAACAGGGAGCAGCAAGCCAGTTGGCTGACTTGCCTTTTCTGCCTTAAAGTACTTTGTTTCTGTTGCTAACAACAGACATGGGTAGTGTAAATAAAACACAGACACACAGGCACATAGACACATATGTAGAGGCTGAAAATTTGAGTTGTTAGGGGCAGGAGGAGGGGCTGAGGTGGAAGGGGACTGAAAATGTGTAGCTAAGTCTCTGAAGATACTTAGTGTGTGCTGGGTCCTCTTCCAGCCTTTGAGGATAGAGTAGCTGAGTGAGGGAGCCTGGGCAGTCAGGTAGGGTATGATACTGTCTGGATACCACAAGTTATCAAAGACTAAGTGCTTGTTAACGGTTGGATGCAATGCTTCACTTAGGCAGATGCTCCTCCAAGTGAGATGCTTGTGATCTGAGGGCTGGTGGCAGCTTCTTCTCATCTGTCCTTTCTTTTAAGGCTTTTTGCTCATTGATCCCTTGTATGCTATATGTGGTGTACATTGACCACCAGTGGTTGTGACCTTTCTAATGGTCTTGACCTGTCCAAGACCCCAGAGGTCTGCACACCTAAACATGTGACTGGTGTTTTGGGTAATGTCCTGAAAGCTGTGAGCTTCCTTAGTATGGACTGACACCCCATTCAGCCTTGTGGGGGGTTGGGGTAATCCTACCAGTAGGATGCTGAACAGTTAGTGCCATAACTAGCAGTTGTGTCTCATGTGAGACGAGCTTTTTAGAAACTTGAAGTCCAGATAGACTGTGATGAGAATAGGTAATGAGGAAGACTGTGAGTCTCCATTGCTGGAAATATAAATAGGAGTGGGTTAGGTGTTCTCTCTTCCTTTCTTCCTGGATCCAAAAGGCATCTAAGATTACATCTGGAGGACATTTTCTATTTCTATTCAGGGGGAAAAAAGAGTCTGTATTGATATGATATGTCTCATGGAGTTACTGCATTTGTTCCTACAGGAGTTAAAGGCTCAAGGGACAAGTGAATGGGTTACCTATTTTTTAACTTAGAAGGTATGCAAGATTATCCCTATAATAACAGCCATCAGACTTATATTCTGATAATCTTTCTTGAATAGAAGAGAGAGGAATAGAGTTACTATTAGGGTCTGAGAATTGCACATTACCCTGAGGGACCTCAGGAGGTTGCCTCCCATGTGACCATCCTCTATGCAGTCACAGTGGCACAAAGTCTTTTTAAAAAGACTTTAATCGCTTTTTAAATGTTTATTTTTGAGAGAGAGAGAGTGTGAGAGGCAGAGAGAGACAGAGACAGAGACAGAGAGAGACAGAGGCTCAGAAGCATGCTCTGAGCTGACAGCAGAGAGTCCATGGCTTGAACTCACAAACCATGAGATCATGACCAGAGCCAAAGTCAGACACTTAACCAACTGAGCCACCCAGGACCTCCAAAGTCTGGGAACTCTTGAGGAGAGTATTGGTCATTTTCTCTCCATTTTCTGGCTTAGGAAGGGTAGTCTAGGGCTATTACTGAATGGGGTTGGATTCAGCCTACCTCTGAAGCTGATAAAACTCCAAAGCAGGAGGCAGCACTACTCCCCAGGTGATCAGAGAGAATGATGGTTCTTGTAATAAAATGTGTTCGAAACCACCAAACCTGGGTTGCTTCTTGGAGATGCTTAAGGGAGAGGCATGAAGACCTCGTCCAACTGGACTTCATTTCTCACCTCCTCGTGTTCCCCCACAAGAATCACAGCAAGTTGCCAGTTGAGGTCTGGTCATTGACTCCCCTACCTGCACAGTTCAAGTGAGCAAGGAGGTTTATGTGAAGCCCCTCCCACCAGTTAGACGCATGTAGGGCTGTGTTGTTTTCCTTATTGTGTACTCAGTGTCTGGCCTGGTGCCTGGCACAGAGGAAGTGCATAGTCATTGTTTGTGGATTGAGTGGCTTCTCCACCTAAGTCTGAGACCTTAGACTAGGCCTTGGAGCATGGATAGTATTTGGATAAGCAGAAAGGAAGGAAAGACTCCAGGCTGGAAATGGTTTGAGCACAAAAACATGGAGGCAGAAATGGACATGCTTGCAGCAGGAGGTATTCTGTTCAGAGAGAGAAGTGCGTGTGTGTGTGTGTGTGTGTGTGTGTGTGTTTGTGTGTGTGTGCACGCGCAGGTCTGTGTGTCTTTGTGTGGAGGGGAATGGAGGGTGTGGTAGTATGGTGAGGGGTGGTGGAAGAAGAGAAGTATGATTGGTTGGTAGCATTTGACAAGGTTCTGGAAGAACTGGAAGAATCTGGATCTGGTATGGTTGGCAATTAAGGAGCCCCAAGGAATGACATGATGTTCCAGGATGCTTGGTCTGTCGTTTATGAGCAGAGAGGACTGGACGTGGAAGCATAAAGGGAAACTAGTAATGATAATAGTAATACTTCACATTTATTTAGTGTGAAGTGATAAGCTGGAGAAAAATTGCATAGAAGATGACATAGTTAGCTTCTTCATATTTGGCTATATTTGGCTCTTATTTGGTTAAATAAGAAATGGCTCCAAGGACATCTTCTGCTTCCCAAAACGTGTCCTTGAAACTGCTGGAGCTGGGGCTGTTATCTGACTCGGCTAGGCTGCTGAGTTTCTGCACACTCCCTGCCAGGAACTAATGTCCTTTGGCCTCAGCTGGGGTGTGTCCCCAATCCAGCCAACTGGAAGGTCAGAGAAATTAGCCACTAGAATGTGCCCATTAGTGCTACGAGGGGTTACAACCTGTCACTGGAATCCTAAGCCTGGGAACTGCTTCTCTCACAGGGCTTTTCCAAGTTGGAACAGGCTAACTGTTCTAGCACTGACTGCTCCCTTATTTGGACACTAAATTTTCAGGGTGAGATTGGACTTCTCCTTTGGTTTAGGAGAGTTTTTTAAGGATCTGCTACCCTTTTGAGTGATTTTCAGAGATAACATGACATTACAGCCATAATTTTCTTCACCTGATTCTTTACTTGGCTTCCAGGCCATCCACTTATAAAACCAGGATGGGGCCCTGTCCACTTACCTCAGTCTTCCTAGGGGAAAAATGGATTAACTCATCGTGAAGCCAAGAGTCAGGGTGGCTGAGGCTCAAGAGTGACTCCAGGGCTTGGGGGTGACTTCATGTCCAGCCTTGGGGCTTATCTCTTGGCTTTGGGGAATTTACACTGAGCATTGACTTGGTGGATTTGTAGTTTATCAGCCCAGCTTCAGGTGGGGCCAAGGTGGGGAGCAAGGTGCAGGGAGGGGTGTGAGTTAGTGGTGGTGGTGGTGGGTGGTGTGGTGCTGCCAAGGGTGAAGAATCTTCTGTGGCAACTTTGAGAGCATACTTCTTCCCCTGCCCATACCCTACCATAGACAGCTAATTCTTCCAGAAACCTGGCTCTGTCAACTTCTGCCTTTCCTTGTGGTTGACCCCTGCAAACCTCAGGAAAGTAACTGAGCTCATGAGGGTGACATTGGATCCTACTGGAAGAGGGGAAAGCAGGAAGGAGAACATGCTTCTGTCCACAAAGGTGTGCTTTCACTGGTTGGAATTCGCTGTGAGGCGGCCTTCAGCCCTTTGGGCAGTTACTGTGGGCTTATAGTGTGATGCTGTATGTGGAAGAGGCTGTAACTCATGGAGACAGGTATGACTGTGGAGTGGAGACAGGGCCTCCAACCCAACCCCAAGTAGGGGCTAACTGAACTGAAAAACAGTTACTGCCCAGAAAGAAAGCATGTTGGGCAGGGATAAATTCTGTTTGCGCGACGCCTCACTTAATCTACACAATACTTCGTGGTGGGAACTGTCATCTCCATTTAATAGAGGAGGAAACCGAAGTTTAGAAAGGTTAGGTCACTCATAGCCAGTAGAAGCAGAGTTGGAATTTACAACCAAGACAACTCTTTTCCATTATTCCTTATAGAGGAAACCATGACAAGCTATTAATTTTAATACACTCTTTATTTTAGAATAGTTTTAGATTTACACAAACGTTGTAAAGAGAGAACAGAGAGTTCCTGTAGACCCTGCAAGCCATTAAGTTTTTTCTTCCCCTTCTGGTCCATTTCATGAGGATTCGTGGGGGGTGGGGGTGGAGTACAGATTTGGAGTAAGGACATTTTCCCCCAAAGATCCTAACTTGCAGATTTTTCAGCTAGGAGTTTTGGAAGTCCATCAAAGTACATAATTTCTCCCCCAGTTCCACTTTGTCCCAGCTCTGCCAGACTAGACTAGACCTGGCTTTTGACTCTAGTTTCAGAGTCAAATACCCTAGTTTCTTTCTTTTTTTTTTAATATATGTTTTTTAATGTTTATTTTTGAGAGAGAGAGAGAGAGAGAGAGAGAGAGAGAGAGAGACAGTGAGAGAGAGAGAGAGACAGTGTGAGTGGGGGAGGGGCAGAAACAGAGGGAGACACAGAATCCGAAGCAGGTTCCAGGCTCTGAGCTGTCAGCGCAGAGCCCGACATGGGGCTCAAAACCACGAACTGTGAGATCATGACCTGAACTGAAGTCAGATGCTTAACTGACTGAGCCACGCAGGTGCCCCACATGCCCTAATTTCTGATGCTGTCAGTAGAATTAGATAGCAACTGAGTGTCAGAGTTAGGGAAGGCAGGTCATGGTGGGGAGGATCTTTAGCCATTTGGCTCCTGGACATTCTTCTGTCTGATGTGACTGTGACAAGGCAGTGTTAACAGTTTGAGCTGGTGGTTCATGGACTGGAGCTAGAGCCCTCCGGAGGGACACAGGGAGCATCAGTGTGGTGAGGCCTGTTTGCTTGGATGCTCTTGAGTCTGCCTTTGCACAGTGAAGAGTGTTTTGTAGCCATGGCTTCTCTGGGCCCAGGCCTCTGTCTGCAAGCAGGCAGGCTGGCTGTGGGCAGGATAATATCCATGGGCAGCTGGTGTCCTTTGTTTTGGGTACCAGGCATATTCTCCATTTAAGGGAAAGGGGTCTACAATCTCCTTGGCTCTGGGTGTGAATGGGCTGGCCCAAAGTTTGCTCATGGCCTTTGCTGGATGTGCTTTTTCAATGAGATCATTTCAGAATTACATTCCTATGAAATTATATTTCACTCAGGACGTGAAACTGGATTTGTGTAAAAGCATTGGCACTAAAACTCAGGGCTAAGAGCAGGGCAGAAATGAGAATAGGGATAAACAGCCTCTTCTTTAGAAGGAGGAGAAGACAGAAGGAGAGAGAAAACAGTTGTTAAAGGATTTTGCATTTAAAATTGGTACACTGTAAGCGTACTCAGGGTGTAGGGATTGCCCTTAGACTGTAGAAAGGCAGACACGATATTTGTTGTCCCACCTGCCTGCCGCTTCCAGGCAGTAGGGGCTCATTCTCCCACATATTTCTTGCTCAGAGCTTGTTCTGTTTCTGTCTCTCTGTCTTTGTTTCTCTCTCATTGTCTCTGTCTCTGTCTCTCTTTGTCTCCCTCTGCCTCTGTCTCTCTGCCTCTGTCTGCCTGTATCTCTCTCTCTCTCTCTCTCTCTCTCTCACACACACACACACACACACACACACACACACGGCCCTTTCATGCTGGCAGTATGAGATTATCATATTCTGTATGATTCTGATTTGTATGCCTGTGTAAATACTGTTCTCTTAGCTCAGAATGTCATTCTCTGCATTTATCTGCCTCAGAAACTCCAGTCACACTCTAAAACTCATTCGCCTTCTCTGAACTCTACTGTGCTGCCCTGAGACAGTTATTTTCTGGTACTTCTGTGCTATCACCCCTTTGTGCATCCTGCTCTTTTGTACTTCTCATTTCTTGTATCTGGAGGGGAAGGATATTTCACCCATTAGCTTGTGTGGTGCTTCATCAAGAGTAGGTGCTCATTAAATGATTGTTGAGGGGCGCCTGGGTGGCTCAGTCGGTTAAGCGTCCGACTTCAGCTCAGGTCATGATCTCGCACTCCGTGAGTTCAAGCCCCGCGTCGGGCTCTGTGCTGACGGCTCAGAGCCTGGAGCCTGTTTCGGATTCTGTGTCTCCCTCTTTCTCTGACCCTCCCCTGTTCATGCTCTCTCTGTCTCAAAAATAATAAATAAACATTAAAAAAAAATGATTGTTGAAGGAAGGAAGTGAATAAATGAAGACTTGGATATTAGCAAAAGTTGAGTACTGCAAACAGGGTGAGCCACAGAATGGTGGCTAACACAGCATAAATGACCTCAGATGCCAGGAGACTAGAGTCAGACTTGCAGAAAAGGTGATGCATGGGGCACCTTAGTGGCTCAGTTTGTTGAGCATCTGACTCTTGATTTTAGCTCAGGTCATGATTCCAGGGTTGTGGGATGGAGACCTGCATCAGGCTCCACACTGATAGTGGAGCCTGCTTAAGACTCAATCTGTCTCTCTCTCTCTCTCTCTCTTTCTCTCTTTCTCTCTTTCTCTCTCTCCCCTCCCCCTCTCCCCCTTTCTTCCTCTCCCTCACTCATGCTCTCTTTCTCTCTCTCTCTCCTCAAAAAAAAATGTGCAAAAAAGGGGGGGGATACATATGTATGCACACAAAAATAAAAGTTTGAAGGTTAGATGACACCACTTCCTAGTAAACTGTGCAAAGCTACAGCAGGATAGAGAGGAAAGAGCTCTAGATTTGGAATTGGGGATTCTGGTGGTGGTGGTGGTAATAATGCTCATAATTATTAATAACTACAGCAACAATAAAACATAATAACAACATAATCTTTACTGTGACCAGATGCCATTCCAGGCACTTCCTTACTATAAGCCCTGTGAGGCAGCTTAATTAACAATTATTAATTGTTGGCATATGAAGAACTGAGGTCACATAGCTACAAAGTAGTTCTAGGCCTGGTTCTGTACTTACTAGTTGAGTGGCCTTGGGATAAGACAGCCTCCCTGGAGTCTCAGCCTTTGTTAAATGCAGAAAATACTGCTGCCTGATAAAGTCTGTAGCACGTGCAACTCTTGGTCTTGGGGTCTTGAATTTAAATCCCATGTTGGGTGTCAAGGTTACTAAAAAAAGAAAAAGTTGGAGAATATACTTATGGCATTTAACCTCTGAGGCTTGCTTGGTAGACTCCACTAAGATAACATGTGAAAGTGGTTTTGAAAACTATAAAGCACTCTTAAAGTACTTTGAACTAGTGTTCAGGAAGAAGGGAAACTTGTATAGTTATTGTGGTTTAGGTATTGGGCTCATACTTAATGTGTATGCTGCTGAGTGTGGGGCCACAATTGTGCTTCACAGCTTTCCTGAGCTGGCTTGTGGCAGTATCTTTGAGTATATTTATAATCGGGATTTGAGGGGCGCCTGGGTGGCTCAGTTGGTTAAGCGTGTGACTCTTGGTTTTGGCTCAGGTTGTGATCTCATGGTTTCATGGGTTCAAGCCCTGTGTCAGGCTCTATGTTGGTAGCATGAAGCCTGCTTGGGATTCTCTCTCTCCCTCTCTCTCTCTGCCTCACCCCCATTTTCCCTCTCTCTCTCTCTCTCTCTCTCTCTCTCTCTCAAAAATAAATAAATAAACTTCAAAAAAAATAATCAGGATTTGAGCTGTCATTAATGAATTAAGAAACCAGTTTTTATTGGAGATATATATATGAATTATCACTAAAACAGGTTCTTAGGGCTAACCAGCCCTTCCTTTCTAGCCAGCAAAGTAGTACAAAGCAGGGTGGTGGGCATTTGCGTGGGGGAGAATTACTCTGTTGCGCCCTTAGGAGCAGTGAGACCACTCAGCTGGTGGCAGAGAGGCTGGCTCAGAGAAGAGGCCTGTGTCAGCTCCCACAGCCCAGCTGCACAGCAGCAACTGGAGGATTCTGTGGGCTGGTGGGTGTGACCTGTTTTTCTTCAGGTGAGAAATTTGTGGGGCGTCTTAAAAGTTGATGTATATTGCTATTGCCTTGATAATGGAGATTGTGTCCAAGAAAATGGTCCATTTTTTGGAACATTGGGCTCCTCGATGTGCCACAACTTAGGTTTGGGAGTGAACTGTGCTGAGCCAGGCAGTGGATAAGGAAGAGGGGTGAAGGGCGTGGAATAGGGGTGTCTCCATGTGCAGCCAAGGAAGAGCAGTGTGGCCCTTCTGAAGCCAGTTGCTAACCGATATTCTCTGGACATCCTAAGAGCCAAGCAGCCTCCTCCGTGAGGTCTGAGCTCAGAGTGCCTCCGGCCTAATAGCTGCCTGGATTGGCCATGATGCCTGTGTGAATAATTATAGGTCACTGAACAGAACCGCTAGTCAGCTACATCCCTCAAAAATGCCTAATTGTAGGCTACAAATATGAAAATATACAAAAGATTAGATGCATGTCATACCCCATTACAGAGAGCAATGGCATGAGTCAGATGTGACTTGGGTGGCTTTTAGTATGTGAAAGCTGCTTGGTGAGCATGCTGGCTGGCCCAGAAGAATGCAGGAGGAATATTCCCCATACTTCTCACAAGGAGACTAGGGACTTAGGTGAGAAAATACATGCTGAGACCATAGCTTGCTCTTTGTATCTGCACTTACGGATAAATGAATGTGATTTCCTGAAGGTAGATTTGATTCCTCTTTGGGAATTGTCTCCAGCATCAGTTTACAAACCACGTTAGAAAATGTCACATTTGAGTCCAAGACTCTTGGCATTTGTGAGTCCAACATTTTTGGATTTAACCATTTCTACCACCCCTGGAGTCTTGTGAAGTGTATTAGTTTGTAGATTGCTGATGTCAACCTTAAAAATAAAACTTACTTTGCCATCAAAATGGGTTTATTCAGGAATAGCAGAGAATTACAATTCAAGACAAACAAGCTACCACAAAACCATACGCAAGTCCAAAGAACGAAGGAGAGGAACACTCTTTTATTGAGGAAAAGGGGAAATTGGGAGGGGCTGTTATAAACAAAAAGTCCATTGGAGTATAGTGGTTTTTCATTGGCTGAATTGTGACCTCTCATTGGCTGGGCTGTTGCTGGAAGAAGAGAAAAACCTTTCTTCTTCCTGCTGGTCTAGTAAAGTAGCTGAAGTAGTGTGGACTTCCTTTTGGGCCTGCAATTGTGAGAGCTCCCACTTCTGGCCTCCTGACTCCATTTTAAATGAAGTTTCTTTTTATTAATTGTCATACTGAGGTCCGAGTGTGAAACATGGTGCTGCAAGGACTCAGGAGAGCAGGGTGCTTTGAGTCTGTCTTTGTGCCGAGCATTAGCATGTCTGTTGAGCTGTGTAGATCTCCATTCGGAATGATGTGTGCATTTGTGAGGAAGGTAAAATAGGTTAGGATAAGAATTCTTTTTTTCCTAAGGTTTTCTTTTTAAGGTTTATTTGAGAGAGAGAGAGCGAGAGAGAGAGAGAGTGCCAAGTGTGAGTTGGGGAGAGGCAGAGAGAGAGAGAGAGAGAGAGAGAGAGAGAGAGAGAGAGAGAATGAATGAATGAATTCTGGGCAGGCTCTGCACTGTCAGTGTGATATGAGGCTCGAACTCATGAACTGCGAGATCACGACCCAAGGGGAAGTCAGACGCTTAACTGACTGAACCACCCAGGCACCTCAGGATAAGGATTTTTTTTTTTTAATGTTTATTTATTTTTGAGAGAGACAGAGACAGAATGCAAGTGGGTTAGGGGCAGAGAGAGACGGAGACATAGAGTCCGAAGCAGGCTCCAGGCTCTGAGCTGTCAGCACAGAGCCCGACACAGGCTCAAACTTAGAACTGTGAGATCATGACCTGAGCCGAAGTCGGACGCTCAACCGACTGAGCCACTCAGGTGCCCCTGGTAAGGATTTTTAAAATGAGTCTGTGGAGTAGCTTGTGAACCGCCTAAAAGGAAAACCCTGAAATGGGAGACAGAAATAAATGTATGTTCCTACAGGGTTTCTGTGGGGGTTATTGGGGTTTATTAGATAGCCACAGAGCTCTGTGACTCAAAGTGAGTAACTGCTGTCCTCTAAAGAGTGGAGATTTGGGACAGTTTCAGTACACATCCCCTTTGATATGAAGGCTCTACAGTATACTTGACAGTTACTGCTTATTCTGACCTAAGATGGTTTTCTCTAGTTTGTACTTTTTTTTGGTCATATGAATGAGTTAGCATCCTTGAAGAATGCAGATTTTCCTTCAGAGAAACTTCAAATCATATTCCAAAGCCTCTGAGGGCAGTTTCCAAATGAGAGTTTCAGAAATGCTTTGACAATGTATTGGATGGAATAAACATTTAGGCCTTTAAGGACTACTTTGAAGAGGGTAACGTCTGGGTGTATTGTGTATTTGTGTGTCATTATTGTTAAATAATCTGCTTCATTACCTGTAGTTATAACTTTCATGCCCTCACCAGTTGGAACCAAGCCTACAGCCCTAGCACAAGCTAGGCAAAGAAGATCTTAGAATTATTTCTTTGAAAATTGCTCTATGGTAACTATGTTGTCATTCAGGTGGCCTCTAGCAGGATAATTGCCTGAGGCTGATCGGGATATGATAAGCTCCTTGAGAGAAGTGAAAGCATCTGAAATACCTCATGTTACCTGTCAGGACCATACTTACCTATTGCTGGGCTGAGGGAGCTTGGGTTCACGTAGAAGCCTACTTTGCCAGGTGGTGGTGAAAGGGGGGCTTTAATAAATGTTCAGCCTTGTGGCTTGCTCTGGTCTGATCTGGTCGAGCACCCTGCTGTCTCTCAGTGGGAGGCCCTCCGCAGCTGAAAAGGCAGCCTTAGCTTAGTCTAGATTTCTAGGCTTTTTAAGTAGCAGAAGTGGTAGATAGGGTTCATCTGTGGCCTTTGGGGTCTTCTTTCCTCTCAGTTTCAAATTCTTTAGTCAATTCTGAAACCAAGGAATCTGAATATGGAAGGGACCTTACATGCCATCTGTGCTAAACTACAAAGCAGGGCGAGAGGGGAGATAGACTAAGTTTATCTACCTTATTCACTGCTGTGTCCATAGCATCTTAATTAAGTGAATGGCATGTAGTAGGGATTCAAAAAATACTTTCTGGAAGTGAATACTTTCTGGAGTGAGTCCCTGTGAACACCAACAACTTCAGACCATTGCTATTGCTTCATTAATTCATTTATTTGACAACTATTAATAAGCACCTACTGTGTGCTATTTACCCTGAGTTCTGGGATATACTAAGGTGAACAAGATAGTCCTTGTCTTCAAGAGCATAGTTTGTAATTGAGAAAATTGGTAATTAAAAATAACTTAAAGTCTTTAATTGGAATTTAAGACTAAAAAATTCTTCCTCATTTTCTCCGTTCTGGATCTTCTTATGTCTGAGGTCTCTTTGGGGGCCGTAGAAAACACATGAGAGCCTTTTTCACATGAGAGCCTTTCGGAATTCTCAAGGCAATTATCTTCTTCCTCCATCCCCAGTCTTGCCTTCTCCAGGGTAAACATTCTCCATTCCTTTAGTCATTTCTCCCATCACATGCCTCTGAGTGCCCCCTCCATCCCGGTTGCTGTCCTCAGGATGTGGTCCAAACTGAGTCTGTCCATTTGACAGTGTGGAGTCCAGAACTCAATACAGTATCCCAAACATTAAGTTCCAGGGAACACTCCAGCCTGGAGCCTTTCCTGCGTTTCTGCTTTTCTGTGTTTTCTCTGGGCCCAAGCAATGGCCGATAGAAAGAGAAGGTCCTGGACTTGGCCAGACTGAGAACATCTTCATATCTGGCTGGCTAACCCTAAAAGTGAAAACTTTGTTTTGTCTTCTTTCTGCCTTTGCCCCCAACCCCTACCCCTCTCCCTTGATATGGACAGTCTATGTACAGCCTTGCTGCCTGCCAGTGGCTTGCCTTTCCTTTTCTGAGTCACTGCCCTTCATTACCAGGGAAATTAGCATGAAAAAGCAAATTCCAGTTCTATAACTTTATTCTGTTCTAGCCCTTTGTCACATTCTGTACCCCAACCCCCACCAAAAATGACAAAAGTTGAGTCTTGTGACATCACAATAGTTAGCTATTGTATCAAAGGCCATGATGTCACCAACGGAGGATTATAACTTCAGGGAAGAATGGAGGGAGGGAGTGTAGCAGGCTAGAGACTCCTTAGGAACAAAGGAGTTATTTTTATGCAAATCTTCACCCAAAAAGCAGCAGTGGCCTTTCTATGGATGGGCTGTCTGTCAGTGGAAGCCCTCACCCAGATTCCCATTGCTCCCTCCCTCTGTGGATTAATGGGTTGGTTTGTGGACATTGCCCAAGCCTGAGCATGTGTGGAAGTCTCCTGCTGGCGGGCTGGCTTCTGGGCTGGCTTTGGGTTTTGTTCATGAAGTCAGTACTGAATAGAGCTTTTTAGGGAGGGAGTTCAGAGGAGAGCCTGGGAGCCTGGGGTGAAGCTGACACGGATGTGCACAGCCTCCAGGTTGAGAGAGAGCTGATGTGCAGCCACTTGTCTTCCGGCAGAGGGGCAGCTGTTCTGTCGGGTGCCGTGTGCCTCCGCGTGCCCTCCATAGACCTGAATGCTTGCTGCTCACCTGTTTCTGGGGCAGGGTTGGGTGTGCCCTGGGGACTCCTTTTTGGCTCCTGGATGCAGAGATGTAAAAACACCTGCTGCAGATGTTCCCAAACGTTCTCAGTTCATGGGCCCTTTATATTTCAGTAATTTTTTCACAGTGTCCGTAGACATTTAGGTCTAAACAATTTAGTAAGTACTTATATCCTAACAACTGACTACCCATTTGAAAAAATTATACACCTAAATGGAAAGGGAACATACTTTTATTTCATAAATAATTACAGTTACTAAGTAGTGGGTCATACTGGGCCCTGTACCATGTCTCACATCTTAGTATGGGGACAGATGGTGGCTACACTTGTAGTGAACATGACATCATGTATGAACTTGTAGAATCACTATTTATACACCCGAAACTATTGCAACATTGGTTGTCAACTAGTCAAAAAACCCCTCACATCTTGGAATCAGATTGAATATTGCCATCCTCATTTCCTGTTCTACATTGCTTTTCACATGGTACTCGCTTTTTATCACTGTAGCTGCTGAAAACCCAGCTTCACCAAGAAATGGCATCACTAAAAAGAATGTAGTGTGATCTGATGTTAAAACTGTGAACTCGTGGGGTGTCTGGCAAATGTTGAATATTGCTCTGTTTCCCTCAAAAAAATGAAAATATCTTGTATTTTACTGTGAGTTCATTGCAGTGCTCTAGGATACCTCAGCACACAGTTTGAGAATCACAGACCTGCAATTGCCAAGCAGCACTTGCTTTGTTTAAAGGAGGAAAAAGAGGCAAATTCTGTCCCCATAATGACTCTTAAAGAAGTTGGACAGATGGATGGACAGAGTCCCCTTACCTGCAGTCTCTGCTTCGGCATGACTGCACTTTTTGGGGAAGGCCTTTCTTTGACCAGGGTCTGTCTTTGTGAGAGTTTCTGTTCCTGAGTGGGGAATAATGATGAAGAGAAAAGGCCTGAAGAGCAGCAAGAGAGGAGCATCTCTTATATTTATTTTGTGCTGATTCAGGGCCCTCTGAAGTAGTTGGCTTAAAGAAAAATGGGATTTTTAACACCAAGAATTTGGGGGCAAGGCAGAGGACCTCTGCTAATATCCTTTTCAAACTCTTTCCACATAGAGCTGGGCTGCAGGTGTGTACTTGGGATAGAGGATGGCTTCCTGCCGCAAGGTATGACAAAGACCAAGGGACTGATGTGCTCTGGTATCAATTATAGAGCTCAATGCTAACCTTCTCCAGACTCTGGTGTCTGCCACTTACTGTGTATCCCTGGGCAAATTACTTAGCCTGAGCCTCAGTTTCTTCACCCATAAAGTAGAAATACTGACAGATTAAATTTTTTTTTTTTCAACGTTTTTTATTTATTTTTGGGACAGAGAGAGACAGAGCATGAACGGGGGAGGGGCAGAGAGAGAGGGAGACACAGAATCGGAAACAGACTCCAGGCTCTGAGCTGTCAGCACAGAGCCCGATGCGGGGCTCGAACTCACGGACTGCGAGATAGTGACCTGGCTGAAGTCGGACGCTCAACCGACTGCGCCACCCAGGCGCCCCGAAATACTGACAGATTAAATGAGATAAATGCATGCATAGAGCCAGCAAAGTCTGCTGTATATGTACACTTTCATCTACTACCTTCCAAAATTGAGGAACAAAGGGCTTTTCTCCAAAAGTGATCTGGCCAAGATCTGCAGTATGAGAATAAATCTACTTCTTCATGATAATTCTATGTATCTAATGTTCTCAAATCTTCTGAGCCCCTTTAACCTGTGTACACACTCTGTGGATTCCTTTTTCATTCTCTAAATGACATTTAAAAAATGAACAGAGTTCTTATTTAATGTAGTTAATTTATCAGCGTTTTCCATTAGGTTGTCACTTTTTGTGTCCTGTTCCAGAAATCTCAGCCTCCTCCAAGGTCTGTCTCTTTGGCTTTTGCTCATGGTTTTTCTTCTGTTTTCAGTGCTCCTCTTCTGTCTTCTTTATCTTTCCCAAGCCTCGCAAGACCCAGCCCAGTATCACTCTCTGTCTTCTCCAGATGCCCTCCTAAAATCCATTCTGGCCACCTGATTAGGTGTCCTTCTCCTTGTTCCCAGAGCTCTGTGTTTATACTTCTTTCACAGCTCTTGTTACATTGTACCAGAATCTTTTTAAATCTAAAGCAGGCAGGATAGGATAGCTGCTCAAGGGCAAAGACCAGATTAAAGCACAGTGGTTTGGGGGCTTGGCTGGGAAGATATTCTCAAAGGGTTTGAGTAAGTAAATAATTGAAAGCCTTAGGTGCCCACACCTGGCCCTCTTCTCTACTTCTCTGACAGTATTTCCCAACCTATCTTAACCTGTTCCCCCTTTGGATGAACATAAAAATCTTGTGGGCAGATCGTGAATCCCCCAGGGAGTGTAATCCTGATTGAGAGTTAACTACATTCTAGTGCTTCACAGAGGTCTGTTCAGTAGTATCCAAAATGTAGACGTGAGAAAAGAGAGGTCCTATAATTCGTTAAGATCCATAGAAAGGACCCTTGCATTTTGCAGTCAGAAAGTCCTTGTAATCTTTGCAGAGAGCAATTTCAGGTCAGTTCTTAGGCTGCAGCCACCCCTGCCCTGAATCTTTTGGATGCTCAGAGGGCTGGTCCTTTTTGAGTTTTCTGAGTGGGTAGGATTGTTGCAGGTAGGGTTAGATTCTGAACTGGAAAGGCTTGTGGGGTTGGAAGATGGGCCTGGATAATGGAGCCTGAAGCTGTTCACCCTGTCCAGGGAGGGCCACTCTGAGCTGGTGGCAAATTTTTTTCATTCAAAAAATATTTTTTGAGGGCCTACTGTGTGTCAGGCAGTGTTCTAGCCACTGAGGACACAGATTATGAACAAAAATCCTTAGCTTATATAAACATAGTAAGTGGGGGAAAAAAAAGTAGTATGTGAGATTGCAATAAATGATATGGAGAAAAATAAACTAAGAAGTGGGGAATAGGAGTGGTGAGGGGTCACAGAATGGAGGAAGGTTATTTTTGGTTTTGTTTTTAAAGATTTTATTTTTAAATAATCTCCACACCCAATGTGGGCTCAAACTTGCAACCCCGAGATCAAGAGTTGCATGCTCTACTGACTGAGCCAGTTAGGCACCCCAGAGAAGATTTTTTTTTTTAAGTTTTATTTATTTATTTTGAGAGAGAGAGAGAGAGCACATGCTGAAGGGGTAGAGAGAGAGAGAGAATCACAGGAACGTTCTACACCATTTGTACAGAGCCCAATGTGGGGCTTGAACTCACGAACCATGAGATCATGACCTGGGCTGAAATCAAGAGTCAGACGCTTAGCCGACTGAGCCACTCAGGTGCCCCAAAGAAGGTTTTTTAGTGGGAATTTTGTTAATACTAAGTTTTTACAGTGTGGTCAGGGAAGGCCCCATTAAGAAGGGGACACATGTGACCCAAGTCCTGGAAGAAGAAGGAGCAGGCTCTCTTGCGGGGTGTTCTCTAGTTACAGGGCATGGCAAGTATGAAGGCCCTGAGGTAGCACATGCTTTGGGTGTTTGAGAAAGCAACAAGGAGGCAGTGTGGCTAGTGTGGAAAGAGTAAGGGGAAGAATAGTTGAAAGGAGGTCAAAGATCTCATTGGGCCCCAGATGAAGGGCCTTGTGAGTCATTTTACTTATGAGTAAAAAGACTTGCTTTTACTTTGGGAGCCATGTCAGGGTTTTCAGCAGAAAGGTGACAAGATCTGCACTAATGCTGGTGGTAGGTTATTGAGGGTCTGCTCTGATAGTTATTGTTTTCTCAGTGAAACAGGAAGCAAAGTCAGCTAGAAGAGTAAGAAAAAGGAAAGAGATTTTAAGATTGAGAATGGGGGAAAGCTAACCCACTGACTAGAGACTTCAAGTGTGTTCCCTCTTGGTTCTGAGTATCCTCTGGTTTTTGTAGATGGCTTCTCATTGGTCTCTGTGTTCTCATTATAGAGGTGGGATATTCTGCCTAATGCTACAGATAGAAGAATGGAAGTATGGAGACTTGTGCAGTCCCTTTGGCCCTTACTATTCCCTAGTCTTCTTCTGAGAAAGTTGGCTTGTGGATGGTGTGTTTTTTAGAGCAGGGAAGGCATCTTTCCATCAGTCAGGTTGAGTTCACCTAGACTGGAAAGCATGGGAAGGGGGAGAAGGAGGTCAAGATTTAGGATCAAGAAAGGCTTCAGAAAGAAGTTGACACTTGAGTTGAATATTCAAGAAAGAGTGGGGGAGGAGGACATCAAGATAGAAGGAGTTGGTTGAACAAAACCTTAAAGACATGAACATTATTGGCATCTGCAGGAAATGGCAACCAGTCTGCTGTGGCTGGCCGGAGGAAGGCACTGTGTGAGACAGGTCTGTGGCCTTTGAATCATCATCATGATTATGGGATCCACTTGCCAAAGTGAACGAGGGCAGTGGTTAGCCCCAAGGAGCAGGGCTCTTTGTGGGGCAAGCCTCTGTTCTACTTTCTTCTTCCAAGTGTTGCCAAGTCATTCGACGGAGCAGGCTCCGCTGTCCTGGCAGAGCTGGGTTCAGCTGCTTGCTGACAAGCTGAGTTTCCAGACCAGCTGAAACAGCCATGTCTGGGTTTTTAAAACTATCTTGGAAGCCACCAGATTTCCTTTGGCCTGCAATTGCCTAACAAGCCCTCACCCCATTTCAGGCTTTCAGGAAACATTTAAACCCAGCTCCCAACCTCCACAGAATCTGTACTGAAGTGGAGAAGGACCATCTGGCAGGAAAAGGGATTGAAAATGGTTGAGGTTGAAAACCCAAACTTATAGGCCTCTTTGAGGAGGAGGGTTGGGAAAGAGGATGTGGGAGTGATAAATGGACAGTGAAGAGATGGAAAGAGCTTATTTTTTTTCTGATTATTATTCAACAACAACAACAACAAAAATCATCTTTTCCCGTGGCTGCATGAGGAAGATTTCAGCCTCATGGTGACCTGTAAAAACACCCAGCATTTCTGACTTCCCAGCAAAACAAATCTCAGTTCCTCTCCACTTGACCCGGCTTATGATTCCCTTGACATTTTTGCTTGAAGAGCTTTCTGGACCTAGAATCTGAGAACCTGGGGCTGGCATGGAAAGGCTCCAAGGTATAAGGTATGTAGAGGTAGTGACAGAGAAAAAGGGTCTGGCATTTTGGAGGGAAGTATGGGATAGAGTTGAGAAGATCATTCCTGGCTCCCTTTCTAAAGCTTCTGGTGCCTACCCAGCCAAACTCTGAGCCCACTTTGTCCCCTTTCCTTGTAAGCCCTTGATTTTAGGCACAGCAGAGCCAAAGACAGGTTTTGGGCAGATAACCAATAAGAAATGAATCGGGAAAGGAGGGGAGGAAAAGGGGGATGAAGGAGGAGAAGCCAGCGTGAATGAGATGAAGGCAAGATTCCCAGGAACAGCCTTTCCTTGTGGGTGTGTTGGATGAGAACTTGTTACTGAAGCAGCGTTCAGGAAGATAATAGGGATACTTGTGAGGAGATTGATTGAAAGCCTCAAGGTGGACAAGATCGGCTGAGGGGTAGGAGGAAAAGGCCTGCCATTGACAGTCTGACTGGGTGGCAGCCACAGTGGGAAACTCTCATCAGCTTTACAGCAGCTGTGACTTTGGGAAGAGAAGGAGCACACTTTAAAGGATATGCCCTGTGTGGGATTTCTAGGGCCCTTTGTCATCCTTGCCTCTGACTCCCTGGGGGTCCTCTTCTGTCATCAGTTAACAAGTCAGATCACATTTAGTTGAACACCCAGGGAAGAACTAGCTAGAACTGCTCCATAGCTTTCTCAGCCATGTGGGGATAGAGGAGGCCAGCATGGCAGGAGAGCAGTGTCGCTGAACTTCCTAGGAATGCCAAGCAACAGAGAGGCTGTGCAGGTGAGCTGTTAGTCCAGGCAGAGCCATGAAAGGGAGACAAAGCCCTTCCCACCTTACTCTAATCCAAGGACATCTGCTGGAGAGAAGGAAAGACACAAACACTCTTTTGGGAACTCTGGTTTGCATGGTTAAAGGGAACTCATTCTAATGATGATCCTCCCTGAAGCTGGTAGAGCCAATATTGGTTGCTGGGACTCTGGAAGGAGGAAATTAAAGACCTAAGCCCTCCTCCAGGGAGTTGCTGGTCTGTTCCTTTTCTTGGCCAGGGACCAGTGATTAGAAAAGGTTGCAGGAGGGAGTCAGTAAGAAGGTAAGGAGGGTCTGAGTAGGTGTTCCCTGGGCAGGGGTAGTAGGAATGTTGACCTCACCATGGTCAGATGACAGCTGTACAGACCTGTACAGTCTCCAGGCTGCAGCCAGGTTCTCAGGGCACACATGGAGCTCTGTTCCCTTTCCCACCTCTTCCTTCTCTTTGGGCTGCTTCCTAAGCTGCCACATCCACGTGGGAGATTGCTTAAGAAATGGGTGGAATGTAGTTGTTAGCAGAAATTCTCTTACATGGTTTAGAGATTTCCTTTGTCAGGTGTCTTGACTTCTTACCTGGACCAGTAAAACAGTGCTTGACAGTGACTGTCTTTCCTCTCAATGGCGACTTTAACCCTAGCAAAATGGGAGGCTTTCTTCCAAATGCCTGTGTCTATTCCTCATCACTCTCAAGCTTCATATGTCTCCTCCTTCAGGGCAAGGCATATTGTCACATCCACAATTAGGCCTGCAGAAAAGTATCATACAGACATTTAGAAATATCACCTAAACAAAGGGAAACAGGTTTTTTTTTGCTCTAGGATAGGAAGGTTCATTCTTAGAGTCTGGGCATCCCTCAGAAGGAACTCCCTTAAGAGACTGACCTGATGGTCCCTTCTTGGACCTTCAGAGAACACAGATATTCTCTGTGGTCATGGGATTGGATTGTAGGGAGAAGAAGTGGGAGAGAGAGTTGCAAGATGAAAGCTAGCCTGAGCAAAAGCTGGGAGCCTTTCAGAGGTCTTTCCTCCAGTGACAGTGAGGAGAGAAAATGGGGGGTTTCAAGTGACTAAGAGGCAGCGCCCTGGACTAGACTAGGCTCCTCTTCCCTGCACTGCTCAGGCCCCGCTGTACAGAGGCTTTGTGTGGATGCTCCACAGGAAGCATGCTTCTGGTACGGTACCTCCTAACCTTTCCCTGCTGGGACTCAGGCTGGGGCTGTAGCACTCACCTGCTGATAGAGTCAGGTCACAGAGCTGAGTAAAGCTGGCCAGCTGTAGGCACTGGGTGGGCAGGGACAGCGGTAAATTGGAGAGAGCTTGCTGCATCTAAGTGAGCCACTTCTGGGGCGCCTGGGTGGCTCAGTCGGTCCAGCGTCCAACTCTTGGTTCCGGCTCAGGTCAGTGATCTCATGGTTTGGTTCCTGAGTTTGAGTCCCGCATCAGGCTCCCCGCTGACAGTGCAGAGCCTGCTTGGGATTCTCTGTCTCTCCCTCTCTGCCCCTACCTTGCTCACATTGTCTCTCTCACTCTCAAATAAAAAAATAAAAAATAAATGGGCCACTTTTACTCAGTCTAGTCAATTGTTGCCACACAGAAATGCAGTGACATCAGGTTTTCTGGTTTTTCAAGAGAAGCCAGAATCTGATTTTTATTTGTATTTTATTTGTAACCACCCACTTTTTAAAAATGTTTGACAACTAGGGGTGCCTGGGTGGCTCATTTGGTTGAGCCTCTGACTTCGGCCCAGGTCATGATCTTGTGATTCACCAGTTCGAGCCCTGCATCGATCGGGCTCTGTGCTGACAGCTCAGAGCCTGGAATCTGGAGCCTGGAGCTGCTTCAGATTCTGTTTTTTCCTCTCTCTCTGTCCCTCCCCTGCCCACTCTCTGTTTCTCTCTCTCAAAAATAAATAAATGTTAAAAAAAAAAAATGTTTGACAATTCAAATTATTTAAAAATAAAGGGAGGGCCAGATAAGACATATTTTTTTGCTCTTGCAAACCATCAGTTTATGTCTTGCAGACACCAGTTTATGTCTTCAGGTATAAACTCTTTTTCCCAGGAGTTAAAAGTGAGGAGAAAGTGAGGAAGGTGGATGTTAGGTACCAGAGGTGGGTGGCAGGAAGAGTTGTTTTGAGATATAAGAACACTGGGCACACCAGAAAATTGAGTAACTGTTTAGAGGAGACATTGATAATGCTTTCATATTATTATCCATATTGTATTATAGATCTCATATTGTACCTGCTCCTTTGTCTTTGAGGGTCAGTGGTTCTGTGCAGGGTGGGAGCAGCTGAGGGGTGGGAGGAGGAAGAGGAGCTGAATGAACATCCATCTTTTATTTGCTTATAGCTGGGAAAATCCTTAGGAGGGTAGTCAGTAGTGACCCTTTGTACCTTCCCAAGTCCTCAGAGAGTGGTAGGGCAGAAGTTTTCACACTTACAGGTATATAAACTAGCTTAAAATGCAAATTTCTAGTCCCCATTCCTATAGATTCTCATTCAGGAGGTGGAGGTGGGGCCTGGGACTCTATTTTTAACAAGCAGCCCACTGATGTTAAGGCAAGTGAGTGCACAGTGGAGTCAGACAGAGCTGAGGCCACATTCCTGTTCTGTTCCTTTGCTGCATGAGTGATCTTGGGCCAATCATTCAGTCTCTTTGAAACTAAATTTCCTGATTGGAAAAATGGGCCTGTATCATCACTACCTTGCAGGATGGTGAGAGCAGAATCAGAAGATGATTAGACATAATGCAGGGTCCTGGCTCTGAGCTGTGGCACTGGTGCAGGCTCAAGTGCCTGTGTGGCCACTTTCTAGCCAAGTGACTTGAGGCAAGCTATTTAACTGCTCTGTACCTTGGTTTCCTTGGTATGTGTAAATAATAATACCTACTTCATAAAGTTGTTACTAGGATTAAGTGATTTAATACATGTGAAGCACTTATAACTTCAGGTATTACAATTGTATAAAGAATGTAACAGCATGTCTTAATAAATGTACCTTTGCTTTTCCTTAGGCCCTCTAACTGTGGGTAACAAATAGGTTGAGGCTCACTTCAAATGTCACTTCCCTATGAGACATTCCTGGGGTACACTTTTTACTTGACTCTTGTCCCTTTATTGTTACATCCTCTAGGGCAAGGACCGTGTCTGTCCATTTTTATATTCTAGTACGTTTGCATAGTGCTTAGCATAGTATAGCAAACAGATTGAATGACAGTACCAGCGACTCTGAAAATGACTTAAGGTCAAGAATGGTTGCCTTCCACATACCCACAGAAGGATGATCTGGAAGAAAAACCTTTTATTAAGCTTTTGTATGCCAGGCAATCACGTGAGGTAGGTCATGTTATTATTATTGCTCTTATAGTGACAAAGTTTAGTCTTTGAAACTCACTTGTTCAGTATCACTTAACTAGCAGTTGAGAGGCAGGGTTGGACTTAGTTATTTGACCCCAAATCAGGTGTTCTTCCCACTGCACCTCAAGTACCTGGGACTGTGGTTTGTCTGTCTCAATGCAGTTTATAGAAAAATTCTGGGGGTACATAATTATAGTCCTTTCTCTGGATAGTCCTGACTCTTCAGATAGTTGTCTATAATTTGTTAGAGCTAGGGTTTTGAGCAATTTGTCATTGGTCGTAGATGCTAATTGAACAATTCACTTTCTAAACATGCAGTTTCTTCTTGGACTTTGCCACTGATGGGCCTGAGAACAAAACAGTGTCTCAGTTCCCTTCTCTGCTCCATGCTCAGTGGCTATTTCCTCTAACTGGAGTGTCTTCTCTCCTTGCAGCCCGACTAGCCAAGGTATCAGACTGAAAGCATAGATGAGAACCTGGAGTTACTCTTAGGGCCCTGGGAGAAGCAGTGCCCCCCAGGAAGCCAGCCATGCAGAGTGCTCACGTCTGAGCTTCAGGTGTAAAGGGTTAACCTGTGCCTTAGTTCCTCAAGCCCCTAGATTATTCCCTGAGCTGATAGACCTGGCCTAGTGAGAGCAGGTGGGAGGAAGGATGATGAGTTGGCATCTCTGTTCTTCTGACTGAGCAGGCCTGTCTGGGGTTCTCAGCAGTGCCTGCTCAAGATGCCTGAACTCCTAGGCTACTTTTGAGGCTAGCAGCTGCGATCTTGCAGAAGTGTGATCAAGAGTCCTTGCCATAGACCTTGTAACAATTTTGATCCACTCCTCTCTTGGTTACCTCTTCACAGGATTTTTCTTCTTGGCCCAAGAAATGTCAAAGTCATCTGTATTTTTCTTTCTTACTAAGTTGGCTCTGTGTTCTCATATTCAACTACGTAAAAGCATTTGTGAGAAGTGGGTCCACCCTCCTTAGATCGGAAATATGGGAGAAGAAAGAATATATTTTTTATCATGTTATTTTAATATTTTTCAGTTTCTGGTCTTTCTACAAATCTTCTGCCCTTTCCCTAAGGACCTGCCCTGGAGCTGCTAGAGCATGTCTAGTGTTGTTTTGATGGGTTATGATGGTTATTGTGACCATTGTTACCATGGGCACGGTTGAAAGCTCATACTTAGCAAGTTGATTCCTTGTAGTGCTGTGCTCCCTGAGGACCCTGAGAACTGGCCTGGGAAAGCTTCCAGAGGCTGCCTTTTCTCTCCCTTCCTTCTGTTGTGCACACAGCCATATGCCAAGCACTTAACTTGGCATGGGGCTGAGAGCCAGTGTGCACAGGCTGGTGCAGGATTGACTTCTCCTCCTCCTCATTATCATCATCATCATTACCATCATCACTAACATTATGCTGTATACTTAGGTTTAAAGATTTTTTTCCCTAACAGATAGAGAAGGGTTTTCTCTACTTAATGAAGGATAAAAGTGAGTCTCAGGTTTGGTTTTCTTTCAAAAGCATCTGCAGTCTTCACAATGGAGGGACGTTTCATTACCATCACCTGATGCCTGCTGGCTTCTTCCTCCCTTTCCAACTCCCACTTTACCTGCTCCCACCATCAATAAAACCATAATCTGGAGAGCCTCCGTGATGAAGTTAAAGAAATTAGAGGAAGTGCATTTCATATTGAAATTAGGAGAGAACTAGGAATGATAACAAAAATTACGGTTGGGCTTATTTTTTGCCATTGAGACCAATTGCTCTTCTGCACCAAGGTAATAAGTAAGACAGCCTCTAGGATTAAGGCCTTTAGTGGCTGTCAATAAATATGTTTAATTTTTTTTTTCTAAATCCAAGTTAGTTAACATATAGTATAATAATGGCCTCAGGAGTAGAATTGAGTGATGCATCACTTACATATAACACCCAGTGCTCATCCCAACAAGTGTCCCCCTCCCCCATTTAGCCCATCCCTCCACCCAACACCCCTCAGCAACCCTCAGTTTGTTCTCTGTATTTAAGAGTCTCTTATGGTTTGCCTCCCTCTCTCTTCTTATTTTTCCTTCCCTTCCCCTATGTTCATCTTTTGGGTTTCTTAAATTCCACAAATGAGTGAAATCACATGATATTTGTCTTTCTCTGACTGACTTATTTTGTTTAGCATAATACCCTCTAGGTCCATCCATGTTGTTGCAAATGGCAAGATTTCATTCTTTTTGATTGCCGAATAATAGTCCATTATATATATATATATATATATATATATATATATATATACACACACACACACACACACACACACACATATATATACATATATACATGTGTATATATATATATATATATATATATATACATACACACACTAAAATAATATTCCGTTTTATGTGTATATATATATATATATATATATATATACATATATACACACACACACACACACACATACACACACACATTTATAGTGCTTCTATAAATATTGGGGTGCATGTGTCCCTTCAAATCAGCATTTTTGTATCACTTGGATAAATACCTAGTAGTGCAGTCGCTGGGTTGTAGGATAGTTCTATTTCTAATTTTTTGAGGGACCTCCATACTGTTTTCCAGAGTGGCTGCACCAGTTTGCATTTCCACCAATAGTGCAAAAGTATTCCTCTTTCTCCACATCGTCACCAACATCTCTTGTTGCTTGAGTTGTTAATTTTAGCCATTTTGACAGGTGTGAGGTGGTACCTCATTGTGGTTTTGATTTGTATTTCCCTAATGATGAGTGATGTTGAGCATCTTTTCATGGTTCTGTTAGCCATCTGGATGTAAACAAATATGTTTAACTTTCACATCCAAATATACTTCATTTTGGTCTGTGTGATGGGAATACCAATCAGAGTGAGAATGGCTGTTCAGCTTCCAGGAAGGGGTGCTAGTTCAGGCCAGAATGTACGTTCACACTGGAAATATGCTTGGTGTATCAGTTGTGTTCTCTCTCACATCCGCTCTTCAGGGCACTTAAAAAAAGGGTTTTGTTTTTTTTTTTTTTTTTGTCCTTTTTATTTGAACAGCTATCTTGAGATATAACTTACGTACTATAAAATTCATACATTTTACTTGTTTTAGTATGTTCAGAGTTGTGCAACCATCACCACTAATTCCAGTACTTTTTTTCACCCCAAAAAGAAGCCCAAACTCATTGCAGTCATTCCCAAGTGTGCCACTCTCAACCCAACTTAGGCAATTACTAATTTACTTTCTGTCTGTATAGATTTGCCTATTCTGGACATTTTGTAAAATTGGCACGAGGTTTCATGCATGTTATAGAATGTATCAGTATTTCTCATTCCTTTTTATGTGTGAATAATATTCCATTGTATGGATATACCATACTTTTTTATGCATTCATTCACTGATGATCATTTGGATTTGTTTCCACTTTTTGGCTATTATGAATAATGCTGTTTATGAACATTTGTGTACAGATATTTGTGTGGACACAGTTATATTGCTCTTGGGTATAAACCTAGGAGTGGATCATGCTGGGTCATATGGTGACTCTGTGTATAACTTTTTGAGGAACTGCCAAACCGTTTTCCAAAATGTTTGCACCATTGTACATTCTCACCAGCAATGAATGAAAGTTCCAGTTTCTCCACAGCCTCACTAAAAATTTTTTTAACATTTATTTATTTTTGAGAGAGAGAGAGAGAGAAACCGAGCATGAGCAGGGGAGGGGTAGAGAGAGGGGGAGACACAGAATCTGAAGCAGGCTCCAGGCTCTCAGCTGTGAACACAGAACCTGATGTGGGGCTCGAACCCATGAACCGTGAGACACATGACCTGAGCCAAAGTCAGATGCTTAACAGACTGACCCACCCAAGTGCCCCTTAATTTTTTAATTTTTAATTCTCTTATTTTTACAGATATCTTTATTGCATATGCTCTACCTAACTATTGGACTCAAGATTCTGAGGCTTGCAGTGGATAGAGCTAGATAAAGTGCCTGGTCTACTCTAGCACTTTATAAACCATCAGTGAATATAATGTCCTGTAACATCATCTAAACTGTCTTAGTAAACAAATGTTCTACTATAGCAAGGGTCAGGAAACCATGGTCCATTGGCTAAATCCCAGACATTCACCACTTGGTTTTGTAAATACAGTTTTACTGAAACGTAATCGTTTATGCCTATTAATTTACATACAATCAGTGGCTATTTTCATATTATGTGAAGAGTTCAGTAATTGGAACAGAGACTGTATGACCTATATAGCCCAAGATATTTATTATTTAGGCCTTACAGAAAAATTTACCTACCCCTGTTCTAGACACAAATTAGTATTCTGAGAAAAAAAGTGGGAAGGAGTTCTACCATCAAATAAGTCCAAGAAGTGGCATATCTCTTCATGAAAATTTAAATTTTATGCTAACAAGAAAAAAATCTAGAGTTCTGCATAAGTATGAACATACATATACATATACAAACTCACACATACATATCAACTTGATTTTACACCATTACTTTACAGAGTTTTTAAATTTAAGTACAATTTAGTTAACATATAGTGTAATAATGATTTCAGGAATAGAATTTAGTGATTCCTCACTTGCATACAATACCCAGTGCTCATCCCAACAAGTGTCCTCCTTAATGCCTCTCATCCATGTAGCCCATCCCCCCACCCAACATCCTGCCAGCAACCCTCGCTTTGTTCTCTGTATTTAGGAGTCTCTTATGGTTTGTCTCTCTCTCTGTTTTTATATTATTTTTGCTTCCCTTCCCTTATGTTCATCTGTTTTATATCTTAAATTCCACTTATGAGTGAAATCATATGATATTTGTCTTCCTGACTGACTTATTTCGCTTAGCATAATATACTCTAGTTTCATCCACGTTGTTGCAAGTGGCAAGATTTCATTCTTTTTGATTGCCATGTAATATTCCTGTGTGTGTGTGTGTGTGTGTGTGTGTGTGTGTGTGTGTGTATACCACATCTTCTTTATCCATTCATCTATCAATGGACATTTGGGCTCTTTCCATACTTTGGCTATTGTTGATAGTACTGCTATAAATATTGGGGTGCATGTGCCACTTTGAATGAGCACTCCTGTATCCTTATAAATCCATTTATCCTGGATAAATACTTAGCAGTGTAATTGCTGGGTTGTAGGATAGTTCTATTTCTAATTTTTTGAGGAACCTCCATACTGTTTTCTAGAGTGGCTGCACCAGTTTGCCCTCTAACCAACAGTGCAAAAGGGTTCCTTTCTCCGCATCCTCACCAAAATCTGTTATTGCCTGAGTTGTTAATGCTAGCCATTCTGACGTGTGTGAGGTGGCATCTCATTGTGGTTTTGATTTGTATTACCCTGATGATGAGTGATGTTGAGCATTTTTTCATGTGTCTGTTAGTCATTTAGGTGTTTTCTTTGGAGAAGTGTCTATTCATGTCTTTTGCCCATTTCTTCACTGGATTATTTGTGTGTTGGGTGTTGAGTTTGATAAGTTCTCATATAGATTTTGGGTAATAACCCTTTATCTGATATTCATTTGCAAATATCTTCTCCCATTCCATCGTTGCTGTTTAGTTTTGCTGATTGTTTCCTTTGCTGTGCAGAAGCTTTTTATCTTGATGAGGTCCCAATAGTTCATTTTTGCTTTTGTTTCCCTTGCCTCTGGAGATGTGTCAAGTAAGACATTGCTGCAGCTGAGGTCAAAGGGGTTGCCTGTTTTCTCCACTAGGATTTTGATGGCTTCCTATCTTATGTTTAGGTCTTTCATCCATTTTGAGTATATTTTTGTGTATGGTGTAAGAAAGTAGTCCAGGTTCATTCTTCTGCATTTCGCTGTCCAGTTTTCCCAGCACCATTTGCTGAAGAGACTGTCTTTATTCCATTAGATATTCTTTCCTGCTTTGTCAGAGATTAGTCGGCCATACGTTTGTGGGTCCATTTCTGGGTTCTCTATTCTGTTCTATTGATCTATGTGTTTGTTTTGTGCCACACTGTCGTGATGATTACAGCTTTGTAATACACCTTGAAGTCCAGAATTATGATGCCTCCAGCTTTGGTTTTCTTTTTCGACATTACTTTGGCTATTTGGAGTCTTTTCTGGTTCCATACAAATTTTAGAATTGTTTGTTCTAGCTCTGTGAAGAATGCTTGTGTTATTTTGATAGGGATTGCATTGAATATGTAGATTACTTTGGATAATATCAACATTTTAACAATATTTGTTCTTCCAATCCATGAGCATGGAATATTTTTCCTTTTTTTGTGTGTGTCTTCTTCAGTATCTTTCATAAGCTTTCTATAGTTTTCTGTGTATAGATTTTTTTTACCTCTTTGGTTAGGTTTACTCTAGGTATTTTATGGTGTTTTGTGCAATTGTAAATGGGATCAATTCCTTGATTTCTCTTTCTGCTGTTTCATTATTGGTGTATAGAAGTGCAACTGATTTCTGTGCATTGATTTTATATCCTGCAACTTTGCTGAATTCGTGTATAAGTTCTAGCAGTTTTTTGGTGGAGTTCTTGGGTTTTCCACATAGAGTATCACATTGTCTGAGAAGAGTAAAGACTTCCTCTTTACCGATTTGGATGCATTTTATTTCTTTGTGTTGTCTGATTAGATAACAGTGGTAAGAGTAGACATCCTTGTTGTGTTCCTTATCTTAGGGGGAAAGCTCTCAGTTTTTCCCCATTGAGGATGATATTAGCGGTGAGTCTTTCATATATGGCTTTTATGAACTTGAGGTAGATCCTTCTGTCCCTACTTTCTTGAGGGTTTTTATCAAGAAAGGATGCTTTATTTTGTCAAATGCTTTTTCTGCATAGTAACATTTGTTTTTATCTGTCTGTTTGATTATAGCCATCCTGGTGGGTGTGCAATACCCAAGGGCAATACCTTCTTGTAGTTTTGATTTCTGTTTCTCTGATGACTAGTGATGTTGAACATTGTTTCATGGGCTTATTGGCAAATTTTACAACTTTAGAGAAATGTCTATTCAAATCCTTTGTTTACTTTTTTTAAGTTTATTTATTTTGAGAGAGAGAGAGAGAGAGCATGGGAGGTTTAAGTTTATTTATTTTGAGAGAGAGAGAGAATCCCAATCGGCCCCGCACTGTCAGCACAGATCCTAAGGTGGGACTTGATCCCGTAAACTGTGAGATCATAACCTGAGCTGAAAACAAGAGTTGGATGCTTAGCTGTCTAAGGCACCCAGGCACCTTCCTTTGTCTACTTCTTAATTGAGTTATTTGTCTTTTTATTATTGAATTGAAAGAATTCTTTATATATTCTGGATATGAGCTCCTTAGCAGATATGTGATTTGCAAATAATATCCCCCACTCATGGGTGTCTTTTATTTATTTTTATTTAAAAAAATTTTTTTAATGTTTATTTATTTTTGAGAAAGAGAGAGAGAGAGAGAGAGGGAGAGAGAGAACAAACATGAGAGAATCCCAAGCAGGTTCTGCACTGTTAGTGCCGAGCCCAATGTGGGGCTGGAACTCACGCACTGTGAGATCATGACCTGAGCCAAAACCCAAGAGTCAGATACTTAACCGACTGAGCCACCCAGGTATCCCTCACTGTCATTATTTAGAAGTAAAATTGATTTAAAAAATATTACTCTGTATCCTGAAAACTTGCTTGACTTTATATATTAGCTTAAGAGTATTTTAGTGGAATCCTTTGGATTTTCTGTGTACAAGATTATACCATCTGCAACTAAGAGATAATTCTACTTCTTCCTTTCCAATCTGGATGTACTCTTAAGTTATAACCTTTTTCTTCCTTTTATTATTTTAGCATAAAATAATGTTCCCTAAAGGATAATGATATATTAGCTAACTCTTTACAGTACATGAATGGATATTTTTCACTTTGTCAGTACTTAAATACCATAACATATATTACTTTTATCTTAATGGATATTAGAAAAAAATGATTGCTCATAATTTTATGGTGTTGGCTCGTATGTTACTTTATCAGGATATTCTTCCCTAAACATTTTATTTAAAATAACAGATCTTCAGGGGACCTGGGTGACTCAGTCAGTTAAGCATCCAACTTCAGCTCAGGTCATGATCTCTTGGTTGGTGAGTTTGAGCCCTGCATTGGGCTCTGTGCTGACAGCTTAGAGCCTGGAGCCTGCTTTGGATTCTGTGTCTCCCTCTCTCTCTACCCCTCCCCTGCTCATGCTCTGTCTGTCTGTCTGTCTGTCTCTCTCTCAAAAATAAATAAACATTAAAAAAAATTTTTTTTAAATAACAGATATTCTTGGTGGGGGGCTGGGTGACTCAGTCGGTTGAGCATCCAACTCTTGATTTTGGGTCAGGTCATGATCTCACCATTTCTGAGTTGGAGCCCCCACATTGGGCTCTGCCACTAACAACGCGGATCCTGCTTAGAATTCTCTCTCTCCTTTCTCTCTGCCCGTCCCCTGCTCGCGCGCTCTCTCTCTCCCTCTCAAAATAAATAAACATTTTAAAAAAGTGAAATAAGATAAAATAAAATAACAGATCTTCTTTACTCTCCATCTACCCTGCATCATTTTCTTCTTCGTACCACCTGTCATCACCATACGTATTATACACAAATGTACACTGATGTATCACACATATGTGACATGTGCAGGTTTATTGCCTGTTTCTCCCCACTGAGATGTAAGCTCCCTGAGGGCAGAGACTTTGTTTCATTCTTTGCTGGATGGCAGTGCCTAGGACATGGGTGCTCAGTAAACATTTGTATTTGTTGAATGACTAAATGATTGCTTGTATAGAACAAGGTTAAACATTTTGAGACAAGCAAGTCTGTTTCAGGTTGATTCAAGAAAAATGCTGAATAAATAGTTGTTCAGGAGGTATGCAAATAAGATGGAATTTGTAAAGGCTCTATGGCATGCTAGAAGTTTGGGACTTCTAAGAAACAAAAAGAGGTAGGATGGAGATGGAGTTTTGTCATTTTCTGTGAAGTGGTAAGTTATCTGTTAGCTCCTAGACTCATTCCCTAACTCAGATCAGGGGTCCCTTGAGGCTCCTCCTAAGCCATAACACTTGGAATTAAATATATGTGGGAAAGTGGTTCCTACCACCGCCACACAAACCCTCTTGGCAGTTTTGGAGGTCATCTGGAAATGTTTGAGGTGCTTTTGGCTGCCCATGGAAACTTGGCTTATAGGCCTTGTCTTCTTTGCAGGGCTCTGGGTTTTCAGAAAGCCGAAATGACCATGACTGCCAACAAGAATTCCAGCATCACCCACGGAGCTGGAGGCACTAAGGCCCCTCGGGGGACTCTGAGCAGGTGAGCAGGGGAGCATTGATGGGGGAATGGGGCTCACTGGAGGGTGGCATCAAGGGGCAGCCATATGGCTTTGGTCCAAAATGTAAATGATTATCATCATGACTCTGACGGTCAGCCAGGTGAATGATCCTGGCCCAGCTCATGCTGACACTGAAGCAAAAGCCATCTCTAATATATATGCCATTTTTCAGTTCTATAAGTGTTCATAGGGGAGAACAAACAGGGACCCTAAAACAGACTTTGATTTGTGCTGTTGGAGGAGCCTAGGGCTCCAGGAATGGAGCCAGCAAGAAGCAGCTGACGTTCTCCTGGCTGTATCCTTTTTCCTAAGATGGGGACAGCTTGGGGGCTGTGCCTGAGCTAGGCTACACTGTAGTGAGGGAAGTTGACCACATTGGGGTTAGGGGTGGAGAGGCAGTTACACATATTAGCACAAGTTCCAAGCAGAGAAGTCCAGATTCTACAAGAATATAGCCTGGGCTGTAAACAAAGCATCTTGGGAATTTTACTCAGCATAAGCTATAATCCACTTTCCTGGTTTTGTTTTCTTTTTAAAAGTGGGAATGTAGAACAATAGAAAAGCCACAGATTTTGAAATCATATACAATTGGCTTCAAGTCCAGCTCTGGATTTGAGATAGTGAGATCTCAGGACACTTTCTTATGCCCTCTAAAATCTTAGTTACTCATCCACGAAATAATAATAATAGTACTTATCTCACAGAGTTGCTGTGAGGATTAAATGACATAATATATGTCAGTGCTTAGTGTAGTGCCTGGCATAAAGCTTCTCAATAAATATTAGCTCCTTCCCTATGATGGGATAAAAGTTTCCAGAGCTGAAAGATAGATGTACTGTTCTCACCAGGGCTTCACAAGTTTTGGTTGAGGCTGGATGCTGATGTCCTCGAAGAACCTCTGGGCTCTTTTATTAAATCCATGTACCTTTTCTAGCCTCTTCTGCTGAATCTAAGGTGGATAAATTTGACTTTTGGGACCTCAACCAGTAGAATGGATAGCTGTGAGAAGGATGCTTAGCTTAGGCTGGGATAGGGCTAGTTCCTCTCTGCGTGTCTGGGCTGTGCAGTGCCAGGGTGAATCTGATGGGGTGTCTGTCCAGAGCTGGCAGAAGTTGTTTGGTTCATTCAGAACTGGAATCAAGATATGGTTGAAAGAATGGAACACTGCACATCGTCCCTAAAGGAGTGACTGGTGTGAACGAGGCAAGAGGAGTTTCCTGTACCACACATTCGAGGTTTGGTCCCAGTGGAAATGGCCTGGATGGACTGTGTCAACCAGACAGAGATTGGGAGATTCTGGAACTTAGGCACACAAATTGGAAGCCACTTTGTGGCAGCAAGACCAACAAGAACAGCCCCTACCTCCTGCCCTTGCACCTCCTCTAACCTAGGTAGAGTTTCTTGCATACTCGCGTCCCTGAACTGGGTGAGCCAGAGAATGGCAGGGACTGACAACTTCTTGGGTAAAACAGGTAGAAAACCTGAACTCTCCCAGGGCATGTTGGTGGCCACAGCAGAAGCAGATCTAGATATTAGAGTCTTTATCTCCCATTGTCTGCTTCTGGGGAACCTCTTTGCTGGGCTCTCACCGGTCTGGTGGCATGTGTTACTGAGACTGAGTTGGCAGATGGAGACTGGGAACTAAGATTCCCATTTTTTTTTTTTTTTTAATATGAGACTGTAGCAGTAAAATAAGCATTATTTGTGATTGTATAGTTTTATTCTTAATTTTAAAGAAATAGTGTATTTAGGACCTGCATTAGAATTACCATACCAGCAGCCTTCAACTCCTTTAAATATTCATTTTTTTTCTTCCAATTTCTACTATGTGGGGGATGGAATGGGAGATGGAGGTTTTACAGCAAGTCACAAGGCAGAATCTGGGCCACTGACAGGTACCTGTTTCTGTTTGGAAAATACATACCTACATGTTTTAAATATTTTTAGAAATTGCTCTTCCTTGAACTTCCTAGCATGCTTGCCATCATAACATGATAGATGATGTTTGTAAATATCTGAGCGTCTGATGTGCCTAAAAAAAGAATTCTTCCAGCCTCCCCTCTAAGTGTTCACTTCCTTTCTTTCCTGTCATATTTCTGCTTCCCTTCCTCCCTCCTTTCCTGGGCTTTTAGCATGGAGTCACAGGCCTCTGTGGCTGGCTGTATCCTCTCAGAGGCTACCACTTGGACTGTGGGTGCTATTTTGAAATTGTCATCTGGTGGTTTCTCTGGCTGTCTTCACCCCCAGCCATTTCTAGGGGGTGTTCTTTGGGCTGAGTAGGGCACTAAATCACCAGCTCATTTAGGAAGTCATTGTCAATGAACTCTGAGGGCTTTGCTCTCAGGTGCCAGGTTCTGTGGTAGACAATGGGGGACAAAGAAGAATGACCCATTCTCTTTCGTCAAGGCATTTACAACTTGGATTAATGACCTTGGCACCTGAATTTCTTAGTCTGACCTTTCAATAGATGTTTGGCAGTGACCCAAGGCCCTTTTTATCATTGCTAGCCCAGGGGTCTCAGTGGGAAAAGACTCCTTGGTGTGATGGGAACTTTGGTTGGGAAGTATGAGGGTACTAGGGCTTGGGAAAGCTAGGTGTTTGACTTCCTGACTGCTTTGGGGACCTCCACATCATCCACACGGAGGCAGAGGAATCCAGTGGTACTAGGAGGCATTTGTATCTCACTTTGGGGGTAGAAGGTACTCTGGGGCACGGAAAGGTGGGAAAGGTGGGATGGGACCCTGTGGAACTGTCAGGATAGGTATTTGCAAGTTTGTGCCCTTAATTTGAATGAGATTTCACTTGAGCCAATATGGGTTAAGGATCCTGGACTCCATTCTATTTGTGTGTGGGGGGGTGGGTGGGTGGGTGTTTTGCTTATTTCCTTCCTTTTCTTCTGCAGCCCAGTGTTCATTGGCAGGATACACAGGAGGAAGAAATCTAAGCCTTTTCACTTGACCACCAACGTTTTGTTCTTTGCTATGTTTTGGTCTCTTGGAGCAGGTTTCCCTTTCTCTTTGTTGATGGGGCAGGAGAGGCACACTGTTTCACCCTTAGCTGCCAGATACACCCTCCCACAGGTTGTTCCCACTCTAGCTCGTATTCATTTCTGGGAGTGGGAGGTGGGAGTCTCAAAGGTCCCCTGGATCTCAGAGGCCAGGCTTCATGATGCTGGTGTTGATGACCTGGGGTGGGACTAGAAGCAGAGTGGTGACTTGCAAACAAGGAAGTGTTGTGTGTAAAGCGAATTCAGCCACCTGTGTGGGGTGAACTTTGTTTGCTACTTGTTGCCTTCCAGGAATTTCACTTGCGTTGTAAGGCCTGGCAGGCAGCAGGGGGTGTTCTCAGGAGACTTGTTATGCCTGCCGATTTCCTTAACAGCTTCTGCACTGTGAACCTCCAGCACCCGGTTGTTGCCACATGGAAATATGGGCAGTCGGTATTGTGTTTGGGAACCTTGCCTCTGGATGTAGGTGCAAGAAACCTGGGTGCCTATAAAAATGTAGACTTCTTGGGGGGTCAAGGACTTTGATTGACTTCTTTCCTTCTCCTTTGAGCTTGGAACAATGCCTGTTCTGTGGAAGATGATAACTATTTTTGGCCAGTTGATGAGATGTCTGGGCAGTGAGCCTGTTGGAGAATAGGCTGCTGTGCTGTTTGAATCTTTATGGTATCTTCCTAGTAGGTCTTACCAACTTTGGGCTCCCTTTCCATTCAGTCCAAAGACTTTTAGAAAAGCAGAACTGAAAATAACCTTAGAGCTCATTCAGTATTAACCCACTTGTTTTATAGATTGGGAAGCTGAGACATAGAAAAGAAGAGGTGCTCCCCCCAAATACAAAGCTAATGGGAGGATGAACTCAAGCCTAGCTCTCTTGATCCTTCTATTATTTTATTGTGCCACTACATTCACCTCCCTCTAAACATTCCTGGAATCTCCCTGCTCAAAAACTATTGTCAAGTAGGATATGGTCAAACTTGGCCTGGCTTGTAAGGCTTTCATAAAAAGCCCTGATATTTCTTTCTACTCTTACCCTTCACTATTGCCTAATGCAAAACTTGCATTTCTGCCAGTCTAGATGCAGATGTTCTTTCTTTCCCAGTGCTTTTCTTAACTACCCAGCTAAGAAGGATTTCTCCACTCTCTGTATTCACACTTAGAATCCTGAGTTTGGAGCCTCCAAATAGCACTAATCATATAGTAGCTCGTAGAGTGGATATTTGTGTGGGTCTTTTTCCCCCTACTCAATTAGAACTCTTTGGAGGCCCAACACATACTCTTTTGGAATGTTAAAGTTGGAGGGGTCTTGGGATTCATTTGGCTCAATTACTTGATGTTACTTATGAGGAAGCTAAAACCTACATAGCTAATTGACAGTAGAACTGTAAATTCAACTTATATTTACAGGTTTCTGTGCAGAGGGAGACACTGATTTGTAGTGAAATCCAGAGAGGTCTTGAGATCCCACTGCTAAAGTGGACACAGATCTGGACCCAGTGCCTGGATTTCAGGAAGAGGGTAAGAGCTAGCAGATAGGGAAAGTCTCCTGAGAGTACTGGCTGTGGGTAAAAAAGCAGGCTACCTCTCAGGAGAACCTCTGGCCTTAGCCCCCCATTACTTGAGATGCTTCCTAGAATCCACCCATGATGTCATCAGTATTTGTCTGGTTATTTATTGCTACATAACAAACAACCCTAAACTTAGTGGCTGACAACATTAATAGTCATTTATTTTGCTCACAAATTGCAATTTGGGTAGGGCTCATTAGGAAAAGCCTGTCTCTTTTCCTTGCAGCATTGGTGACGCAGTGGCTGGAGGCTGGAATCATCTGAAGACTTGTTCACTTACATGTCTGACTGTTGATTCTGGTGGTCAGCTGGGATCTCAGCTGCAGAACACCTACGTGTGGCCTCTGTGTTTGGTTGCATGCTTTTACAGCATGATGTCTGGATTCCAAGAGTGAGCATCTCCAGAGAACAAGGCAGAAAATGCATGACATTTTAATGACCTAGCCTCAGAAGTTACATCGTGTTTTTTCTGTTTTATTTTGTTGATTAAGGAGATAACAAAGGTCTGCTGAAGTTCAAGGTAAAGAGCTCTGCACGGCAATTCCAACGTGGGTGTGTGTGTGAGGGTGTTCCTCCACACCACTAAGCAATTCTCTGACATCAGCTTGGTGCCCAACAGTTCAACTCAATTCTGAGACTATCTACCAGAGATACCATCAGATTCCACAGGTTAAGGGCTCGGTTTCATAAGAGGGCCCTTTCCTTCAGATGCTAATCTCAAGCCCAGGTTGTTACCTGTGCTCTGACCAACTGGCTAAAACATCAGAGGTTCCCACAACTCTCCTTGAGTTCATTAATTTACTAGAGTGGCTCACAGAACTCAAGAAATACATTTACTCATTAGATTACCAGTTTATTACAAAGGATATTAATAGATATGAATCAACAGCCAGATGAGGAGATACATAGGGCCAGGTCCCAAGCAAAGGATCTTCTGTCCTGGGGAGGCTGGGCCTGGCATAGTGGCATGTGGAAGCATTCTGATTCACCAGGCTGGAACCTCTCTAAACCCTTCCCTTTTGGGTTTTATGGAGGCTTCAGTTACACAGGCATGACTGAGGATGATCATGGGCCATTGGTGGTTGATTCACCCTCCAGCCCCCTCCTCTCCTTGGTGTTCAAGGGAGAACAGAAAGTTCCAGCCCTCTAATCTCAAGGTTGGTTTTCCTGGCAAACAGCCCTCAGGTTTAGGTGTAGTCCAAAAGTCACTTCATTAGCATAACAAAAGACACCGTCAACACTGTCATCACTTAGGCAATTCCAAGGGATTTAGGAGCTCTGTGCCAGAAATGGGACTAAGACCAATTACATATTTCTTACTGTAAATCACAGTATCACACAAGAGGAGGGAAACTAATTCCCACTTGATGAGAGGATTATCAACATCACGTTGCTAGAAGGGCATGTGAGATAGGGTAGGTTGTGGGCACTCTCTTTGGAAAATACAATCTGCCATGGTCTGCCCTCTGATCACAAAAATTCACATCCTTCCCAAATGTGAAATACACTCAGTCTCTCCCCTAAGATCCCAGGTCTCCTCCTTTTAATGGCATCAGCTTAAATTCTAGGATCTTGTCATGTAAGTCAGGTCCAGATATAGATGAAACTCTTTGGGTGCAGTCCCTTTCATTGGGTGCAGTTCCTTGAGTACTGTTCCTCTTGATGTGAAGACCTATAAACTAAAGAGAATTTATATCTGCCACCCAAAATACCCCGGTCGGACAGGCCTTGAGTAACCGCTGTAGATACTTCTTTTCAGAAAGGGGAACACTTGGGGCGCCTGGGTGGCGCAGTCAGTTAAGCGTCCGACTTCAGCCAGGTCACGATCTCGCGGTCCGTGAGTTCGAGCCCCGCGTCAGGCTCTGGGCTGATGGCTCGGAGCCTGGAGCCTGTTTCCGATTCTGTGTCTCCCTCTCTCTCTGCCCCTCCCCCGTTCATGCTCTGTCTCTCTCTGTCCCAAAAATAAATTAAAAAAAAACGTTGAAAAAAAAAGAAAGGGGAACACTGGAGGCCACACAGCTGTTAGGGGTCCATTGTAATTCTTATATTCAGTGAGGGCACAAATTACCAATTCCTTGATTAGGTCTTGGTTTTACTGCCTTGGAGGCATTTACCTTGTCTCTGGCTCCATCCTCAGGGCTTTTGGTTATCCCGACTCTTATTTTTCCTTTTCCATAAAAAGTAGTCCATTCTTACAGGTGAGTAGTTTTCTCCAACTGCTTCATGTGCATAGTATTTCAAGAGTCCAGAGCCTTCCTTTCATTTTACTGTCTCTGTGCTTCTCAGTTCCAGCTGATGATATAGTTTCTTTAAAAACTTTGTGAGTTTCTTCCGAATCACTTTATAATCCACTGCAGTAGACAAAAGGCACATGTACAAATCACCTCACCATGAGTCCTTTCCCACTTTGGGTTCTCTGTGAGACTGCTTGGTTCTTAAGAGTCTTAGACGCTTTACTATTTACAGAGGATCTGCCAGGCCTACCCTTAAAATTGTTAGAAGGCCTTTTGTGTGTCTGTCTGTAAGATTTAATGAGACAATGCTTGAAAACATTTTTTAGGTCTTGACAAGGATCTTCCAGTCCCACTCCAGATATTTTTTTAAAGAGATTTATTGAAGGATAATTAAAGTATAATAAACTGAACAGTCTTAAGTATACAGTCTGATTAGTTTACACATTTATGCACATACACACATGCAGTAAAACTGCCCCCACAATCGGAAAGCCATTTCTTAATTAGGGACTTTTTTCTTGTTTGGAGAGACTGAGACTGAAACAAGTGTTATCTCCTAACACAGAAAGCCCTTTCCCATTTATATTTCCTTTTTTGGCTCATCTCTTCTCTCTCTTACTATATGCAGCTAGAAGTCAGATGGCGCCTTAGCACTCTACTTGGAAATACCTTAAGCGAGTTCATTAAATTAGGTATATTTTCTATTTTCCATGTCACCACTGGTGACAGGATTAGCAAACTTTCCAATGTTTTTTGAGGGTCCCCTTCCTCTAGCTTCTACTAACATTTTCCTTACTTTCCCTTAAGTCCCTCCTGATAGCCAGTCACTCAGTCCCAAAGTCACTGATTTAGGATTTTGTTTCAACAGCACTCTGTTTCTAGGTACCGAAATCTGTTCAGTTATCTACTGCTATATAACTATCCTGGAATTTTATGGTGTAAAACAACCATTTTATTATGCTCACAGAGTCTGTAGCTTAGGAATTCAGACAGCACTGCAGGGATGGCTGTTCCCTGCTCCATGATGTCTGGGTCCTTGGCTGGAAAGACTTCACGGTGTAGGGTAACTCATTGACTAGGGGCTGGTATTACCTAGAGGTGTCTTACCTTACGTGTCTGGGGGTTGATGTTGGCTATTTCTGGAACCTCAGTTGGGACTGTTAGAATACCTATATGTGCCCACTCTGTGAGGCCTGGGCTTCCTCACAGCATGGGAGACAGGAAGTAGAAGCTGCTGGTTTCTTGAGGCTTGGGCCTGAAAATTGACAGATTCATTTCAGTTGTATTCTATTGGTCAGGCAGTCACAGAGTCCAGATTCAAGAGGAGGGGTCATTTTTATAGGAGGCATGTCAGAGAATTGGGGGACCATATTTTAAAACCATTACAAGTATCTTTAATATGGTTTCCTGAAACTACATTTCTCTCCTTGTTGGCTTTGCATAGTACCTGGTTCTGTTTTGTAAAGCAGTTTCATTTTTACCGGGAGCTATTCCTGTAAGGCATAATTTTTACCTGCCTCAGGGAGGGCTTCTGTCTTGTAACTGCTCTGTACTACTTAGGGGACTTAGGGCCCCCCCCAGAGAAGAGCTGACCAATCCTCTTTATGCTTCCCTAGAAACCAGCTGGAAGGCAGGCAGGTGTGACTTTGGTAGATTCTTAGATGTACTTTTGGAAGTGAAAAGGTGACTCCGGTTCTGCTCTGACCCTACCTACTGTTCTACCTACCCTGACAAGCTGTGATTGATCTCAAGAATCTCTAGAGATGGTGGCTCATATGAAGCCCCACTTGGTGGATGAGGCTGTCCTGGGCCCTGTTGTGGGGGTCCAGCCATTTGAGATGAGGTTGCTTTGGGAACAGGAAGTCCAAGTTGTGAGAGTTTCCCTGTCCTTTGGCTTTTTATCAGGACCATCCCAGAGTGGGATCTCAGTGGGAGTTATTGAACTGAGCACCTGCTCTGGCCTGGGGAACAAACTTTGGGACTTGCTGACAGGATTCAGGCAGACTTCCTCCCCTTTCTCCTCCTGTGTGACTCAGAGTATGGCCTTGAGGGAATACGGTGTGAATGTCACCTCCAGAGTTGGGGCAGTCACTGCGTGGTGGTAGGATCCTGATGTCCACTGAGCCAACAAGGGCCCACCTTCATTGAACAGCCTGAGAATGGTGGATGGCCAACTTCTAGGCAGTTTCATTCAGAAGCAGGCTGGACACTTGTTTGGTAAAGACTAAGCATATTGGAAGCTGGGCTCTGTATAATCTTAATCTGTAAACAGCCTCACTTGATGTGATCTACAGCCCATCTTGGTACCTCTGGGGCTGTTTCCTGGACCCATAGGAACCTTCCCCAACTGGCCCCAACTTGGTTTTCTTCCTGATACTGATACTCTCAGAAGCCCTGTCACCAGAACATGCTGAGTTCAGAAATCTCTTGTCATCAAGGACTAATTAAAGATAGCCTTCCCTCCCAAAGAGTCCTTGGGTACATTTGGCATCCCTCAGCATGAATGCTTGCTGCTATATTACTGGAGAATGGCTCAGATCACTAAGCGAAGGGTTAGGTTGTATTCTTATAAAATAATACCAGAGGAAAGGGCACATAGTTTGATAGTTTGCATTTTAACTCTCACTTTCTGTCTATGTACACACCCACACACACACTTTAAATTTTAAATTTTCTTCTTTAAATTTTTTTCTTTAAATTTCTTTTTTTTTTAATTTTTCTTTAAATTTCTCTTTCCATACCCTTAGTTCATACTCTTTGTTTCCTACTCACTTGTCTTATATATTTGTCTGTATGTGAGTATTTATGCTCCTCTGCTCCTTTGCATTCTCTCCCCTTTCTTCTCTCTTTCTCCTTTTATCTCTGTAAATGTTGGTTTTGGCCAGTCCCATGCTGCGGTGTTGGCATGCGCGCCTGTGCCGAGAGCAGATCTGGCTGCCTGCTGACAAGGCAGTGGTGTGAGTGTTGCATTTCACAGTGTCTGCCTTCCCAGGGGCAAACCTGGGATTTTAGAATAAAGAGCAAGAGATGATCAGAGCAGAGTCTTAGATGTCTTTTAGCTGTGTTGTATTTACTTTTATATTTCTTTTATATTCCTGGAACCATTTATGGTGTTCAAGCACTTTTGAAAAGTACATCATTTTAGCCACAAGCAAGTGTTTTTCCTGTTTTATGGATAAAGAATCTGAGGCACAGAGGATTTAGGTGACTTTTCCATGAGTACATCCAGGAAGTGATGGGACCAGGACCAGAGGAAACCCAGGTTTTTAGACTCTTAGTCTGTTATATGATTTTTGCCTTATGGGAGAGGGCTTTGGGAACTGTCACCTGCCCTCTGGGCTGCACTGAGTGCTTTGTGTAACTTTTTGTATTGTTCTTCAGGTCATATATCAACAAGAGGGGGAGGCAGGGAAGTCTGTGCCTGTCCTGGGCAGGCAAAAGGAGACCTAAGTTTTAACCATTTATTTTTTATTCATTCATTTAGTCGTTCAACATAAACATTAATTCCTGCTAAATTCTAGATGCAGTACAAAGAATGGGGGATACGAAGATTAATAAGACTCTGTTACCACCTTCAACTAGGTCCATTCATTGTCTAGTAAGGGAGGCAAGTGAGGAAATAATATAGTCCAATAACATGTTACAAGTACCATAACAGACATTTTTACAGGCTCAGTGGAGGCATCAAAACATAGCTGTCTCCACCTGGATGAAGGGGGTAGGATCAAGAGAGATTCCAGAGTGCAGCTACAGAGATATGTAAGTGACCAAGCCAGCATTCCAGGCAAAGGAAACAACGTGGGAAGCCTAGAAGCATGAAAAGCAAGGAGTTTGACGTGGGTAGGATACAGGATTGCATGTAAGAAAAGACTGTGAGATGACAAAAGAAAAAATAAATAGGGGAAAGGAGTTTGATGTGGGTAGGATACAGGATTGCATGTAAGAAAAAATAGTGAGATGACAGAGGAAAAATAAATAAGGACCAGATCATGAGGGGCCTTGACATCCATGTCAATGAATTTGCACTTCATTCTGTGGATAGTGGGGAGTGTCAAGCATGAGGAGTTTCCCTTACTAGAAAGATGTCAGAAGATAAGAGGATTGATGAGAACTGGGTTAAGGTTGAAGGCAGAGAGAGAGATTAAGAGATTGTTTCAATAGTCCCGGTGAAAGATCAGATCTGAAAGAAGTAGCAGCAGTGGGGATGATGAGGAAGGGGACATATCTGAGAGATGTGAAGGATGTAAAATTGGTAGGACTTAGTCATTATGTAGATCTGTGTGTTTGGGGAAGGAGCTGGGTACATATGGTTGAAGGAGCGGGAAACAAAGAACAAATCTGGATCTTTTCTCCCCTCTGTGGAATGAGTTAGAAAACACGAAAGCAGTAAAAGCCAATGGTGGAAGCATAAAGCAGCACAGGGATGAGACTACGTGAGAAGATACTCAGCCCAGGTGGATGAGAGTGAGAACAAAAGGGATTCTCCAGTCTAAGGGCAACCCTTCTAGATGGACATTGGATCCCCATCCCCTTTACTGCTTGCTTAAGGACATTGCTCCTGAATTTGCCTGCTTTCATCCTGCACCAACAGCTTTTCTCACCACAGTGAGTCTAGTCACCCTACGACATTATTACAGTATTGTTGATTGCATTCCCTATGCTGTACTCTTCATCTCTGTGACTTATTTATTTTATAGCTGGAAGGTTGTACCTCTTAATCCCTTTCACCTATTTTGCCCATCCCCCCACCTCCCTCCCTTTTGGCAATGATTAGTTTGTTTTCTGTGTTTAAGGATTTGTTTGTTTGTTTAGATTCCATATATAAGTGTAGTCATGTGGTTTTTGTCTTTTTCTATCTTATTTCATTTAGTATAATACCTTATAGTTCATCCCTGCTGTCATAAATGGCAAGATCTCATTCTTTTTTATGGTTTAGTAATACTCCACTGTGTATTGGTATATGTGTGTGTACATCTTCATTATCCAGTCATCTGTTGATAAACACTTAGGTTGCTTTTGTATCTTGGCTATTGTGAATAATGCTGCAATAAACATAGAAGTGCATACTTCTTTTTGAATTATTGCTTTCATTTTCTTTGGGTAAATACCCAGTAGTGGTATTACTACATCAGATGGCATTTCTATTTATTTTATTTTAGAGAGAGAGAGAGAAAGAGAGTGCACTAGCGGGGAAGGGGGGCAGAGAGAGAGAAAGAGAAGCCCAAGCAGGCTCCACACTGAATGCAGAGCCTGATGCAGGGCTTGATCCCATGACCCTGGGGTTATTACCCAAGCCAAAATCAAGAATCAGGCACTCAACCAACTGAGCTACCCATGCGCCCTTCTATTTTTATTTATTTTTTTTTATTTTATTTTTTTTAATGTTTTATTTATTTTTGAGACAGAGACAGAGCATGATCGGGGGAGGGTCAGAGAGAGAGGGAGACACAGAATCTGAAGCAGGCTCCAGTCTCTGAGCTGTCAGCACGGAGCCCGACGCGGGGCTTGAACTCACGGACCGTGAGATCATGACCTGAGCCGAAGTCGGACACTTAACCGACTGAGCCACTCAGGCGCCCCTATTTTTGATCTCTTGAGGAACCTTGATACTGTTCTCCACAGTAGTTGTACCAATATACATTCCAACCAAAAGTATACAAGGGTTCCCTTTTTTCCATATGCTCGCCAGTGCTTATTATTTCTTGGCTTTGTGATACTGGCCACTTTGGGGGGGGCAAAGACTAATGGAAGCTGATTCTATTCTTGGGATTACAGAACTAGCTCCATTTGTAGGGAGTGCTCAGAGGAGATTCTCAGAAGAGTGCCAGAGCCCCTAGTAAAGAGAGTGAGATCCAAACATCAAGACCATGGAGATCCAAGACCAAGACCATCGAGACCAACAACTGCTCTATGGGGAAGTGGAGGAGAGGCACAGGGATGGAAGGTCCAGGGCAGTGGTTTTGCACTGGGATAGGGCAGGCCAATTATACACAAGGCTGGCCTTTCCCACCTGCATCATTTTACTGTTGCATTGTAGCAAACCACCCGAAAACGTAGTGGTTTAGAACAGTTTATTCTCACGTTTCTGTGCATTTACTGGGCAGTCCCTCCACTGGTTTCCTCTGGAGTCACTCATGTAGCCAAGTTCACTTGGATCCAAGATGACCTCACTCACGTGTTAGACTCACGTGTCAGGCTCACACTGAGGCAGGCTGTCGGCTGCAGGGACCTCAGTTGCGCTCCTCTTGTCCTCTAAAAGACTAGACTGGCTTCCTTACATGACATTCTCAGGGTAGCATTCTAGGTATATAAAGGGGGCTTCTGCAAGGCCTCTTGAGGCCTCAGGTTTGGAACTTCACTTAATTTCTACTCCATTCTTTTGGTCAAAGCATATCACAAGATCAACCTAGATTTAAGGGGCAGAAAAATAGAATCCACCTTTTGATAGCATGAGCTGCAAAAGATTTATAGCCATTTTTAATTTACTTCCCATCCCTTTCACCCCAGATGTTTAGAATCTAAGAACAAAGGTAAGCTCTTTGAAAAAGTTTGCCAAGCAATTGTTCTGAGTGCTGAGCCCCTCATTAATATTAGTTATTATCTGGCTAAGATTGATTGCTATGTGTTAGCCACTGAGCTCAACACTTGACATATGTTGTCTCTATTCCTTACAATAATCCCCAGAGATGTGTGCTTTTTTAACTTCCATTTTACAGATCAAGATACTAAGGTTTAAAGAGTTGAAGTCATTTGCTGAAAGTCATGTAACTTGGTAGTGGCTATGCTGAAATGTGAACCCTAAGGCTTTCTAATGTTCTTACCCTCTGTTGAGAACAACTGGCCTAGCATAACCATTAAGTGAAAAACTTAATACTAACGATGATTACAGTCATAGTGAGTTACAGTGTACGATATCAGCTCACATCCATAGTCTCATTTGCCCATTATGACAACCCAATGACGTAGTTGGATCGGTTTTGAGGGATTGAAACTGGAAGCTCAGAGTGAGCAGCTTTGCCCAAGGTCACATTCCTAAAAAGGTAGAATTAGAAACAGGGAGAGTTAAGTGAGAATGGCATGAAGGCAAGGGCTTATCTATATTGTTTACAAATTTATTCCTAGAACCCTGGAGTGAGTGATGAACCTGGAGATGCCTGGGCTCCAGGCCCCTTTTTTCATCCCAAGCTGATACAGCACTTGGGGCCTGGCCTGTGTGTGAGACTGTGCAAGGAATACCTATAGCTCTGGCCACAGCTCAGCAATGATACAGAGACCAGGACCTTTAAAGGCAAGGGTCAGTCTCTTCTCTATTTGATGATTCATGCGAGGAGGGAAACTAAACTTTAGTTACAGCAGGGTAGGCATTTAGGCATTGAGAGAATTTCTTGCTTTGTGGAGATTTCTCCATGCTGGAACTACTACGGGAAGTTAGGGAGCCATTTGTTGTGAAATCATGCTGGAATCAGACCAGAGATCCTTACCCTATTTCTTTCCCACCTGTGGGAACTGTGCCACACACATCTACTCCCCATAAGTACAGTGGCTTCATGGCCTGATGACTTCTCATCTTGGGAGTTTGAGGAGACGCATCTCTAAGGGAGCATATCAAAATGTCTGGAGCAATGAGGCATAATCAAAAGGCTTCCTAAGAGATTCTGAGTCTCATTAGATGCCTGTCATCTCCCACTAGATTTTAAACTTCACAAGGACATGAATTTTTGTCTCTTTTGTTTATTCTTTTTTTTTTTTTTTTAACATTTTATTTATTTTTGAGACAGGGAGAGACAGAGCATGAACAGAGGAGGGTCAGAGAGAGGGAGACACAGAATCTGAAACAGGCTCCAGGCTCTGAGCTGTCAGCACAGAGCCCAACACGGTGCTCGAACTCATGGACCGCGAGATCATGACCTGAGCCGAAGTCGGCCGCTTAACCGACTGAGCCACCCAGGCGCCCCTTTTGTTTATTCTTATATCTAGCACCTAGAGCAGAGCCTGGTCCATAGTAGATGCTCACTAAGTATTTGTTGAATGAAAAAACACAAATTAAAGTTGTTTTCTATTCAAGGCATCTTCTCCCACCTCCAATTGAGAATAGCTGAAACAGAATCCTTTGTGTAGTCCAGACTTTACTGGCTTACAGGGCTGGACTGATGGCCTTCTGTATCCATGGTTCTGTGAAATAAATGAGGGACTTCAGGCCTCCCTCGATTGTGAGTAGGTTGGGATCTCCCCAGGCTCAAGCTTGGCACATTGCCCTGCTGCTGCCTACTCTAGGGAGCGCTGAGGCTTATTCTTTTCACACGTCCTTACTGAGCAGAGTCTCTTTGGTCATTGGTTTGGCTGGGCACTGAATTTCTCTCATCTGTGCCCATGTACACGTGGGATGGCTCTTGTTTGACTTGCCCTTTTAAAAACAACTTAAGCATGTTGAGGTTTCCTGTTGATCGGGGGCAGCCAGAGGCTATGACCCAACAGGGAATTGTCGGCCAATCCCTGACTCACCCAAGCTACGGTTTTCTGTGTGTGAGCAAGCAGTGACAGCAGGCTGGCTTGAGGGCAGCTGGCTGCCTTCCTGTGGATGGCATGGGACTCTGGAGCCTATGAGGCTACTGCCCGGCTTTAAGGCCCATGGTGTTAGGGTCAGGTAGGCCTTTGTAGTATGTGGTGTTGGCAAAAACCCTGCTGTCTTTGAACTAAAATTGTTTGAGAAGAAGGCTGGAAGTTGACAGTGAACTGAAAAGATAGTCCTCTCGTGGTTCTTGTCAATAAGCTCACCTTTACCTTTTTGTTTCTTTATTTGTCCTTCATTCACTGAGCACCTTACAGATACTGAAGATGTGTCCTTCCACCTGGAAGAAATCGTGGTCTAGTAGGGGAGAGGTCTAGAGGTCTTGAGGGGAAGAGGTCCCTGATCCTTATAAATGCACTGTTTGAGACAGGGCTGTGCCCAGTGGTGTGATGGTTCCTGCCGAGTTATGTCCTGGAGCCTAGGCAGTTCACAAAGATGGCAGAGGCCACTGCTTCGTCTTCAGAGGGGACCACATCATATACCGTAAATTCCTGTCCTGGCTTCCCTCCTCACTAGCTGAGGGGCCTTGGATGAGATATTTAGCCTTTCTGGGCTTCAGTGTTTTTCATTTGTAAAATGAAGATAATAATAAACAATAATTATTATATAGAGTTTTTGTGAAGACTAAATGAGTTAACAGTATTATTTAGAACTATTCCTCATATCTGATAAGATCTATGTGTGGATTTAGAGCTAGAAGTGGCCAGTGCTTGTTTGAAGGGATGCCACCGCTGGAAGGTAGAGCTGCCTGAGGAGCTGGCCTCCTTTCCCCATGGGCGTCCTCAGTGACAGGGCCAAGAGGACTCTTTCTTGAGGGACCCTTCTGATCCTTTTGAGACCTTCAGAGATCTGAATTCTGGTCAGGACTCAAGCTGAGCTGCATATGTTGTGGTGGTAACAGAAGTCTCAGGGGAGACAGGGCTTTGTTAAAGAGACAGATCAAAGCACTTGGGTGTATATTTGGGGCACTGCAGGAAGTAGTGTGCTGGAGATGCTTTCTAGCAGCTCCTGAGAACTGATCACTAGCATTTCTTCCCAATGTCACATTCAGTGAGGTCATGTTGGTAGCTTAAAATCAGCCACAATAGGAATATTTATACCATGGAAGTTGGCAAACATTACAGATCTGTGCTTTGTCTTTCAGAGGGCCGATGGCTAAATATTTTGCAGACACCACTGGCCTTACTGTGCTCTAGTTGGCAGATGTAGATTCTGGGGATCCTCTCACCTGACACAGAGCTGGCTTCTGCTCCAGATGGTACTCAGGGTCTCTGGGCTTGAACTGGGCAGAGAGACCCATTGAGTTTGGCCTGCTGTGGATAAGGAGCTGTTCCTTTCCTTGAGGATGGCTTTGGGGGTGTATTACTTGAATAGAGTACTTTGAGCTTGCACGTCCTGTAGGAAAGAGTTACTTAGCTCTCTACAAATGTAACACCATACCTCTGGTTGTCGGGCCACTCACTGCCATTTTCTCTTCTTTTCCTTTTGTTTTTCTTTTTGTTTTTGTTGGTTTTAGGTCTCAGTCAGTCTCTCCACCTCCAGTTCTCTCCCCACCAAGGAGTCCCATCTACCCATTCAGTGATAGTGAAACGTCAGCCTGCAGGTACCCAAGCCGCTCCAGCTCCCGGCTGCTCCTCAAGGACTGGCACCCCCGTGATCTTTCACCCCCAAATCCTCAAGCTCACTCCCCAGACACTTCACCACCTATCTGTCCTCTCAAGGCCACCAACTTCAGTTATTTGGACAGAAGCCCTTCAGTGTGCAAGAGAGAGGACCAGAAGGAGAATGTCCAAGGGGCAGCCCAGGATGTAGAGGGAGTAGCTGCTTGCCTCCCCCTTGCCCAGAGCACCCCATCCCTGGGGCCAGGAACCGGCTCACGGAGCTCCTTTCTGAACCGCACTGGCAACCGTGCCCATAGCCTGGGCATCCGGGAGAAGATCTCAGCATGGGAGGGTCGCCGAGAGGCTTCGCCCAGGATGAGCATGTGTGGGGAGAAGCGGGAGGGCTCTGGGGGCGAGTGGGCGGTCAGTGAAGGCTGTCCCAGCGTGGCGCCATCCCCCTGCAGCTCAGAAAAAACCTTTGATTTCAAGGGCCTCCGGAGGATGAGCAGGACCTTCTCAGAGTGTTCCTACCCTGAGACCGAGGAGGAGGGAGAGGCGCTCCCTGTCCGGGACTCTTTCTACCGGCTAGAGAGACGGGCAGGCCGGAGTGAGCCCAGTGCCTTCCTCAGGGGGCATGGCAGTAGGAAAGAGAGCTCAGCAGTGCTGAGTCGGATCCAGAAAATTGAACAGGCCCTGAAGGAGCAGCCAGGCCGGGGACTCCCCCAGCTCCCCAGCAGCTGCTACAGTGTAGACCGAGGGAAAAGGAAGACTGGGACCTTGGGAACCTTGGAGGAACTGACAGGGAGCACGAGTGTGAGCACTGGCAACCGGGCAGGAGGAGTGGCTGGAGTTGGGGTGGAGGCAGGCCCACCCCTGGAGAGAGAAGGCAGTGGCTCCACTAAGCCAGGGACCCCGGGAAATAGCCTGAGCTCCCAGCTGCTGCCATCAAAGAGCTCCCTTGATCCCGCTGTGAACCCTGTTCCCAAACCCAAGCGCACCTTTGAATATGAGGCTGACAAGAATCCCAAGAGTAAGCCAAGCAATGGTCTACCTCCTTCGCCCACACCTGCTGCTCCACCCCCCCTGCCCTCCACCCCAGCCCCTCCAGTCACCCGGAGACCCAAGAAGGACACGCGTGGTCACCGCAAGTCCCAGAGCAGGTAACGAATGTTCCTCCAGTGTCTTCACAGCCGGGTACTGTGGCTTTCTTTTCGATGGAAGATGCAAAAGCAGACTGTAGTTGTGGGTCACAGTCAGAAGTGCTTCATGGATCCTGAAGCAGTGAGTAATTGTCAGGTGGTGACATGAATTAGGTGAAAAAGAAATTGTTCTGCTCTTGCAGGATAAGGATACATAAACGTGAGTGGGAGGATGAAAATGCTTCTTCCAAATGCTGTCTACTGAAGGTGTGGGCTGGATTTGGCCTTGGGGGGAGAGTTGGGCTACGTCTTGAGCCCTGTTGGAACTGCTTTGGTCCTTGTGGGAAAGGTAGGACCACCTTACTTTTAGATAGAATGGGCAGTCCTTTGAGGAACGTAGGATCTTAGTCTCATGACTACCTGAAATGCCAGCATTAGAAACTTATTTCCTTGAGGGAATCATTATCTGAATACTGCATGTTGCCATTAACATAGTAGCATCAATACATTTAAGATGATTTTCTCTCTCCTGAGGGCTGCCTGGCCATTTAGGGATCCTGGGCCTTTAGGAAGAGGAGATCCTTGGATCGTGAAAGGGGAGACTGATGGAAAAAGGTGTCAAAGAATATTTTACTGGTTTTTTGGCCACGTTCAAGAATGGCCTGTCCTGACACTGTCATTAGCTTCCTGCTCAGTCTCAGCATTCTTGACCCTGGACTACCTGGGCTGTCTCCACAGTTATAGTGACTGACTGGGCACTGGAGCTGCTAGGGTTGTGAAAGTTGACAGACACCTTATTCTCTGAATTGGGGTAGGCGGGAGCCCACCTCCTTAGAAAGGCCTGTCTGCTTCTCCCTCACTGCCTTTCTCTTCTAACCCAAAGTCAGATGGCATTTGGGCTTATTTTACTTCTCGGGGTTCTTCAGTCAGGCCTAATACTTCAGGCTACACCCAGCATATCATTCAGGGATACCATCATATAGATAACTGCTCAGCCATGAGAGGAAGACATCAGAAAGTTTCAGGTGCATGGGCCAGAAGAGCCCTGGGCTAAGGGTAATCCTATGTTTTGGCTTACCCCAACATGCTTACTGGCTCTCAAGACTTTAACAGCCTGCCAGGAGTGTTTGCTTTGTTCTGATTTATCCATTTCTATAAATACCCATCTAGAGCCTGCCATGCACTAAACCTTGTACTGGATAAGGGGACACAGGGTCAAATAAGATACAGTTCTTCTATTCTTCCATTCTTGATGTGGTACAGGAGGTATATCACAGATAAATCCTAGATGCTCTATGTGACACGATCCATGTCAGTGTAGGATGCTACAGAGACCCAGAGGAAGAGGCAGCTAAATTAGACAGGGGAGTGCGGGAAGCCTCCTTATAGAGGGAGTTGTTGAGCTAAATTTAGAAGAACAAAAAAGCAGTTAGCTAGGTGGAAAAGGGGATGTGGGAGAGTATATCAGCCCGAAGGTTTAACACATACTCGTGTACATGTTACATTTATATATAATATATACACACACATATACCATATATGGTGGAGTCACTTCACATAATAATTAACATAGCAAATTAAAAAATCTGTGCTCTTGGAAAAAAAGAGAGACCATTCAAAAAGTATAAGTTCTTTTATTTGCCTATTCATACAGTGGCATATTCCCTGGAGGAGCATGAGATGGTAAGTTTGTTTTGGTTGTGTCAGGCATGATTCTTTTTTTTTTTTTTTTTTTTTTTTTTAATTTTTTTTTTCAACGTTTTTTATTTATTTTTGGGACAGAGAGAGACAGAGCATGAACGGGGGAGGGGCAGAGAGAGAGGGAGACACAGAATCGGAAACAGGCTCCAGGCTCCGAGCCATCAGCCCAGAGCCTGACGCGGGGCTCGAACTCACAGACCGCGAGATCGTGACCTGGCTGAAGTCGGACTCTTAACCGACTGCGCCACCCAGGCGCCCCCAGGCATGATTCTTATATTTAACAATTTTTTATTTAAAAAATACCAACCAAGTATTTCTTTTGGTATTCAATCAAAAAAAAAAAAAATAAAGAAAGAAATCTGTTAAAAATAAATCTGTGGAGAAACTGACTATATTAGTCTTAATTAAAGACAGTGTGTGTTGGTCTTCAATGTGGTATCTTCCTGAGGGATTTTCAAGGGTAATTTGGCTGAACATGATTTGTATATCTGTATATTTGAGAACTATCTGCAAAAGATGTTGACCTCACAGTATATATGTTAATGAAAGCTTGATCTCAGACCGCCAGTATCTGTGAGCCAACATTCAGGAACCACTGCACTTAATCATTGGATATTTAACTGGGTCAGAAGTCTAGGTCAGAGACAGACTTGGGAGCCATCATAGTAGGAATGGTAGGTATAGCAATGGCCATCAGTATTTGGCTCCCGGAGAGCACAGAGTGAGAGAAAGAATCCTGAAGACAGAACTCTGAGAGACTCTGGCATTTAAAAGGCAAGTGGAAAAGGTATATCCCTCACATGAACCTGAAAACTAATTGCCAAAGAAGCTGTTGACTGTGTCATGGAGGTGAAGGGAGGAGGGTGCCGGTGTAGAGTGTTCAGCTGTGTCAAGTGCTACAGGATAGCTAGGCAAGCTGAGAACAGAATGTGGCTTTTAGGACACCTTTAGTCCTTGACTTGCACCCCAAGACTCTGAGAAGTTGTTCATTAAACAAGAGAGAAAGGCTGAAATATCTAATGGTAACCAAAAGAAGAGGGAGGTGTTAATGGATGGGAGGAGGTCTTCAGTCAGTATCTTTCCTTTCTCCCCCCTCCCCAGGAGTCTGCTGGGACCTGCCTTGGAGAGGGAGAGGACGCACCTGGGTCAAGTCTTAGATAACGGAGGAGAGGAGTAGAGAGTACTGTGGGCTCAAGCTGTCTGAGGAGCTAACAAGCCGTGGTTTTGAAATTCTGTAGTAGAGGGGATGGCTATTTGCAGTATGGAAAGGAGCAGCTGACTAGCTCAAGGGAAGCTGGGTCTTGGAAGTAGCTTCTGGCTGCAAATTGCCCTCCTTGGTCCACCTCAGAAATGGTATGATTTGTTTGGAGATCTCAGCCCTTCCTCTTCTAACGATGCACCTATCACCACCTGATTCCCTGACCCCCAAACAGCCCTGGGCATCACCCATCCACTGTTGAGCCCTTACTACCTGTTCAGAGCAGGAGCGCTTGCTAGGATGCGGGCATAATGGAGGCTCCAGAGGCTGAACAGGCACTCCATTCTGTGGTACTGGCAGATACTTCGCAAGGATGATAGGCTCCGGGGCTTGGAGGCCCAGGTCAAAAGCTCAGACCCTGGAGTCAGACAGCCTCGGTGAGTCCGGCCACTTGTCACTTCATCTCCCTGAGCCTCCATCTCCTCATTCATAAAATGGCACAATAGCTAGTAGCAGCATTGTGAAGATTAATGAGGTCCATGAGCAAGGTGTTTGACATAGCATCTGATACATCGCACCCTTTTTAGCTGTGGGATTTGTTACTGGTATGATTAGCAGGCACCGAGGCTGGGGTCTCTCAGACCATTTATCTTCTCATTTGAATGGTAAGTTTGGATCCACCTTGATACATTGCTTGGTAGCTGGTTTGTGAGGAGGACCTCTGGTCTTTGCTGTTGCCCATGGCCATTCCCCCAGTGAGGCGGTTGGAATCTAGTTCTGCTGAAATGACCCATGCTCTTGTTATCCACAGAAAATCCTTTGAGTTTGAGGATGCATCCAGTCTCCAGTCCCTGTACCCCTCTTCTCCCACTGAGAATGGTACTGAGAGCCAACCCAAGTTTGGATCCAAAAGCACTTTAGAAGAAAATGCCTATGAAGATATTGTGGGTAAGCTGTGGTAGAGGTGGTGGGCTGGCTTATCTCTGGGGGCTGCAGAACAGGAACAGGAGGGACACTCCCAGGTTCCACTTCATTCACTGGGGGCAGACATGGCCCAGCTTCTGGAACTTCTCAAGAAAATGGGCATCAGGGGAAGCATCTTGGAAAAGACTGAGCAGCTAAGATATTAAAGCCTGACCTTGAACGAACTGAAACTGAAAGGGCTTCTGGGACCACAGTAAGGGGAAAACCATATCATTCCTTTTATTTTCAGAAGGCTTCCTTAGCTGTGTGTCCTTCCTTAGCTGTGTAATCTTAGGCAAATCACGTTTCTGAGGCCTGTTTCCTCTTATAAAGTGATAATGATGATACGTTAATAACAACAACAATAATAATAATAATAATAATACCTCAAAGGATTATTGTTAGGATTCAATGAGATAAAATGTATATCAGAGTACCTAGCACAGTGCCTGGTCCTTAATATATATCTCTTCTACTTTCTCTTAAAGTAAATGGTGTCAAGAAAGCATCTGGGATTTTATTCTGCTTGCTAACAATACTAACAAGTTTAGCCTTCCCTGGCTTCACAGATGCTGGCCGAAGACACAAGACTCTTGGATCACAGTCAAAGGATTTATTACTCATGGCACAGCAGGCAGCACATGGGTCCCCTTGCTCCCAGGTCCCCTGAGGCAGTGTGGAGGAAGTCCAGGTTGAAACTGCACTTACATGTGGGTCTGTGTACCAGGAGGAACTTCAGGCTGAAGGAACCCCAGTCTTTCCAGGGGGTGGCTAGCAAACATGCCCAACCTTTGCCCCACAAGGAGGTCTTGTTTTTATTATTCTGGCCAGGAAACAAACCGCCTCTTCCCTGGAGGAAGGCACTATCTCTACCTTCTGAGGTTGTTTGCTATACATCTTTGAAAAGACAGTCTGGATAGGTCCTTCCCCTTGCTCAAAAGTCAGAAATGTAAAATACCATGGAGAATTGTCCTTCAACAACTGGGAGGACTTGGTGTTGGCAAACTTGTGTTCCAGGGTCAACAAAAAACCGGTAGTCTAGGCTGCGTTGGGTTTATTTTGGGCTTTCATTTGAATCCTGGTCTCATTCTCTTTAGTGGGGCTTCAGTTTTGTTGGAGTAAAGTGTGTGTGAGTGTCACTCAAGAGAAGCAGTGTGCTTGTGCACTTGACCCCTCCTCTCTCATCTCTGGCTCTGTCTCATCTCTGTGTTAGGCCTTGAGGCTGGAGACCCTTGCAAGTTCGTAGTTAACATATTAGAGAGAAAAACGGCCCTAATGGAGAACCCTCCAGATTCTCCTAAGACTAGAGAATCTTGGGAAGAGGGGGTCGTCTATTCCCTCATTTGATCTTTGCCACCAGTTTCATAGTTTTCTCCTGATAACTTGCTGGGCCAGCATTTCTGGGGAAATAGCAGCAGTGCTTGGATCCACATAGGCACTGCTTCCCCAGGAGCAGAATGTATAGTATATAGGCATCCAAAATTAGGTCATAACAGGAATACTGTGGGATTGAGGTCCCTAGAATAGCAAAAGGGTTTAGGGAGGGAGGCCTTTTCTCTTAACCCTGGGAAAAAGCATTGTACATATAGTCACCCAGAGTTGAGGTCAAGACCTGTGGGGATCAGCTCCATATCCCCATCTTCCTCCCCACTCCAGTTTCAGGATACATTTCTGTTTCCTCTAGTTTAGAAGAAACCAGAATGTGTTATTGCTGCCCAGGGCCCTCCAGAGCACCCAGTGTGGCTGCTGCAGTGGGCCAAGGAGGCTATGGTTCTTAACTCCCTTCCCCCAGTAGACCAGGCACTGTCCACACTGTTATCCTCTTCTCTGAGAAGGCTTTGCAGCCTTTCTGTGCTGTCCTGTCATTTCAGGCGGGGAAATGTTTTGTATCAGCTGAACTGAAATAAGAGAAAGGGATGCTTCAACCATCTCTCCCTGTGCAGAGTTCCATGATCCAAGGCTCTGTCTGGGCTTGTTTGGGGACCATATCTGGTGGTACAGGGGGAGATGAGAATCTGAGGGGCACTGTCCTAGGAAACAGAACTGTTCTCTGGCCTTCTTAGGTCAGGTTAGGGAGAAGAGGGAGAGAGAGGCAAGTATGTCTGGGTCTCAGTCTCTTCACTTAGTAGAGGGGACTTACTGCCACTTTGGGATGTTGTATGAGGAGGCAAAGAAATATAGGAGCAGCTTGGATGCTTCTTGAATGTGTGAGTTAGAGCTGGGGGTAAGGGCTGGTATGGGATGAGGTTGGAGTTAGGGTGTATTCCTTAGCTGCTCACCTGGCTTCTGGATCTTTGGAGCATTATGCAGAGAGTACGGGAGGAGTACTCAGGAAAGTGTTAGAGGGAAGGCAGGGGAGTGACCCAGACACCTGGGTTTTGCTTCTGCTTTGTGGGGTGTGGGTGTAGTTAGTTCAGTGCCCTGGATATGGCTTCCTCCTTTGTATCCCCCACAACAGTGCTGTCTGAATTTCTAGACTTGACCAGGGAGGCTAGAGGGAAGTACAAGAGAGAATATCTCTCTCAGATTCTGGTTGATTTATCCCCTTCTCCTCCCCCGGAGACAGGCCCAAGAATTTGGACCCCCCCCCCCCCCCCCCCCCCCCCCGAGGCTTCACCAGGGCCTTTGTTGCTGAACTCTGAATGTCAGTTTCACTTTTGCCTGGGATTGACCAGTGCTTAGGACTTCCCAGGAGCCTTCTCTCTGTTCTTGGCCCAGCCTGTGCTCTATGAGGTTAAGGTCGTTTCTGGTTCTGTTTGGATTAACGAACTCTTATGTTGCCTTGCTTGCACAGTGACAGACAAAGCTTTGTTTTGGGTGTGTGATAATGGGGCCGGCGGGGGGCAGGGAGCACTCACGTTAAATCTCCATCTTGGGGACCAGTTGATTGGATTGGAGTTTCTGGTCTGTTAGAGGTTGAGTATCAGTTGGCCCAGAAACTAACATGTCTTCTCTGTGAGCAGTGGACTTGAATGAGGGGCCTCAGGGAATTTGCTGGCCTCCTGCCCACACCAGGCATGATGCCTGGGGACCTGTGGTGGGATATTCTAAAACAGGCTGAGGTTTATCCTGCTAATTTGCAATAGAGGGGTTCAAAAATAAAGTTACTGTCTTGTTGCTTTCTGGGGCTGTTAATTCTCGCCTGTCCAATTTGACATTTGCCCCTGAAGATGCTGCTATTCTACAAAGCCTTATAATCATTTGCATTTTGAGCCTGACACTTAAAAATGCACCCAAGGAAGCAGCTTGTTAGGGAGTTATGTGGAGTGGCCTCGGCGCCTGACCAGGGAGCCTGGACTGCATTCCTGCAGAGGTTCCCACTCCCATCAGCTAGTTGGGGCTGAGGGAGAGTTTCCAGGAACTTGAACGGGATGGGAGCTGGGGACAGAGCCAGTTAGCCTGACTGCAAAGCATTTTGAACCTCTGTTCTTTCTGCCTTCTTATTTGTCCCCAGGCAGGAAGGTAGTAAGGAACATAGGGCACCTAACAGCATTGAGGCTGCAACCCAGAGTGTGTTGTGGGGGATTTGGGCCTTTATCCTGGCCCTCTCTCCACCTTGGGAAGGAGGGGAAGAAGCTGAGAACCAGGAGAAACAGCTGGTTCAAACCGGGAGAGGTTTTGACAGGGAAGCTGTAGACTGGGCCCTAATCAGGGTGTGGTCAGGAAGCTTAGGATTGTGTTGGGAGAAATTCTCAGTGCCTATGCATATTCACACACATTTTGTCCCTAACTGGTTCTTCCAGTGTGTGTGTGTGTGTGTGTGTGTGTGTGTGTGTTGAGTGAGTGCTGTTTGGTACATGTGGTTAATGACCAAAGTTGCTGTGGGGAGAAATGGGGGCAGGGCTGGGTGGGTGGGGTGGGTTTCTTCCTTTGAGAGGATCAGTGTGATAAGTTTGGTCTCTGACAAGCCCCTTTAAAACAGTGCAAAGCAGAAGTTCTTGGCGATGCCCTTGTTCCATATCTCATCAGCAAAGCTGGGAAGGGCTGAGACCTCTGGCTTCCCCAGCTGGGCTTGATGTGATGGGGCTGCTCAGGTCCAGGCTTCTGGGGAAGAGGGCCTACCTCTTTTCCCACTCCTAGGGCATTGTGGTGCGGACCACCCTTGAGGAAGCTGTGTGAGTGGGAATGCAGGTAAAAGTCTGGTGTCTACCCGGCTTCCTGTCTCCCACCCATGCCCCTGCTAAATCTTTCCCATACTCACTCAGCTGTAGCTTCTCCAGCCTTGCTGTTGTCTTGTTTCCCCAGAGGGAGTTCGGAGCCCTTTTCCCCAACCCTCCTCCTCTCCCAATTCTGAGCCATTGCTTCGGGGTTAATTTTCTCTTGGCAGGTTCAGGTGTGGTTCTACTCAGGGCCTGCTTGGTCTCTGCATATTCCCATCCCCTGGGCACCCTTAGTCTCTGGAAAAAATGACTGGGGGTATGTCCCCTGAGACAGTTCCAAAACAGTGGCCAGGAACAGTCTTGGAAGTCAAGAGTAGCAGGTGAACTAGGGCTGTGAAGGCCCAGCTAAGGGTGGGGAGGCAGGGCTTGGGCCAGCAGTCATTTCCTGGAGAAGGGATTAGTGGCCTGCTTATATCAGAGAGGATTTTAAGCATTGCTGAAGAAGAAAGAAGCTGGTGTTAAGGCTGGGAAGACAGGAGGGGCATTGAGGCTTTCCTGAAATTTTGTTTCCAGAGGCAATACTAGTATTGAGACCCTGGTGTTCCCAGCTGTTTTCTTGTCACTGATGTGTATCAACATTGTACTTCTATTACTTCCCTGGACCTCAGTCCCTTATATCTATTTCTTAGAGCTTTGGATTTTATATCAGTTTTCAAGGCTCTGATTCTTGGGGAAGAAAGAAGGAAGAGAAGGAAGGTGAGAGGGAGAAGAAAGGAATGAGGGAAGGATGGAGGAAAGAGGGTTTGTGTTGGGAGTCATGTCATGGCACTCAGAATCTATTAGGAAGTTTAGAAACATCTGTCTAAAGCAGTCGTTCTTAATGGGGCAGGGGAGTAATTTCAACCATCCACCCATCCTTCCTTCCTTCCTTCCTTCCTTCCTTCCTTCCTTCCTTCCTTCCCTCCCTCCCTCCCTCCTTCGTTCCATACATTCATCCATCCATTCACCCATCCATGCATTTATCCATCTGCTCAGGGGACATTTGAGAGTGTCTGGAGACATTTCTGGTTATTACAACAGAGGTGGTGCTACTGTCATCTAGTGGATTGAGGCCAGGGTTGCTGCTGAACATCCTACAAATGCACAGGAAAGGCTACCACCACAAGAATTTCCCAGCCCCAAATGTCAGTAATTTGAGAAACTCTGATCTAAAGGACTTGAGACAAGGTCATCCTGTTGGTTTGAGGGATGATGATAAGGACTTTGGCTGGTCATCCAGGTCAAGGCAGTTTGGATTTGATGAGCTTGGAATAAATGTTCTTCCTGCCCCCATCTGAGCAGTGATGCTCTGGTCCTGTTTCCCACTATCAGGAAGATTGTGTCCTGGCATTCTTGATTCCTTGATCCACCCACCTCATCAATACAGAATATATTTTGGAGGGAGACCAAGAAGTACTGAGTCTCTCCTGACTCTTCTCTAAGTGCCTAGAGTAGGGTAGGCTGGATGCCAGGTTTGATACTTGGCTTCTTGAGGCAGCGTTGCTGGGCCAGCTCTGCTTAGTCAGGACTCTGGAATGGAGACAAGTCATATTCATAGCATGACTGTGTTACAGGAAAACTCCGCTCAATTGCTGGGGACTCTGCGTGGTGCTCGGAATCACTTCATCCAGTCCCAAATCCTTTCTTGACCCATTCTTGACTCAAGTTCAAGAGATTTGCGTTGCTCCCATGGCACCCTTCCTTCACATCTCTTCCCTCCCCCTACCTCTGTTGAATGCATTTCCTAAATTCATTGTGATTTTTCATGATAATAATAAATAGATCCCCCCAGTCTGGGGGATTTTGAGGGGGGTAACTGTAGATTCCCCCAGTTGGGGGGAAACTGAGAATTCTGTAAGCATATAGGGATTAGTTTTTCTTTTGTGTTCCATCCTAGAAAAGCTTACACTGTCAGTGGCCTTGTTTCTAGTCATATGGCTCTTTATTCTGTCTGCTCCCTGAGAAGTGGTATTTGAACTCCTCCTGGGTGTGAGGCACATCCAGGCATCTGCAGGGCTCAGCAGTCACTAGGCTCCATTCTGGTGCTGACCAGGGAAAAGAGGAGTGAGGCCTGTTCTCTTTGTATGCTACCCCCAGCACAGCCTAATGCTGGTCACTGGTGCCTAGGTCCCACGTCCCAGACAGGGGCATTGATGTGGCAGGGAGGATATGGAAAGACAAGGAAAAGAGGAGCAGAGGGCTGTATTCACTCACAGTGCCCACAGATCCGTTGCAGGCTTGAGCCAGGACTGACCTGGCTCATGATGTTATTGGAGTGTAGCAACGTCCAGGGATGGTTGTAGGGAAAGAGGCAGGCAGGTATGGCTATGGGCAGGAGTTGCTTTTATGGGCAGGGACTGTGCTGTCAACTTCCCGAGGTTTGCTCGTAGTGACAGTACAGTGCCTACTGCCAGGGTTTCAAGAATTCGTCCTGAAAAACAAAAACTCCCCACCCTCACCCCTAGGCCCAGGCTGCTGTCAGGCCTTTCACACCTCCCTATGTCATAGCAGGAGGGCTTATTCCAAAAGGGGAGTGAAGATCAATCTGTTTTTCCAGGTCAGCAGTAGATTAATTAGAGTGACACTGTAATGAGAGCAGTACATTGAGCAGATCGTTACTGAAATCTCACTACTTGACTGACAGTGTTCTGGTGTGGGGGTTATCTGTGGACCGGATGGTAGACCTGCCCTGAAAGAGCGGTGCACGGTAGAGTGATTGAGAGGGAAGCCTGGGAGCGCCTTGCTCCTTATAGTTCATCAGTGTTCCTCCATGCCCATCCCGTAGAGTGGTCTTCAGGGAGCATTGCTAATGGGACAGGCTGGTGACCTCTGAAAGCCTTTCCTACCTTGAACTGTATATCTCTGGGGCTTTCACGGCAGAGGAACTGGAGCCAAGGAACGACGCCTGGTGTTGGCTTTGTCCTCTGGCTGGGTGCAGGCAGGGGTAGCTGAGCCAGTCTTGTGCAATCTCTGAATTTATAAAGCAGAGGCCAGACAAGGCTGAGCTGAAGTGGGGGTGGGGGTGGGGGGGTTCGCTTCTGGTTTTGGAGCCGGGATCTGTTTGTAGCCTCCCCACTGCAGACGGGCAGCTGTATGACTCATGGGCTGAAGGGCCAGGCAGAAGCCATTCTCTTTGGTTCACAGGAATTCTGCTTGTTTATTTGTGAGTGCATGTGTTTCCTCCTTCCCTTCTCCCCGTCTCTAACTTCTCCCCCTCTGCAGGAGATCTACCCAAGGAGAATCCATACGAGGATGTGGACTTGAAGAGCCGAAGAGCAGGACGAAAATCCCAGCAACTGTCTGAAAACTCCTTGGACTCTTTGCACAGGATGTGGGGTCCTCAGGACAGGAAGTACAACAACCCACCCACTCAGGTAACTGCAGCCCTGACTTGAGCCAGTGCGAGGGCCACAGGAGAGGCCTGTCCCACCAGGGTTTGGGCCCACTTCCACTCATGCTCTTTCCCTCATAGTGCTTGACAAAGGAGGTGACCTCAGGAAAGGCCTCTGCATGCAGGGACTAATGTCATGTCAGAATCCTCACGGGGAAGTGAGGCATGCCCTTGGGGCACCCTGCCCCATGCTCTTCCCTTCACTGCTTGAGCTCTGAGCTGCAACACCAAGGCATGAGCCTCTGCCGCCTCCTGTCTTATCATTGTTCTTGCTCCCCTTCTGTGGGTAACAGAAAGATGGGGGCCCTGGTTGGAGTCCTGATATTCTGCAGCTCTGGCAGAAATGATCTCAGTACTGGCATTTGGGGGCCAGGCATAGACCCAAGAACCAGATTTGGAGAGGTAGATGCGTGTCTACCAGACCTGGAGCCACTTGTGTTGGAGGAAGTAAGAATGAATCTTAAGGACTGATAGAAGGCAGAATGAGAAAAAAAGACGGAGTCAAAGGAGGCCCTAGACTCTAGGTCATTCTGGCCTTATCTGGGGTGGACAGGAAGCAGGAGAATGGACCTACCCAGGCAGTTCGAATTTTCTTTGCAAATGGAGGGACCTGGATATTTTGTAACATTGGCTAAAGAATAGAGAAATTTCTTCTGGTTTTGAAACGATGTAATCATTTTTATACAGGAGTCACCTTTCTAATGTGCTGTATTCAAACAGGCTTCCACTGAACTTATGTTGCCAGACTGGTTGGGTGGGAAGAGGGCCTTGGGGGACGGGAGGAAGGAGGACTTAGTGAAGAGTGATGAGAGGGAATTCCAGATGCAGACAGTGGGTAGGAGGCAGGCCGAGTTGGCAGGGGTGCTGCCTTTCTAGCAGTGAGTTGGGTCTGCGAAGAGTAAGGTGCCCTGTTGGGAGGAGTGTTGGTCTAGATGGAGAGAGTAGACCAGGGCCAGGGAGGGGCAGCTGGGTGAAGGCAACTGGCTATGAGGCCCACCTTGCCAGGCTTTGATAGATAGTGAGAGCCCAGAGCCCTTCTGTTTTTCTTGGAAGAAGTAAGCAGGACCAGGCTGTCATGTGGATTATGACCCCTGCTAAAGAAGCCTTTTAGGGCTGGACTGGGGGCTCGGGGTTGGTGGGAGGTTGGGGGTGGGGGGAGACTAGCTCCATCAGCCAGGATGAATAATGAGCAAAGTCTAAGCCTTGCCCCAAAGCTCACAAGGAGCCCCCAGAATTCCTGCTTGGCCTTATCTTTTCACTCAGATGAGAGCCCAGTTTTCTTAGCCTCTGCTTTCTTTTTTTCTGGCAGAGGTGGTTCAGCTTCCTTTGTAGAAGCATGTATCTAATCTAGCCCTGACCTGCTGATTAGCAGCTGAGGTCTTAAAAGAGGAAACCCAGGCAGAGGGAAATTCCAGGATGGGATTCGGGGAGCCAGGGATGCCAGCCAAGGCATGTGGTGAACCCCTCTCCCATGTCTTCTCTCCCATGCCAGCTATCCCTGAAACCCAACAGCCAGTCCCTGCGCAGTGGGAACTGGTCAGAAAGGAAGAGCCACCGGCTGCCACGATTACCCAAAAGGCACAGCCATGACGACATGCTGCTGCTGGCTCAGCTGAGCCTGCCGTCTTCACCCTCTAGCCTTAATGAGGACAGCCTCAGCACCACAAGTGAGCTGCTGTCCAGCCGAAGGGCCCGCCGCATTCCCAAGGTAGCCTCCCCAGAGGAGCCAACGGGGGCTGGGCAGGTGGGTGGGCAGGTGGGCAGCTCTTCCCTCTCTCCCTCCCTCCCTCCCTCCCTCCCTCCCTCCCTTCCTTCCTTCCTTCCTTCCTTCCTTCCTTCCTTCCTTCCCTCCCTCCCTCCCTCCCTCCCTCCCTAATCTGGGGCTACTTCCTCAATTCTCTTTGAATAAATTCTCGGTCCTCACACTGGCCCTTTCTCTTTCATCTGGTTAATTCTCTATCTTATTACCAAAGATGCATTAATGAGTAATAAATGAGTGCACAGATATTAGGGCAAGGACAGGCTAGCCTCTCCCCCAGGGAGCACTCTATGCCATTGGATGAATGGAAACCAGTCCTTTAGGAGACTCCCCATTAGTGAGTGTGGGGTGTGCATTTGGAGATCTCTGCACGTTAAACACTTCTAGGCTTTGAAGGACCTAGGACTCAAACATGAGTCTTCCTTTCTCTGACTCTCAGAATTGAGAGTTTTCAGCAATGATTTGCACACACAGGCAGTCAGACCCAAATCCCCAGCCCAAAGCTGCAGGATTTAGCCAAATGGTATTTTTAGCTTGCAAACAATGCTTGGGTATATTGGGAATTTAGCTCCTTCCTGTCGGGGCCCCAGGTTATAGCCTAGAGGGAAAGGCTCGAATCTTTGTTCCTGTTATTATGTCTGAGGAGCTCTTTGTCTCCTTTGGTTCAGTGACTCTGGGGACCCAGAAGCTCCCATCCTGTCTAGTTTGATCACAGTTCCTTCCTCTAGGGAGCTAAGTTTAACATCGTTGCACATTGGGGCAGGAGACCAGTTAGGGGATGAGGTAAAGAGCAACCAGACAGTCTACACTCAGGGTCAGTGCAGCAGGGAGACCAGTACCGGGCCCAGTGTCAGGAGGGCAGAAAGCTTGCACCTGAGGGAATGAATGGGCTACTAATCAGCCTTCTTGGAAGTAGGGGCAACTGCTTACCTCACCAGGGTTACCTCACCCTCCCTGCTTTTCTCACCCAGCTTGTCCAAAGAATTAACTCCATCTACAACGCCAAGAGGGGAAAGAAGAGGTTAAAAAAGCTGTCTATGTCCAGCATTGAGACAGCATCACTGAGAGGTAGGCCTTGATATCTGAGCTGGTTCAGATATCTGGGGCCCTTGGACGTTAGGAATGGGGAGAGGCACGGACTTGCCTCAATTTACCCTTCTTTGGGCAGATCACAGGATTCTGCTGCCTTCTAGGAAGGTAGAGTCCTGCCAAGAAGTAGCACATAGAAGGGGAGGGCCAAAGAGGGAAGGAAGCCATGGGATGGGTTAGTTCAGGCTTTGGGCTGCACAGCCCTGATTAGGGAGGTGGGTGTGGGAATCTGCTTCTGGCAAAAGGAAAGGCCGGGCTTATAGAGCTCTGTGGTCTGTTTCCCATTTCAAATCTTCGCGTCCTGGAGGCAAGCCCTGTGTTCCAGACCTATAGGCCTCTCTTCTGGTTCAGCCTCCAGCTCAGGCCTTCAGCAGCTTTCCCCAGATCAGGACTGGGTGGAGAGGGGTTTGTATAGCAGTTAGCACCTTCAGTTTGAACTCAGGGGACCCTGGGCCCATAGAAGCCCAGACTAGGTATGATCCATCCCTTGTGAGGATAGCTGGGAGGGGGGCATGGAGAACATTGGCTGTGGGGCGGTGGCTCAGCAAGCGTGCACTCCTGCTGTTACTTTTCCAGATGAGAATAGTGAGAGCGAGAGCGACTCTGACGACAGGTTCAAAGGTGAGGTGTGGCTCCCCAAGAGCACGGAACCCCTTCCCAGCCCTCTCTGTAGGGACTCGCCCCCCTCCCTCTACACATATAGTTCCAACGTCCCCATTTGGCCTGCTTTGGAGAGGCAACATGCAGGCAGGATAGCAGCCAACAGAGCAAGGAACTATAGGGGAGCCTCTCCTACTGCATGCAAGGCAGCTCTGCCAAGTTGAACTCAGACAGCCCCCTTCACCTGGACTTCCACAAGGTGTTATCCCCAAGAGTTAGGTGCTAGATTTCCCTGGTAAATGCTGCAAATCTGGAGGTTTAGAGATGGGTTTAGAAGATTGCAAGTACCTCTTCTGGCTTAAGAAACGTGCCACGGTCTGAGGAAAACTGGTCCTCTGGAGGCCCCAAAGCCACTCACCCCCCATATCCATAGAGAGGAGGCCTGCCACCTCCCTGAAAAGGTTTTGGGAACTTCCTGTTCCGGCAGCCTTGGACAAATGTCTGTTCTTTCTCTACTGGGAAACCTGCCTAGACTTTCCTGGATGGTTATAGTATGTGGAACCTAGCTCCTTCCTTCCCTTCTCTACTGGTTCCCCCAGGCATGTGGGCAAGTGGACTTTGGGTCAGGAAACTGGGACAAAGGGTCCAGGTCCAAGGACTCTTGAGAGGGGTCCAGGATGAAGCCTCCATGGAGGTCCACATTTTCTCATGTTGACACTAGGCAGAGGTAGGTAGGCGCAGTGATACACGCCTGGGTTTACTGGGCTCAAGCAGTCTTGCCAGCCCCAGCCCAGCCTCCAGAGGCTCCAGTAGTAGCTCCCTGAGGCAGGGTAGGGCCTTTGCACAGGCGTAGATACATTGCTCCTGCCACTTCTCCCCCAAAACCTGCCTGGACAAGGCATCAGACCAGGCTCCCGCACTTAGAGGTGGTCCACAGAGGCAGAGCCTGAGAGGGAGGCTGATGTGGAATCTGTGAGGGTCCAGCCTGCCTCTCCCCTGACCTGTGACCTGCCCCCAGCCCACACACAGCGCCTAGTCCACATCCAGTCGATGCTGAAGCGTGCGCCCAGCTATCGGACCCTGGAGCTGGAACTGCTCGAGTGGCAAGAGCGGGAGCTTTTTGAGTACTTTGTGGTGGTGTCCCTCAAGAAGAAGCCATCTCGAAACACCTACCTCCCTGAAGTCTCCTACCAGTTTCCCAAGGTGAGGCCATCTCTCCCTCCTCCCATCCCCTCCTCTAGCACCTTCTGTCTGCCTGGCCCATCTGTGGAGCAAGAGAGATCCTGGTCCTGCTGCAGTCACTCCCCTCACTGCGACAGCCCTGAGCATGGATCCTGCTAGCCAGCAGGGAACAGAGGGCTTCAGGGGGTGTGGGTTTGGGTCAGTGCTTGTTCAGAGCATGAGGGTGGAAAGAACACCTCCCAGTATGCTTAGAATGAAATCCAAATTTTTTATAAGGTTGGCAAAGGGCCTGAGGAAGGGCCCCCAGGTACTTCTACTATTTTATTTCTTTTTTTTTTAAACCATTTTATTGAGACCTAATTCACATACTGTATAATTCAGCCAGTTAAAGTATACAGTTCAATGACTTTTAGTATATTCAGAGTTGTACAATTAGAACATTTTTATCACCTCAAAAAGAAACCCTGTACCAATGAGTTGTCCCTCCCCATCCCCTACCTACCTTCCCTCTTACCACACCTTCTCTGCCCATCACCAGCTAGCCAACCTGGCCTCCTTTCTCTCTGCCTCTGCCTGGAATGTTCTTTCTTCAGCTCTGCACATGGCTGCCAGCTCTTTTTCATTCCTCATTCTCTGCCCATATAGTACCTCTTCCAGGAGATCTTTCCAAATACCTAAGATATCCCTTCCCCTGCCTGGTCCTGTCTGTCATATCTCCCTATTTATTTCCTTTGCAGCACCCTCTGAAATTTTGTTGTTGAGTATCTCACCCTCCTGACTAGAATGTGTAGGGACAGGGACCTTGCCCATGTTGTTTTCCATCGGTAGCCCCAGAGCATGACACAGGGCCAGGTGCCACAGAAAAGCGCTCATTTGGCATATATTGAATGAATAAATGATGACTCAGCCCACACCCAGACCTCGCTGTAAGAATCGGGAATGGGAACAGGATTGCTGAGAAGCAGAAGCATGCCAGTTGGTAGGATGCCATCTAGAGCTCTCAGGGGAGGAGACGCTTCTCAGCCACCCCCCACCACCTTCAGGATCCACATCTTCTCTTGTCTATCTCTCCCTATATTTCTCTCCCCATAGCTGGACCGACCCACCAAGCAGATGCGGGAGGCAGAGGAGAGGCTCAAGGCCATTCCCCAGTTTTGTTTCCCTGATGCCAAGGACTGGCTTCCTGTGTCAGAGTATAGCAGGTGAGGCCTGGCCTGGTCTGGCTGGAGGCAGGAAGGGGCAGAATCTCCTTTACCTCCATAGCAGGGGCAACTGCATGGGGCACACCCAAGTCCCAGCCTGCTCTCTACAGCAACCTAGCCCTTCACCCCTCCTTGGGAGGGCATTCCCTCTTCTTGGGTGCTATTTCCTGGGTCCTCTGATGCTTCCCTGATGCCAGACCCCTCCCTATTCCAGTGAGACTTTCTCTTTCATGCTGACTGGGGAAGATGGCAGCAGACGCTTTGGCTACTGCAGGCGCTTACTGGTGAGTAGGGCCATTCAGTCCTTGTAGGGCTGGGCCACACGTGTGTATAAGTGTGTGTGCATGCATCTTCTTCAACTCTAGCTTGTATGAGAGCCTACATTCTGCTTCCTCGTATGCTCCATGATGCCACCGCAGAGCACACGTTCACACACACACACACACACACACACACACACACAGTCTCACACACTCACAAGGAGGAGGCACTCCTGGGATGGCAGGACTCAGAATGACTCCTTTGATCAGGCCCCAGGATCTAAGATAACCTGCAATAAGAGGAGAGAGTGAATCACCTTCTACTGGGCTGTCATATGTTTTTAACTTTCCTACACTTTTTCTTCTCATTCATTTCCCTCGGGCTTCTGGGCTCTGATTGCTGATGCTAGATTGAAGGATCATATCACTTCAGCAGTATGTGTGTGCATCGGACAGGGGTGGAGGACAACCTTCCTCATGCCCATACTGGCCAGCCTGATGTGAGGAAGAATCCTGTCTGTGGTCTGATAGTGTTGGAGGCTGAGGAGGGATAGAGCAGTACCTTCCCTGGGATTCTGGGAGAGATGCCTTGAACACAGGAGAAAGGGAAGGTTTTGAAAATATAAGCCATGTTATATAGAGAGAAGCCCTTCCCCAAACCCCTTCCCGTAGTTCTGAGAAATAGACTGAGGTAAGGTAAAGAGAGTCCTGTTACACTCCTCCCTGAAGTTCACTAGGGATGGTGTTGGTTTGGGGTGTCAGCAGTGTTTAAGGGTCCCCATGCCTTAGTGGGACAAGGACTCACTAGATGCCAGTCCAGGGGCAGGACTCACTAGATGCCAGTCCTAGGCAAAGGTAATGTATAGGAGGGACCCCAAACGATGGATTCTGGGTCATTCATTCATTCATTCATTCCGAAACACGTACCATACTCCTGTTGAGGGTCAGGCAGCATGTTAAAGGCACAAAAAGATAAGTTAGACATGAATCCAACCCAATCCTCAAGGAATTTTAGATAGTCTAGTAGAGGAGGTAGAACTTTCAACATAGAAGGGAAGACAAAGGGAATGAATTATTATTTAGGACCTATTATGTTCCAGGCTAGATGCTTTAAGTATGTCATCTTTTTTGATCCTTTTAATAGTCCACGAGGTATTATTATGTCAGTTCTATAGATTAAGAAATGGAATGACTTGCCCAGGGTCACACAGCCAGTGAGAGACAGAGCCAGGATTGACCCTAAGTTCTTGAACACCAAGTCTGATATTCTTGGATCACCCCAAAGGGTAGTCCAGGGGGAAGGGATATTTGAATATTGAATGCCCAGTGAGTAGGGCTAAGGGAATGTGGAGCAGTATGGATGCCAGGTGGGGAGCCAGGCAGAGTCCAGCACGCCCCAGGTTCACCTGGGCCTGGAGAGGAATGTTCCAAAGGCTGCCTTTGCAGGAATAGTGATGGAGCAGAGCCTCTCCTTTGCAGCAGGCCTGCTGCCCCCAGGGAAGAGCGTGTTTGTCCTGGCGTGCTCAGAGAGGGCCTGGGCTGGGTCCCTGCCAAGGGGGCTGGCACTAGCTCGGCATTCCTGTAGATTGGACACAATGATTCTAACCCAAATCCCACATACTTGATTTAATCACTTGGGGCTTTAGGGGAGGCGGGGGAGAGGGAAAGAGAGAGGAGTGAGTTTCAGGCCTAATATGGACAAAAACAGATTCTGCCTTCTCTTTAGATCTGTGACGTGTGGCCAGCAGGTTTGGAAACTGAAATAGACCCATCTGCATTTGCTTAGCAGCCTGCATGAGGGGCCAGCACCTGCTGCTCTGCTCCCTCCCTACTTGGCCTTGCCAGGCACTCAGGCCTCTGAGCCAGAGGCAGCCACAGAGTCCTTCCAGCCCCTGGCTGGAGAAGTAGACTCCTGTGGACTCATCCCAGCCTGCATTTGGGGTCTCCAGGCCCGGGGAGCTCTTAATGCACATCTCCAGCCAGTCACCTTTTCAGTCTCCTTTTTCCTTCATTCACCGCTGGTAGCATACCTCTATTGTGTCTTTGTGTCCCTTTCCCTTCTATCCTGTCAGAAGGCAGCATGCTTTAGAGATAAGACAGCAAATCAGAGGCCAAAAGAGACTCCTGGCTCCATGACTTTTAGATGCATGCCCTTGGGCAATGGCTTAATATTTTTGTAACTCAGTTTACTCATCTATAAAATGCAGATGATAGTGCCTGAGTCACAAGGTATTGTCAGGTACCAAGCCCAGGATTCACATATGGTAAATATTCAGTAAATAGTACTTTACTGCCCTTATCTATTTTCAGTTTGCCTTACTAGAATGGGGTGGATCAAGGAAGGAAGGAAAGGGGAATCTAGAATAGGAATGTTTTAGAATGTCCCCTGTGAGCCGCAGAGGACTACACGGCTTGCTCCTAAGAATGTACACAAGTCCCTCTCGTTATCATTGCATCCTCTGGATTCCCAGCCTTAGAGATGTAAATCTATGAGTCACCCTAAAGCTTCTGCCATACTGCTTAATCCTTTGCCAGTCTCTGTCCGTGTCCTCCTGGAAGGAGCTTAGCAGGAGTTTGGCACCTTGGGCTGGAAGACCCAGCAGAGGCTGAAGCCTGCCCCCCAAGAGTGTCAGCCTTTCCAGACCTGGGGCCTGGTTGAGTAGAGGTTTAGTGGGGTCTTGGAGTCTTCCACTAGGAGAGCAGTCCTTAGTCTTCAGTTCCCAAGGAAAAGCAGCCAGATGTAGTCATCATGCATTCTCTGTATCTGTCTCTCTCTCCTCTGCCTCGTCCCAACCCAGCCAAGTGGGAAAGGGCCTCGGCTGCCAGAAGTATACTGTGTCATCAGCCGCCTTGGCTGCTTCGGCTTGTTTTCCAAGGTAAGAGGGCTCCGGCTTACTTCCCTCCCCTTTCCCCCAGCGGACAGCTCCCTTAGGAGTATCAGCAGCCAGCTTAGATGAGAAAACCACCTGTGTGTGTGTGTGAGTGAGTGAGCGCGAGAGAAAGAGAATGCAAGAGCAAGTAGAGCAGGCTCTCTGACTCCTTCCTGTTCTCAAGCCTGACTTCCCAGCTGTCCAGCTGGCATCTCCCCAGCTCCTTGTACCAGCCTGGTCTGCCAGTGTCATAGCTGTCCCTAGGCCATGGGAAGAGCCAGAGTCCTTGGGGAAGCAAAGTGCCCAGGGACCCAACTCCCAAGTAGTGTTTCCTTTGCCCAGCTCCTGGGTGTGAGGCAAGGATGAGTTAATGAGCAGAGCAGTCATTGAGTGCAAGGGAAGCAGGAAGGGTAGAGTGTAAATCTGCTGGTGAGACAGTCCTCCTGTCCCCCAGCTTTTGGCCCCAGCTGGTCAGATGCCAGGCCACCCTCTTCTCTGCCCAGGAGGTAGGGAAAGGGCAGTGCCCTGATACCCTTCCTTTTTGGACTGCTGGTGGTGGGCACAGGTCCTCGATGAGGTGGAGCGCCGGCGTGGGATCTCTGCTGCCTTGGTCTATCCCTTCATGAGAAGTCTCATGGAGTCACCCTTCCCTGCCCCGGGGAAGACCATCAAAGTGAAGACATTTCTTCCAGGTGCTGGCAATGAGGTAGGGATTTCTGCTGCCTGTTCTCTCACACGATGGATGGGGGCTGGAGCAAGGCCTGCTGAGCCAATGCTGCAGTCCCCAGGAGGGGCAGAGCATGGCCCCTTCCTTGCTCTCCATGTGTGTGCACCTAATCAATAGGGACTGGAGAAGTGAATGACAGAACTGTAATTGGGGCCCAACTCCCTGCAGCTGCAAGGGGACCTTCCCTGACCTGCTTGGACTCCACTGCATTCCACCTGCCCTCCTTTAATTCATTCATCAGGGATTTCCTGGTAATGTTCTCTCACAGTCAGGGATTGCGCCACACCTGGGAGCAGTCATGAAGTTGACGTGGGACACAGCTCTGAGCTTGTGGGGTTCGTAATCTAGTGGGAGAGACCAATAGTAAATGCATACACACGCATTTAAATAGACAGTTTCTAAAGTGTTAAGTGCCAAGTGCAAGCACAGGAGTGAGAGTGTGTAACAGGGGATCTGCTTTAGGTTCGGGGGGCTAGGGAAGGCCTCCTCTGAAGAAGCGACTAAGGTGAGTAGAGTCAGCTAAATGAAGTGGAGGAGGGAGACTGAAAGAGAAGGGTGTGGATGGGAGGTTATTCCAGGTAGAGAGGGAACGGCGCGGGCAAAGGCTTATGTTGGGAAAGTGACAAGGAACTGAAAACAGGTCGAGATGGTCTAAAGGGTGGTGAGCAGGGTGTGATAGGAAGCAAGGGCCACGTCACAGTGTGCCTGCTAGGCCAAGGTGAGGATTTTGGATGTCATCTAAAGCAGGGTTATAAGATCTGAGATGTTCTTTTAAAAGCTCACTCTGGCTGCTATGGAGATAATGCATGGGAGTGAAAACAGGGAGACCAGCTAAGCTCCTGTATAGTATTACAGGCAAGAGATGATAGTAGCTAGGATTAAGGTGTGGTAGAAAAATGAGGAGAAGTAGGTGGAGTTGAGATGTGTTTTAGAATTAGGACCAGTTTGAGTGGAAATAAATGTTAGGGAGATTTTAAGGCTAACTCCCAGCTTTCTCGCTTGAGTGACAGGGTAGATGATGGAGTGCTGCCTGTAGGGGGAGCAGGCTCTGAAGAGGAAGAGGAGGAAGTGGATCTTGTACGTGTTGTTTAAGATACCTGTGAGGCACCCGAGAGAAGATCCTCCTCAGACCTGGGGAACTCCAACATTTAGGGGTCCTGCAGCGGAAGAATAGCCACCCTCAGGAGTGAGAAGACAGGAAGAATAGCAGGCCGTGGCTTGGAAGCCAAGAAGGGGGCATCTCCAGAAGGAAGGGGTGATCAGGTGAGGTCAGGGTGAGGAATGGCAAGATGCCATGAGGAATGGCAATGACAAGAGTGGATTTCAGTGGAGCCGGGGCCAGGGACCCAGACGCCTGAGTGGAGTGAGTAGAGAAGTGAACTGGAGTGAGAAAGTGGGAATAGACTGCGTGGACATCTCTTCAAGACGCTTGGTGATGAAGAGAACTAGGGAAGGGGACAGTCAGTGGTTGAAAGGGGGCTCCAGATGGTTGTCTTGAGGCTGGTGGGAATGGCCCAGCTGAGGCAGAGGTGAAAGAAGCAGGGAGGGAGAGGACTCTCTGTCCCCCAGGAGGTGGCAGGGCTGTGGGATCCGGGGAGGGACTGACTTTCATTAGGAGAAATAGGCACTTCCTTGTGGGTTGGCAGGAAGGGCCATGGCTCATAGATTTTGGATTCTCCTCTGGCAGCTTCGGTTTTCTCAAAATGGAGAAGAAGGCCATTTGAGAGTGAGAGGTGGGTGCTGGGTTCTAGCAGAGGGAAGAAGAAATGGCTTAGTTGCTGCAGAGTGGGAGAGGGTCTGACTGTAGAAACACAGGGTACTGCCGGTGGCGCAAATGCCATTTCAGGGCTTTCTCTTGGCCTCTTTTCAACCACCCTCGTTTGGAGGGACTTTAGGCTTCTTGAGGGGTCTGGCGCAAGATGGCCAGCCTTGCCCTGATGGGAGATCCCAGAAGCCTGCCTGGGAGCCCTTCGGGATGGCCCCACCCTCACCAGCCTCATTTCTCAGCACTCTGACTTGAATTGCTTACTGTCGCTGAACCCTGCTTCCTTTTGCCTTGAACACTCTTCCCTTCTCTCATTAGACGGCCCAAGTGAAGTATCTTGTGCTCTGAGCCACTGCCCTGACCCCTTCCTGTCTCAGCTGGGGTCTCGCCCTTCCTCTGGGCCCTCTGGGCCCCCGTACAGATGTGAAGCGTAGCTTCCTCCGTTCTGACACCAGTCTCACAGCTGTGGTTGTTTAGACTCAGTCAGCCCCGCTGGACTGTGACCCTCGAGGGCAGGGGTGAGTGAGAGGAGGCCCAGGCCCCATGAGCTGCTTTTGTGCATTCTCACACCCCGGAGGGACCCCAGGGGGTAGTGGGAGTGTGAAGCTGCGCTGCAGAGCAGAGCCTGCTGGACTGCACGCAGACTCCTGGGGGTGGAGCGGCGTGGGAGAGCGTCACTGTGACTTCTGGGGTGGGGCAAGCACAAGTGGGGTGCGGGGGCCTCTGGGGAAACTGTGGTATGGGATTCCTTGTGTGTGTGCGCGGCATTGTGCTCACCACTGGGCCGTCTGGGAGTTCACCATCCGGTGGGAAAGATAGCATACACCCATCACTAGGGCAGCTTGTGCCAGGTCTCTGGGACCTGGAGAGATGAGTACTGAGCTAGGACTTTGAACTTCCCTTGCTTAGACCCTGAGAAATACATGAGATGATATGGGGCTCTAAAGGGGCTCTAAGAGGGAATTTGTTTTTCACCCTGCTTATCAGGAGGCCTGGACCTCCTTGCTGCCCGCATGCGCTGAGAGACTGAGGAGACTCTGCAGGCCCCTGTGACAGCTGCTTTGGCATGGCCTGGGCATCAGCAGTTTCTCCTGCTCTCACAGCTAGGGTCAATTGCTATCCTTCACCCTTTGGATTGCCCTCAGGGAAGTGGCTTTCTGTGCCACAGCAGTGACCTTGGGAGTGGCCTTGCAGCACCCTGGAGGGAGGACAGCTAGGTCTGGCCCAGATACAGAAAGTCCTGCTTCCTGGCACTGTTGTGGAATAGCCAGCCCTTTCCTTGTGTTTTCCTTGTCACTGGCACAGAGATTAGACAGGCTGGCAGAGATAGAGGCCAGAATGGTAGGACAAACATGACCTCTGGAAGGAAACTCTAACAGGAAAGGGAGAGGACATGACAACAAGGACATAGCATTGGCTTTCAAGAGGTGGCAGTCAGGGATACAGAGATGCTGCTCTTCCTATGGCCTGGGGAGCAGCGATTGGTTGTGGGGTCTGTTCAGCGTGGATGCCAAGACCTTTGTTTGGGGAGATGGAAAAGGGGGCGGGGGGTACCCCACAGATAAAGCTGTGTGGTCCCCTCATTCTCCTTATCTGTAAGAATAGTCACCTCTCCTCCTTTTCCTGAGAGCCTGATGGATGGCCCATCAACTCCTTCCTTCTGGAGCCTCCTTCATCGTCCAGTTTGCCCCAGTGCTCAGAGGATAGGTGTCTAAGTACTGTGGTCTGAGAGGAGACAGAGACTGGGTCTTACTGCATGGTGGGGTATATTAGAGACCTGGAAAAGGAAGGTGGGGAGAGAAACCTCCAGCCTGTCACTTTGTATAGGACCCGGCGTGACACCCACCTGGCCTGCCTAGACCCACTTTCCCCCTTGCTCTCCTGCAGGTGTTAGAGCTGCGGCGGCCCATGGACTCCCGGCTGGAGCATGTGGACTTTGAGTGCCTCTTTACCTGTCTCAGTGTGCGCCAGCTCATCCGAATCTTTGCCTCGCTGCTGCTGGAGCGTCGGGTCATTTTTGTGGCAGATAAGCTCAGGTAGGGCCCAGCAGGGTAAGGGGAAGAAGAGGGGGAAGGCACATCCACTAATTAATCTGACATCTTTTTACGAGCCCTGGTATATGCCAGCTACTGTGGTATTGGTGTGGTAGGATTGAGAACCCAAGGGAGGACTTGGCCTGAGGGAAGAGGTGGGACCTTTGTTCGTTTGCCCCAGCCAAGTGTGCAGATACAGATACATTTTATGGAGAAAGGTAGAGTAAGGAGATTTCTGGCTGATGGCTGCACTTCCTCTGAAAGGGCAGGCAAGGCCATCTCTGTGGGATGCTGAGTTTGAGGAGAGGTATGAATTCTAGGCAGAACCACTGTGAGGAAGAGCCAAGGGCACTGACTAGAGGTAGGAGGAGTAATGCTGAGCCCCCCAGGGAGGAACCAGTTAGGGCATCACCTGCAGAGGGCAATTGATTGGCATGACTCAGGGCCAGGCACTTGGGGATTTGTGGAGAAGGACAAGGTGAGGCACTGAGGGTGCTGGGGAGGAGACTGGTTGCAGGAAGGTTGTCTACTCAAACTAGGAAAGGGAAAAAATGTCCAGAGACAGGAGGTGCCTGTGAGGCAGGGCAGCTGGTTTAGGGTGAGTAAGAAAAGAGCTGGTTGGATCATAGGTCTTGGTCAGAAATGTTGACATTTATGATTTTACAGGTAGAGGAGTTCTAGATGCCAAGATCTGGTTGTGGCCATGGGAGGGGTGTTGTGGAAGGAGCTGAACTCTTCTAGGCAGTCAGGATTTAAAAGAAAATGTCTCAGTCCATTCAAGCTGCTGTGACAAAATACCAGACTGAGTGGCTTGTAAACAACAGAAATGTATTTCTCAGTTCTAAAGGCTGGATGTCCAAGATCAGGGCACCAACGCGGTTGTGTTCTGGTGAGGGCCTGCTTCTTGGTTCACAGCTCATCCCTTCTCACTGTGTCCTCATGTGGTGGAAGGGGCGAGGGAGCTCTATGGGTCTGTTTTATAAGGACGTGCATCCCATTCATGAGGGCCCCACCCTCATGACCTGAGTACCTCCCAAAGGCCCCACCTCCTAACACTATCATATTTGGGTTTTGGATTTCAGCATAGGAATTTTGGGCACAAATATTTAAACCATAGAGTATGTGTGGGGAGTGGACAGGCAGGGAAAGGATGAGATCTTGGCAACACATTGTGTATTTTTTTGGTCAAAGAATCCATCACAGGAAGAAGTGGTTTCTTTAGATGGGTAGAATTAATTCAGTCATTTGGACATTTGTTAACCTACCTGCTTTGTGCCATACCACGTGCCAGGTGCTAATAGGAGGGGGAGAAAAGGAAAATCCTCTTTCTGGTTGGTCCTCAGTAGGCCCAGGCTCCCTGGGGTCTTTCTGTCTGTGTGAGGGGCTACTGAAGAGAGCTGGAGAAAGGGGCTCCTGAATGCCCTCACAGGGCACTGGGGCAGGAAGCCAGGCCCACCCTTGGCCCAGGAGAAGGAAGAGGAGGAAATGCCAGGGCTGCTGACTTTTCCAGAGAAGGCCAGCCTTAGAAATGAAAACAGCCCCTCACTTCCTGCCCCAGTCTCAGTGTTTCTTTATCCCACAGTTCTTTGTATCTTGTGGGCCCATCAGGTCCTCAGGAAGGGACCAAGCCCAGCAGCTGGAACTAGCCAGGTACAGCAGCTCCATGGGGCCCCTATCTGCTACCTCTCTGCCCCCTGGTTCACTATCCATCAGCAAAGCCACTGGCTGCCCAGCTGTGAGGTTCTGCTCTGGCCAGAGCTTGGTGTCCCTAATGAAGGCTGGACCCTGAGGTTTCTTTTCCTGAAGGTTCCATTCCCTCACTCAGGGCAGGGCCTTATCTTTGCCACCCCCACCCATAGCCCAGCTCCACTAGGGCTCTGAATAGAGCTGTTGTTTTCTGTGGCTGCCCCTGCCTCTGAGCACATTCCTACACCATTCTGGAAGGAAAGTACCCCAAGGCTCTGTTCTTTGCCTGGCTCAGCATTCAAGTTCTGCCACTCTTGGATCTTAGAAAAGATGTCTATCATGCACAGGGTCTGCCTGTGCCTGGGGAGGGGCAGGGTAGGCAGTCCAGTGATGGCATGCAGGCCTGAACTGGGTCAGGGCTCAGTAAGTCCAGCCAGCTCATGTTCCATTGCTCACATTTTAGGTTTTCCACAAATCCTTTATCCCTCTGGTCTAGTTTTATGTCTGAGTATATGGGAGGGATGCACTATGTATATACACAGGTTCTGCAGTGATCAGCCCTAAAACCTTCTGCCTCCAAAGACCCAGGCTCATTGGAGGGGATTGTGGAGATCAGTGTGTCCCTCCACCCTGAGACAGCCCTTTTCTACATCTTTTCTGGATGGCTCTCCTCACCATGTGGGGAGCTGTTGTCCCCAAGGGAAGGGCTGTCAGAGTCAGGACACCTGGGTCTCTTCCTCAAGGCCCAGCACTATTTTAGGTGTCCATAGGGTGGCAGGAGAGCCAGACAAGGCACTGGGTGACAAAATACTTGTGAACATCCAAAGATCCTTCTGTAAGAGGGGGTTTGCTTCTGTCATGGATTGAACCGTGTTCTCCTACTGGTGGGGCATTAGGAAACGGAGAGAATCCCTGCTGGATCTGATCAAGTAGAGTCTATTATGGCTAATAGGTGGGACCAATAGAGGCAGCGGGTCAGAGTGGGAAAGTCAGGTTTAAGACTGAACTTGACTGCAGGCCTCTGCCTTCTCATCTATAATATGGTCCCTAGGGGAGAGACTTTGATTTTCCTCCCAACAGATGGGTTGTTCAAGCCGGGTGGATCTCCTGTGTTTACCAGTGCCCCACACCGGCCCTTCACGTGGGGAGTATACACTTCCTTCCAGCTAGCACCCTACAGCTCTTCCTCCCTGTCTTGCACTGGTCATTCTGTTCTGATAGCTGGGCCTGTAGTGCTGCTGGGTCTAGAGGCCTGGAGCCCCTTCTAGGCTGAGAGAGGGATGGCCCCACTGAGACCTTAGGTGAGGAAAGGTGGGAGCGGACACTTTTCTCAGCTTGGTGGAATGGTGCCAGGTGCCTCACCTCAGTCAGGGGTCCTCAGTCAGACCACTTTTTGCAATTAGGGAGAGGGGGGTTAGGATAGAGGGCAGAGTAGTCAAGTAACACTGGACTGGGAGATGGGACAACTGGTTGTGTCCTAGGTCGGCCACTTATGAAACCGACCCTTCATATCTGTGGCCCCAGCTGTAAAATGTGGAATTGATAAGATGACCTATGAGGGCTTTCTAGTTCTTCCACATTATGAATTTGTGATCAACTCTTGCTTGCCTTATCCTCATACTCCCTGGCTTGAGCTGATACTCCCTCTCTAAGTTAGGCCTGTCTGTACGTTAGTGTGGCCCTTGGGGTATGTAGGTGAGTCCTTTGTGTGTTCAAGTGTTGCTATACCTTAATCACTGTTCCTAGGTCGAGTCCCACAGAGGGTGGTACCAGTGTCCTTGAGGCCCTGAGTGGTGGGAATGTGGGGTCTTCACCAGCCTGCAGGGGCAGACCCAGACCTGAACTCCATTAGCACTTTTGTTGCACTGGGAGGTTTAACCTATAAAAGGATGTTTTGAACCCATAGCAGGCTCTAATTCCCCTTCACTGAAGGTGCTGGGCCTGGGTTCAGGTGCTTTGTCTCTGTCTGTCTACCAGTACCCTCTCCAGCTGCTCCCATGCTGTGGTGGCCTTGCTCTACCCCTTCTCCTGGCAGCACACCTTCATTCCTGTCCTTCCGGCCTCCATGATTGACATCGTCTGCTGTCCCACACCCTTCCTGGTTGGCCTGCTCTCCAGTTCCCTCCCCAAACTAAAGGAGCTGCCTGTGGAGGAGGTGGGCCACCTGGGGAGCCAGCTGGGCAAGGAGGGGAGGAAGGAAGGGACAGAAGGAACAGAAACTCCCAGAAGGGAGGGGCGGAGGGGGGGAAAAAAGGGAGAAAGACCACTGGGATCTTCTCACTTGTGGCTTCTGGGCCTCTCTACCCAGCTCTTATCCTTTCTCCCTGGGTGGTCTGTCCCTGACTGGAGTTATTCCTGTTGTCTGACTCTGGGAGTCTAGGAGGTCTGGAGGCCTGGGGAGGGCATTGCAGGGACTCATACCTTGCATCACCGCCACTAATGACTCTTTCTCTTAGGCACTGATGGTGAATCTGGGATCTGACCGATTCATCCGACAGGTAAGAGCAGGACACCACAGAATGTGGCCTGCCCTGGGTGGGTGCTTGTTTGATGCAGGCTGAAGAACACCCAGCACTGTTACACACATTGCTTAACTTTCGTAGCCTCTTTGTTGAGCTCTCTGGGTTCCATATTCACAGAATAGACAAAGGCGGGGAGAGGCTGATCTGAGAAGTCTTGACCCCAACAGGATCTGCATTTCTGGTTGGGATTATCCAGTGTGACGGGAGTGTAGGTGTGTGGAGAGCATGGCCTGGAAGTCCAAACACTTGAGCTCTGGCTCTGCCACTTTTGAGCTGCATGGTCTTGGCCAGGCCTCCGAAAATGCCAGGGAATGTCAAGGTTTGCAGTCATCGTGTCAACTTCAAAAAGCCTTTGCTAGTCTGGCTCTCCACTAAGGAGCATAGCCCACGGTGTACCCCCTGGGAATGTACAGTATGTTACACACCACTGACAGCTGTGACTCCTGGGTACAGGCATCAAGGTCCAGACAGACATGGAACCAGACTGCAGAAACAGGAAGGACAGCCTAGCCTTATAACTGAGACACAGGCCGGGCCACAGTTTCCCTGCCCTGAACCAGCTCTGCTTCCCACTTTGGAACTAGAGATCAGGGTGCTGGGCGAGGAACCCCTGACTGGTCCTGGCCAGTGAATGCCACCAACTGTACCACTTTTTACCTGTGTGACCTTGGACAAGTTTCTTAACCTCTCTTTGTGCTCAGCTTCTCATTATAAAATGAGGTTGATAACAGCATCAGGTTTATTAGGAGGAATGAATAAGATTATATATTTAAGTTCTTCAAACAGGGCCTAGCATATAGTAAGTGCTCAGCCAGTGTCAGATGTGATTATGATCACTGTGTGTTTTCCTTCTCCTATAGATGGATGATGAGGACACGCTGTTACCGAGGAAGTTACAGGCGGCTCTGGAGCAGGCTCTAGAGAGGAAGAATGAACTGATCTCCCAGGACTCTGACAGTGACTCTGATGATGGTGAGTGAGGCTTGCCCTGGGCAGGATCAGCTCTGCCCCCAGACTCCCTCTGCTCTGGGTCTGGGCTTCATGGTAGTGGGACCCTGTTTCTACACACCAGACCCTTCTGGTTGATGAGGCTTCAGATATAGGACCTTGGTCTCAGTCTAGCCTAGAAATCTCTAGCCCCACTACCAGTGGGCTCAGGGAGTAATGGGACTAAGGGGAGAGAAGTATTGTGGTGTCTTGTCAAAGAAACATAAACAACACTGGGGGCGCTTCTAGCGAGGCCCAGGCTATAAAGCTACCCTCTTCCCTCTAATTCTTCTCTACCTCAGGAGGTTTGAGAAGGAAAACCCAAAGACATGTGGCAACCACAGGACTCTTTTTGCTGACAGAAAACTAGTTATTCCTCCCTCTGGGGCCTTGCCTTGAGCCCCTGCAGGAGACAGAGGTAACTTCCTCTTCTTGTGAAGCCAGGAAAACCACCAAGGGTGAGGAGTGTGGGGAAAGTGATCCTCTGGTCTCTGATTTCCACTCTCATTCACTCGTGAATATTTGCCAACTTCCATGTTCAGACAGTCATTTCTGATCTTCCAGCTCAGGGGCTAGTTACAAGGCCAGGAGCACAAGAGATAAGGTTTCAAAAACAGATAAGTGGTTCTGGCTGGAAGTTCTCTTGGGAGAGGGAGACAAAACCAGCTGGAGGGTGGGGTTGCAGGTTGGAGATTACAGATTCTTGACCTGAACCTCAAAGATTATCTTTTCTCTTCCAGAATGTAATACCCTCAATGGGCTGGTGTCAGAGGTGTTTATCCGGTTCTTTGTGGAGACTGTTGGGCACTACTCCCTCTTCCTGACCCAGAGTGAGAAGGGGGAGAGGGCCTTTCAGCGAGAAGCCTTCCGCAAGTCTGTGGCCTCCAAGAGCATCCGCCGTTTTCTGGAGGTTTTTATGGAGTCTCAGATGTTTGCTGGCTTCATCCAAGACAGGGAGCTAAGAAAGTGTCGTGCAAAGGGTAAGGCCAGAAGAGCTTGGGGTTGGGGCTATGGGCCCTCTCCTCTACGTTTTCTGCTACTACTGGGCTGAATAGTTAGGTACTGTGATGGAAACTCTTGGGTATCATCAGCGAGGGCCAGTCCTCCTAACATTCCTTTCTTCTCATAGAAACTGCCAAGGGAGCTCTCTTCTGCTCCTGTCCCAGTAGATGCTGTCACAAGACTGTGCGCAGGCTGGAGCCACGTGGTTAGAGAGTAGGACTCCTCTCTACCCAAGAGTGGCATGCCATTGGTTGCCCATCCCTTCCTCAGATGCCTTTCTTATTCAGAGAAAAAGACAAGACTGAGCAATTTCGGGGGTTCTGAGAATCACAGGTTGGAAAAGCCCTTGAAGAAGATTGAGCTAGCTTTCTGTCTGAGGTTGGTGGCAGCCGCCGTTCAGAGGCTCAGCTCACTCTAGGACCTTTTTTATAAAATCTCATCAAGATCTTTCTGTCTAACCTCAGGGTTGTTATTTCTTCTATCCACTACTACTGCCCATTTAGTCTAACAAATCTTTTGGAACAACATAGTAGAGTGATTTAAGAGGAACTAGAGAAGGTGCCCAGTTCTGAAATCAGGAATGGCATCTTTGCCTTATGGAATACAGTTCAGGGCCAGGGATGTGCACTGGGAACCAAGGTACTGAGGGCTTCTTGCTTCAGCAATGAACACAGTGAGATGTCATTAATTATAGTTCCAATGAAACAGTCTGAATTCTAACAAGATGCTGCCATAAATTATAATTGCAGATCTTCAGTTTCTCCGTTTTGGGGATCTGTGCCCATGATCCCCTCCAGTAGGCCTCCCCTTTCCTCCCTGCAATGACTGTTCTCTTCCCTGTTCCTCCTCTTCCCCAGGCCTCTTTGAGCAGCGAGTGGAGCAGTATTTAGAGGAACTCCCAGACACTGAACAGAGTGGGATGAATAAGTTTCTCCGAGGTTTGGGTAAGAAGCATGGTCACTGATGAGATGGGTGTTCAGCAAGAAGGCTGTGTCCAAACTTCTCTAAACCAGTACCATCATTGGATATTTATACTGGGGCTATAGACCGAACAGTAAGAGATCCCCTGGCGAAGAGGTTCCCAGCCCAGTGCTCCAAGACCATTTACCACATTTACCAAACTGCAGAACCAGGAGAAACCACAGATCCCTACATAAATCAGGTCTTTTTCAGTGTACTCCTTCCTGAGTGAATATGAGGATGTTAGGGGCAGGGAGCTTTTCTCTAGGCCATAAAGGAGTCTACAGAAGTCGAGGTGCTAGAGTGTCCTTCTCTGAAAACCTCCACTCCCTTGAAAGAGCTTAGCCAATTAAATCATGGAATCATAGAATGTCTCAGTTTAAAGGGAAATTGGGGCCAAAGAAGCTAAATAGCTTGCCCATATAGCCCCACAGTGATTGATACCAGTGCCCTAATTAGAGCTCTAGCATATTTTCGATGCCCTGAATCAGATCTGTCACAGCTGAAGTCCAGTCTTTCTAATCGTGTCTCCCACTGAGAGGGTTAGGGCTATTGGAAGAATTGATGATGAAACATTCTCACTCTTGCCCTCTCTGACCCACAGGCAACAAAATGAAGTTCCTCCACAAGAAGAATTAAGCCCCTTTCCCAGTAAGAGTCCAGTGCCTTGCAGAGCCTGGAGCCTGTGGAGGGGGCCAGCTTGGGACCCTATGGGCCAACTGTGGCTGCTCTGCCCCCACAGACCCCACCTTCCAAGCCAGCCCACCTCTGCCTTCACGATATCCCGGGATACTGTTTGTAAATAATCTGCTGTAAGCTTTCTTATCTCTTTTTGTAACAAGCAAAGAGAATCTGGTAAATATTTGTATATTCCCAAGGGGCTGGGTGCTGGCGACTAGCCAATTATGTGCAGCTGACTGTCTCAGCCGAACCACTGATCTTTCCCTGGAGGCTCCTGGCCTGCCTGCCTGAGGTCCCTGCTGCCAGTCTTGGGCCCTGGAGAGCAGATGCTGTCTTGTTCTGTACAGGACTTTTTTTTTTTTTTATCTTAGAGTTTCTATTTTTTTCTAGTAGTCCCCTCCCCTGACCCTCTGTTTTTGAAAGGCAAAGGCCAATCAATCCCCATTTGCAGTATGGTACCAGGCTCTCAGGTCTGGCCTTCTCTTGTTCCTCCTACCTTTGTGATGGTCAGTGAGTCATGGGAAGCCCACCCCTCCACCCCCCAGCTGTGCCAGTGATCTCTGGGCCCAGCTCCCAGTCCGTGGTGGCCATGATGCGGTACAGGGCATCCCTCCTTCCCACCATCTACGGGTGTTCTCAATAAACAGTGTACAGTTGTTTGGGCCCAGAGCCCTATGTGTTCCTTGGCTTTATTCATTATCTAGAGTTCTCTCTCCTGGGGGAAGGGCTGAGATAGGCCAGTCAGGAATGAAACACCATCATGTAGGGAGTTGAGTACCTCATTAAGAGTTTAGCTTTAGTGTGAGTCACTTACCTCCCCTGAAATCAAGTTCTCTAGCTTGAACTGTGTCACTGGTCTTAGAAGATACCTAGTCATCGTTCTTGTTCACCTTTCCTCTTCAGTAACCCAACTGTTCAGACTCTCTGTACATGTTCCCACTGATGCAAAGAATGCTCAGTGCTTTTGGCTCCACTGTTAGGTGAATCTTAACATTTTCCTATTTAGTATGAAGCCCTTAAGATATGATTGAGTATCCTGATATTGGTGGGTGAAACTCAGCAAAAGCCAACCCAGGCTTGCTCATAGCTCTGGTCTGTTGCCTACAGCTCTTCTGTCATTCTGTGACTAGTTTTTCCTGTTGGAACCTGAGGTTTGCATGCAGAAAGTTCTGCTACATTTCATGGAAAAGCAAGAAGAGAAACAGGGTGGGAAATATAGGTGGCTTAGGCTTTCCACCCACCCAACGCCTTCGCAGAGTAGAGACCTTGAAAATGTCCAAGATGAGGCATTCAGCTGGAATTCTTTTCACTGGAATTTGGTTTGGGTCTGGCAGGATTTGAACCAAGGAGTAGAGCTTTTCTCTCCTTCCACCCTGGCCTACTTAAACAGGAGACAAAACCCTATCCTGAGTCCCTTCCCTTCTCCCTGTTTCCACTGATGTCTGCGCAGGTCCCAACCTGTCTGTGGCTTGAGGTTGCTAACTGCCTCATAAAGCAAAGTAGAGGGTTTGTCTTCTCTGAAAAAGCCTACTGTATAGTTGGCTTTGGCATCTTCCAGGTATAGAGAGAAAACTGCTTATAACCATAAAGTCCAGAGTCCAGTGTAGTTACTGTCCTTGGCTTCATGATAGTCATAGAAGTGGATTCTTTAACAATATAATAATAATTTCCAAAAGGTGCTCCTTCTTTCCTTCTCTTATTTCCTCTCTTTTTTAACATGATTTCAAAGAACCCTCAAGACGTGATCAGATCACATGATATATAGGTATAAATGCTTTTTTTTAGAAAATTTGAAACATTTATATATCTTTAAAATCTTAAGATACCTAAGATTAACCCAAAGGATTCCTTCCTCCTACGATGGCCACAGTTCTCATCCTAATTCAGACAATCAGTACTGGCACATGATGCCTCTGGTTGGGCTGCAAAGGTCCATATGGTGAGTACTATGGGCAAGACACAGAAATTTCTGGGGGGAATGTAGAGGAGGGTGTGACCAGGGGATCTGGTGTGGGGTTGACAAAAAGTGGTCAGAACTTCTTTTTAAAAAAAAAATTTTTAATGTTTATTTTTGAGAGAGAGAGAGAGCGCGAGCATGAGCAGGGGAGGAGCACAGAGAGAGGGAGACACAGAATCTGAAGCAGGCTCCAGGCTCTGAGCTGTCAGCACAGAGCCCGACACGGGGCTCGAACTCATGAACTGTGAGATCACGACCTGAGCTGAAGTCGGACACTCAACTGACTGAGCCACCCAGGCTCCCCAAAAAGTGGTCAGGACTTCTTTCCAAGCTCTGTTTCACATGGTCTCTTGACCCCTAAACAGATGGTTCTCAATCCTATCACCATCCAACACTCTACTTTTCTATAGCAAATACTCTTAACTCTACCCTTTACTACCTTGAAATGAAATTCATAGATAATATAACCTACCTAAACACATCTTAACTTTAATATAAATAGGGATAAATAAAAGTATTTTGTTTTAACATGTATTTAAATATGTAAATGCTTGGGCACAGATACACTTAGAAGACACAGTGAGGTCAGATGCTCAAACCTGTACACAGAGTTACTGTGAACGCAGTAGCTACACATGCAGACAGAGAAAAGTGTTTTGTATTAGTAACTCAGATTCTACTGAGTATGTACTGGGTTGAACAACTTTTGGTAGTATTCTGAAGAAAACCCAGTACGAACTTCCATTGACTTAAACAGCATTTGGAATCCTGGAAAGCTGAGAAGTATATGAACTGGAACAAAAAAAGTTTTTTTTATTACGTATAAATGATCTAAACTAAAATTTTCTTTGTTGTTTGGAATCAACCCCATACATCGCAGGACATTTAGAACCATGCTTGGTTGCTTCCCCTCCCTGTGACAAAAACTTCCCTCCCCATTTATTTCCAAATTGCACCCCCTAAAGGATGGTATTGCCACCATTGAGAACAAATGTCCTTAAATAGTGCCTTTCTGACAACCCTGGGTTAGTTGCTCAGGGGTAATACAGTGCTGTCTCCTTTACCAAAAGCCCCAATATCTGTGGAGTGTCAGCCCTCTATTCTGGAGTTTAAAAAGGTCCAGGGTTTTCTCCTCAATCAGTATGGTAGAGCAGGGCAGGCTGCCCCATTATATCTTTAAATGCTTATTTTTTCTTTCTCTCTGTCTCTTTCTTTCTTTACTAAGTAACCATGCTCTGTAAGCAGTAGTGTCAAAAATGAGGAGAGGAGTGTGGGCTTCTTAAGGGCAGTATTTTGAAGGAGTGCCCCTGGAAAACAGTATTATTCCAACTCTGGCTCACATCGAATGGTGCGTGAAATTAGAGACCTAAGAAAATCACTCTGATTATAATCACAGCTCAGTTATATTTTTGTTAAAAATAATACCCTTTATTTCCCATGTAGACTTGTAACTTACCTTGTACCCAAAATGACTTATTTATAAAGATACATAAACTATTTTTTTAAAAAAAAACTTAAAGTGGGAATAAAAGTAAAACAAAGAGCCAGAATGAAACATAATGAATGCTTTAACACTTTTAAGGATGATACACAAAATTATTTTCTTGAGCCAGATAATGTGGTGGTATGCATTACAAAACATCTTAGGTTTATTTGCCTATGCAGGTGGTGGTGGGTATCACATAAAAGGTCATGAAAACTCTAGACCAAGAGAAAATATTACTTTTCAGTACTGGCAAGCTATTGGTAGCTTTCAAATTATTTTCTGTCCATTTATATTGCCTTTTAATACGAAAATAATATGCATTTGGCTAAGCAAGAAACTCAACTACCGAAACATACATCTCTCCCAAAGTTCATGAGGAAATGCCGGCTCAGTTTTGTTCTTCCAGAATATTCCCGCGTGTGTACAAGCAGGTACCCAAAATAACTTGAACATAGCTGGCGCTCATCTTTTTGAAAACTGAAACTAATTCTGAGAAGTTTGGAAATTCCCCTTCTAACGTGTATAAAGGTCATGTTAACGCAAGTGAGGCCGAAGCAGGATCTAAAGCGCTGCGAGGTTAGCTGGGCCTCCCCGCCCCCCTGGAGGGGCCCACTCCCCCCGGGAGCAGGCGGGTATTAAACTCCCCCACCTCGGCCTTGCAGGGTAGTCCCCCGGCCGCGACACAGCGCGGCCCGCCCCGCCCCCTGCCGGAACCGGCTGAGTACTGAGACTGAGCAAACGCCAAAAGGGCTTCCGGCCGTAGGAGTGGTAAAGGTCAACGTGACCCCGGAACCAGAACTTCACACCCTCCGGAAGTAGTTTCTCAGGGGCTGACGGAGTAGCGCTGCCTAACGTGGGTGTTAAATGAAGGCGTCGCCAAGATAGGGCAGTGTACGCCCGTGAGGGCAGGCACAGGAGCGCCAACCTCTGCAGGTCTCTGGCTGTCATCCCCGTAGCCTCCCTTCCAGTGGAGGCGGATGTAGACGCTGAGCCTACCCAGGCAGAAGGCACGTATTTGAATTTAAAACAATTTTTAGCAGATTTTGATAATGGGGTCCAATTTTGCCAATTATATGGCCGTTATTGCCAACAAAGCTTGTTATAGCTACACCCTCAAGGTTTGAATAAAAATATATTTAAAGCACACGTACCTTAGGCCGTAAGTTATCTCCTTGGCAATTCAAGCTTATGGAAAATTTAGCTGTTAACCTTATGTGCTTGGTAACATTGTTCTTCACAATTTGAATAGGTAAACAAATGGTTTAAGGAAATGGGAGTTACAGGGGTACCTGACAAAATTCTGTTCCCCATGTATGGGAGGGCATTAACTCTATATACATCTATCAGCTACTAGAGACCTAGCAGTAGGGGCCTCTGTGCCTACAGGGCAGGCTCAAAGCTTGGCAGTTTCAACATTGTTACCTCCGCATGGACCATTGTTAATCTAAGCAGTGGTACCTTGCACTCAACTCAGTCACAGCGTAAGGTTTGCATTTGGTCCCATCAAATGAGCCAAATGGTCACTACAGGTCTGCTTGGAACATGAAAGTATGGCTTTTCATTGGTCACTTAGCTTCCTTGGCATTAACACCTGCAAAAAAAAAAATCAAAGCGTCTGCCAACTTGTTAGTTGTAGATGCTTGAGTAAATGAACCAGGCAACTGACCCTGCCCTTCCCAGGCCAGGTACATGGTCTGGTACCTCAACTGTCTTCGACTTAAAATAACCGAGGGACTTTCACGTCCAGGGTGTCCATTTACAACAGGATTGGAAGGAGTATTATCCCATTCAACCCCATCCTGTTTATGGACAGTGAGGCTACATGGTACAAATAATGAATTTCCAAGAAAGACCCTGGCTATTAAGGAACTAATTTTCATCTATCTTTCACTAAACCCAACCTGTCCAGGCCTAACCATTTTGCTGGTCAGCCCTACCCCAATTCACCCACTCACCAAGTCCTGTCCATTGGGTCTTGTGAATCCTACTTTGTTTTCTCATTCCCATTTTCTTGGTTCTCCCACTGTAGCCCACTCCCTAGCTACATTCTCCCTTGAATGCTTATTGCCCACCTAACACTTGCTTAACTTTTCCAAGTTGGTAAGCATGTATGCTCTTTCCTCTGCTTTGATCATTTTGCCTTGACTTAATCAGACCAAGGGGCTTTTCTTGTCTGCTTCCCTAACTGTCAAAAAGGTTTAGTAGGGGCGCCTGGGTGGCTCAGTCGGTTAAGTGGCCAACTTCGGCTCAGGTCATGATCTCACAGACCGTGAATGATCTCACAGACCGTGAGTTCAAGCCCCGTGTCGGGCTCTGTGCTGACGGCTCAGAGCCTGGAGCCTGTTTCAGATTCTGTGTCTCCCTCTTTCTGACCCTCTCTCATTCATGCTCTGTCTCTCTCTGTCTCAAAAATAAACGTTAAAAAAAAAAAAAAAAAAAAAAAAAAAAAAGGTTTAGTAAAGCCTTCCATTTTACTTAATCCACACAATCCTCAATTTTAAAGATGAGAAAACTGGACTAAACTTAAGCCACCACAGCTGTTATGGTTTGGACTGCAATCTCAAACTTCATCTCAATCTTTTAAGATATTGTATTTATACATCTTTGGATCTTCAGTGTCTATTTGGAATCAATTAAACATTACTCTTATCAACTATAACCTGTTTAAACTGATGGCCTCAGCTTCCATTTTATAGGTACACTATGGGAAAACCCATGGGTTTTATCTTTCTCCATCAGGACTATTACAAAGAAGCAAATCCAAATGATAAAGTTGTTTGTACAAGGGAGGAAAGCCTTCCTGGCACTTTTCTTAACCAAATCCACAAAGTTTGCTCCCCTGTGCTTCCTTATGTTTGAGGGTCTGCAAAATCCCCACCTGATTCCAGCTTCTGGCTTTTAGGATTTCCCAAATTCTATACTAGGAACATTTCAGACCAGAATCATTAATATCTCATGATGTATTTCTTTGAACATTATGACTCCTCTGCACAAGGACACAGGCTTTCTAGATTCCAAACCACTCTGATGTGTAAAAGCCCTGGTGCACTTAACATTCAGATTGGTAGGCCCCATCTCAAGATTTTGGTTATGACTAGAACAGTGTGGTACAAGATGAGGGAGCCAAGGAGGAAAAACTTTAGTTTCAGGAATTACATCTTTCACAATTGCTTCAATCCTAACACATTATTCACTATTTAAAATGTGCCTATCAAACTGAGTCTTCCTCTTTCCAGGTGCCTGGCTCAGTCAGTAGTGCATGCAACTTGATATCTGGGTTATGAGTTAAAGCCCCCACACTGGGTGTATAGCTTACTTCAAAACAAAACAAAACAAACCCCTCCACACACAAAAATCCCGAATCTCCCCCGTGAGCCATGCATGACCGTTAAGGGTATTCTCCCACTCACTGTATTTTCAGAGTATACAATGCAAAGCAGGCCTTTCAACTCTAAGATACACAAATATGCTATCAACAAATATTCTCACTTTATAAATGTTCAAGGTAGGTAATGGGCCAAGTCCTTTTAAGTACTGGTGCTATCTCTTGCACATTTTCTGAGTTGGCAAAGGAGCTCAGGCCCTCATACCCTTACTCCTGGATCTGTTACGTGGCTTTCCAATGTACAGGTAAGAGAGGTAGGGGTGCTAAAGAACTTACACCCAGACCAGAAGAGAAAAGCAGTTGTTAGTATTTAATGAACCTCTCTCCATGTGGCTTCAGGCTACCAGGACACAGGCTCCCCCCACACCCTTAATCTTCTCCTCAGCTCTTCTACTGAAGAATTTGGCCTTCACGATGACAGGCTGTTTGGGGAGCTTTCCCTTTCCCAATACTTTGTAGTAGCCCTGGAGAGATTGGAAAAAAAAAAAAAAAAAAAGAGTTTATAACACACACCATTGCGGGTACCAACTCCCTGATACGTATAAAGAAAGATGTCTGCCAATCTGCTCCATCTAGGAACTGGGAGGGCATGTTTCTGATCTGGGCACTACCGGGGGCACAGAATGCCCTCGCCAGTGAATCAAGACCAGTGGATTCTCTCTGAGGACTCTAGCACACCAGGACAAGAGATGTGTCAGGATGTGACTCTAGCCTCAGGCAAAGCACAAACTCCCCTCTCCAATTACTAGCTGATTAACAACAAAAAAAAGAAAAGAAAAAAAAAGAAAGGGAAAACCACATTCCCAGCAGTATTCCAAGAAGTCCTGCCCATGAAAATTGCTCAAGTGATGTTACACAGGGAAAAGGGATTTAAAACTTAACTGAAAGCCCCCTTAAGATTTAGAATACCTCCACACCCATGGGAGCTGACACTACGCCCAGAGCTCCAAAAAGATATACAAAAATGCTTTGTCATCATCAGTGTTTTGGGGGTGTGGGTGGGAATCTCTTCAGATAATGTAGCTCCTTAAATAACAATCAAACATATTAGGACTTTATTCTGTAAGGGGAATAAAGATTCAAGAGCTGTGTCTCATGTAAGCAGACCAGAGCCAGTTGAGTTAACATACTGCCAAAAGCTCAGGCCAGAAATGCAAACCTGTACAAATCAGGGCAATAGTGGGAATGAAATTATGGATTGGAAAAACATTCAAGAAAGAATACAAGTACTTGAATGAATGAGTGACTGGAAAGATTATTATTCTTCCAATATTTTGCTTGAATCACAATTGAGCTCAATTTTGGTGAGTTAGCTGTGACAATTCTATCAAAAGGTGGACCAGTCTGAGGGCACCTGGGTGGCTTAGTCGGTCAAGTGTCCAACTCTTTATTCGGCTCAGGTCACGATCTCATGGTTTGTGGAATTGAGCCACGCATCAGAATTCTCTCTCTGCCGCTCCCCACTCCTGCATGCAAGTAATCTCTTGCTCTCAAAATACACATTTTTTTTTTTTTAAAAAGGTGGAACTGTCTAGTAGATAACAGGGTATAGATTCCAGGTAGGAGATCAAGTAGATTAGATTGCTAAGAATTTTAAGACGCAAGGACCATATAAAGGTAACAAATACTCACCGATCGCACCACATCAATGATAGGAGCAGCTCCAGTCTTGTTTTTGGCAGCATTTACCCGTGTCTGCTCACTGACCAAGGTCCACAGTTTATCAAGGTTAACAGTTGGGCAGAAGCTCTGGTTCCTTTTTAAGTGGTAATGCCTCATACCAACTTTTCCAAAGTAACCTGGATGACTGGGAAGAGACGAGCAATCACTTTAATGATCTCCCTTTAGTGATGTTTACCATCCTCACTGTCCATCTCCCTTGGTTATAGTGTAAATTGTTCACTGGTGGATTATAGTGAAATAGCAGGTACCCCATTCGTTGCTGAATTAAAACAAATCTTTAAGAAAAGCCTCCAAAGATGTTCAGGAGTAAAAAACTACCCTTATTTCATGGAACCAGAAGTCACTTAGAAAGTAAGAGGCAGTGCCAAGACTAAAGGTCTTCCAGCTCACTTGACAAAATTTTATGGAAAATCAACACATTCTTAGAATAGAGGTTTTCTAAGCAAATTTGGGGGAATAAGTGTATCTAACAGGTATACAGGTTAATCTGATGCATGTCACTAACCCGGTGACTGACTATGCCATGAGGGTCACAGCCAGTGAATAAGGTCAGCAATTACTCTTCGAGGACTCTAGCACACCAAGGCAATAGCTGATACCCAAGCGTGACTCTAGCCTCGATGACAAGTTCTCAGTTCACATAAAATGGTAACCTGGTGAAAGCTAAAAGCCAGGAAGAGACAAGGCTTTTGAGTGGTAAGAGGCTTGCTTCCCATTAAAGGTGTTCTAGGGCAGCCCTCTGCCCCTAAATGCAGACTGCCAGTGCCAGTGAAAAGTACAGTACAGCTAAGAGGCACTCACTATTTGTCAAAGTTGATCCTGTGGTGATGCATGCCACCAGCATTACCCCGGCCTCCTGGGTGCTTCCGGTGCTTGCCTGCAAGAATACAAAGTTACAGTTAACAGAGCCCTCACCAGCCCCTCAATTTTTCTCCCAAAACCATTTCCCCACATTTCTGCATCTCTACTTATCTTGTTCCCAGTCTACAATACCTAAGCATTGCTATTCCTTCAAAACTCCAGGTGAAACATCTCTATGCAGTGTTCCACATCACAGCACTATCCACAGTGCTCCATGCCTTCAATCAATTCAACACTTTGCCCCAGTTTTCATTCATTCCTCCAAATGATGTGAAATTCCCTAAAAATGGAGTACTGGTGAGAATTCTCACAGGGGAAAGAAAAAAAACAGCTAACATTCAAACTTAATCCGAATGACCACACAAAGCTAACCCACTTCTACCCTACCTACTTCCTGGCTAGCTAAGCACCCGGCAGGGAGTTCAAAGCAGACCGGGATGGGACGCCGGCACTTACCAATGCGGCCGTGGCCATGGCTCACGTGGCCCCTAAGTTTCCGGGTCTTTCTCAGTCTGGATGGCTGTATGGAAAAAGGTGCTTGGTATTAAGGCCAAAGGGAGGTAGGTGTGGCAGGGGGCCAACTTGCCCGTCTGCGAGGCGTCTGTAGGCCTGGGGAATTAAGATCTGCTTTGTAGCACATTCAGCAAAGTTGATATTACGAACTGGCCTGGGGACAAGCGGCCTCATCAGGGCGGCGCCCAAGCGCGCCGGCCCGCGTATCTCAGAGACCCAAACTCCGAGCGGAGCACGCGGCACCAAGGCCCCAGGCCCCGGCCGGGCACCCTGCGCTGAGGCCTGTCATGAGCGGCCTGGGAGACCGGGCTAAGGTGAGGGGTGGGTGGTTGGGGTGCAACGCGAGTGGAGCTCGCGGCCTGAACCAGCAACAACGGGGAAGCACGAAAATAAGAACCTACCATGTCGGCGGCCCAGAAGAAAGAGGGAGGTCTCCGCGAAATCTCGCGGTACTGACAACGGAGGCGGAGCCAATGAGACTCACTTCCGGCCAGGGAGACCCGGCCTTGGGCGGGGCCTCTTGGGTCTCGCGGGTCTCGCGTGACTATAAGGCTGGCCCCTGCCTCTTTCTGCGGGGTGTCCTGGTCCTCTCCAGGAAATACCACTGGACCTGACGTGTGGGCCTCGTGCTGGTCGCTACCTTCTTTCGCTCTGGCTCTGAGGCTGAGAGCTTTCGCGGAATCCGGCGCTTGGGGCGCTGTGCAGTACAAGCTGTCGCGGTGACTTGGCCCTGGAACCCGACTAGGCCACCGTACCCATCAGACGCCCCAGTTCTGAGTCGTCCAACGCGTCTCGCTCCGTTCTTGCGGTCTGCTCGGCCCTGGCGGTAGCGGTTGCTCTCTTGTCTCCCAGCCGCAGTGAGGATTCGCGAGACGCTATTTGATCCTCAGCGTGCTTACCGGGTGTCTCGCTCTGCTACCTTTGGAGTCTTTCACTAGATGTCTCCACCACCCACCGGCACCTGCTGACGTACACTCCAGGGAGGCGTTCGGTCTTAATTCCTCCTTTGCCCTTGGTGCTATCATCTGGGCCTCCACAGATTGAACAATCTGATATACTTCAGGCACCAGTATACCTGGTTGCTTTATGGTCCTTTTTATACAGACTCTGTAAATACTTTTTCTAACCACCCAGTTTGAATTTTCACCTGAACCCAGTTGACATGGCCGTGACCTCCTCTCCTGGACTAGAGAATCCCTGTTCACTTCGACCCAGTGCAAGTGTCTCTTTTCCTGTGAAACTTCTCTGACCCATTCAGTCATTGTTGCTTACTTTCCCCACTTGTGCCTTCACACAATCAAGTACATAGCTCTTATATAATTCTTGATCCACATTTGTCTTCCGTACTAGACCAAATTCCGTAATGGCTCAGGAATATTTTCTTTTATCCATGCACTCCCAGTTCCTGGCATGTAGTGCATGTTCAACAAATTATTAAGTGACCTAATGTAACTACTCTCACCTCCCTGTCTTCACTAACTGGAAGAGCCCTCTTTCGAGTCTCAATCAGTGTTCGAAATCCCATTCTTTCAATTACTCTGTGTGTGCATTTATTTTCCCTGCCCCATTCCTGTCAGCTAAAATATATTTTAGCTAAATATCCTAAATTCTCCCTGACTGTCTTCTACCTGCTACCCTGGCTTTTTCCTTTACAGCCAAGCTCCCCAAAAGCAGAGTCTACAAATTCTGTCCATTTGTTCATTTCCCATTCATTGTTTAATCCACTGCAATCTAGCCCTCAGCTACACTACTTCAATGAAATTGCTCTTATTCGAAGCATCAATTAAATACCAGTTGAATGGACTCTTCCTATTCCTCATACCACTTCTCTCTGTTGTACTTTACCTCTTTCACTTCTTTATAGAAATTCTTGCCTTCTTCCTGTCTCTCTGGCCACTTCACAGCCTTTTCAGGTTCTTCTAATTTTATGCACCATTCAAGTGGTGTTATTTTTCACCCTCCGGTTCTTGCTCTTTATCTTTTCACAATACACAGTCTTCTTGGGCGAATATATTTTGGGTGGCTTCAATTCACAATGTTATTGCTGAGCTCCACACTCATGTGTTTACTTAATTTCTGATTATTATTCCTTGGACATTCTACAGACAAACTAGGTAAACATATTCAAAGACTTCAATTTTCCTTTCTCACTGGTGCCTTCTCCTTTATACTGTATCTTGGTGAGTGGTGCTCATGTCCACTTAGATAGTGATGTCATGGACACCTGAAAATTGTTCCCGAGCCTTCTTTTCCTCTAATACACTGTCACCATATCCGTTTGTTCTCTATCTCAGATTTGCTTCCTCCTTTCAAGCCCCCATGACACTGCCTTCATTAAGACCCTCATCATGTCTCTTATCCTGAGTTCAGCATCCTCCTGTGGCACCCTGCTTGCATTCTAACCCTCCTCCAGTCCCTTCATCCTTCACACCTCTGCCAGGTTAATCTTCCCAAAACATAACTTTCATCCTTTCACTTACTTGATCAAAAAGTTGGATAGCTCCCTATTACCTACAGAAAGGCCTATGTACCTTTCCAAACCAACCTCAGCTTTTCCTCTTATAGCAGCTTTCTACTGTAGCCAAACTTGGTACATCCATTCTACCTTTTTGCCTGTGCTGGTGCCATTTCTCATGCCTATACTGCTCATCTTATTCCTGAACAGATATCCTGAATCTCCCTCAACGTTTAGGGCCCACCTTGTATTCTGCTTCTTCCCAGAACACACCAGTCCAGAGTGATAATAGCCAAATACACCTTGCAATCTTACAAATTGCTTCTGCCTGAGAGGTCAACACTACCAGCTCCATTTTATGAATGAGAATGAAAGAATTGAGGCACAGAAGTTTGAATGACTTACCGGTGGCTACAGAGCTGCCAAGATACAGAGCCTGGGCCTACCTAGCCTTTAGTCTTCTCTTTCCAGATCTGCTTTTACCTCAGTGACCACTCCCTCTCTGACCTCACAGTATTATGGTCTTCATCACTCCTTCAGTCCTCAATCACATACTACCTGTGGCCAGCAGAAACAGGGGTCTTGAGAGTCGGGGGCAAGGTCTAAGAAGAGATCACCCTGTATTTGACATTGAAGTTGGCCAGGAAGTGCACAAGGGATGAACCGAGCTACCTGGAAACTACCCTTGGGAACATGGTCTGTGAATGGAGGTAAGCTGGGCAGAGCTTTGGGAATGAAAGGTAACCATCAAGTGTCTTGTGAGGAGGGCCTAGAGCCAGGACAAATACTGTTCAGGGGATATAGGTAGGGTTCTGGGTAATTGGCACTGCTTCTGGATAGTTTTGCCAGGTTCTTTGGTTATAGAGGAGCTATATCCTTTCCCTCAGGCCATCCATCTGAATGGAAATTCTCCGAGTGGACCAGCACTCTGTGTTGGGTTCTGTGTTCACCTAACATTCTTCTCATTGATGGTTCTATCACGGTGGAGGGAATTCCCTGGGTGATTGTCTGGCTCTGGTTTCTAGCAGATTCCCTTTCATTCCTAAGGTGGTTTGTCAATGTGGGTTAGTTTCCCTAGGCTGACCAGCTCTGAGACAGCAAGTTCTGTATCTGCAAAGTTGAGTAGCATCCAGACATTAGGCATTAGGTAACCTGTCCCTCTCCACCAGGCACACGGAAAGTGCTGAGACATGACCTCTGAGAGGCCTGCTTCTCTGTGACATCTCTTCTGAAGTAGAGTGTGGTCTTGTGACATCTCAGGCATATGGGCTCCCCCGGAGAGAAAGGGCCTCAGAAAATATCTGTGAAATGAGCAGAAGGGAGATGATGCCAGACAGCAGCCTGGCGAGACAGGTAAATGTGGTGCTGACCTTTTCTGGAACCCACGCCTTTCTCTAGGGAACCTTATGAACACTCCCCACCCTGAAGAGGGCTCTGGTGGTCCCCTTTTCTTTTTCTCCTCTCTGGGTTCCTGAGTTCCTTAGCAGTCCTTCACATGGCAACAACAGCCTGGGTAGATCCAACCTTGTTTTCTTGCTCTCCATCTTTAGGTTTGGACATTTGGAAAGATTATGTTGCTTTCCTTTTTCAAGTAAAGGATTGTTAATTTAAGATGGAAAGAGCCAGGGTTTCTGTTCTTTTTTTTTTTTTTAATGTTTATTTTTGAGAGACGGAGTGTGAGCGGGGGAGGGGCAGAAAGAGGAAAACACAGAATCTGAAGCAGGCTCCAGGCTCTGAGCTGTCAGCACAGAGCCCGAAGCGGGCTCCAACTCACGAGCTGTGAGATCATGACCTGAGCCAAAGTTGGACGCCCAACAAATTAAGCCACCCAGGCGCCCTAGGGTTTCTGTTCTTTTTAAGTGAGAGTTCTAGAAAAACTCAGAAATCCTAATGTATTTCAGAAAGGATTTTAAAAATAGCATGTAATAGAAAATCCAGTAAAACATTAAAGAAAATCTTTAAAAATATAAGTATAAACATCTCAAATGATAACACTTTATAATGCTTTTTTATGTCTGAATATTACTTTCAGCTCTTGTCTACGTGGAGACATAGCTATCTACAAAGCTGATGATCATAGCATACAAATCCTTTTGCATTCTGCTTTTCATTTAATACCGTGACATTTTTCTGTATCACTACTCAGTCTTCATGATTATTATTTTTAATATCTTAACTGATTTATCTTCAGCATGTACTGTAATTTACTAAGCCATTTTCTCCTGTATTTTTTTTGTTTCTTTTTGTTTTTTTGGTTGTTGTTCTTATTGTGTTCTTTGCTATTAGAGACAGTGATGCAATGGACATTTGTGTATATGTGTTTTTTCTTCTTCTATTGAATAGCTTGTCTAGGGTAAATTCCCAGGAGTGAGATTGCTGTATTATAGGGTATGAACATTTTTATGATTCATTTTATGCTGTTTTTTTCCCCAAATGGATTGTACCAATTTATGCACCAGCAGCATGTATAGTTACCACTTTCAGCTACACCAGGCTCAGGGGGTTTTGTTGTTGTTGTTTTGCCTTTATCAGTAGTTTTTGATAAATGGCAATATAGTATTTAGAGAAAAATCCATAGGACCACAGGGTTTTCTTGAGCACAAAGTAAAAATAATCTAATTTGAAGATTAGGAATTTCCAGGAGTCTTTCCTAACTGTGTTGAATAGATTTTTTAAAAATCTCATTATACTACATGGAAAGTGTATTCCTAGAAGCTTTGTTGCAAGCTAGGGTGGAAAACCTTGCTGCCATTAAACTCAGAATAGCAAAATGTGAAGAGAGGAATTCTAGGATATTAGAGGACAGTTTATCCAATAGCACAACAAGGAAGGGCTTAAATATTTGGATTTTAATTTAATTTCAGGTGATAAAATCAGCAGAAAGAACATAGAAGCTTGGGTTCATTTCCTACCCCTATTTTTTTTAAGTTTATTTATCTACAGAGAGAGAGCAGGGGAACGACAGAGAGAGGAGAGAGAGAATCCCAAGCAGGCTCCACACTGTCAGTGTGTGCAGAGCCTGATGTGGGGCTTGAACCCACCAACCACTACATCATGACCAGAGCTGGAATCTGGAGTCACCCAGGCACCCCTCTACCTCTATTTTTACTCGCTGAATGATATTAAATGAACAACATACTCTCTTTGGATCTTAGTTTTCTTGTTTTTCTAATGAAAAATACTGAGATTTATTCTTTCATTTTAGAAATATTTATTGAGTGCATACTGTGTGTAGACACTATGTATATGTGCCAGGCAGTGAGGAGTGGGGACAATGGTGAACAAGAAAGACTAAGTTCTGTTCTAGGACTGTGTCTAAAATAGACAGTAAACAAGTAAACAGATAATATATCATGTTCAAACCGTCTAGCATCGAGTGGGTGTTCTCTCATTGCCTAGTGTGTCTCTCTCCTCTTTTCCTCCTGAACTGAATCTTGTTTTGATGATCACTTGCTCTGTACTACCCGTGCGAACAGTCTTTGAAATTCTTACCCCCAATGTGGCATGGAATGACTTGCTCTGCCATTCCTTGGCAAGGCTACAGAAACTCTCAGATCAGGCTGTCGGGTGTTAAAAGGAAGTGATTTGTGAGCAAGGTAATGTTATATGTGAGGCTTTCTGTCCTTCCAGGCTTTCACATGATGTTTCATTTAGTCCTAGTTTCCTGGTTCCATGACTTAGAGCAGAGGTCTCAGGCTGATTACTGGTATATGTTGTTTGACTCATGCTGTTTTCAAGTTTTTATTTTTTTTTAATGTTTATTTTTGAGAGAGAGGGAGACAGAGTACCAGTGTGTGTGTGTGTGTGTGTGTGTGTGTGTGTGTGGCGCGGGGAGGGGGGTGGACAGAGAGAGAGAGAGGGAGACACAGAATCCGAAGCAGGCTCCAGGCTCCGAGCTGTCAGCCCAGAGCACAATGCCGGGCTCAAACTCAGGAGCTGTGAGATCATGACCTGAGCCAAAGTCTGATGCCTAACCACCTGGGCCACCCAGGCACCCCTGTTTTCATGGTTTTAAATTTTAATTAGTTGCCAACGTTTCAGAGTTTAAGTAAAAATTTGGATTTCTGGCGTTTTGAAAAACTAAGATTTGGCAACAGTGGACCCATATTCTTTTTATTATTATTTTTAATGTTCATTTTTGAAAGACAGAGAGAGACAGAGCACAAGCAGGGGTGGAGTGGGGAGAGAGGGGGACACAGAATCTGAAGCAGGCTCCAGGCTCTGAGTTGTCAGCCCAGAGCCCAACGTGGGGCTCAAACCCATGAACCGCGAGATCATGACCTGAGCCAAAGTCGGACGCTCGACAGACTGAGCCACCGAGGCGCCCTGAGACCCATATTCTTTTAGGTGGAGCACTTCGCTATTTACATGCCTGGCCCCCATAGGCATTCGAATCTGCTACCCCTGGCTTAAGTACATTCTGCCATACTCTATCCCTTTTTCTAGGTCAGAGGAGGTAGGAAGGAGAGGGAAGAGCTAAGGCATAGTGGAAAGCAGCCAGAGGAAGGGGATAGAAGAGAGGTCATTTGACCGTCCCCCTTTACTCTCAAATCAGAGACTATTGTTTGGTTGTGCCTTTAATTTAACCTTTACCCTCTGAGTTACTTCAGTTGCTCTTCTAAGACAGAAGTGAAATATTTATTTATATTCTTACCCTGAGTTGTGCCCACTGATGTTGAAAAGCCATGCCACCACTTTGAATCCCCTGAGTTGTTATTTATTTATTTTTAAAGTTTATTTATTTATTTATTGAGAGAAAGAGAGAGCATGAGCGGGAAAAGGAAAGAGAGAGAGGGAGAAAGAGAATCTTAACAGGCTCTGCACCATCAGCATAGAGCCCAATGCAGGGTGATCTCATCAACCCTTAAGATCATGCCTGAGACGAAATCAAGAGTTGGATGCTTAACCAACTGAACCACCCAGGCGCCCTCCCGTCCCAGAGTTGTCATTTGAAGCCTAATGCAACAGTTCTCAAAGTATGGTCTGTAGACCTATGGCAGGAAGCAGGGGCAGGGTGGGGATGGTGATGGTCCCTGAGACTCTTTCACAAGTGTCCACAGGATCACAAGTTTCCACAGAGTCAAAACCATTTTCATAACACTACAGAATGTTATTTGCCCTTTTCACTGGATTGTCATTTGCACCAATGGTGCCAAAGCAAATGCCAAAGGTGGTGTGTAAAAAGCCAAAGATGCTGGTAGAAGTCATTGTATTCTTCACTGCTAGGCACTTGCAGGAAAAGGGAAAGGACGGGAGGAGAAGGGAGAAGCCAGTTTCACTTAGGTGTGCCCATGATGAGGTAGGCAATATTTTATTAAATTCCAGTCCTTAAATATGCATCATTTTAATACTCTTTGTGAAGAAACTGGAAGTGTGCATAAAGCATTTCTACTTATCAGGGTGAGGAACTGCACTTGTACTATTATTTGAGTTGCAAGCTGAACTAGCCTTTTTTTTTTTTTTTTTGTACAACACCAGTTTTACTTGAGAGAACAGCTGACAGACAAACTGTGGTTATTCAGACTTGAGAATATGGCAAATATGCTCTCAAAAATGAAGTGAGCCTGTCATTTCAAGGAAAAAAACCTGACAGTATTTGTTGCCAATGATAAAATTAGAGCTTTCAGCAAAATTTAGAATTCTGGTAAAGGCATAGCTGCCTCTATGAGTTTGACATCTTCCTAATAAAGTATTTTCCAATAAGACTGGAGGTGATGTTTAAGAGTGTGATGTTTTGTTATCGTATAAGGAAACATCAGTGTTTGAAGCATCTACGTAAGTCATTGGATCAATGTTTTCCAAATGACAGATGCCTGGTGTTCTAAAACGATGCCTAGGTAGAAGGGCAGTTTACAGTGCAAGACAGACCAGTGGATTTTCATGTCACAGGGTAAGAAAAATTCACTGATGTAGTTTCAGATTCCACATTACAACTAACCTTTAAGAAAGTGCCACTTGTTGTAGTTTCAAAGGATATCCACAGTTACCTGATAAGGCTATTAAAAATACTCTTATCTTTTCCAATCGTACAGCCCTGCGAGGCTGGCTTTTCTTCATACACTGTAAACAGAACAACATACAGCAGATGGACTACGGAAGCAGGTATGGCAATCCAGCTGGCTTTTATTAACACAGACATTAATGAGGTTTGCAAAAAGGAAAAACAATGTCACTCTTCTCCCTAAATTTATTTTTTTGATAGTTTGTTTTTTCCTAAAAAGTATGCTATTCAGGTGGACATGTAATACGTTTATTGTTTTTAAATGAATTAATATTTTAAAATTATCTCAGTTTTCATTTATAACATGGTAAATAGTAGTAGATATAACCCACATAAATAAAATCTCTTTGGTGTCCTGAATAATTAAGTCTGATATTTTCGAAGTCTAACAAAATAAACTCAGCCACACTTAAACCTTCTAAGACAGATTGCCCTTCCCTCCACCAGCACTACTATGCTGCCCTCTGGGAAATAACTACTCTTAGAGCCCCAAAATGAATTAGAGGTGAGAGTCCATCCATTATTTTATTTAGTGGCATTTTGCTGGGCCTCCAAGCAGCCTGGCCTCTCCCAGCCCTGTCACTCTTCATCTTTAATGGGTTTGGCTCCCAAAGACTATGGACTGAAATGAAAGTTCTGTCAAATCTGCATAACTCCAGAGCTCCAGATGTGAATTCAATGACATTTGGTTTCTTTCTTAAGTAGGTACAAGTATAAAATGAGGTACACTTCTTTTACTCTTATACAAAACTTACATAAAATTGAATACAGTTTGCAAGTTATAAAAAACCAAAACAATCAAATTAACAATATCAGTTTCATTTGCAGATGATGTGTTGCTGAACTAAACTGCTATTACAGGTTAAATGTGGTGCTCCCAGTGTGGCCAGGTGTGGCAAACTTTTGCCAGGGTGATGATGGCTTAATTTCCCTACCTCCTACATCTGTTCCAAGCAAGATGAAACATTCCTCACCACATGCCACAATGTTATTGAGACTTCATGTGGCAAGAATGCATCATTTACATATTAAGGCTTCCCCTTTCTCTTTCCATTTGCCTGAGACAAAGTAATAAGTGCATGGTGTGAATTAGATCCTAAACTCTTAACACTGCCTCTAAAATCTTGTTGAGGTGTATATGCAGATGAACTGGAACATTTATAGATTTAAAAATTCTTATCAGAATGAATACTAATTTTAAAAAATAGTGAGGAGAACTCACAAAAATATGTGTGTTGGACCTTAGCTTGAGAAATATTTCAGTAGTAAGGGTGTGAAGTCCAATTTTGAATTTGAATTTGAACTTTGCTATTTGCCATCTGTCTTTGTGCAATTACCCAAACTCTCTGAACCTCAGTTTCCTCAGCCTGTCCTTCATGGTTTTACTGAATTCGTAGAAGTATCATAATGCCTACCTCCAAGAGTAGTTGTGAGGTTTGAGATAAAGCATATAAAGCACCTGGTATAAACTTGGCTTTTAATACATTTCCTTTTCTTTTCCAAAATCTTGGACCAGGCTTGCCCACTAATAAAAAGAAGCACAGGTAGATCTTGGACACTTTTGAAGTCAAACAAACCTTGTAAGAAACACACAACCTAGCAGACCTCTCTAGGCTTTATTTTCCACAGTGGAGATGCTGGACTCTCTCTTTGAGCTCAAGTGAGAGTTTGGGGCTGAGCCCTGCAGGTTTCAGGGCACGAGCCTCCAGTTCTCAGAGTCCTCTCTGGCCTGTCCAGGAACATCCCCCACCCCAAAGAAATTAATCACTCTGCTTTGTGCTTCACTTACAGGCAGTGGAGCTTGCTCGCTCTGCACGCTGCTTCACACCTGAGGAGGTCGTTGCAAGAGCCCCGGTCCTGGGCACGGTCATGGGCATGGGGTCAGATATGGGTATGAGCTTTATGGGGCTGCCACTAGTTGACCAGAAACACAAGAGTGGTCATATGGAGCCCGTGGTACTGGCCTGTTCATTGTGCCGACAGAACCTGCAGGCTGTCGGTGCCTGACTCCTACCCTGCCAGCATTTGCTCTGTAAGGACTGCTTCCAGGGCTTGATCCAGGAGCTGAGGCAGGTTGCCAAGGCTTGTGGGACTGTCTCAGATGGTAAGTACAAAAGTACCACAGGTTCCCCTCCTTCACATCATAGGTCTCTTCCTGTTTCATAGGAACCGAATTTCAAGTGTAGAAAGAATCGGAATTTAAATGCCCAAGGGACACTCATTGCTGAGCACAACTCTTTAGGGAATCTGTGAGACAAAGCAAATCCTCTTGATGCCTGCTATATCTGTTTTGTAAGCTGGGACTCGCCATGCTTGGGATTTCCTTAAATTGATGGCAGACCGAGAAACCTGGGAAGGTGTTGATTCAAGGTTTGGCTGGCTCCCCAGACAGAGAGGACGTGTGTCCTGGCTCACTAAACTTCCCAGGCGAGGCGGAGGGAGAACTGCTGGCCCCCTAGGATTGGTCAGGACCTGATTATGAACAGACGCACACTGACTAGCAACCATTCACCAGTTAAATTGCTGCTTAGTGGGAGGAGCTTGTGTCTCACTCCTGAACATCAGGTTTCCTAGGGAACAGTCTCATTGAGGACTGTGAGTCCTTGGAGACAAGAACCAGATCCCTTCATCTCAGCGTTCTAGCACAGGCATGCAACAGAGGTGCAGTCTCTGTTGGGTGAACTTGGAGGATGAGAAAGTCAAACAAGTAGAGAGTATTTAGGAACATCATCTTTATTTTTGTTATCTGCAGTATTGTTAAAGTGATTTGTGGCACAAGTCTAGGCTCCTTGAGGCATTGTAGCAGTGCAGTTGTCCTTAGGTATGAATTTGGGGCCCTCTAAATCCTTGGGTAAACTGTGTAACCTCTCTGGGCTCTTTTGTGAGTTTGGAGCACAGAAAAGATAGTGTACGTTGATTTTAAAAATTAATGTCTGGGGGTGCCTGGGTGGCTCAGTCCGTTGAGCATCCGACTTCAGCTCAGGTCATGATCTTGCAGTCTGTGAGTTGGAGCCCCACGTTGGGCTCTGTGCTGACAGCTCAGAGCCTGGAGCCTGCTTTGGATTCTGTGTCTCCCCCTCTCTCTGCCCCTCCCCCGTTCATGCTCTGTCTCTCTCTGTCTCTCAAAAATAAATAAACGTTAAAAAAATAAAACTTAATATCTGATTTTTAAACTTAAATTTCATTCTTCCTTAACTTTTTAATTTTACCTTATAAATCTCATTCTATTTATGTGGCAAATTTTAACAATCATTTTTAAAGGGACTTTATTAATATTTGAACAAATTTGCAAACTTAGCTAATAATTGCTTTCATAAGTTAAACGTATTTTATTTTTCTTTTTTTAAAAAAATGTTTATTATTTTGAAAGAGAGAGAGAGAGCAAATGAGGGAGGGGCAGAGGGAGAAGGAGAGAGAGAATCCCAAGCAGGCTCTATGCTGTTAGCAGAGCCTAACACAGGGCTTGATCTCACAAACTGTGAGATCATGACCTAAGCTGAAATCAAGAGTTGGACACTTAACCCACTGAGCCATCCAGGCACCTCCTATTTTATTCTTTTTTTTAAGTATTTCAATTGTCTAGCAAATAAACATTCCTAATTAAAGGACACTTGGAAATCTAATAAGTTAAATTTATAAACATGGTGAATCTTAAATATGTCTTAAAAAGTTCCTTTAGAATATATAAAGAACTTCTACAACCCAACAATAAAAAAAATCAAACAACCTAATTTAACAATGGGCAAAGAACTCGAATAGACATTTCTCCAAACAGGATATACAAATGGCCAATGAGCACACAAAAAGATGCTCAGTATCACTAATCTTTAGGGAAATACAAATCAAAACCACAATGGGATGCCACCTCATACCCATTAGGATGGCTACTATTAAAAAAAAAAAAAAGAACAGAAAATAACCAGTGTTGGTGAGGATATGGAGAAAGTGAATCCTTGTATATTATTAATGGGAATATAAAATGGTATAGCTTCTGTGGAAAACAGCACAGCCATTCCTCAAAAAATTAAAAAATAGAATTACCATATGGTCCAGCGATTCTACTTCTGGGTGTATACCAGAGAGAATTAAAGAATTTAAAGCAGGGACTCAAAGAAGTAGTTGTACACCTGTGTTCAAAGCAGCATTATTCGCATGGCCAAAAGGCAGAAGTAACCCAGGTGTCCGCTGAAAGATGAATGGATAAACAAAATGTGGTGTATAAGTACAATGGAATATTATTTAGTCTTAATAAGGAAGAAAATTCTGACACATGTTACAGCATGAATGAACCTTGAGAACATCATACTAAATAAAATAAGCCAGTTACAAAAAAACAAATAGTCGGGACGCCTGGGTGGCTCAGTCGGTTAAGCGTCCGACTTCGGCTCAGGTCACGATCTCATGGTCCGTGAGTTCGAGCCCCGCGTCGGGCTCTGTGCTGACAGCTCAGATCCTGGAGCCTGCTTCAGATTCTGTGTCTCCCTCTCTCTCTCTGCCCCTCCCCCGTTCATGCTCTGTCTCTCTCTATCTCAAAAATAAATAAACATTAAAGAAAACCCCAAATAGTCTATGATTCTATTTACATGAGGTACCTAGAGTAGTCAAATTCATAGAGACAGAAAATAGAATGGTGGTTGCCAGCGACTGGGGGGAGTGGGGAATGGAGAGTTGTTGTATAATGGTATTGAGTTTCAGTTTTGCCCGTGTTTTAATCAGGTTTGTTGTTTTTGTTGAGTTGTAGGAGTTCTTTATATATTAGGGGTACTAGACCCTTATCAGATAATATGATTTGTAAATATTTTCTCTCATTCAGTGGGTTGGACTTTTGTTCTGTTAATAGTGTCCTTTGATGCACAAAAGATTTGAATTTTGCTAAAGTCCAACTTCTCTATTTTTGTTGCCTGTGCTTTTGGTGTCATATCCATGAAATCATTGCCAAATCCATTGTTGTGAAGCTTTTCCTCTGTATTTTCTTTTAAGAGTTTTATAGTTTAACTCTTATGTTTAAGTCTTTGATCTCATTTGGGATTTTTAACATGAACTAATTATGCATGTCTCAAGGCTTTGTGTGGCTCTCAAGTCGAAAATTAAATCATACTAATGACAATTATTAGAATCATAGTGTTTATTTGCCAAGTTATTTGAAGTGTAATGGAGAATAAAAATATAAGCCTTGGTGTCAGTGTATTTGGGCATATGAGTGTGAGTTCTAATCTGCCTGCCACTTAGTTGGACAGCTTGGGCAAGTTGTCTTGCTTATGAAATGAGGATGGTAATAGTAGTAATTAACTTAAAGGATTGTTATGAAAATGAAATTATAACATACACATAGAACATTCTGTGCTACTCATAGTATATAGTAATAAGACAAGAAACATGAAAAAATATTATTATTTAGAACTTTTGAAACTGAAGTGGAAAAAAATCTGTTAGATGTGAACATGCTTGATTTAGAACAAGAGAGACAATTTCTTTTCCTTTTTTTTTTGAGAGACAATTTCTTAAATATGTGGCATCTTATATTCCTTGGTATATCTTATGGTCTGGCTAGGCCTTTGCTACCTTCTATATTTGCATTTATGGATGAAGAGTAGAATCAGCTTCCATGACTACTTGGAGATTTTAGGACTCTATGCTGTGTGGTATTTGTTGGTTTGTATGTTTGTCTCCTTCATGGGTATTTGACTTCTGTGTAGCTGGCTCTATGGCATTTAGGGTACAGAGATGAAAAGGCAGGGCCCTTGTCCTCAAGAAACTCATGTTCTGTTGAAGGGCAAATAACTAGACAGATGATTATAATATGGTGCGGCAGGGGTATGAAGAGAAGGTTGTTGAAAGTTCAGGCATAGCAGCAATGCCTCTGGGAGGTTCTCCACGGACCAAGTCTGGTGGATATCAGTTGCTTACTGAATATTTTCTGAAGAACTAAAAGAATGGTACCCAAATGAGCTGCTTCATGAAAAGGAGAGCTGTCCTCTCTCTCTGGTAAGTCTAGTGAGAGACCCAATACCTGAACTTGATTTCTGGTCCATAATTTGAGAAGCCATGCTCTGGGAGTCTGGTTCTTTGGAAAGAGCTTTAAGCACTTCCACTTTGTCCAGCAGAGTAGGGGCACAGACTTGCTAAAATGCTTATTGTATTGCTGTCAATCTGGAGTTTTCAAAAGTAAAATGTGGAAGCAGGTAGAGAGGAGGTGAGTAGAGGCTGAAGAATAAATAGGGTGCATCAGTGCCTCCAGCCATATGCCAACAGTGAATGGGGATATGTCATTTTCCATAAATCTAGTTCTGCTAGTTGTTGGGCAGAGCTGAGCATTGCTGTGTTGCATCGGCTGTGTGCCTGGGCTCGGGTTCTGGCCAGCTGGTTTCCAACTCCAGTCCCTCGGTGGAGCCTTCCCATGCCTGCACTTCTGCACTGGTACTCGGCACTGGGGAGGACATGAGGTGGGCATCTTATTCAACTGGACCGAGTCTTTCAACTCTACAACTCCACAGCCCAACACAGAACCTGACACAGGATGGGGGCTCAGGTGAATATTTATTGATTGAATGATTTAATCACTGGATTCACAGAGATCTCCCATGGCTCTTACCTGGAAGGAAGACTGTTTCACTTGTGACACTGCCCCTTTCTACTTCTCAAGTTGCAAGGTGCACATATATTTTTCAAGCACCTGCTAGTTGGCAGAGACTGCAGTAGGTACTTGTGCCTGTATTATCTTTTCTAAACTTTGCAATCACCCTATAATTAGGCATTCCCATTTTACAGATGAAAAACCTGGGGATTGTGAATATGTAAGGTCTAAGGTCCAAAACAACTGCTAAATGTCAGCTCAGGTCAAACCTGTCTTCAAAGCTTGTGATCTGCACTGTAGCACTTCACTCTGGGAAAGATTTCACCCGGAATCACTGAACTGATGGAGACTCTGCGGAAAATCTTTGAGGAAAGAACCAATGCTGCAGCCTGAGTCATCAGGTGCACATCTTTAATGAGGCCACAGCTTAGCTGAGATTCCCTCCCCTCCCCGTCCCCCCCCCCCCCCCCAGCAACTCCAGCACAGTGGGAAGTGTGTCTACATTAGGTCTCTGCCTCTAAGGAGACCAGCTGGGCAAAGTCTTCAAAAGGTAGTGATGGGGACCAGAGCAAAGGCAGCTCTGTGCTGAGCACACAATGGCTTAGCCATGCAGTGGGATGACTGGAGCTGAAGTCTCTGTGCAGAAAGGCTGGATATTGGAAGTGGATTTACTCAGCCAATGAGAATATCTATTTGGGACTATTTGCCTTTAAGCCTAATTGAAAATGGTCCCAGGTCAAACTCTATCTGTGAAGTTAGCCATTGAGTCACAAAGTGATACTTTAAGATGTAGCAAGCTCTGAAGGGAGCTGGTGGGCCTGAAACTGACATTTACCATGTGTCTTCAAAATTCTCAGGACTCCTGTAGCTCTATTTGTTATTTTAGGGAAGAAAGGCAATTAATTGGATATTTCCTTCCCCAGGTAAGTAAAAGGAACATTGTTCTTTCTTTTCAAATCTACTAAAAGGCAAATCCTAGCTGAGAGACCTTGATTCTGATTTCTAAGTTTTAGAATCTACTTGTTTAGTATTTTACTTTTCCTGTTATCAATGTGGGTGATTGGTGAGATGTGAGCAGAACCCTGGTATGGAAGTCATGGCCTTTGGAGCTCAGTCTGGACTCCAGCACTAACTGGGCAATCCCAGGTCTTCTCTGGCTTTCAGGGCTGGACTTGAAGAGCTCTAAGAACACCAAATAACCACGATAGCCTCATGCTTCCCAAAGCTAGTGATGGGTGACAGCACATCCCTTGTAAACTACAGTTGCTGAAAAGGGGAGCAATCTCTGTCCCTTGGTGGGCAGGTCTTGGGACTTTGGGAAGATCCAAAGAGAGGGAACTGATGCAACATGCTACAACCTCAGAGTCAGAGAAGGAAATGATGATCTTAATGAGAGCTCAGCTGGAGGGGCTCTTAATGGCCTGGGGTGAGAGTGGGAGGCAGCAGGGGTGAGATCTCAGCTATAGGAGCCTGGAAGGCAGAGTTGTTTGGCCAGTCCAGGTACTGAACTGTGTCCCCAACCATTGTGGGGTCTGTTTTGGGCAGTGACCCAAGTCTCCTAGGTGGAGGGTAGCCAGCTGAGCTGGGCTGAGCTGAGTGTGCAGCAGGTGCAGAAGCTGGAGCTCCGGAGCCCTATCAGTGGGATGGCTTTTTAGTTCATGAACAGTTTCCTCACCTTAATTGGCTCTCCAGGGCCCTGGGAGTAGCACCAGCACCTCAGAACAGTACCCGTTACTGGGAGAGCAATTCCCTTGGTAATAGGAAGGAGGCAGGCTGTATTCTCGGGGATATGCTGGCTGCTGCCGACACTGCTTGGGAGGATATAGCTAGAGCAGATTTGCTGAGGGAGGGAGTTCAAGGTGGTTGTGATTGATGGATAGGGTCTTGGAGGTGACCCTTGTCTGCTGGAGCTCTCTCATTCAAGGGGGACCAGCCATGGTTGACTGCTGTGGAGGCTAAAGAGCAGGAAAGACCCTTGGAGCTTATCTCTAATCCCTCACTGAATAAATGGGGCATCAGGAGTCCAGAAAGCATTAGAATCCTGCTGAATGCCATAGTTGTTACAGAGCCAGAAAGAAAATTCATTTCCTTTGCCTGCCAATCCAGGGTTTGCCCGGGCTTGAGGGCCAGTAGGAACTGCAGACCTAGAGTAGCCTGCTGCCCTTTGTTCTTCCACTGTCTCTCTGTCCAGGCCCAGTTGGAGATGGAGACAGTGGCTTTGCATGGAGTGTCACTGAAGGCCTTGGACTGACTCTTGAGATTTGAAGGGAAGGATATAGAGGTGCCAATCTATCAGATGAGATGAGCCCAGATTCCTCCCACTTGTATCTTCTGCATTCTGTTCTGGGTTCTTTCTTGGCACCGAAAGCTTGTTTCAGTCAGGTGGTCCCCTTGGAGCATGGGCTCTGAAAGCTGTGGACCATCCATCTCCTCAGCCTATCACCTAGCTCTCATGCCCAGTTTCTGACTCTAGCTTAGATCCGCCACCTGGCTGTGCCCCACACTCTCTGGCTGTCCTTGCCTAACCTCACTTTACCTATTGCCTCTGTGCATTATGTTCCTAAATCCTCTAGCCTCAACCCTGACCACTCTCTTCTATTGTGGGCTTGCATTTTGAGCTATCTAAAAGGCTCTCAGTTGCTTACAGTTCAGAACAGAAACTTAGCATGGCCTTCAAGGCTCTTCCCAATCTGACTCCAAGCTAATTTTAGAGCCTCATCTCTGTCACTCCTCCTGCATGAGCCAGCTTTATGAATCTTTCCCCTAGAGGCCTCACATTTTGACATCTGTAATCCTCTGTGTATGATGTTCCCTCCTCCTGAAGTGCCCTTTTCTTGTTAGTAACATCTTACCCCAAACTGAAGGTTGGCTCAAATGTGACCCAGTTATCATAACTTAGAGGACACAGGGTGGAGGTTAACTTGGGAATAAGCAGGACCCCATTACTGGAATTGAGCACTTTGTAAAGGGTGAGGTTAGAACAATTTAAGTAGCTGTTGCCTTAGGCCAGGGGCCAGCATACTTTTTCTGTAAAGGGCTAGATGGTAAATATATTTGGTTTTGTGGGTCATATAGGCTCTGTTACCGCTACTTAATTCTGCCACTGCAGCACAGACAATATGGGAATGGATGGGCATGACCGTGTTCCAGTAAATTTTTACTTACAAAAACAGGCAACCTGTGGTTTTCTGACCCCTGTTTTAGTCTCTGCCTGGGGAAATTGGATGGATTTGAACCTGTGAGTGACATCAAGTAGGAATATCCGTATAGGAGCCAGGCAGGCCCAGGAAAATATGGAAGGAAATTTCAGGTAGGGAATAGTGTTAGGATGAGGCATGGAGAAAAGGGGAGGAGGCAAAGGAGGGAGTTAATTTTGGCTGCAATATAGGATTGTTTGAAGGAGAGAAGTGAGAACTCTGGAATGGAAATTTGAGGCCACATTATGAAGGGTCTTGACCAATTTAAGCTCTAGGCAGTGGGGAGACACTGGATACTTTGGTCAATGAATACGATCAAATACGTATTTTTAAAAAGTTATTCTGGTTCAGTGAGAAGAATGATTGGAGGAGACAAGACTAGATGCAGAAAGCCCTGCTAGGAGGCTACTTTAGTTGTCCTGGCCATTGGTTCCAGATTACTGGTCCTCAAATGCCTAAGAATTACTTGGGTTACTCACCAAAAATATAGATTCTTGGTCCCACACCCACATACAAGAGATCTAGATTTGGCAGATTCAGGTTTTCTAACAAACCCTCAAGATTTGTGAATCACTGGTCCAGCAAAGCAGAATGAAGCCTGACCCAGAGAGGCTATGGATACCAGAGAAAGTGGGGCCCACATAAGATGGGATTTGGCAAGTACCCTCTTACTCCCTCTTATCTCTGTTTATGACAGCCCATCCATTTGACCCCTTTTTCTTCACACACCACCACTCCTTCCAACATCTTATTTTGGTTATGCCTTATTGGTTCTCTTTGAAACACTTCTGTCCCTTTCTTTCCATTTCTACCCTTGTTCAGGGTCCCATCAGTGCTAAACTGGACAAGGCTTCTCCCTGTGCCCCATCTCCAGTTCATCAGGATAATCATAAAGCCCAGCTTTGTCACTCTCCAGAGCCTTTGCTTTTAGGATAAAGGTGAAGCTCCTTAGCCTAGCATTCAGGGTCCTTCAGGAGCTTACTCTCCTACCAGTCTTTCCAAGCTTATCCCTGCCACTTCCCATCTGTGCTTTTAAAATTTTCCTGTGCTCTGTGTTTTTGCAATTATTTTGTGCTTGTAGTCTTGCCTCATCCTAATGTCTTTCCTCTAACTCGACCCTGCTTTTCCTTCCCTTTTTTCTCCCTGCTTGTGTTTGACTGTATCTCCCTGGGGGGGTTAGAGTTAGCTGCCAAGGGACACCTCCCAGGACCTTTATGCATCATAAATGTGTGTCTTCCCCTTCTGAAGTCCTAATCCTCCACTTGTGACGGACAATTGGTCACTATGGCAACTGACTGTGACGTCACAGGATAAGGACTTCAGGTGAAGTGGCAGGAGCAGGTGAGTGTGTAGGAGATAGATTTTAATGTCTGTCGAAGGCCTCCCCCCCACACCCTCCTTCAGTGCCGGGGGCATGGAGGGATATCTCGGGCTCCTGCTGATTTTTAAAAGGATGCGGTGAGAGTGTGTGCCTGGCATCTGCGTGCTGCAGCAGTGTGGGGCTGACAGAGTGTGTCAACTTGAGCTCTGGTTGTGCAGGCACCGCTGCTGCGTGAGCCTGTTATTCCATTCTGGATTGCTATTTTGATACCCAGATTGCATCATTCTTCCTACGTATAAACAGGGGGTCCCCAGGGCCCTGCAGCTACTCACTTCTCCACCAACACTGTTGTTGTGATGAGCTCTATTTAAATGAGCTGCCGGATCGGGGCAGATTCCAGCCATACATGAGCACTGTCATTTTGGGGAACATGGAGGGCTGAAGGATTTTTGGATCGAATCCTAAAAGGCTGAGAGTGATGGCCTCCCGAGCTGTGCAGAGGGCGACAGAGCTAGTTCCTGAAAGTTGAAAATCTCGTTTTCTTCCTTCTGAGCTTCTATTCCAAGGCACCCAGAGGATTAGGAAGGAGATGCAGCTAGGAAGAGAGTCGCCTCTTTGAGGTCTCCCTCTTGCTGTTCAGTTTGGGAAATTGCTGCAGAGCCTTCGAGATAAACAGGAACAGGAGGAGTCAACCAACCTTTTCTTGCAGGAGCATCTCAGGTGAGCTGGAGAAATGCAGCCCTGGCTGAGGATGTATCAGAGAAAGGAGAGGACCCAGGGTGTTCCCCTTCCCCTACCCAGTGCCCATTTCCCCAAGGGTTAGGCCCTGCAGCCCAGCTGGCTGCAGCACGCAGGGTGGGTGTTCCTGGGCACTTGGTAAACACTGTCCTCTGGGACCTGTGGTGGTCTCACCTGTCGCTCTTCTGACTTCTCTCCCAGGTGTTGCTCTAATCACAGGGCAACAGAGCCTCAGGTAAGCCTGCTGGCAGCCAGGGGCAGGAGCAGCAGTTACCTTAAGATTTGCCTTTCTAGCAGGGACTGGGCATCTTGGGAATGGGTGCAATGTATTTCTAGAGGGGGTTGCTGCTTTGAGTTATGGGCTGGAGGAAGGCTGCTGGGGCTTGTGTTGTGGGGGGCTTAGCTGATGCCTTGTACCCTGGGGCTCCCCTCGGGTGGGAGGGCAGGAGTGAGGATGGCCAACATGCCAGAGGATACTACCACAGAGTAGTTTTTCTCTCCTTGCCTAGTGATTGGCAGAGGCTTGTGGAGTAGAATGTCTTACTTGTGGATACAGAGGTAGGTAATCAAGGACTGCCCAGTGGTTCAAGGCAGCACCTACATTTTACAAGGGCTCTGTGGTTTTCAGGTAAGTCCCTTCCTCTCTCTGGCCTCCATGTCACCATCTGTATGGTGAGGGAATTGGCTCCTTGAACAGCGCAGAGCTAGGTCTGTCCAGCTTTGGTTCTACAGGTGAGAACTGGCAGGGGAGCATCAGGCTGCCTCAGAGGATGTCACTGCTCTGTTGGGAGTCCGAGCTTGGGCTCCAGCTGTAAAGTTCCTTGGAGCCCTGGACAAAAGCTGTAGAATGAAGGGCTTCTTAACCCTCGGTGAGTTTCTTGGCACCAGGCTCAGGCTTATGTGACGGGGGTTTTTGTGCCCCTACCTGGTGGGCTGAGCTGACCCAATGCTAGCTTTCTTGAGACCTCCCTGGGATATCTCTCCCACCATAACCCCCTGGTGCTCAGGTTGCCTTGGCCCTGCTGTTCACGTCTGAAGGGTGGACTACCCAGTCTTGACTCCTGTCCCTTGCTGCCTCACTCAGTCCGGAGCACAGCGCACCCTAGGCCCCAGCAGCCATGCTTGTAGTGCCAAAGCTCAGGCAGCACCCTAAGTCTGCTTCTGGGTCCTTCAGTGGAGCTGGGAGTTGGGGGGGGGGCAGGAGGTGTCTTCCAGCTCACTGCTTGTCCCCAGGGTACCCACGTATCAGGACACCTGCTGTCTGGTGGGAACGTGCCCTTTTCTCTTCCTTGCCAGAGGGGAAATACATCACCTCCACGTTCAAAATGTTTCCTAACTTTGTGGAGCCTCTTTAAAACTGGCCGATCCTGCCTTCCTCAGCCGCATGGTGTGGGGAAAGAGCTATCAGACTTAGGCACAGGGGCAGGAGAGGCTCTCTCTAAGGTACTGGTTCTCAAACATGGTTGTATGTTGTAATCACCTGGGGAATTTTAACAAATATTTATGCCTGGATTCCACCTCCTAAAACTCTGATTTAATTGATATGGAATGGACATCAGGATGTTTAAAGTGCCCCACAGGATTCAAATATGTAACAAAGTTCGAGAACCACTGGTTCTATAATATGAAACTGTCCCCAGATTTATTACCACGCAGAAAAACTCTTCCTCGCCTGCCTTTTCTCAAGGAGTCTATTTTATAAAACTTTAAACACAGATGGGGCTGGCTTCCCAGCTCCTTCCTTCTGGATTCCCATAATCCAAAGCTGGGTCCAGGTCATAATTAGAGTCTGATCATTATTATGGCATGTTTTACTTATAATAAAATTATCTAATTAAAATAAAATTACCTTGTTTACATTTGAATTAGAGAGATATAGCATAATGGAAAGGGGTGGATTTTAATTTTTTTAATGTTTATTTTTGAGAAAGGGAGACAGAGTGCAATCAGGGAGGGGCAGAGAGAGAGGGAGACATAAAATCTGAAGCAGGCTCCAGGCTCTGAGCTGTCAGCACAGAGCCAGATGTGGGGCTCAAACTCATGGACCGCGAGATCATGACCTGAGCCAAAGTTGGATGCTTTACTGACTGAGCCGTCCAGGTGCTCTGGAAAGGGGTGGATTTTAGAGGCAGAGAGACTTGATTTCCAATCATGGCTCTGCTCCTGTTTCATATGATCTTTGCCAGATGACAACTTCTTAGAGCCTCAGTCTCCCCAGCTATGAAATGGGGATAATGTCTGCCTCTCAGAGGTGGTTTGATGATTAAATGAGATAACATGCATAAAGTGTCTCGTGCAGGGAGTGGTGGTAAAAGAATGATCCACCCCAGGGACGGGAGTGCTCATTCTTATGACAGGTGGACTGAACGCCTTCTGCTTTCAGAACTTCTCTCCCAGGCTCGTAGGTCCCCAGAAGAACCTCTGGGGCCTGTGACTTCTTCATTCGGGAGGCAGGAACCCCACTTCCTCTAGGGATGGTGGTGTGTGGCCTTTGGGCCCTGGCTCTGCATTGCTCAGAATTGATGTTTCTGTGTATGAAATAAAAGCTTAAGGCTTGAATAATCCTGATAGAAAAAAAGAAACATATCTAAATATTTTGTGCAATATGTGATTTAAATATGTATTGATGACTAAATATTAAACATTAAATGTTAAATATTATAAGCAGATGTTTGGTTATTTTGTATATACATCTGTAGCCCTACGGGTTCATGTATTATAGTTGTCTAAAATAAAACTTTATTTTGGGATTCGCACTGAAGAATGGGGAACCCCCTTGAAACAAAAGCTCAAGGTTAACACAGCTTGATGGGGGCTAGGGGCCTTCTGAAGGAAGATAAGAATTTCTGGACAAAGATGTCATGACCCAAAGAGAGCACATGTCCTCTGTGTCCACTCTGGGCCCCACAGCCTCCCTGGGGCCTGCTTGTACCAATGCCGTGGTGGTATTCCATCTCTGCTGTCTGCCACAGCAGCCCCTTGTCAGATGGGATGACTTTTAGATGTAGGCCTCCCCTAAGCCATAAGCCTGTCCCCTGACTTGCTGACAAAGACGATCAGCAGGTCACTGTTTGGCTATCTGTCCCATCCAGTCTTGCCCAGGGGAATATTTCTGGAGCTTGGGTACATTAGGCAGAGGAAGCGGGTTGGATAATCCACACTTCCCTGCTGTTCCTGTTCCCCTCATATTAAGGATGTAGACAATAAGGTTCAGGGGAAAGAGGTCACTTACCTAAGGTTACACAGATAGTGCCAGCCCTAGACCTGGAACCCACATCTCCCAATTCACAGTCTTTCACAGCTCTAGATCAGACCTGATTCCTTTATCATCCTGGCTGGCTTTTTTCTCATCACCCTGAAAACCTCCAGATGGCTTCTTACTACTTTCAGTGGCTGTGAGTGCAAGGAATGCGCATGGGATACCCAAACCCCAAAGAAATATAATTGTCCAATCTGCTAAAAATTATGCAATATCTTTTAGTGCCAATTGTGGATTATTTTTGTATGCAGACATATGAACAGATAGTTAAAATGCAATGTGATATTTGTCATACTAGAAGGATGTTCAGGGTGCTGTGGGAACCCAGAAGAGGGAATAATTAACTCATCCTGAGGGAAATCAACCCTGCTTCTTAAAGGCAGAACATTTGAACAGGTTTGAAAGGATGAATAGGAGTTTATTTGAAAAGGAGGGGAGCAAGAAAGAGTATTTCAGGGAGAGGGAACAGCACTCTCATAAACAGAGTTTTGACAATCTGAAGACAGCAGAGATATTTGCCCCAGCAACGACACAGGGTGTGAGGCAGGTGAAGCTGAAGATAAGATTAGAGTGAAGTAAGGCCATCTTGAGCACCAAGATGAGGATTTTGGCATTTATGGCCAGGGGCAGTAGAGGATGTGCTATGAGGCCTTGTCTGATCTATTCAGTTGTTTCTCCCTTTTTTCCTTGATGCTAATGAGATTAATGTTTGGGCATCTGTTACCAGGGGGTTAGAAGCCTTGTGGAAATTATTTTCAACATTTAGAGCAGTGTTTCTGACCTGCAGGTAGATAAGGGGAGTCTCTTCAGGGTGAGCCAAATGGAAGAGAGGGACAGTCACCCAATTCCCCTGGATGATGACACCTATGAAGAACATTCTTCTTTGCCTCTGGCCCCTGTTCCTGACAAGCAGGAGAATGTCTTAGGAATTGCAGATCCATGGCTCTGTGAGGGGTGTGTGTGTGTGGGGGGGGGTGTCTCTTCAGTGGGGGGAAGGGGAGGACAAGTATTGAATTATTACTTTGCATGATTTGGTGGATTTTGGTTTTTCCAGGATAGATCAGTTAGCTTTTGCTCCATTATAAGACACTCAAGACTTAGTAGTTTAAAAATACTGATTGTATAGGTCAGCAGTTTGGGCTGGGACCCTCTGGCTGGTTCTTTGGGGCTTGGCTGGGCTTGGCTAGGCTCAACTGTGCTCACTCCTTTGTCTGTATTCAGCCAGTGAGTCATTTGGGGCTAACTGGTTTATGACGGCTTCAAGTGAGCACTAGAGAGAACCAAGGCCTCTGTCTGCGTAGTCTTTCATCCAGCAATCTAACCTGGGGTTGTTCAGGTGGAAGTCTTAGAGTTCTGAGGGCAGAGCTAAATCATACAAAGCCACTCGAGGCCTAGGCTTAGAACTGGTTCAGCATCACTTTTGTGGCTTTCTTTTGGCCAGAGTACATGATGAAGGTGGCCTAGCTTCAAAGGGTGGAGAATAGACTCCATGCTAGAGCATGGATGCAGGGGGGTTGTGGGGGTGGGGGGAGAATTTATGGTTATTTTTTCACTCTACCTCTCAGACTATCTGACTTCCATCACTTGGGAGAGTTGATAATTGAGGTCATTGCCTTGCCATAAATGGGATATGAGAAATGTTTTGATTTCAAAGTCAACGTTTGTGGAGGATCAGGTGCTTTCTCAAGTATTATTTAATTTAAACCTTGCAACTCTTATTTTCCCTTCCTATTTCACACGTGAAGAAACAGGACCCCTGAGGAGCTAAGTGAGATTAAGTGACTTGCCCAACCAAGGTCACTGGGTGGTAAACCTTGTGTTTAGACGTAAGTTTGTCTAACTGCAGGTCTAGAGCAACTGCCATTGTATCATTTCGATGATATGAGGCAGAAAATACTATGGTGGTACCGCTGCATTCTCTGTCATAGCCACCCCTTTCCAGGTGGCCCTCATGCCTGGGCACAGGAACCTGGCCCTCCCCAGGAGCCGCATTTCCTTGCACCCAGTGAGCTTCCTGCTCTTGAGGTGGGCCCAAAGAGCACTCTAGTCTCCAGGGTGGCAGTCTATGTTGCTTATGTAGTTCGGGAACCCCGTATACTGAGGAAAGTGTTGGAGATGTTTACATTTCCCTGGGGAGAGGGGATAGGGCAAAATGTTCGTGTACCCAGGTGAAACATATGTCTGTGTAGGCGTGCAATATGGACTAGGTGGGGAAGGCCCCACAAAATCTCTGTGAGCCCCATGGGCAGACTGATTGGTATTGGCAGTAAGAAGAGAAAAATATCTGCTAGATGAGCAGACAGGGAGGCCTTGCTTTCTGTGGGAAGAGCTTTCTAGAAGCTCTGGCTTTGAGATCTTTATAGTAGTTCTGCTCTGTGGTAACCTTAGTGGCTGGATCTGTGTCCTGGGATAAACTGACCCCCTGGAGCTTAGCCAATAATGGGAGGTTGGGTCTCAGAGCTGGGAAATGAGGAGTGGGAGCAGCAGGAAGGCACCCAGTTATCAGAAGCAGAACAGGTAGCATGGCTTGTGAGGAAGTCAGGAAGGTGGATGTGAGGAGGTCTGTAGGGCCGGCCCCTAAAGGAGTGGTCATGTCCAGAGAACCTAGATGGTAAGTGCAGACTATGACATCAAACACAGGTCATTTTGGCGCGAGGGGTTTTGACACATGCCTTGGTGTTGTGTAGTAGAAAGCCTGTGTCTAGGCCTTATGTATAATCTGCCATGTTGCCCTGACTCTGCTTTTTTGCCCCCTTCCCAGAGCTCATCTCCTGTCCTGGGTGTAAGCAAGCAGACCTCACCAGGGATGTAACTGAGCGTTTTTTTCTGCAGTGCTTTTCTACTGGGCAATCCAAGATGGCCAGGGTAAGTCAGGACAAGAAAACAACTGATCCTTTTCAGAAATCTGTGGGGCCCCTGTCCGTAAGTTCATCTATTCACCCATCACTTCATCTGACTTGTTACCCCTCCATCAATTTGCCTAATCTTCCTCCCTCCCTTCTTTCCTTCCATCCATCCATCCATCCATCCATCCATCCATCCATCCCTCCATCTAAAGAGAATTAAAATATTTGAGTTGGGGGAAGTAAAATGGGGCTATTTTTCTCTCTCTTACAGCTCTGACTGAAAAATATTAGTACTGATCTTTTATTTCCTTTTTTCTTCCCCTCAGTTGAAACTTATACACCAGCTGAATGGGTTAATCAATCTTGCCTATATTTAGCAGCTAATACGTCTTTTTCTGAGTTTCTGCAATTTTACATCACTTACTGCCTGGCACCTATTGTTCCTTTCTCCTCTGGGGTATTCCTGGCACTACATTTTCTTCATTTGCCAGTGTACTTACTTGATCCTGTATTGAATTTTTAGTGAATGTCTGACATGTGCCAGGCCCTGTGCTGGGTGCTAGGGAGACAAACATCCATGTTCTCTACTCTCAAGGAATTCATAGTTTAATGAGTAACACTTGTATTTCTCTTCTTTTTTTCCCCCCTTCCCCCTGTGGGTTTGTCAGAGGGCAGTATGAGTACAAAGCTGTCAGAATACATATTATTTTGATGGCCTATATTATCCAGGCACAGACAGGCTACTTTTTTACAAATCTTTTTTACACATGTTTTTACATTACCCTGCCAGATATTTGCTGACCAAATCAATGAACCTTTGGGCTAGGAGAGGACTAGGTTCTCTTGGGTCCAGCAAGCCCCAGTTGTGGAAACACAGCTCTGAGAGTTGGTCTGTATTTGTTCTTTCTTGGCTGTATATGATCGATTGTCTTTCTGTGTACTCCCACATCTGTGGCTTCTCCCTTTTTGCAGGCATGCTGAACTTCCCCGCTTTTGCCTGTATTCTCCCATTTTACTCCCCTGCATGCTTGGGAAACTTCTACCTGTCATTCCATATCCAATCAGAAGTCACTTCCTCATGAAATATTTCCTGGCAACTCCTAGACTGAGCTCCTGGAAACCTCCCTGTGCTTCCTTAACACTGGCTGTGTGCTTTTTTCACAGCATCATCCATTAACCGTCTGCCATGCCCTGCAGGCTATGTCGCCTGGGAAGTAGATCTTTGCCTTCTCCTCATCTTCAGCTTGAGACTTGGGGGAATAGTCCCTGTGGCCACTATTCTTTTAGTCACAAAGGATGATTTCCTTCACAAGCCACCACTGTCACTCCTAGGTGGCTTTCCAAAACTGACTGCCCTATCAGTAGAATAGCCCTACAGGCCCCCAGTCCCTCATGGAGGCAGGCCCAATTGAGGATGCTGTCAGTAACTCCAGACCTCTCTGCTTCCAGAACTGCTCCGAGTGCAAGGAGAAGAGGGCAGCACACATCCTCTGCACCTACTGCAACCGCTGGCTGTGCAGCTCCTGCACAGAGGAGCACCGGCACGGCCCAGCCCCCGGGGGCCCGCTCTTTCCCCGGGCCCAGAAGGGCCCGCCAGGTATCTCTCCCTGCTTCCCCCACTGGCTCACGTGCCCTTAAGCAGTTCTGGCCCCTAAAACCTCTGGAGAGTGGCTCTCTGACCTTGTCTCCCTACTGGGGTGAAGGTAAAGGTGGTCTTAGAGCCTTTCCCAAAAGAAAAATGTCTCCTCCAGAGTCACAGCCACAGTGCAAGTTCATGGCTAGGCTCTTCTTTGTTGGGGGTGGGAGGGGTGAGTGTGGGTGAGACGTGCAGGGAAGAGTAGTCTTGAATTATTGTGAGCGCTAGCCGAGTTCCCTACTTTCATCTCTAAGTAGAACAATCATGCCTCACTTCTATTTAGTTACTTGCATAATTAAACAGCCTGGATCAGGGCTTGTCCATTGGTCCATTCATTGCCACTTGTTTTCAATGACAGTCTCCTTGACAGTCTTTGCCCAAGGTCCTTGAACTGTAGGAAGGGTTTTACCTTAGTTACACCCGCATGAACCAGAGTTAATGGTCTGTGACCTGGCCTATAGCCCCCGCAGCAGCACCCTGGTTAATGAAGAGCTTTAGGTTGAATTTTAGAGGATCCATTACTCTGCAGAAGGTCCATGTGCTGCAGTAGCAGGCCCCTTCCTCAGCCTCTGGCAGGTGGTGAGATACCTGGGGCTGGATGGTGTGTGATTTCTGGACAGCTGGGCAAATCCAGCTGGGCTACGCTCACATTCTTCCTTGTGCTCCTGGAACCTCACTGGCCCAGAGAGAGGCCTCTCCTGTCTTCACCACCTTTCCTCCAGGTTCTGTGTCTCCCCTGTGTCCATTGAGGGCTGAGGGCTGAGGGCTGCTCAGTGGAGCTTAACTGAGAGTCTTCCTGAGCAAGAGAAGTCCACTCTCTCTGTCTTCTCTGGCAGGAGTGACTGGTGGTTCTGGGGACTTCGCCTTGTACTGTCCTCTACACACACAAGAAGTGCTCAAGCTATTCTGTGAGACTTGTGATGTTCTAACATGCCATAGCTGCCTCATGGTGGAACACAAAGAACATAGGTAGGGATGGCTGGCTGCTCAAAGGGGGCCTGGGAGGGTTCTGGACTCTGCTTTGCTGGTGCTGGTCTCCCAATGCATCAAAATCATCTCTCTGCCTACGCCAATCTGGAGCCCTGAGGCTGGAGTTTTTCTCTGCTCTTGCCGTGGGGCTTCTCTGGAGAAGACCTGAAGGGTTAAGACTCTGCACTATATCTGACTTTCCCTAGATGTAATAATCCCAGCTTCCATGGGCCTGGCTGAGACAATACATGGTGGGGGTTCTTGCTTGACTGGCATGCTCAGAAGAATACTCGGATCTCCTCAGCTTTTTCTCTGCCTCCTTCTTTAGGTGTAGACATCTTGAAGAAGTTTTGCAAAACCAGAGGATGCTTCTGGAAAGTGTGACTACACAGGTGGCTCATAAGAAATCTAATCTACAGACCTCTGCAAAGCAAATTGAGGACAGGTAACACAGACTAGCCCCTTGCCAATTCTGGAAATGCTCTGTTTCTTGACATCCTGGATGTTGATATCAGGCTATCAGATGTAGTACTTATGAAGAATACATGAGGTTAAGCAGATGTGGGCATGTGTCCCAGAAGGCATATGTCCTGGAACTTAGAGGTCTCAGGGCCAGTGAAAGGGCTTTGGGCCATCACTTGGTAAATGGGACCAAGCTAGGTCAGGGTGATCCGTGTGAGTTTGAGCCTAGGCACATGCCTCCTGAATGTGGCCCATGACAGACATAGCCAGGGTAGGTACTTGAGAATGAGGGCATGAAGCAGATTCTGGGTTTATCATGAGGGTGCAGTAACTCAGTGGAAATCTACCCTTTATCATCCCTTTCCCAGTGTCTTCCATATACATCTACAAATGATATAGAACCATTAATATTTAATGTAGGAAGAGGAATTAGTAGACACTAAGAGCTCATCATGTGGCAGGCACTGGGTTGGACATCATACATGCATTATTTTGTTCAATTCTTACAATTCTTAGAGTTGGATTAGCTCCATTGTACTAATGAGAAGACTGAGGTTCAGAGAGGTTAGGTGACTTGTCTGAGATCACACAGCTAGTCAGTGAGCTGGATTTGGAAGCTAGGTATGTGTGACTCCAAAGCCCGTGTTTTTTTTTTTTAAAAACAACTTTATTGAGCTATAGTTTATATACCATAAAATTGTTCTTTTAAAATGTACAATTCAGTGGTTTTCAGTATATTCCAAGTTGTGTAAATCATTGTTACCATCTACTTTTAGAACATTTTATCACTCCCCAAAGAAATCCAGTACACATTATTAGTAGTTACTCTCCATTCCCCCCAACATCCCTAGCCCTTGGCAACCACTAGTCTTCTTTCTGTCCTTGCCCATGCTCTTTTTACTGCATGGCATTGTTTAGTGGAGCATCCACCTTTTTAAGACAACAGATTACACGATGTCATACTCATACTCACTCTTTCTGTCCTGTCTCCATTGCTGTGTAACTAGTGAGCTGCTGGGTTGACCTGAGTGTGGACCTGATATTTACCTAGAGAAAACCTGGTTGAACTTTGGGCCATTGGCCCACTTAGATCAAGTGGGCTGCGTGTGCAAAGGGTAGGGTGGTGGAGGAGGGTTCTTATTTCTTTATATTTGGTGCCTGCTGGGCCCTGATCTACATAGGCAGCCTCTAAGTTGTTGGCTGTTTTGTTTGTTATCTCTAGGTCATCATGGGCCTGGAGGAGGGGCTCATCATGCTATGTCCCATTCTATTTATAGGATTTTTGAAGTGAAGCATCAACACAGGAAGGTGGAAAACCAGATCAAAATGGCCAAGATGGTTTTGATGAATGAGCTGAACAAACAGGCCAATGGGCTCATAGAGGAGTTGGAGGTATATGTGGACAGATGGATCAGATGGCTGGGTTGGCGATCTCCCTGGGTCAGAAACCAGGCACATATCAAGCTAGTCCCAGGGCTTAGAGCCCCCTTGGCTGGAATTCAGATATGCAGTTTCCATAGCTTTCTGCTGTTCTCTATGTCTTAAAATGTCCAGTCTAATTTGGGGAGGATGGCTCATTAGGGGCTGGAAAATCAGTTCAAACTCCCATCAATGCTATAAGGCTTTAAGTCATCTGCCTTCCTGGTCTATACACGCTTATCGCCTTGGAAGAGAGGATCATGAAACAAGTTATGCCCAAGAGATGTAGGCATTTGTTCATGTCCTCGTTCATTTATCACCCATTTCATATTTGCACTATAAAATCCACCCACCTTCCTCCCTCCCTTCCTGTGCCCCTCTGTCCTACTGTTGTCCTCTCAGGGGCACAGTCTCATCTGACCCTGTCAGGGTCACACCGATCCACAGGCCACCAGACTCCCCAAACAGGGGGACTGAAGTCCAAGAACAGGATCAGGGACTCTGTCTTTGTCCATACATATGCAGGGCATTACTAATGAGAGAAAGCGGAAGCTGGAGCAACAGCTACAGAGCATCATGGTTCTCAACCGCCAGTTTGAACATGTGCAGAACTTCATCAATTGGGCTGTCTGCAGCAAAACCAGTGTCCCTTTCCTGTTCAGCAAAGAGCTGGTAAGAGCTCCAACTCATCAATCACTGCCTTTGGGCTAGTAAGTGAATAAGCATCTTTTTACCAAACCCCACAGTGCCAAGGTGCTAAAATGGTCTTGCTTTCCTCCAGACAACTCAGGTGGGAAATTCTGGAGTCCTGTGTTAGGTCATGGATTGAGACATGAGCCCGGACACCAGCAGTGTTCTGGGCATCCCGTAGACAATTGTTTGGGTTTAAATGGGGGCTAAGATGAAAGGAGCATCGAGGATGATACTGAGGTATTGGGCTTGTGAGGATGGTGAAGACCAGAAGAAGGAGAAAGAATTTTGAAAGAAGTTGGTGGGGTTTATATTTGTATATGTTAAATCTAAGGTGCCTGCAGGGCATCTCAAAGATGTCCAAAATCTGTTTTGCTTGACGGGTCTGGAAGTCAGAAGAAAAATCAGGGTTGGGGCTAGAGATGTAGGAGTAACTGGGATCTTGGTGGTATCACCTCGGAAGAGTGTGTGAAGGAAGAGGACAAGAAATCTGGAACCCAGGGCAATACTATCATTTTCAGCATAGACAAAGGAAGAAGAGTAAAGGACGGTGAGAAGAAATAGTCATAGATGGCATGAAAAATAGGAAGGGGTGGTGCACATAAATGAACAGTTTCACATTTCAAGTCGTCCACATTATTGTCACTACCTAGGTGAAAGAGGAGTAGTGAAGAGAAGCCTTGAGATTTGGGAATCAGGAGGTCCCTGGTGATCTTCTGAAAGAAATTCCAGCAAAACAGGAGGGTGAAAAGCTAGACTGAGGGGCCTTAGGGGAGGTGGGGAGGAATTAGAAACAAGTGAAAAGAGGGGAAATAAGGTAGCTTGAGAAGGGGATGGGTTTGGAGGATTGATTTTTTTTGTTTTAAATGTGGAAGGCATTTGTGCAAGTTTCTTTGGGAGAAGAGGTTGATGATTGAGAAAGGAGACGTGTGGTGGAGTGAGCATCCTGAGAAGGCAGGAAGAAATAGGACCTAGAGTGAACCAGTGGACCCTAAATGGAAGGGGCACCCCTCTGAGAAGGAAGAACAGGAAGGTCTCAGTATACTGTAGTTAAGGTTGGAGGTACATATGGTACCAGTTTGGGGAAGTTTGTCTTTTGTGTCTCTTGTCCTTTCTGAAGTAGGGGGTGATAATAGGAGAATTAGGCACTGGGTAAGTAGAATTGAGGAGGGAAGTGTGGACTTTAGATAGTCATCGAGGACAGTGGAAGAGGAAGCCAACAAGAAAAGAAGTGATAAGAAAAAGGACTATAGGGTGCCCCCGAGGTTAGTGATCACTGAAGTGGCCCCAGATAACATGGCTTTGGGATGTCTGAATCGACGTAAGGCTAATAGACTGTGGTGATGCAGAGGGAGTTAAGCGCTAGTGATACTGTTACTGAAAATGATGGGAAGCTGGAATGGCCCTAGGGACCAATGGCACAGGGCTTGGGGAATTCGGTAAGGTTGAGGAGCAAGCATGCTCAAAAAGAGTGAGAGCTAGTTAAAGCAGGGGCCAGTTGCTAGAGATGAAGGTCTCTAGAAGATGAAAAGGTCTGGGTGAGGTGGCTGACCTGAAAAGAGGGGTGAAGGTGATTGACACGAAAGAGAGGAAGGAAGAGGCCAAGACGCTGACTGAGGCATTGGTTAACTAGATGATGGCAAGGGTGAGTTGGATGCTTGCCAAAATCCTGGATAAATGGAAAAGTTCATGATAGGGGATAGATGGAAGGGATGAGGGAGGAAGAGGGCAGTTGTTAGGATGGGGTGTTACATATGGATGGAAGGACAGCAGTGGGAGCTCAGAGAATGTCTGCCTTTGTAGGCTTTCAAATCAAGGTTATGGAAGAATGAATGCAACTCTTGAGAGGGCTGCCAGGCAGGTGATGTCTGAGGGAGAATTATAGACCATTCAAGGCCTGAAAGATTATAGGGGATCAGGAAACCTGGATAAGAGGAAGGGGATGAGCTGGTAGGGGCAGGGAGGGGACAAGGTCAGGGGAAGGGATGTGAAGATACCAACGTGCAAGGAAATGAGCGTATGGGGGACCTGAGGCTAAAGACCTATGGCTTTGAGCCCTTCACCCTGTCGGAGAGTGAGGGAGAGGGAGTTGTCATTCAGGTGCAAGATGCCCAAAGAGATGACCTTTGGCTCTGTTGTCAGATTGTGTTTCAGATGCAGCGATTGCTGGAGACAAACTGTAACACAGATCCTGGCTCCCCTTGGAGTATCAGATTCACCTGGGAGCCTAACTTCTGGACCAAGCAACTGGCTTCCCTTGGTGAGTCAGGGCCCACCCTGTGGGCTTTTACATAATTGCTAACAATGAATAGAGAGCATCTTCTTAGCTTACTGGGTAGGTTAGCCTAATGCCAAGAGAAGGCACTCCCTGAGACTGCCAGTGGTCATGGAGTCACTCAGCAGACCATTTTGTGTGTGCGGGAGTGAGGTGGGGTTGAGGAGGGGGACAACTTAAATAGCAATGGCAATGCAGGACTTTTGTAACAGGACCAGTTGAAATCTGAGGTTTCCATTCTGCATGAATGTCCCTGTTACCTTGGTTTCATTGCTAGAGGAAACAAGACAGTGGCTCTGCTCTTCAGACTGCTGTATGGCAGTTCAGGTGAACCTCTGTCTCTGTGGCCATACAAGGGTATTTGTGTGCGTAGGCACAAAATGGGTATCAGCAACAAGGTGAGGGAAGGAGGGAAGGAGAGGGGTAGTGTCCACACACCTCCTTTGGAGTCAAGATGGAAACAGATAATCCATGGCCCTCCCTGCTGCAGTGATTTTCTGGCATTGAGTCTTTAGACAGAATGTAGACAACCTGAGGTTGTACCTGTGTTGATGGCCCAATGGTAGGTTTGTTAAGCTAACGGCCAACTGCTGCCTTCATCTGGGTTGTTAACCTCTATAGAAGGTTTTTGAACTTGACAGAGAGAAGCATAATATTTAGATTTATTCTTTGCTTCCCTCTCCACTTTGATTTAATTCAGCAGACCTTTGGCAGGCCCTTGCTGTGGGCCAGCACCCCATGCTGGGTGCTGAGGGATCAGAGATGAATAGAACACACCTCTGGCTCTCAAGTTGTTGGGTCTTCCCTAAGCAAGCCTCATCAAAACAATGAGGCGAGGAAGCCACGAGATTGAGCTAGGCATATATACTGTCTACTAATACACGAAGCCTTGGGACCTCGGGACAGTGCTTGTGTCTGCTACTGACCTGGTGTTGGAGCTCTCCGACTCTGTCCATCCTACTTGCCCAAAACACAGCCTCCCAGACCTATATTTGGAGACTTATTCATTTGTCCCAGGGTCAGTTCTCTCTCCTTTGCTACTCTCCAGCATACTACCTCCCCATCCCCAATGTTGACTTTTTTTTTTTTTTTTTTTTGGTCTGAGCCTGTGTTAAAAAGGAGTGGGTGCTATTTGAAGGAGTCCATGGTTTCTGTAGCGGGATACAGAGTGAGGACTGAGCATCTGGTAAAAGCTGAGCTAATGTCTCAAATGTCCCTGGCCCCTAAAGGTCGATATTGGTTCCATTGCTGACAGCATTCTAGACCAAATCTTAGAGTTCAGGGGTTGAATTTTCTAATCTCTGCACCTGGTACAGGTCCACTGACTGATGTCCTTTGGTCCCGGGAGCAGGAGTGGCAAGCAGGGAACAACTGCAGATTCCCTTTGGAAACATTCTCTATTCTGAATTTTCAGGCTGTATAACTACTGAAGGTGGACAGCTGTCCCGGGCAGAGACTCCTGCTTATGGAGGCTTACAGGGACCGCCATCCTTTTATCAAAGCCATCAGTCCCCAGTGGCACAGCAAGAGACTCTCAGCCACCCCTCACATAAGTTCCAGTCTCCAGCACTGTGTTCCCCATCTGTGTGCTGCTCCCACTGCTCCCCAGTCTCGCCCTCCCTCAAAGGTCAGGTCCCCCCACCTGGCATACACTCAGCTCACAGCTTCAGGCAACCCTCTGAGATGGCATCCCAACAACTGGGGTCTCTGCAGTGCCCTGCCCTGCTGCCCAGGGAGAAAGAGCTGGCTTGTAATCCTCAGCCACCAAAACTGATGCAGCCCTGGCTGGAAACGCAGTCCCCTGTGGAGCAGGAGAACTTGTCTCAGCGGCCGGGGCAGCAGCTGACTTCCCAGCCAGTGTGCATTGTGCCCCCGCAGGATGTTCAGCAAGGAGCCCATGCCCAGCCCCCCTTACAGACCCCCTCCATCCAAGTCCAGTTTGGCCACCACCAGAAGCTGAAGCTCAGCCACTTTCAGCAGCAGCCACAGCAGCAGCTGCCACCTCTGCCACCTCCGCCGCCCCCACCCCAGCAGGCGCCGCCGCCACCTCTACCTCCATCCCAGCACCTGGCTTCTAGTCAGCATGGAAGCCCGCCTGGGCCTGCCTGCTCCCAGAACATGGATATAATGCACCACAAATTTGAGCTGGAGGAGATGCAGAAGGACCTGGAGCTTCTCCTTCAGGCTCAGCAGCCCAGCCTGCAGCTGAATCAGACCAAATCTCCTCAGCACCTTCAGCAAACCATTGTGGGGCAGATCAACTACATTGTGAGGCAGCCAGCACCCATCCAGTCCCAGAGCCAGGAGGATGCCGTGCAGGTGAGCCTCAGGGTGGCTTGGGACACATGTCCTCCCTGTCCTGGGATCGCTCGGCAAACACAGCCTCCCCAGTCACAGGAACACACATTCTTCATCTTAGGGTGGCCTTAAACTCAGCCCTCACATTTCAAGTCCTCCCTGGGTTCCCCTGCCCATCACAGAAAAGCTCTAGAGAGCATAGTACTTTGCCCCAACATAGATCTGGGCTCAATACTCTCCAGAGTGGCCTGGCTTAGCCCTGCCCTCCTAGATGATGCTAGGGACCTTGTCCATTAATAGAATCTTCTGAGCTGTGCTAGACTCCTGCCATTGCCAGGACAGAAGGGAGGCTGTTTCTTATCTTTATAACCTCCCACTTCCCTGGCTGGGAACTTAGGAATCTCAGGTGAAAGGGGAGAGCTTCAGGAGCGGCGGGAGGGCATGCCTTTGATTCTAGTGGGCAGCAGCTTTCTAACACTACCCAGATGTGGACTTAAAATTTACTTCAGATATCTTAAGCTGGGTATGTTTTATATATACTATACGATTTATCCTATCAACAGTGTTAGGTGGGCATTGCCATGTGTATCTTATAGGCTCAGAAGAGGGGGTCAGAGAAGGCAAGCACTTTGCCTAGAGATCATAAAACATTGAGCAACAGACAGAGCGAAGGCTTGGATCCCGGTCTGCTGACTGTAATTCCACAGAAGAGGCCTCGTTCTCTCCCTGGGGGAGTGATGAATGCTGCTCCTGTCTTCTCTCAGTCACGAGCCAACTGAGGAGGTACATTTGTACCTCTGGGATCTTTGCTGCATTCCACATCTTCATCCTTAACTAGTGCTTTTCTTTTTTTCCTGGAGTTTCCTGTTTCAGCCCCTTCTCCCCATCCTTTCTCACTTTTTCCCCAGTGGTATGTCCTTTAATTCTGTAATCACGTTTGTATCTTCAAAGCAGCTCTATGGACTTTTACTTTATTATGAAATATAAGGCCTCACATTTCTGCTTTAGCACTGACAGCGTCAGATCATGCTTCAGATGTCTCCCTCTGAGGCTCAGTTCCTTTGAGGAGATATGAAGCCACCCTCATGATGGCAGAGAAAGGTCTAGGGTTCACTGAGGACCACAGGCAAAATGGAAGTCAGAACCATTAGGATTGCTAAAGTGAATACGGCAGGGTTAGCCCAGAATTCTCGGTTTGGGTTCTATCTTGAGACTATCATATTAGGATGTAGTCTCAGCAAGAGTTTAGATAAGAGTATCTTTCTTTCTGAAAAATTTTCAAGCAGGTCACAATGTATAGTTGATGACAATGGGTAATGCAGGGTGGCCATCAGCCTTTGCTGCTGCCATTGCTACTCTTTGCGGTAAAAGCCACTCAAATTCTTATTTTCTTCTTCAGGCTTCAGATGAGCCCCCAGCATCTGAAGGTCCAAAGCCAGCTCTCCCTCTTGACAAGAATACTGCTGCTAACTTGCCCCAGGCGTCTGGGGAAGAAACCCCTCCCAGTGTCCCCCCACTGGACAACACCATCCAGCACTCCTCTCCAAATGTGGTGAGAAAGGTACTAATGGAGCCCTCATTCCCTGACCATGGGGGACCCGCTGCCACCCAAGAGCCTGGGGCCCTGGATGAGGATGACTGGGCTGGGGGGAGGAGTGTCCCTGTTCCATCCCTGGATATTACGCAGCCCTGACTCATGCTGTCTGTCCTAATGAGTCTGCAACAGAGTCCTCCTTCACCCCATTTCCACTCCCACACGCACTTAAAATGACAGCAGTTGTCCTTCATTTAGGGTGGAAGTGGTAAAGGGAAAGGGAAATTACACACTTACACAGTGCCTGGAATGGTGCATGAGCTTCACAGTTCTGTGAGGTGGGCACCCCCACTTTCTAGCTGAGGAAACTGAGGTCCAGGGCCCTATAGTTTGTAGACAAGAGGGGTGAGGTTTATTTAAAACCGGGTTTGTCAGAATCCAGAGACTGTTTTTTCTCTGCAATGAAAATGAGGGAAGTATTTTATGTGTCCCCACAACCCAAAATTGATTGGCTTTAGAATTTGAATCAGTGGAGTTTTTTGGGTGAGTGATTTGTAAGGACATCCTGCAGAGGTAGCTGAGCATCTAGGGGCACTGAGAATTCTGGAAGATAAGCTACCCTTCCTGTCCACCAACTTACCTGCTTGCTAGAAATGTTCATTTACCCCGGCAACAGCCCAGAACGCCACAGCCCATCAGCTGTCTTCCCCTTATCCCTGCCCTTCACCCTCACCCCTGTCATCCTCCTAGCTGGAACCTCATTGATGTGTTGTGCTCCCCACTCAGCCTGCCCTGTGTGCCTTGGCCTGTTTCTACTTGTCCTATTGCCTTCTTTGGCCTGGTGCCTCCTCTCAGCCCTGCACTTGAAGCTGTGTCAGCTCTTCGGTACCCTCCCAGACTGCATGCTTAGCCCTGCACATCCCCCTGGCTCTGTGGCCCCAGTACACAGTTGTCCTATGTACCTGCCCCTCACTGTGTTTCCCCCAGTGACGCTGCTGCCATATGTATCTTAGATTAGTCTATCCCAGTGACACTTGAGAAGAGACTTTAGAAAAGCAAAGGATGGCGAAATGAAATGGTAACTTGGAAAACCCTGGTGATGCTTGAAGTCTGGCCCAGGCCTCTGGTATTAGTGGTTGTTTGCCTATGCTGGGCCTGTCCTACCCTATTGAAAATGGTTTGGCCTAGAGGCCATAGAGATGCTATAAATAGGCCCTTTGTGGCTCTTAAGGGTTTAACTTTTTACACTTAGGCTGTTTGTCTATCGATCCATCCATTTATTCACTCACTGTTTTATATATATACATATATATACATATATATATACACATATATATATATACACATATATATATACACACACATATATATACTCATATGTATATATACTTATATATATGCTAGTATATGCTAGATGTTTTGCTAGGTTCCAGGCACATATCAGTGAATAAGATAGTCTCACACTGGAGCTTACAGTCTAGTGGGAGAGACAGTTAAATAAGCAACAACAATAAATATGATAAAAGGCTGTGATAGTCACTGGGGTGTATAGAAGGAGCACATAACACTGGCAGAAGAACTTTTCACAGAGGACTTCCTATGGGACATGATTTTTAAGCTGAGGTTTGAAGATGTTAGGCTAGTGAAGAGGTGGGGAGAGGGCTAGAATAAATATCCAAAACAAATGGCTAGTAGGAAAGTCCAGAAGTGAGAGAAAGCCTGGGGTGCTTAGGGGGTTTCAGATAACTTGGCTTGGTAGGAACATGAGGTGTACTGTGGATGGGAGTGAAACCAGAGTGCTTGGAAGGCCTTGTAAATTATGATACAGAGTTTAGGATTCAGTCTTGGGGGTTGTGAGGAGTGAATGAAGGATTTCTAGCAAGGAGGGACATGGTTTGAATTAAATTTTAGAAAGTTCACTTTAGCTGTAGGAAGGGAGACCAAAATACAGAGAAATAAGAGAGGCTAAATGGAATCAGTAACAATGGGTATAAGGAGGAAGCATGGACTTCAAGAGATCAGATCACAAGAGCTTTTGGACTTGAAGTCTGATTGGTGATGGAAAGTGAGGGAGAGAAAATCCTTTGGCTTGACACCCAGGTCTGTCTTGCCCACTGGGTTGCCATTCACTGAGATGGGGGCATGGAAAGAAGGGCCTATTTGGGGGGAGGAAAAAATTAAGTTTGAATTGTTGGTGTTCTCCTGTGGAAGCTACATAAGATGACCAGAAGGCAGCTAGCTCTAGGTGTATGTGGTTCAGAAGGCAACATGGGGATTGCCAGTGCTCAAGTGTAATAGAAGCCACACAGAAAATGCCAGTGCTTATTTAATGAGTCTTGGTTCTGTCCCCACACACAGTACAAAGGAAAGGAGGTGAACCGTGTGCAAGCATGGAGTCCACGCTGCCTGTGTGGGTAGCCCACAGGGATCTCTGATCAGCAAGGGGATGCTGCCCTACTGTGTGCCTTTGGGTTGGCAGTGGGGTTAGTGAAGGTCCTAGGAACTCTGACTTTTCATCTTGACCTGCTCCTGGCCCTTATTAACCTGGGCTCATGCAGAGGTTTGGAGGAGCAAGTGGCCCAGCCTTTTCCCGATGTTTTATAGGCTTCTTCATGGCTTGGACTCCCCGAGAAAGGAACCTCAATGTTGCCATCCTGGCCCAGAGCAGCCTTTGGGTCTACTTGACTGAGAGAGGTACTGGTTATACACAAAGCTACTGAGATCAGAGAAAGGGCTTTCTTTTGGTGGGAATTCATTGTCTGAAAGCTTGGATTAGGCACGGTGGAGGGTATGAAGATTGAGGACACCAAACAACATTTTGAGCATCTTATCATTAAATGATAATACTTTGTATAGCATTTTTCTATCTCTTCCCATAGGTTTTTACATGTATTTTTCCATTTTATGTCTTTGTTTATCATAGAAGTGTTATGAGGAAGCCACTTTCATATTCCCCTTTGAAAGATGTGGAAACTGAGACACAGAGAGGTTAAGTGACCCACCTAAGAGTTATACAGCTGAGCATTGGCAAAGTTGGGACCAGAGCATGGGTTGCTGGCTCTGCTCGTGCTCGGGGACTAGGTTAGACTGTCTCTCCCCGTGTACTGCAGTGTGACAAGTACGACTCCATCTGGCCGCCCACGTGCTGGATTTTCCCCCTTACAGTCGTTGGGAGTAGCCTGAGACCCTGCTGGGGAGAGCTCTTAGGACCCAGCCTCGTTTGGTCTTGGTTATCTCTATCTGGTAAAGGTGTTTTAGCCTCCAACCTGCTCCTGAGCCTGTGATGGCCTGTGAGTGCCAGGGAAGTCAGAAGTCTATGTGAAGGCCACGGACCAGAGGAAGCTGGGGCACCAGGCGTCTCTCTGGGTGTTCCACAGCGACTCCTCCATGCTCTGAGCTGTTCACTGATGTTACATCACCACGAGGAGGACTTCCGCTACAGCACAGCAGCTGTGCACAAGTACCTGGGGGTTGGTGCTGACCGAGCTGATGGTGAACGCATTGCTGCTGAAAGTGAGATAGGAATGTTTTTGAATGGGTTTTCTAGTGGCTTGAGCTCGGCAGTCTCGGAAGGAGATCATCCCACTACCTTCCCTGCATCCAGCAGGGTGTTTTGGAATGAATTTTGACATTTGCCTGGCCCTCACGTTGCCTAATCTTGGTTTAGCCACTCTGAAGAGAGACCACGGTTACCACACTACAAAGAATACCTTATATCCCAGGTGAAACTGGAAGACATTTTGATGGCTGCATTTTATACTTCTGAATGAGTCAACTGCTGAAGGACACACATGCACTCTTTTCCTCAGACCTCTCCTGAAGTCAAGGCTGTGGGCATCACAGAGAGCCTGTCTGAGCCATAATTCAGCTGCAAGGGGGACCTCTCTTCCACTCACATGTGGTCCACATCCTCCATGGAAGGCTGAGCAAGACCACCAGGATGCTGCTTATGGCTTTAGAGGAGTCTGAGATGTATTTTTAGTAAATGATGCCCAAGCAGTAGGCATTCCTGTGGTCTACATTAGTAAGAGTGACGCAGAAGAGGAAGGGATAATGACTCACATGAAGAGCATTTATATCATTATCAAAGCACTTTGATGCCTGAGTTTTTAATTTGATTCTTATAACTCAAATGTACATTAACCTGTGGAGGAGGAAATTAAAGTCCAGAGATGGGAAGTGTCTTGCTTTAACTCATACTCTAAATCTTGGCTTACGTAAAGGAAGTACTGGGTGTCCTGCCTTCATAGTCTCCAGATCCATGGCCATGGGCCAGGTCATGGCTTCTCAACTCCAGCAATGATCATTGCCTCATAGCCTGGTCTCAACAGCAGAATTTGCTCACAATCTTCCCAGGGCCTCGTGAAGCTTTCTTAGGGCACAGCCTGAGTTCTGGTCAGCAATTGCAGAACTATACAGAGTTCTGCTCTGTCCTGCTCAGAAACCAAGCCAAGTATTCCCCAGGTCTGGCTCCCTGAATTCTGCAACTTCTAGGAAGGCTCTTTCCTCTGTTCTAGCCTGATTTCACTTACAGATCAAATCTAAGATCTTTGTCTAGGTTTCCTGGTCCATGAGAAAACAGGTCCTTGCTCCTGGGCCCTAAATTTCCTTACAATGGACTGGCCAAAATATCTCTGGCCTAATTCTTCAGAGTCTCCAAGGCTAGGGTTTGAGTGTTTCATTCATTCTGGCTTTTACTTCAGATTTATAGGAATCAGCCTATTCCTTTCCTCTTCCTTCCACCTCTGACCCTAAGATCCTCTTTGCCATTTCTGTTTTTCTTGAATCATCAGGACACTGGACATTCTTCAGTTCTTATCTCTTCATCACCCATGAATGTTTTCCCATTTGATTCTGGTCAGTTAGCATGTATTACCATAGTTATAGCCAAAGGAATAGTCTTTTTTTTTTTTTTTAGATTTATGATTTAATTTAATTTAATTTTTTAAAATTTACATCCAAATTAGTTAGCATATAGTGCAACAATGATTTAAGGAGTAGATTCCTTAATTCCCCTTACCCTTTTAGCCCATCTCCCCTCCCAAACCCCCTCCAGCAACACTCTGTTTGTTCTCCATGTTTATTAGTCTCTTACACTTTGTCCCCCTCCTTGTTTTTATATTATTTTTGTTTCCCTTCCCTTATGTTCATCTGTTTTGTCTCTTAAAGTCCTCATATGAATGAAGTCATATGATATTTGTCTTTCTCTGACTAATTTCACTTAGCATGATACCCTCCAGTTCCATCCACATAGTTGCAAATGGCAAGATTTCATTCTTTTTGATTGCTGAGTAATACTTCATTGTATATATATACCACATCTTCTTTATTCATGCATCCATCGATGGACATTTGGGCTCTTTCTATACTTTGGCTACTGTTGATAGTGCTGCTATAAACATGGGAGTGCATGTGTCCCTTTGAAACAGCACACCTGTGTCCCTTGGATAAATACCTAGAGGTGCAATTGCTGGGTCGTAGGGTAGTTCTATTTTTAGTTTTTTGAGGAACTTCCATACTGTTTTCCAGAGTGGCTGCACCAGCTTGCATTCCCATCCAAAGGAATAGTCTTAATTTGTATAAGAGCTTTTCATTCAGCTGGGGGACCACTCACTGTCCATAAAAGCTACAACTTTGCTATTAAAAATCAACTTGTGAAACAACTTGCTGGGGAAATGAGTTCCTTCCTCAGGTATCTGATTCAGTTGTTTGAAGATCTACTAATGTTAAACCAGTCTACCCAATCTGAAGCTTTGAAGCACTCAGATATTCCATGATTTAATACAAATCTGTATACCTCAATCCTTATGTCCTCATCTGTTTCTTTCAACCAGAGTGAAGGCATTTAGTGTATTTCCGAGACTTAACTTCCAAGTCATTGCTCCCCTTTCCTCTGTACATTTACAAGGCAATCAGTCTTTGACAATCCTAACTACTGGGGCAAAAACCCAGAAGTGAGCAGGCAAAGCTTTGGAGCAGCAACAAGAACAGATGTCACAAAGCCCACACATTATTTCTGCATGAGATCATAAGGCCACACTCAGGTGTCTAGTATAGAGGTCTTGACAGTAAACTTAGTTACATGGTTTCCTTTGGAAATTTTAGTTTTCCTACATGGTAGCAGTAAGCAGAGTGAAGCAAGGAGTCAGGACTTCTGTAATGTCAGCTAACGACAAAGGAGAAGACAAGAACCATCACCTGGAAAAGTGCCACAGTGTGAGGTCATTTGGTGAAAGGACAAGCTAAGCCCTGCATTGCCTTATAGCATCACTGAACTACAGCCTACTCCAGCAACAGAAGTCCATCCAAGCTTGTTTCTGTCCTTAAGGAGTGGTCTCATTAGGCTTCATGAACTCTATTTAATATGACAGGGTGGTGTGTAAAGTGTTTTAGAAGTAGTCCCATTCAAAATAATTTTTTAAAGCCAACTGCATTTTGTTATTGAAAGAGGTATGGTTCAGATATATGGAAAATTAATATCTGTGGAACACCACCCTATTTGTGCTGCTTTATCCCCAGCAATATTATCTTGCTGTAAGAACCTGAAATTTATATTAAACTCAGGGCATGTGCATTAAGTGTCTGTTTATTGACTTCTCTATCATGTTTTACTAGAGCACTAGCTTTCTAGCTAATGGCACAAAAGCAAGACCAGCCAGCAGGCTTTTAAGGCTGGGCCCAGACTCCTAGTCTTAGGCCTATAGAAGCTTGGGAAATCTGTGTAATTGCTCTGTGTCTCAGTTTCCTTTTCTGTTGAATGAAAGAACAGTGCCTTCTCCAAATTTTGATAACATCATGTGACAATCATTGTAATGATATAAATAAGCACATTGAACTCCAGAAAAAGACCCAAGTGGTGAGGATGGGGATGGAGGCGGCAGGTGGACGAAGGATTGCACAGGTGACTAGTAGAAGAGGCTGACAGACAGTTCAGGGAAGTCGTAGGTCAGGCAGGTTGTGGATGCTGGTGGTTCAGACAGATTCTATAGGTTCCAGGTGAGGTGATTTAGACAGGTCACAGGTCAGGCAGGTGGCAAACAGAGATAAAGAGAGAAAAGAAGAGGAAAGGGACACATATAGGAACATACAGCATGGGGGAAGGAAAGAAAATTAGGAGCAAGTGAGGAGACACTATGTAAGAGAGGTAAGAGGCTCGGAGCAGTCTCCCCTTGTACCACAGAGATGACCTGAGCTGATTTCAGAGTGAATGTTTTTGGCATTTTTGACTTCTCTTCCTCCCTGATCTGGAAAATAGTTTTTCACTTGCAGACTTCAAAGTACATATTTTGCCTCATGAAATCTGAAGGTTTTACATGTGAAGAAGAAGGAAAGGTGTCATGTAGCTGACAACTTGGAAGGGTCAGTAGTTGCCATTTATAGACCTTACAGTTGGCCATATAATTTTGCCTTCTCTCCTTTGATCTCTGAACAATCCTGGTTGCTAGAGAGGGCAGGCAATGTCATCTCCACTGAGAGATGAGCACCTTCTGTGTGTGAGGCACCAAATGTCAGGAATGGCCATATTCTCAAGCCTAGTGTGCTCTCAAGAAGCCCTGTCCTTCCTCCCAGGCCCTGGTTCCTCAGCCTGCTTTCCTGGCCCGGAAATTTGATTCTCCCCTTGCCTCTACTCACTTTGCAGCACTGGCAGCAGGGTAGAAAGGAGGTTCTCAATCCTGTGTTTCTTTCTACACATGAAATAGTTCCTTCCATTTTAATATTTTGCATCTCTTCACTCCAGAGAGCCAAATGAAGTATCAAAAATAACTAACACACAGCATACATATGTTCCAGAAATGCAGCTGTATTTGTATAGCCTATAGAAATGGGGTGGTGCTGGCTTCCTTATAACACTTTCTCTGAGATCCTGGAAATTTCTCAGGTTCTTTTTACCACTACTAAGGCTTTCCCCTACTTCCTGATAGCTGTGGTCTCCTTGAGATTGAATGTGAATGTGGACTTGAAAAAGACTAGTCTAGTCTGCAGTCTCTTAGGACATGTTATTGACCTTGTGCTGTGTGCTCGGTGTTTATAGGAGCAGGTTCAGCAGGCCCAGCTCAAAATAAACTGTGATAGAATTTCCACAGTTCTTCTAGGGCTCAGTACTCATGTCCTCCTGTCCTCTATCATTAAGTCATACTTCATGATGCACAATAAATAATCAGGACAGGGGAGTAGATATCCTACAAAGATATCCTACCATTAATCTGGAGATGTAGAGATATCCTGCCTCTAATCTGGGGAGCGTTGTCTTTGGGGATTTAATGTTGTGCATATCTTGTGACCTACAGCACATGACCATTATTACTTGGGATTGTCCCAGGTAGATTTTGATGCCCTTAATGCTTGGCACCAAGGATCTCACACAGAGCCATCTATGTCATTGGCAGATGAGATGACAACCAGAGTTGCACTAAATATACATGTCAAATGGGGAAAAGGTGAAAGAAACCAGCTCAAAGGGTTAGACTGTCCTATGTTACAAAAGAGATTCCAACAATCTTTGGGTATTCTTGTAGGTAGATAAGGAAAGATCAAATCTTAGAAAGCTGTGGTAGTATATAAGCAGGACAGCAGGGAATGCCAAGGGATGCAGGCCAGGGCATGTTTGAGGCGGCTCTTCCATGCTTAATCTACCCAATTTGCTCTGAGTATTCTCCCCATACTTTGTTCTCCTCAATATTCCTTATCTTGGGACTTAAACTATAGAGCAAATGGAAGCCTTTTTATTGAACACTATTGCACTACCAAGGAACATCTAAAAATAAAAACTTTTCTTTGGAGAAACAAAGGTATTTAGCTTATATGCTTTTCGAATTGGGAATTAAGAATAGAAAATGTAAGCTTTACTAAAGCAGTTAAATAATAAGGGAAAGGTGTTGGGAGAGAAGAGGAAGAGATGATAAGAAGAAAGGAAAACAGGAGAGGAAGAGGGAGCAGGCGAGGGAAGGACAGAGGCTGAAGTGTAGAGTGTGGGAAGGGGAGGGGAGGAAGCACAGGGAAGGACAGAGCTAGATGGGCCACAGTCAAGAGTGTGGCTTCGGGGCCAGAGATCTGGATTCTAAATCTGTGAAAATCCCACATCAAGCATCATTCTTAGTTGGTGGAATATAGAAAGGATCCCCCGAGATTAGGAACAAGACAATTCAGCTACTATTGCTGCTTCTATTTGACCTGGTACCGGAGGTCTTAGCTGGTGGAGTAAGGCCGGAAAACACAGGAGAAAGAAGAAATAAAACTTAACTCTTCACAGATGACATGATTTGTGTTCACAGAAATTCCCCAAGTGACTTCAGCAAGGTCTCTGGTACCAGGTCAATATGCAAAAATCGTGTTTCTGCGTGTGAGCACAAGTAAAGAGAAATAGAAATATACAAAATTATGTGTTCAGTAGCATTAAAAACTTCAGATGCCTTTCTGAAACTCATTTTTCTCAAGTGTAAAATTAGGGCCATAAGAAGAAGAATAACAATAACAATAATTGCAGCAGCATTAGCCGTAGCTGGGGTTTGTTGAGTACCTACAATATGGCAGATGTTCTTTTTTTTTTTTTTTTTTTTTTTTCATTTTTTCTAGTTTTATTTTATTTTATTAAATATAATTTATTGTTGGTTTTCATACAACACCCAGTGCTTATCCCAACTAAATCTTTACATGGATTCTTTCTTTTAACCTTCACAACAACCCTTTAATGTTTGTTATGAGGATTAAGCGAGGAAATGTATGTAAGACACTTAGCAAATTTCCTTACATATAATAAATGCTCAATAAATTTTAGCTATATGAAGACAACCATTATTTTAGAGAGATGCATAGACACAGTTTTTAATAGAACTAAGCTGCTATTTGTTTGGTTTAAGATTTGTAGAATAAAAAATCACACATTATGTTGTTTTTTAAAATTGTAAATAGCTCATTAATTCATTTATTCAGCCAGGGACTGCTCCTGAGTCTAGAAATACACTGGGTAAGCAAAATAAGTAAAATCCGTGCCCTAATAGAGTTTACAATTCATGGAGGAAACGGAGATTAATCAAATGGTCTTACAGCTACGAGAATACAGTATAAAAAGGAGTTATGAGAACACAAAAGAGGGAACCAGGCCTGGGCCACAGAATGAAAAGAGGCTTTGCTCTGAAAAAAATCACAGGTGAGCTGAGTTCAGAAGGGTAAGTGGGACAGGGGCAGGGATAGGACAATGTTCCCTGGAGCAGAAGCAGTCTCTTTGAAAGGGATGAAGATTCTAGGTGGAGGGAAGGCTTGGCTTGTTTCAGGAACTGAAAAATGTGTGAGTGGCTGGAGCTCAGAGAATGGGAGGGTTCAGGGATGAACTGTGGCTGCAGAGCAGGACAGGGGATAAGCCATTGATTTCACAGTTGTCCTGAGTGGTGGAATGCACTGTAGGGCTTTATGCAAAGGAAAAGAATGGCTTTATGCAAAGGAATTAGTTCCCCAGCACTAACTGGGGCTCCCTGAGCCTTGGCATTATCTCAGAGAAAGCCTGAGGCAGATCAGAGTTTGAGCCTTCTGAACTTCCTTCAACTTTTATGTAACAGAAACTAGTCTATAGGACCCCCAGAAGGGACAAGAAGGCACTAGTGATTTAGTCAGAAGGGAATGTGAAGCTGGAGGGCAGTCCTACAGTCTGACCCTTTGACTAGGTACTGGATAGGGGTTGAGGGGCGTGGGCTAATGGTGGCTGTGTGTGTGTGTGTGTGTGTGTGTGTGTGTGCACGCACGTGCACATGCACACATGCGCATACCACCCTCAGGTCAGGTGGTAGGCTATCTCTCACTCTTCCACACTGTCTTGTCTCTTTCTCTCTCCTTCCCTCTCTCTCACACACACACATTCACACACACATGCACGCCAGTGTCCTCAGCCTGTGCCTGCCTCTCTACCAGCCTCCTTGGTGCAGGGGAATGGGAATGGGGACTTCATGTGCTGTGTGAGTTCCCTGCTACTACTAGTCTCTGAGGCCAGGGTGAAATCTGAGCGTGGGAGCTCTTGAGGGCTGCACCTCTCTCCTCCTTCCCCCCCATTCCCTGCTAAGAGCCTGACTCTGCCTTGTCTTTGCTCCTGCAGCACTCCACTTCGGTGAGCATCATGGGCTTTTCCAACACACTGGAGATGGAGCTGTCATCTACCAGGCTGGCAAGGACCCTAGAGCCACAGATCCAGAGCGTGAGCAGCCTGCCTGCCGCCCCTTCCCACATGGTACCAAGCCTGCTGAGCAGCACCCCCACAACTGTGTCCAGCCTGATGAGCAGTCAAAACCAGGCTATGCCCAGCCTGACAGTGGGTCATCTGCCGACCATACCCAGCCTTGTGCGCGGCACACCCCAGTCCGTGCCCAGCCTGATGAGTGATTCCTCCCAGGCCATCACAAGCCTAGCAAGTGATCAGTCACAGGCCAGGCCCAACCTGATGTCTGGTCCCACCCAGGCTATGCCAAGTCTGGCGACTTGTCCTCTGCAGAGCATGCCTCCAGCTTCTGACGCGCAACCAGAAACTGGATCCAGCTGCAGTCCTGGCTCTGGGCGAGCTGTAGGGAGCCTGTGCCCTGGAGATGGGGCTGACCCCTCTCTCGGGAATGCCCTGTGTAAGGTAAGTCCTGGGTAAATACCATTCCACACCCTCTACTCATCACTGGGCAAAAGGGTGGCCGCTGCAGATAAGAGCTTATCCTGGCCTTAGCTTAATAGCTTTATGACCAGTAACAATAAAAATGTCTCATTTCTTTGATTCTTGTTGGCCTTTCGCTTTTGAAAGATGGAAAGTGAGGATTCTACCCGCTTCACTGACTCTCTGAGACAAGACTCCACAACCCCTGGTCTGGATGCTTCCAAGGATTTGGCTATCCCTTCAGAACTAGAGGAGCCAATTAACCTCTCTGTGAAGAAACCCCCACTGGTCCCAGTGATCAACACATCCATGGCTCTGCAACAGTACCAGAACCCAAAAGGTGAGGCTCAAGTCAGTAGCCTGTTATTTGTGCTGGCCACAAACATGAGCTCAGCACTCCCAGGTGACAGAGAGGTCAGAAGACAGGCTCTAGGTGTGAGGGAGCAGTGTTTCTCTCTCTCTCTCTGCTCAGTTCACTTCTTCCCTCTAGAACTGACTTATTGGTACCTGTTCTGTTTTCCTCACTGTGGCCGGGGCTGATCCAGGCATGGCCAAGACTTAGCTCCATGTAACATTCCCATGGAGGTCTGGGTTAGAGGTGGGGGAAGCAGGAAGAACTCATCCCAGAAGGAAGAACTCTTCCCGGGAAGAACTCATCCCAAAACTCATCCCAGAAGGGCTAGCCTTGACAAAATATTTTAGGGAACAGAGCATGTGTGACTTTGGAGTCAGGTAGATCTATCATAGAAAACCAGCTCTGTCTTTTTATGTTTGATCCTGTGTGAGACCCCTAACCTTTCTGAGGTGATTTCTTTCTCTGTAAATGGGGCTAGTGTAACTACTTTGTAGACTACTGGGCCAAATAACTACAGTGAGATCATTTGATGACTTTCTCTGTAGTAACAAGAACTTGCCTTGCACCCAGCAGTCATCTGGATATATGGTGTGCCTCATAGTAAAGAGAATTTGGACTGGTAGAGATTGGCTCTGATTCTCTTCTCAGCTACCTACACCCCTTCTCAAATGGGACTTGCCTTCTTCTGTGGTAGGCGAGGGCTAGCTGGAAAATTTGTAAGCAACTGCCGAGTGAGAATTTGGGACTTTTTCTGTTTAGTGTATGATGTGTGTTTAGTCTGTAATGAACCGTCTATTTCCCATATATCTAATAAATGAAAATGAAATAATTTTCCCCTTGTTTCTTTGCACTGACTGAAAGACTAACTGAACACTGATTGGTTCTTATTAACTGTGTAATAATGGAAACCTGAATTTTAAACAATCAAATTTTTGGACTGTGCTTGCCCAAGGAAAGTGCCTAGGATAGTGCCTGGTGCTGAGTGGGTACTCACTAAATGCTAGTATCCTCCTCTCTCCCCGCACTGCCCCCTGCCCAGCTACACAGGCTCTACTGCTCTACCCAGGGTAGGGCTACGGGAGCCTCTTGCCTATGTGGTATGAGCTAGATTCTCAGGCAGTACTAGAATATCAGAATTTGGCTGAAAATGCAGAGACTGGACAGAATGACCCCTGAGAGCACGTAACCCCAGTATATGGGAAACAAGAGATTTCTGAGCTCATTTGGAAGGTGAGAAGCTGGCCCCTCACCCGACCCAACACTCACCCATAGACAGCCTCTGAGTGTTGTTTCTCTTTTTAAAAGAAGGTGGCCTTCTTCTCTCAGGAAGGAGAGCCGTGGTAGGATTGCCACCATTATGAATGATTACAATGTGAGTAACAGTTGTATGATAGGTGTGTGGCCAAAGGTATGAATAGCACATGAATGGAAGGTATGGGTATTGGGCATGTTGTTATAAATGTATGTCACAGGTATTTGTCTTTTGCATTAGAGTATGAGAATTTTAAACAAGGAGCCCTGGAATTGGATGCAAAAGGGAACCAGAGTATCAGGTAACAGGCTCTTGGCCCAACCTCCCTCTCCCACCCCTCAACTTCATGTCCTGGGAGGTTGGCACAGAAAGCACACTTGATGACTTCACTAGAAGCAAAAGTTTGCCTGCAACTGTCTTCTTCAACTCCTAGACCCTTGAGTAGGATCTGTGTGGTTGGGAGTCTGGAATGCCTGTGGAAGTCTGGGATGCCTGTGGGAAGCTATCCTGGCTCCTGCACCAGACGGCATGTGCTCTGTGTGAAGTCCTCCCTCTTTAGGAATCCCCTCTTCTTTGAGCAAACAGCTCGCCGGGGGTGGGAGGGAGAAACATGGGCCTGCATGGGGTGGTACTGAGGAGATCTTGAGCAGCAGTTCAGTTGTCGGATCATGGTTGAGCTGACTTAGAGGCTGGGGTCAGAGGAGGCTCCCACTAAGACCCAGGGGTGTCCCTCTTGCCACAGGCCCTTCAACAGCGAGCCTAAGATTCCCTATGTGCGACTGGAGCGGCTCAAGATCTGTGCTGCCTCCTCGGGAGAGATGCCTGTGTTCAAGTTGAAGCCCCAGAAGAATGAGCAGGATGGGAGCTTCCTGCTGATCATCGAGTGTGGCACTGAGTCCTCCAGCATGTCTATTAAGGTACCACTCTGCTCTGTCTTGTCCTTGAGCTTGGCCCACCTTAGGAGCCTCTCTTCTTTCTCCACTTCATTCAGAATTCTGGCTCTGGCCTTGTCCAGAGTCTGAGTGGGGCTGCAGCCTGACCAGACTTGTCCTCGGCAGCCAGGGGCTTGTGAGATGCATATCAGGAGGCTCAGCATTCTTGGGGCTCAGCTGGCCTGGGGGCCTGGAATAAATTGGTGCCCAGGGCTTGTCAGTCCCTCCTCTCCCTCCCTCCACAACTTGTTGGTGCTGTGCTGACTGCTCAGACTCACTTCTTCTCCAAGGTCAGCCAGAACAACATGCCTGATGCCATCCAGGCCCCAAGTCTGGGGGGAAGAAAGGTCACTGTCACTTCTCTGGCGGGGCAGCAGCCACCAGAGGGGGAGGGTGCATCTCCTGAAGAACAAAGACTCATTCCTCGGACCCCTGGAGCCAAGAAGGGGCCCCCGGTACCAATAGAGAATGAGGACTTCTGCGCTGTGTGCCTCAATGGGGGAGAGTTGCTGTGCTGCGATCGCTGCCCCAAAGTGTTCCACCTTTCCTGCCACTTGCCGGCCCTGCTCAGCTTCCCCGGGTGAGTTGTGCCAATCTAGGGCCATTGGCTGCCTAGCAGGGTGATCTTCCAGGGATGACTATTCCAGGCCAGGCCCACAGAGCTCCCTCAAATGGGCTTCCTCCCCTCTCTGGGCCTACATGAATTGCAGGTATGTGAGTCAGTGGCCCTACTGCCTTGTGCCTTCTATGCATAGATAGGAAGGTGTTTGAAATTTGAGTGGCTGTTTTTCTTCCTCTGTTCCCAGTTTCTTCCTACACACACAGGTTTGTCCCCATACTCCCCTCTCAGCCCCTTGCTAAATCCAATTTTTTTCTGGATTCACTCCATCCCAAGTTAGTGAATTTCTTTAAAGCTTGTGGTTAGGAAGCCATTCCCTACAGGGCAGGCCTAGGGACTGAGTCTCCCATACCATTCTCTCTCTCTGCCCCCATCTTGGAGCAGAGGGAGAGGGGAGGTGGCTCTGGGCCACCTGCTGATGCCTAATTTGGCCTCATCTGCCTCTGCAGGGGAGACTGGGTATGTACCTTGTGCCGCAGCCTGACCCAGCCCGAGATGGAGTACGACTGTGAGAATGCTCGCTATAATCAGCCTGGAATGCGGGCCACTCCTGGCCTGAGCATCTATGACCAGAAGGTAGGGAGGGGTTTCTGAAAACAAGGTTCCCTGCCTGGGGCAGCCTCCCTGTGCCAGGGGCTGAGGCCTTTCTGAGGGGGATGGGAAGTCTCTCCAGGTATCTCACTGTTGGGCTATGCCTGACAGCTTGGCCCATGGGGGTTTTTGCTATGGATTCCCTTCTGCCAGCTGTCTTCCTCTAGTCTGGCAGGCTGTGCTGTGCCTTAACGTGTTGGCCCACGCCCTGTGGGACAGAGCTGACCCTGCTGGAGTTATCAGGGTCACTGTCTTCAGTTCTTGAGATGGGGCCAGGCCGAAGTAACGTGCTGCCATTCTGGTTTCTGCAGAAGTGTGAAAAGCTGGTACTGTCCTTGTGCTGCCATAGCCTCAGCCTGCCCTTCCATGAACCTGTCAGCCCGCTGGTAAGGAAGGCTTCCTGTTTCTGCCGGCTCCGAGGGCCCTGGGCCTGGGTGTGAGTCCAAGTGCTACCCTGGGGCGGGCTCAGAGCATGGCCGCTGGAAGTCTGATTAATCCGTGCATGGGTTAGCGGACTCAGTGTGGCCACCGCAGCCCCCCAGCCCAGCTGCTGCTACACCACACCTGACTTGACAGTGAAACATTCCTCCTTCTCCCTTTTTGTCTCCTTTCTTCCCTTTTCTTCTTGCTGCTGTTCTCTTGTTCTCTTGTTCTATTTCACATCTGTTTCAACTCATTCTCCATCTCTCCCTCTTTCTTCTCTGTACCTCTACTTCTCTCTTCCTGCTTTGCTTCCCCTTCTTTGCTCCCCCAAGGCTCGGCATTACTACCAGATTATCAAGAGGCCCATGGACCTGTCAATCATTCGGAGGAAGCTGCAAAAGAAGGACCCAGCTCACTACACCACCCCAGAGGAGGTGGTGTCAGACGTCCGCCTCATGTTCTGGAACTGTGCGAAGTTCAATTATGTATGTCTTGCCTGTTTTCCCCCTCCTCTATTTCCCAGTGACCCCAAGACTCATGCCTGGATGGGGGCTATCAGGTTTGGTCCTGAGCTGCCATAAGGACATGGGAAACTTTTAGGGTCTCCCATAGTGAGTGTTTAAAAGCTCTCTCCCACACTTGGGCCTCAGTGTGGACTCAGAAGGAAGAAGGGGGGAATGCTGGTGGTTGGCCCTCTGTGGGTAACTGTCAGGGTCACTTCTGCTTGAAGAGATGGTACTAAACTGGTTTGGTCTTGAGTCTTCAGGAGAAAATGTCACATTCTAGAGCTCCAGGAAACCTAGCCAGGCTTTGTGCTCTTTGTATAGCTCTTGAGAGACCTGGAAGAGATGGGGTGGTGGATACGGGCCAGACCATCACTGCTCTCCTTCCCCTTCAGCCCGACTCAGAGGTTGCAGAGGCCGGCCGCTGCCTGGAAGTGTTCTTTGAGGGCTGGTTGAAGGAGATCTACCCGGAGAAACGGTTTGCCCAGCCAAGGCAGGAGGACTCAGACTCCGAGGAGGTGTCAAGCGAGAGTGGGTATTCCACTCCGCAGGGTTTCCCATGGCCCCCCTACGTGCAGGAGGGCATCCAACCCAAGAGGCGGCGGCGACATATGGTAAAGAGTTGCTGCCAGCTGGCAGGCAGGTTGTGGGGCCGGTGGGTGGGCAGTCAGGGGGCACCCAAGCAGCGTGTACAGAGCAGCCTAAAGCAAAGCTGCTGGAGGCACAAAGAGTGCTCAGAAGGAACCCTTGCTCCCAAGCCTGTAGTCTAACAGGAAGTCAGGGCAGTGCAGGGCTCATCAAGTCTCATTACCACTGAGGCTTGAAACTCAGAGAGGTGGATGCATCTGCCCAGGGTCACCCAGCAAATTAACAGCAGAATCAGGGTGGGAAGCCAGGTCTCCCGATTCACAGCTCAATGCTGATTCTTCTCCACTGTGGTCCCCGGAAGAAGAGAAACACCTGGTCTCAGGGCCTGGTCTCAAATTCCGTTTGGGAGAAAGGAAGGGATATTTTCAGCTCCTTGGTGTAGAGAAGGAGGGAGAGGTGTTGCTTACAGTAGAGAGACCGCTTCTGATCTGTGTCTGGTCCCACATATGCAGACATGGGACACAGTTCAGTGCTGTTTCATTCCGCTGAAATGTCTTGCCTGCCTGCCTGCTGTGTGCAGCCATCCCCAGTTGTTTACATCACTTGGCCCACCATGTTTAGTGGCTGCAGTGAGTTTTGCTGTTGCATTCCTGGGGCAGAGGAAAACACTTTGGCTCTGGGGAGTCCCAGTCTGGACACTTTGCCTTTGCACGTTAATAAGCACTACCTTTGGTTATTTTGATTCCACACACACATATTTTTTTTTCTTTCAGGAGAATGAAAGAGCAAAAAGAATGTCGTTCCGCCTGGCCAGCAGCATCTCCCAGGTGTGAGAGCTGGTGGTACAGCAAGCACTCTGGCAGCTGGCGCCCCATCCTGTTGACCACTCCTCCCCACCTTTCAGCTCATTCTCTTCAGATCGTGGATGTGAGACAAGTCTTGTCGAGCTGTGTAGTGCTCTTTGCCGTTTGCATCTTACGACATTCATTTGGGAGCCATAGTGCATCCACTACAGAGAAGATTTCAGTAATAAACAGCAAAGAGGGAGGTGTTCCCTATTACCAGAAAAATCAGATGTGTGGGGTCCACTTGACAAGACCAAGTCTGGTCAGGCTTGGGAGGACTTAACTTCCTTGGTGACTGCTCTCTGCTAAGGAGAGCAGACTTTTCTCACCTTTCAGTGTGCAGGGCTCAGGAGCAATGTATCTATCTGAAGTCCTCCTGGGTCCAGAAGAGGGTAAAAGAAGGGAGAGAGGTTCTGACATATGGCAGGCCTGTGATCCCTGGCCCAGCACAGCCAAAGACTGTCACTGTTTGCCTTTGCTTGGCCTGCCAGGACAGGAAGCTGCCCTGGGCAGGGTGATGGAGGCTTCCAGAGGCCATAGGTCTCAATTGGTGCCTATTCGGGTTCTAACGGTTTTCAGGGTATTTGTTTCTCATGCTCCCTGTCCCGATGTTGACTTAGGTGGCCGCTATGAAAGTGCTCTAGGTGGTATGTATGGCATTCTTGACGGGGCCAGGTGGCTGTGCAGGGACCACCGACAGCTTCAGGCTCAGACGTGCAGGCTTAAGGAGATGTCAACTTCAGAGCCTGTCCTCTGTGCCACTTACTTTGGGTTAATAACTCTTCTTTAGTGTCAGAACCTGCCTTCCTAGAAGTGATTGTCAGTGGCCATCCCTTCATTGTCTCCACTCAGAGATCTGGAGCCCGAGTTCTGCTTGGGTAAACCTGAGAGTTGGGTTGGGCAAGGGGAGTGACCCAGAACTGGCTTGCTGTGCTAGGCTTCTCCTCTGTCGTAGAGATCCTAGTTCTCAGCCTTTCCACGTTCGCAGAGCCAAAGATCAGAAGTGAGTTCTCTGACTCGCTCACCCCCAGGCTGTCTGCAGCCCCCAAAAAAGTCAGGACTCTACTGGCAGCCCTTTTCTGTTGGAGGTTGGAGAAGGCCAAAGGGACTGCCAGGAGCGTGGTGTAATCATTCATGGGGGAAGTTCTGTCTAGGGTAGAGAAGAGGAAACTGACAGGTGAGAAGCCAGTGTCCTTCAGTGACTTTGAAGCAACTTCAGGACATCACTTCTCCAAGAATGCAGAAGGAAATGTTCTGGAAGCCATGGGAACAGGAATTCCAGACTCTATCTCAGATGGAGATGGATCTTCATGGTCCGTGTGGGGTGTTTGGGGAAGGCTGCATAGGCAGATGCTGGGGGTCAAGCTACTTCCTCAGCCAGGACTTGGTTGAGAAGGACCCTATTGCTGATGGTGTTGGGGGAGCTGCAGACCTGGCGCTTCAGTGGGCTGGCTCAGAGACATCACTTTGTCGTGGCTTGGCTTTATTTTTGCTAAAAGATGAAATTTAAGGAAGCTGTTGTTTGTAGGGCCTTTGTTAAGGGGAACATTCTGCTTAGAGGAAGCTCTGCTTTCCTTGTCAGTTGGTGGTGCTGCTCATTTCCTTCACCACCCAGGCTGAGAGGCCATCCTCCGCCGGCCATTCTTTCACCAGCACCTGCCAGGCTCTCCTGCGCAGACAGGCTTCCATAATCCCGTTTCCCAGTTTGGGGTAACTAAGTCTTTCGTGCTTCACTAGCCAGGCAATCTTTAGACCTAGCCCTCTGTTCTTTGGGGCTCACATGACTCTCTGGCTTAGGCTCTGGCCACTTTCCTTTCAATGTTTGAATCGTTTTCTCTGTTTAGTTGACTTGGCGAGGTTCCCTCTGTAATTACCTCATGAATTCATGCTCTAGGTCATCTTTCCTGTGTTGTGGCCCCCATTTCCACCTTCCCTGAGTGAGAATCATGGTGCTTTGTGTCAGATAGCCAGGTGAGGGCTGTGACAGTCTCAAACCTGACTGAGATCCTTCCACAGGACCAACCGGAGACTACAAATATAAAGCAGAAATACGGGGCTAAATGCTTAGCTCCCCTTTTATTCATGAAGCTCCTAGCTGGGTATAGCCTGCTGGGCCAGGGGATCGTAGTAACGTAGTCAAGAGTCACGTATTCCTTTCCCACCGCAGAGACCCTGCATGCTGAGAGGCCCACTTTCGGCACCTGAGCAGATGTAGGGTATCCTCCCTGCAAGGGTGCAAGGCCATGGCCTGCCACACCACCCCTGCATTGCTTACCCCACACCACTGCCCTCCCCCAGGCTTTTCCTGTGTACTTAGCACCAATGTTTTGTGTCATGGTTTTTGTTTTGTTTTGTTTTGCATGCAGAAAACAGAACATGACTTTTTATAAATTAAAAAAAAAAAGCTGCTAGCTGAGTGACTGACTTCAGTGGCTCTTCCTTAACATCTGAGCTGTTCCTGCTTTTGACTCACTCCCACAATGGCCCCTTTTGAAGTCAGGCAAGTCCTTTGGCCCTTGACAAAGTCATGAAATGGAAATACAGCAAGTTCTGGGGCCTCACAGTATAGAATGCAGTCCTAGAGGAGAAGTTGAGCTCCTTGGACGTGGGAGAAACAGGAGAGCCAAGCGGCTTCAGTGGAGGCAAAGGCGGGGGGGGGGGGGGGGGGTTTCAGTGCAAACACTGCTGCAGGATGAATTGCAGAGTCCTCTTCCAGAACGTGGGCAGGCTGGCCCTACCTGACTCCTAATAATTGCCAACTATACCCTCTGCAGGTCCTCCTCCCACAGTAGCAGCTGCTGGGCCCTCTGTAGGCTCTGCGCCAGGCAGTCCTCACCATCAGACTCGGTGGGTTCTGGCTCCCTGTGCCCTCTTCTGGTGACAGCTCTTTGCCTTGCTCCTAAGACCTAGACCCCTCCTTATTTGTTCCTGGGCTCCACTCTGCTCCCTCTCTGACTCCAGGATGCCCCCTGTAGTTTTCCCTTCTGAACCCCCCAACACCTTCTGGATCACCATGCCCTGTGCTTCCTCTTCTGCTTCTCCTCCCTCCCTGCTGTTTATTTAAATGCCTGCTCCTTTAGCTCAGTTTCCTGACCCTCTCTCTCTCTTTCTTTGTTCTCCCAGTCTTTCAGCCTTCTCCTGGTGGGCTGCTTCCTCTCCCTACCCTGAACCTGTGACCCATCACACACTGACCTTTTTTATCAGCATCCTGAACTTTCTTATCCTCTCCATCTCAAAACTTCCCCTGAAACTGCCAACCATTCTCCATTTTCTGCATCAGCTTATTTGCTGCTCTGTCTTCCTGGGTTGCTAAACATGACAGATTCAGAGTTGACACCCTCAGATGGGCTGTCAGCATTGAATGGGTATCTTTGATGTGATTGCGTTGCTCTCTGTCCATGCCCCTCATCTTTGCTTTCAGCCAACGACTGACCTCATTGCCTATTCACAGAAAAGTCCCTAAAGCAAGAACCTCCTTGCCCATTGGCTCCTTTCTCCTTCCCATCTGTCTGTGTCTACATCCCTCCTCACATCCTTCCCTTTTGCTCCTGTTGGGTGCTCTGTTTCTTGAATCCTGCTGTATGGCCTCCAAGACTTTGCTCTGCCCCTCATCCACTGCCCCATTTGCTGGGGTCTTAACTTCCCTCTCACTGGTGCTCCACATAGCCTACAAACAAGCAAAGGTCTCCCCAAGACTGAAGCAAAACGCTTAGGGTATGTTGCCCCTTATACATTTTCCTTATTAGCCAAGTTTCTTTTTTTTTTTTTTTTAATTTTTATTAAAAAAATTTTTTTAACATTTATTTATTTTTGACAGAAACAGAGCATGAGTGGAGGAGGGGCAGAGAGAGAGGGAGACACAGAATCCAAAGACAGCTCCAGGCTCTGAGCTGTCAGCACAGAGCCTGACGTGGGGCTCGAACCCACGAATCACGAGATCATGAGCTGAAGTTGGATGCTCAACTGACTGAGCCACCCAGGAGCTCCCAAGTTTCTTTAAAAAAGGATTTTTTCCATTAGTTCTTCTCAGTTGCTCTTCAACCCTCCACAGTTTTTCATAAAAGTCACCAGTGACCACCCATTGCCAAATAGAAAGAAGACCTTTCAGTCCTCAGCTGTCTGGAACTCTCCACAGCATTTCACACCACTTCACAGCATTTCTACCACTTCCTCTTTGAAACAGCCCCTTCACATGGCCTTTATGACACCATAAGTCCCTGGATTATTCTCTTACCTTTCAGCCACACAGGCTGAGCTTTCCTTAAAATCTTGACAAGGGAACATCCATAGCGCTTTGTGGTCTCTCCCCTTCAGGAATTGGGCCATCAGGAGGAATCACAGCCTCTCTGCTCCCCACCCTCTAAGTCTCCCATTTTCCTTGAGTCCGTTTCTTCTCCTGGACTCAGTTCTCCCCATGCCAGTCATGTTTATGAACTCTCTAGGGAGGACAGCATCTGTGAGCCCTTCCCTCTGTTTTTCCCAGTGCGTGATGGAGACAGGTTTTAGATTTAGTCGCCAAGAGGTCCCATCTAAATCAGCCCACGAATGTGGATTGAGCCTTACCAAGAAACAGTTTGATAAATGGGATTCCCAGGCTGATGGCAGCTCCCAAGTACAAGTTAGAGGCACTTGGGATCATGGTATACCATGTTGCCATGCATGGTTCAGTGAGCTCCTAACCAGGAGGAGGATCCTGGCAGGGGTGAGTGTAATACTCACCAGTAATACTGGTAATACTCTGGTAGAGGGAAAACTGAGAAGTGCTGTGATTCATCACTTGCTTGGGGCTCTGCTGAGGTCATCCTGGCCTCTTTAGCCAGGTCTTTCCCATCTGATCACCACCACCTGCTTGCTCCAGTTGTTCCTAGAGCTGGAGGTAGATGGTGGTTGTTTTCTTGGAGGTGGGGAAATATACTAGAAACTTACGTGACTTGAGATGCTGAACACCTAAATTTCACCTCTGCCAGTTATGAGCCATGTGACCTTGGGTACAGTTTCCCCTTCTATAGAGTTGGTGGAGGGGGGAGGGTTGAAAACAGGGATCTCTCAGAGGCTTTATAGCTGGAAAGATGGTGATACTGATTCTAACTCTAAAGCTCAGGCCACACAGGGAGCAAGGGAATGTTGGGGAGTCTTGGCCAAGATAGGGCAAAGGGACTCATAGGCCAAACTGAGGTGCTTTGAGGAAAGCAGCTTTGAGCTGCTTCTTGAACTGTATACCCATTCCTCAAGCTGCATCTCTTTCTTGGATATCCAGGGTGAATTCCTCTTAGGCCTTTTTCAGAAGTGGCCATTAGATCCAAAGTGGTTGGGGGCAGGAGGGAGGAATATTGTAAAGGGAAATGTCACTGATCTTAAAAGGACCTACACATTCAAGAACAAATTAAAAAATAACACTTTTCTTTACCAATAATTGTGTCCTGGAGTGTTTCTTCAGTAGCAATGGTTGAACCTACTTCATGGTCTTTTTGCCTCATCATTAAGAGCCCAAGGTGGGGAATAGACTGGGAAGCCTTCTCTCTAGGGAAGAACTCAGCTCTCTGCTTCTTATTGAATGAACACAGCCCATTCCTCAAAATTAAGGCAATGAGGTTGAGGTAGAGTTAGGGGAAAACCACCTGAGTGCCCACCACTTCTAGGCAATGAACACCTCAAGAATGTTCCTTTATCTAGTGCCATTCCCCAGTCGCCTAGACTTAGCTGTCTTCTCTGCCCACTCTACGCCAGTGGTGTCTAGCCATTTAGGGTGTAAGGACATTGTTCTGAATATTCATCATTCATTTTAACTGCATAGAATCTGAACCCCTTTCCTATTTGGGTGAATTCCCCACTTCAGGAGTCTTGAGAGGAAGAGCTAACTCCTCACCACAGTAGCTAAATGTACTAAAATCTTGATTTACCATGTCCCTGGTAGCCAGGATACAGTTCTAATGGTAGTCATTAAAATAAGCATGGGGGGGTGGTGGTGGCTCAAGGACCACAGAGACTTCTTGGTGGTGGTATTGGTTGCAGGTAGGTGAGGTTTTCATGGCAGCAAGAGCAGCAGAACAAGTTGAAGCCCCTGGTGCCTGATGGCAGGGATGGTTCCTACAGCAGACCAGTTAGCTCCCAGTTCTCTCGCCTTTCCAACGGCTCTATGAACTCTCTAAACAAATATTTTAAGAAACTCATTTTCTGCTTAAATTAACCAGAATTGGGTTCTTTTACTTGGAACTAAGCACCCTAACTGATGCAGAAATCTCAGAGAATCTAGTGAAGTCAGGGACCCACTCTCCAAGCTCCAGACCCACATGTCCTATGGTCTATTGGACACCTCCACTTGGGTGTCTCAATGTCACCTGACATAGTAGCCAGTCCCTGGCACCCTTAACATATTCTTCTTCAATATTCCCTATCTTGAAAGCCAGGGATGCGGGAAGAAAACCAGGAGGATGTGGTGTCAGAGAAGTTTGTGTTTCAAGGAAGGATGATCATCACTTTTAATATTTAAAATGATACCTGGAAGTCTTCTCTAAACTTATCCCTTTCCAGACTGGCCCAAGTACCTGAAACCTTATCCACACCTCCTCTGAGTTTTCTTCTGTGTTTGTCCTTACTAATTTTCTAAGTACTATCTTTCTCCAGGTCCCAGGGACATCAGCCTGTCCACTCTGACCTCCTCAGTTTCCATGGCAAGCAACTACAGCAAGCCTACTCCCCAGAGCAAGCCCTGTCCTGACAGGCAGGCCTATAGCAGACCTGTTCCTCTTGCACATGTGGCCAATGTACTATTTTATCCACTAGGCAGTAAAGGAGGAGCTTAATCCAGGGCCTAATATAAAAATAAGTACCAAAAAATTAAAAATAGCAAAGTCTAAATAAATACCCAGTGTCTAAGTTTTAACCCTATTAATTTTATAACAATTCCACAATATTTCTCCATGAATGCTGAACCTACAGAGCAGGAGACCCAGCGTACAGCAAGCCCAGGAAGCTTAGGAATATCCTTTTGGTCCAGTGGGCAAATAATGCTCTGTTTTTGGTATAAGAGTGCAGGCTCAACTGCTGTAACAACAAAAGAGACTCCAAAATAAAGGGGCTTAAAAAATAGCAATGTATTTCTTTTTCAGGTGACAGTCTGAGAGGTAAGCAAGAAGTCTTTTTCAGGTGACAGTCTGAGAGGTAAACAAGCAGTTTAAGGTGGGTAGATGGCTCTTCTGTTCGAGGCTAAGAACCCAGGTTCTTTATAAGTTCTGGTGTCACCATTCTCTAGGATTCAACCAGGGATTGAAGTGGTTGACCAGTAGTTTATCTGTGTGCCTGCCTGGAGGAAGGGTAAAGAGAGAGGAAGTGGAGGGCAAGCAGTTTCATTTAAAACCTCTGTCTTGGGAGTTGTATACATTGCTGCTTCTGAAATGCAAATTCGTGAAGCATTCCATATTTTTAAGTATGAGCTTTGAATCAAAGTCATTGTTAGATTTCTTCCATGCATGTATGTGTTCCAGTAACGCCAATGGGATGGTGTTAGAAGAGAGTTGCATGGATAAAATCTGGTTCAGAAAAGAAAAAACACACAAACAAAAGCCCTGTGTCTTGGAAGTTGTGCACATCACTGCTTCTCAAAATCAGTGGGCCAGATCTTATTCCTGAGACAACATCCAGCCTCAGAGGAGGCTTGGAAACATGAACACCATAGCCTCAGCCAAAGGACTGAGACCTGGTGCTGGTGGAAGCAGTTGCTCTTCTCTAGGGTTCTACAATCCATTTGTTCCAGTGAGTCCCAGGCGTGGCCCACTGACAGGGTCACTTCATGGCAAAGGCTGTGCCAGGGCCATGTCTCTGTGCCTTCTTAAGTTTATTAATTAGCTGAGTGGAGCATTCATCCTCTCTGTCCTAGATAAAATGTATCTCTGGGTAGCCAAATATTTGATGAGGGGAAGTGTCTCTTTCAAAAGTATTCCAGCTAATAATTGAAGGGTTGGTAGTTTGGAATATCACCATTTTCCAACCCCTAATGAATTCATGAATCTGGGTGATGACCACGCATGGCTACCCATATCACCAAAAGAGAGACATCTAGACATTACATGCCTCCTGATTGAAGAACACAATATCACCTATGAAATGCTTCCAAACAGATAGGATCTGAAACTAATCAGGCCTCTAGATCTACCTACCAATTAACAGATGTGGCTCCCACATGACAGAAAATGCAAAGAATAGAGGAACACCTTGAATGACATCACAAGGATACAGTCAGCAAAATTCAGTCTGTGGAACCCATAGGACAAGTGATCTGGTTTTTCAACAGACATATTGCAAGGGGGATAAAAGTGGGATGGACAGGAAACATATGGACTAAAGAGACTTAAAAAGCATATAAATCAATTGTGAAGTATGGAACTTACGTCCTGATTTAAACTAAAAATATCATGAGGCAATTGGGAAAAGCTGAACATTAACAGGATATTTGATGATACCAAAAACTTATTATTTTTCATGTTATTTTTATTTTGTATTTTACATTTTTATTGTTTTAGAGGGTAAGGGTTTGTCTTAGTACAATATTAGAAACAATAAAAAGCCTATAGAAGATGGTTAAATAATTACTAGAACATAATTTTAAATGATATTTAAGGAACTTATAGGACATACTTTAAATGAGACAAAAATTCTCAAAATCTTTGTTTGGACTAAGAATCTGCCCAGAGTAATGAATGCATAAAGGGAGAAGAAAATTCCAAAGTTCTTCTGACTTGAGAAGCCTCTCGAGTATTTCTGGAAGCAGAGACATCAGTTTAAACAATTATCAAAAGAGGAATAAATTATTAATGCAAACAAACAGATTTGCAGATTAGATTACCTTTTATAAAACATCATAACACTCTATGAAGCACAGGATGCTTTTGTATGAATAACATTTCCAAGGCTCACTGAACAACCCTGCTCTGTTTTCTGTTACTATAAATTTTCACGCAGTCTCCACAGTGGATAGGGATGTCTAGAAGATTGTCTAGTCTTTAGTGTTAGTTGGACTAGGTTGATTCTCACTAGCAGCTAGAATGGCCTAAATTTTCAAGTCTGAGCACTAAAATGCTATCATTTTACTTTAAGACAAAATTTCCTGCCTAAGAAGCTTTAAGTGTATAATAGAAAAGAGAATAACAACTACATAAAGTGCCTGGTCCTTAGATCAAATACTAGATACCAGATCCAAAAACAAACCAACCAACCCAGTTGTAAAGGACATTATTTGGACAAGTGGGAAAATGTTAATATGGGTTGGTAGCTTGTGTTGATATGAAATTTCCTGAGCATGATAATTTGAACTGTGGTTGTAGGGGAGAATGCTAAAGTATTTAGGGATGAAGTGTCATGGTGCATGCAACTCTTAAAGGTTCATAAAAATGATGTGTTATATTACTAAAGTAAATGTGGCAAAAACTTAACAATTGGCAATTGTAGATGAAGGGTGTTTGGGTGTTCATTACACTGTTCTTGGGAGGAGAAGGGCAAATTTAACAAATAGAATATGAGGCATGCATCTAGAATGGCAACAAGGAAAATACTTATGAGATGATGCCAATCAAAAAAAAAGCAGAACACAGAATTATATGTAAAATCAAAGGAAAAAAGATATAAATAGATTGAAATGTTTTCAGTGGTTATATATTAGGGTGGTAGCATTATGGTATATATTAGGGTGGTAGCGTTATGATTTTCCTGCTTTTTCTCCAAACTTTGCACTAAAAGGTTGTACTACTTTTACACTTATGCAAATATATAAACTTTTATCATGGTGTGTTTCAAATATCATCCTGTGTGTCTTAGCTCAGTCCCCCCTTCTCAGAGAGCTTGTCCTAACCACTCAATCTGAAGTGGACCCCAGGCACTTTCTCTCACAACCTTGTTTTATTGTCATCATAGCACTTACTACTATATCGTTTATCTTTTACTTGTTTTCTTGCTTATCGTCTGAGTCACCCCTCATACGATGTAAACTTCCTGAGAGCGGAAATCTTGCCCAGACCCTAGAACAGTGCCTGTAGCTGCTCAATGGATATATGTTGAATGAATAACTCAGGTCTTTGTCATCCAGACTCCCATTTTACTGGGGACTCTCAAGTCTTGAGAAGGGGAAGAACTTTTCCAACGTTCCTCACAAGTTAGTGGCGATGTCGAACTAGAACTCAAGTTTTGTGACTCAGGTCTCTATACTGTCTTCTTTCAAAATTTCTCAGGCTGAAATAGCTCCTGAACACCAGACAAGTGGCAGGAGTAAAAGAGGATGCACAGAGCATTCCCCTTGTTGCAGTGTGCCAGAAGCCCCATAGGTGGCGCCAGCAGCACTTATGTAGCTCTAGGGAAAGTCTGGAAAAAGTGGTAAAGGCAAACTCCAGAGAGACATTTTGATGAGAAGCGGGATATCTGACAGTCTTAAATTGTCTCTCTACCTATTTCTCATTAGTTGTGAGGGAGAAAAAATATACAGTAATTATACAGAGGAGAAATCCACACCTTGACTGTGTGATCAAAATAACATCAGGGATGAGGGACAGATGGACGTATTGTGAGTCCAGAAGTGATACACTGATGACGGCACATCACTTATATAGTAACGAAGCCCGGAATGCACAACCTGAATCTAATGGGAAATACATCAGACAAGCTAAAAATGAGAAATGTTATGTTAGGGTCAGGGGATAGGGGACAAGATTTTTAAAAATTGTCCTTGTCACTAATGACAAAGAAAAATTGTAAAAATGTTCTAGATTAAAAGAGGCTAAAGAGACATGACAGCTAAATGCAATACCTGAGACTAGACTCAACTATTGAGTCCTGGGTCCTGTACTGGATGGAGGGCAGGAAATGCTATCAAGGACATTATTGGGTCAACTGACAAAATTGGAATGTGGACAGTAGACTGCATTATTGTATCAATTTAAATATACTATAGCTGATAACTGTACTGGGTTATATAATAGAATATCCTTATTTTTAGGGAGTGTGCACTGGAGTGTTTAGGAGCAAAAGGCCAGAGTGTATGACACTTAATTTTAAAGGGTGCAGGAAAAAAAAACTGTGTGTGTGTATAAATATATAAATATATATTTATTTATTTATAATTTAAAGATATAAAGTATATTATATATTTATATATACTTTATATCTTTGAATTATAAAAATATGTATACATGTATATGTATATGTAGATATAAACAAAGCAAATGGGGTAAAATATTAAGAGGTGAATCTGGGTAAAGATTCCTTTTACTATTTTTTCTTTTTACTATTGGATTTTCTTTTTATTATTTTTATTTTTGCCATTTTTCTGTAAGTTTGAAATTATTTCCAAATATAAATTTACGAAGCAAAACCACATTGAAGGATGGTGGTTCCAGGTGCCTCCCCTGCCCACCCTTCTTTCTGTGGCACAATTCAGAGCTGGTGTCCTGCCTCACTTGTGCGTGACTTCTGCTGTCCCTTTGCTTCAGTCATTTCTCTCCTGAAAAGACTGAGTTTGGCTTCCAGCCTGTGAGGCTGAGGCCTAAGCTGGAAGGGGTGGAACTACTCTGTCCATGGCTGGGAAATGTTGCTGAAGCCTCTGTACGGTGAGTTGGAGAAGCAGTGGAGGGCTCTGAGTCCCGTCTTCACCCCCGACTCTGGTCTCTGGGGCCTGAGGCTATCCATGGGGTCAGCTCATTGCAAGCAATCAGGCTCAGGCTAGGTTTCCCCAGTCATTCTGAAGAGGCATCTGGTACCTGGGGGGCTCAGTTGGGCTGGGTGTGGCGTGAGCCTTGGCAGTATTGGGACAAGGAGGGCTTTGCTACCCTTTCCCTCTACCTACAGTTCCTTGGAAGAGACACAATTCATTTTCTCTCCTGAGTCTGGCATGCTGGACACCCCTGAATCATTAGGAATCCTTCCAATCTTCCAATGATTTACTTTGCATTAAATCAGCAAAATTGGAGGTCAGGTGGTAGGAAGAACATTTGCCCCAGGTCTGACCCTGCACTTCTTTCTGGGATGACTTCTGGTGGTGTTTCCCCCGGGTTCCATACCCAACAAGTAAGAGGGAATTCATCCCTCCAACTCCATGCTGGGCCTGCCTCTCACCCAGATCTTCTCATAGGAGAGGGAGGTCAATCTTTGCAGTCAACTGGAGAAAAATGCAGACAGTCTGGATTAAGGCTCCAGTTCCCTTTTACTCACGTTGTAAGCCAAGCAAAAAGAGATTACTCCCTCTTACCTGAGCTCAGTAAATAAAGTTCTAGACGTGAAATCCCCTAGGCGTAGCCCAAAAATGTTTGAATGAGCTAATCAAACCACCAAATGACTGGTGTTTTCATCATTAAACCACCAGAAGACTCACTGTTAGCTTTAGTTACCCTTTTGGCCAACTTTGTATTGGAGAACGCTGAAGACTGAGGTAATGGCTGACTTGCACCATAGCATGCCACAGGTAAGAGAGGAAGTGATGCCTAATGGTTAGGAGCACAGAGTCAGGATCACCCAGATGGGACTCACCCTTACTAGCTACGTAGTCTTGGACAGGTCGCTCTAACACACAGTACTTCCGTTTCTTTGTCTATAAAATGGGGATGATGATAGGACCTACCTCATGAGGTTGTTGTGAGGATTGAATACATTAGAATATATAAAGCATTTGGGACAGTGCCTGGCATAGAGCTGGTGACATTAGGTGAGTTAGTATAACCTGTATTTTATGAAAACCAAGACACAAATAGGCTGGCACTTTCTTGGTCCTTCAGGGAAGAGTCAACAGAATATTTTTCCATAATATATCAGGTTTGCTACCTGGCTGACAGCAATATATAATCAAGTTGTAAGGTACAACCCAACTTCAAAGTTTGAAAAATGAAAAAATGTGGATTTTAAAATCCATGAACTATAAAGCACTATTTAATTATTTTATTTTTAAATTGAGATATAATTCATATACCATAAGATTCACCCTTTTAAAGTGTACAATTCAGTGTTGTTTAGTGTATTCACAAGGTTGTGCAACCATCACCACTAATTTTAGAGCATTTTCATCACCCTAAAAAGAAACCCCACACCTGTTAGCATTCTCCGCCCATTCCCCACCTTTTCACAGTCTCTGGCAACCACTTAATCTACTCTCCCTATATATAGATTTGCCTATTCTGGACATTTCACATACATGGAATCATGCAATATATGGATGTTTGCATCTGTCTTCTTGCACTTAGCATAATATTTTCGAGGTTTATCTATGTTGTACCATGTATATGTTCTTCGTTCCTTTTTATGGCCAAGTAATATTCCATTGTATGGATACACCAGTGCATATGGCATGAAGTACACATGCAAATTCACTTCTTTTCGTGTGCCCATGGTTTGGCCATGCCATTGTTTGTTCAAAAGACCATTCTCACCCCCCCTTCCCCCCATTGAATTATCTTGGCACTCTTGTCAATTGGTCAGTGATGCATGGGTTTATTTCTGGACTCTCAATTCTATTCCATTGATCTATATGTTTATCCTTATGCCAGCCTGGAAGTCTTAATTAACATAGCTTTATAGTAAATTTTGAAATCAGGAACTGTGAGCCACCTCCCAACTTTGTTTTTTTTTAGGTTGTTTTCCCTGCTCTGGATTTCTTGCATCTCCCTATGAATTTTAGGATCAGATTGTCAATTTCTGCAAAAAAAGCAGCTGAGATTTTGATAAGGATCACATTGAATTTGTAGGTGAATTTGGGGAGTATTGCTATCTTAACAATATCAAGTCTTCCAACCCATTGAAACATTAATTTAGTTTTGGTGTGTACTAACTTGACTTGAATTGGTTTTATTTGACAAGGAGGCTGGGTCAGACATCCACGGATTATCAGAAAAACTGAGTTAATTGTCAAATGTTTCATTTTGAACTGTGGGGATAAGGTACATTTTTATTTTTGTCAAGGTAGGAGAAGAGAAAAAATAGAAAGACTTGCATAAATTTGTAGAGCCTACCAGAATCAAAGATAGAGCTCATTAGGAAAAAGTTACATTTTTCAAAGACATGTCCCCATTCAAAAAATTGTAATATAACACATAATTATAGATCAGAAAAATTACAGAGTGGTTTTTTGTGATGTTGAGTGTCTCAGAAATCTTTTGAATGACAGAGATACATTTTAATGAATGCATAAAGCAATTCTTCTTGACTTAAGAAAACTCAAGTCCATTCCTTCCCCCCAAATTTTGGTATTGTTACTGATAGGGTAAACAAACCCTGGAACAAACTGTACTAATTGCTTCTATGTTTTGTTATAGTGACAAACTTTAATTCCCATCTCTCTCCCTTAAATGTCAAGCAACTTGATATTGCACTGTAACAATGACATTACCACATGGGGTGTTTAAATAAACAGCATACAACACTTGTATGCCAGCAGTGACATTAATAATTATGGGAACAGAATGAGAGAAGATTGTTGTATAGTAATGGCCCCTGCAAAAGATTGAGTTTGTCATGTTGGTGGTCATGGTGTTGCAATCTATTACCTCACTGAGATTCAATGACTCCAGCTATGGTAACTACCCATAATATTTAATGTAGCTGCCTTGAGTCACTGGAAAACTTCAAAAATTTTTTTTCTAAGGCATTTACATCAAGTGTTCCCAGGAAAACCCTATGCCCCTAGGTGCATATTTTAGGGAGTTGTGTTTTACTTCTTTGTGTAGTTTCTGATTCCTCTTTACAAATGTTAGTGATATTTGTGTACTAGAAATGAATATTTGTCTATTTGTCAGCCTACCTATCTACCTATTTATTCATCTATATTTCACCATGTTCTACAAAGCCTGTCTTCCTTCCTTTCTTCCTTCCTTCCTTCCTTCCTTCCTTCCTTCCCTCCTTCTTGTTTCCTTTCATTCATTCATTTACTAATGCCATGATTTTTTATTAAATAGCTATTAAGTTCCAGGGACTGTTCCAGGCACTGGGAACAAGCAATGAACAGCGAGGCTGGAGCCTAACTTCTGCTGAGGAAAGAAAGAAAATAAACAGGTTTGTTTTAGGTGGTAAGTGCCCTAAGACAACAAAGCAGGCAAAGTGATAGACTGTGGAGTGGCACTACTTTAGATACAGGGATCAGGGGAGGCTTCTCTGAGGAGGTGGCAAGTGAGCAGAGACCTGAATGATGAAAAAGAACCAGCCTTGGGGAGGTATGGGGGCACAACATTGTAGATAAAGGAAACAGTAAGTGCAAGTTATTTGAAGCAGTTTAAAATAATACAGTCCATACAATGAAAGGCTGCAAAAAGATAAAAGTAGAAATGAGGGAAAACGGAAGAGAGAGAACAGGAGAACGTTGTATTGCTGGTGTGCAAGCCATAGAGTTCGGCAAAGTTATGAAAGTTGAGTTGCAACTTTGGTTCCTATCTTCCTGGAAACCAAGGTGAAAAGGGAAACACGATCGGTTTCATGGTATGTCTTCTTCATAAGGAAAAGAAGTGTCAGTTTTTCAAGGGGAAAAAGATGATTTTTTTGGCACTTAGGATGGAAATACACTTCTTGTGTGGACCTTTCTATAGTAGGCCATTCTATACGGGGCACAGAATGATTGTATTTGTCATCAGCTTTAGGATAATTTGTTACAACAGCCATAAAACTAGTATAATTAGATCTATTAAGGATGCAGTAACAGAAACTTGGTCACTTAAACTAGCTTAAGCAAAGGAGAGCACTTTATTATAGAGATTTGAAATATTCCATGAAATTCTAGGAATGTAGCTCATTTCAGGAAATACTAGGATTAGGGATAGGAAGCTGTCAGAACTCTTTTGGTCTCTTCTCTTGTCTCTTTGTGGATCTTTTTCATCCTTCCTATTCTCTTCACATTTTTCCTGCAGCCTGGTCTTCTGCATTTCTACAGGCCACGTGGTGGGAAGCATGTCTATGGACAGCAACTGATTTTCCATGTTTCTATGTTAGCTACCTAGAGAAAGACTGAAATCTCTCAGTCCTAATTCCAAATTCCTGGGAGAGAGATATGATTGGCTCAGCTTGAGTCAGCTAACTACTATAGGAGCAACTGACTGTAGTCTGGTGGCCTAGTTACCTTGTCTGAGGATCCAAGGCTAGTTTCCAGAAAAAGACATCTGTTCTTCTGTTTTTAAAATACACTCATGTAGGGGTCAAGAAACCGTTTAATGGGTTTAAACCAACATTAAAAAGAGATAAAAATATCGGTGCATAGCATGTGGTATGGGTAATATTTTATAAAATTTGTTTCAGTTATTAAAGGTATAGGTCCATGTGTATTGGGTGATAACACATATTTCTTTGGGTGGATTATGGTCTAAAAAGTTTGCAGAACCCTAAAATTGGCAATCTGGTAGGATTCTGTTACAGAGATGTAATAAACAGCATTCTAAAATAATGTATTTTTTTAATAGCATTTTTCAATATAATCAGATGGCATAAGGATAAAGCATGACTTGGTACAGACAATTTTGCAAGGGTGAAGACAGTGGTCTTTGTCTGTCTTCTTTCAGGCTAAAATATAGCTAGTGGTGTGTCCAACCTGGCTTTGTATCATGGTCACTTGAGGACCTCTTAAAAATGATTTTAATGGGATCTGTCAAATCGGGATTCCTATAAGTGTAACCTGTGAATCTGTATTTAAACACAAAATGAAGCAAAACAAACAGATGTCTCTGATAGGTAGTCAGGTTTGGGACTTGCTAACCCCGAAACTATATAAGCCAGAGACTATATAACCCAGAGGGGTCATCTCCATACCTTTTAAACAATTCTCCCTAACTGCAGTTTCTCTCAACTGGGCTTTTCATAGGCATTAGGAAGTGAACAATTTGAATTTATTTCTTGGTAAGGATCTGGAATGTAAGGCTTCATAGCTGCCGGTTAAAGGCAAATAAACCCGTACACTTCACAGTTCAGTGAAGCAGATGGCAAAGTTCATCTCCTTTTGTTGGACTTTGTGGCACTAACGCTCATGCTTGGATGGGGCAGTGTTGAGGGGGAGGGGCAAAGGGGAAATTCTTGCAGGCTATTCCACATCCTTTTTGTACAACAGTTCTGTATTTCTCCGGAACAAAGTCTGGCCAAGACCCCAAAATTCTACAGTTCAGGATATGGCAGGGATTGTTTGCGCTTGGAAAATTTGCAAAACTGACGTCATTTTGAGTTTTCTGATGAACCGGACAGCATGAACCAGTTGCCCAGGGTACCCCCCCTCCTCCAGGTTCTAAGCAATAAAATGAATGGACCTGCTGTACCAAGTTATTGGCTATTAATCAACTGAATTTTAGAGGATATCTGACTGAAATAATTAGGCCAGTATTAGCAGAGTTGCATTTCATCTCCACAGCTGCTCTAGAGCAGGACCCTTGTTCACAGAAGCCATTCCTAAAGCAGGTCAAGAAATACATTAGTACAGCTGGAACCCATTATTTCTAGCCACTATTGCAGGGGGCCTGCTTTCAGATGGTTCCACTGAGGTTTGTGGCTAAAACTTATTTCTGGGAATTATCATCTTGTCTGTGAGCGGCGTTCGCGGCCCCTCTGAGGGGACACACACCCTTCACCCAGGCCTCCGCGCAGCGCTGACAACGGGTTCATGTTTCCGGGTTTGGGGACCAGCTCCGCACACACCGCCGGGCGATGCGTGCGGTTCCGGCCGCCACTGGCTGGCCGCTGCCTCCCGCGCTCTGCCTGGGGATACCCGCTGGGCATCGCCTCGGTACCGCGCTGGCACTGTTAGCGGGCTTTCATTACGTGTGAGGTGCGGCTGCTTCTCTGTCCCCGAGCCAGGGTTCTCTGGCCCGCCTCTGGGAGGGCTGCTCGCGGGGCCCGCTGGCGCCTCCTCGCCCGCCCAGCCGCGGGGCGAAGGGGCTTCGCTGCAGCAGACGTGCCGTGTCCCCGCGCGGCCCCCGTCCACCTCCCCGCGGCCTCGCCGCCGGCCGAAAAGTTTCTCCAGGGGCGGAATTCCGGGCTCGGCGACCCCCAGAGCCGAGGGTGCGCGCCCCCGGGTGGCCGGCCGGCCCGCGAGGCCTGGTGAGTTCCCCACCCCCCAGACGCCGCGCCCCAGGGCCCCGGCCGTTGCTGTGGCAACGCGCAGGCAAACCGGCCGCAGGGCCTCCCGCTGCGGGCGGGCCCGCCTCCCCTCTCAGTGTCTCCGGGGGCCCAGCCGTTGGGACCTCCTATACCCCGGGTCTGGTGTTCGGGGTGATCCCGGTCTGCCCAGTTTCAGCTCCACCTTCTCACCTCCACCCATCCTGAGACCTGACCCCTTTTGGAAGTTTAAAGTGAACTTACTGTAGGGTAAGTGTGATTTGGAAAAAAGAACACATCCTTAAAATTTGAATTTGCGGGCTCCCTACCCCCACCCCCATTTCTCTCTTTTTTAATCTCCTAGCGCTTGGCTCCTAGTAGGGCCTCAATATGGGGGACTTCTTACAGCACTTGATGCAGTCCCTTGCACACAGTGGTTGCAATCCGAGGAGCTTGTATGGCCTTAGAGCAGCCCCTGACTGGCCACGTGGATAGGAAACTTAAGCACTCTTCTCTCTTTCCTCATCTGTCAATGCAGATTGTAATTTCTCACAAAGTTGTGGGCTCGAAGGAGCTTGTGTGTGAAACTGCTTCGTGAACCGTGAATGTAAAGCACTTGGGAATTAGTCGTAAGGGATATTTGCATGCTGCAAGTGGTTTGATACTCCTGGTTCCACAGCACCAGCTAAGACAGACCTTTTTGGTCCGCCCACCAAACAGCTCCAATGTCCAACCAGAAAATAGGGTTGTCATGCATTGGAGGAGGGCTCTGTGAATGGAAAAAGAAACACCAACACATTTTGAACCTAAACTTCCTGCTTGTATTATTATGCGCTCCTCCTTCCCCTCCTCCCCCAGCCTTCCCATTACAACCCGTATGCAGATATTTCGTTTCACACATTTAAATCTCTAGCCCAACATTGAAATCTAGAGATTTAAATCTCTAGCGTTTCTATCTCAATGAATCACACCATCATCCCTCCTGTTTGCAAGCCAGAAATGTTGGACTTCTTCACACCTGCCACTCCCTCCCCTTCCATCTCTAAATTATCATCAAACCAATGATTATCTGTTCATTTTATCCTCAAATCAGTGTCAACGCATCCACTTATTTCAGTCCCTACCACTGGTACCCTACACCAGGCTACCATTATCTCTTGCCTGGTCTCCTATAGTAGCCTCTTAACTAGTCCAAAGGTATTCATCCTGCCCTGTTCATGTTCCTATCTGTTCTTTGCACTGCAGCAGGAGTAATCTTTTAAAAGTTAAAATTTGATTATGATACCTCTTTTCTCCTCCATCATCCCCTGCTTAAAATCCATCATGACTTTTGTTCTTAGGATAAAGATACAATTTCTTACTATGGCCCACAAATTGGGTGGCTGTATACTTTAACATCCAGATCAAGATAGTTTTGAGAGTAAAAGACAGTGCTATTATTTACACTGGGACTGTTCCCTAGCATTCCGGGGCAAATGGTTACTCTACCTGTAAGGCCCTGTGGCACCTTCCTCTTCTCCAGCCGGATCTTACACTAGGCTCTGCTGGTTCTCTGTGTTCCAATTACACTGGTTCTTTTTCAGTCCTTTGTCACCATTTTCCCTCCTACTAAGGGCCTTTTTACGTGATCTTCTCCCTGCCAGTTATGCTCTTCCCTCTTCTCTTTAGTCTGGTTAACTCTTGCTCATCCTTCGCATCTTAGACCAAATAGTTTCCCCTGGGAAAACTGCCTCTGACCACTCCATCTAGGACAGACCCCCTTCGGGTATAGGCTCTTCTGACACCATCTCTCTCCTTGCATTTATCACAATTGCAATTTTATTTGTCTGTGTGACTGGCACATAGGATGTAGTTAATAAATACTTGAATGTCTGACTTACAAGCATTTTCCAATGTCATTAGTCTCTGAAAACGCCACATTGTGGTTAACAGCACAGACTGCAGAGGTACACAGATGGGATGCTTGGATTTGAATTTCAGCTCCCCCACAATTCCTTATTTGAAACCTGTGGGGCTAGTTGTGTTTTAAAGTTGAGAGTGTGTCTGACTATAGAAAGACAACATGGTGTGTATACTGTTTGACTTTTAAGTGGGGTCTAGGGCAGTACCGTGTAATCAAACACATTACTTTTTCTTTAGTGAGATGACGTCACTCTAAGTGGGATAAAGGCTGTACATAGTTTTGCATCAGTTCAGGTCAAGTTTTGCCAAAAAATCAGTTTGCTACAAATTTATGAGAATCCTTTTTGGATTTTAGGATTTCATGTGAGTCTGTCCCAGCATAACCTTTAGGTAATCACTTAACTTCTCTGTGCCTGAGATTCCTCAACGGTAAAATGAGGAGGCTTATAGCATCTACCTACCTCACAGGTTCTGTTTGTGTTTTTGTGAGGAATACATGTGTTAATACGAGTTGGCTTTTGGACAATGTGGGGTTTAGGGGCACCGATCCCCCAACACAGTTGGAAATCCATATACAGCTTTTGGCTCCCCCAAGTGTAACTACGAATAGCCTACAATTGATCAGAGGCCTTACCGATAACACAAACAGCACATACTTTGTATGTTAGATGTATTAGATACTGTATTCTTACAACAAAGCAAGCTGGAGAAAATGTTATTAATAAAATCATAAGGAGAGAAAATACATCTATAGCATTGTACCATATTGGAAAAGATCCACATGTAAGTGGATCCGCACAGTTCAAACCTGTGTTGTTCAAAGGTCGGCTGTACATGTTGCTGGCTTAGAACAGTGAATGGTCTTTCATCATTGCTATAGTAGGGTCAGCTCTTATTATATCATTTTATTAGCTTCATTACAATCCACATTGTGTATTAACTGTAATTTATTTGCAATTTACTTATTGTTGGATATTTATATTGCAAGTACAAAAATGAAGAGATGAACGTCTTTATATTTAAATCTTTTGACTAGATTTTTGATAACTGATTAAGATCAGTTCCTAAAAATGCAATTACAATCAAAGCACAGGATCATTGGGACTACTCTTGAAACATATGGCCGCCTTCAGAAAGATTATACCAGTTCACCATCCTACCATCAGTTTTGTGATGCCTGTGTTAGCATTATTATTTTTAAAAAATCTTTGCTAATTTCACAGATAAAAATAGTACCTCCTCATTTTAACTCAGATCTTTCATTATTGAGGTTTTAAGCATTAAAAAATCTCATTGTTAGCTATTAGGTATTTCTTTTCTGTGAATTACCTGCACAGACTCTATGATGGCTTTTATATCGGAGCCTCAGTTTTTAAAAATCAATGGTTTGTTTGATTTCTGCTTCCCGCAGTCCAGGCAGGAGCCAGTATGCTGGGCTTTGGCTGGAATTAGTTGGATAGGTATCCGTGGAGCCTGGGGCGAGTTGTAACTTGCCCGCAAGCTACAGAGCAAAGTGGAAAGCAGTGTTTCAGAGGCTGCGTCTCGGGGAAAATCTGAAATCAAGACCAGGCTGACCGTGTGTTTATCTGAATCTTCAGTCTAACAGGACTTGGAAGAAAGAGGGCTTGCAGGAGGTAGGAGGCAAAGGACCGAGGCAGAAGGAGTTGGAATGATTCTAAAAGACGGGGGAGAGAGAAACTGTAACCTCTTTTTCATAGGGACAATGTAATTTATTGTATGGATGAAGAGGGGGTATGCTGGGGGTACTGTCTTGGCCAGACACTGATTTGTGGGGACTCTTGATAGAATAAGGACATTAACCCTTCTTTGTCATATGGGACCATCCCTCACAATTGCCATTTCGCTTAATTTATGATGGTTTTTTATTTCTAGAATTGAAATAATTCTATGTTTTCTACCTATTACTCTTTTCCTTTTTGATTCATTACCTTTATGCTTAGAAAGTACTTTCCATGCAGAGACCAAATAACTGTCTGCATTTTCTTTAAAAATGCTAGTTTGTGATGTCAGCCCATCAAGGAAGAGTTAATGGAAGTGAGTAAAAGAGAGTTGAGTAGTGTGATTTCCAACCAAAATCTAAAAGATGCTGATACAAAGGGATGTCCTCGTGTCATCTTCACGTCCCCTTGAAGATAGAGCTTACGTGCTCCAAGCGCGCTCTGAGGAAGACTTTTTCTGATGGCGTCTGTCACGCTTTGTGAACTTGTACAGTGGATCCTTAGACACTTTTGGAAGTGTCCTGAGAGGAGAAGATGTGATCTCTGAAGCTTCTTTCTACTTCTTTTGTCCTATATATGATCCTATTTAGTATTTCAAGCACTCACAGTTGTTAGATACTGCGAGATGATTTCCCTGTTTTTAAAAGAGGCTTAAGAAAAGGAAAATGTAATGTAATATTAATTGCTGACCTTCTGGCACTGGTAAATTAGTACGTTTCAAGATGTGCTTCAAAAAGAATTTTCCTTCCTGCTGAGGTCCAGTATGGATCAATGAGGCAAATTGTGTTTTGCTCGGATCTGTCTTAGTGTTCCAGAATGTAAAGAGTGGACAACTTACTGTTAAGCCTTATTGATATATTCTTTCTTAGTTTGTTAACTAAAATGAATTGTGGAGTATGAGAAACTAATCACCTCACAAACTCATGCAGTTTTGTCAACCTGAAGTTTTTGTTTGTTTGTTTGTTTGTTTGTTTGTTTTTGACCTGAAGTTCTTTTATTTCCAGAAAGGTTTATTTATTTTTAATTTTTTAACTGTTTATTTTTGAGAGAGAGAGAGAGAGACAGAGTGTGAGTGGGGGAGGGGAAGAGAGAGAGGGAGACAGAATTGAAGCAGGCTCCAGGCTCTGAGCTATCAGCACAGAGCCTGATATGGGACTTGAACTCATGAACTGGGAGATCATGACCTGAACCGAAGTGGGATGCTTAACTGACTGAGCCACCCAGGTGCCCCTATTTTAGAAAGATTTATTGAGTGAGGGGCAGTGACTTTTATAATTAATCAGAATATCTTTTCTACTTATAATGGACTAATTATCTTTCTTAATAGCCATTGATGTGTCAGTTTGAATGCCAGTGAGAATGTGCTATTACATTACAAAAAGAAAGAGCTTTCTATTGACTAAGATAAGTTAATATAGAAATACTGTTACCATTTGCCTTAATTTTTGATCCAAAGTATTTAGTAAACATTATCAACTATTATAAACATTCATCCAACAAATATTTATTGGGTACATATGATGTTCCAGGCACAGTTCTAGAATACTGTGTTGTTTTTCACTTGTACAAAGTTTGCTTGTGATTCAATATTCTTTTTTTAATTAAAACAATTTTTTTAATGTTTATTTTTGAGAGAGAGAGAGAGACAGAGCACAAGCAGGGGAGGTCAGAGACAGAGGGAGACACAGAATCTGAAGGAGGCTCCAGCTCTGGGCTGTCAGCATAGAGCCCAATGCGGGCTTGAACTCAAGAACCGTGAGATCATAACCTGAGCTGAAGTCGGACACTTAAGCAACTGAGCCACCCAGGCGCCCCTGTGATTCAGTATTCTTCACATGAGCTGTACTTATTTGGAAAAAATTGGTCATTTGGACTCACACATATTCATTCAGGGAATCTAAGAAAAGCCTTATGGAAAATGTTCATCCAGTCTCTTAAGGTTGAGATGCTGGTAATTGAAAGTTCTACTCTGTTACTTTGTTGTTATCGTGGTGGAATGCTCACTCGCAGCGACAGAGCTTGCTGGGAGAGAAACCCTTTACCATTTACCAAAGGCAGTGCGTCTGAGGCTCAGGTTCTTATACCCGAATTCTTTCAAGTCTGTTTGCGGTTAGCAGATCTAACATAGAGGCTCTTCTATCTGCTCTTGGGAGCTCAGCTTGCAATCAGCTGAGATACCAGGAAGAAAGCAAATATTTATCCTTGGGCGTTTTTTCAAGGAAATCAAATTAATTTTTCCTCTCAACCTTCTTTATGTTGGTGTTCAGTTTATGACAATAAAATTCAATGCTTTTCATATTTGTTATTATGAAAGCAAACACCAATGTACAGCGGTGCTTTTCAAGTTAACTTAATTGCTTTTCTGTTATAGCTCTTTGATGGTACATATGTTATGTACACTTAGCTCATTTTTCATAGTTGTGCCTTTTTTATTGAGATATAATTAACATAGTATAAAATTCACCCTTTTAAAGTGTACAGTCAAGTTTTTAGGATATCACTAGGGTTTGTAGTCATCACCACTATCTAATTCCAGAATGTTTTATCACCTTAAAAGAGAAATCCCACATCCATTAGCAGTCAACCTCCAACTCCCCTCCCCCAGCACCTGACAAACACTAATCTACTTCAGTAATCTACCTTCTGTCTCTGTAGATTTGCCTATTATATAAATGGAGCCATACAATATGAGGCCTTTTGCATTTGGTTTCCCTCAGCACAATGTTTTTCAGAATCGCTTCTATTGTAGTATGTGTTAGTACTTCATTCCTTTTGATGACCAAGTAAAATTCCGTTAAATAGATATACCACCTTTTGTGTATACATCAGTAGGTGGCCATTTGTGGTGTTTCCAGTTTTGGCTATCAGGAATCTAGCTGCTATGAATATTTGCATATGAGTTTTTATGTGAACATATGTTTTCATTTCTCCTGAGTATATACCTGAAAGTGAAAATGCTGGTTGTACAGTAACTGTATGTTTAACTCTTTGAAGAGTGTCAAAGTGTTTTCTAGAGTGGCTGCACCATTTTACATTCCCACCAGAAATGTGTAAGTGCCCTCATGTCTCCATATAATCATCAATGCTTGTTTCTTGTCTTTTTGATTATTGCCATCCTAATAGGTGTGGAGAGGTATGTCATTATATTTCGATTTGCATTGTCCTGATGACTGATGATGTTGAAATCTTTTCATGTGTTTATTGCAATTTGTATATCTTCTTTGAAGAAATATGTATTTAAATCCTTTGCTTTTTTTTATTTGGATTATCTTTAAACATTTTTTTATTACATTTATTTATTTTTGAGATACAGGGTGAGACAGAGCACGAGTGGGGGAGGGGCGGAGAGAGAAGGAGACACAGAATCCAAAGCAAGCTCCAGGTTCCGAGCAAGCATTCAGCACAGAGCCCAATGCGGGGCCCGAACCCACAAACCATGAGATCATGACCTGAGCCTAAGTCGGACACTTAACCTAAGACTGAGCCACCAAGGCGCCCCAGATTATCTTTTTTTAAAATATTTATTTTTGAGAGAGAGAGAGAGAGAGAGGCAGAGAGAGAGGGAGACAAAGAATCTGAAGCAGGCTCCAGGCTCTGAGCTGTCCGCACAGAGCCTGATGCGGGGCTTGGACTCATGAACCATGAGATCAAGACCTGAGCCAAGTCAGTCCCTCAACTGACTGAGCCACCCAGGCGCCCCTGGATTGTCTTTTTATTGTTTAGTTGAAAGAGTTCTTTATATATTCTGATATTCTGAATACTAGACCCTTATCAGATAGATATTTTACAAATATTTTCTCTCATTATGTAGATTGTCTTTTTACTTTCTTGGTAGTGGCCTTTGAGGAACAAAAGCTTTTAATTTTATGAAGTCTAGTTTGTCTATTTTTTCTTTGGTTGTTTGGCTTTAGATGTCCTATCTGAAAAACTGTTGCCTAACTCAAGGTCACAAAGATTTACCTGTATGTTTTCTCTTAGGATTTTTGTAGTTTTAGCTCTTACATTGAAGTCTTTGATCCATTTTGAGTTCATTTTTGTATATGTGTGAGGTAGGTGTCCAGATCCATTTCTTTTGTGTGTGGATATCCACTTGTCCCAGCACCATTTGTTGTACACCTCACTTTGTCAACTGGTGAGTCATATTTTGGGGAAACAGAATTTGGCTGATTTCTTGTCATCTCAATTAGATGCCACCATTCTACACACTGAACATTCCAGGCAAAGGAGCATCTGTACTGCTAGCTAGGAGCTAGGACTTTGGCTCCAGTTTTCTGTGTAGGCTTATAGCTTGGTGAATTGGCATGTAGGTGATAGAAGCTTCAGGCCTGCTTCCCTCTCTAATCTACCTTAAGGCCTCTAAGTGGACCTATGTGGCTGCCTCCTGGCCGTCTTTACTCTGAATTATAGCCTGATTCTCATTTGACCTCTGGGGAAAGGAGAAGAGTCAAGGAGAAGTTGCTTCCTCCTTTCTTTAGAAAGGCCCTAAAATTACCCTTTTAGCCTCATGGGAGGAACAGAAGAGCCCTGTGAACCTTTCCCCAAAGAAAAGGGGGTGATACTCAAACAGAGCTTTTCACCTGTTTGTGCCTCCCCTTGAAAGCTCTTTTCTCTGCAGTTATGACCTAATTGAGACTTGGCTGATTTCAGAACTCCTTTTCCTTGGAATGGAATGATAAGGAAGGGAGCTTTGGGTTCCTCCAAGAGATTCAAGTGGTAATGTGGAAAAAGCTTAGGATTGGGGTCAGGCTCACCCGAGTTCAAATTTTGGTTCTCTACATCTCTGTCTTGGGTTTCTTTATCTATAAAATAGGCTTTGTAATCCAATTTCCAAGGATGGTTTTGAAAAACAAAGTGTCATATGTAAAGTACCTAACAGATTTGGAGCCCCCAAGGAAACACTGGTTTCCTTTCTCCTCTTCCAAATTTTCTGGGAAATTTGTATAAATCTGTAGAAATACATTAAAAAAAAACTCCATAGTATCTTAGAGTTAGTTGGAAGGGACCTTCATATTATGACTATAATACTTTGTTGAGGGGCGTCTGGGTGGTTCAGTCGGTTAAGCGTCTGACTTCGGCTCAGGTCATGATCTGATTTGAGTTCATGAGTTCAAGCCCTGCGTTGGGCTCTGTGCTGATAGCTCAGAGCCTGGATCCTGCTTCAGATTCTGTGTCTCCCTCTCTCTGCCCCTCCCCTGGTCATGCTTTATCTCTCTCTCTCTCTCAAAAATAAAGAAACATTAAAAAAATTAAAAAAATATTTTGTTGAATCTGTCAGAGAGCCCTTTTCATGTTTATCTACTGGATTTAGTTAGTATTGATCACTTACCGTACTTCAGGCACTGTTCTCCACATGTGTGTCATTAGTCAGTGGAGGAGAGATGACAGACATCCATGACAGAAAGCCTGATGCGTGGCTGTCACTTCACGCATCCTCACTTCTCCCGTTTGATTCATTCACTTGGTAAGTTATGAGCCAGACGCTATTGTAGATTCTTGGGATACAGAGATACACTCTTTGAGCTCATGGTCTCTTGTGGAGGGAAGTAAACCAAGAAATTACAAACCAAGAAATTACAAAGCTACAAAGGTGCTCTGGGAGTTGGAAGAAAGCACTCCCCAGTCTGCCTGGGCAAGTCAAGGAAGGATGAGGCAAAGAGGAAAGGAGTCTGAGGCAGGAGGACAGAAGGCCCGCAGGCCTGGAGGTGGGAGACAGTATTCTTTAAGAAAGTTGATACCCAGGGGAATAATCAGGGACAGTAACTAGATAGCATAGTAGCACCAGCTTAAAAAGAGCCTGTTATGCTGGGCTGAATTTAAGGTCCGTTTTGATGGTGAAAACAAACACAATTTGTAGTTAAGAATTAACATCTATCTTGGCTTTATTCTCATTCTAAGCCTAGGTTTAAAAAAATCCTTTCTTTGTTTTTCGTCTTTAGCATTTTTTCCAAGTATCTGCTATTTTAGCCTTTTGCCTTGGTGACTCTCTTCACATAGCATCTGGCCATTTTGATATCATCTAGGTTACTAGCCTCTCTACTTTGGGGTTATAGCTCATGGAGAGCTCCCTCTGTGTCTGTATACTTTCTCTGGAAGAGTCTATTTCCTGTTTTCCCCAGGATTCAGTCAGTAATGGGAAAGACCCACCATGCTGGCTGAGAGCTGGGTAGGGAGAGGGCTGTTGGAGGGGGGCCGGGTACATGGGGAAGGCCCCTGAACTGGAGGTACTGTCAGCCGGCGCTTCTGGTGTTGGCATAGCTCTAGCCTCTCTTCTGCTCTTCTCCCGCAGTCACTCACTCACTGACTCTGCTCTGGGGCTATATCTCCCGGCCTCTCTTGCTTTGCCTTATTCAGAGGAACTGAGGGATTGAGAAGTGGCCCTGAAGCTCAGGAATCTTAGCCTCGTTGGTGGCAGCCAGTCTCCACCCATCCAGTCACTTATCCCCTCAAGACACAGTCTAAGCTGGCTTCTCCGACATGAGAGGACACGACTGAATTTCCAGAGGTCAGTCGTGTAGGACTTTGTTCAGAGATCCTCCCTACCTTTTAAATCATTGAAGAAACTGGCCTTGGAAAGAAGATTGGTTAGGGGGTGGGAAGGGAGAAGGGAGGGTGTGACAGCTGTTTTCAAACATCCGAAGGGTTGTTTAAGTAGAGTGGACAAGGTACTAGATTTTGGTCTGGAATTCTGGCCCTACCTTTTACTAGCATTGTTTTTTTTTCTTTTTCTTTTTCTTTTTTTTTTTTTAAATCTGAATTCTTTTAAGCCTAAAATAATTCTGTGATTTAATAAATGTAGCAGGCAGTGCCTCTACTGATTAGATCTGGATTCTTGAGGCAGATTGAGTGGCAGCGTTTTAGCATTTTGAGCTCAGCCACTAGTGAATTGAAGTTGTAATAGCTGTATTTATTATACCCAGAATTGAATGAGTTATTAATAAACCATTCCTTAGTCCCATATTATCTCTGTTTTACAGACTAATTTTTTTCAATAGGATTTCCTTAATTGTATCAAATGTTTCATTCCTAGAATGCTGAACACGTCTGATTGGTATAATCTCCAGGGAAACTAGACAGTCTTAATTACATCTAGTGTTTTGATTTCATTTGATTCTTTAGATGAGATTAAAAGTAATTTATTTTAAAGACTAAGACTACTCTCTGTATACCTATGCTTATTGCAAATTTAGAAAGCTTTGGTCATATTACATTTGCATTACCAGTATATCAGATAATTTAGGTTGTGAACTAATATATAGGGTAGTTAACTTCTTTCAGAACAAAAAGCTTGATGACACTTTTTTTTTCACTACCCTCCCCCCACTTTTCTCATCATTGTCTTTGGATAGCATTGATTTATATTTTCTGTTCATTTAGCCATTTCCATACTATATGTCAAGACTTGCTCCCTAAGAAGTAGAGGGTTCTTGGATTTGACTCTTTCTGAAATATCTGTCTCCTAGTGAATGAATGTTGGTCATAATTTGTAGAGCATGTGACTTTTAGTTCTAGATGCCCTTTTTCATTAGAGATACTGGCAAGCTGAATTTCATCTAGAGGAGAGTGCAGCATCTTTACATGACATGGGGATAGCTCAGGGTACCGGAGATGTAGAAAACATGACTTGCCTACAGGAACAAGCAGACATACTCTTTTTCTTCATATCTAGAAGACTGAGAGCTATTTTTTTTAATTTTTAAAATGTTTATTTTTGAGAGAGAGAGAGAGAGAGAGAGAACAAGCAGGGGAGCAGCAGAGAGAGAGGGGGACAGAGGATCCAAAGTGGGCTCTGCTCTGATAGCAGCAAGCCCAGCACGGGGCTTGAACACATGAACCGTGAGATCACGACCTGACCAAAGTTGGGTGCTCAACTGACTGAGCCACCCTGGTGCCTCACAGAAGACTGAGACCTATTAAAGAGGAACTAGGCAGGAGCAACTGGGTGGCTCAGTCGGTTTAGCATCTGACTTCAGCTCAGGTCATGATCTCATGGTTCGTGGGTTCGAGCCCCGCATCAGGCTCTGTGCTGACAGCTCAGAGCCTGGAGCCTGCTTCAGATTCTGTGTCTCCCTCTGTCTCTGCCCCTCCCCGACTTTTTCCTCTCTCTCTCTCTTTCTTTCTCTCTAAAAAATAAGTAAACATGGGCACCTGGGTGGCTCAGTTGGTTAAGGGTCTGATTTTGGCTCAAGTCATGATCTTGTGGTCGGTGAGTTCAAGCCTTGCATCTGGCTCTGTGCTGACAGCTCAGAGCCTGGAGCTTGCTTTGGATTCTGGGTCTCCCTTTCTCTCTGCCTCTCCTTTGCTCATGTTCTGTCTCTGTCTCTGTCTCTCAAAAATAAACAAGCATTAAAAAAAATTAAAAAATAAGGGGCGCCTGGGTGGCTCAGTCAGTTGGGTGTCAGACTTCAGTTCAGGTCATGATCTCACAGCTCGTGAGTTCGAGTCCCACGTCAGGCTCTGTGCTGACAGCTCAGAGCCTGGAGCCTGCTTTGGATTCGATGTCTCCCTCTCTGTCTGTCCCTTCCCAACTCACACTCTGTCTCTCTCTTTCTCAAAAATAAATAAACATTAAATTTTTTTTAATGAATAAACATTAAAAAATTAAAAAAAAAATAAAGAGGGACTAGGCATATCCATAGGAAGACAGGCCAAGCATGACCTGTAGGAATATTTATAGGGAAAATACTTTTGGCTCAGTCTGAAGAGAAACATTCTATCATGGTATCCAATGACATGAGCTTTTGGGGGAAAATAAAGAATGGGATCCCTGTTATTGGAAAACTTTTAGCAGTGTCCATGTCAGCATATATCAGATCTTCCATGAAAAAGTCCCAGGTACTAGATGTCCTTTGGTGTTCTTTCCATTTCCTGGATTCTGTGGTTGCCTCCCCACTCTTGGTACTATAATGTGGCTACTTCTCCATTCTAGGTTTTGCTTTAGTGATTCATGTGATTGACTTTATTTTCCTGAAGAACCATAGCACAGAATTCTGTGGCTTGGTAGATAAAAACTGCCTGACATTAAATCTTTGTAGATAATTCACAAAGTGGATATATACCATGTGCACATATATACTCATACACATACATCTGTTTTGTATAATGGAAAGTTGTTATACTTTCATAGTTTTGTCCTCTGTTCCTATTGTTATAAAATATCATATGCTTTAGAGACCTCTGAGTCTTGTAAAAAGAAATTTTTAAATTTTGACATTTATTTATCAAATTGACTTTAAAGAATTCAGCTCTGTTAAGTTTTCAAAATAGAGCCAACAAAGAGCCTTTGTGGGAGTAGGAATTAAAAACTGGTGAGATTACTTGAGAAAGATCTATAAAATAGTATAGACTTTTAATTAGTATCTTAGATATTTAAGAATAGGAAGTGAGAACACTATAGTCATTTTGGAATATTGTGTTTTCAGACTCACTTTCCAATTGGATTGTTGAGTGCAGTATCAGTGGCTTCAAAGGGCATCACAATTCATTGCAGTTCTGACCTGGGGTAATAGATACAGAGGTAAAATGAAATCCATTTTCCTTAAGAACTACTGGTTTTATGAAATGATTAAATCTGATTTTAGAATAAAGCATTAAGTGCAAACCACTAAGAGTTCAAAAAGTACTTACAGGTCCCATGAAAGAAGATTTAGTGCATTTAGCTTTCAAACAGTTTTCTCATTGTAGATGAAATGCCTTTAAATTGATGCAAGTTATCATGCCGATAAATTAATAAACTATGAGAAGATACATATCTTCTCTTTGGAATGGACTCATTCTCCAGGGACAGACGGTTCTCTTCCAGAGCAGACTTCTGAAGTGGTAAGACGTTAGAGAAGTCTATTTCCTGCATGAACTTAAGCTCAATGTGGGTGCTGTTAAAGCTTTGATTTGGTATTACAAAAAAGAAAGTCATCATACTAGGGGAATTTGCCCATTGATAAAGATTTAAGTTTTATAGGAGTTTTGGAATTCTTTAATACGTTTCATTCTAAGGGCCCAAAGTCTATGATTATGTACGAATACATCTCTCTTTCTATGCAGCCCAGGCCATTGGTATTAGAGAATATGGGGAATGTCCTTAAGTTCCTTAGGGAGCAAAAGCCTTGGCAGTCTTGGGGAAGGAACAGATCCTCTGACTGTGCTAAATCCAAATCTGCCAGAGGGTAAACTTTTCTTCTAACTTCAGCCCGAGTACTGTGCAGTGTAAATAGTGATATTTAATGTCAAAGTCATGATTTTTCAAATATTTGGGTATCTGATGCAAATAACGAACAAATGAATTTATCCCTTTGTGTCTGAACATTTTAGAGTTACATAACTAAATGAAAATATGATAATGAATTTCTGTTGAAAATCTCCAATGTTTTTTCTCCCCTTAATAGCAAAATATCCTCATGCATCTTTCTCAAAATATTATTAATAATATTGGCCACAGACAACCGTTTTTGAACTATTTGAATTGATGTGGTTTTTTTAGACACGAAGCTGGGGCACAGAACAGCTTTCTTCTTTCCCTCTTCCCTTTTCTGCCTGCTCCCTTTTTATTGCCTCTGTGCTTCTCCACAGGATATATAAAAAACTCTCTGCGGAGGTCCTTACTTCATAAGCTTATTTGTAGAGTGCCAGTGGGATGGGACTGAGAAGTCATTGTTGCTGTTATTAATTCCTATTAATAACTTTTAAGAAGTTTGCTGAGCTACCTGGATGTTAACGTTCAGCAATTTTCACTTCTTCTGTCCTCTTTCCTTCCATCTATGGGAGTTCTCTACCACTTTCACTGCCGCCTTTTGGCTTATTTGCATAAACAGACTTTTCTCTCTCTTTCTTTCCCTTCCTCCCTCTTTCTCTCCTTTTCACAAACCCTGGATACCTACCGTGTAACCTGAAGGATACGATTATGAGTTAATGATAGGACCAGTGTCCTCAAGAGCGGGCTGGTGGCACAGAGGTATGCACATAATATGATGGAGTGTGATCAAGATAGCACCCTGTGAGAACCAGGGACACAGTGCCAGCAAGAATGGAGGATAGAGAAGCTTATGTATGCTTTGGGGGTCGGGCTGGGGAGAATAAGAGAAATGAACATTGACTTTGAAGGTAGAGGTGTGATTGAGTATTAATTTTTTTGTTTAATCAGTGTCATTTAATCTGCATGGATTTTAGGCATCGATTTCAGGCATTTTCAGTTCAGCGTGGTGGAACTTATAGTTGGCTGGAAGATTGAAGCATTATTTTATATCCTTAAAATATCTTCTATGATAGATTTTTTTTTTTTTAGCTTCTAGAGGCTTAGCAGGATAACTCTTAGTGTTCATGATTTCTTGCCTCTGCATTACTGAAAACTTTTTCCCCCTATTTCTTCTGAGAAACCCATTTTTCAATTTCTTAAGGATTCTGACCCGGTCACTGGATAGTCATAATGATTCGATTCTGTGTCATACTGACTGTTTTCCTGAGACTTTCAACTTATGTGTTTATTAGTATTTTAGTTACTTGGTTTACTTTGGTTTTAAAAAATCCTTACACTTAGCGTTGTTCATAAAATATGCATAAATCTTATGGAGCCCTAACTGTGATGTTAAGTAATTTATTTAACAAATATTTGATAGAGCGCCTACTCTGTGGCAGATGTTGTGGTGAGCACTAGGATAAAGGAACGATGTGGTCTGTACCTTCACAGAGCTTATAGTGTGATGGGGTTACAGACAGGTAAGTGGGCAACTGCAAAGGTGCTACGATAGGGAAAGTACATGGGACTGCGTGACGCATACAAAAGGCACCTAATCCAGACTTAGGGGCCAGAAGATGTGTTTTTGAAAGGAGTGGCATCTACATTAAGACTGAAGGGTGGATAGAAACCATCCAGGTAAAAGGTAGAGTATAGGGCATGGTGTTTCCAGCAGAGGAAATAACATTTGAGAGTCAGGGTGGACCTGAGAGACACAGGGACTGCAAGAATGTTGACAGGAGCCTAGAGTACAAGGGGAGGCAGTGGACAAGGATGAGGCTGAAGACCATATCTTACATATCGTGCTAGGCTTGGTGAGCCTCATTAAGGAATCCAGACTTCAGTTCAAGCTAAGAGGAGGTAATGGATGGGCTATGAGTAGGGGGATGGCATGACTCGATATGCGTTTTAGAAAAATCATTTTGGTTGCAGTTTGGTGACTATACTGGAGAGAGCTCTGGATGAAGAGATCAGTTGATTGGAGGCTGGTATAGTGATCCAAGCAGGAGACATTGAAGTTGTAGGTGTTACATGACTAAAACTTGAGGTGAGATGGAGTTTCAGCTTAACTGAACTTTGGACTAGGTTTTGATTTCCTGTCTTGATGAAAAACTTCTGGATTTTTAAAATGTATTTTTTTATTTTAAGTTTTATTTAAAGTCCAGCTAGTTAACATATGTGTAATATTAGTTTCAGGTGTACAATATAGTGATTGAACAATTCCATGCAGCACCTGCCCTCCTTAATACCCATCACCTGTTCTACTCCCCACCTCTCACCTCTCTTCTGGAAACCATCAGTTTGTTGTTTTAAAAAAAATGTGGTTTTTTTTGCATTTATTTATTTTTGAGAGACAGAGAAAGAGCACAGTGGGGGAGGGGCAGAGAGAGAGGGAGACACAGAATCCAAAGCAGGCTCCAGGCTCTGAGCTGTCAGCATAGAGCCCGATGCGGGGCTTGAACCTACGAGAACTGCAAGATGATGACCTGAGCCAAAGTCAGATGCTTAACCGACTGAGCCACCCAGGCACCCCCAGTTTGTTCTTTTTAGTTAAGAGTCTATTTAGTGTATTTAGTCTGTTTAGTTAAGAGTCTGTTTCTTGGCTTGCCTTTTTCTAATTTTTTTCCTCCTTTGCTTGTTTGAAAAAAAGTCTGGATTTTAAGCTGTGTTAGAACAAATATCTTGTGACATTAAAAAAAAATCATATTTCTGTTGAAAATAGTAGCACATATTATAAAGTGTACAGGCATTATTCTAAGCACTTTACATTATAAATTGACTTATACTTTACAACAATCCAATGGAATGGCTACTAGTTTTATCCCAATCAGACAGATGATAAAACTGCAATGTAGGTTAAGTAATATGCCCAAGGTCAGATAGCTAGTAAGTGTCTAAGCTGGGATTTGAACTATGCCAGTTTGGGGCCAGGGTCAGTTCTCTTAATCATTGCTCCCCGTTCTTGGCAATATGGGGGACCAAGCATGAGCCCTCCCCTCCAACCATCTCCTATTCTATATCCATTCTGAAGAGAAGCAGATTCATTTCAAAAAAAGAAGTAGAAGCAGAATTTGTAGATTTAGAGAGAGGGCAAAGAGAAGAATGACTCTTAGATTTGTGGTTTGGTCTCTTGGGTGACTGTGGGACCATTCACAGAAACAGGGAGAAGAGTGAGTTTAGGTGGAGATTGAGAGTGGAAGAGGAGCAAGGTGAGATAATTATTGCTGTTATAAACATGTTGCATTTGAAGTGCTTGGGGGTCATCCTTGTAGATATGCTCAGCGGGGAGTTGGATGGGTCTGGTTATTTGCCACCACAGTAGCTGGAATTCAGAGAGAAACGTGTGGCTACCAGATCCAGGATAGCTTCTGGGAAACAGGTCTTGTTTTAAATAGGTAGGAGCCTTCTAGGTGAGGGAAGCACAGTGCACTTGATGACTTCCTGGTAAGAATGTGGGTGAAAGGAGATGATCTGAAGTCTAGGCATTTTTTTTTTTCTCATGAAGCACGCGGCCTTTGGCAATTCACTCCTCTTCTTTGACTTTCATTTACTTATTATTTATTTTATTATTTTAAAATCATTTACATTCATATTTGATAGATTACCCTTCGATTAAGAATATTCATCTATAAAAGAATAAAAATATCTTCTCTGCTTGCCTCGCCATTGTTGAAAATGAGAATGTCCTTTAATGGCCCTTCCGTTTCTGAAATTCTTATTTTAGGAATTGAACTCTGGTGTTCAAACATGCTTTGTAAATGGTAAAGTAAGAATACAAATATAAATTAGTGGCATTTGGTATTTGGTAAAGATTATGTGCATAAGTCTGTAGATAGAGGCAAACATGCAATGGCTCCTGATTGTCTTGCTTGTGAAATTAAAACTCTTTAGCTGATTCTTGGGGCTTAAGCCAATCCCTGGTAGTTATAAAATGAACAGAAATGGTTGGATGTCATTTTTTTTTTTTTTGAAAGAGGAACTAGCAAAATTTGCTCACTGAAAGTAAGAGAAAAAGAGATTGGTGATGACTGTATCTTTGTGATTTCCAAGTCCACAGTATCATTTGAAAGAAAACAAGACATAATAATTTCCAGGAACTGTGCTAAGTGATTTATATACTTGATTTGGTTTAATTCTCACAGTAACTATCATTACTCCCATTTTGTAGGTGAACAAACTGGGGCTTAGAGAACTTGCCTAAGGTCATACTGGTAAATGGCAGAGCTGGGACTCAAGCCCAGGTCTTCTTATCCACAGAGCCTCTGCATGTAACTATCATACTATATAGGCTTTCAGTTTAAAGGTTAATTATTTTTTTGAGTAGATTACATTTATACTTGGTATAATTTAAAAATATAAACGTCTCTAGTGAAAAAGTCTTTCTTCTGTCCCTGCCCTCTTGATACTCATTTCCCTAAAGTAAGAATCCTTTCAGAGATGTTCTGTATGCATGTGTGTGTAACTGTAACTTAGGTATATAAGAACATACATATATAACATACACGCAGTATATTCTATACAAATAAAATTTCACTCATTTTACGCAAACAGTAGGGTACTATAGGCCTGCACCTTGATTTTTTTTTTTTTTTTTTTTTGCCTAACAATATCAAGGAGATTGTTTCGGTTATTAAAAAAAAAGGCTATTTTTTAAATAGCTGCATAATATTCCACTGTATGCATATACCCCTAGTCTTCTATTGCAGGGCATTTGGATATTTACCAATATTTTGCTATTACAAACAATGTCTAATAAGTAACTTTTCATTTGAGTTATTTTGTACATGTGTGAGTCCACCATGTATGCTAAACAAGAACCCAGGGGGTTGCTCTGAGTATGGTGAAATTCACTATAGGAAGAGTTATATTTTATTACTAAGATGTAAGGTGTTTTTTATTCCAAGTATATAAGTGTGTAATAATCAACAGATATGTAACTGCTTTTCTATCAGCAGGGCTCCACATCAAGTACTGTAAACATATATATGCAAAGGCTTGTAGACTCCAAAAATGAGAAAAAAAAAAGGTTATGGCATAGTTGGCTGACTTGGAGTGAAAGATGTCTGCATATGAGCAGACATTTACTCAACAGAGTGAAAATTTCATTCCTAAAGAAAAATGACTCGGTTCTTCATGGAAGAGCTCCCTTGGAGATGCATGAATGCATTTGACCCTTACTAAGATGATGGTACGATTCTTGCTTCAGAAAGTTGCCATTTAAAAATGGCTACAATGGCTCTTTGCCATTGAGTATATTCAGTAAATGGGCAAAAGGGGGTTTTTAAGATCTATATGTAAAGTGAAGAAAACCAAAGCAAGCTTGGATGTAAAGAACTGTAGAGCTGTGAGGTGGAGTGGAGTGCAAGTGGTATAGAGTAGCTTCTGCACTGGTAGAACATGCAGTGAATGTGGAGGTAAACGTGGATACAATTACATAGTACTTTGTATTTTTATGTGTAATCAGTGGGCAGTTACTATTTTCAGGAGTGTTTCTAGATATTCTAAAGTGAACCTGAAGAGTACAAAAAGAAATACATTTATATGTCTAGATAAACTAGCTTCAGGAGAGTGTCATGGCAGAATCAAGGAACAGATTTAAGATTTTTCTGCTTATAGCACATTACATAAGTAATAGATAATAAATGAAGTTTGTGAAAAGTCATGTAGACGTTTTAAATTTGAGTCAAGGCTGAATTTGATTTGCTGTTCTAATATTCCAATTTATTAATTATGCATTCTTAGAATATCTTTGTTGGTTTTTATTTCTGGCTGTTTTCTCTTTCATAGTTATTAGCTCTAGAATCTATAGTTAATGAACTCTATAATACCGAAAAAACTCACTTTAATTAATAAAAATTTTAAATCTTTTACCCAGAAATAGAACTTCTTAGTTTGTTCGTGTTGTATTTAGAACATAATCATCACATGTAAAAAAGTGATACTACCATATTTTGGTAGTTGTGTCATATTAGCTATTAAGTACTGTTAGCTCCATACTGGATACATTTGGGGGCTCCTGTCCTCCTGCATTTTCTTCTAAATGAATCCTCCTGTCCCACAACCTATTCTGACACATCAAAGTTCCTGCCATTCCCAACTGCCCTTCCTCAAAGTCTGATTACAGCAAGGTTGACTAATTGCTATGTAGGCTTTTCAGCAGTTAAGACCCATGTTGCTTGGCTCGTTCTCATGTGTATAACACTTGACTGTCAGTGTTCAAGAGCTCCTGTTTCCGTTTCCCAGCAAACTCACAGTTTACTGCTATTGGTTCTGAGGTCACATGTGCAACTTTCTTTAGCATCTAATCTAGTTCAGCCGGGCCCAGAGTGGCTATGTCCTTTTTTGGTCCTACCTTTTTTTTTTTTTTGTCTGCATCTTCACATCTCATTTTGTCTGTTCTGAGCATTCTCTCTGCTGGAGAAGGAAGAAACAAAATAGAAATTAACACATGTTTAAGATGTGGTCATACATATAGCTCATTACTATTTCATCCTTTTATGGGTTGTGATTTTTTTTGGAATGCTTATGTTTATATTAGTTTGATATCACAAATGAATCCATTTATAAAAACTCCATTAAACCAACTATTGTTACAAAGTTATCATGTCTGTGAATTAGGTATTCACTTTTAAATGTTATAGTGATAATATTCTAATGGTATTCCTTGGAACTTCTGGATAATGTTCATCTATGTATTTGGAGAGAAAATGGAAAGCAATAAGAACTTGGAGTTCACTTGGTTCTTTGGGAAGTTTTGCTTGAGTAAGATCCACTGGCATCCATTGGGTTGAGGTCACTTAGATGGAACATCTTACATTATTAAGCTTCAGTATCCCTGTGTACTAGTTAGCAGGTATCATGATTCTTATTTTACAACTCAGAAGATTGAGGTGCAAAGGTTAAATAGCTTGCATGGGAACACTGAATGTTCAGTTGGATTGTAGGAGTGGGATCTGAGTATTATTTAACCCATGGGATCTCTGATTAAGGAGTTTCAGATAATACTATGGCAGTCTGTTCTTTGTTCATGGTCATTTATTCTTAATCAAGGAGTGGGAATGGATCACAGTGATGAATAAAAATAGTTGGGGGTGCTTGGGTGGCTCAGTTGGTTAAGCATTCAACTTCAGCTCAGGTCATGATCTCACAGCTCATGAGTTCCAGACCTGCGTTGGGCTTTGTGCTGACAGCTCGGAGCCCGGAACCTGCTTCGGATTCTGTGTCTCCATCTCTCTCTGCCCCTCCCCTGCTCACATTCTGTCTGTCTGTCTCTCTATCAAAAAGTAAATAAACATTAAGAAAATACTTGATTAAAGTTATACTGTATGATACATTCCACTTTGGTTATTTCTCATAAATTTGTCAAAATGGTGTGATAGAATTCTTTTAAAAATAGGAGATTCTAGGCTTATTGAATTTCTGTTTTTTCCCTCCAATATTTTTTTTATACCTTAAAAGACTGTAGAGTAATAACTTTTACATTCTGAAACTCAGGAAACATTTCCATTTTAAAATTAAATTAGCATCTTTAAATTCTGGTTTCAAAAATGTATTTTCCCCCAAAAGAAAATGTTTATTAACATTGTTTAATTATAGAATACATACAGAAAAACTGAAATTCTTGTTGCTTATATTTACTTAGTATATTTGACTTGCTTCCTTTTAATACTATAAGTTTATTTCCTGAGTCCTGGCTTGAAAATAATGAATGTCAAAGTACATTTAAGTTATGTCACAGTTTGAGATTACAGGTGCCTCATATGAAAAATGCATATTTTCTAATTTTTCAGTCTATAAGCTTCAAAGTCTGTTTTACTCTTTGATGAGGACTAGTTCTTAAATTAAAGCAATGGATTAGTGCATGAAATTTGTTGAAAGCTGTTCCTTTGCAATATTCTGATGCTTCCTCAATAAGTATCTGATGTTCACTCTCTCTCTCTCTCTCTCTCTCTCTCTATATATATATATATATATATATATATATATATATATATATGTATATATATATAATGTTTATTTATTTACTTTGAGAGGGGGGTGGGGCAGAGAGAGAAGGAGAGAAAGAATCCCTAACCAGGCCCTGCTGTACTGTCAACACAGAGCCTGATGTGGAGCTTGATCTCATGAACTGTGAGATCATGACCAGAACTGAAATCAAGAGTCAGAAGCTTAACCAACTGAACAAACCAGGTGCTCCTCACCTTATGTTTTTAAAATGATTTTTTATTACAAGATAATTATAGAGTCACATGCAGTTGTAAGAGATAATAGAGATCCTGTGGGACTCTTCATCCCGTTTCCCCCACTGGTGACATCTTACATGAAGTATGGTACAATATCACAACCAGGAAATTGACATAAATACAATTTTATTCAGATTTCACCAATTTTAATGTATGTGTGTGTGTGTGTGTGTGTGTGCGTGCGCGTGTGTTTGTAGGATCCCTCATGCCACAACCACCTCCCTCTCCCCTCACCTAATCCCCGGGAACCACTGGTCTTGTCTCCATCTCTGTATAGTGTTATCATTTCAAGAATCTTATATACATGTACCTTATTTTTTCCCTTCATATGCTTCGTATCTGAAAATAAGAACAACTACAGGGAAAAGGGCAAAGGATTTTTAATATTTGTGTCTGCTCTGTCAGCAGACCTATGTTATTAGGTGTTCTAAGGTTTTCTTTGAAAGAAAGGCAAGTTATCACCCTAATATTCACTGGGTAAATTATTTTCCCTGGACATAAATAATAGTTTCCATACAGTAAAATGCTGAGTTACTAAATCTGTAGCGTTGACACGTTAAAAACTTCTTGTAATTCAACTTTCCACTTAAAAATCACCTTTTCAGAGAGACTATGTTGATTATTCAAACTAAAGCAGTTTCCAAGTTACTCTCAATCTCTCTGTCCTCTTGTTTTCATGATAGTACTTAGGCACTTTATTCTTTGTCTATCTCTCCCTCCTTACCCTCTTAAGATAGAAGCTTGGTGAGAGGAGGGAATTTGTTTGTATTTTTCATTTTATATTTCCAGTGCCTGGGGTGGTGCCTCTACATAAAATGCTCTTATTGCATGAAATGCATGTCATAGGTCTGAAAACATATCTTCTAAACTCATGTTTGTTTGTTTACTTTGACGATAAATTTTAATTTTGAATGGTGCCCTGACTATGCTTGAGTGTTGGTGTATAGTGCTAAAATATTTGAATCATTTTAGTATAATTTAGTCAGCCAGTGAGTTGTTTGGGAACCTTAAATCCCAGGGAAGTAGAACAATTCTTTCATTCCTTGTTCAGGTCTATTTGAAGTCATCCAGTAGTCTTTTGTGAAATGACAGAACTCTAGAACATCTATCACTTGCTTCCTTTCATAGTATTACTCTTAAGAGTCTGGTCTGATAGTAGATTTCCTGGGTTTGAAGCCTGTCTCTATCATTTCTTAGCTGTGTGGCTTTGTGCATATTACCAACCTGTCTGTATCTTGGTTTCATAATCTGTTAGATAAAGATATTAATAGGACCTATTTTATAGAGTTGTTATAAGAATTAAGTGAGACAGTATCGTAAAAGTACTTAGACCACTTCCTGGCACATAAAAGATATTTAATAAATGTAAGCTATTATTATTTAGTGTGAGAAAGTTAGTATCTGCTTTATTCACACATCAAGCAGTTGAAGTAACACAATTTATGCTATACATCTAATCAGATAGTAATGTATCATAAGAGTTTTATCTACAATCAGAAAATGGATTTCAGGTTTATTTATTTCCTCTTATTACATTAGATGGTTTTGAGAACATGAAATAGTTTGGAAAGTGCTGAAAGGAAGTGAAATCTGAAAGGCCCGGGAACATATTCTCTTGATTGTTGGTTGTAATTCTTGCTTTGAATGAGAGAGGTCACCTCAGAACATAGACTATTCTTTTATTGTCCATGCAAATTGTGGTCACTAATATGAGTTTCCCAGACATTGGTTAAATGCTGATAGTAAAAGGCAGTCATGAAGAGAATTAGGAAGCTACTGCTGTTTGTTATTAGCTCCCCTTCACTCCTCCACTTAGAACTCTCTCTTCGTCCTTTCTTCTCGGATGCCTGGTTTCTGCTTGCTGCCCTTCGCACACCATCCCATAAACATTTTCTATACCATCTACAAATGTAAGTTTGTTACTGATTGGCTAACTCCTTATATTGAGTTAGTTGCTATAATATCTCCCTTGCCTGTAACTATAGGTTTACAAGAAGTTGCAAAGAAGTGTACAGGGAGGTTCCATGTACCTTTTACCCATTGTCCCCTAATATTAACATCTCAAGTAACTATAGTATACAGCCAATACTAGAAAACTGACATTGGTACAATCCAAAGAGTTTATTCTGTACATTTATTTGTGTGTGTGGGCGTGTGTGGTTTTTGGAGGTTTTTGGAGGTTTTTTTTAAAAAATCATGTGTAGTTTTGTGTAGCCATCACTACAATCAAGACACTGAACTGTACCATCACCATAAGGCTCCCTGTGCTACTCCTTTATAGCCATACCCACCCCTCCTCCTATCTGTAATCCCTGACAACCACTAATTTGTTCTCCTCTTTATATTTTTGTTACTCTAAAAATGGTATATAAATCGAATCATAAAGTATGCTACTTTTTGAGACCGGCTTTTTCCATTCAGCTTAGTTCCCGTGAGGTTCATCTATCAAAGTTTGTAGCATGTATTAATAGTTTGTTTCCTTTTTATTTCTGAGTAGTTTTCCTTGGTATGGATGCATCACAATTTGTTGAACTATTCACCTGTTGGAGGATATTTGGGGCATTTCCAGTTTTTGACTGGTACTAATTAAGCTGCTATGAACATTCATGTGTAGATTTCTATGTGAACACAAATGATCATTTCTTTGGAATAAATGCCCAAGAGTGCAACTGCTAGGTTATATAGTAAGTCTGTTTTTTAGTTTTATTTTATTTATTAAAATTTTTTTTTAATGTTTATTTATTTTTGAGAGAGTGAGAATGAGGGAGGGGCAGAGAGCAAGCATGACACAGAATCTGAAGCAGGCTCCAGGTTCTGAGCTGTCAGCACAGGACCTAATGCGGCCCTTGAACTCGTGAACCATGAGATCATGACCTGAGCCGAAGTCAGACGCTTAACTGACTAAGCCACCAGGTGCCCCTATCTTTTAGTTTTAAAAGAAACTGTCAAGCTATTTATCAGAGTGACTGTATCATTTTACATTTCCACCAACACTGTATGAGTGATCTAATTTTTCTTTCTGTTTTTCAAATTTTATTTACTTATTTAAGTAATTTTTACACCCAATGTGGGGCTTGAACTTAAACCCTGAGATCGAGAGTCTTCATCTCTTTGGACTGAGTCAGCCAGGCACCCCAATGAGTGATCTAACTTTTCATGTCCTCACATCATTTGGTAGTGTCATTATTTTTTATTTTAGCCAGTCTGATGGTGATATATCATTGTGATTTTAGTTCACATGTCCCTAATGGCCAGTGATATTGATCATCTTTTTATGTGCTTATTTGTCATTTGTGTAGCTTCTTTAGTGAAATGTCTGTTCATGTGTTTTGCCCATTTTCTAATTGTATTTTTGAATGTTGGATTTTGAGAGTTCTTTGCATATTCTAGATACAAGTCATTTGTCAGATGTATGATTTGCAAATATTTTCTCCAGGTCTATATGTTGCCTTTTTTAGACCCTTACCAAAGTCTTTCACCGAGCATAAATTTTTACTTTTGATGAGGTTAACTTATCAGTGTTTCCTTTTTATCTATATTGTTTTGAAAAACCTGGCATGCCAGTTTGGAGTTTGTTGAAATTCTTGGATCTGTGGATTTGTAGTTGTCATCGTATTTATAAAATTTCCAGCCATTATTTCTTTATTTTTTCTGCTCTCCTTTTGATACCATTTATATGTATACTGGATGCTTGATATTGTCCTACAGGTCACTGAAGCCCTGTTTATTCCTATTTAGCCTTTTTATTTTCTCTCTGTGCTTCATTTTGGATAGTTCCTGTTGCTATGCCTTCACACTAACTGATCTTTCCTTTGGAAGTGTCTAATATGCTGTTAATCCTGCCTACACTATTTTTTATTTCATGTATTATATTTTTCATCTGTGGAGATTCCATTGGGATCATTAAAAAAATCTTCCATTTATCTCTTAATCATGTTCATGTATTTCTCTATCCTTTTAAACATGTAGGGCATATTTATAATAGTTGTTTTAACATTTTTGACTGCTAGATCTATCACCTCTGTCATTTGGGGGCCATAAGCCTGCCAGCTTTTAACTGGATGTCAGACATTGTGACTTCCATGTTGTTGGTTGATAGATTAAATTGACTTCTTTACATAGTGCTGGATTTTGTTCTGGCATGCAGTTAAGTTGCTTGAAGTCATTTGAAGCCTTTTGAGACTTGCTTTTAAGTTTAGGGCAGTTGTTTCCACAGTATCTGTTGAAAAGACTTTTATAATTCATTGAATTACTTTGCCACCTTTGTTGAAAATCAGTTGACCTCAGCTCTATTCCATTGATTTCTTCCATGCCCCAATACCACAGTGTCTCGATTACTGTGCCTTTATATTGAGTCTTGAAACCAGGTAGTGTGAGTCCTCCAACTTTTTCTTTTTTAAGATTGTTTTATCTTTTCTGGGACCTCTGCCTTTATAAATATACTCTGGAATCAGTTTGCCAATTTCTATAAAATGTGCAGCGAAGTTGAGAATTACAGAATAGACCTTGGTAAAATCCATACCTTCTGATGTTTCATAGAAGTCATTTTGTGGGTCTTCTCTAGAAAATACTCCTTAGGAGGATTGGGCTTCATTCTACTTAAGCTTCCATATCTTTTAATTTCTAGAAAGGTGCTGTAATATATATACTGTCATATATCATTATTATATATACACTAATAAATACTTTTCTTTAGGTCTTTGCCTGGGTATATTTGTTGCCTTGTATACTGAATTGTTATTGTTTCAATATTAAAAATATAAGAGTTGATTTAGTACTAGAAAAACAAGAAAGTAACATAGCACATCATTGATTAAATCTGTCAACAAAGGATGTGTAAGAGAATTGAGCTATTTCCTCTGTAGTATCAGAATTGATCTTCCTTTTGCTGTATTATATTTTCTAGGCAGGTATTAGGGAAATATTCAGGGACACAGTTTTTATGGCACTGTACTTAATGAAATATCAGTACTGTAATGAAGAAGCATTATTGCTTTTATATTTATAAATAAGCTTGAGTTTCCCAAAAACTTCAAACAGGCTATATTTTGCTGTTATCTTAAAATATATGCTTAATAGTGTTACATTTCTCGGTTACTTTAAATGATTTTTTCTAGAAATCATTTACCTAACCATATTGCAGTATTCATTTTTGCAATTATTTTTGAGTTGTGGTTTTACGTATATAAAACATTATCCACAATTTATGATTCCAGTTACATAAATTGGTCCTTTTAGTCTCTTGTAGTAAATACATGTAGATGTTATGAATAAGATCTTAGAGGAACTTTTATGTCATTTTAATGGGCTCATGTTTGTATTGAATAACTGAATTGCAACTTTTAATTTCAGTCTGGAATGTTCACAGAATAAAATATTTGAATTAACTGAAATGAATTAGGGCACCTCAGGACAGTGATAGAAAGAACTAAGAACTATATTCATTTTATTAGAGTGATCATATTGTTTTATGAGAAAACAAGCCATTTTGCTCTGGATGGCAATTATTTGCAGTAAAGAAGTACCTTGGAATTATAGATCATTTTTCAGTTTTATGGGCATTTCTGTCAGCTGAAAATAATTGCTGATTTGGGCTTTCCTTGGAGCAAGAGGTGGAAACTATTTTATTAACTTTGTATGGAGGCATCTTTTAGTTATTAATTAGATATATTACTCTGGAAGCAGTGGAATATTGTTTTCTGAAGTTTAGAATTCTGTAATATAAGCCTAATAAAAGAGTAAGTCGGTTGTAGAAAAGTGCTACATATGTGATTCAGAGAATCTGAGGCTGATAATGATTTAGTGTGCAGCAAGGCGCTAATTGTATTTGCTACAGACATTGAGTAAAAAGGAGTTCAAAGCCTGAAAGATCCAGGTGGATTTGGCTGTTGTTTTAAAAGATAGTATGTGCTGTTCTTCATTATGTTCATATTGGGACTATAAAAAGGCTTTCCAGTATTTCCCACAAAATGATAATCAGGTATAGTTCCCTTCCTTCTGATCCCCGCCTTCCCCCCGCCCCCCGCTGTTATATTATATACAGGCATAACTCATGTATTTCTGGAAATGGAGGACTAACTGGATTGGTGCTATATTGGTTTGTTATAGTCTAATCCCTTAAGAAATGTGTACCTGTCAGGACTCTTGGTTTTCTTCATATCCTCTGAAATTATGCTATGACTCCAACCACCTTGTAAGAGCTACAAATCACAATAATGAATAATTTTATGTCACTGAGCTGTGTACCACACAGTGTTGTAGATACTTTCCATATATTGACTCATTTGACCCTCACGTCAATTCTGTGAGGTAGGGTAATATTATTTTTTTTTCCATTTTACAGATGGAAACTGAGACAAACATTGTCAGCTAGAAAGTGACAGAAGTGAGCTATGAAATAAATTCTCTGCTCTTAATCCCATTCTTTCATGTTTAGCTCAAATTGATTAAGAAATGCCAAGTAACTTTTTATTAACAGCACTTTAAACATCATTAACAGTATCATAAGTTTGACAACTCCGACTTTGTATTAAAGACATCTCCAAAAAGCTTGTTTGGTAATTTCTTTAATTTCCACTAGAGGTCAGTCTGTCATTTGGCAATGTCAATATTGTCTCCTTCCTGTTCTTGGAAGTGCAAAATTTCAAGTATACTAAGTTAAAGAAGTGTGCTCTGAAAGAAACTTGGGTAGCAGGATACATTTTGAATTAGAAACATAATGAAAGAGTCATCTTTATAGTAATAAAGGCATATATGACCATTATAAGACCCAATATTGGCTCAATACTGTATTTGCAGAATTTAATAAAGATATCCTAGGAGATGATAACTGGCAGAGAAAAGGCTAATGACCTTGACCTTTCTTTATTGCCTCTAAACTAACCACATATTAAATATTTGACCAATTTGGGGTTGCTGGTACTTCAAATCCCATTTAATTCTTTCAAGGATGTAGAATTTACCCTGAGAGTAATGAAATAGTGAAATTATTGAAATTGTTCACTAATAGATACTCTCTGGTGATTTTAATGCAATATGGGTCTAAGAATTTTTTAAAGTAGCCTAGAGAGTTTTATTTCTCAGCTTTCAAGTTTTAGAAATAACAAGGTATTGAATTATGATGCAGAAACCAAGAGTCTTCATTTGGAAGCAACATTTTGAGGCAACTTCTGTGGTTGTAAAATAGGAATGCCATATTTTGGCAGATCCCAAATAGTTATTTGGAGACTCTGTCATGGTCCCAAGTACAGAGTAATTTAACCAGCAATGTTAGTTATATGTAAGAAATGGTTTTGGCTACTGCAGGTTAAATAGACTTTTAGGCAGCCTTGAAACTAATGGAAACAATCTGACTTGACTTCAGATTTGTCACACTGGAAATGAATGGCAACATGCAGAAGAGGCCAGGCCAAGGAGGGGATTTACACAGGAAGGTAGGTCAGCAGAGTTTGTAGGTCTGGAAGGGGAAGAAGTTAAATCCAGGGGATTGTTGGAAGAGAGAGGGAAGAGAGGCCTGCACATAGAGAGAGATAGGCAGAAGCAGACAGGATATTGGGCTTCCAAGTATACAAGTTACATCTAAGACCCTAGATTCTTCAGAGGTAGCAGAGAACCACTGAGCTGAAGGTAAGAAAGAGTTGGTGATTCCTAACAGTACCTTTCCCTTGCTGAGTACTTAATACATGTCAGGTACTGTGGGAAGATACTTTGTATATATTATCTTATTTTCTTCTTATCTTATAAGGCAGATTCTAATCCCCTTTTATAGAGAAGATGACTGAGGCCCAGAGAGTTTCAGTAACTTGCCTGAGGTCATACAGCTTGTAAATGGCTGGGCTGAGATTTGAACCCAGGGCTTTGTGATTCCAGCTATGAAGTTGTGCTTCCTGATGCAGAAGATATTTCTTTTCTGCCTCAGTTTTATGCTTCCTGCAGGGTAGGGACAGTCATAGGCTTACATCCAATGGGAAATTAACCCCATGGGTAAACCCCAATTATAGCAAAAGTCGAGGGTTATAGCTTCCAGGGAGGCGGGAGTGGGTATATTTTTGTTAAAAATGTGAAGCTTCTTCACCTCTGCCTATATTCACAGTAAAGACCTATATTCTCCACATAGCAGTGATTAGGTGGTGGTGAATCTATCCCTTGTACTTCTCACTACTTTGTTGTTTTTTTTTTCCTCTCCTAAAATCCACTAATTATCTTACTAGGTGTTCTCTCTGTTGGCTTGGTTTTTCATAAATGACACTACTGGAGGTGCCCTCTCAAGGACTTTCTAGAGTCTTAATAGGAAGAGTAGTGGGCCAGCCTAAAAGGAAGTTTAGGGATCACTAATTTGGTCTGTCAGTATACTTTTGTCACTTTATTTTTACACCTGCAGGCAGCAGTGCTTCTGAGATCTTTTGGTTCTTTAAAGATAGCTTTGATCCTAGATCTCTTTCTGCTTGGGATATGTTTTTGAAGGGCTGAGGACAGAATGTCAGCTTTCTTCTCCCAAAGGCACCCGTTGCTGAATTTCCCCTATAATCTGGGGCTTTCATCATTTCCTCCATGTTGATGGTGGCACTAGACCTGGGGAATAGCATTTATCTTTTGTTTTTTGACCTAAGTGACTGGTTAATGGTGAAAGGGCCATCAGCTAAGAATGCTTTTAATAAGGCCCTCTTTTTTGTGGTCTAGCCAGGGTCTATCTATGGTCAACTGCTAAAAGTATTCCCCAAGTTCTCTTGCTTTTTTCATCTGAAGTTGCTTGAAGGTGATACTTAGGAAGAGTACATCCACATGCTGCACAAGGGCAAGCAAAAGCTGTATTTCTTTATATAGCTTTTAATCTCTTGGTTAAAACTTTGATTTATTTTTGACAAAATAATATAGAATTCTTAACCTAGCAGTATAGCCTAACACTGGATCCACAAGTGCCAGAATTCCCTTCTAAGTCTTTAGCAGAATTCTATGAGGCCAAAGTGCCTACTTTCTTCCAAGAGGCTTTTGGGATTGAATTTACTAATCCCTGTTTTTAATCCATAAATGCCCACAGTAAGCTCTCTCTCCTAATTGCTATTTCATAGAGAAAGAACACATTTGATGGGACTTTCCCCATCATCCAAATCCATGAACCTGCTTGCACCCATTCACTCTTCCTCAAATAGCTTCCCAACTCCCTTTCCTACTCATTTCCTATATCTTACAACTAAAGTCATATTACAAATTCAAATCAGATAATTCCACTCTTAAGACTTATGTGTTACTTTGCATTGCCCCCAGGATAAAGCCTGAAATCTTTAATGTAGACCTCAAGGCCCTATAGGAGATGGCCCTTGCCTCTCTCACCATCTTTGACAGCGGCATAGCCCTTCTTCACAGTCCAGCCATTCTGGTCCCCTTTGGTTTCCTCAAGTCTGTCACGTTCCTACCTGGATTCTCCTTTTGGAATGTATTCTTTGCTTCCCCTAGCTAACTGCTCATGGACCTTCAGATCTCTGCTCAGGTATCAGTCTTTAGAAGAAATCCCAATGTAGTCAGATCTCTTAATTATCAATTTAATTGCATTTTCCTACATGTTTTTATTGCCAGAAATTTCACTATCTCTCTGTTGAGGACTCTCCCTTCACTTTATGTGTTGTCTAAGGACTTGGACATTCCGAAGGAGTGTACCAGGTAGAGAGTGAATTGGAAATCTGGTAAGTACAATAGAGCTGTTGCTGATAAAGACTTGTTGTTGAAGACTGGTCCTGCATAGCCCAAGGAATAAATTATCTGTTACGTTGGAATGACCTGTCCAAACCACAGAATGTGTCATTGGTTGATACTCATACACTCAGTCATTGCTCCTCAAAGCATAATCTTGTGTTTATGGTGGTTATAGGTGGGGCCAGAGGCACTTGTCACTCTTTCTTCATGAACACTTGGGTTGAGTTGAACACCAACTCAGACAGCTCCTGCCTAGCAACTACTCTTTCAGTGACACTTGCATCCCTTCTTGCCAGAAGACTTTGGTCATGGCCATGTCAGGTTTACCCTAGCAGATTTTCCTAACTTGGAATTCCAAGGAATACTCTCAGAAGGCCTATGGGCTTTACATTCCAAGAATCAGGGTAGTTATTTTTAGGTTCTACAGCTAAAAAAAGTTCTATTACATCCAGGGTACTTACTTATCTTGCCGTCTGTCACCAAGGGAGGCAAATCTAAGGGATTCTTTACAAAATGAAGAAAATTAGTCTCAAGGAGACTTTTGCCTCTCCCCATACTGAGAAGCACCACAGAAATTTTTAGCTAAAATAATTTAATCCATACCTCTTGGACACTCTATTTAATCTCTGCTTTAACAACCACCCTTTTACTACTTATTGATCTATTATCCTTGTGATTATTTGTTTAAAACCTGTCTTCCTTGCTATAAGTTCCAAGAAGGTAGGAACTATTTCTGCCTTCTTCACTTCAGTGCCTTTCAAAGTGGTTTGCACATTGTTAACATTCCATGCATATTTGATGAGTGAATGGATTGTAAGTTTTTCAAAATAGATTTTAATAGTAACTATGACTTCTAAAGATTCAGGAGATATTTAGAAAAGTAAAGGCAGTTAAACATATTCCCCAGCATGGAACTAATTAAAACTCAACAAATATAATGAAAATACAAAGAAAAGTTCCGTAAAACTAGGAGATGTTTCAGTTCTAGGCTGTGGACTGATTTCTAAGAGGTAGAGTGAAATAGGGATCAAATCTAGGAAGGAAGCTAAAAGCTGATATACACTTCTCTAGATTGTAAACAGAGTGAAATTAAGTGAATTTCACTGAAAGAAAGTGGAGGGCCTTGAATGCCTATCCTATGAGGTTTAGGAGTTGGAGCAGACTGTATGAAAAATTGGCAAGTCTCTAAGAGAGCTAGTTCCATATTTCAGAATAGAGGGAGAGTTGAGGTTTAGCGAACAGTATTTTTTTTATACTCAGCTTCTAACCTATAGTGAAATGAGGGAGAAGAAAGAGGAAGAAATGAGCTTTGCAGAAGTTGAGCAGAATCAAATGAACAAGCAATAAATTAGCAAACCAAAGTTGGCTAAATTGCTTTACCCTAATTATACAGATGAAGTGCATTTCAGATTAAGAATTATTTCGGGGGAAAAAAAGAATTATTTCAGGAAATAGAAATTCCAGGAAAATACATCTATATTCACTCAAATAATATGAAGGGAACATAGGATTTTTAAAAATTGAAATTAAGGAAAAGAAGGCAATTGTTTTCCAGTGGTGACGGTCATGGGATGTGAGGCTTTGGAGCTGTTGGAAGCCACTCCCTGCCTCAAGGAGGAAGTTGGTCTGTCTGTGATAGTAAGGGCCAGTCAACACTATAGAAGCAGTTAAAATAAAAGATAAGAGAGAAACCACCTTGGTTGAGATAAAAAGGTGTGATGTTGGTGGCGTTGGAGTGTGTGGTTTTAGTAATCCCTGAGGCCCTGATGCTTTGTATGCATTTCCTAGAGACAGATGAGGTACTCCAGTATCCTTACAATACATTTCTTTTATCTGAGCCAGTTCAAGTTAGCCTTCTACCATTTGATAAATGCTTGCAACTAGAAGTTTTATATAATATAATATACATAATAAAGACAGGTAGAGAAGATCCAACATATGAATTATTGGTGTGCCTAACAAAGAGAGCAGAACAAATGAACAGAAAAAAATTAAATATATGATAGAAAAAAAACTTTTAGAAATTAAGGAAATTCATAATATGTAGAATCAAAAAGGCACGTGGTTCTAGGAAAAACTGAAACAGGATAATACCAAATAAGCACGTGATAAGAAAGCTAGCATGCTTCAAGGTTAAGAAGAGAATCTTCTGGGAATCTGGGAATAAAAAGCAAGTCACTCAAAAGGTGGAAAATCAGACTGACCTTAAATGTCATGGTGATAGTCAAAGCCAGGAGGCAGTGATTAAGTGTTGTTTCTAGAGCTTTGGTGGGGCATATGTGGGAAGACTTGATACCTAGTCAAGCTATTGCTTATATAGAAAGGTATTAAACAATATTCTCAAACATTCAAGGACCTAGAACCTGAAAAACTACCTAATGAATAAAATTAGTCATTTATTTGACAAATAAGGAAAATAAGGAATGGAGAAGCATATGATGGTCTTCGAAAGAATTGGCAGGGCAATTCACTTAAATGTTGAATTAAGTCAAATCTGAATAACTGCATTTTGTGAAAACAGAAGAAAATGTAAGGGGTATACAGTTAATAGTGAAAAAGAATTTATAACAAATGTAAGGTGGGGGAAGACAGAAGAGGCAAAGGTATATGTAAGTGTGTGAACTCATTTTTCTTAGTGGAGAGAGAGTGAGTAGATACAGCCTAAAGTTGATGAATTTACTGGTCTGAGGTGAAATCTTGGCTCTGCCACATACCAGCTGTGTAACTTCAGATAAGTTTGAACTTCATCTGTAGTCACAGAATCTTCATCTGTATCATGGAGATAATGACACTACCAACCTGCTAAGGTTGTGAGGATTAAATGCAATAATGTATGTGAAGTGCTCAGAACAGTGCCTAGCCCAGAGTAAGCATTCGCTAACAATTACTGTTATTTACTATTACTATTTTAAAAAGAAAATATGGGCAGATAGTTTTATAATCTTAGGACAGAGGTAGTCTTTCTAGGCATAACTTTAAGCCCAGAGACCATAAATGAAAAGGTGAATAATTTGATCTCATAAAAAGTAAAACCTTTTGCATGGTAAAATCACTGTGATAAGAGTCAGTGAACAAAGACTCAAGTAGGGAAGAATAATTGCAATATACTTTACAGAAGGATTGATATTGTTAATATTCAGGGATCACTGATAAGTCAACAAGAAAATATGAGCAACCAGGGCAAAAATGGGTGATCTGAATGAACAAACATTTTACAGAAAAATAAAAATTTTTGAAAAAATTCTTAGTCTCTCTTATCATTGAAGAGGTAGAAATTAAAACCAGATGCCATTTTTTTCATTTATGAAATTGACAATGATGAGTTTGAAAATATTTAATGTTAGGGTGTGGTGAAATGGGCATTCTCACATCCTTTCTTGAGGGCAATTTGGCATTTATCAAAATTAGAAATGTTCACACCTTTTATCTCAGCAATGCTACTTCTAAGAATATATTCTGCAAATATATTTTTCTTAGAGTACAAGGATATATGTGAAAGGATATTGTTTATAGCATTGCTTAAAAGAGAAACAACTTGGAAACAATTTACTTGACTACTGATGTGAGTTTGTTAAATAACTTAAGGTGCTTACATACCTTGGAATATCATATAGCCATTAAAACAGAAGCTGTATAAATATATATACTGATAATGGGAAAGTGGCCAGGCTATAATATTTACAGAAAAAAGTTATACGAGACTAGATACAGTGTTACCTTATTTACTAAAAATAATACATAATTTATTCATATAAATGCATAGAAAATTTCTAGAATGTTACACAAGAACCATTAAAAGTAGTTGTGTCTAAAGTAGAGAATGGAGATGTTGTAAACATTTGTTTTCATTTTACACCCTCTGGATTCTTCCAGTCTTCATTATAGCACTCATCTTTTAATTTTATGGTAATTAAAGAAAGATAATCTTCCATTGACTGGTGACTGTATTGGTTTTGAAAGTGGAATTCAATATTTTGGGAATAAAATTATTTGGGGGTAGATAGCAAAACAAATCAACTAAGTTCAACAAATGTTTGTTCAACAAAAATTAAGTAAGCCCCAACTTTGCATGAAGGACAGAACTGACTGTTCTTGATGCTTACAAACCTGGGGAATGTATAATGCTTGATAAATGCTATAAATAGAGATTCAGACATTTCTCCTAGAGGTTGCGGTTTCCTAATTAACACCAGATGAAATGAGATATGTTTGCAAACACTGTGTTCACTACATGACCATTGTTGTGATACCAACCTAGAAACTAGTACCAAGGACAAAAACAGTGCTATTGCTAAGCTTTGTGAATTAGGCTATGCCAGATTGTTGGCTTTGGGTTTGGGTTATCATCATAAAGGCTGCTGGTGGTATAGAGAAGATGTGAGCCGGTATGGTAATGATAATACTGATGCTAGGAAAAGAAGATCCAGCATTCCTGAACAAAAAACTAGATTTGATATCAAATGTTGTATTTACCAGTGATGTTTAGATTTTATGTCACTATATACTTATGACTGTAAAGGCAATGATTTTATGAAGAAGATTGTACTTTCATGGAGCCAAGCAGATCCCAGCATTTCTGAGTTTGGCCATATAATTTACACAAATCATTTAGAAATTGCGACTTTTTTCTACTAGAGAATCTGTGATTTTTCAAAATCTTGTGATTCCATTGAACTCAAGATATTTGAACAATGGGAAATGATTGCAGTATCCAGTTCGCATTGGCTGTTTGATTCTAAATACCCACATAGGTCTGCTATTAACGCTTGTTTTGAAAACCTGAATTTGCTGCAGTGTAATTGATATATTAAGAAACAATTTAAGCATAAATGAATTTTGTATTTGCTTATGCACAATTTTGTCAGTAAGAAATCCCAGGTGAGGGGCGCCTGGGTGGCTTAGTTGGTTAAACGTCCGACTCTTGATTTTGGCTCAGGTCATGATCTCACGGTTTGTGAGTTCGAGCGGTGCGATGGGCTGTGCACTGACAGTGCAGAGCCTGCTTGGGATTCTCTCTCTCTCCCTCTCTCTCTGCCTCTCCCTTGCTCACTCTCTTTCTCTCTCTCTCTCTCAAAATAAATAAATAAACTTAAAAAAAAAAAGAAGCACCAGGTGAACATAAAATACTGCAACTAGTTGAACTGAGCAGTGTAGGAATACAAAAAATGGCATGTGCTCACACCTGGGATATCCACCAGCTACCTCAGTTAGAGTGTCATGAGCCACACCGACCCACAGCTGGTGTCACATCTTTCCCTCTGATTTCAGATAACCTTTCCACAACTTAGCAATTAACTCACAAACTACAGTCTTCCAAGCACTCACATCTGCAAGCAAACTTCAGGTCTTTTTTTTTTTTTTTTTAATTTTTTTTTTTTAACGTTTATTTATTTTTGAGACAGAGAGAGACAGAGCATGAACGGGGGGGGGGAGGGTCAGAGAGAGGGAGACACAGAATCTGAAACAGGCTCCAGGCCCTGAGCTGTCAGCACAGAGCCTGACGCGGGGCTCGAACTCACGGACCGCGAGATCATGTCCTGAGCCGAAGTCGGACGCTTAACCGACTGAGCCACCCAGGCGCCCCTTCAGGTCTTTTTCAAGGTAAGGTACCATATATATGTATTTCTTAACCGTTTAACATGTATAAAGATGTGCTACCTTTTTCCCTAGGTTCCTATCTTTTGTGTGTGTGTCACTGACAAAGTTTTTGAGTATTGTATCCCTAACTGCATTTCCCTCATAAGTCCTGTGTTTTCTGTTGTGTGATTTTTACATAGTGTAGTGATTTTTAGGAACATAGATGACTCTGTATAACAAAAATGACTTCCTCCTCAAACAAATCTATGCTGATCTCTTTTTTTCTTTTCATTTTAAGTTTATATGGTGCACCTGATTTGCAAAACTTACATGCACAAACACTCCCTAATGGGTTATGGAAATTATATTTTTCCTTCTGTTGCGGGTGCTCCATTGTACCAAGTTAGCCCAGCATTTCCAGGGTTAAGCCAACTTCTCTAGTTCCTTACTGACAGTTGGTCAGGGAGTTTACATATACTAATGAATTGGGTGATTTTTCTAAATTAAAATTTTGCAAAGGGCTTCATCTTTATCAGGATCCCAAGCGCACATGTTGAACTCCTTTGGACTTCTCTAGACCTCTGTTCATTACTCTGCTAATTTTCTATACATTTATTATTATATGAAGAAAATATCATAACAAGTTTGTAGCGTGAAACACAAAGGTGCAAGTAGCATGTGATTGAAAACCACATTTATTATTTGGAAATGAAGTACTTGTGAGGAAGCTTAGCCATCTTTCTTTGAGGGTTTTGTCGACTCCAGTGATGATTTAATTTAATATAAAATCTTTCATGTTGAATGTTGAAGTTCTTTTTGAGGTTCCAGCATGATAGCATGGATCAAGGAGTCACAACAAATATATAATCACCTTCTTGACATCTGACTTACAATGCTTACTTACCCTGTACTTAGATTCTGTTCCTTATTCCAGTTGACTCACTAGTTGCCTTATGAATTATTTCTGTAAAAGTATGAGAAGTAAGAGTGTCTGTTTTGGCTTGAATACCTGGTTTAAGATTTACTTTGCTGAAGTATAGACTTCTACTCAAATTTTAGAAGATAGGAATTTGGCCTTAAGTTGAAATTTACGAATTCTTTTAATTTTTTCTCTCTGAAAGAATCTTTGCCATTTTAGCAAAGGGGCATTACAGTCGTGACCTTAAAATATCTTCTCCTCTTTTTCATTCATTCATTCTTCAGAGAACAAATATTTGTTAAGTGCCTACTATGTGTGGTGCTGTTTTATATCTGGAGAATATGATGATGAGTGAAGATAGTCCTGTCCTTCCTCTCATAATCTGATGGGGGAGATAGACGTTAATCAATTACTGACCAAAATGTGTAATTACAGATTGTGATGAGTGCCATGAAGAAAAAAGTACAAGTTCCTTTGGAACAGAGAAAAACCAGCGAGACCTAATTCGGATAAGTGATTAAAAAAGGCCTTTCTGAGGAAGTGACATTTAAACTGAGACCTACAGGATAAGGAGTTTACCGGAAGGGAAAGGGGGTGGAAGGATTTCCAGGCAGAGGCAAGAGGTTTTGTGATATCATTTTATAGTACTTATGACCTTTTTAGATGCTTATATAATTAGGTACTAGTCTATGAGCAAGACAGTTTATAGAGCTGTGTTACTGAAAAGATGCATATAAATTACATTTTTATAAATGAATTCCTGAATTCCTGCAGGCTTACATTATACTCACTGTGCTATATCATCTGCATTTGATTGATGTTCAGTTACTTCAATTACTGCTAGATTGATATTTCTAAAGCACAACTTTGATGATGCTTTCTCCTGCTCAGAAATCTTTACCAGCTCCCCAATTACCCAATAAAGTCCAGACTTCTCAGCCTTGTGGTCAAACTTTTCCAAATTGGTCCTAGTGTCAATATCCTCTTTCATCTTTAATCACTCCTCTTTTGGCAGTGCTCCATGTTAGCCAACAGAATTTCTGGATGAGCATGGATGCTTTCTTATATGTCCACCTTCACTTGTGTGGTTTCTCTTTCCTTGCAATCTGTTTACCACCTTCTAAGATGGTGCAAGACCCATGCATATTTCCAGACCCATCTCACATGTTACCATCTAATCTCAGTGTCTTTCTCTGATCACCCTGGCTGGAAGTCACTTCTTTTTCTTCTCACTTCTTATGACATTTTATTTTTACTGCTCTTGAGTCACTTCTTCTTACTTTGTTTTGAAGCTGTTTCTAGGCATGTCTTATCTTCCCCGCTAGACTTGTAAGCTTCTTGAGGCCAAAACCTGTGATGGACAAGTCTTTGCTTTTCTCCCTGTGCCTGATACAGTCCCTTGCAATTGTAGGCTCCAAATAAAACTTTTGGAAGGAATTTATAAGTTAATTGTTGGTTGCTACATTTCCCTTCAAAAGTAGTTAATGATTTCTAAACAGATGCATCAGGGAACTGATATATACAAGAATCCTTTGTAATGTTAGTAATCCTAAATTCAGATTTTCTTACAAAGGGATACTACTTGTTTGGGATGTTTATAGGTCTTTTTGCCTATTTCAGTGACATTGATTCACAGAGATTATTTTAGATTCATAAGTGGTGCTGTCATTTCCATTTTTGCCTCCCTTTTGAAGGTTTGCATGCTCATTTAGCCGTAAAAAAGAATGAAAAGAACAAATCAACACCCTCTCTGGTTGTTGATACCCAGCGGGGAGAAATAGATTTGAAAGCATGTCTAGGTAATGTATTTATTTTGATTGTTTTGGGTTTTCCAAGTGAATGTGGCTTTAAATGAGTTTGGAATAGTCCCATATAGAATTTCGTTATTCATTGGTTCATTTGGACCTATACCTCTGGTAAACAACTTCCTATTTCTAACTTTTTATTGAGAAGTTGTGCCCTTCATTTCTGTCTGAATAAACATTTGAACAGCTTTTAGATTGCTCTTCAATGTATAACTGTAAGACCATGTCATGGCTTTAGTTGATGTAATCCTTAGAGTTTTTTTCTACTGAAATAACATCATCTCAGGCGATATACAGGATGGTGATATATTTCTCATAGAAACATTTGTCTTCAAGAATAATCAAAACAAAGTATAGTTGCAGAATAATGTGGAAATGTTTATAATTGACACAGTATTTGTAATTAACATTACTTTGGCTGGAAGCATGTCTTTGTAAGTCTCAGTTATATTCATTTTTTTCCCTTTTGTAAATGGTAGCTTTTTAAAAGAGAAATTAGGGGCACCTGGGTGGCTCCATCAGTTAAGCGTCCGACTTCAGCTCAGGTCATGATCTCACGGTTCATGAATTCGAGCTCTGCATTGGGCTCTATGCTGACAGCTCAGAGCCTGGAGCCTGCTTTGGATTCTGTGTCTCCCTCTCTCTCTGCCCCTCCCTGCTCATGCTCTGTCTATCTGTCTCTCGAAAATAAATAAAACATTAAAAAAAAAACCCAAATTAAGAGAGAAATAATTTAGGAATTCTTCATCTTTATGATTAGCTCTGTTGTTCTTAAAATTTAACCCTGGAATAGTATATGATTCAGTATAAATTAATGAATATATGTGAATTATCAGAGGGTCTTTTTCCTTGAATATATGATTTACTTTTCATATAAAATTGTAAAAAATTTGAAAAATTTAAAAAAGTTATAAGGAAAAAATAAAATGTATTCATAATTCCTCTTCAGAAACAATCATCATCCTAGGTATTCGTTCATGAAAATCAGTCCCTAGCTATGTAACAGTAAAGACTACATATAAATCTGGGTTAAAAAATATAAAAATCTGGCTTCCTCCCTGGAGACAGTTTTCATATTAGATTAAATTGGGGACTCTAGAATTTTTCTTTTTTTCTTTTTTAAAATTTTTATTTAATTTTTGAGAGAGATAGAAACAGAGCATGAGCTGGGGAGGGGAAGGGAGAGAGGGAGACACAGAATCCAAAGCAGGCTCCAGGCTCTGAACGGTCAGCACAGAGCCCGACACGGGGCCTCAAAGGCACCAACTGTGAGATCACGACCTGAGCCAAAGTTGGCTGAAGTCGGATGGACGGACACTTAACCGACTGAGACACCAGGTGTCCCTAGGGGGCTCTATAATTAAGAAAATTTCTTTATGATTGTTTTGACTTGGAAATTGTGAATGACTGTTTAGGAAGGTCATGTGACATGAGCCTTTTAAGCTTTTCTAGTTACATCGTTCACATGATGAGTATTTTCTAAAGACTATTTGTTTTAGTTATTTAATCCTGACTTGTGAATTTTAATGTTTTTTTAATGTTTATTTTTGACAGAGAGAAAGACAGAGCGTGAGTGGGGGAGGGGCAGAGAGAGAGAGAGGGAGACACAGGATCTGAAGCAGGCTCTAGGCTCCGAGCTATCAGCACAGAGCACCACGCGGGGCTTGAACTCACAAACTGTGAGATCATGACCTAAGCCGAAGTCAGACGCTTAACCAACTGAGCCACCCAGGTGCCCCCTGACTTGTGAATTTTAACTACTTTGGTTTATCAACAAATGTGGCCAAGTAAAATAATAGTGTTTCAATTCCCATAGTTAAAAACTATGTATTTTTGAGCTGTTAATCACCAAAGGCATTTGAAAATGTATTCATCTGCTAAATTGAGTAACAGTTAAATCGTCAATGTAGTGTCTCTCTTTTGGATTCCTTGGAATCATGGCATAGGTCAAGATCCTTGGTAAACATGTGACTTTCATTTAGTCATATTTGACACTAGGGGGAAATCATGAATGACTAGATAAAGATCTTGAGGCTAGGCATAGAGTCTGTATTAGGCAGCATCAAATTGAGGGAGGTAATAAGAAGCTATAAAAAGTGAAAACTAAATCATTTTATTTATTAAGGTTCATTCATTCATTCAGAAATTTGATTTCATTTGATTGTGTGCTTGGTATTATTTTATATCAGGGTTTCCCAGCCCTGGAACTATTGACATTTTGGACTGGATGACTTTTGTTGTGGGGTTGTCCTGTGCATTGTAAATGTTTTGCAGCATCCTTGGCTTCTACCCTCAGATGCCAGTAGGGCTCACCCAGTTGTGACAATTAAAAATGTCCCCAGGCATTGCCAAATGTCCCCCAGTGGGCAAAAATCACCTCTGGTTGAGAACCACTGTTTTAGATGAACATTTAAAAAAATTATTTTTAACATTTATTATTGAGAGACAGAGACAGAGCATGAGCATGGGAGAGGCAAAGAGAGGAGGAGACACAGAATCTGAAGGAGGCTCCAGGCTCTGAGCTGTTAGCACAGAGCCCGATGCAGGGCTCAAACTCACAAACCCAGCGAGATCATGACCTGAGCCGAAGTCAGACGCTTAACCGACTGAGCCACCCAGGGGCCCCTTAGATGAACATTTTAAAAGCAAATTTTTTGAAATATATTTTGCATTGTTTCCCAATTTCAAATATGTTCCATGTGATTTGGTCTTTCAGTATTTCCCAGGTAGTGTCCTATCTGAAAAAATGGCTTAGGTGTTATAATGGAATATGGAACTAGCCATTTAGGCTATAGAAATACTGAAAAACCTTACATCTGAAAATTAACAATCGATTTAATCATGATTCTATAGCGTTTGTGACATCTTGAATCAAATAATCTACTATTTCTTGATCTGTTGAAAAGGACTCTGGCACAAATTTTTACAAAGAAACCTAATGCCTGTTATTTTTCCTCCTTTAAGAATGATCCTATTCATCTTTTGTTTTAAAGGCTCTGTAACTTATTGGTACTGCATAGAAATTCCATTATTATAGAGACTGTTCTCCGTGCTTCTCTGCTGCATCCTTTTCTGAAGTTATGAGAGATGTGAAACATATTCTGAAAATTCATTCAAAGCTTTACAACTTATTATATCCAGGAGAGACAGCTTTAGGATGGCTGAGGTTTCTGGTTGAAGTACTTCAAGTTGAAATCCATACTACATTAGACTCTCCAACATTGTGACCTTAATTTTCCAGATATTTTGCCCTTTAAATTGAAAGCAGCATTTTAATACTATTGAAATCTTCTGGAGGGGCTTGTAATATCAAGGCTTAAGTTGTGAAACATTTTAAACAAATGAAAAGTAAAATAGCAAGTGACTTAGGCCTGTATAATTTTATATATTTTTTATTCCAAAATATACAGTAATAGAAAGATGCGCATGGAATGTGCTTAATGCACTGGAGTTGGTGAAAAAAAAAGCTATTTAGTAAGGAATTGCTCCTACTGTACTGGAGCAGAATTTCTTCCATGGTTTTGTTTTTTTTTTTTTTTTTCTTGGCATTGCCTAAAGAGTTTCTCATTAGGAATAGTTGTTAGTTCTCTGAAGTTAGGAAATTTACTTTGTATAAAACTGAGGTCTGGGTGAAATGAAAATCTGCTTGGACAATAGCTAGTGAGTTATCTTGCTTCAGCAGATAAAGCAGGAAATGTAAAACTGTATTATACCACAGAGTCAAGAAACCGAGAACTATTTAAGAAAAAAAAAAAAAACCTCCATGGAAAAGGAGAGATGAAAAGCCTCTTGTTCTTTCATTAGTAAATTAGGTCAGTTTTTAAATAATACGCTTATTGAAAAATGTACACATTTTTCAAGTAATTGATATAATTTAATCCAACTCATATCTTAAGGTATAAAACTGAATTCTTTAGGGGCCCTTAATTGCTTTGTCTATTTTCCATTGTAAAATGTTGTTTAGAACCTAAATTGATCATATAATCTTTTCTTTAGTTTGTGGCTCACTGAAGGATGATACATCGAATATTCTTTTTTTTTTAATTTTTTTTTTCAACGTTTTTTTTAAATTTATTTTTGGGACAGAGAGAGACAGAGCATGAACGGGGGAGGGGCAGAGAGAGAGGGAGACACAGAATCGAAAACAGGCTCCAGGCTCTGAGCCATCAGCCCAGAGGCTGACGCGGGGCTCGAACTCACGGACCGCGAGATCGTGACCTGGCTGAAGTCGGACGCTTAACCGACTGCGCCACCCAGGCGCCCCTCGAATATTCTTTATTAATCTATAGAAGCTTAAAATTTATATTAGTCTATATTATAGAAGCTTAAAATTTAATATTTATATATTAAAATTTATATATAGTTACATTATATTTATATGTTTGTATAATACTTTAGTTATAAGTTAGCTATTAAGGGGATACTGTAACCTCCCTGAGTTCTTTTTACACATACTCATGTTAGCTAAATGCCAAATACATCACATGATTATGTTAATGTCAAGTCATTATTGCACGAGTTACTTGGGGTATTCTTTAATGTAAGGAAGCAATTGCAGGTAGATTCTCCAAATCTTTTAATGTCCTGTTGCAGTCCAAAATTAGAGTACTTTACTCTTACTGGTATTGATGTTTTTATGGACACTCCCTTGCTTTGGGCTAAAGGTGAAAAGATTCTTGTCTGTTTGTCGGAGGTTTTTTGGCTGAGAGTTTGGTTCACCGAGTCAGTAGGTCAATGTTTAGTCTCCATGTTGACCAGTTGTCCTACTTCTTTATCTTATTCAGATACACTCTCCCAAATGATTACTCATGACCTCATCAGACCAGGAAAAGAGAGATTTATGACCTCCACCGAGAGAACAACTTTTAGGCTGTAGCAGTGTCCCAAGATGGCTCTCAAGCCCCCCTGGAAGACTGGACTCAGTAACAGTATAAAAATGTCTCTTCTGTAAACTTTGCATATCATTCAGTAGTAAAATCCTTCTAGCTAGATCTGACATTTCTTGGATATGGCTGAACATCAAAGGGAGAACAAATTTTGGACAATTATTAAACTTATTCATCCCAGTTTATATCATCACTATATTTGGAAACATTCCTTTTAGCTTTTATGTACTGTCCTCCAGTCCGAATGGTTAATTGGCCAGACAGCAGTAGTTCATTGTTCCATAATTATCACCAGAAACAGTTCCTGACTCCTGACTTTCAGGGACTCTTCTGTTAGGAATTGTAGCTCTAGATTCTTCCCCTTTTTAATACTTTTGAAAGGAGTAGATGTTCTGCTCCTTGTTCAAAGTTTGTAGAGACATGCATATATGTGTGTTTGTTTGTTCATTTGTTCATTCATTCGTTCATTCATTCATTTGACATTTGTTGAACACCAGACACTAGTGCAGGACACATCTTGCCTATCCTCTTGAGCAATTCATTTTTCCAGAAAAATTCCTGCGATAGGCTTTTTCCCCTAGTAGCAACAAAGCAATCTATGAAATTATACTTATGATTACTAAAATGACAAGATTCACCCTTAATATTTCCCTTAATAGAACATCTCAGCATAGAAATAAAGGACATAAAGAAAACCAAATGAGATTTTAGTCCTGAAAAAATACAATGATTGAAAAAAAAATCACTAGTATTTAGATTTAGGCTTAATTAAATTCTAGTTCAATTGTTAAATAATAATACTTCACAGGCAGTGCTGTGTATTTCCTATTATAGCACACAATGAGCCTCACACCGACATCATCAGACACATAGTGTCTGGTTGTCCTGCTTTTGGTGAGGCTAGTACTGATCAGTGGGCTCAGGTGGTATCAGCTTGATTCCCATCCCATTGTGGAGTCCCCTCAACAACCTTTCTTTTCTTTATTCTTGATGTTCTGAAATTTTATGATTATTGATGTGGACCATTTTTCCTTAATTTTGCTGTGAAATCTGTGGATGCTTTCAATTTGGAAATTCATTTTGGAAATTCTTTACTCCTGAGAAGTTTATTTGTATTATTTCTTTGATAATTTCTTCTCTTTTGTTTTCTCTCTTCTTTTTTTGCTTGAACTCATTATTCAAGGGTTGGACCTCCTAAACATGTCATTTAATTTTCTCATCTATTCACTCTCATTTTCCATCTTTGTGTCATTTTGATCTATTTTCTAAGACATTTCCCAAGTTTATCTTCTAACTCCTTTAACTTTTTTTTTTAAGATTGTTTCTGAATGTTCTTTTGTTGTAGCTTCTTTTTTCATGGATATGATTATCTTTTAACTCTTGAGGAACATTACAATTTGGCATAATTCTGCTTCTGGCTTTCCCTCTGCTTTACTTTGAGTTCCTTTCCTCCCATTTGTTTTTATTTTCTTTCACTTTTGTGTCTTTAATAAAATGTCTATTTATCTTTGCCTATGTTTTCCTATTTAAGAATGAGGTATCAAAATTGCATGACAAGCTCTATGTCAGCTGGTCAAGACAACCTGGTAAGGATCTAAGCCTTTTTTTTCTGGGGGCTGCAGGCAAGGAATACTTGTATGTCAGTGTCTGTGCATTGTGTGTGTGTGTGTGTGTGAGAGAGAGAGAGAGAGAGAAAGAGAGAGAGAGAGAGACAGAGACAGAGACAGCTTCTCCAGTGGGGCAGGCTTCATTCTCCTATGTGGTAGCTATAAGCCTGGCTCCTAGCCCTCTGGGCCATAAGCAAGGGAAGAGGCTGGGAAAACTCAGTATGGCGCTTCACTTTTGATCTAAGAAAAACTTGCCTTCCAAGCCAGAGAAGGCACCCACCTGGGAGGGTAACTTCCCAGTCTTTTGTAGGTTGGGGAGGAATAGTAGCCAGGCTGTGCAGAATCTAGGGGTACTTATGAAATTTTTGCATTGACTGGGACAACTCAAATCTGTAAAGTGTTTTAGTAACATTTTAGACAGTAAGCCAAATAATTCAATGCCTGGATCATTTAAGTTTCTTGTATTGAGGGCTAGGAGAGAATAGAGTACCAGACACTGGTGTCTGGGACTAAAGTGACACCTCCCTCACACCCAGGCAGTCAGGCAAATTTTCCATATTTTTCTGCCTCTTTGGTGTAAAAGAAATAATATTTTTTCTATAACTTATTGCTATACCAGGTTTAGTGGTGAGTTTCCATACTCTTTCTTTCCTGGATATCTTGCTAAGGTGCTTAGAGGCTTCTATTCTTCCAGGGAAATATCTGTACTCTTCTCTTTCTCTCTTCCTAAACATTTTATTCAGTATTTTACATTTTTTTTCCAAGAGACCCACTGTGCAGGGTCCTTTCAAAGGCAACCACTTCCTAGTCCTTGGTCTTAAGATCAATAGGACCTTACAGAGACATATTTTTATTTCTGAGTATCGCAGATTGCAGTTCTTTAATAATAGCAATTTCATTTTGGTGGATCAGGTGTCACTCAAAACAGTAGAATGCCCAGTGGAACCACAGATCACCTAATTGTTTTCAATGGATGATGATTTAATATGTTACAGAATTGTATATAGCCATTTCTCATGCCTTAGAGCAGTGGCTTTCAAGCATTTAAACCCCAATCTCAGTATGAAAAAATTTACGTTGCTACACACACAGACACACACACATTCACACATATACCTGAAAGCCAGTTTGAAGAAATAATACCTTTATGACAAGTGTTGGACTCTCATATTTTCTATCCTTTTTAATTTTAGAATGTTGTGCTCCACAAATGACTTACAATTTGTAAATCACTGTAGTTGTAGTTCTTAATATTTGCGGGGGGATAACAGATTCTGAACCTTTTTGGCACTCTGATGAAAGCAATGGACTCTCTTTTCAGGAAAATGCACATACATACATTTTTGCATACATTTTCAGTCTTTAGGCATAAACATGGACTCCTTAGTTCTAAAAGTTTCTATGCTAGATAACATTTGGAATTATCTTGCTTTCCCGATAGATTTCACCCAACATGCCTGGACAAATATCAACTGCACAGCAGATTTTCTGCCCTTCCTCCCCTCCTCTTTTTAAATATTACTAACATAGTTTTGCAGACCAAAGAAAGTATGTGATAAATAAAACTTCATCTTGCATATCAAGGTTAAAAGTCTCAGATGAGCCTTATTCTTCCTGGGAATAGAGTTGTCTTTATAGTATTTTGAGTCAGGGCACAAGGACAAACACTTGTATCTGATATGTCAGGAGCCATTGTGTCCTTTACAGAGATATTCCTTTGCTAGGAACTTAGCACATCAGTCCCCTAGCAACTGCAGGCTGATTTCTGGCCATCTTCATTTCTGGTGGAGAAACTTATTTATTATCAGTCACCTTCCCCAACTGTTCTTTACAACCACCATCTGGTAATTAGAATGGGGCTACGGCTTTGTGGTGTGAACTTCTGCCTCCCCTCCCTTTCACCTTTCGTGCTTTCTATCCTTCCTTCCACAAATATTTATTGAGTTCTTTCTATGTGCCAGGTTTTGTTAATGTGAGGAATAACACAATGGTTGGAAAAACTCCATGTCTGGGTGTGCCCAGCTGACCCTTGCCTCATTCTTATGTGGTTCATTCTCCTGTGCCACCAATCTTGGACTCTGTGGCAGCCCTGCTCCTTTCTGCTTTACTGGGATTTGGCATTTAACTTTTTCCTACCCACGTTGGACATTTTCATCTGCAGTTTTTCTTCTGCCTAGAACAACAAACATATACATATATTTTCTTATGCAATTTTTCTTTTGCCTAGTACAACAAATGCATTTTTGCCTTTTAAATAATAAAGTAAATATGCAAATCTTAAAATATATCTGTTGTTAATATGTTCTGGGTCACTATTTTGGAAATAACATTATGGGAATATGGTGTTAATGTGCACAAATCACTCCCTGAGAGTTGGGATCTGTGAAAGATGTCTTAATAATGGGGGCATTTTCAACTGATAAAATATGGGCTCATAGCGTTTGAAACATTATTAGTATTCTTTCAAGAGCAGACATCAATCTCAGAAATCTTGTGTACAAACATGACAAAATTGGTCTGTATTACACTCTGATAAAATCACAAAATGATTTTATTTTCTTCACTTTCTTATGAATGTGAAACATTTGCATAGTATTACAATAACTTCCACAGCAGTTGGAATGCGATCTGATACATTGTTAATGGTGTGGTTAAAAATGTGTGCAATACATCCATATTTTGTGGCAGTTTTCCAATAGTTTTTTGAAAAAATTCTTAAACCTTGTATGTTTTACAATCAGGCTCGGCAAATAGACACCATCTCTGCTGCAAGTTACTTCTTTCAGTGCTCGTGGTAGACATCTCTAATCGATCACAACATTTTTTCTCACTGAGCTTGGACAGTCTTACATCCCCTTTAACATAGTGATCCAGGTTGTTTCTAAGTTGGTGTTAAGGGCATGTGAGATGAAAGCTATTTGTCCTATCAGTTTTGCACCTGAACCATCACAATCAGCAGAGGATACCAAAATGTCTGCTGAAGGCAAAGGTTGGCAAATTAGGGCATGGAGGCAAAGGGCCACAATAGTTAAGTATTTTAGGCTTTGTGGGTCATATAGTCTCTGTTGCACCTACTCAGCTTTGCCACTGTAGTGCCAAAGCAGACGTAGACACTATGTAAATGAATGAGTATGGCTATATTCTAGTAGAACTTTATAGAAATAGGAGGTGGACTAGATTTGCCCAACAAATCATAGCTTGCTAGCCTCTGGTTTAAATCGCTGCTACTCAGGGTATACTTTGTGGCCAAGAGGTGTCAACATGATCGTACCCTTGTTAGAAATGTGGATCCTTGGGGCGCCTGGGTGGCTCAGTCGGTTGAACGTCTGACTTCGGCCCAGGTCATGATCTCACAGTTTGTGAGTTCGAGCCCCACGTCGGGCTCTGTGCTGACAGCTCGGAGCCCGGAGCCTGTTTCAGATTCTGTGTCTCCCTCTCTCTCTGCCCCATCCCCACTCATGCTCTGTCTCTCTCTCTGTCTTAAAAATAAATAAAACATTTAAAAAATTAAAAAAAAAAGAAATGCGGATCCTTGTTCTGCACTCTAGACTTATGAAATCAGAATCTGTGGGGATGGGGCCCAGGAATCTGCATGTTTACTAGCTGGCAAGGTGATTCTGATGCCCACTATAGTTCGAGAGCCCCTGGTTCAAATAACATGGCACTTCTCTTCTTTAAAAGCTTCATAGAACTCAGCTGTGAAAATAACCTCGTGCATTTATTTAGCAGCTCATCTTTAACCACTCTTCCTGTCTCTTCATGACATTTGATCTATTCAAGCTTTCCATTTATTTGGTTATTTTTGGGAGTTCACATTTTGTTAGAAAGTGATGTTTCCTCTAGGCTTCAAATTTTTGCTTTGGTGGTTTTAAAACATTTCTGTAAAACTTTTGACATTCCTATCAAGACATGGATTTCTGTTCACTCCCCTTGGATCTAGGCAGGCTTATGAATGCTTCGACCAATAGAGTTATGGCAGAAATGATGCTATGTAACTTCCAAGGCTGGTTCAGAAAAGGCCGTGCAGCTTTTACTCAGTTCTCAGAGATGCTCACTGTGGGGGAAGTCTGCTGCATGTAAGAAGTCTGAGTACTCTGACTCCACCATGCTGGAGAGGGCATGTGTAAGCTCCCAGATGTCAGCGAGCACAGAGTGAGCCATCTTGGACACACAATCTAATTGAACCTCCAGGTGACTGCAACCCTGCTGGCATCACACTGATGTCATGTGAGAAGTTGTTAGCCCAGATGAGCCCTTCCTGACTTCTCAACTGATAAAATCTGTGAGCATAATATTTGTTGTTTTAAGCACTAAGTTTTGGGGTAGTTTGTTATGCAGCATTTGTAACTGGGGAAGTTACCCTTTTGTTTTATAATTATATTCATGTCTCTCTTATCTGAGCTTATGATTTCTTTCATACTCCTGATCTTAGATATATTTTGCTCTCAATTTTCTTTAATTAGAGTTGAAGAGGTTTTATCTATTTTATTAATCATGTCAAAGAACAAGTTTTTACATTTTGTATTTTATCATTTGAGATATTTCTGTTTCATTAACTGAAGCTTTACCTTTATTCACTTTTTTCTTCTTACTTTCTGTTTATTTAATTGCTCATTTCCTAGTTGCTAAAGGTGAGTACTAGGTTAACTTCCTTTTTCATTTTACTTCTTTTGTAAGAAGTATATTAGAAGCTAGAAGATTTTTTTTCCTGAGTATAATTTTCACTGTGTCCCATAAGTTTGGTAGGAAATATTTACCTCTTCATAGTTTTCTGGAGAGTTTGTAATTTCAATTTTGATTTTTTTTTTTTTAACCAACACATTTTGGAAAGTGTTTCCAAATTTCTAAGTAGTTAAGTTTTTCTTCTTTCTGGGGTAGAGGGATGTTCGTCCATTTTCCCAGCATCTATAGTAAGTACATATTTCTCTACTACAAGAAAACAAAATTCCAACAATTTTCCCTAGCAAGACCCTTTCTTCTTCCCTTACCAGTAAGTTCGTTTTATGCTTTGGAGTGCTTTTACCTCCTGACTCCTCACATGAATGCTTTAAATGCTTTTGCTTCTGCTGTCTCCCTGTGCCTGACCTTCACAAATCTAAGCTGTTTTTTTTCCCAATAGTTTAGTAATATTTGTTTCAGACTGTGATTAGGTTTTTATTCATTAATTACCTCTGATAGTGTATGTTCTCATTTCATTTCAAGGTACTGTGTGATGCTGCCCCCAATTCTCTCCATATACACAAAGGCTTTCTTCCAACCTAAGGCATAGGCAGTACTTAGCATACCTTTTTGACCCCCACTCCCACCAGCCACAAGACTACTGGAAAATGCCTATTAAGTAATATGCTTATTTGAATTTACCCCTAATTTATTTGGGTATACTTTCACAACCCAAATATTTTGTTTAGAGTGTTGATTTCATTGAAAATTTTGGAAAGAAATACTGCTCAACACATGCAAAGTTGCAGGATGGAAATTGACTATAGTTACATGGAAGATTTTCATTAAAAGTATCTCTTCCTGGATATTTCAAAAAGATAAACATTTAGTAACTGAACCCATATCCTTTAAGTGAGAATTATACTTAATGTAGATCAGATTATACCATTTACTCTTTGAATATGTTGTAGTAAGTGGCATTTAGAATTGTTTGGGATTTTGACGGTTATTCATTTTAAGCTCCTATTTAGGGAGAAATCCATTCTCCACATTTCCCAACTCCTGTGTAATAACTTATGCTCTTTTATGGAATTAAATGGATTTCTTTCCTGCTTCCTTGGGCTAACATGCCTTCCCCTGTCTTATAATATTTTTCCTTAAGTAACCTGTTGAGACATTTTGTTTTCCATTTTCAAAGGTATATCAACTAATTTTTAAACATGATATAAATTTTGATAAACCAAAATTTGGGATTGATAATTTAGCTTTTTTTAATACCAAAGTTGGAAAAGCTTCCTCTTTTCATCTTATACTTTATAACTTTGTTTTTTCTGCCTTGAAGTAAAATTATTTGTATTTACGCTATATTATTTCCTTTAAGGTTGAAAGAGTCAAGGACCTTACTACTTGTTTCCTTCATAGGGCCCATAATTCCTTGTACATAGTAGGAGCTTGACAAATATTATTAAATAAATGGCTGAATAAATACTTGTGACTGCTATTGTGATAATAGTAAAGCAATTTTAGTAATGGTCCTACACATTTGCCATGGTAACTTTAGAGCAAAATTATTTTCTGCATATAATCAAAATATAAATATAGTACATAGTATTTATACACAGAAGGATAAATTTTGAGAAACCTATTCATATATGGATCTCAAAGTCTTTAGATACTTTTTTAAACATTTATTTAGATCCAAGTTAGTTAACATATAGTGTAATAATAATTTTAGGAATAGAATTTACTGATTCATCACTTATATATAACACCCAGTACTCATCCCAACAAGTGCCCTTCTTAATGTACATTGCCCTTTTAGCCCATCCCCCCACCCACCACCCCACCAGCAACCCTCAGTTTGTTCTCTGTATTTAAGAGTCTCTTATGGTTTGTCTCCCTTTCTGTTTTTATCTTATTTTTGCTTTCCTTCCCCTGTGTTCATTTGTTTTGTTTCTTAAATTCCATATATGAGTGAAATCATATATTTGTCGTTCTCTGATTGACTTATTTTGCTTAGCATAATACATTCTAGTTCCATGCATGTTGTTGCAAATGGCAAGATTTCATTCTTTTTGATCACTGAGTAATTTTCCAGTGTTAATATGTACCACATCTTCTTTTTTTTTCTTCAATATATGAAATTTATTGTCAAATTGGTCTCCATACTCTTCTTTATACTTATATCAGTCAATGGACATTTGGGCTCTTTCCATACTTTGGCTATTGTTGATAGTGCTGCTATAAACATTGCGTATGTCCCTTTGAAACAGCACACCTGTATCCCTTGGATAAATACCTAGTAGTGCAAGTGCTGGGTCGTAGGGTAGTTCTTTTTTTAATTTTTTGAGGAACCTACATACTGTTTTCCATAGTGGCTGTACCAGCTTGCATTCCCAGCAACAACGCAAAAGAGATCCTCTTTCTCCGCATCCTCGCCAACATCTGTTGTTGCCTGAGTATTTAATGTTAGCCATTCTGACAGGTGTGAGGTGATATCTCATTGTGGTTTTGATTTGTATTTCCCTGATGATGAGTGATGTGGAGCATTTTTTCATGTGTCGGTTGGCCATCTGTATGTCTTCTTTGGAGAAGTGTCTATTCATGTCTTTTGCCCATTTCTTCACTGGATTATTTGTTTTTTGGGTGTTGAGTTTGATAAGTTCTTTATAGATTTTGAATACCAACCCTTTATCTGATAGGTCCTTTGCAAATATCTTCTCCCATTCTGTCGGTTGCTTTTTAGTTTTGCTGATTGTTTCCTTTTCTGTGCAGAAGCTTTTTATTTTCATGAGGTTCTAGTAGTTCATTTTTGCTTTTGTTTCCCTTGCCTCCAGAGACATATTGAGTAAGAAGTTGCTGTGGCCAAGATCAAAGAGGTTTTTGCCTGCTTTCTTCTTGAGAATTTTGATGGCTTCCTGTCTTACATTTAGGTCTTTCATCCATTTTGAGGTTATTTTTGGTGTGTGTATGGTGTAAGAAGGTGGTCTAGGTTGATTCTTCTGCCTGTCACCGTCCAGTTTTCACAGCACCACTTGCTGAAGAGACTCTTAATTCCGTTGGATATTCTTTTTTTTTTTTTTTTTTGGATATTCTTTTCTGTGTTGTCAAAGATTAGTTGGCATACATTTGTGGGTCCATTTCTGGGTTCTCTATTCTGTTTCCTTGTTTCCTTGTTGATCTGAGTGTCTGTTCTTGTGCCAGTACCATACTGTCTTGATGATTATAGCTTTGTAATACAGTTTGAAGTCTGAGACTGTGATGCCTCCAGCTTTGGTTTTCTTTTTCAAGATTGCTTTGGCTATTCCGGGTCTTTCTGGTTCCATATAATTTTAGAATTCTTTGTTCTATCTCTGTGAAGAATGCTGGTGTTATTTTGATAGAGATTGCATTGAATATGTAGATTGCTTTGGGTAGTATCAACATTTTAGTATTTGTTCCTCCTATCCAGTAGCATGGAATCTTTTTGTATTTTTTTGTGTCTTCTTCAGTTTCTTTCAGAAGCTTTCTATACTTCTCAGTGTATAGATTTTTCACCTCTTTGGTTAGATTTATTCTTAGGTATTTTATGGTTCGGGGGCAATTGTAAATGGGATCAATTCCTTGATTTCTCTTTCTGTTGCTTCATTGTTGGTGTATGGGAATGCAACTGATTTCTGTGCATTGATTTTATATCCTGCAACTTGGCTGAATTCATGAATCAGTTCTAGCAATTTTTTGGTGGAATCTTTTGGGTTTTCCATATAGAGTATCATGTCATCAGCAAAGAGTGAAAGTTTGACCTCCTTGTGGCTGATTTGGATGCCTTTTATTTCTTTGTGTTGTCTGATTGCAGAGGCTAAGACTTCCAATACTATGTTGAATAACAGTGGCAAGAGTGGACATTCCTGTTTTGTTCCTGACCGTAGGGGGAAAGCTCTCAGTTTTTCCCCATTGAGAATGATATTAGCATTGGGTCTTTCATATATGGCTTCCATGATCTCAAGGTATGATCCTTCTATCCCCACTTTCTTGAGGGTTTTTATCAAGAAAGGATGCTGTATTTTGTCAAATGCTTTCTCTGCATCTATTTAGAGGATCATATGGCTCTTGTCCTTTCTTTTATTGATGTGATGAATCACAGTGATTGTTTTATGGATATTGAACCAGCCCTGCATCCAAAGTATAAATCCCACTTGGTTGTGGTGAATAATTTTTTTAATGTATTGTTGGATCCAGTTGGCTAATATCTTGTTGAGGATTTTTGCATCCATGTTCATCAGGGAAATTGGTTTATAGTTCTCCTTTTTAGTGTGGTCTGTGTCTGGTTTTGGAATCAAGGTAATGCTGGCTTCATAGAAAGAGTTTGGAAGTTTTCTTTCCATTTCTATTTTTTGGAACATCTTCAAGAGAATAGGTGTTAACTCTTCCTTAAATGTTTGGTAGAATTCCCCTGGAAAGCCATCTGACCCTGGACTCTTGTTTTTTGGGAGACTTTTGTTTACTAATTTGATTTCTTTACTGGTTATGGGTCTGTTCAAATTTTCTATTTCTTCCTGTTTCAGTTTTGGTAGTGTATAGGTTTCTAGGAATTTGTCCATTTCTTCCAGATTGCCCATTTTATTGGCATATAATTGTTCATAATATTCTATTATTGTTTTTATTTCTGCTGTGTTGGTTGTGATCTCTCCTCTTTCATTCTTGATTTTATTTACTTGGGTTATTTCCTTTTTGATCAAACTGACTAGTGGTTTATCAATTTTGTTAATTCTTTCAAAGAACAAGCTTCTGGTTTCATTGATGTGTTCTGTTTTTTTGTTTTGTTTTTTTTTTGGTTTCAATAGCATTAATTTTTGCTAATTTCCTGTCTTCTGCTGGTTTTGGGTTTCATTTGCTGTTCTTTTTCCAGTTCTTTAAGGCGTAAGGTTAGGTTGTGTATCTGAGATCTTTCTTCCTTCTTTAGGAAGGTCTGGATTGCTGTGTACTTTCCTCTTATGACTGCCTTTCCTGCATCCCAGAGGTTTTGGGTTGTGGTGTTATCATTTTCATTGGCTTCCATGAACTTTTTAATTTCCTCTTTAACTTCTTGGTTAGCCCATTCATTCTTTAGTAGGATGTTCTTTAATATCCAAGTCTTTGTTACCTTACCAAATTTTTTCTTGTTGATTTCGAGTTTCGTATCGTTGTGGTCTGAAAATATGCATGGTATGATCTCGATCTTTTTGTACTTATTGAGGGCTGATTTGTGTCCCAGTATGTAGCCTATTCTGGAGAACGTTCCATGTGCACTAGAGAAGAATGTATATTCCCCTGCTTTAGGATGAAATGTTCTGAATATATCTGTTAAGTCCATCTGGTCTGGTGTGTCATTCAAAGGTGTTGTTTCCTTGTTGATGTTTTGATTAGATGATCTGTCCATTGCTGTGAGTGGGGTGTTGAAGCCCCCTAGTATTATGGTATTACTATCAATGAGTTTCTTTATGTTTGTGATTAATTTATTTATATATTTGGTTGCTGTCCACATTTGGCCCATAAATGTTTATAATTGTAAGGTCTTCTTGGTGGATAGACCCTTTAATTATGATATAATGCCCTTATTCATCTCTTGATACAGTCTTTATTTTAAAGTCTAGATTGTCTGATATAAGTATGGCTACTTCGGCTTTCTTTTGTTGACCATTAGCATGATAGATGGTTCTCCATCCCCTTACATTCAATCTGAAGGTGTCTTTAGGTCTAAAGTGGGTCTCTTGTAAACAGTGTATAGATGCATCTTATTTTCTTATCCATTCTGTTACCCTATGTCTTTTGATTGGAGCATTTAGTCCATTGATTTTTAGAGTGAGTACTGAAAGATATGAATTTATTGCCATTATGTTGCTTGTAGAGTTGAAGCTTCTGGTGGTGTTCTCGGGTCCTTTCTAGTCTTTGTTGCTTTTGGTTTTTATTTATTTCTTTATTTTTTTCATCTTTTCTCCCCTCAGAGAGTCCCCCTTAAAATTTCTTGCAGGGCTGGTTTAGTGGTCACAAACTCCTTTAATTTTTGTTTGGGAAACTTTTTATCTCTCTTTCTATTTTGAATGACAGCCTTGCTGGATAAAGAACTCTTGGCTGCATACTTTTCTGATTCAGCACATTGAATATATCCTGCCACTCTTTTCTGGCCTGCCAAGTTTCTGTGGGTAGGTCTGCTGCAAACCTGATCTGTCTTCCCTTGTAGGTTAAGGACTTTTCCCCCCTTGTTGCTTTCATGATTGTCTCCTTGCCTGAGTACTTTGTGAATTTCACTATGATATGCCTTGTTGATGGTCAGTTTTTGTTGAATCTAATGGGGGTCCTCTGTGCTTCCTGGATTTTGATGTCTGTGTCCTTTCCCAGGTTAGGAAAATTTTCCACTATGATTTGCTCACATAACCCTTCTACCCCTGTTTCTCTCTCTTCCTCTTCTGGGACCCCTATAATTCTTATGTTGTTCCTTTTCAAGGAGTCACTGATTTCTCTAATTCTTAAATCATGTTATTTTGCCTTAATCTCTCTTTTTTTTCTGCTTCATTATTCGCCATAAGTTTGTCCTCTGTCACTGATTCTCTGTTCTGCCTCATCCATTCTTGTTGCCATGGCATCCATTCGAGTTTGCAGCTCAGTTATAGCATTTTTTATTTCATCTGACTAGCTTTTACTTCTTTTATCTTCACAGAAAGGGATTCTAATCTATTTTCTACTCCAGCTAGTATTATCGTGATTCTAAATTCTGGTTCAGACATCTTGCTTGTATCTGTGTTGGTTAAGTCCCTGGCTGTCATTTCTTCCTGCTCTTTCTTTTGGGGTGAATTCCTTCATTTTGCGATTTTGAAGGGAGAAAAGGAATTAATGAGGTAAAAAAAATAAAATTGAATATTAAAATTAAACAAATATTAAATTAAAAAAATCAAAACAAATACACACACACACAAAATGAAATAAATTATGCTATTTCCTAGGTGTGTTTTGGTCTGGGTGTGGAAGGGGGCTTGATAGATTAAAGAAAAAAGGGGAAAGAGAAAAAAAAGAAAATTCTTCGAAAATTTGAAAAAATGAATACACTGAAGTAGACTAAAATGAAATGATGGAAGTAAAATAAAATTTGAAAAATGTACACAAAAGTAAAAAATATAGTAGAAAAAATAAAAATATTTTAATAAAAATTGAAAACAAAAATGAACTTTTTCTGTATTCAAGAAAAAAAAAGAAATGAAAAAGAGAAAAAAAAATGAAGAAAAAAAGAAAGAAAACTAAATAGGTGGACCGGTGAACAGACTGAAATATGACCGAAATTACTTTGTTTTTCCCTAGAAGTCAAACTATGAAGCACTTTATAGTCCATAAACTAAGTAGATGGAGAGAATTCTTTTCCTGAAGAGCGAGGTTGGCCCAGTTGGGCGGGCCTTAGTGAAACGGCTCCGTTCTCCACTAGATGGCGCTGCTTAGCTTACTGGGGTGGATTGTTGTGGCGCTTGTAGGTGTGTATGTGCATGTGCAGGAGAAATGAAAATGGTGTCACCCAGCTACCTAGTCTCTAGTATCAGAACTCTGTTCTTCCCAATCAGCAATTGCACACCTGTCCTTTGTGTTCAGCTTCCATCCACTCCCTGCTTTTACACAATCCATGACCAAGCCCCAGGCAGTACCTCCCTCCTGAGTTTTGTCTCAGATGCAGCTGTTTTTCCTGACCCCTTACTTCTGAGGGACTGCAGCTTTTACCCATTCTGCCCCTCTGCAGGAGGGTCTCACCAAGCAATGGCCGGGTGCCGGCTGCACTCAGGAATGTTTGCGGGACTGTGCTGCTGCCCGCCCCAGAAAAAGTTTGCGACATAGTGTAACAGCCGTGTTTCAGGGATTATGGAAAATCACAACACACATCTGGCACCAGGCTTCACCCTTAACGACCTTGTTCCAGCACCAGTGAATGTGGTTGTTCTCCAGGGTCCACTGGAGCCTTGCCTTTGGGCGACCCACACAGCCTCTACCAGGTGTCCTCCCAGCAGAAAATGTCTCTCCCCTGTGGCCTGAAGAACCCCAGACTCCACTCTGCTCCTGGAGATTCACCCTTCCCACCAGAGCACTGCCAGATATTGATCTTCGGAGTTTCAGACTCTGTACTCCCCCTGTTTATAGTCTTAATGGAATTTAAACCCTCTCCTTTCTCCTTTCTCCCTTTTTAGTTCAGTCCCTGCAGCTGTTTCCACTTTTCCACTTTCTCTCCAGCTGCTTTTGGTGGGGGGTGCTTTTCCTGTATTCTCCCTCCCCTGTTTCTGTCCTCTCTCTGCATGCAAAAGCAACTCCCTGACCTCCGTGGCTTCTCTCTCTCCAAGTTCACCTCTCTGCGCTGGGTACCTGCTGAATTCTGTGGTTCAGGTTGTGCAGATTGTTGTGTTAATCCTCAGATCAGTTTTCTAGGTTTGCAGGATGGATAAGTGTTGGTCTGGCTGTATTTCATGGACACAAGACACACAAAAAACTTCCATACTATTCCATCATTTTGGCTTCTCCTACAGTCTTTATTTTAAAATCTAGTTTATCTAAGTATGGCCACTCCAGCTTTCTTTTGATGACCATTAACATAATAGATGGTTCTCAATCCCCTTACTTTCAATCTGTAGATGTCTTACGGTCTAAAATGAGTCTCTTGTAGGCAGCATATAGATGGGTCTTCTTGGGGCACCTAGGTGACTCAGTTAGTTAAGCATCCAGTTTTGACTCAGGTCATGATCTTGCAGCTCATGAGTTCGAGCCCCATGTGGGGCTTGTGCTGACAGCTTAGAGCTTGGAGCCTGCTTGGGATTCTGTGTCTCCCTCTTTCTCTGGCCCTCTACAACTCATGCTCTGTTTCTGTCTCTCTCTTAAATATAAATAAAAACGTTAAAAAATATATGAGTCTTGTTTTCTTATCTATTCTGATACCCTGTATCTTTGATTGGACTATTTAGTCTATTTATATTTAGAGTACAGAAAGATATGAATTTAGTGCCATTGTGTTTCCTGTAGAGTTGGTGTTTCTGGTGATGTTCTCTGGTCCTTTCTAGTCTTTGTTGCTTTTCTTTTGTTGTTTTTTTTTTTCTTTTCTCCACGCAAAGCACCCCCACCCCCCTTAACATTTCTCACAGGGCTGGTTTAGTGTCACGAACTCCTTTAGTTTTTTTGTTTTTTGTTTTTGTCTGGGAAACTCTTTATCTCTCCTTCTATTTTGAATGACAGCCTTGCTGGATAAAGAATTCTTGGCTGCATATTTTCTTTTGATTCAGCGCATTGAATATTTCCTACCACTCCTTTCTGGCCTGCAAAGGTTCAGTGGATAGGTCTCCTATGAATCTGATCTGTCTTCTATATTAGGGTGAGAACTTTTTTTCCCTTGCTGCTTTCATAATTCTTTCCTTGTCTGTGTATGTTGTGAATTTGACTATGATCTGCCTTGTTGATGGTCGGTTTTTGTTCAATCTAATAGGCGTTCTCTGTGCTTCTTGGATTTTGATGTCTGTGTTCTTCCCCAGATTAGGAAAGTTTTCTGTTGTAATTTGCTCACATAAACTTTTTGCCTCTTTTTCTCTCTTCATATTCTGGTACTCCTATTCAGATGTTACTCCCTTTTAATAAGTCATTACATTCTTTAAGTCTTATATCCCTATCTTTTGCCTTTGTTTCCTCTTTTTTTCTGTCTCATTATTCTCCATAATTTTATCTTCTATATCACTGATTCACTGCTTGCTTCATCCACCCTTGCTGTCATGGCAACCATTTGAGATTGCATCTCGCTTATAGCATTTTTAATTTCAGCCTGACTAGATTTTATTTATCTCCACAGAAGGGGATTCTAGGGATTCTCTTGTGCCTTCTATACTTTTTTCAACCCCAGCTAGTATTCCTATTATCATGGTTCTAAATTCTAGTTCAGACATCTTGCTTCTATCTGTGTTAAGTCCCGGGCTGTCATTTCTTCCTATTCTTTCTTTTGGGTGAATTCCTTCATCTTGTCATTTTGGAGGAAAAAAAATTAATAAAATGAAAAATAATTTTAAAAATTAAAAACAAAACAAAAAATCAAATAAAGGAAACTATATCCTAGGTGTGGTTTGGTCCTCTTGTTGAAAGAAGCTTGATAAAATGAGAAAAAAGGGAAAGGAAAGGGAAAAAAAGGAAAAAGGTAAGAAAAAAATTTTTAAATTAAAAAAATATATGTAACAAAGTAGAATAAAATAAAATGAAATAGAATAAAAAATTTAAGAAAATAAAGTAAAAAAAATAAAAATAAAATTTTCTCTTTCTGTATCCAAGAAAGAGAAAGAAAAGAATGGGGGGAAAAAACCAACTTAAGTAAAAACAGCAGTGAAGAAAAGGAACTAATAAATGAACCAGCCAATAGAATGAAACCCAAATGAAGTTACATCCCGTTTCCCCTAGAACTGAAACTATGAAGCACTCTATAGTCTGTACACTAATCAGGTGGAGGGACTTATGCTGGTCTTCTGGGAGACGTGCTTGGAGGGTGCAGTTGGGCAGAACTTGGTGTAATAGCTCCATTCTCCACTAGGTGGCACTGTGTAGCTTACTGGGGTGGATCAGTGTGATGTGCATGCATGTGCATGCATACCTGCGTGTGCACAGGAGAGGTGAAAATGACTTTAGCCAGCCCCCTAGTCTCTGGTGAAGAAACTTCATGCTCTCACCAACCTGCGATCACCACCCCTCCTTTGTCTCAGCCCTCTGTCCACTCCCTGCCTATTTCCAAGCTGTTCACCTGCCAGGCAGCACCTCCCTCCAGAGTTTTATCTCAGATGGGGCTGTGTTTCAAAATCCCATACTTCAGAGACCCCTGTGGCTTGGGCCCCCACTGACTATCTGGGGGAGGGTCTTGCTGAGCATTGGCCAGGTGCCAACTGGCCCCAGGAAATGTTCGTGCAATCACGGAGTGTCAGAGGTTTAGACATTATGGCAAATCACAACACAGGTGGCACCAGGTTTTGTGGTGTTCTGGTTTGTCCCAACAGCAAACAAAGCTTTTTTCTGGGGTCTGCTGGGATCTTTGCCTGTGGGGAGGCTGTTTGTCATCTACCAAATGCACTCCGAGCAGGGGAACCACTTCTCCCTGTGTGGCACATGGACCTCTCAGACCACACTGCCTGCTCCTAAGGATTCACCCTTTTTCCTTACTGGAGCACTGCCAGGCACTGAGCTCTGAAACTTTAATCAAAGTCTTTAGATACTTGATAGTTCTTTCACTATCTGGATATGGCAAGACCAATGAGTTAAGCAGTAATTTAGCTATTCAGTGCAGATGAAACATGTATATGTGATATAATACTCCTTTTTCCTTTACCTCTCCAAAGCATTTAGAGCAGATTTTGTCCATGTTTTGATGATGGTTACCAATGCCATACAGTATTGGGGAAACTATAAGACAGATATAAGGCAAAATTGGGGACTGGGGAGCACTTGGGCACCTTGGAAATCTGAGCAGAGGCAGAGGCAGGCACGTTGGACAATAAGCAGATTTAGTGACAGGACACTGGAAGATTCCCTGGGGTTGGTTGCTCATTCCAGAGGAGGAGAGCCAACAAGGGCAAGAGAAACAATAGTATCTAAGCAACAAACCAGATAACTTTCAAGTTTATGTCTAAGTGTTGCTGTTAGTTGGTGTATCAAATATTTTAGTAGTTTGTCTTCCACTCAGACTGGGTAAATAGGAGTAAGAAGGAAACCAACTATGACCAATTCTTTTCTTTTTTTGTGTGTAGTTTTATGGTTTTATTAATACAAATACCATGTGCGCATAAGCCGTCTATTCATTTCCTTCATTGTGAAGCCTGGCATTAGGATTGGTGACTCTGATGGCCAGCTGGGTTGCTCTTTCCCACAACAGCTTTGCAATTCTTGGAGGAGACATTGTGAGTAACCTCTGAACAGTAAGATTAGTTGCACATCAGCAGGACTTCAGGCTCCTTGATGTTGTGGACTAGGAACTTCTGGAAGCCACTGGGAAGCATGTGCTTTGTTTTCTTATTGCTCCCATAACCAATGTTGGGCATCAAAATCTGGCCCTTGAATCTTCGGTACACCCTATTGTCTATACCTCTGGGTTTCTACCAGTTGCACTTAATTTTGACATATCATTCTGATTGGTTTTGGATGAACTTCTTGGTCCTCTTTTAACAATTTTGGGCTTCACCAGAGGTCTGAGGGCAGTCATGATGTTGAATAGGAGATGGCTATCACCTCTGCAGGAAGTTCTAAGGAAAAGAACTATGACCAGTTCTTAGTTCCTATAGTTTGAATTTTCATTTATGTCTATAGTTGTATGTAGTGGTACCTGGATACCTAGTCAAAATTATTAACTTTTTCCTGTGTTCCCATGGTATCAACCTCTATTGAGCACTTAATTATTCTTCCTTGTGTTAAAGTTACTTGATCACATATCTAGATTGGCATTTTTCAGTACCAATTTGGTCAAATTTGGGAACATGACCATTACTGGGTAGTGAAATCAATTTAGTGGAGTGGTGGTAGGGTGTTGTGACAAGAATATTTTTTAAATGGGAATAGAATAGATAAGAATAGCAAATACAGTATATTAGAAATACTAAGAATATTTTTATTAAATACATATTTCAGTATATATACATATATACACAAATATTTATATATATGCCCATATATATGTACAAATACATTTATATATAATAAATATAAATAAATATATATAATAAATGTATAAATGTATTTGTAATTGTGGATAAGGTAAAGCCCATTTGAGAAATACTTGACTACACTGAAAAATTCTTATAAAAAGAGTGTGATTGATCTTTGCATTCTTCAGTTAATTTTATATTATAAGTACTCTCTAAATGCTCCTGGAATGATTATGGTATTTGTCTCAGTAGTCACTGTGTTAACAAAAAAAGACTTGTTTACCCAATCAGTTTCTGATTTGGCTTATGTGGATGTAGAGATTTTTTATCAGCGGTGCCTTTAAGTCTATCTACCACCCATTATTTAGTCTTCTTTAGTTAGATGGATTTGACAAGGGTATACACTCTCTTTCCTCCTTTACCTTTACCTTTACCACAAGTTTCATGAAAGAATCTTTGCTGGGGCATAATGTGAGGAGTGTGGTCATGATTTAGATTCATTTCCCCTTCCATTATCCCACAACACATACTGAGTGCTTACAGTTTATTACTAATACTGGCCTCAGGCTAGTCACTTCATTTTTGAAGGATAGTTTTTACTGGATTTAGAAACATTGGTTGACAGTTTTTTTTTCTTTTAGAACTTTGAATGTGTCATCTCTCTTCCTTCTGATTTCATGATTTCTGATGAGAATTCAGCTGTTAATTGTACTGAACATTCCTTGAATGTAATAAATCACTCCTCTGTTACTGCTTTTAGATTCTCCTTGTCTTTTTCTTTTGATAGTTTGATTAATATGTGTTCAGGTGTGGATCTTTTTGAAGTTATCCTACTTAGAAATTTTTGAACTTGTTGGATATGGTGATTAATGTTTTTTATTAAATTTGAATCAAATTATCAAATTTGGAAGTTCTGGGCCATTATTTCTTCAAATATTCTTTTTGCCCCTTTTTATTTCTCCTCTTTTTCTGAGACTCCCATTATTCATATATTGGTACTTTTGATGGTGTCTTCACAGATATAAAGGCTATGTTAATTTTTCTTCATTCTTTTTGTTTATTTTGTTCCTCAAACTAGATAATCTCTGTTAATTTATCTTCATTTCATTCTTTCTTTCTTCTGTCTGCTCATATCTGCTATTGAGCATCTATAATGAAATATTCATTTTAATTATTATACTTTTCAACTTCAGAATTGTATTTAAACAAATAGGTTATGCATATTTATAGATAATTTCTGTTTGGTGTGATATCCTCAAACTTTAGTTCCTTAGGCATGGTTTCCTTCATTTCTTAGAACATATTTAAAATTGCTTATATAAAGTCTTTGTCCAACATTCTGACCTCAAGGTCAGCCAGAGATGAATGCTTAGGAGCTTCTCAAATCTTTCCTGTGGATGGATGGTGCAGCCCTATGTGTATGTGTGGCCTCCTAGGTGCCCAAGAATATGTTGGAGCTTTTCTTTTCTTTTTTTTTTTTTTTTTAATTTTTTTTTAATTTTTTTTATTTTTTTATTTTTTTATTTTTTTTAATATATTTTTTTATTTTTTAATATATGAAATTTACTGTCAAATTGGTTTCCATACAACACCCAGTGCTCATCCCAAAAGGTGCCCTCCTCAATACCCATCACCCACCCTGCCCTCCCTCCCACCCTGCCCTCCCTCCCACCCCCCATCAACCCTCAGTTTGTTCTCAGTTTTTAACAGTCTCTTATGCTTTGGCTCTCTCCCACTCTAACCTCTTTTTTTTTTTTTTTTTTTTTTCCTTCCCCTCCCCCATGGGTTTCTGTTATGTTTCTCAGGATCCACATAAGAGTGAAACCATATGGTATCTGTCTTTCTCTGTATGGCTTATTTCACTTAGCATCACACTCTCCAGTTCCATCCATGTTGCTACAAAAGGCCATATTTCATTTTTTCTCATTGCCACGTAGTATTCCATTGTGTATATAAACCACAATTTCTTTATCCATTCATCAGTTGATGGACATTTAGGCTCTTTCCATAATTTGGCTATTGTTGAGAGTGCCGCTATAAACATTGGGGTACAGGTGCCCCTATGCATCAGTACTCCTGTATCCCTTGGATAAATTCCTAGCAGTGCTATTGCTGGGTCATAGGGTAGGTCTATTTTTAATTTTCTGAGGAACCTCCACACTGCTTTCCAGAGCGGCTGCACCAATTTGCATTCCCACCAACAGTGCAAGAGGGTTCCCGTTTCTCCACATCCTCTCCAGCATCTATAGTCTCCTGATTTCTTCATTTTGGCCACTCTGACTGGCGTGAGGTGGTATCTGAGTGTGGTTTTGATTTGTATTTCCCTGATAAGGAGCGACGTTGAACATCTTTTCATGTGCCTGTTGGCCATCCGGATGTCTTCTTTAGAGAAGTGTCTATTCATGTTTTCTGCCCATTTCTTCACTGGGTTATTTGTTTTTCGGGTGTGGAGTTTGATGAGCTCTTTATAGATTTTGGATACTAGCCCTTTGTCCGATGTGTCATTTGCAAATATCTTTTCCCATTCCGTTGGTTGCCTTTTAGTTTTGTTGGTTGTTTCCTTTGCTGTGCAGAAGCTTTTTATCTTCATAAGGTCCCAGTAATTCACTTTTGCTTTTAATTCCCTTGCCTTTGGGGATGTGCCGAGTAAGAGATTGCTACGGCTGAGGTCAGAGAGGTCTTTTCCTGCTTTCTCCTCTAAGGTTTTGATGGTTTCCTGTCTCACATTCAGGTCCTTTATCCATTTTGAGTTTATTTTTGTGAATGGTGTGAGAAAGTGGTCTAGTTTCAACCTTCTGCATGTTGCTGTCCAGTTCTCCCAGCACCATTTGTTAAAGAGACTGTCTTTTTTCCATTGGATGTTCTTTCCTGCTTTGTCAAAGATGAGTTGGCCATACGTTTGTGGGTCTAGTTCTGGGGTTTCTATTCTATTCCATTGGTCTATGTGTCTGTTTTTATGCCAATACCATGCTGTCTTGATGATGACAGCTTTGTAGTAGAGGCTAAAGTCTGGGATTGTGATGCCTCCTGCTTTGGTCTTCTTCTTCAAAATTACTTTGGCTATTCGGGGCCTTTTGTGGTTCCATATGAATTTTAGGATTGCTTGTTCTAGTTTCGAGAAGAATGCTGGTGCAATTTTGATTGGGATTGCATTGAATGTGTAGATAGCTTTGGGTAGTATTGACATTTTGACAATATTTATTCTTCCAATCCATGAGCAGGGAATGTCTTTCCATTTCTTTATATCTTCTTCAATTACCTGCATAAGCTTTCTATAGTTTTCAGCATACAGATCTTTTACATCTTTGGTTAGATTTATTCCTAGGTATTTTATGCTTCTTGGTGCAATTGTGAATGGGATCAGTTTCTTCATTTGTCTTTCTGTTGCTTCATTGTTAGTGTATAAGAATGCAACGGATTTCTGCACATTGATTTTGTATCCTGCAACTTTGCTGAATTCATGTATCAGTTCTAGCAGACTTTTGGTGGAGTCTATCGGATTTTCCATGTATAATATCATGTCATCTGCAAAAAGCGAAAGCTTGACTTCATCTTTGCCAATTTTGATGCCTTTGATTTCCTTTTGTTGTCTGATTGCTGATGCTAGAACTTCCAGCACTATATTAAATAGCAGCGGTGACAGTGGGCATCCCTGTCGTGTTCCTGATCTCAGGGAAAAAGCTCTCAGTTTTTCCCCGTTGAGGATGATGTTAGCTGTGGGCTTTTCATAAATGGCCTTTATGATCTTTAAGTATGTTCCTTCTATCCCGACTTTCTCAAGGGTTTTTATTAAGAAAGGGTGCTGGATTTTGTCAAAGGCCTTTTCTGCATCGATTGACAGGATCATATGGTTCTTCTCTTTTTTTTTGTTAATGTGATGTATCACGTTGATCGATTTGCGAATGTTGAACCAGTCCTGCATCCCAGGAATGAATCCCACTTGATCATGGTGAATAATTCTTTTTATATGCTGTTGAATTCGATTTGCTAGTATCTTATTAAGAATTTTTGCATCCATATTCATCAGGGATATTGGCCTGTAGTTCTCTTTTTTTACTGGGTCTCTGTCTGGTTTAGGAATCAAAGTAATACTGGCTTCATAGAATGAGTCTGGAAGTTTTCCTTCCCTTTCTATTTCTTGGAATAGCTTGAGAAGGATAGGTATTATCTCTGCTTTAAATGTCTGGTAGAACTCCCCTGGGAAGCCATCTGGTCCTGGACTCTTATTTGTTGGGAGATTTTTGATAACCGATTCAATTTCTTCGCTGGTTATGGGTCTGTTCAAGCTTTCTATTTCCTCCTGATTGAGTTTTGGAAGAGTGTGGGTGTTTAGAAATTTGTCCATTTCTTCCAGGTTGTCCAATTTGCTGGCATATAATTTTTCATAGTATTCCCTGATAATTGTTTGTATCTCTGAGGGATTGGTTGTAATCATTCCATTTTCATTCATGATTTTATCTATTTGGGTCATCTCCCTTTTCTTTTTGAGAAGCCTGGCTAGAGGTTTGTCAATTTTGTTTATTTTTTCAAAAAACCAACTCTTGGTTTCATTGATCTGCTCTACAGTTTTTTTAGATTCTATATTGTTTATTTCTGCTCTGATCTTTATTATTTCTCTTCTTCTGCTGGGTTTAGGCTGCCTTTGCTGTTCTGCTTCTATTTCCTTTAGGTGTGCTGTTAGATTTTGTATTTGGGATTTTTCTTGTTTCTTGAGATAGGCCTGGATTGCAATGTATTTTCCTCTCAGGACTGCCTTCGCTGCATCCCAAAGCGTTTGGATTGTTGTATTTTCATTTTCGTTTGTTTCCATATATGTTTTAATTTCTTCTCTAATTGCCTGGTTGACCCACTCATTCGTTAGTAGGGTGTTCTTTAACCTCCATGCTTTTGGAGGTTTTCCAGACTTTTTCCTGTGGTTGATTTCAAGCTTCATAGCATTGTGGTCTGAAAGTATGCATGGTATAATTTCAATTCTTGTAAACTTATGAAGGGCTGTTTTGTGACCCAGTATATGATCTATCTTGGAGAATGTTCCATGTGCACTCGAGAAGAAAGTATATTCTGTTGCTTTGGGATGCAGAGTTCTAAATATATCTGTCAAGTCCATCTGATCCAATGTATCATTCAGGGCCCTTGTTTCTTTATTGACTGTGTGTCTAGATGATCTATCCATTTCTGTAAGTGGGGTGTTAAAGTCCCCTGCAATGACCACATTCTTATCAATAAGGTTGCTTATGTTTATGAGTAATTGTTTTATATATCTGGGGGCTCGGGTATTTGGCGCATAGACATTTATAATAGTTAGCTCTTCCTGGTGGATAGACCCTGTGATTATTATATAATGCCCTTCTTCATCTCTTGTTACAGCCTTTAATTTAAAGTCTAGTTTGTCTGATATAAGTATGGCTACTCCAGCTTTCTTTTGGCTTCCAGGAGCATGATAAATAGATCTCCATCCCCTCACTCTCAATCTAAAGGTGTCCTCAGATCTAAAATGAGTCTCTTGTAGACAGCAAATAGATGGGTCTTGTTTTTTTATCCATTCTGATACCCTATGTCTTTTAGTTGGCGCATTTAATCCATTTACATTCAGTGTTATTATAGAAAGATACGGGTTTAGAGTCATTGTGATGTCTGTATGTTTTATGCTTGTAGTGATGTCTCTGGTACTTTGTCTCACAGGATCCCCCTTAGGATCTCTTGTAGGGCTGGTTTCGTGGTGACAAATTCCTTCAGTTTTTGTTTGTTTGGGAAGACCTTTATCTCTCCTTCTATTCTAAATGACAGACTTGCTGGATAAAGGATTCTCGGCTGCATATTTTTCCTGTTAAGCACACTGTAGATATCGTGCCAAGCCTTTCTGGCCTGCCAAGTTTCAAAGGAGAGATTAGTCACGAGTCTTATAGGTCTCCCTTTATATGTGAGGGCACGTTTATCCCTTGCTGCTTTCAGAATTTTCTCTTTATCCTTGTATTTTGCCAGTTTCACTATGATATGTCGTGCAGAAGATCGATTCAAGTTACGTCTGAAGGGAGTTCTCTGTGCCTCTTGGATTTCAATGCCTTTTTCCTTCCCCAGTTCAGGGAAGTTCTCAGCTATAATTTGTTCAAGTACCCCTTCAGCACCCTTCCCTTTCTCTTCCTCCTCTGGGATACCAATTATGCATATATTATTTTTTTTTAGTGTATCACTTAGTTCTCTAATTTTCCCCTCATACTCCTGGATTTTTTTATCTCTCTTTCTTTCAGCTTCCTCTTTCTCCATAACTTTATCTTCTAGTTCACCTATTCTCTCCTCTGCCTCTTCAAGCCGAGCCATCGTGGATTCCATTTTGTTTTGCAATTCGTTTAAAGCGTTTTTCAACTCCTCGTGACTGTTCCTTAGTCCCTCGATCTTTGTGGCAAGAGATTCTCTGCTGTCCTGTATACTGTTTTCAAGCCCAGCGATTAATTTTATGACTATTATTCTAAATTCACTTTCTGTTATATTATTTAAATCCTTTTTGATCAGTTCATTAGCTGTTGTTATTTCCTGGAGATTCTTCTGAGGGGAGTTCTTCCGTTTGGTCATTTTGGAGAGTCCCTGGCGTGGTGAGGACCTGCAGTGCACTTCCCCTGTGCTGTGGTGTATAACTGGAGTTAGTGGGCGGGGCCGCAGTCCGACCCGATGTCTGCCCCCAGCCCACTGCTGGGGCCACAGTCAGACTGGTGTGTGCCTTCTCTTCCCCTCTCCTAGGGGCGGGATTCACTGTGGGGTGGCGTGTCCCGTCTGGGCTACTCGCACACTGCCAGGCTTGTGTTGCTGGGGATCTGGCTATTAGCTGGGGTGGGTAGGCAAGGTGCACGGGGGCTGGAGGGGCAGGCTTAGCTCGCTTCTCCTTAGGTGATCCACTTCAGGAGGAGCCCTGTGGCAGCGGGAGGGAGTCAGATCCGCTGCCGGAGGTTTGGCTCCGCAGAAGCACAGAGTTGGGTGTTTGCGCGGAGCGAGCAAGTTCCCTGGCAGGAACTGGTTCCCTTTGGGATTTTGGCTGGGGGATGGGCGGGGGAGATGGCGCTGGCGCCTTTGTTCCCCGCCAAGCTGAGCTCTGCCGTCCGGGGGCTCAGCAGCTCTCCCTCCCTTTGTCCTCCAGCCTTCCCGCTTTCCGAGCAGAGCTGTTAACTTCTGACCTCCCAGACGCTAAGTCGTGCTTGCTGTCGGAACACAGTCCGTCCGGCCCCTCCGCTTTTGCCAGCCAGACTCGGGGGCTCTGCTTGGCCGGCGAGCCGCCCCTCCGCCCCGGCTCCCTCCCGCCAGTCCGTGGAGCGCGCACCGCCTCGCCGCCCTTCCTACCCTCTTCCGTGGGCCTCTGGTCTGCGCTTGACTCCGGAGACTCCCTTCTGCTCTGTTGGAGCTTTTCAAGACACCTATGGACATCTTAATTTTCAGCTTTGTCTCTTAAGCTTTTTAGTTAGATTTTTGGCTACTATTGCGCTAAGTATTAACCACTGCTTCAGGCAGCTATGAAGTTATAAACTTGATTGTAATTGTTTTCAGAAAATGCCCCCTGGAAGAAGATGCTATACAAGTTGAGCCCTGATTCAGGTCAAGTACAGACTAACTTCTAAGTGGGTCTCCCAGAGAACTATCACAAAGGTCAAGAAATGAGTATTCTTTGGGGATCAGAATTGAAAAGAACTCTAGCCACATCCTATCCACTCCCTTCCACTGCTCTCCCCAGCAACTACTAGGCTATTTTTTTTGGGGGGGGGGGGCTATTGCAAAAATAGTGTGGGAGATGGGACTAAGGGAAGTGAAAATGTGACAAAGCTTCCTGTTCTTGCTGATAGACAACTATTTATTAAAAAAAAAAAAAAAGTGCTTCCTGGGCACCTGGGTGGCTCAGTCAGTTAAGCATCTGATTCTTGATTCTGGCTCAGGTCATGCTCTCACAGTTAATTAAATCAAGCCTTATGTCAGGCTCACACTGGGCGTGGAGCCTGCTTCAGATTCTGTGTCTCCTTCTCCTTCTATACCTCCCCTGCTTATGCTTGCTCTCTCTGTCTCTCAAAAAAAAAATCCTTCCTGTGTCACTGCAAGCCTTTGGTTAATTTCCATCTCTCTGAAAAGGTTTATTCTAATAATTTTTGTCAGCTTTTTCATTGCCTTTATGCAAGAACAATTTTGGAAGTCCCTAATCTGTCATTTTTGCCAACAATACCCCATAGCTTACTTTTTAAATATAATTTTTCAGTCCTCATCTCTCTTGAAATGTTGAGCCATTTGGCTTTTGACAAACCTTTCCATCATTAAATATCCTCCTTCCTGCCTCTATGGACAATCCTTTCCATTGATCAGTAGACTCTCTTCCTCAGATTATCCTTTAGGAGTTGATATTCCTGAAAGTCCTGTCGTTGGCTCTCTCTTTTAAAAATTTTAATTCCAGCATAATTAACATACGGTGTTATATTAGCTTCAGGTGTACAACATAGTGATTCAGCAGCTCCGTATTACTCAGTGTTCATCCAAGATAAGCGTACTCTTAATCCTCTTCACTTATTTCACCTCCCACCTACATCCCCTCTGTTTGTTCTCTTTAGTTAGGAGTCTGTCTTCTTTCCCCTCTGTTTGTATGTTTTGTTTCTTAAATTCCACATATGAGTGAAATCATATGGTATTTGTCTTTCTCTGACTGGCTTATTTTGCTTAGCATCATACTCTTCAGATCTGTCTATGTTGTTGCAGATGGTAAGATTTCATACTTTTAATGGCTAAGTAATATTACATCATACACACACACACTCACACACACACACACACACACACACATATATATACCATATCTTTTCTTTTAAGTTTTTATTTAAATTCTAGTTAGTTAACATAGTGTAATACTCATTTTGGGTATACAGCATAGTGATTCAACACTTCCACACATCCCTTGATGCTCAGCACAAGTGCACTGCTTAATTCACATCACCTATTTAACCCATCCCACACCCACATCCCTTTTGGTAACCCATCAGTTTGTTCTCCATAGTTAAGAGTCTGTTTCTTGGTTTGCCTCTGTCTCTTTTTTCCCCCTTTGCTCATTTATCTTGTTTCTTAGATTTTATTTATTTATTTATTTATTTATTTATTTTATTATTTTTTTAAAAATTTATTTGTAAGTAATCTCTGCACCCAACATGGGGCTTGAATTCACAACCTCAAGATCAACAGTTGCGTGCTCTACTGACTGAGCCAGCCAACCACCCTTGTTTTGTTTCTTAAGCCACATATGAGTGAAATCATATGGTATTTGTCTTTCTCTGATTTATTTTGCATAGCATGATGCTTTCTAGCTCCTTTCATGTTGTTGCAAGTGGAAAGATTTTATTCTTTTTTGTCACTGAGTTATATTCATATATATTTGAATATATAAGCTTTTTAAACTTTTGTCCAGTTTCTATAAGCCTTTTTAAATTAAAAATTTTTAATGTTTATTTTATTTTTGAGAGAAAAAGAGAGAGCGAGAGAGGGTGCTAGTGGGGGAGGGAAGAGAGAGGAAATACAGAGTCTAAAGCAGGCTCCAGGCTCCAAGCTGTCAGCACAGCGCCCGATGTGGGGCTTGAACCTGCGAACCGTGAAATCATGACCTGAGCCAAAGTCAGATGCTTAACTGACTAAACCACCTGGGCACCCCAATAAGCCTTTTATAAAAATGTTCATTTATTTTTGAGAGAGAGGGAAAGAGCAAGAGAGAGAGAGAGGCAGAGAGAGAGAGAAGAAGTGGGGGGAGGGGCAGAGAGAGAGGAGGACAGAGGATCCAAAGCAGGCTCTGTGCTGACAGCAGAGTACCTGATGTGGCTCAAACTCACAATCCATGAGATCATGACCTGAGCTGAAGTCAGGCATTTAACCAATGGAGCCACCCAGGTGCCCCTACTGCGTCTTCTTTTTCTAGTAGTGCATTGGATCATAGGGTAGTTCTATTTTTGACTTTTTAAGGAATCTCCATACTGTTTTCCAGAGTGGCTACACTAGTTTGCATTCCCACCAGCAGTGTAAGAGGGTCCCCTTTTCTCCATATCCTGGCCAACCCCTGTTGTTTCTTGTGTTGCTGATTTTAGCCATTCTGATTGGTGTGATGTGATAGCTCATTGTAGTTTTGATTTGTATTTTCCTGATGATAAGTAATGTTGAGCATCTTTTCATGTGTCTTCTTCCATTTTTAATTGGATTATTTGGTATTTGGGTGTTGAGTATTATAAGTTCTTTATATATTTTGCATACTAACCCTTTATTGGATATGTCATTTGTAATATCAGTAGGTTGCCTTTAATTTTGTTGACTGTTTCCTTTGCTGTGCAGAAGCTTTTTGATGTAGTCCCAATAATTTATTTTTGCCTTTGTTTTCCTTACCTTAGGAGATGTATCTAGAAAGGTGTTGTTATGGCCAGTGTCAGAGAAATTACTGTCTCTGTTCTCTTCTAGGATTTTTATGGCTTAAAGTCTCACATTTAGGTCCTCAATCTATCTTGATTGTATTTTTGTGTATGGTGTAAAAAACTGGTCCATTTTCATTCTTTTGCATGTAGCTGTCCAGTTTTCCCAACACCATTAGTTGAAGATACTGCCTTTTTCTCATTGCATATTCTTGCCTACTTTGTGGAAGATTAATTTACCATATAATTGTGGGTTTATTTTTGGGCTTTCTATTCTGTTCCATTGATCTATGTGTCTATTTTGTGCCAGCACCATATTGTTTTTATTACTATAGTTTTGCAATATAACTTGAAGTCTGGAATTATGATACCTCCAGTTTTGTTTTTCTCAATTTCTCTTTCTTCTGCTTCATTATTGATGTACAGAAATGTGGGGCACCAGGGTGACTCAGTTGAGCGTCTGATTTTTGCTCAGGTCATGATCTCATGGTTCATGAGTTTGTGCCCCACATCAGGCTTGCTACTGTCAGTGGGGAGCCTGCCTCAGAGCCTCTGTCCCCCTCTCTCTCTAACCCTCCCCCGCTGGTACTCTCTCTCAAAAATAAATAAACATCAGAAATTCAATGGATTTCTGTACATGGATTTTGTATTCTTTGATCTTACTGAGTTCATTTATCAGTTATAGTAGTTTTTTGGTCAACTCTTTAGGGTTGTTTATATATAGTATCATGTCATCTGCAAATAGTGAAAGTTTTATTGCTTCCTTACCATTTTGGATGCCTTTTATTTCTTTTTGTTGTCTGATTGCAGTGGCTAGAACTTCCAGTACTCTGTTGAATGGAAGTGGTGAGAATGGATATTCTTGTCTTGTTCCTGATGTTAGGGGGAAAACTCTCATTGAGTATGATGTTAGCTGTGGGTTTTTCATGTAAGGCCTTTATTATATTGAGGTATGACCCTGCAAACCTACTTTGTTGAGGGTTTTTATCATGAATGGATGTTGTACTTTGTCGGATGCTTTTTGTGCATCTGTTGAAATGATCATATGGTTTTTATCCTTTCTCTTATAGTTGTGATATATTATGTTGACTGATTTGTAAATATTGAACCACCCTTGCATCCTGGGAATAAATCCCACTTGATCATGGTGATTGATTTTTTTAATGTATTATTGGATTCAGTTTGCTAATACTTTATTGAGGATTTTTGCATCTATGTTCATCAGAGATTTAGTGGTGTCTTTGTCTGCTTTTGTTATCAAGGTAATGCTGGCATTATAGAATGCATTTTCACGTTTTCCTTCCTGTTCTATTTTTCAGAAAAGTTGGAGAAGCCTAGGTATTAACTCTTCTTCAAATGTTTGATACAATAACCTGTGAAAACTGTCAGGTCCTGGACTTTTGTTTGTTGGAAGTTTTAAAATTACTGATTTAATTTCATTGCTGGTGATCAGTCTGTTCAAATTTTCTATTTCTTCCAGCTTAAGTTTTGATACGTTATGTATCGCTAGGAATTTACCCATTTCTTTTAAGTTGTCTTATATGTTGGCATATAATTTAAAAAATTTTTTTTAATGTTTTTTTTTTTTAATTTATTTTTGAGACAGAAAGAGACAGAACATGAGCAGGGGAGAGGCAGAGAGAAAAGGAGACACAGAATCTGAAGCAGGCTCCAGGCTCTGAGATTTCAGCACAGAGCCTGACGTGGGGCTCAAACTCATGAACCGTGAGATCATGACCTGAGCCAAAGTCGGTTGCTTAACTGACTGAGCCACCCAGCTGCCCCTGGCATATAATTTTTTGTAATACGCCCTTACAGTCTTTTGTGTTTCTGTGATGTTGGTTGTTATTTCTCCTCTTTCATATCTGATTTTATTTGAGTTCTCTCTCTCTCTCTCTCTCTTTAAGCTTATTTATTTATTTTGAGAGGGAGAGCAAGAGAGAGTGGGGGAGGGGCAGAGAGACAGGGAGAGAGAATCCCAAGCAGGCTTCGTGCTGTCAACCCAGTCTGATGTGGGGCTTAAACTCACAAACTGTGAGATCATGACCTGAGCCAAAATCAAGAATCAGATGCTTAACTGACAGAGAGCCACCCAGGTGCCACCCCCCACCTTTTTTTTAAGTGTATTTATCTCTCTTTTTAAAGAATCTGGCTAGAGGTTGTTGATCTTTTGAAAGAACCAGCTCCTGGTTTCATTGTTCTGTTTATTGTTTTTTAGTTTCTATATCATTTATTTCTGCTCTAATATTTATTATTTTCTTCCTTATGCTGGTTTTGGGTTTTGTTTGTTTTTTTCTAGCTCCTTTAGGTGTAAGTTTAGGTTGTTTATGTGAGATTTTTCTTTCTTCTTGAGGTATGACTGTATTGTTGTAAACCTCCCTCTTAGAACTGATTTTGTTGCATCCCCAAATTTTGAACCATTGTGTTTTCATTTTCATTTGTCTCCATGTAATTTTTAATTTCTTTGTTTTCTTGGTTGACCCATTGATTATTTAGTAGCATGTTATTTAAACTCCATGTATTTGTGCTCTTTCCAGATTTTTTCTTGTGGTTGATTTCTAGTTTCATAGTGTTATGGTCAGAAAAGATACATGGTATGACTTAGATCTTTCTGAATTTGTTGAGACTTGTTTTGTGGCATAATAGGTGATCTATTCCGAAGAATTTTCCACGTGTACTTGAAAAGAATGTGTATTCTGCTGATTTAGGATGGAATGTTCTGAATATGTTTGTTAAATTCATTAAGAGCCACTGTTTCCTTGTTGATTTTCTGTTTGGAAGATCTGTTCATTGATGTAAGTGGGATGTCAAAGTCCTCTACTATTATTATATTACTATTGATTAGTTCCTTTATATTTGTTATTAACTATTTTATGTATTTGGGTGTGCCTTCTTTGTTCCTTGTTACAGTCTTTGTTTTAAAGTCTGTTTTGTTTGATATAAGTATTTCTACCCTGGCTTTCTTTTGACAGCTATTTGCATGATAAATGTTTCTCCATCCCCTCACTTTCAATCTATAGGTGTCTTTAGGTCTGAAATGAATCTCTGGTAGATAGCAATATATAGGTCTTGTCTTTTAATCCATTTTGTCACCTTACGTTTTTTGATTGGAACATTTAGACCATTTACATTTAAAGTAATTATTGATAGATATGTATTTCTAGCCATTTTGTTACTTGTTTTGTGGTTGTTTTTGTAGTTCTCTTATCTTGTTCTCTTCTCTCACGGTTTGCAGGCTTTCTTTAATGATATACTTGGATTTCTTTCTCTATTTTTTACATACCTATTATTGTTTTTTGATTTGTGGTTACCATTGGTTTGTGATATAACACCTTCTGCATATAGGAGTCTATATTAAGTTGATGGTTGCTTAAGTTTGAATGCCCTCTTACTTCTCTCCCCCCATGTTTTAGGTACGTGGTGTCATACTTCACATCCTTTTATTTTGTGAGTTCCTTGATTGATTTCTACAGATATACTTATTTTTACTGCTTTTGCGCTTCCTGCTTTTCTTACTCTTATTTATGGTCTTTCCTTCCCACTCAGAGAATCCCCTTTAATATTTCTTGTAGTTCTTTTAGTTTTTGTTTGTCTGGGAAACTCTTTATATCTCCTTCTGTTCTGAAGGATAGCCTTGCTGGATAGAGTATCTTGCCTGCAGATTTTTTCCTTTCAGCACTTTGAATATATCATGCCACTCCCTTCTGGCTTGCAACATTTCTGCTGAAAAAAATCTGATAGCCTTATGGGGTTTCCCTTGTATATAACTGTCTTTTCTCTTGATGCTTGAAAAATTTTTTCTTTATCAGTACTTTTTTCCATTTTAATCGCTATGTGTCTTGGTGTGGACCTCCTTGAGTTGATTTGGGCAAGGGGCTTATCTTTGTGCTTTCTGGTTCTAGATATCTGTTTCTTTCCCCAGATGAGGGAAGTTTTCATCTATTATGTCTTCACATGAATTTTCTGCCCCCTTTTGTCTCTCCTCTTCTGGGATCCCTATAATACAAATGTTATTAGGCTTGATCGAATCACTGAGTTTCCTAAGTCTATTCTCATTTTGCATGATTTTTTTCCTCCTATCTGCTCAGCTTGATTACTTTCTATTACTCTGTCCTTCAGGTCACTAATTCATTCTTCTGCTTTAACTTGCTGTTTATTCCATCTAATGTATTTTTTATTTCATTTGTTGTGTTCTTCATTTCTGATTACTTCATTTTTATCTCTTTGTTAAGGGTCTCACTGATGTCCTCCACTCTTTTCTCAAGTTCAGTGAGTGTCTTTATGATCATCACTTAAAATTCTCTATCAGGCATATTACTTACATCTGTTTTGCTTAGGTCTTTTACTGTGGCTATGTCCTGTTCTTTCATTTGGGACATATTCCTCTGTCTCCTCATTTTGTCTTACTCTGTGTCTGTTTCTCCATGTTAGGAAAGTCAGCTATGTTTTCTGTTCTTGAAAGCAGTGGCTATATGAAGAAGAGGTCCTATAGTGCCCTTCAGTACAGTGTCCCCTGTCCACCAGAATCTGGTACTTAAGGAATATTTTCTATGTGTGTTTTGTGCACCCTGCTGTTGTGTCCTGGCCACTTTCCTTCAGTCCAGTCATCTGTAGTGGCTCTGTTTGCCTGTTGTGGGCAGTATTTGGTCCTCAGCTGAGGTGGGGTGTGCAGTTTTAACAAGGTTTGCCTTGATCTTCTGTGGGACCACTGTCTTCACTGGGACTGAGGTCCCCTAAGTGCACAAGTCAGGAGATGTGGTGTTGGCAAGTTTTGTGGTAGTATTATCAGGGAGGGTGTGCACAGAACCTGGACTGAAGCAAGAGTGACTGGAAAGGGTGGATCTTGGTATAAGCAAATTAGGTCATGAATGTCATGCTGCACTGGTTCCTGCAAATGATCACGTGTTTGTACTGGTCGGGGGAGTGGGGGGGAGATGGCACCTTCTGCTTTGTTCCTAGAGGGGTCTCCCTGTGAACCTGCCCTTCCAAGACATGCTCTGAGATGAGTAAATAACTTTCCCTCATAAATGCCTCAGGCAGTTTTCAAACTGCAGCTTCAATGTTATGTCTCCATAGGCTATGTGTTGTGCTGTCTCTTTAAGGGTGGAGACTCAGCTTCCTATCACCCTTTGAGCTCTCTCAGAACCAAACCTGCTGATTTATTTTTAAAATTCCAGGCCATAAGTCCTGTTGGTTGTACAAATTCCTAAAATTTGGGCCCTGTTGCTTTCAAAGCCAAATGGTATGAGGATTCAAGGATTCCTCTTCCTTATCTGGGCTCCAGTTTGGGACAGTTTGTTTCTCTCCTTTCTTCACACCCATGGCTCCCTGCCTCCTGTAGGCAGCCATAGTCTTGTGTTAGCTCCCCACCATGTCTCCACCCTTCTTAACCTCTGTGATATGGCCTTTTCTGTACCTTTAGTTGTTGAGTTTGTTCTGACAGTCTTTGGGCCATTTTCTGGGTTATTTACACTGAGGTGTGTGTTATCTAGTTGTATCTGGGGAACAAGATGAGCTTTGAGTCCTCTTTTTCTGCCATTCTGCCATCTTCCCAGTGTTTTCTGTCCTCAGGTCTCTTATGTTTTCATTCCATACATCCTTCTTGGGTGATTTCACCTACATCAATGATTTCAGTTGCCTCTGCTATGATGTAAGTCTTAAATCCAACTTTCTAACCTAGATTTCCCTTTATCTCTGGACTTACATATCCACAACCCTCTTAGGCATCTCCCTTTTAGTGCCCTAAAGGCAAAACTAACTTAGTGTATCCCAAACTGAACTGATTATCTTACTTCAAACCTATTCTTCCTCCTCCCCTTACTCTCTCAGTAATTTGGCCCTCATCCACCTCAGTACTCAAGGTATTCTTGACTTTTCTGTTTCTCTCACCATGGTCATAGCCAATCATTTACCAAGTTTTATTACTCTATTTCCTATATATTTCCAGAATCTGACTATTTTCCCCATCCCTGATGCTGCTTTTCTGATTAAGGCCACATTTATGTCTTTGCTTGGGCTATTCTAATACTCTCTTGTCTTTCCATCTCCAGTCTTGTCTCACTTTTTATACATTTTCTGTACTGAAAGAAGAATATGTGCTTCTACAAAGCACATTTCCTTTTGTCATTCTTTCACCCTGTAAACAATAGGTAGGAATATAGATACCATCCCTGCATCTAGGGAACTTGGGTATAGTGAGGGATACAGACAAATAAGTGCCAAGTACAATTCAGAGCATGATACGGCAAGTATAGTGCACTAAAGAGATTGGCAGACACTCAACTGAATTCGATTCAAGATATCAAGAAAATTTGAGAAGAGATGATGTATAAGCTGAGATGGGCAGTAAGAGTAGGAATTATAATGATGAAGGGAAGAATGAAAAAGAGTGTTCCAGGCTGAGAGTGCATGAAGGAAGATGTAAAGAAGGCATGGGATTGTAGGAAATGAAAGAAGTTCTGTAGGTTGGAAAACTTCATGTTGAGGAAGTAGTATGAGGTAAGACTGAAGAGATAAACCAGGGCCACATCCCATAGTCTCCTGTATGTCATGTTAAGGACTCTGTGCTATTGGGGACCAGTGAAGTGATTTTTATTGGGAAGAAACATGATGCGGATTTGCATATTAGAAAGAACACCCTGACTATAATGAGGGGAATGTTTTCATTGAGAGGGCTGACTTGGAATCAGTGTAACTGGTTAGGAAGCTCTTGCATTAATCCAAGTAAGAGATGATATTGATGCGAACATTTGGAATGGAGAAAATCAGATGGATTTGAGAATTGTTTTGGAAGTAAAATGGACTTGTCATTGTTGGACATGGATATTGAGGGAGAAGAAAGCACTAAGGAAAATTCTGTATTATTCAGTTAATTAAGGTATCTATTTCAATAGTTATCTATTTAGAATATAAAACTGTTTTGTATTTATGTAAGTATGTATGCACATTAGTGACAAGAAAGTGTATGGTGTTTGTAGATTTTTTTCAAATGATCTACATCTGATGTCGGTCTAAAGATCTAAACTCCCCTGAATTGACTTTACTATATACTTGGTAAAAGCTAGCAAATGTAGGCCTAATGCCTGGGTCAATTTATTTCTTTCTGTGAACCTAGCTTCTCATTTCCTATTGGGATTCATGATTAAAATCATCTCATCTCTTCTTCTAGTCAACATTTTTTTCTATCCTAGGCATAAAACTATAATGGTCGATTCCATCAGCTATATGGAATGTTTCTGCTGTGGAATTTGCACTACAAAGCAATTAAAAACTTTTGTTTGTAGTGTAGGAGAAGATCTCACTAGGGTAAAAGGTTTTGCTGATTTTAGGTTCAGTTTTATTTAGTCACTTTTTATCAAATGAATGTATGACTACAGGACTAAATTTGCTATCTGATTAAAAAGCATACTGTGAAATATAGTGTTCTTTGAATTTGAAGATCTCTTTAAAAGTTTGTCATTTCATCAGTAAGACATGAAAAGAGAATCATTACTTATTTGTGCAGAAGAGGTTTGGAAACTCATATATTTGGACTTTCATATTCTTTTGCAAGGACTGTGCAAAAATAATGGTCTTACAATCATTATTCCCTGAATTATTTCTAGTATTTGTTAAATTAATGTGTGGTTGTATATAGTATTGTTAAACAAAAGAGGCTTTATTTTTATTTTATGAAACAACAAAATTTTTCATATTATTTTTTAAATGTTATAGAGGGCATTTTAAATCTTTATCATAAAAAAATTCTTTTTAATTGAAAAGAAAAATTTTTTCTCCCCCAAAAAGAAATCCTCTCTGTTCTCAGTTGCTTTTAAAAATCTTGAAACTGTCAGTGAAATTGTGTAATCTAGTAATAACATGCCTAAGGCTTATTGCCTTTTCTTGGGTAACAGTATCAGCAAATGATGTGCTCTATCGATTTTAATCACATTGTTTTTACAGTTCCATTGCAAGATTTTGAAAACTCACCAAGTAAATAAATCTGTGGATGCAGACGCCTCCTTTCTCTGAAAATCTAACCATTTACATATTATTCCTTTTTGATCACTTGTTAAGATATTGTATAAACTACTGATATTTTGAAGGAATGTTTGGCCTTTGTTAGTCTAAAACATTTTGCTTGATATATCAGCATTATATACTTAAAAATATATAGAAAGGTGATATTTGAGTCCTTGTAGCATTCAGAATTTAACATATAATAAGTTGCTTATGGGCTACTCTAGCAAGCCATTCCCTCAACAGTTCAGCTGCATACATCTAGAGCAAGCTCTCATAATTGTATTCTAAGTTAGCTATGAGCTAATTAGATGGCAATTTGTATCTTGAAACCCATGTAGAACAATATTTGGAACATTAGATTGAGAGGTTATTCCTGACTGATAAAATAATTTTCTGATGTTACTATCCATTAGATTTTGACAGAGTTTCATAATAATAACAATAACTTCCGTTTATTAAGAGCTTACATTGTATCAGTACTTTACATACATCTTATCCTATCCTTATAACAATTCTGTCATGTAGGTAGATAGACATCATCTATGTATATACTTTGCCTATGAGGAATCTGAGACCAGATAGGTTAAGTCACTGGTGAGTAGTTTGGACTTTGGTCTAACAGTAAAGCTTGGGTTCTTTCTGATTACCAAGGGCAAACACATTTCATCTGAAATTTTCTGTACATGTAAAATGGAATCATTCGGAGAAGACTTGTGAGGTTTTAATGCTCATAAATTGTTTAGGAATCTGGGATCTTTAGACCCTAAATGGTAGAATACTGGTATTCAATTTCTTGGGACTGATAAAGCTTTGTTTGTAATAGTGCTACATTTGGAGTAGGGATGTGTGTGTGTGTGTGTGTGTGTGTGTGTGTGTGTGTGTGTGTGTGTATAAAATAAATAACTTAATATTTTATGTGGAATTATAGTGGGAAGTTTTCTTTGAAATTTTTTTTGTTATTTTGGAGCTAATTAGAACTATGCCATTTACATTGCAACATTTACTCTAGTGAATTTGTCACTAAATTGTAATTTGTTCATATGGTAGTAGATTTTGATTGATTATACTGGCTGGAGCCTATTCTTCATACTTTTGAGCTTTATAGTTTATGTTTTCAGCATCCACTGATGCTCTGTGTCCCCTCCACTGCCGAGCCTGCTATGCTTGCCGGAGGAGGTAGTGTTGGCATTTTGGTGGCCACTCTCTATTCACTCCAAATCTGTGGTTGGTTATTGTCAGGGTTGGAAGTGCTCACCTAACATGATTCCACTGCAGCAGTGGTATCTTTTCTCTTTCTTTTTGGTTTTCTCAGAATGAGAACCTTGTGTCCCACTCTACCCCATCTGTCTTTTGTGCCTGGTGGAGCCACTATTCTTCACTGAAAACACTCTTGTTTAACCTTGATCTTTTCTGGAAGTGCTTCTCTCTTCTTGTCTTAACCAAACCTGGCTTGCTCACTCCTATTGTTCTTGCCTTCAAATGGAAATCACCTTTTTCTACTCCTCACCTTTTCTATGTTTTCTACTCCTCTGGAACCATAGGCTCTGGGCCCTTGCCTGTACTGGTGTCTCTGCCTGGAGAGCCTTTCCTTGACTTGTTCACCAACTGAACTCCAATTCATTCTTTAAGACTTAATTTGACTATCACCTGTCCCATGAAACCCTTAGCAAGTCAGTAATAATGATTTTTAAGGCAGTAATATCTACCAGGCAAAGTACTAGACATTTTATAAGTGTTATCTAGTTAGTCCTCACAACAGTCATATAAAATAGTTAACTACCATTATTTCCACTTTACATATGGAGGAACTGAGCTAGTAAGTGTGGAAGTAGAGTTTGAATTCTGGTCTCTCTCATTCTAAAATTTTTTTGTTTCCTAGTAGATTATCTTATTTCCTTGATCGCTCCCCCTTTTGTATCACTTCTGTACTTTGTACGTACCTATTATTATCTTTATCATAATCATTATTAGGCCCATGTCTTGATAATGTCTCATCCCCAACACCCACGACTATCCTTGGTATATAACAAGTCTTAAAAAAATATTTGTTGGATATGTAAGTATACTGTTAGAGACTAGATTCTCAGTTGACCTGTTCTCCTATTTGGACCTCTGGTGCTCTTTGCTTATTGCCCTCTGGACACTCTTTTTGGCCAGATTTACAGAACCCTGGCAATTAAGTGCATTTTAGGTCTTATTTCCCCCAAATTTTCCTTTCTTGCTGAAATTAACAGTCATGACACATTGATTCCTGAGATATGACATTCTAAATGCTTTTATCTGGCTATGAATCTGGGGTTTATGTGCTACAGATAAGTGGCTTATCACTAGGAGTGAAGAAAACAGATTTCCAGAAAATCAGGAACCTTAATTGAGGTCACTTGGCTAGGGATCCTGAGAAGGTTAAGTTTCTAGCAGAAACTCTTTGAGTTTGACAATATGATTCATTCCCCCAAATAAATGTGTATGTGTTTATCCTTTCAGACTCCTGGAAACCATAGTCTTGAGTAGAAAATAAATATGAGGGTACAATAATAACCTGTTGTCTGATAGGGAATCTTTCAGAAGTGGGTGGAAATTTAGAAGATTGGGGTCAAGCCTGGTGTCAGGGCCTGGCTCTAGAAAGAGAGCTTCAAGATAGAGTGAGGATTTGGTTGTAGTGCATTTTTTTTTTTTTTTTTTTTTTGGCCAGGAGACTTCCATAAGGATTTTCTGATTTTGTTTACATGACAGGCCACTGGCTCTCTTACACTACTTGACTACATTGGATTTTCTATTTGTAAGCTCTAAGACATTGTTTCCAGCAATTAGTAAATGACTTGCAATCAATAATCCTTATTTAAAGGAGACCTTCTACTGGACACAAGATGACAAGGTGAATAGAACATAGTTCCTGCCCTGGAGGGGGGCACACAGTTAAGAGAAGTAGTCTTTGTTGTTGTTTTCTGTCATTAAATTATTTCTGTAGATACTTAAAAATAAGGATCATGGAATCTGTTGTTGGTGTTTTGTTGTAGACTGTTTGGAGTTGCTGAGTTTGCAGAGATTTGGCCACAGGAGGAAAGGTGCCCGGATACATCTAAATTGTGCTTCCAATATTTGAACATGATCTTGAGAGTCAGAATGCCTTTTCTAATATGGTATGAAACATCAGGGTTGGAGCATTATATCACACATTTTCTTAGCTAACTAAATAGTTTCATGGAAAGTTGCTGGCTTTGTAAAGTTCCTCTCTTTTAATACTTCTGGGAATGTTTGGCATACAGGAAAGGCACTCTGACCACACAATTTTATATTAATATATTTTATTAGTGCAAAATTATTAATCAGTACTTGATAAACAAAGCTAGCAAACCTTTCAATTTTACCATCAAATTCTTAATGTTATTGATCCATTGCTAATTGGATTAAGATTGCTGAATACATATTTACTTTTTTTTTGAAGCTCTACTGTCTTAGAAAATTTCAATTATATAATACAATGTTATCAACTATAGTCATCATATTATACATTAGATTCTCAGAACTTATTCATCTTCTCACTGAAAGTTTGTATCCAATATGTAAGGTGATGGATGTGTTTATTAACTTGATGGGAGAATCCTTTCACAATGTATAGGTATATCAAATTATCCCATTGTGTACTTTAATTATCTTATAATTTTATTTGTTATTTGTACCACAGTAAAGCTAGGAAAAAAAACATTCCTGAGTACAAAGAACACTATTTTTCTTTTTTTTTTTTTTTTAATATATGAAATTTACTGTCAAATTGGTTTCCATACAACACCCAGTGCTCATCCCAAAAGAGAACACTATTTTTCTTTTAAGCATCCTTGATAGAGCACAACTGAGTGTTCATGCCACAATTCTCAGTGTTCTACTTCTCTTCTAGAATTTATTAGCAATGTTGTATTTTTTGGCTGCCTTAGCTACATTTGGGCCCATTTGCTTACTCTTCACCTGTTATTCTCTGATTTTGTGAGTGGGAATGAAGTGTTATTTCCTTTCTCTTACAGTACCTTTTATTCTGTACTTAACTTAGCCTTTTCTTTTGTAGCCAGGGCCACTACTCCTTAGCATATCCAGCTTTCCAGCTCATCCCCTTCCTCCTCATTATCACCCTCCCCCCATGGTAAATTCTTACAATGCTATTCTATTACAGGTGAAATTCAGATTGGCTGAGGTGAATTTGAGGGCTGTAACTAGTTTGGCCCGGTCTGTGGTAGGAAAACAGAAACCCCATTATAATACTGAACCTCCATAATGGAGGTGAGGTTAGCTACCACTTTGGTTCCTTTAAATGTCTGCTTCACCAAAGATAAATGAGAAGTAGGGGGACCCTGGGCTTTCCTTGTCCCTCACACACAGCTGTATTGAAATCAGATCACTTGGAACACCCAGGAAATTGTTCTGTGGAGTGGCAGAAGGATCTCCAAGGTTGGAGGAAGAAAGTGTGGCAGGTGCAAGGTGCGTGGAAGTGAATTGGGGGAGAGAAAAATGGAGGTACTGTGGAGGGGAGGGAACTCTTTCAATGGAGAGACAAAAGGGAGAGAAAGAGAAAGGGGATACTGAGTTCAGTGTCAGGTTCACATAAGAGACAAATCTCCCTAGACCATGGACTGGGGAGCAAGAAGTACTGAGTGATGCAGGTTTTTGTTTTTTCTTTTTTGGGTTTTTTTTTGCGAACAATGTATGGAGCTAAAACTGGGAGGTTTGGAAGTGTGCAACTTTTCTCCAGAGCAGAGCAGTGGAGTGTACTCCTGGGGAGAAGGAGGGAGCTGCCCCTGGAGTGCATAGCGTGGTGTAGGAATCTCCAGGGTGCATTGGAAGAGAACATTCCCCTTGCCGGAATACATTTGGAAGAGGGTATATTGCCTCTCCAAGGACAAAAGCCCCTGTAGGTGCCAGCAAGAGGCTTTTCATCAGCAGGAGACAGAGGCACACCCAGAGGGAATATAACATTTGCTGCTTTTAGTGGTATTACACCATAGATTCTGAGCGCTGCACAGGTGTGGTACTTTTTTCTGGGACAAAGGACATCAGCACAGTGTGGAGAGGCTCTGCTCTGAAGGAGGGGGATGGCTCCACATGGTGCCTGATTCTTTAAGACTTCCAGTTTTGAAGCCCAGCCTTGTGCCCAACCCCCCCCAAAAAATGCAGGAGAGTTGTGGTGCAGGGCAAGCTGACTACCCTCACTGTTCTGTGAGGGCTACCTGAACAGTGAGGGGGTGTGAGATCTCCTCGAGATGGGAGATTGGGGTGGCACCATTTTCCCCAATACCAATACTGTGGGACTTCAGAGAGCAGCACAGTGGCCCCCAGTGGAGGTGGGACCAGTTTATGCCAAATTCTGCACCCAACCCCCGGCTCCCCAGTGCCTGGCAACAGCTTATTTGCTGGGGCGAGACTGACTCGCTGTCATAGAAGGCCTCTCCTCCAAAAGACCAGCACAGCCAGCAGCCCCATGCACCAAGTTCACTGAAAATCAAGTGCTTCAAAACAATACCCGCAGTTCTGAGTGGAACCAGGACCAGACTTACTTTTTTTTCTTTCTTCATTTCTTTTGGAATTAGCCTCATAATTTCTTTTTGTTTGTTTGTTTGTTTGTTTCATTTCCTTCTCTCTCTCTCTCTCTCTCTCTCTCTTTTGGATCAGGCTTCAATTTTTCTTTCTTTTCTTTTTTTTCCTTTCTTTTTCTTTGGAATCAGCCTTATAGTTTTTTGATTCTCTATTTGTTTTTTTTTCATTCCCTTTCCTTTTTTCTTTTGGGATCAGGCTTTTCCCCTCTTTTTTTCCCCAGACTTATTCTAGCAAACAAATCAAAGCACACCTAGTTAAAGATCCAAACACTTCCCACTGCAAGCAAGGAAGAGCTCTGCAGAGGACTGACCAGGGGGAAAGAGTAACAAAAACACAACAGTGAGTGCACACAGCATGTACCAGAAGCACTTTCTGAAGTTTCAGGCCCTGGACAGTGTATGACCCCTTTTTAATATAGTAGTACTCTCAGGTGCAGGAAATACAACAAGCTTTTAGAAGACGCAAAAGACAGAAACTTAGCCAAAATGACAAGACAGAGGAATTCTCCCCAAAATAAAGGTAAAGAAGAAATCACAGCAAGGGACTTGCTCAAAATAGAAAAAAAGCAATATATCTAAACAGGAATTTAGAACAACACTCATACTAGCTTGAAAAAGCACAGGAGACACCAGAGAAACCCTTGCTGCAGATACCAAAGACCTAAAACCTAGTCAGACTGAAATAAAAAATGATATAACTGAGATGCAAAACTGACTGGATAGAGTCACATTGAGGAATGAAGAAGCAGAGGAGAGAATAGGTGATATAGAAGATAAAATTATGGAAAATAATGAAGCTGAAAACAAGAGGGAAAGGAAACTATTAGATCACTAGGGGAGACTTAAGGAACTTAGTGATTCATAAAATGAAATAATATGCATATCATAGGAGTCTTAGAAGAAGAAGTGTGAGGAAAAAGGGGTAGAAGGTTTATTTGTACAAATTATAGCTGAGAACTTCCCTAATCTGGCGAAGGAAACAGATATTCAAGTTCAAGAGGCACAGAGAACTCCCCTCAAATCAATAAAAACAGGTCGACACCATGACATATCATAATGAAACTTGAAAAATACAAAGAGAATTCTGAAAGGAGTTAGGGACAAAAGGTCCTTAACCTACAAGGGTACACACATAAGGTTACCAGCAGACCTGTCCACTGAAACTTGGCAGGGCAAAAGGGAGTGACAGGAAATACTCAGTGTGCTGAATGGGAAAAATATGTAGCCAAGAATTCTTTACCCAGCAAAGTTGTCATTCAGAATAGGAGAGGTAATGAGTTTTCCAGACAACAAAAACTAAAGCAGTTCATGACGACTAAACCAGCCCTGCAAGAAATTTTAAGGGGGACTTTCTGAGTGGAGAGAAAAAAAAGAAGGCCAAAAGCAACAAAGACTCCAAAGGACCAGAAAATATCACCAGAAATACCAACTCTACAGGTAACACAATGGCCCTAAATTCATATCTTTTAATAATCACTCTGAATGTAAATGGACTAAGTGCTCCAATCAAAAGATAATAGGGTATCAGAATGGATGAAAAAAACAAGATCATCTGTATGCTGCCTACAAGAGACTCATTTTAGATCTAAAGACACCTGCAGATTGAAAGTGATAGAGAACCATCTATCATGCTAATGGATGTCAAAAGAAGACCAGAGTAGCCATACTTATATCAGACAAACTAGATTTTAAAACAAAATCTGTAACAAGAGATGAAAAGGAAATTATATCGTAATTAAGGGATCTATCCATCAAGAAGATCTAATAATTGTGAATATTTATGCTTCCAAAGTGGAAGCACCCAAATATATAAATCAATTAATAACAAACATGACAAGACTCATTGATAATAATACAATAATAGTAGGGGGCCTTTAATACCCCACTTAAAACAATGGACAGATGATCTAAGCAGAAAATCAATAAGGAAACAATGGCTTTGAATGACACACTGGACCAGATGGACTTAACAGATATATTCAGAATATTTTACCCTAAAACAGCAGAATATATATTATTCTCGAGTGCACATGGAACATTCTCCAGAATAGATCAAATACTTGGTCACAAATTAGCCCTCAACAGGTACAAAAAGACTGAGATCATATCATGCATATTTTCAGATCACAACACTATGAAACTTGAGGTCAACCACAAGAAAAACTTTGGAAAGTGCTCAAATACGTGGAGGTTAAAGAACATCCTACTAAAGAATGAATGGGTTAACCAGAAAATTAAATAAATAAAAAAATACATGAAAACCAATGAAAATGAAAACACAACAGTCCAAACCCTTCGGGATGCAGCAAAGGCAGTCCTAAGAGGAAAGTATATTGCAATTCAGGCCTATCTCAAGAAGCAAGAAAGGTCCCAAATATACACCCAAACCTTACACCTAAAGGAGCTAGAAAAGGAGCAGCAAATAAAACCTAAAGCAGCAGAAGAAGGGAAATAATAAAGATTAATGCAGAAATAAATGATGTAGGAACAAAAAGACCCAGTAGAACAGATAAATGAAACTAAGAATTTGAAAGAATTAATAAAATTGATAAACATAGCCAGACTTATCAAAAAGAAAAGAGATAAAGACCCAAATAGATAAAAATCACGAAAGAGATCACAACAAACACCACAGAAATACAATTATAAGAGAATACTGTGAAAATTTATATGCCAACAAACTGGGAAATCTGGAAGAAATGGACAAATTCCTAGAAACATATAACTACCAAAACTGGAAAAGGAAGAAATAGAAAATTTGAACAGACCTGTAAGCAGCAAAGAAATTGAATCAGTAATCAAAAATCTCCCAACAAACAAGAGTCCTGGGCCAGATTGTGTCCCAGGGGAATTCTATCAGACATGTAAAGCAGAGTTAATACCTATTCTCAAACTGTTCCAAAAAATAGAAATGGGAGGAAAGCATTGAAACTCATTCTATGAAGCCAGCATTACCTTGATTCCAAAACCAGACAAAGACCCCACTAAAAAGAATTACAGGCCAATGTCTCTGATGAGCCTAGATGCAGAAATTCTCAATAAGATACTAGCAAATCGAATTCAACAGTACCTGAAACGAACTATTCACCATGATCAAGTGGGATTCATTCCTGGGCTGCAGGGCTGGTTCAGGATTTGCAAATCAATCACCAGGATACATACCACATTAATAAAAGAAAGGATGAGAACCATATGATCCTCTCAATAGATGCAGAAAAAGCATTTGGCAAAATACAGCATCCTTTCTTGATAAAAACCCTCAAGAAAGTAGGGAGGGGTGCCTGAGTGGCTCAATTGGTTGAACTTCCAACTTCAGCTCAGGTCATGATCTCACAGTTCGTGGGTTCGAGCCTCACATTGGGCTCTGTACTGACAGCTCAGAGCATGGAGCCTGCTTCAGATTCTGTCTCTCTCTCTGCCCCTCCCCACTCCTGCTCTGTGTCTGTCTCTCTCTTTTTCTCAAAAAGTAAATAAACATTAAAAGAATAAAAAATAAAAGCAAGTAGGGATAGAAGGAACATACCTCAAGATCATAAAGGCCATATATTAAATAAAGACCCACTGCTAATATCCTCAATGGGGAAAAACTGAGAGCTTTCCCCCTAAGGTCAGGAACATGACAGGGATGTCTATTCTCACCACTGTAGTTCAACATAGTACTGGAAGTCCTAGCCTCAGCAGTCAGACAACAAAAAGAAATTAAAAGCATCCAAATAGTCAAGGAAGAAGTCAAACTTTCACTCTTTGCAGATGTCATGATACTCTGTGGGGAAAACCTGAAAGACTCCACCAAATAATGTTAGAACAGATCCATGAATTCAGCAATGTTGCAGGATATAAAATCAATGTACAGAACCCAGTTACATTTCTATACACCGATAGTGAAGCAGAAGAAAGAGAAATCAAAGAATTGATCCCATGTACAATTTCACCAAAAGCTGTAAGATACCTAGGAATAAACCTAACCAAAGAGGTAAAAGAGCTGTATGCTGAAAACTAGAGAAAGCTAATGAAAGAAATTGTAGAAGACACAAAGAAATGGAAAAACATTCCATGTTCATGGATTGGAAGAACAAATATTGTTAAAATGTCTATACTACCAAAAGCAATCTACACATTCAATACAATCCTTATCCAAATAATACAAGAATTCTTCACAGAGCTACAACAAAGAATTCTAAAATCTGTATGGAACCAGAAAAGACCTCGAATATCTAAAGTAATTTTGGGGAAAAAAACCCACCAAAGCTGGAGGCATCATAATTCCAACTTCAAGCTGTATTACAAAGTTGTAATCATCAAAACAGTATGGTACTGACACAAAAACAGACACATAGATCAATGGAACAGAATAGAGAACCCAGAAACAGACCCATAAATGTATGGCCAACTAATCTTTGACAAAGCAGGAAAGACTACCCAATGGAAAAAAGACAGTCTCTTCAGCAAATGGTGCTGGGAAAACTGGACAGCAACATGCAGAAGAATGAAACTAGACCACTTTCTTACACCGTACTGAAAAATAAAATTGGATGAAAAACTTAAGCGTAAGACAGGGAACCTAGAGGAGAAAACAGGCAACAATGTCTTTGGCCTCAGCCACAGCAACTTCTTACTTGACATGTCTCCTGGGGCAAGGGAAAGAAAAGCAAAAATGAACTGTTGGGACCTCATCAAGATAAAAAGCTGCACAGTGAAGAAAACAATCAACAAAACTAAAAGGCAAGTGATGGAATGGGAGAAGATATTTGCAGATGACGTATCAGATAAAAGAGTTAGTATCCAAAGTCTATGAAGAACTTATCATACTTAACACCCAGCAAACAAATAATCCAGTGAAGAAATGGGAAGAAGATACGAATAGACACTTTTCTGAACAAGACATCCCAATTCCAAAGAAGTCATCCCGATGACTAACAGACACATGAAAAGATGCTCAACATCACTCATCATCAGGGAGATACAAATCCAAACCATGATGAGATACCACCTCACACCCGTCAGAATGGCTAACATTAACAACTCAGGCAAAAACAGATGTTGGCAAGGATGCAGAGAAAGAAGAACACTTTTGCACTGCTGGTGGGATTGCAAACTGGTAGAGCCACTCTGGAAAACAGTGTGGAAGTTCCTCAAAAAATTAAAAATAGAACTACTCTATGACCCAGCAATTGCACTACTACATTTATCCAAAGGATACAAAAAAATGCTGATTTGAAGAGGTACATGCACCCCAATGCTTATAGCAGTGTATCAACAATAGGCAAATTATGGAAAGTGCCCAAATGTCCATTGACTGACGAATGGATAAAGAAGATGTGGTATATATATATACAATGGAACATTACTCAGTGATCAAAAAGAATGAAATCTTGCCATTTGCAACAACATGGATGAACGTGGAGGGTATTATGCTAAGAAAAATAAGTCAGTCAGAGAAAGACAGATATATGATTTCACTCATGTGGAATTTGAAAAACACAATGTTGTTGGCAGAGTGTTGGGTGGGGTATGGGCTAAATGGGCGATGGTATTAAGGAGGGCACTTGTTAGGATGAGCGCTGGGTGTTATATGTAAGTCAGGAATCACTAAATTCTACTCCTGAAACCATTATTACACTATATGTTACCTAACTTGGATTTAAATTTCAAAAAATAAATAAATGTCTGCTTCACCTCAGTTAATCATTAGGAGTGATTCATCTTTGTAGATTGTTAGGCCTAGAAGGAACCTCAAGACATCCTAGTCTGTACTTAGAGACCTATGGTTTCCTGCCAATTGACTTTCCATCCTCTGCTTGGACATTTCTAGTGACAGAGATAGTCTTTCCTTTTATCTTTGATAGTTGTAAATGTTTGGAAGCCCTTTATATTAGATTGGCTTGCACTCTTGTTTTGAATCACATAGAAGTCTAATTCCTTATGCCTAATCCTTTTCATATTTATGAAGAGATCCTTCACATTCTCTTTGAGATATCCCTCCTTCATATGACCTATCTCTTTACTTTGCTGACTCTTCCTATATACCTGCCTATTTTTCTGCCTAAGTGATTTGTGATTCTGGCTCTTTCCCAGAAAACGAACACTCAGAAATTTTCTTTTTGCATAAGGACAGGCCTGTGCTGGCAGAAAAGGTACCTGATTTCAGGTTGCTTATAACGTACAGGGAGAAGACACTGGACAGCAACAGGAAAGAAATCAGGGAGAGGTTTCTTAGTTTTCTCCAATCTCTTTAAGCCAAACTTTCTTAGTGAAATCTCTGTTTGAATCTTAAACTGCCTGTATGGGGACCACATTTAAGACTGTCCCTCCAGATTACAGCCCAATCAGTGGAGAATATTATGCAAATTAAAATAGGAAAAAAATGTAATAGCACATATCAGCTATTGAACATTCTAAACATATCTGTAATGACATAAATTTTAAACACAGTGTAAATTGTCTTTAAGACAACACACACTCATTTCCCTAATCATGCCCTTAATGAAAATAGTGAACAACTGCTGGTCTCCTTGAAAATATAACACTGTGATCTAGGAAGCTCATCTGGCCCCTCTTTCGGCTCTGTGAGCATGTTGGGAAAACAAGTAGTTGAATAGTGAAGATACAGTCATTCAGCTTGGTCTGCATAATGTCAGACAATCCAGAAGGTTTTTTTCTTCCCTTGAATAGAACACATTTTTGACTGAATTGACTGACTGTTTAGGTTCCTTGTAGACACAGTCTTAGCAAAGAAAACTAAAAATTGCTTTTGGGGAAGAAAATTGTAGCTAGTTATATCTCATAAAACCATTCTTGTGTTCATTTTCTGGAGGAAATTGCTGCGAGTGTATCTTCTAGGGCCAATATGTAAGAGACCTTTTTATGCTTAAATAAAAGCTCAGAGATTTTCTGTCTCAGAGTTGTTCCATTGACTTGTCTTAGTTCTGAAAATAAAATGAAAACCTTTAGTCAAAATAAAGCTCACACTTTAGTTAAATACTGACATAATTTGAACTTACTTTATTTGTTTACATTATGTCTAACACCTATGTTGTCCAGTCTTTGGAGATACAAAGAAACGCTATTATTATAGCAGAAGCTTCTTTGGTTTTCTGATACATTTTTTGGTACCTAAAGTCCTATTTAAACATAATTCCATGATTCCATAGAAAAATAGCTATTCATCTTTGTGTTTACATAAAGATATGTTAGGTTTGCAATGCTTGATTAAGTTTATGCCTCTAAAATATGAATGACATCATTTGGCCTGCTGGATAGTAGATTTATTTTAGTAAGAAATCTTTCAGATCAATTCATAAATGAGAAAGAAATAAATGTGAGTAAACATTTGTTCTATTTTGGTTTTTAAGCTATAATGATTAGAATTCAGTCAGCCAAAAAGAAATTAAATTTGAAATCTAGTTCTTGTTAAGAAACTTTGCATGCAGCTCTTCAACCCATTGTTTTAGAATCTCTGTGGTATGAAAGTAGAACATTACTTTGGTAGATGTAATGGTTGGTAGGTTGGAGAGCAGAAAGAAACTCAGTGCGTAACAGGAACTTCTGTGCCTTCTGAGTATAGCTCCTAAATGCAGCCAGGGCAGTGGATAAATCAGAAACTGGAGCTAGAAGTTACTCAGAAGTCGACATCAGTGTCAGTGATGTGATGAAAATGTGATTTATTTCGAGAAATTGATGGAAAAATTAAAGGAAGTGCTTTCTGAGCAGAGCAAAGAAAAAGATAATTGTTTTAAGATACACACACACACACACAAAACCCCATCTTGAACATGGGAAATTTATTATGTACAGATTCTGTTGAAAGTTTGTGGATAGATATACAGTAAATCTTGAAGGGTATGGAAAGCATGCTTTTAGGAGTACTGTTTATAATGAAATAAACCTTTACATTATGAACTCTTCTTTCAGTTTCTTATAAAAAGCACTATAAAGTCAGTATTCTTAATGCATGCATAAAACAATGCCTTACACATCTTACATGCAACTTTTCTACACCTGCAGAGAGAAAACAGTAGTTTCCCTACACAGAAAGGCTGTTATTTGCAGATCTACTCGGCTGCTCTGAGTCATTGATGGTTACAGGCTTTATATTTAACTTGAAATGCAAAACAGTTTCTTCCAAGGCCTGAAGTTAAATCATTTCGCAAAGTGTATACAGGTATATTCTGGGTTTTCTTTGTCTTGCTAAATACACTTGAAAAACAAGGTCTAACATTTTTAAGACTGTGTGTGTGTGTTTGTTTAGTGGCATCAGTTGCATTCTTTTTTCCCTCCACATGCCAGGAGGGTCCTTTTATGTATCTTTTCCAGTGCTTGCCATTATGAGTTTTAATCACAGCAGGAGAATGCTTTTCACACAACTTTGATGGGGTCATACTTATTGGGATGGCTTGCCCATTATTTCTAGCTAAAATCTTGGACTATGCTGTACACATTATCTGGGGTTAATGTAAGTATAGCATTCAGGATTTTTGCATCTATTTGCAAATGAGATTGGCTTATAAGAATGCCTTTTTCTTTTTTGAGAACTGCTGTGGTCAGGTTTTGGTTATTCTTACTAAGTGAAATGAACTGGATGGCTTTTCATTACCCTGAAATAGTTTATAGGGGAATCATCTGGTCCCTAAAAGTAGGCAAGAACTTTGTAGAGAACTTCTTGAATGAAATGATAAGTGCTGTGAATAAAAATAAAGCAAGGTAAGAGGACAGAGTGAATGGGTCTGCTGTTTCAGATGAGGTGGTTAGAAAAGTTCTCTCAAGTGAGCAGAAACCACCATGAAAAGAGGGATCAAGCCATGCAATTATCTGTGGAAGTGCATCTTAGGCAAAGGAAATAGAAGGGCCAAAGCCATAAGAACAGAATTTGGTTGACATATTCGAGGAACAGTGAGGATGCTAGCCTATCTAGAGCAAGGGAGGTAAGTCTTTGTTTGGAGCCCTATAGGCAAAAATCAACAAAAGTATATTTCTTTGTCTTTTCTGTTCATCTGAAATTTTATTCTTTAATCATGTTTTTCTTTATTTTTGATTTGATTTGCTCATGTATAGTTTTATCCTTTTTCTGTTTTTTAATAAAGGTTTAAGAATACAAGTTTTCTTTTAAGTACAGCATTGCTTGCACTGTATAAGGTTCATGGTCATAAGTCACATGGACATCTCTAAGCTACAAAAAAGGCTGGGAAATGGAAGATTTTTATTTTGTTATTATTTAAAATTTTTTTTAATGTTTATTTTTGAGAGAGAGAGAGAGAAAGCGCACAAGCAAGGGAGGGGCACAGACAGAAGAGGACACAGAATCTGAGGCAGGCTTCAGGCTCTGAGCTGTCAGCACAGAGCCCAACGTGGGGCTCGAACTCACAAGCTGTGAGATCATGACCTGAGCCAAAGTCAGATGCTTAACCGACTGAGCCACCCAGGCACCCCAGAAATGGAAGATTTTTAAATGAATGTACATGGCAGCCCTGGTCAAAATCAGGATTCTGATAGTAAGGAATAATGGGAGAATCAATATTGGATAAACTACTAGCAATATCATTCATGGGGTGCCTGGGTAGCTCAGTCAGTTAAGTGTCTGACTCTTGATTTCAGCTCAGGTCATGATCTCATGGCGGTGAGATAGAGCCTTGCATTGGGCTCCTCTCTAGGTGTGCAATGTGCTTTATATTCTCTCTCTCTGTCTCTCTCTCTCTCTCTTCCTCTGCCCCTCCCCAGCTCATGCTCTTGTGCGCTCTTTCTCTCTTTCTCTCTCTCAACAAAAAAAAATCTTTCATAGAATCCTGTCATTTTCTGGGAGATTTTTCCTGTAGATTCTATGCTATACAAATTGTTACCAAACGTTGTGAAATGGAAGATACCCAACTTATTTTATGAAACTAGCCAGAAGCTTGTATCAAAACTAACAAAGATGGCTGAAAGGAAAATTATAGACCAGTTTAACTTATGAATGGAATTTTTAAAATTAATTAATTAATTAATTTATATCCAAGTTATTCATACAGTGTGGCAATGATTTCAAGAGTAGATTCCTTAATGCCCCTTACCCATTTAGCCCATCCCCCCCGACAACCCCTCCACAACCAACTCTCTGCTTATTCTCTATATTTAAGAGTCTCTTATATGTTGTCCCCCTCCTTGTTTATATATATATATAAACATTGTATATATGTTTGTATATATATACATATAAATATATATATATATTTATATATATATATTACATATATATTTATATATATTTATATATATTTATATATATTATATATTATAAATATATATATTATATACATTTTATATATATTTTAAATATTTATATATTTTATATATTTTTATATATTATATATATTTATATATATATTTATATATATATTTATATATATATATTTTTATATATATATATATATATATTTTTTTTTTTTAGCTTCCCTTCCCTATGTTCATCTGTTTGGTCTCTTAAAGTCCTCATATGAGTGAAGTCATATGATATTCATCTTTCTCTGACTAATATCACTTAGCATAATACCCTCTAGTTCCATCCATGTAGTTGCAAATGGCAAGATTTTATTCTGTTTGCTGAGTAATACTCCATTGTATATATATACCACATCTTCTTTATCCATTCATCTGTCAGTGGACATTTGGGCTCTTTCCATACTTTGGCTATTGTTGATAGTGCTGCTATAAACATTGCATGTGTACCTTCGAAACAGCACACCTATATCCCTTGGATAAATACCTAGTAGTGCAAGTGCTGGGTCGTAGAGTAGTTCTTTTTTTAATTTTTTGAGGAACCTGCATACAGCTTTCCATAGTGGCTGCACCAGCTTGCATTCCCACCAACAACACAAAAGAGATCCTCTTTCTCTGCATCCTCGCCAACATCTGTTTTTGCCTGAGTTGTTAATGTTAGCCATTCTGACAGGTGTGAGGTGGTATCACATTGTAGTTTTGATTTGTATTTCCCTGATGATGAGTGATGTGGAGCATTTTTTCATGTGTCGGTTAGCCATCTGGATGTCTTCTTTGGAAAATTGTCTATTCATGTCTTTTGCCCATTTCTTCACTGGATTATTTGTTTTTTGGGTGTTGAGTTTGGTAAGTTCTTTATAGATTTTGGATACTAACCCTTTATCTGATATGTCCTTTGCAAATATCTTCTCCCATTCTGTCAGTTGCTTTTTAGTTTTGCTGATTGTTTCCTTTTCTGTGCAGAAGCTTTTTATTTTCATGAGGTCCTAATAGTTCATTTTTGCTTTTGTTTTCCTTGCCTCCAGAGACATGTTGAGTAAGAAGTTGCTGCAGACAAGATCAAAGAGGTTTTTGCCTGCTTTCTCCTCGAGGATTTTGATGGCTTCCTGTCTTACATTTAGGTCTTTCATACATTTTGAGGGTTTTTTTTGTGTATGGTGTAAGAAAGTGGTCTAGTTTCATTCTTCTGCATGTTGCTGTCCAGTTTTCCCAGCACGATTTGCTGACAAGACTGTCTTTATTCCATTGGATATTCTTTCCTGCTTTGTCAAAGATTAGTTGTCCATACATTTGTGGGTCCATTTCTGGATTCTCTATTCTGTTCCATTGATCTGAGTGTCTGTTCTTGTGCCAATACCATACTGTCTTGATGATTATAGCTTTGTAATACAGCTTGAAGTCCGGGATTGTGATGACTCCAGCTTTGGTTTTCTTTTTCAAGATTGCTTTGGCTATTCGGGATCTTTTCTGGTTCCATACAAGTTTTAGGATTGTTTGTTGTAGCTCTGTGAAGAATGCTGTTGTTATTTTGATAGGGATTGCATGAATGTAATTGAAAGCCCCAAATACAAATGTATCCGTTTTTTAGCATCAGAAGAATCATCCATCATGATCATGTAGGGTTCATACTATTAAGTGTAAGAATGCCTTAATATTAGGAAATCTTTTTAAAGAACACAACATAGCAAAAGATCCAATGAGAAAAAATATAATCACAATAGATAAGAATTGATAAAAGGTAGCACTTGTTTCTGATTAGAAAACTAGTCCTAGACAACTAAAACCAGAAAGACATTTCTTCACTGAAATAAAGGTATCTAACTTTTTCTCCTGGTCAAGCCTATTCCAGTTCAAAGGATAAAAGTATATTCCATATATCCCTAGCCTTATCAATCTGTGACTACAAAATATACTTTTATGTAATATAGGAAATAGTATGGTAAAAAACCATAATAATGTACTCCCAGTTACTTCTGGAAGTTTCTCAAGGTATTCTCTTATATGTACTGCAGAGCACATTTCTCCTTCCTCACATCTTTCCAACTCACATCTTTCCAACTTGCACCGTATAGCTGCCAATAACTCTAGTTAGGTAGAACTAACTCACACCTTTCCAACTTGCCACCATATAGCTGCCATCTTTCCAACTTGCTCACATCTTTCCAACTTGCCACCATATAGCTGCCAATAACTCTAGTTAGGTAGAGTATGTCCAGTATGCTTGGCATACCTGTTTCTATGCTCAGGAAAAAATTGCACCCAGTAGTTCTTTTTTTCTTTCTTTTTTTTTTTTGCTATTTGAGTATAAAAATGAAAATACTTCTAATATTGCCTTAGAGCTTTAGTAATAAGTAGTTTTATAAAATCAAATTGTCTACTCCATTGTGAAGGTGTTAATATGAATTTGCCCTAATAATAAGCTGAGTAAGGTTTAAATTTTGAAACCACAGTAAATGAATGTTTTACATCACTATTTTTAAGCCTTTATTTTAAATTATTTTTTCTTTTTTTACCACAGCCCACATTAAGAAGAGGGAGTGGATGGGTGAGCTAGGTGAAGGGGATTAAAAGATACAAACTTCCAGTTATAAGTCACAGTGGTGTAAAAAGTACAGCATAGGAAATAGAGTCAATAATATTATAATAACTTTTTATGGTGACAGATGGTAACTAGACTTATGGTGATAATTTTGTAATGTATATAAATGTTGAATCATTATGTTGTATACCTAAAACTAATATACTATTATATGTCAATTATACTTCAATAAAAAGTATCTCTTATATTGTGACTCAGTACATACTCATACACAAACATTCTCTATATGTGTATTTACATAATTAGAAGTTTCATAGAAGTTACCAAGGATCTATGCAAAATACTCATATCCTCTTAGAATTAAAAAAAATTGATGTCAACCCACCAAATTGATTTCCCTAGACGATGCTTTTCAGCAATTTATGGTTATTAAATTTTGAAAGATGAAAATCCATTGGTTTTTAGAAATATGTCCTAATTTTGTTGTAAATATTAACTTTTCATGTATAGGCAGGATGCTTTCGGTGCTAACTCCAAGTTTTTCTCTAACTTATAGGAGGGTGACAGAATCAGAAAGAACCTTCTAAATTATTGTTTATTTTCTTTCTGCAGCTCTCATGTGTGAATATAAGTATAGTGCATCAGTACTGTAAAGACCTCACCAACTAGAAGTTACAGTTTTCACCATCAGCTTACCTTATCCCTTTTGGTCTGGTTCTTTTCCTCAAGGAGTGGAAACTTCTTTCCTTCAAGTTGCTTTAGTTGCAGAGTTAAGCAAATGGCCAATAGTGGGTTTGGTAAACAATGCGCAAAATGCTCCAACTGTTCATCTACTTCTAAGCAAGATGTACCGTATGTATGTGCCTGTAGAAGAAGGCTTTCTCCAATCTCTGTGGTGGAAATGTCCCAAGAATCAAGCATGGGCAGCTCAGAATATGAAGTTTCAGCAGACAGAAAAAAAGAAAACCAACCCATCACAGATAGTGCCTCTGGGAAAGTTATGGTAAATATTGAAGTTTCTATATCCCAACACAAGTTGACATCGTATTTCCTAATCCCATCCTTAGCTTGATCCATATCCCTTGGTCCCTTGTCAGCTAAATCATTGCCTTCTTAACTATTAAAGGAACATTTATTGCTTATGTGAGAGGTGAGCAAAATTGGTTAGTAATTTCTTTTATGATAATTCCATCCACTGTTGAGTTATTTTCCATGATCACAAATAATTTGGAATGTTATTCCAGCTTCTTTAGTTTTTAATGGTTTATACAGAAATGAATTGGCTTTCAAATTGGATTAAATCTGAATTTGGCCCATTGTTATAGTGAAATATAGGGTGGTTATTATTTATGACAATTTCTGGTTATCTAGATGGAATATCAAATATACTTTGCAAAGCTGATGTATGTTAGTTACAATCTATGACTACCTGGTAGGATTGGTTTGCGGGGTATTTTACCTTTATGGAGAAGAGGCAGTATGGAAGATTGTAGTTGATACAGCACAACTTTGGAGACTGAGAGCAGTAAGTTTTATTTTTATGTATGTATGTATGTATTTATTTATTTATTTATTCATTTATTTATTTAAATATGAAATTTATTGTCCAGTGGTTTCCATACAACACACAGTGCTCATCCCAACAGGTGCCCTCCTACCCCCCATCAACCCTCAGTTTATTCTCAGTTTTTAAGAGTCTCTTACGGTTTGGCTCCCTCCCTCTCTAACTTTTTTTTTCTTCCCCTCCCCCATGGTTTTCTGTTAAGTTTCTCAGGATCCACATAAGAGTGAAAACATATGGTATCTGTCTTTCTTTGTATGACTTATTTCACTTAGCATAACACTCTCCAGTTCCATCCATGTTGCTACAAAAGGCCATATTTCATTCTTTCTCATTGCCAAGTAGTATTCCATTGTGTATATAAACCACAATTTCTTTATCCATAATCATCAGGTAGGTTCTAATGGATTTGTGATGCAGGTTATCATGTAGACTTGCCTGGATTCAGGTGACTAGATTGAATGGCTGGCTTCTTATAGTCTCTTCTAGCGTAATAAGCCAATGAATCATATAGGACTTAGAATTTTAAAAAAGACAATAAAAAACACAATATTTCTTTTATACAGTAAATATCATAGCACACATTTAAAAACAAAAAAAGACAATATTTCTTTTACACAATAAATATAGCACACATTAAAGATTTGTCATATTATTTAAATTAGGGTTCTTATTTTGTCAAGATACAAGTGTACTGTATTTGTACTACAAATATATCTTAATTTTTTTATTCCTTTTGGTGTAAGCCCTCGAAAACCTCCAATGTGGAGAGAAAAACGTCTCAACAACAATGGAGTCGGGGAAACATTACAGAAGGAAAAGTTCCTCACATAAGGATGGACAACGGAGCTGCTATTCAGGTATATAGAAAGCAAACTGAAACTTCTAGGAACTTGTAACTCAATAGTTAGTGGCAAAAATGATTTAAAAATTAGTTTCTAAGGAAAGGAAGGAAAGAAAAGAGAAAATTAATCAGTTTCAAGTATGCCGAAGTCTTTACCAAAGAAAATGCAGACTAATTATTTTTTCTGCTTATAGTGAACCAAATAGACTTTAATTAAAGCAGAGGACATTTTTAGTAGTAAAATGAGAACATTTTGGTCATTATGTCTTGCCTGTTGCTGAGAACAATCTTGGGGTCTTTGTGTAGACCTCTTGAAGACAGAGAAAGACCAGATGACTTGAAATGGTTTGGCTGTTCATTTCCTTGATGACTGGTACTGAGGCCAGAATTTTCCTCATGGACCCCTCCATTTTTTCTAGACTGTGATGGGATGGGTACCAATATTACTCTTCTAAGGATTCTAATTATTATGGTTTGAATATTATTACCATTTTAGAAATTAACATGTGTTCCTTTAACATCACATTAAAAGAACCACAATAAGAACAACTAGAAGAAGAAAATTGAATTAACATTAAATAACTTTTTTTTGACATTTATTTATTTTTGAGAGAGAGAGAGAGGGAGAGAGAGAGAGAGAGAGAGAGGTGGAAGGGCAGAGAAAGAGGGAGACACGGAATCTGAAGCAGGCTCCAGGCTCTGAACTGTCAGCACAGAACTGTATGCAGGGCTTGAAGTCATGAACTGTGAGATCATGACCTGAGCCAAAATTGGTTGCTTAACTGACTGAGGCACCCAGGCTCCCCAACATTAAATAACTTTAAAAAGTGTGTTAAGAGATGTTTGACAATTTACTTGAAGTGATCAGAAAAACTTCCTGAGAATTCTAACTTGAAAAATTTAATTCTCCCACTTTAAATAAAAGGCCTGTATTTTTTGGGGGGGATGCCTGAGTGGCTTAGTAGGTTAAGTGGCCGAGTCTTGGTTTTGGCTCAGGTCATGATCTTATGGTTCATGGGTTCTAGCCCTGCGCCCGGCTCTACAGTGATGGCACGGAGCCTGTTTGGGATTCTCTCTTCCTCTCTCTCTGCCTCTCCCCCACTCACTCTCTCTGTCTCTCTTTCAAAGTGGATAAATAATTTTAAAAAAATAGATAAATAACCTGTATTTTTCAAAAATCCACAACTTTACTGAATTTTAAATTTAGCCCTAAGAGCTTATAAAAGCAAAATATGTTCATTGTAAAATATTAGGAAAATATAGATAGAAAAGTGAAGAAAATAAAAATTATGAGCCAGATGTAACCGAATTTAAAATTTATTACTTTTATTTTTTCTATACATGTATGTCTTACTCTATTTTTTCTTTCCAGTTTTTTTTCCTGTTTTAAATTATGAAACATTTCAAATATATACATATTTTTAAGGAAATAGTCTTAACTAGCATAATTGAAGTTTTTCTTGTCCTATTAAATGGACAGGATCATTTTAAAGTTTTTAAACATTTTGGAAGAGTATAAAAAAGTAATTAAAGTCATCCAAAATTCTACTATCCAGTGATAGCTACTCTTAATGTTTAGATGACCATCTTTCCAGATATCAATGTCAGCACCTTCACATACCCACATTTTCATAATGGGATCATATCATACATGCATTCATACTCTACACTATATCATTCTATGTCAATAAAAATAGATCTACATTACCATTTTTATAGCATCCTCTTAAGATTATTACAAACAAGAAGTAATTTTCTCCTTATTTTCACCACTATGTAATTATGTCAAAGCAGTTAGTTGAAGAAAAAGATTAGTTTATAAAACTAGTTGGGCAATAGAGCTATTTCTATATCCATTCCTCATTTAAAATATCCTATTTAAACAGTGTTAAAATACTGTGTCCAAGTTGTGGTTCTATATGTTAAAAAAGCAAATGAGAGTTTTCTCATTTAAAGAACAAGAAAAATTGGAGAAATAGTTATATAGTTTATATCATTTTGTTCTGTGGAAAACAAAAGGGATAAATGACCATTTAAATTGAGATTTTACTCATTTTTCATAATACATAATTGGGAGTTACATATAAATATAATAAAAATAAAATATTTGTCTTTTTTTAGTCATAGTTTTTCTGATTTTGATTCTCACCATTAAGTGGTTGTAGGAAGAAGGAAGGGAAAAAGTAATTATAAATCACTGAAAGTCCCATCGTGGGAACCATCACCTGGGCAGGATGTACCCTATGTGAGTCCAGGAGTTGCCATTTGCATCATTCAAGACCATAAATCCAACATTCTTACCCCAGGGTTCAACTCCACGTAACTGGTCTGTCACTTCTCACAGGTGTATATATGTAGAAGGTTCCTGGCTGGCTGGCTTGCTGACTGAATTTGTTGATTGATTCATTCATTTACTGATTCGTTCATTCATTCATTCCATATTTGCACTGCTGTTCCTGTGGAATGCCTTCCTTGCTTTGTTTGCTTGGATGATAGAAAAAAGATTCTCGATTATTTGCTTTTGTTCCCTCACATGCTGATCTCAGAAGCCATCTCTTTTGTAATGTTTTCCCCTATTCTCCCAGTATTTTAGCTGTGGTCTCTGGCCCCAATGTTGTTTTGTATTTTTTTTTTAACTTAAGACTTTATAACTTAAGTGATAATCTTGTCTCTTGAGTAGCTTACAAATTCTGAGAAAACAGAAATTGTGTTTTATCCATTTTTGTATAAAATATGTACACAAGGAACTATCTAAGGAAAGTCTAACATGTTGAAGCCAAACATTTCTTCTTTCTTCCTTCCTTCTTTCCTTCCTCCCTCCCTCCGTGTCTCCCTCCCTCCCTCCCTCCCTTCCTTCTTTTCCCCACTATGTGCTAAGCATGAATGTTTTACCTACAAAGTTTCAGGGTAGGCTTTTTAAAGGATACAGAAGAAACAGCTTCTTAAGCTTCTAGACCATCTTGGAAGAAAAACATGAACCAAAGTATTTGTAAGAAAGAGAGTAACAATAATACGTGAGGACCAATGCATACATTCTGAGGGAAGTCAAAATAATGGAACAATTACCAAGGTGCAAAGTCGGGGAACTCCTTCGTGAAGGAGATAAGTAATTAGTTGGGCATTAAATCTTTTTTTATGAAAGTAAGACAGGAACGTAAGCAGCAGAAGATATGAAGATTAGCAGCTAATTTATCTCTTGCACGGCAAAGGCGAAAGTGGTTGCAGAGAAATAGAGTAGCATCTCCAGGGAAGGCTTTGCTGACCCAGCAGAGGCTTCACCTAGTGGCATTACTTTAGATGTTTTGTCGTATTATAGTCCCCAGGCATCATGTGTCCAGAAAGTCTTATTAATACCCTGTTAGTGATTTGGATCAAGGAGACTGACTTCCCCAACCAAACAGGAAAAGAAAGTGTAAATGAGTTACATGTTTGTTATTTTACAATGAGAACCAGGATGCTGGTGTTGGCAAAAATAGTGCATTATTATTTTTTAAATAATCTTAACTTCTATTGAGTGCTTACTATGTTCTAGGTGCTATGCTTTTTTAAAAAAGTTGAAGTGTAGTTCACATACACTGTTACATTAGTTTCAGTTTCAGGTGTACAACTTAGTGATTCAACAATTCTTCTCATTATGCTATGCTCATCATGGGAAGTGCAGTTACCATCAGAAGTTAAATAATATGTGGAAGAATTCTTGGTCTGGATAGCGTTACTATGGATGGTTTTTATTTTCTTCTCAGTGCTGACTTACATTAAAATTTCTGTCAGATACTGCTTTTTCTAAAACAAAAGGAATGAAACCACTAAAGTGCTTTTTAATAGAAATAATGAAGTAAAGAAAAAGTGTTACTTGGTAAACAGCAAAGCAGGTATTCAGTGGTTAATAGGTGTTGATTTTATAATACAGCTCTAGGAATTTGGGGATAATTTCTTCGGTAAATGTATTTTATACACACAAACACACATTCATGTATGCATTAATATTCCATTCCTCCTCTTTCTTATGAAGACATTTCATTCATTGTAGTTTGTAAGAGATTCATCTTGATACTTTTGAGGTTTTCTGTATGTCTCCATTGGGATGTTCATGGTTTTTCTCCAAAGGGCAATTAATGAGATTTGCCAAAACTCATTTTTGGTTAATTAATATCAAATAGGTGGCATCTTCTATTTGATTTTACCCTGGAGCAGAAACTCTCTTCCCTTGGTTGGGTATCTATCAGTATTCTGTGTTCATTTTTAATACCTGATGAATACCTGATGAAAGAGACAAAGGAGCTCTTATTTTTTATCCAGGAAATCTATACCTTTGGAAGAATATTGGGACAAGGGAGCTTTGGAATGGTCTTTGAAGCTACAGACAAGGAAACAGAAACTAAGTGGGCAATTAAAAAAGTGAACAAAGACAAGGTAAGACTTATTAGCAGCATCACACTGAGGGCACGGTGCCAGGGCAGGGTGGGGTAGGCGGTATAGTTTTCACACTAACAGCTGACTCTGAGGGCAGGACCTGGGCTGTTCCCCTGGATAAGTGTGGCCATTTCCCTAGCCTTCAAGAATAGGGACCTATTCTTGAACTCATGTATCTGGGAAAAGCAAATGAAGGATCAGCTAATGTAACCAGTATGACCAAATAAGGGTAAAGTTCTTCGGAATGAGTTGAAAGTAAGGGCTGATTCTATGTCTGTGTAGCTGTAGGGCTAAGGGCTAGATATGGCTTAGCTAGACTGAAGTCTCAGTGCTCTCTCCCAGTGTAGTTCCAACGGCTTTCCTCCTATCCTTTCCTCTCCTTTGATTCCCTATATCCTCATTGTTAGCTAAGTCTCTGATTATTCATCCCACCTGCTCTTCCCATTTGAACCACTTTTTCAGCAACTGTCAACTGTGCTGTTTACTTGTAGCCACTGTTTTTCTCACTGGATTTCTCCTGGAGTGGACAATGACTGGGCTTGTCTTTAAGAGATCGTCTAGCTTTTCAGGCTTTACACCTGATCATTTCATCAGCTTTTAAAAAACCTCTGTGCCTGGGAAAAGACAAAAGACGGTGTTTTTTTTTTTCCTTGGGTTTGTGATGATTAATATTACATTTACAAAGTGAAATAGTAAGTTTTATGTATTCTTTAAAACAGACTATAGAAAATTACATACCATTTTTCTCTAAAGTTTAATAAAATAACATACAAATCCTAATAAAGGGAGATCTAGAGACTTTCTGGAAATCTTTAGAATTCTAGAACCATCGTGCTACATGGGATGTTGTTTCCTTTGCCCCTTTGGTGTCAGGGAGGGCTAGAGGTTAGATTTTAGGGTTATATAGTAGGGTACCTGCTTGCAACTTTAGGATTTCAAAATCTTGCATACACATACTGATGATGAGCATTTATAGGCACTAATATAGTAAAATAAATTTATATCCTCAATTTATGAATTGGACAATATATTTTACTGTATTATATGCAGGTTAGGCCATTTGGGGAGGGAGGTAGGAATGGAATTGAGACTTGTATTAGGAGAAATTGTGGTAACTTTCCATGTCTAGTCTAGATAAGAATTCACTCCTCACAATTACTGTTTCTCCTGACCCTCTAGGATAACCTTTAATTGTTGACTTTCACCCTAGGGCGTAGTGGTAGGCAGTTTCCTACTCATTCTGAGATGGTAATGGTTGAAGGGTAAAGGTAATTGGATGCAGGGATGACTCTAGGTAAAATTTTAACTAGGTAAAATTTGCCATGTGATCCATCTTTTTGCAGTCCTTGAAGAACTATTACGCATTTTCTAACCTTGGTGGTGGCATGGGGGTGGGGCAGAGGGATAAGACCTTTGTCGTCCCTTTCAGGGATGTTTTTATGTGAATAAGGGCAATGCTGGTAATTTAGATATCAATAAGGGGGGATGATTGGGGTGGTCGTAATGGTGGTGAGGGTAGAAAAGGCCCTTCTAGAATTTCTGAGATGACTGTAGAAAATCAATTGTACCCTGATTTGCGCTCCCTGGGATGTGCCTGTCTTTGCCTTTTGCCATCAGGTATGGTTAAAGGTTACATGTAAGGAGATAAAGCTGGAGTTAGGTTGGTCTGAAGGTAAGATCTCTCTGGGCTCTGTGCTGAAAGCTCAGAGCCTGGATCCTGCTTCGGATTCTGTGTCTCCCTCTCTCTGCCCCTTCCCTGCTCGTGCTCTGTCTCTCTGTCTCTCAAAAATGAATAAACGTTAAAAAAATTTTTTTGAAGGTAAGATCTCTCTCTCTGTCTCTCTCTTAGAAGCTGGGGGTATCAGGAAGTGACATATTGCAGGGCTAGGTGTAGAATCTCACTGCCTATTTTGTATATAAATACAAATATATAAATATGTAAATAAAAGCATATATATATATATATATATGCACACATATATCTTCAAAACAAAACAACAAAAGAAAAACATTTTGTTTTTAGCTTCTCCAAATGATGTCACTGGAAAGTAGATTTTGGTTTTATTATGCTAACATCACAGGATTAACATGATTTTGAAGGAAATACCAAAAGGCATTTTAAAAACTGGAACAATTCTCTCAGGGGACAGAGACCATGTTGTGGTTAATTTATAGAAACAGTCCAAGAAACAGATGTGGCTCGAGGCCAAATTATATATAACTTAAAATTGGACAAAGGAAAGAAGGGCCATAATTTAATGTTATCGTGGAAATAAGTTGCATATTATCGTTTGAAAAGGGAACTTCTCCAGAAAATGTAGGAAAAGATATAAAAATGACTGTAACTTTTATATTGAGGTTTGTATTAGTGACATTCATATGTGAAATCTATGCATCCTCATTGTGAAAGGCTGGAAGCTCTGCTGTGAAGCTACTTGAACGGGAGGTGAATATCCTGAAAAGTGTGAAACACGAACATATCATACATCTGGAACAAGTGTTTGAGACGCCTAAGGTAAGGCTTGTTCAGGTGCTGCACTTTGAAAGTTGTTACTATTACAGATGAACATCACTCCCTTCTGCAGTCACCCCTGTAGGGCACAGGTGTTCCTGTCCGTGGCATGTGTCTGTCACTGGAGATTGATGAGGGCATTCTGGAGGACTTTTATTATTGATTATATAATTAGGTGTCTGATGATTAGATTGATGTCTTTAGTGATATTTCTGGGTGGCTTGTTGAAAACAAATGTTTACAATTGAAGCAACTTCATACACAAACAGATAGTAATTAGAGCTTCCTCAGAGATGGCTTTCCTTTTGTTTTGGGCTTTGGTGTCTCCATTAGAATCTCTTAGAATATTGTTGTAATTTTGCAAGGTTAGCTTTATAAGAAAGTTGGCATAGGTATATTTGGCACTGTGTAGAAGATATTTTACCATCTGTGTTTTACCAATGTGTTTAATCTTCTTTCTTCCCTAGATGTTATCAATCTTCTCTTTAAATGCCTGTAATTTTTATTTACAGTTGTTCTGAAGCCTGAGTTATTTGCCATCCTGCCTCCAGATTGTTTAGTGCCTGTGGGTTTGGGCGTTTCTCTGCTTGGAGGCGGTATAATGTAGTGGTTAGGCATGTGGACTCTGGGCTCAGATTGCCTGTGCATTCGAATCCTGGCTCCACCACTTATTAGCCGGGAGACCATGTTGTTATCCAACCTCTCTATACTTTAGTTTCCTCATTTGTAAAATGGGTTTAATAATAGTATCGACCTCATTTGGTTGTGTGAGAAGGGAGACGATTCATTCTCAGAAATACCAAATAAAAGCTGTGCTGTCTAGTAACAGTAGGTTTACAACCTATTGGAAATATGTACAAATCTTCCCCACCCCCGCCCCCACACACAATGGAGTCCCAAACCCTTAGACACTTCGCTTCCCGGTTCTTCTTCCCCTCTCTGTTTCTGGGGCTTATTTTCTCGGGCTTTGCAATGAGCATGAGCCAAAGAACAAAGGGAGGAGGGGCTGAAAGTCTCTGCGTCACCTCAGGGAATGTACATTTGTTCCAATCAGATTACTTTTTGCCTTACTCGAGGTAAGGCTGTAACCTCTGTAGTACTCAGCCAGTGAGGAACCAGGGGAGGGACTCTTGTGCTAGGAAATAAATTATCTGCTGTAAATGCCCTGAGGGTGCCTGTCTGTCAGACACCCACTTGCAAGAATGTTGTTTAATTAAAGCCTCACTTCACTGTGCTCTGAGTCTCTGCATCCTTTGATTGGGCCGGTGGGTTTATTCTTACAGTTGTTGAAGGATTAAATGGGAAAATGGATATAAGGCATCTGTCTCTTTAATTGTTAGCTATTGTTCTTTGTTGCCTTTGTCAGTTTCTGAGGCAGAATTAGTCAGTTTGGGTTATGTATTATGCTTGATTCATTAGGAGTGCTTGATAACTATGAAAGGCCACAGTCATCCTTTATGGGAGCAGTATACGGCAATGATGCCAAGAGTCTGTTCTTTTTAGTCTTCGAGTTGTTATTTTTTAATCCCCAAATCATGTGAAAATAGTTTTGCTCTTTGTCATCAGTTTTAATCAATTTGATTATATTATGCCTTGCTGTAGTTTTCTTCATGTTTCTTGTGCTTGGGGTTCATGGAGCCTCTTAGATCTGTGAGTTTATGGTTTTTATCAAATTTAAGCAAATCATTGGCCATTATTTGTTCAAATGCTTTTTCTGCCTTCTACTTCAAGTATCCATATTAGAATGTTAGGTTGCTTGATATTGTCCACAGCTTACTTTTTCCTTTGTTTTCTTTGGTATACTTTTCCTTGCGATGTCTTCAGATTCAGTAATCTCTTTTTCTGTAACATCATGTGTGCTACTTATCTTTTCCAATGGAAATTTGATTTGATTCTTTTCTGTATCTTCCATGTTTCTATTTAACATGCTCTATATTTACTCCTCCTTAAATATAGTTATAATAACTTATAGCATTCTTTTCTACTAATTTTATCATATATGTCATTTCTAGGTCAATTTCAATTGACTGATTTTTTTTTCCATTATGGGTTATATTTTCCTGCTTCTTTGTATGCCTGTTAGTTTTTGGTAGGTTGCTAGATATTTTTATATTCTTATAACTTCTCTTGAGCTTTATTGCAAGACATAGTTAGTTGGAAACAGTTTGATACTTCTGAAGCTTGTTTAAGCTTTGTTAGATGATACCAGAGCAGTCTTTGATCTAGGGCTAATTTTTTCTTACTACAGAAGTAAGACCCTTTGAGAGTACTTTACCTGATGTCCTGTGAATTATGAGCTTTTCCACTTTGGCTAATGGGAATACAGGCTCTTTCTGGCCATGTGTAAGCTCCAGTTATTGTTCCCTCTGCTTCTCTTGCATGGTTCTTTACCCAGCTTTGGGTAGTTCCCTCATACACATAAACTGAACAGGACTCTGCTGAAGACTTGACGGGGAGCCTCTGCAAATCTATGGAGCTTTCTCTGTGTACAGCTTTCTCCTCTTTTGGTACTCTGCCCTGTGAAATTTAGTTGTCTTGGCCTTCCTGGACTCCCTGTTCAATTTCCTCAATTCATGGAGACTGTTAGGCTCTCTTTGTATTCCTTCTCACTGCCTCATGGCCTACAGATCCTCTCTGGACAGTTAGGTAGGATGATCATGGGGCTTGGCTCATGTGTTTCCCCTCTTTCAGGAGTCATCACCCTATGCTACCTAATGTCTAATGTCTGAAAATTGCTGTTTTATATATTTTGTCCATTTCTTAAGTTGTTTCAGGAGAGAGGGTCAGTCTAGTCTCTGTTACTCCATCTTGGGCACAGGTGGGAGTGCAAATCTAGAATAGTTTGAAGGCAGAGGAAATTATCATCTGTGATTGGTTTGTTGTGGTGGGTTTTTTTGTTTGTTTGTTTGTTTGTTTTTTAATGTACTGCTGGCCCTTGATTCACATAGGTCAGATCTGCCCCCTCTCCTTCCCTCCCCAACTCAAATACTTAGACCTTCTAGGTCATCTTAAAGATGAATGGAAATTGTTACCTGATTGGGTAGACCATGGTATTAGAACTGTCATTAAGTCAGACTATGTTATGGTTTTTTTGTGAATCCAAATGTTCTCCAGATCTACACAATGATTTCTAATAATTATAAAAAGACTTATAAAAAACTTTTATTGATTGATATACCTTTTATCAACTTTCATATTTAAACTTGACATCAATTTATGTTGTAAGCACGGCTAAAATAACTCTTCTTTCCAAATAGTTCACATACCACTTATGATCCCTACAGTGCTATCAGTGGAAATACGATGGCATAGTTCAAAAGCTTATTTATGTGCTAGACTTTGCACAATTCTTTAGTTACTTTTGAAATTCCAAAGCATCCTGAGGTTTAGTGGATTTGAATTTTGACTGTTGGAAGAAAGGGTGTTAATCTTCTATTCCTGTTTTCATGCTTGCTGATTGAATACAGATGCTGCATTAGTAGCGGCTATAGAATATAATCAGACCCCCAAATTAAAAAAGAAATTACAAAAATTTAGCTGTGGAGGGTGGAATGGGGGCCATGGAGGGTAGTCTACGACTGAATAGCAACAGATATGAAAAAGGCTTGCATTTTAGTTGACTGTGAATCTTTTTGACTGAAGAAATGACTTCTAGAAAACCCAAAGTGGTCTTAATATGCATCAACATAAACAGCAAATATGGAAGAGGCATTTTACCCCTGGCTTTTTCCTGTATATAACCAGTTAGTTACAAAGTCCCACTATTTCTTCCTCCTAGGTAAGTTTCATGTATTTTTCTTCTTCCCCTTCTTGTGTCCATTCTGTGCCTTGCATCTACCCCCTGTAAACAAAGGTCAGCACACTATAGCATGCAAGCCCAATCTGGCATGCTGCCGATTTTTTTTATGGTCTGTAAGCTACGTTTTTTTACATTTTTAAATGGCTGAAAAAAATTTAAAGAGTAAATATTTGATGGCATATGAAAAGCATATGAAACTAAAATTTCAAAGTCCATAGATAAAGTTTTGTTGTGTTGTTTATGGCTGCTGTTATGCTATAACAGCAGAGCTGAGTAGTTGCAAAAGAGATTGTACAACCTACAAAGGCAAAAATATTTACTATCTGGATCAGGCCTCTAGAGAAAAAGTTTGCTGAGCCCTGCTCTACATTGCTGTTAGAGTGTTCTTTTAGAAAGGCAGACTTAACAATAGCACACACCTTTCCCCCCACTCCAGACACCAGCTTAAAAGACTTCAGTGACTCCTTACTGCATATGGGGGAAAAATTGCAAACTCCTCTGTGTGACATCCAAGAATCTTTACAACCTGGCACTAACCTGTTTTTCCTAGCCTCGCCCCTCTCCACTCCACTGTTCTCCACCCTACCAAACTCCCAGTACTAGTAACACTGAGATATCTGTTCTTCTTTCAACAGTCAGTGCTGTTTCAATCTTTGGAGTTTTTGCAAATACCATGTGTTAATCCTGTTCTTACCCCCATTCTCTAAGCATAAGTCCCGATTCAGGTATAAAAACCTGCGTTTAGTGTTACCTCCTCAGTGAGCATTCTTTAAACAGAGGCTCCTTTCCTCTGTAACCTCATGGCATTTTGGCTATACTTCTTTGATTAACACGTACCATACGATATTGTATTTCTGACTATACTGTGAACTCCTTCAGGGTTAAGATCTATGCCTTATGCCTCGTTGTTCCTCTGGCATCCTGCAGAGTATCTTGTGCATGATAGGTAATAAATAATTTTGAATGAGTAGATTGATGATTTAGATTATGATAATATTTCTACTATGTATGTGCAATATATAACATTTTAAAAATTCTCAACTGTATAATTTGCCCTCTCTCTCTCTTTTCAAAAATACAATGTCAGAAAATGTACCTGGTGATGGAGCTTTGTGAGGATGGAGAACTCAAAGAAATTCTGGATAGGAAAGGGCATTTCTCAGAGAATGAGACAAGGTGGATCATTCAAAGTCTCGCATCAGCTATAGCATATCTTCACAATAAGGGTAAGAAGAGGGTCATTCAGCTCGTTGACTCCATGAATGCAGACAGCACTTTTGTTTAAGAGTGATTGTATTCAGGATTCATAGTCACAGAAATAATCCCCACTAAAACAGAAAATTTTATTTTAAAAAACTTTCTAAAGTAGTTTTCTTTTTAAAACTTTAATTAAATATAATAAATATATTTTAATTAGAAACAAGGCAAGTATTCATTACATTGTACACGGACAAGGATGAATATTTCTATTCAACACTTTGAAAAGCTGCTCATCTTATCAAAACAAAAGTAGACAAGTCAATAATAAAAGTGAAATTTCAAAACACTTACATTGTATGGAAGTGTTGAATCACTAGACGCCTGGAACTTATATTACACTAAATGCTTATATACACTACACGCTAACTGGAATTTAAATAAAAATCTATATATTCTGTGTGTGTATATATATATATATATTCTATATATTAAAATCTATATATTCTAGGCTTTTTTGTTGTTGTTTTTTGTTTTTTAGATTTAATTTTTACAGCAGTTTTAGGTTTGTAGCAAAACTGAGCAGAAGGTATAGGGATATCCCGTCTACCCCTGTCCATACATGCACAGCCTCCTCCAGTTAGCAAGATCCCCACCAGAATGGTACACATGTTACAACTGATGAGCCTACACTGACAAACTGTTATCACCCAAAGCCCATAGTTCACATCAGGGTTCACTCTCGGTGGTGTACATTCTGTCGGTTTTGAGAAACATACAATGACATGTATCTACCATTCTAGTATCATACAGAATAGGTTCACTACCTTAAAAGCCACATGTAAAAATTATTCTAATTGCTTTACTGTTCTTTGATGTTACTGCCACTGCTTTTCCTCAGGCACCTCCTTTTTCTCTTCAAGGTTAATTTGGCTCTCACGTGACTTTAACACCTTCTCATTATACAGATGAGAGAAAAGTTTGTTCCAGAGAGGTGAAGTGACATGGTGAGGTGTGGCAGAGCTAGTATTAGAATGGACCCAGGGGTCCATTCCGCAGATATTTCCTGAGGGAGTTCTACATGTGGTTGGATCCAGAGTTAGAAAGATTAAAAGACAAGGCCCCGCCCCTTAAGGCACTCAGCCTAGTGGGAGATTGAGTATAGAAAGCAAACTGTAATTCAATGTGATAATTTCTCTAATGGAGAGCCATATACAGCGCAAGGAGCATAGGAATGTAAGTGCCTCAGTTGACCTGAAAAGCCAGAGAAGGATTCACAGAGGAAACAAATTTGAGCTGAGGAATACAAATTCAGACAAAAAAGAGGGGAGGGCTTTCCAGGCAGGGGCAACAGTTTTGCAAGGGCAGGAAATCAAGGGCTTAATATTATATGAATGTCAATCCTCCCACATTGAGCTATAAATTCAGTATAATGCCAACCAAAATTTCCACAGGATTTTTCATGGAACTTGATAAAATTATTCCGAAGTGGGCAAGAATAGCAAAGAAAACAATTAAAAAGAATGATGGAGGCAGTAGGGAGACTTATTGGGTGGTATTTATGACAGAAGAGATAAGTAAGCAAAGTAACGGGAACATAAAAATTCCAAAAACACAGGTTGGGAACTGTGTAAGGGAACTATAAGTGATTAGGTAGAATTGCCATTCCAGGGCTCTTCAGCTACATTTTTCCAGCAATTGTACGTGTAACTTTTTTAAGTCTGGGGAAATGATTGCTATGGATATGAAGTGAATTAGTCACTTGCAGAGGAAATGTTTTGGCACATGATTATTTGCATGTACATAAAATCTTACCTGATGTCTGACATGTTCAACTGGAGATTTTGTGTCTCGGGGTTTTCGTTTGTTTGCTTTGTATTTTAACATATAAAGAGTTAGGAAAGTTTGTGCTTATGTTGTAGAAAAATATACTGAAATGAGTGCAGTTTGTATACATGTAGTTAAGTTGCAGTATGTTAAATGTTTATATTGGCAATAACATATGCATGGAAGTAAAGAAGTAATCCTCTATTTGAAGACCTAAGGATATGGGAAACCTTACTGGGTTTGTAACTACAATGGTCTCCCTCCTCTGGGAATGCCGGACTTTGGGCAGGATCCTCTGTCCCACTCATGAGGCCACCAGTCATGAAGAGCATCTGCTAGAGCAGTAGGGGGATGGGGGAGAAGACAGAGTTAAAGAAAAGGGCTGCTTAAAGTTAAACACGTGGAGAAAAGGGATTTGAATAGAAGGAAATAGAACAGGACAGAATTGTGCTTGGCCCTCCCCAAAGTTTTGTATGTATGTATGTTTTATTTATTTATTTATTTTTCCAAAGTTTTTAACAGTGGGCATTAACTTGTCAGCTATATATATTTGTTATATTTGTATCCCCTCTATTCTCCTGTCATTCACTATTCATTTGATTTGTTGTTTCTTTTCTTGGTAGATATAGTACACAGAGATCTAAAACTGGAAAACATAATGGTCAAAAGCAGCTTTACTGATGATAACAATGAAATGAACTTAAATATAAAGGTAAGATAAGGTATTAGAAATCATGGTAAATTTTTGCCTGTAAACAGTTTGATAGCAAAGTGGCAAAGTACATCCTCTTTTTAAATATATTTTGGAAGCTTTTGAGCAGCCAGAAAATAAGTGTCTTGTGCTAAAAAAATAAAAATAAAACTTGGGGCACCTGGGTAGCTCAGTTGAGCATCCGACTTCGGCTCAGGTCATGATCTCACGGCTCATGAGTTCAAGCCCCACATTGGGCTCTGTGCTGACAGCTTGGAGCCTGGAGCCTGCTTTGACTTCTGTGTCTCCCTCTCTCTGCCCCTCCCCAGCTCGTGCTGTCTCTCTCTCTCTCTCTCTCAAAAGTAAATAAATGTTAAAAAGTTAAAACAAAATAAAATAAAGATAAAATTTTTACAAAAGAGGTTGTAACTGACAAGAATAATTTTACAAGTTAGGTAGTGCTATTGAATCTCTTTTAAAGTAGATATTCATTTGGATAGTTCTAAATCATTAGTTAAAGAAGCAAACAGATGCTCTGAATTCTAATTAATTTCAAATTTATGCCTGGTAATTTGATGTAAATGTGTTACAGATTTAGAGGAAAAAAAAAACACCTTGGCTGTGCCTTTGATACTAAATTAACACTAAAGTCTGTATTTCTCATTGAAAATTTTCCTGGGTATTAATATTTATGTCCTAAGCACAATTAATGTGCCAAGTGTTTATTCCTCAAGATTTTATTCAAATTAAGTGTTCCTTAATGTCAAATAAATGATAGGATACATTATTTATTACTTAGCACTTTAATAGTGGCTGCTTTCAAAATATATGAATGTGTTAATTTAGGAATAAAATGTTGTCTGTGAATAACTCACTTTGTTGCAGAAGCTAAATCTCTATGTAATATAAGTGAGTTTAACAGCATTGTTTTACCAAAGTAAATAAATATTCTTGAATATTTTCATTTTAAACTCTGTGAGGGCAGGAATCATACATGTTTTATTGATTGTTGGTACCTAGAGTAATGTCTGAAAACATAGTATGTGTTCACTTAATATTTGGTAAATGAGGGAATGATTGCTCTCTAAAGAACGGAATTGATCGTGAAACCTTTTGTATATTTGATATCTGTGTAGATTTTCTGTGGAGAAAAGATACACATTATAATCCTCCAAGTGAGATAATTGTGAAAACTCCTGGAGAAATCAATCATTCTGTTTAGAAAAATAGTGGTATCACGTACTGATAGGAACATTTTCTCACTCCAGAAGGCCCTGGAAACTTTGCATTCTGTGTCTGTGGACCACGAGCCTATCTTTGGTTGTATGATCAATAAATGTGCCTGTTTTTTTGCTTTCAGCCCAAGGCTGTTCCAACTTGGGAGACAAGACCAAGGGCACATACTGAATATTTAATAACCGACTGTGTCCTGACCACGATTTGGAACAGAGCAGGAAGAGCGCAGTCGCAGCAGGGCCTCCCGTGTATTTCTAGCTCTACGGTCGCCTTTTTTCCCTGTTAATTTGCTTCTTGTAGTTTTTAATAGCGTCGTAATTGTTTTAGTTAGTATACTCTAGAAACACAAAGGAAGTCATAGCAAAGAGAAGATGGTATTTACCAGAGATAGTGTCTTATAAGTAATTTTAAAAAGGGGGCCGTTTCTGTGAGTGCTGCCAAGGATAATGACTGCATTTATAACGGTGCTTTAAACTGGAACAGAGCTTGAGTGTCAGAAAAATAGAGAGTAAACCTACTAAGGCCAGAATGCATTCTACAATGAAAGAGGTTTTTAAAAATAACTTTTTTTTTAATCTGAAAAAGCTAAATGCCTTCTTTCAAAATAGAACTTCCCATGTTGAGCCGGTAAGTTTAATTAGAAGGAACAATCAATCAGTATCATGGGTGTTTGCTCCAGATAGGAGAAACCAGCCTTCTCTTTACCAGCAAGGTTTTTCTTCTTCACAAAGAGGGGTGGGAGGGAAGTGAAAGCAAAGTCCTTATTAGTAATACAAATAAAACCCCTCCATCCTCAAGAATCCCTGAATTAAATACAGTGCAATTACAATGCGGTAGAACTCCTACTTTCACACTTGATCTTAGCCAAAAGGCCGAGAAGCGATTAGAACTCCTACTTTCAGAATGAGTGAACTCTGGGACAGGAAACCAGGTGACTGGGTTTCTTCTTCTAGGTGACTGATTTTGGCTTAGCTGTGAAGAAGCAGGGTAGGAGTGAAGCCATGCTGCAGACCACATGTGGGACTCCTATCTATATGGGTAAGTTCATAGATTTAAAATGATCTTTCTATATAAAGGAGTAGAACAACTAATGTAGATTAAAACTTGAGCAATTTGAAGAACTCCTAAAACTCAACACTAAAAACAATCCAATTAAAAAGTGGGCAGAAGAGTGGAATAGACACTTCTCCAAAGAAGACATCTGTATGGCCAACAGACACATGAAAACATGCTCAACATCATTCATCATCAGGGAAAAAGGCACATCGAAACCACGATGAGATACCACCTCACACCTGTCAGAATGGCTACTGTCAAAAAGACAAGTAAGTGTTGGCGAGGATGTGGAGAAAAGGGAACCCTCGTATGCTGTTGGTGGGAATGTAGATTGATGCAGCCACTGTGGAAAACAGTGTGGAGGTTATTAAAAATAGGAATGCCATGTGATACAATTGCACTTCTGAGTATTTACCTGGAGAAAACGAAGACACGGACTTGGGAAGATACGTGCACCTCCATGTTCATTGCAGCATTATTTATAGTAGCGAAGCTATGTAAGTAGCCTAAGTGTCATCGATAGAGGAATGGATAAAGATGTGGTATGTTTGAGTATGTGTAATTACTCAGCCATGAAAAAGAATGAAATCTTGCCGTTTGCAACAACACAGATGGACCCAGAGGGCATTATGCTAAGTTAAAGAAGTCAGACAGAAAGAGGAAAATACCATATGATTTCACTTAAATGTGGAATCTAAAAAAATAAAACAAACGAACAAACAAAACAAAACGGAGACAGACTCGTAGATACAGAGAACACACTGGTAGTTTTGGGGGTGATGGGCAAAATAAGTGAAGGGGATCAAGAGGTACAGTCTTCCAGTTATAAAATAAATTAAATCACGGGTATGTAAAGTACAGCATAGGGAATAGAGTCAATAACATTGTAATAACTTTGTGTGGCGATAGATGGTGACTAGACTTATTGTGGTGATCATTTAGTAACATATATAAATATTAAATCACTATGTTCTACACCTGAAACTAATAGAATGTTGTATGTCAACTATACTTCAATTTTAAAAAAAGCAGAAAAAAAAAACCTGAGCAGTCTGATTTTGCCATAATTTGACTTGATGGCCCTGTAATCAAGCTACTTTTTCTTTTTCCTAGGTCAAATAATTTCGTTGTTTTAGCATTTTTTTCGCAGTTCTTATCTTTAAAGATTATAGTTTTTATTGGTTTTCTGGACTCTTCTTAGAGTGTTTATATCTCTTAGGTAATCATACCCCAAACTTAATTATTGGTTTTGTGAATTCGTGCTGAAATCATGTGTGTGTTTTGCTTCTTTCCATTTCTTGTCCATTTTTATTGCCATCAAGTGGTACATCATAAAGAGTACCGATTAAATATATTTTGTAAAGCAACAGTTTACCATTTTTCCAAGTGTGATTTTTAACAGCTTTACTGAAGTACAATTTAAATGCCATAAAAAGTGTACCATTCAGTGATTTTTCCTGCATTCGCAGACTCGTGCAACCATCACCACAGTCCAGTTTCAGAGTAATTCTATCCCAGAAAATTGCCTCCTGCCCATTTGTACTCAATCTCATTCCCATCCCAGCCCCAGGTAACCACTAATCTTTTTGCCTCTCTGTATCTGCCTTTCCTGGACATTTCGTCTGACCGGAGTCATACCATATGTTGTCTTTTATGTCTGGCTTCTTTCACTGAAGCGTAATGTCTTTGCAGTACCTTCCTGTTGTAGCCGTAGTCTGTCCCTTTATGTTTCTGAACAGTTGTCTGTTGCACGGACATGCCATCTTTTGTTCATCTGTTAGCTGATGGCCATGCAGTGTGTCCAGTTCGGGGCTATTATGAATAATGCTGCTATGAACTTTTGGGTCCACATTTTCATGTGGACACATTTTCTTTGGGCGCTACCTAGGAGTGAAGTTGCTGGGTCATGGATTATTTATGTTTAACTTTTCAAGAAACTGCCAAGTGGTTTTTCAGAGTGGCTATAGCATTTTACCTTTCCACTAGCATGTGGGTATGAGGGTTCCAGTTTCTTTTTGTCCTTGCTCACTCTTGATAATTACCTTTCCTTGTAATTATAGTCATTGTAGTGGGTGTGAAGTAGTATCTCATTGTGGTTTTTTAATTTGCTAATTTAATTTTCCTAGTGGCCAATGAGGGTGAGCATCTTTTCACGTAGCTGTGAGTCACTCATAATCTTTGATGAAATGTCTATTCAAATCTGTACCTAGGAGATGATTATGTATTTTTTCTCTTTAAATTTATTAGCAGACTAATTGCATTAATTGGTTTTTAAAATGCTGAACTATCCTTGCACCTTTGGATTAAACTCCACTTGGTTTAATATACTGCTCTATTCAACTCGTCACCACTTTATTTAGGAGCTTTGAATGTAGCTTGCTTTCTTTTGTGCTGCCCTTTTCTTTTTTGATGTTAGGGTTATGCTAGCCTCATTTAAAAAATAAAATGATCTGCTCATTAACCACAAAGTAACAGAAATTATCTATTCATTAATAGTTTGATGAAATTTCCCCTTAAAGTTTTTTTGGCCCTGATTCCGTTTGGTAGGTTAAGTTTCTATTATATTTTCAATTTATCCTGGGTTATTCATGTTTTCCACACCTTCTTGAATTGTTTTGATAGAAAATTGTTCATCATGTTGAGATTTTAAGATTTATTGGCATAAATGTGCATATTATATTCACTTATAATTTTGTTTTTAATTAAAAATCTTTTTAATTATTTATTTTGGAGAGAGACAGAGTACTAGTGGGTCAGGGGCAGAGAGAGAGGGAGACATAGAATCTGAAGCAGGCTCCAGGCTCTGAGCTGTCAGCACGGAGCCTGGTGCCAGGCTCGAACCCGCGAACCGTGAGATCATGACCTGAGCCAAAGTTGGATGCTTAGACGACTGAGCTACCCAGGCACCTCACACTTACAATTTTGTAATTCTCCAGTGTATCTGTGGTTCTGTACCCCTAATAATTCCTAATATTTTTTAAGAAGGTCATATGATGGCAGATTAGCAATATGTCCTGCATCACTGGGCTAACTTGGGATTCCAGCTCTGTCACTTACACCTGGGCAAAACAACCTGACTGCTTTTGTTGCAGTCTACATCTGTATAATGGGGAGTATGTCATCCATTTATCAAACAATTTTTGAGGGTCTACTTTGTGTCAGAACTGGTCTGGGTATTGGGACTACAGCAGTGAACAAAATAGAAAAAAATGTCATGTTGGTGCAAACATTAAACAAAATAAAAAAGTAAAATGTCTGGTATTATCTGGGATGTTAGAGAGAAGTGCTAAGAAAGAAAAATAAACCAGGGAAGGGGAGAGGATGTATTTAGGATGGTAATAATAATGTCTTTCTTATCAGGTTGACATGAGAATTGAAAGAGAAAATATATGTAAAGTGCTTAGCACATTACCTGACACTTAGTGCTCAATTTAAGCTCTTGTAATAATACTAATCATTTTTTTTCTTGATCAGATTTGTTAGTGGTTAGGACAATTTATTGGGCTTTCAAAGAACCAGCTCAAGTCTAATGTTATTTGATTGGCTTTTTCATTAATTTCTGTTTTTATCTTTCTGAATTCCTTCTTTATATTTTATTTTGGTTTATTTAACTTCCTAAGCTAAATGCTTATTTATGTTCAGCGTTCTTATTTTCTACATATTTTCCTCTGAGTATTTCTTTGACCATTTCTTTTCCTATCCAGTTTTCTTTCTAACTATTATTTATTTTTTAATAGTGTATAATTTTAGTTTTTGTCTTTAATCCAGGAATCATTGAGAAATGCTTTTAGAGTTTCCCAGGTGGTTGGGATACGTTTGATGTTCATGTGAATATGTGTTAGTTTTCCTAGCCGTTTGGTTTTTCTGCCTGGTTTTCTTCATTGTCCTGAGCAATTGTGACTTAAAGGTTTTTGGCTTCTAGGAATTGTTCTTTGTGATTGAACACATAGTTGGTTTTTGCAAATGTTGCATTGGGTATTTAGAAAGTATATATATTCCTGGTTTGTTGACCACAAAAATTTCTCTGTGTGTGTATTTATAAAGTCAAATGTGATACCTTTGTGATTCAGACTTTGCATATTATTAATTTAATTTTGTTTGCTTCTGTTGACTTCTAAGAGAGAGAGTTATTAAAGTCATCCACCAAGATAGGGCTTTGACAAATCTTTTTGTACCTTTTATAGATTTCTTTAAAAACATCTTTGTTGAAATAAAATTTATGTACAATAAAATGCACAGATTTTAAGTGTAAAGTTCAATGCATTTTGACAAATGCATGTGCTTATGTAATCACCGCCCCAGTGAAAGTATAGAACATCGCTTTTGCCCTGGAAAATTCCTTTGTCTTGCTCTCTGTCAGTCTCCCATCCAGACCCCAGCAACCACTGATGACTTTTATCACTAAATCTTAGGTTTTCTTGCCTAGAACTTTATTTAAATTGAATCAGTGTACATTCTTGTGTCTGTCTTCTGTTCCGTGTCATGATTTTGAGACTTACCCATGTTGTGTCAGTGGATTATTCATTTCTATTGCTGAGGAGTATACTTAGTTCTGTTTTTTTTTTTTTTCCTACTTGATATATAAAGTTTCGAAACTGTTCTCTCTTATTTGGGAAAAGGCTACTTTAGATTCTGTTCATATCCTCCTGTTGGCAAAAGACATCTGGTCTGTAGTTACATGGGGAAAATATATCCAAGCACCCTGAGTTTTATGCCTGCTTATTAGCTGTCTACACTGATAACAAGTGAGAGAACAAGAGAGAAGACAGATGGTTTGTAGAGCTTTGCTGACTTCCTAAATGGCTCCCTGGCACCGTCATTCTGGCCTCTGCCTCCCTGTGAGGGCTGTGATGGCAGTGCATGTGGAAACGCCCCCGGTAATTAAGATGGCTCTGAAAGATGAAGGCCCAGAATCCCGGCCCTTACCTTGTGGGGCACACAGTGTGGAGGGCCTTCATGGAATCAAATCACAGACTTGCCCTTGTCATTGACTCAAAGCCACAGAACAACTTGAACTCTAATGATTCAGTATTTAAAGAGTTTAAGTAGAGTTGAGGAATATAAGTAGCTACTTAAAGGAAAATACTAATTAATTTTCAATGATTTGGAAATGAATTACTCAGTTTTGTTAATTATCTATAGTTGAACCTTTATTCATTCTTTCTTCTCTTTACTTTTTGGTTCCTTTTTGTTGCTTTTTAGTTCCTTTGACAACAGGCAGAAGAAGTGAAATTCCATTTGCTTTTAGTAGTTATAAAAGAAGGGTCTGGGGCAGGGCGGGAGAATGAAACTTTTCTAAAATAACACCTTTTATGTGGGAGGTACTCTGTAGCTGTGTAACCTTAGGCAAGTCACTTCATGTATCTGAACCTTAGTTTCCCCACTGGCAGAGTGAGCCAGATGCCCATCTCCCAAGATTCATAGTATGATTTAGACAAATAACATAATTTATATGAAAGTATTTTGTAAATATTAAAGTTCTATTGAAATATATACAGCTATATTTTATTTTTCTGTTTATAACAGTTTCATTCTTTCTTTTTCCTTAAGGAAAGATATTTGATTCCTAACCATAGAGGCACAATAGACTATTCCTGAAATATCATATGGGACATTTTTAAAGCCATTTTAAAAGCCAGCCATTATAAAGTAATCTAACGATTAAATTGTGCTCCCTTCAAGTAAAAAAAAGAAAAAAAGAAAAAGAAAAAAGAAAAGAAAACAAAAAATAAAAGAAAGAAAAACAACTATTTTGAGAAGCTTGTTTAAAGGAGCCCTATTGTGAACACATTGTAAAGTACGGAGCACAGAACTGGGGACTCAGAGTACCTGGATCCTTTTCCTAGTTGGCGTTTTGATCCAGTTAGGTTGTAGGAGCTCTTTCTTTGCCACCTTAGTTTTCTCATTTAGAAGGTGTGGAAAATAATTTGTGTCCTGTCATAGGAGTGCTGGGTTGTTGTTGTTGTTATTATTATTATTATTATTATTATTATTATTTTACTAAAGTGATTTATAACCATTTATCTTAGTTTCTCTGTGAATCCAGATTTCCACATATTGGGCTTGCTTTAAATTATATCCACTTCAGGCACGTATTCAATTCTATTTTTGGAAAGGAACTGAGATATTGTTGTCTTCTATAACTTACACAGTCTTTGCAAAATCATTTCTTAACAATTTCAAAGGAACGAAGAGTAGTACATTTAGTTACACAGTTTATGCCATCGTTCCATTAGAAGCTAAATGACAGGAGTGAGGGTACAGTGACATCAATTGTTAAGGCCTGTACATTATTCATTTAACATCTGCTGTTGGTTCTCTTTTTCCCTGTGGGGGAATAAATTACAACACATCAGCACATTTTTCATGCTTTGTGTCTAAGCATTTAAACTTCATTTATTGTATTATTAATATTATTTCATTTCTGCTTATTTGGCAGCCCCTGAAGTTATCAATGCCCACGACTATAGCCAGCAGTGTGACATTTGGAGCATAGGTGTCATAATGTACATTCTGTAAGTAGCCTGCTAAAGGTACAGTTTAAAATGAATGGATAGTCCCTAACAGTAGAATTATATAGATTTTAAATGAAGATTCAACAATATAGGTTTTAAAAAATGACTGAAAAAACAATTGGGAAGTACTTCTGAAAGCTCTCTTATTAGTTGTTAGCTACATCCATTAGATATTTTTTTTAATACTATAAATTTATAACATACAGGTTTGCTTTTCGTTGACCCATAAATGCTAGAATACGTGACATGATCTGAGTGAACTCTTGCTTAACACCTCCCTGATCCTTTGCTACAAACCAGAAAGCTTCTTTGTATTTTCTGAAGAGATTCATCAGGTAGAGACAGGTACTGGTACCTGGCACTTAGCTGTCCTATGAACAGGGCATATGTGAGGAGTGGACACTAACTAGACAGAGGTTCATCCCGGGATCCAGAGAGTATTCCATAGTTCCTGATCTTCTCGCTGCTACCGAAAACATCACTGTTTCTTTCTCACTCTCAGGAGTCAATCAAACCCCATGTCCTGTTCATTTTTCCTTTGAAAAGGAAATTCTTTGGTTTCTCTTCACTTGTATCACTTCTCCTTATGATCCGTCTTCTAGAATATTACATTGTCTTGCTGACTGTTCTTCCTGCCCCCGGTCTCCCTCCCTAGTTCATCCTTCACATTGCTGTCAGGACTTTCTAATTTTCAAATCTGATGGTACTACTTTTCTGATTCACAACCTCTGATAATTCTCCCTTGTTATAGAAAAACGTCAGAGCATCCCAGCACGGCATAAAGGCAAGTTTTTCATGATCTGGCTCCAGAATGTCTTTCCAGTCTTGGGCTAGATGTGCATTCCCATGCACCTACCCTATGCTATAGCCACTCAGGCCACTCTTTCTGATTCACATACCGTGTATCACATGTCTCTGGGTCTTTGCTGATGCAGTTTCTTCTACTTAGAATGTTCTTTTACTTCTCTACTAACCTTTCTCCTGGGTCCTCCAGCTCAAACATGAACACCTTCTGTTTCCCTAACTCCTACCATCTACCCCAGCAGAGCTACTGCATTCATTATGTATATACATTCCTACACTCCAAAGAGGGGTTAAGGCAACATACAAAAATGCACGCAAAACAACAACACTGAAAGAAAAACGATAACATTTCATCAGGAAAGTTTGCACATGTGTACATTTGATGGAAGTGTTCACTTTCCTGTGTTCTCATAGCACTTTTTAAAACTATTGGAATATAATTGTTAGAGTATGTTTTTGTTTTCTGTTTTTGTTTTCTTTACTCTAAATTCCATGAAGGAAGAGATCTTATATTATTCATCTTTGCATCCCTAGTATCTGGTACAATGGTAGGTATGTAGTCAGTGCTCAATATCTGTTTGTTAAATTGAATTAAAGCGAATTATGTAAGAGGTGTTCTGAAAAGTTAGTGGCCATTGTTCTGCCTCTTGGTGAGTATGAACATTTTTATGCTGATGCAACATTAGTTTTATGATCATATTGAAGATTTCACTGTGTACTACCTCTTCCAGATCATTTCTAAATATTGACATCACAGTAGTTACATTTTCACAGTTCTGTGAAATGGAATACACAGGCAGCAGAAATTGGAAGATGTGATTGTAGCTGTAACTCAGATGGTCAACACACATCACTGCTCAGATTGCATGAAGTATAAACATATTCACAAAGTTTTTGATCATTGTTTTGTGCTGATTACAATCAAACCATAAAAATTCTGAGCCATAATTTTTAATTAAAAATATAACTATTTTAAATTAGTGTTTTATACTTGTAAGAATTTCTAGACAAGTCAAACATAATATATGTAATCTATTATTACACAATTCATGTGGTATTTGCTGCCTTCTTAGTTTGAATTTGTTGTTAAAGAAAGTGATAGTGTATTACATATCTTAAATTTTTTCTCCTTCTTAAAGATATAATTTGAATTTTTCTGCTTCAGAGCGTGACTGCATATCATCATAATGACATATTTTTTTCTTTACACTAGACTCTTACTTAGCTAATCAGTGCCTATTCATTAATTTGCCTGAGCCAGTGTTCTTATAGATAATTTCTTTCACCAAGGGCACAAACATATTACCTTCTCCAGGGGGGTTATTTTCTTGTTTATCAGTTACCCCTGATTCATTTCTGCTTAATTGGACAATGATAACGTACTTCCTCAAGGTGAAATTAACATAAACACTCTTCATGGGTACTATCCTCTGCTGTTGTGATTCCTATGAAGGCAACAGAAAATAATAGAAAGGCTTCAAGAGGCATTTTTCATGTCTTGGATTCCCTTTTCTGGATGTGCAGAAAATTGCTGTCATAAAATTTCATATGCTGCTGATTGACCAACCATTAGATACATTTTGTGTAAGTAAAATTGCAAAGGACAGAAAAAAAGTGGAATTTTTTAAAAAGTAGCCCTTAAGCTATAGTGGCATGCGAGTCGGGCAATGCAGGGGCAGCTAAGAAATTGGTGAATGTGCATATCACTGGTTGTTAACAGACTCAATGAGCTGGACTCTTGCTGGCCTGTACTTGTTATAATAGATAGTAATTGTCCGTAAGACCATTTATCTAGCTTTTTTTTTTATTGCATTTTGAAACTAAACAATAGGCAAATAAGATCAGAGAGAGGAGGGTCAGAATGAGCTGGAGAAATAAAAAGTATTAAAATAAGAGACTGTAGAACAACTTGATAAGTACTGGTCTTTTAACAAGAAGCTATATAAATGAAGAGTTCTCTTTTCCAGCCTAGGTTGATCAACTTCAAGGATGAAAACAACTTTTTTTCCCTACAAAATCATCATCACCATCCTCATTATCATGTGAATTATTTATCAAATTTAGATTTATTCAAAAATGATCATAGTGAAGATTTTAAAAGAACTCCACAGTATAACTTTAAAAGTCAAAGTAAAAATCTAATTGCTGGGAAACTTAGAGATCATTATACTTATGGACATAATAGACTGGCATTTGCGGAGTGTAATATAATTATGCCATTTTATTCTTTCAGTAACAAAGTGGAAAAATATAATCCTGAGAGTTGAAGAACAGGCATATGGTATTGCCTCTGTGATGAGCCCAGGTTCAGCTCCTGTCTGGTTGTCATTGGCAAAATCTGGTTGTTGTCTATAGGGTTGTACTCAGAGGTTGGGACTGACAGTGAAGATGATGGGTAACATTTGTTGAGAATATATTATGAAGAATTGGAACTCAGCTTTTACACGAGTTCTTATAGTTTTGGTCTGGATTACTTACTGAAGCATAGGCTTGCCATGCTCTTTGTAAAATATAGTACAGTACTTCCTTTGAAAAGAGTCTGAAGACACATAGTCCCTGTATTACAGAATGTGCAACAAGCCATGCTGACTTTATATATATTGCCAATGGTTTTTACTGATGTTGATCATTATGTAACTCAGCTTTCATTCTAGACTGAAAGGTCAAATCATCGTCATCTGACTTTCCTCATCCAGGTTGTCTTCCTTTTGTATACCAGTTTTGAAGAGTTGTGGTGATTTTAATGTATTTTTGGCTTTGACTCAGAGCCTGTACAGCCCAGGGTTTTTCTTGGTTTATTCTTACTAACATTTGTGTAGTATTTTACCATGGATACAACTCTCATTGGACTCTGAAAACTCAGTATATTTTCCTCAAATTTCAGTTTGAATTATGTCCTTTAAAGCATTACATTATCCTCTCTCACGTTGAAGTTCACCTCCACTATTATTTGCGTACTTAAAATCTCACACCTTCCTGTATTTTGGCCCTATTTAAGCTTAGTTCTCCCCCATCTGGAACACCTTTGGGCCATTTGCTAATCTGGAGATTTCAAGGTTTATAAAGAGGGCCTAGCACTGATCTTGCAAAAACCCTTTTCTCCTGTTTGTACATCTAGAGAGATACCCACCTCTAGCTATCCTTTATTTAAATTTGAAGCACCACTATTTCCAACTCCTATGGAAAGTTAATTTTTAATAGCATCATTTTGATTATTTTTTAAAAATCTAAACAAAATCATTGCCTTTGTTGTAGATTATGTGGAGAACCACCCTTTTTGGCAAGCTCAGAAGAGAAGCTATTTGAGCTAATAAGAAAGGGAGAACTACATTTTGAAGATCCAAACTGGGATTCCATAAGTGATTGCGGTAAGTATAGATTTGTTATTATTTACTGAAGGAAATATATGTAATATAAGAAACTTGGCCAGTAATTCAAATACTCGAGATCTGTTTAATCATTGTATTTACTCGTAGAAATAAACACTATTTACTTGTAGAAATAGTGATCTCTTCACTGTGATTGTTGTTGTCAAAACTTCCAACAAAAACAGAAAATACATAGTAAAAATTGAAGAGGAAATTGCCAATCATCTAGCTCATTTTTACTATAGACCATAAACCAGCTAATCCAGGCCATAAAACCTCACTGTAGGCCTGTGAAACATTATTTATTAACCATTTATACTGATGATATTTATTTTATAATTGCAGTCATTCCCTCAGGTCACATAGACCTTATTCTAAATAAACTGGAAAATGTATTAATTGTAGCTAAAATAAGATTTTCAGGATTTTCCCTTATTTGCAGCTAAAAGTGTGTTGAAACAACTTATGAAAGTAGACCCTGCTCACAGAATCACAGCTAAGGAACTTCTAGATAACCAGTGGATAACAGTAAGTGATAGTATTACTTCTTTTTTTTTTCTTTTTGACATGCTATCATTGCTTTTTTTTTTTTTAATTTGGCCTTGTCATTTATGTATAGTCTTAAAATAGTCAATTAGTTTCATCTTATGACAAGTTAAAAGAAATTATTGAACCTTAACACATTTCTCAAATGGATATTTTCAAATTATTAAAACTATTACCACAGTAGTTTCTATATGTTTACAGAGGTTTAAATGAACTCTGCTTTGCTCCATGCCATATCAAGTCCTGTAGAAGAGAGCTGAGAAATGCCCGTTATGAAAACTGGAATATTGAGGCAGTCTGTACAGTTCAGTGACGTAAAGCACTGGAACTGTCCACTTCTCTTTCAGCTCTTTGGATAGAAGGAATCTTTGGGGACTTAGAAAAACCAAGATCTCCTAACAGTGGCTGTTACCTGGCCTGAAATTTTGAGTAATTATTCATTTGCATATTGCTTTCCCCCATTAGACTAACTGCCTTCAGCATAGACCCTATATCTTACCATGCTTTGTATTTCTGTACTGAGAACATTACCTGGTCACAATAGGAACCTTGGAAGAAACAGCTACTTACCTCTTAATATTTATTCTCTTTTTATTCTCTGGTATGAGGATCCTCACTTGCAGCTGGAAACGTTGCTATCTGGTCTTCTTTGCTAGTTATCCCCAGTTTTTGTTAGTTATCATGTTGGGGGAAGTAGGAGCAATTGTTGGGAAATGTCCTTAAATGGAAAGAGTATGGCATTCCTCATACCCATCTTCTTTGTTTGACTAGCCACATTAGACCATAAAGTGGAATCCATAAACTGAGGATGGCAAAGCAATAAGATGCAAGGAACCAGGGCTCTTAGTTCACAGAGCTGCCATGCCAGCCTTTGACTGCCCATCTCCAGAGATTTTCATAAAAACTGGAAACAAACTTCTGCCATCTTGAAGACACTGCAAAATATGTTGTTGAGCCTAAGACCAACTAATAATTGCTGAATGAGTGAATGATTCAATAAATGAGTAAGCCTGTGGGTATTTCAGAAAATGTTTTAAGAACTGAGATTGGAGATTTCTAAATACACATAGGAAATATTGCTAAGCAGTATTCATCTATGAAGAAATTATTGTACATCTATTATTTGCTAGACACTGTGCTAGGTACTGGAGATACATGATATGTGTACCTTGCAGTGGTATTGTCGCAAGGTGATGGTGGCTTGGACAGGGTGGTAGCAATAGAGTTGGAGAGAAATACATGTGACATGTTTTTTAGGTATAATTGACAGGACTTGGTGGTGGCTTAGATGAGGAAAGAGGTTAAGGGAGGAGTCAAGGATGACTTCCAGATTTTTTTTTCCTGCGGGGAGGATGGTGACTCAAGAGTTCCATATTAGATGTGCAAAGCTTGAGACACCTAGCATCCAGGTGGAAATATTAAATAGATCATTGGATATGTGAGTGTGGAGCTGGGGAAGTCCAAGCTGGAGATAGAAGTTTGGGAATCATGAGTATATAGATGCCATGTAAAGTCATCGGGCTAAAGAGATAAATTAGTAAGAAGATACAGATAGAAAAGAGAAGAGGCCCCAGCACCCTGCCATGAGACACTACAGCATTCAGAAGAGGATCAGCTAGCAGTGGGGGCTATGGAGGGATAGCAGGTAAGAAGAGGAGAAAATCGTGAGAGTGGTGCCAGAGAAGTTAAGTGAGAGGATTGACAAAGTGAGAGCTTAGCTCCCAGGTAAATGCTGCTGAGAGGTCAAGGCGAGATGAGTTTCCATTAGACTGGCCAACAGAGGGGTTGGTGGTGACCCAGGTCAGTTTAGATATGTATCAGAAATTTATAGTGATATCACTGTTCCTTTCAATTCTCTCATTTTCCTTTGGCAATTTGTAATCATTTTTTTGAATAATATTTTTTTTTCCTTCAAGGGCTCAGAAACTAGTCTTCACTGAAAGCTGATTTCTATCTGCCCTCTTCTATGAATGTGTTGATCTCTGAAATGCTTCTGTGCAATAAGTTTTTCTGGCCTGAAGTAATTGTGCAAATGAGCTAGCAGCTAGATCATGGCAAAACTGTTCTGAGTAGATTTGTAGTACAGCAAAATCAAAAACTGTAAAACAGATGGTGTGCCTTAGAAATCTATCTCTTTTCAGCATCACACAACATTCGGGTTTGGCCATTTAATTATTTGTTTTCTAATTAGTACAACTTTATTTCTGGCTTTGGTCATTTTTCCAGAAGTCTCCATTTTTGAGCCTCTGTAACATTTGTCTCTATGTAGTCTTTGCCAAATGGGTAGAGAAGTGACAGATAGCGTGTACTATATCAGACTACCCTAAGGAGTTCAGTGTATGAAGTTTGGAATATGGGCATTTCATAAACTTCTGAAAGGCAAAAAGACTCTTTTCTTCTTAGCTACTTGAAGTCTTCCTATAATTCATATCCTCTGTTTGAAATAATCTAAAAAGAACACGTTACTTCTCTCAGTACCTGGCTGCTTTATAAGCAGAGCTTATCTTTTGCAATATCTAACATGTAGAGACATTTTTTCAAAGGGCTTTATTGGATAAAAAGTTTTTATGGTTCAGCCTATGTATTGTGCATTTTGAAATATGGTATATATCTGAAAAGTATTCTGAGAAAAATAGTCATGGTTTCTCTATGTACATTTAAGTGAATGGAACTTAAAATAAATACATTTGTCATCCTGATTTCAAAAGTCAAAGATTAGATGTAAGGAAAACCAGCCCAGAAATGCTTTTCCAACAAAGGAAGAGTTTGATGATGTCTCCTACTGCCAGGAGTGTGCCTGGGATCCTCTCGTGTCTGTTTCTTCCTTTCTGTCCTCTTTACTCTCAACAGTGGTTCAGAAGTTTACTCCTTATTGGGTAATTACAGTTGCCACTTGGTATTCCTTCAAGCCCCCTTCTGATAACTAACACCAAGTATTTGCATGTTTAACACGTTTCCAAGGTATTTTTAATGCCTACTTATATTTAAGAACCCAGCTATAATTTAAGGAAACATTTTATTCTATGGCTTGTCATAAAGTAGTTTCCAGATCTGAGCCCTGTTGGTATTCTTCATACATTCAGTAATTCCTTTGACCGAGTGTGTGTGTGTGTGTGTGTGTGTGTGTGTGTGTGTGCCTACCATGTTAGGCTAGGTAATAAAATATAATTGAAGATATATAAAGATATATAAAAATATAATTAAGGATAGATAATCTGATATAAGGAACTTAGAATCTGGTAAGGGAGACAAGCTATGTGTAAGATACAATACAGGGAAGAAAATGATGAATGACATAAGAAATTGCCAAATGACCAGAGGTATAGAGGCAAGCAAGTGTAAAATAAGGAAGTTCAATTTGACTGGCAGATAAAATGCTTGAAGGAAAGAAGTGGGAAATGAACTTTTAAAAAAGGAAAGAAAATTGTGACAGGACGTGAATCCCAGTCTAAAAAAGTTTTAACTTGCTGTCATAGATAGTTGAGAATAACGTATCCTCTTTGAAATGAAGGAAATTATTGTCGTAGTGCATCAGTCTTGCAAGGTGGCTTTTTAAAAATGGCACAGCAGTCATTTAAATGTCTTTATTGATTTTAACAAGTATCTTTGGATTTTAATCCGTCAGCCATTATAGGGGTACAAAGATAAATAGAATGCAGCCTCTCGCCTTGAGTAATTTACCACAACGTACAATGTACTTTTGCTTTATGGTCAAACTTTGTGAAGGCACTTGTCATCAAAGTGTGGGGGCTAATTTTAAAATGTTTTTTCTAGTGTGTGAACAAGACCCTTGTTCATTAATTTACAAGCTGTTATCCAGGTTTTGATCATCAGCTTTTGACCTTTAGCCTTAACATACACACTCTAAGTAAGAGAGTGAAACTTTTCTGATGCCTAATTGTTGGGCATTTTTTCTCTACTGTATATTTTCATCCCAATATGTTAAGACTCTTACCTTTATTTTACTATATTTAGTTATTCTTAAATTGTGAATTACCTTATGTGTATGAATATGTTGAGGCCCTATTTAATGAAGGTTTTTATGAAAATTATGTTACAAAGGAACCCATTAAGCAGGAGCCTTGGGGATTTATTCAATATGCAATGATTGATATACACTTAATAATTCAATAAATATTTATTGAATACTACTATGTGCTGTGGAGGACACAGGGACGAGTCTGGCACAGTCCCTGCCCACAGGTTGCCCACAACCTAGTAAAGGGTTTAAAACAAAAATACAGGCAGTGAATGAATATATAATAATGTGTATGTGTGTGTATATATTACACATAGTATATAATAACATGTATTCTTTATGTACTATATAACAGTGCTATATAATATTATATAATATGGTAAGATAAAACATATGATGTAGTAATGTGGTGCTATATAATGTAGTGGTAGTACTAGATTTTTAAGAAGAGAGCTAATATTCCCTTTAGCGGATTATGGAAACTACTTAAAGTGAAGGTAATATGTGATCTGACTCTGAAAGAATAGGTGAAAGTAGAAATTAATGTTACAGTCATGGTAAGAAGGAAGGGGATTCTAGATAGGAAGAACTTTACAAAGACAGAACTTTACAAAGACAGAAAAAAAATGTGTACTATGTTCAGAGAATACGAAATATAGTAGTAATTCTGTTTTTCTAGATCCGTAGAAGACATGTAGGGAAGTAGGGGGAAATTAAGCCATGAAGGCAGGTGAGAACTGTTTTGCTCTAGAACTTGACTTACCTGGAGAAGACTTTATTTTCAGCTTATTTGACAATGGGTTGCTAATGGAAGACAATGAAGTACCCTGATCACAGCTGAACCTATGTGAGTTTCTTCTTTGTCCCTCTGACCCTTGTAGGGTAGTTTGGGTGGACTTGGATGAGGTCTGTGGTTTAGATTCTGAGGGGAGAATGCCTATTCTAATGGAGTGTCCTGCCTGAGATAGTAAGAAGCTGGCAAAGCCCTAGGAATACATTTGAGTTGAAGGTCTTGAGGGAACTTGGCTAAAAGGCAGAAGCAGGATCTTGATGGGGAGATAAAATGAGGATCAGGGTCTGAATGGAAACAGGATGGGCACTGGAGCAGGTCAGGGACAAGTAGCCAAGTGTCTGAGACTCCTCACAGGCCAGCTCCATCAGTTAGTGGGCTGGTAGATGGATTCCTGGCGAGACAGAACTTCAGGAAGAATAATCTGGCAACAGCGCGTGGTATGGTTTGCTTGGGGCAAGCAGCAGTTGGAGCACTGAAATAGGATGTGGGTGAGATGATGAAGATCGGAACTTGGGCAAAAAGAATGGAACAGAGAGGAGGGGAAAAATCAGACATTGGGAAGAAAATCAGCACAATTTTTCAAATAAGTATGAATGTTAGGTAAAAGAGTACAAGGAATCAAACCTTTTTCGGGTGACTGGGAAAGTGGTGTAAGACAAAAAGAAAGTCTAGGAGAATTGCTGGTTTCGTAGATTGGAAAAAGAATGAGGCATTTTTTGGAATTGTATATTCAAACTTTTATTGTAATTCCAACAATATGTAAAAATTATGAATCTCTGAAGATCTTTGTAGGTCAAGCTTAAAAATTTTTCATCATAAATTTAATTTCAAAGGCTATAATGTTTTACAAATATTGACAATTAAAAATAAAACTAATATTGTTTTTTACATGTATAGGATATTCATCTTATCCATTTGTAAAAACTTATGAACTCTTTATAACAGAAACTTTAGGTTATTCATTCTTTCGTTTGAATTTGTATTTCTGTTCCACTTCTTTCACAGAATTTTATCCTTATATATATTTTTACTTGAAAGGTTTTTATTAATCATCCTATCATTTGTCTCATTTTCCAAAAAAAAGATTCAAATACATATTTAATACTTTGTTTTTATTCCCTGTGATTTTAAGTTTTAAAAATTTTAAACCTTTAAATGTTTAAAAATTATTTAACAATGATTTATCATTATGTTTATTAACACATAATTGATCAAGAGAACGTAATTATAATTTGTTAAAATTATTAAGCATCACAAGTAAAATTATATTGGAAATGCATCTCTTTAGTGGATGGATGAAGCTGCATTTTTCCCCCAAACTGTTTATTCATCCAGAATTGAATATTACTTACTGTTAGAGACAGCATTCAGCACCAATTGTATTGTTGTTTTAGTTTTTAAAGATACAGGCACCAAGGACCTTACATAAATAAGTAGATGGGAATGGAAGGAGTGTGTGTGTGTGTGTGTGTGTGTGTGTGTGTGTTTAATTTTTTAAAAATGTTTATTTACTTTTAAGAGAGAGAGACAGAGTACAAGTGGGAGAGGGGTAGGGGGAGAGGGAGACACAGAATCTGAAGCAGATTCCAGGCTCTGAGCTGTCCTCACAGAGCCCAATGCAGGGCTCAAACTCGTGAACCACAAGATCATGACCCGAGCCAAAGTCAGACACTTAACTGACTAAGCCACCCAGGTGCCCCGGAAGGAGTTTTGACATAGCAGTGTCACTCAGTTCTTTAAATCTGTTTGAGCTAATTGTCAAAAACCACCCAGGGAGAGGCCACTTCCAAAAGGCTCTGTTCCTTCCCAAGATGCTGAATTAGCACAGAACACTGCATCTTCTCTGAAGATTAAACCTAGAGTAACTTTAGAGAAAAACCTTATGATACAAGATTACAGAGAATACTATGAGAAATTCTTGGGAAAATAAAGGGTTCATTTGGAGCTGGTGTGTACGATTGGTGAGGCGGCAGCCAGGAGCCAGGATAGGAAGTTAAAACAGGAAGACAAAAAAAAATCCAAGTTCCCATTTTGCTTCTCTTCCTTTGCCTTGGGACAGTGATACCTGTCCCCTCACAGAGGTCTTAAGCAATAAAATCAAAGCAGCACTAAAGCCCTGTTTTGAGTGAGAAGCTAAAGAAAAGGGGTGGGAAGTGACTGGTGTTCAGCATTGACTCCTTACACATTGAACTCCAAGCTCCAGGACTGGTGGGTTATACTTTTATTTATTTTTTTAAGGCTTTAAGATTTTATTTTTTAACAAGTAGTTGCTAATATTTCAGTGTTTTAGCAGGCTTTCCTTTCTAGCTATTTAATTTTCTTTATGCCTCTCCACCAAGTTGTTTTCCTTCCCTTACATTTTGGTGCAAAGAATTGAATATGCCTACCAAGGCTAGAAAACATTGACACTTTAACTTGTTAATCTTTCTCAGTTCTTTGGATACACTTATGCTGCCAGTAGCTTTCTGGAGTCCTCCATTTGGGCACAGTACAACTCACAGACACTATACCATTTTTGTGTGCCTCCATCTTTACCGGACCAGCCTTCATCCTAAGACTTTTCTCCAACAGTAGCAAGATGGCTGCCACAGTCCAAGCATCACCTTCTCACATGACAGTATCTCAAGAAGGAAAAAAGGGGACAAAGACATAGTATACATTTCTCCAGTTTTACCAAGGAAAAAACTTTATCAAGATGGCACCCAGATAAATTCTCATTATTTCTCACTGGCCCAAAGTGAATCACATGGGCCATTCTTAGGTCTAGGAGAGGATGTGGAAATGAGTATCTGGCAAAAATGAATGGGATGGCCAAGACTGAAGAAACCCATAACTTATCCTTTTGATCTAGACATATCCAAACAAACAAACAAACAAACAAACAAAAAAACAAAAAAAGTCAAAGTACTCTTATCAAGAAAAAAGTCAGGAATAACTTTTAAATAGGTAACCAACATTTTCTGACCCATTTCCCCTTGAAGAATGACAGGTAGCATACAGAGGTGAACGATTTTCTTTATTTAGAAATTTGATGGAGATAATAGAGAATATGGGACAGTGAGAAAGTTGAGGTGGGGGAAGAGATGATTTTCACTTTGGAACATACAAACTTTGAAAAGCCTGTGGTGCCTTGAGGTGGATGTGTCCATGCAGGTGGGGTGAGAGGTGGAGCTAGATCTTAGCAGAACGCTGTGTGCTGGAGAGAGACCTGAGAGCCATCTAGAGAAAGTATATAGAGAGAGGAGACAAGAGGAATGAGTATGGAATGCCAATATCTGAAGGATGAGAAAAGAAATTTAGACCCTGGAAGGCAGTTCACAAACATAAGATACTCAGAGACAAGAGAAAAACCAGGCCAGGGTAATATAAAAATCCAGAAAAGTTTTCAAGAAAGGACTGCTAAAGAGAGTCAAATACTGTGGAAAAGTCAAGTAAAATGAAGGGGGAAAGTGTCAGCGATGCAAGGTTATACTTTTAGGAGTACCTAAGGTCATTTCTCCTGGGAGAAGATTGATAAGGATGAAGCCCTGGACTGAGGACTAGCTTGGAGGGGGCATGTTTTTGGTGCTTAGGGTTCTTACCCCTACTTTTCCTTAAACTCCTGGGCTGAGGACCTGGATTTGGCCTTAGAACCATACACTGTCCTCCCAAGGACAAGTATTCCCTGGGGAAGATGAGATCACAGACCAAGTTTCAGACACCATTAGGAGAGTTTTGAATAGGCAGTCCAAAATTTGAAAATCAACAAAGTGAGCATACTAAAAGAGATAAGGGAAGATGTTAATAATATGAAGCAAGTATATGAAATAATAAAACAGAACCAAGTAGAACCATGTAAGTATAATAGTTGAAATACAGAATGCAATTATATAATTAATAGTGAAATGAGTGCAGCTGAAGAATGAATTTAAAAACTAGATGATCAGATTATAGAACTTTACAGAGGGAAGCAGGAAGATACACAAATTGAACATACAAAAAAAAAAAAAGAGAGAAAAAAAGTTATGTGGAGTTAAAAGTGCCCAAATTCATTTAATAGGAATTTGACAGGAAAAGTGAAAAAGGAGGAGGAGAAAATCTTTAAAGAAATAATAGAGATAAAATAATCGGCATTAAAGAAAAAAGAAAGATTTCAGATTTCAACAAATGGAAGAATCCTAAATAGGAGAGATAAGGAAGAACTGACAAAAGAGGCATAATGAAATTTAAGAACATCAAAAACAAAGAAAAAACTCTAAAAACTCCCAGAGAGAAATAGCAAATCATATGAAAAAGGGCAAGAATCACATTGACATCTTACTTTTGGGGAGCAACATTGGATATGAGCATAAATCGAGTAATATTCTAAATATATTAAAAGACAAAGAACTTTGGGGTACCTGGGTGGCTCAGTCCGTTAAGCATCAGACTTGATTTTGGTTCAGGTCATGATCTCATGATTTGGTGAGTTCGAGCCCCGCGTCAGGCTCTGGGCTGATGGTACAGAGCCTGCTTGGGATTCTCTTGTCTCCCTCTCCCTCTGCCCCTCCCCGACTTGTGCTGTCTCTATATCTCTCAAAATAAATAAATAAACTTAAAAAAAAAAGACAAAGAACTTTAACTTTGAATTTTGTATCCACCCGAATTATCATTCAAATGAAAGGAATTATACAAATATTTTCAAATATACATGGAACCGGACACCTGGGACTTTTATGACGGTGGTCATATGGCAGATTGGTGGGAAAAAGAGAAACTGTTCAATAAATGGAGCTGGAATAAATGGTTATCCATATGAAAAAAATGGATAACCTATCCATTTTTCCTATCTCACATCCTATCTCCTATCTCACATCATAGACAAAAATCAGCTCCAAATGAATCTAAGACTTAAATATTAAACACTAAAACTTTGAAACTTTTAGCAGAAAATATAGAAGAAAAATTTGGGTGCCTTGGAGGGTATAGGAAAGGATATTATTAGCAAGATAACAAAGGCACTAACATAAAAGAAATCATGGATAAACTTGACAAATATTAATCTTCAGAACTTTTCTGTTCATAAAATAATACTGTAGGTAAAGTTAACAGGTTATAAACTAGGAGAAAAACTAGATTTTTGTAACCCAAATAATCAACAAAGGGTTAATATGAAATTTAGATAACTTACAAATCAATACAGAGAGGGCAAACAACCTAGTAGAAAATGGGCAAAAGACAGGGCCAGGCATTTCATGACAGATGACCCACATTTGGCTAATGAACATGTGATAAGATATTCAATTGCATTAGTGATCGGGAAATACAAATTGAGACTTCAGCGAGGTAAACCAAAAATTAAGAAATCTGACAATATTAGGAGTTGGAAAAGATGTAGATAAAGCGTATCCCTTAATCATTGCTGGTGAGAGTATTTATTGGTACAAAGGAAGAAGGGTCTGACACCATCCTATAAAGCTAACCATTCATATACTCTACCACCAAGAAATTTCACTCTTAAGAATATACCCAAGAGGGGCGCCTGGGTGGCGCAGTCGGTTAAGCGTCCGACTTCAGCCAGGTCACGATCTCGCGGTCCGTGAGTTCGAGCCCCGCGTCAGGCTCTGGGCTGATGGCTCGGAGCCTGTTTCGGATTCTGTGTCTCCCTCTCTCTCTGCCCCTCCCCCATTCATGCTCTGTCTCTCTCTGTCCCAAAAATAAAAATTAAAAAAAAAAAAAAAAAAAAATATACCCAAGAGGAACTCTTGCACTTATATACCAGGAGTATAGAAGTGTATATAGGAGCAAAATCCCAGAATCAGCCCAAATGCAGTTTGGTGAATGAATACATTATGGTATGGTCTAACAATGGAATAATATATATTAGTAAAAATGATTAAACTACATGAAGGAATATCCGTGAAGCTATGAAATTGATCTTTAAATTCATCATAGCTTTGTTAAGACATAATCTACTTAACTACAAAATACACTGATTCTAAGTATATAGCCTGATGAATTTTTATATATGTATGTATCTGTGTAACTACCACCCAAAACAAAATATAGAACATTTCTATCCCCAACTAGAAAATTCCATTGTTCCCTTTTCCAGAGTGGGCTTACCACTCACCAGCAATGTGTGAGTTCTAGTTTTTCTCCTCATCTTCTCCAGTGCTTATTTTGTCAATATTTTTAACTTAGATACTTTGGAAGATATATAATAGCATCTCATTGTGGTTTTTTTTTTTAAAGTTCATTTAATTATTTTGAGAGAGACAGAGAGAGAGTGTGGTTTTTTTAATTTTATTTTTAATTTTTTTTAAAATTTACATCCAAATTAGTTAGCATATAGTGAAACAATGATTTCAGGAGTAGATTCCTTAATTATTCTGCACTTCCTGAATGACAAATGAAATTAACCACTTTAATTGTGCTTATTGGCCTTTTGGATATCTTCTTCTTTTTTAAATCTTCTTTTGTGAAACACCTGTTCAAGCTTTTTCCCTCCATCTTTCTATTTGGTTTTAGGTCTTTAACTTATTGATTTATAGGAGTTTGTTATATATTTTATTTTTTTTTTTGATAATTTGTTATATATTTTAGATAAATGAGCATTCTGTGACACACAAATAAATATATATACAATAATGAGAATTGGAAGAAGCTGACTTAAGAAAAAGAACATAGAAAAGATTACTGCCAATCTTTTGAAAAAGAATAGATCATTGGAAATTGGGGGTCTTGAAATAGATTCCCCGCAGACTATCCCTGCCTACACATCCCTTTGAAAGTCTTCATGTACAGCCAGGTGTACACAGTTTGAAGAATGTTGGTTTGGAATATATCGAGTTTGTTTTTATTTTTCCAGATTTACTGAGATATAAATGATGTATAATATTATATAAATTTCAGGTGTACAACATAATGATTTCACATATGTATATATTGCCAATGATTACCGCAATAAGTTTAGTTAAAACATCCATCAGCTCACATAGTTACATTTTTTTTCTTGTGATGGGAACTTTTAAGATCTACTGTCTTAGCAACTTTCAAATATACAATACACTATTGAAGGCTCCACAACACCTCTAGCTAGAAATTCTTGACAGGCAATTGGAAATACACTTCTGGCATAGGATAAATTACTAACTTTCTCAGGCTGCTTTCCCCTGAAGAATAGGAATATCAGCACTAAACCTTGTATATTCGTATAGTTGCTGCACGTGTAAAAGAAGATCACCGAGATGACTTTTAGGAAAAATTGTAAAGTGACACACAGTTGCTTACTTCAGTGGTCATTATTACCTTGGGATGCTGCTGCCTTGGGCTCATCGAGACCCATGAGGATGAGTTTGGTGATTTTTCTGGGTGCTAGAGTTCATGTTGGTATCTGCAATTTACATTATTTCTTTTCTTGCTGTAATTTACATTAATTACTACTTCTATAAAGGTAATAGTTAGGATTATCCATGGTAAGTGATTTAAATGGTAAACAAAAAAGGAAAAGTAACTTTCTTCCTCCATCCCCCTCATTCCCTCTTACTAAAGATAGCCATTGTTAAGTCTCTATGCATTCTTTTAAAAAAATTCTATATAATTATATAGAATATATTCTATATAATTATATTCTATAATAAATTCTATTATAAATTATATAATTTCTATAATATAATTCTATATTCTATATAATTATATATATATATATACACATACGTTACACAAGCAAGTTCATATTATGCATGCTATTCTTTTCTATCTAATATATCTTGGAAAGATTTCCTTATTTTTTAAAAAGCAGCATTATATCCCAAACTATGGACACTCTATTATTTTCTAAATAGTCCACTATGAATATGAATATGGAACATTTAAGTTGTTTCAGACTGTTTCTGTTACAAACAATGGTGCAACAAATGTTCTTACAAGTATATATTTACTGTATTATCATGTACTGTATTATATCTATGCTGTAGATATGCATACTGTATTATCATATCTATAGGATAAATTCTTAACAGTGGAATTACTGGTTAGAGAGAATGTGAATTATCTATTTTGATAAGCTATTACTAATTTACCCTCCCATAAAAAGCTCAAGTAAATGAAGGTGGAGGGTGGGCTAGATGGATGATGGGTACTCAGGAGGGCATTTGTGGGGTTTTTTTGTTTTTTGTTTCATTTTGTCTTTTGTTTTTTAATTTTTTAATGTTTATTTTTTGAGAGAGAGAGAGACAGAGAGAGCATGAGTGGGGGAGGGGCAGAGAGAGAGGGAGACACAGAATCCGAAGAGGCTCCAGGCTCTGAGCTGTCAGCACAGAGCCTGACACAGTGCTGAAACTCACAAACCGTGAGATCATGACCTGAGCCGAAGTCAGATGCTCAGCTGAGTCACCGGTACCCCTACTCAGGAGGGCAGTTGTGATAAGCACTGGTGTTGTAGATAAGTGATGAATCAGTGAATTCTACTCATGAAACCAATATTGCACTGTATGTTAACTAAAATTTAAATTAAACAAATAAATTCCCTTTTGATTTCCTATGTGATCCAATAAAAAAAGCAAGTAGATGAGAAACCCTGTTTTCCCATGCCCCTACCAATACAGAGTATTGTCAAACTTAAACTTATGTCCATCTGTTAAGTGAAAATTGGCATCTCATTGTTTTGATTTGGGTTTTATTAATTTTGGGAAGTTGAACATTCTTCTATGTTTTTTAATAAAGTGACTATTCCACTTTCCTATTGAAAAAATTTATTCCTAGGTATCAACTATACTCAATTAAGAATACATATATATTGTTAGGAACATCACAAAATGACGAGTTCTGGCTATTTACAAGAAATAGAATGATGACCAAAAGCTAAAGACCTCGAATGTTTTCTTTTAGCTTTGCCAATTTTATGTTTTGTATCACCTCACCCCAGCTCATGAATATTGTTCATTCATTCAGTTAAAAATACTCGTTGCATACTTATTGTTTACCAAATACTTAGAGTTGCCGTCCTTGAGAAGTATGTTAGATGAGGGCATATGTTTGGGTCTCCATTTGTGGTCTTCATTTAATACTAAGGTTTTAAATCCAAATCTCAGTTTTTGCCAGCGCTTCTTCTCCATGGGTGTTCATTTTCCATTTTTCAAAGTAAAATAGCCTCAGCCATCTGTTAGTTAAACAAGTGGAAATTTAGTAACCAAAAGGTTGGTGTTCTACTTTTGAAAGCCTCAGATTATTGGTCTGTTACTGCCGCCTTCTTGCCTCTTACTATTTCATAGTTGATGAGTTCAGTGTCTGACCCTTGATTCCCCAAGCCAGTAAAGGAAATTCAGAGGGTAGTGTCCTGATAGTAAAATCTACACAATCTACAGTGTCTGCCCTAATAATTCCACCCATCTTTGTTTTGGGTGGTTGGTTCATTTGTAGTTTCTATTGACCCTAGAAGGCTCATGACACATAGCCCTGGGTCACTTAATCATCGGTCAGTCCAAGAATGCGATGCAATTCCTCCTCCAACTGCTAGCAAGCAAGAAGAAGGTCATCTAGTAAGTTATTGACTGGACTGTAGACAACAGGGAAAGTCTGGAGTCAGTATCACTATTTGTGCCCTGTTTGGTATCACACATGAATGTCAGAAACAAGGAGTTAGAGATTTCCAAGTAGCATGTTTCGGAGGGAATAATGTCCTATCCTGAATCCTTTCTTTTCTCCACAGCTTCTTTGGAATGAGAAATAGGGTCATTTCTTTGAGTGCAAAAGCACTCTACTTTAGGCATTTAGGGTGTCAGTCATCAAGCTCTTATGCATATGTATATGTGAACCAAGCATTTGAAAGATTGCTGGAGATACAGATTCAAGATAATCCAGGGAATCCTTGGTTTGTATAGTAGCACAGGACCATAAAAACAACAATGCAGGTTGAAAGAGCAAAGTGATATTAATAATCATTGGGGAAAATTAGGATTGTTCCATGCACTTTAAAATTTTTTGTTAAACATTGAAAACTGTTGGTTATAATACTTAGAAAATGAAATGAAAGATAAACTGATTTTTTAGTGCATTGGAGTTTAAAACACTAGAAATATCAGAATTAAAGTATATATTTTTTTAATAAAAACATATCAAAATTAGCTTAAACAGTGCTTACCTTCTCCTGCTTGAATATAATACAATACAGAGGGAAGCATCTTTTTTACATTTTGGTGAGTTACAATACAATTTTCTAAGTTTGGGTCAACTTCCAACTTTTTATCATTTGTGCTTTCAATGTCATAAATTATCTCTGAAAATTCTTTAAATGTCACCTTCTTTGCACAGTCTCTGGGGCACCTGCATCGTTTCTGCACACCACTTTCCTCCCATTTATGTTTATAAGTTTGCCTTCACCAAGTTCCTTGGGTTGCATGGCTAGGTTCTCTCAAATGGTGGCAGTGTCCATGCTTCCAAGGTCAGCTGCTTCTACTATTGCTCTACTGACATTTGATTCAGATTCCACTTCCAGCCTGATCCCCTTTCATTTATTTGCTACACCTTCTTCTTAGCTGGCAAGTTCACTGGGAGGCAAGGAGGCAACACAACTGCATGCTTTGCTGCCTGTGTGTGAACTGAATAGCAGATGCCCGGTGCCCCGTCACAACAGACTGGGAAAGAAGTGGCATGATCCATCACTGATCACAATGCACATCTGTAATTTACATGGTGATTGTGGATTGAAGAGCTAGCAGTGAAGTTTGAACTTCATGTAATTAGTGTTAGTATACCATGGTGACTGCAGTTTGAACTGGGTTGTTGGGTGACTGATAGTATTTAACTAAGTCATGATGATTGAAATTCATACACATCAGGACTGTGCAAAGCAAGGACTGCTTGAATAAATGGGCTATCACATGGTGCTAATTGGATATGACTTCTGTAGTCATTACAGTTTTGTTGGGTATGCTGGTTGTACCATGGGCTCATTCTTTCTAAGGCTTTTTGGAAGTGACTTACAGAATGCAAATGTTTAATTTGCTATTTATATCAGGACAGGCTAAATTATCCTGTGGTAACAAATGACCCCCAACTCTCAGTGTCCTTGATGTCTTCCATCGCACATTGGCTGGGAGGAGAGGAGGGGGTTTTGTTTTACTTTGCCCTCACTCAGGGATCCAGGCTGAGGGAGGCTCCATCTCTCTGCTTCTGTAGTTACTCACGAAGGAATTGGGGATATGATACGTTGCACACCATCTTTTACAGTTTCCACCCAGAGGTTATATATACTATTTCCAATAACATTTTACTGGCCCAAACAATTCACATGGTTGTATCCCAGAAGAGGAAGAGAGGCAGAGGTCTACAACATGCCTAGAAGAAAGGAATGTTAGGTGAGCAGCCTTTGTGACTACCATAGTATCTAAAGAGTTACCTTATAGGAAGTTTATCAGGGAAGGGCAATTGAGGACTGGAAATACAGACATAGATAATATCAGATTGTCTGTCTGCTAGTGAAAGAATCAAGTTGAGGCAGAGTTTTGTCTACTAGCATTCGAGGAGCTGATATTGTAATTACATGAAAATTGGGGCTAAAGATCAGGATGAAACCAGGAAGTTGTAATAGAAGCTAGATGGATTATAGGGATCAAACAGGGCTGTTGGCAGAGCCCTGGAGGTCAGAACTCATTCAGATGAGAGATCAGAGACTCTACCATTGTAGACAATCCCAACTCTTTTACTGAGACTCCTTCCGTACTTCATCTGAATTTAAGATGACAACATCTTTTGAAGTTCTGGGATGCTTGACTAGAGATGACTCAAATTGAGGCTTGGAGGAAATGTAGGCTATGGGTTGGCAGAAGGCGTGGTGAAGGAATTCTGGGAGTGAACGGGTAGAGGATGCTATGGGTAGTGTTTTATCAAAAGCAGGATGCTAAGAAAGTGGTAAGAATATAGAACTTCTTAAAACAGGATGAAATAGAAGAACCATGGGGAATTAATTGCATAATGATCCTCATTTCATTGTTACCATTCCATACTTAATGTGTGTTTGTGTTTTTAACCACAAGTCTGTTAAACTCTACAAATCCTCAACAGGGTGCTCAGATGGCTGCCCTTACACTGCCCTGTTTCATAGTATTTGGTGTCACTGATGCTTGCATCCACTCACATACCAAGTTAATGCAGAATCACTCCATAGCTGTGCCCACACCTGAATTTCCCATTTTAATCCAAATGTGATCCAAACTTGTCTAAACTTTCTCTACTAGTCTGAGTTAGGAGCAAAAATATTTAAGGCATTCCTACTCTAGTGGGAGCCATTTGAGACTACATTCATGTATTTCTTGGCACGAAGTGGAATATTATATTTGAGAAAAACATTGTTAATATAAAACAGTCAACTTTGGTATGGGATAGTCACATCTGGGATAAAAGCAGTGTGCTGAATTAGTTATACTCAAATGACCACATCATATTGAAATCTTCCAGTCAAATAAAAGCTTTTATTTATTTTATTTTATCTTTTATTTTATTTTAAAATTTTTTTAGGCGTTTATTTATTTTTGAGACAGAGAGAGACAGAGCATGAACGGGGGAGGGTCAGAGAGAGGGAGACACAGAATCTGAAACAGGCTCCAGGCTCCAAGCTGTCAGCATAGAGCCCGATGCAGGGCTCGAACTCATGGACCGCGAGATCATGACCTGAGCCGAAGTCGGACGCTCAACTGACTGAGCCACCCAGGCACCCCTCAAATAAAAGCTTTTAAATCAAAAATCAAATATCTATATTCTTGGACACAGTGATATTTTTTGTTTTTGTTTTTTGTTGTTGTTTATTGTATTGTATATTATTTGAAATGACAATAAAGAAACCCCAAAAGCAAAAATGTCCAATGCAAATACAGACAAAATCCATTTTAAAATAAGATCTGCTGAGGGGCTCCTAGGTGGCTCAGGCGGTTAAGTGGCTGACTTCGGCTCAGGTCATGATCTCGCGGTCCGTGAGTTTGAGCCCCACGTTGGGCTTTGTGCTGACAGCTCAGAGCCTGGAGCCTGCTTCGGATTCTGTGTCTCCCTCTCTCTCTGCCCCTCCCCTGCTCACACTCTGTCTCTCTCTCTCTCTCTCTCTCTCTCTCTCTCTCTCTCTCTCAAAAATAAATAAACATTAAAAAAAATTTTTAAATAAGATCTGCTGATAACAAAGTGTCTCTCCATGAAATGGCATGAGATAATACAATTTTGAGGCTGTTTCACAGTGTTTACTCAATTGAATTTAGCATTTCTACCTAGACATTTTTTAAAAAAAATTTTTTTTTTTTTAACGTTTATTTATTTTTGAGACAGAGAGAGACAGAGCATGAACAGGGGAGGGGCAGAGAGAGAGGGAGACACAGAATCGGAAGCAGGCTCCAGGCTCTGGGCCATCAGCCCAGAGCCCGACACGGGGCTCGAACTCACGGACCGTGAGATCGTGACCTGAGCTGAAGTCGGACGCCTAACCGACTGAGCCACCCAGGCGCCCCTCTACCTAGACATTTTGATATTATATAAACTTGTCCTTAGTGTTGGACCCACTAGACTTGGGGCAAGTTTTTTTCATTCTTTGCATTTCCCTGTTAGTTTTCTACAAATAGCTCTAGAAGGGGGTCTTGCCCCACCTCCGAACCCTAACGGGTTGTACATGAGATCAGTCAAGAGGTACGAGCCATGTCAGTGCAGGAAGTATGCTCCAAAGGGCATCAGAAGTTTTGTTATTTATTCAGCATTATAGTTTTTCCATGCAATTTACTGGCTTTAGGGAAATATATTACTAAAAGATGTAAAAATCTCAATTTTCTAAACGGTTTATAACACCAAAAATTCATTGTTGATATTAGGGCAACACACTTTCTTCAGCAAGACCAACCAATGTGTTAGAAATGATGAAACAATGGAAAAATAACCCAGAAAGTGATGAGGAAGACACAACACATCCAGAGAAAAACTGGTCCATTCAAGAAAAGTTGAAAGGTTACCAACCGAGCAGACCCAGCGGAAATGTCCAGAACACCAGTAGCACTTCAGATGAAGAGGAGGAAAAACAGGTAGGAACCACACAGCAAGTAGGAAGAGCAATTACTTCATTTCTCCAAACTGTAAAATACCCTCACAACCCTTGGAACAGTTTTTGCAATTCTTTTTTGTTGTTGGTTTGTAAGGAAGGGCCTACATGATAAAGCAAGTGAACTTCTTTCCTCCCCTGAGACTGTCATGGTTTAGCAGTGTGACGTACGTGTTTATTTTAAGATCTGTAATTATGTAGGGCAGGGGTCTGCAAACTGTTCCCATGAAGGAACAGAGAGTAAATATTTTAGGCTTTGTGGGCCATAATAGTCTTAGTCTGTGTCACAGCTTCTCAACTCCGATGTTTTAGCATGAAAATAGACAGACAGCAAATGAATGAGGGGGGCCATGTGGCAACAAAACTTTATTTACAAAAACAGATGGTGTGTGATATTTGGCCCATGGGTCAAAAGTAGTAATTTTTGTGCTTTACCAGGCTATACAATTTGGAATGGGTTTATGTGTTACCTAGAAAAAGATATATTACATTATCCAATGATCTGTTTCCAATTTTATGATTAACTGAAACTGTTTATGTAGCTTTATCATTTTGCCATATTAGATCTGAGTAGCGTTTTATTCTTTTTGGTGCGTAAAATTTAGTAACAATTTAATATCCTAACGATTTACCCAAACCCTTTCTTCTTTTGTTTCTATGTTTGTGTGAAACAAAATGTATGTTCTATGTATGTTCTCTGTGTTTATTCTCTTCCTTATCTTGAGATCTAGTGAACGTATTTGAATTCTCTTTTAATAATTGAGTGTCCTGTCAGTGGGGACTGTGTTCACCTCAGGGCAGCCCAGACCCCTGTGAGGAACTGTTGCTGGCTGGCTCCCTGAAGCATAGCATAGGTAGAGTGCAGACAAGGCCTGTAAGGGTGGACCCCGAGCTGCACCCAGGAAGGTGTGGCTTTGCTGGCCCTTACCCTCCCATGATATCAGCTTTGTTAGCACTTGCAGAAAGAGACTTGACATACTGAGTGATCTACTGGTTGCTTTTGATTTACTGGTTGAGAACTTCTTCATCTACTTAATAGCAAATATCTAGATAATAAGTTTCACGTTCCATGACTCAGATGTTTCAAAATAATATTTCTAAAACCGTAATATAAACATAAGTTTGTTGAATTCCCTTCATCCTCTCTGGTCTGTTAATAACTCCTTCCATGTTTAGTAGCTGTGTGAATTCTATGTTATTAAAAATAATACCCTAAAAACCCACATTTGCATTTCCATTATTGAACATAGTTTGCAGATTTTTCTATTGGCTGACTTGGCATTTTATACATACATATTCATATGCACGCACACATGCACACACATACACATACATGCATATACCATATACATATATGCAGTTGATCCTTGAATAATGGGAGTGGGGGGTGCTGACCCCCATGCAGTCAAAAATTTGCATGTAACTACTGACTCCCCCAAAACTTAACTTCTAATAGCCTGCTGTTGACTGAAACCTTGCCAATAACATTGTCGATTAACACATATTTTGTATGTTATATGTATTATATGCTGTAGTCTTACAATAAAGTAGTCTAGAAAAAAGAAAATGTTATTAAGAAAATCATAAGGAAAAGACATTTACAGTAGTGAGTATACTGTACTTACCTAAAAAAAAATCCTTGTTTATAAGCAGACCTGCACAGTTCAAACCCCTGTTGTTCAAGGGTCAACTATATATATACTCATGCACTCATGCACATGTATTAAACATATATACAACACACGCATCTACATATACTCATATATATACAAACACAAATACTTACACGTACACCACATGCACCCATATCATCTTTTGTATTTTGTAGTCTTGGATTATATCCATGTTTGTCACTGAATCTGACATAAAATATCCTTGTGAACCAAATATCTCGTTGTCTTCTGTCTCCTTTTACATTGCTCTGTCACACCTCTACCCTCTTGTCCCCTTCCTTCTGCAAGTCCTAGAGTGATAGAACTTCTATGCTATTCTTAGCTACTTCCAACTAGGGAACAAAAGAATTGGAATTTGAGGTGCTTTATAGACACTAGAACTTTATATAACCAGTGGTATTCATTTTATACCAGGTAGGTTGAAATTTTAAGAACATAGATTCTACTCATCAGCAGGAAGAACTTTACTATAGTCACAGCTCCCCTGCACTAGAATAGGCTGGACCATGGATAGTAGACCCCACCTCCCAGTTATTGGAAAGATTCATACAGGGTCTGGAAAGCTACTTGTTAGAAATGCTGTAGCAGGAATCCTGGATGCCTGGATGTCCTCTAAGGAACTTTCCCATGCTTAGGTTTTGGCTGTGATGTCTTGAGGGGAACACATTACCTTGTGCAGGAGTTTTTCTGAAAAGTGCTATCCCTTAAAAGAAAGACTTCTGATACATTTAACATATTAAGTTTTTTCATGGATTTTTATGAATAAATATGTTACTTTGTTAATTATATTGAAGCTGAGTTTATGCTAAGAAATTACTTCTTTTCTTTCAAATCTTCATTAGCAGTAAATAGTATTCTAGTGTAAAGTTCTCAAGTGATAACTGAAAAATAGAGTTTGCCATTTACTCTTGAGTCCACACAGGATTCATATAGTAATTAATATTCTTAAGAGTGAAATTTTAATTTTATTAAAATTATTCTATGAATATTAAAATATTTCCCATGGGGAAAATTGTTTGTTAAAATTAGATTATATAAACAATTTGATGTGATAATATAAATAATTTATACCTAGAAAATTAAGGACATTCTTTTTCCATTAAAATTTTTGAAATTTGGCTTTAAGTGGAAATCTGCCAACAGTTCCTGCTTTCCACTGTATCATTGTTCTCTCTTCTGGAAAATCTCACAAATCCATTTAGAGCTCCGATTTTGTATTTTTTATAAACCAGGGTAATCATTCTTTTTAGCTAAGTGGCAGAGCTTTTGGAAAACTAACAGAGAAAGTGAGGATTTGTTATAAACAAAATAAAAAACACTCGAACTAAACACCTTCTTCTTTCACTGAATAACCATCCCTTAGTTCCAAATGCCCAGGTCATCATGGACAAATATAGTCCACATCTCTTCATTGTTCATGTCTGGACTAAGGTAGGTATTCCTCTGTGCTTTTTCAAACTTGTCTTCAAATAGTTGACATTTGGCCTCGTCCTTTTTGTTTTTCTTTCTACTTCCAATTTTTTGTCTAATTTGGGTAATTGTGTCTTCGAGGATAAAAATGTTCTCTTGTGTGCATCTTGTGTTTTATAGGCTGAGTACATCTAGGTAATGTTTTATGTTTTTAGTAACCCTCTAAATTCCCTACAGTGGGGGCACCTGGGTGGCTCAGTAGGTTAAGCATCTGACTCCTGATTTCAGCTCAGGTCATGGTCTTGTGGTTCATGAGTTTGAGCCCCATGTCGGGCTCTGTGCTGGCAGTGAGGAGCCTGCTTGGAATTCCCCCTGTCTCTACCTCTCTCTCTGCCCCTCCCTCATGTTCTGTCTCTCTCTCTCTCTTTCTCAAAATAAATAAATAAACTTTAAAAAAAAGATCCACTGAAGAATTTTAAAAAATAAATAAGTTCCCTACAGTGGGTTCTCTTTTTTTTTAATGTTTATTTATTTATTTTGAGAGAGAGAACACAAGAGCATGAGCAGAGAGGGGCAGAGAGAGAGAGAGAGAGAGAGAGAGAGAGAGAGAGAATTCCAAGCAGGCTCCACGCTGTCAGCCCAGAACCCGCCACTGGGCTCAAACTCACGAACCACAAGATCATGACCTGAGCTGAATCAAGAGTCCAACGCTTAACCGACTGTACCCAGGTGCCCCTACAGTGGGTGCTTAAATCTATTTTATCAGAGATAAAGACTTTAGTTCCTACAATAACATTTACTCATCTTCAAATGAGATGGTTGGCAGACCATTGCTTATTGCAGGAGTATGCCTTTTAACATTATGTCCTTAGTGATTTCAGGTGTGTACTACCATACTTTCATTATTTATTAATCTCAGAAAACAAGTGGGAAATGAATATCTGTAATTAAAATGCATTTCCCTCTAACTATGGAGGGAAAGACCAAAAATTCTGGATGTGATACAAGTATATCTGCATTACAGAATTCTTGCTTCATAAAAGAGAAACTTCTTAGTTGTTCAATTACTCATTGAACAGTCTTGAATGTACTTGTTTAATGAAAATGGAAGATTTTTCTAATTGTTTTCTCTTGTGATTAGTTTTGTTGACTGAAAACATGGCCTTTACAGTGTCACAGGAGATGGTACGTGTAGCAGATACTTTAGTCTAGAAAGTAGAAATTCAAGGTTGCTTAGAAACTTTGCAGTTATTTTGATCAATGAAATGTATTCATGTAGCAGTTCTTCAAAGACAAGAAATGTTTGAATTTAAATAACATGGAAATGAAACAGTTGAACTATGGTATGTTGATATATTTCTACGGGAAAGAGTCAGGTTTTCTTGGTATTTTAGTTGAGGAGGATAAAGATTTTCTTTTCTTGACAAATTAAACCTTAGCTCTATGAACCCATGTGGCTCATGTGCAGATTTGGTGGTGCTTCCACAACTTTGGCACACTTTTGTAGTCCAATATTGAAACATCACAGTCTGGCACACACTTAAAATACAATGGATAAAAACACAATCTCTGGATGTAGGCTGCATGCATTCAAATCTGGCTTCACCACTTACAAGCTTTACGACCTTGGGAAAATCTCTAGGCCTCTGTTTCCTCATCTATAAAATGGAAATAATGGTGGTATCAACCAAGGATTAAATGGAATAATGCATGTAACACTCTTGACATAGTAAGCACTCATTAATGTTAGCTTTTATTATTTGATTATTATATCGCTAAAGAACTTGCGTAGAATATTACTAAAACTGCACATTTTTTCTTGTCAGCTTCAAGTCTCTTTTGGGTATAGGTATTTCAATAAACTAATGAACAAACCAAGAAGTATCATTTTCAAAAATGATAAGGTGATGCTTCCAATCTCATTTGCCCTCTGAGTTTTGTGAGGTCCCTGGATCCCTACTGTGGTAGCTTAGATTATTTTTCCCAATTATTTAATCCCTCTCTGTAAGGGATTTGTACATTCACATCTTTTGCCATGTGACATTTCAGTTCTCCCCACTAGGGTAGATGAAGGATATTTTCTCATCCCTCTAATGTTGGTTTTAACTGTATGACTTACTTTGGCTGATGGAATGTTAAGAGGTATGCTGTAAGTAGAGACCTTAAAAGTGTTTGCCTGATTTAGCTTGCTCTCTTGTATTTCTGCTACCTGACATGAGAAGAACATGCCTGCAGGGAGCCACCATTCCTGGAACTATGATTTGTGAAGCAGATCTGAACCTAATACAAAGCCTGAAGTCTAGTTGAGTCTACCATGGCTACCCCCTACAGCTAACTGAGAGAAAGCAATGTTAGTTGTTATAAGATACTGAGACTTTTATAGTCATTAGTTATGTAATTGTACCGAAAACAGTTAACATAGCAGACTTAAAATGCTATCCTTGAAAAGGATTGCTTGCAAGATTGGCCCTTGGCTGGCTTCTGGGAACTTGGATTTGGTTGCTACCATTAACTGATAAGAATGATTCATTCTGGGACACCTGGGTGGCTCAGTCAGTTAAGCATCTAACTTCAGCTCAGGTCATGATCTCATGGTTTGTGGGTTCGAGCCCCACATCTGGTGAGGAGCCTGCTTTGGATTCTCTGTCTCACTGTCTCTCTGCCCCTCCCCCTCTCACACTCTTTCTCTCCCTCTGTCAAAAATAAATAATAAATAAATATTTAAAAAATGATTTATTCTATTTAAACTCTTTGTACAAATGATATGGTTTATGCTGGAACCTGCTTTCCTTCTGGGAGTCTGGCATTTTGGTAGGTGCTAGGCAGAGACTGCCTTCATGACCACTTCCCAATAAAAAGCGAGGGTGCCATTTTTAAGACCTTTCCTGGTTGGCAACATTTGATATGTGTTGTCACAGCTCATTGCTGGAGTAATTACGTGCATTCTGTGTAACTCCTGAGTGAGGGCTTTTAGAAGCTTGAGCCTGGTTTCTACTGAACTTCACCTCAAGTACCTTTTACCTTTGCTAATTGTGCTTTGTAATAAATTGTAGCATGAGTACACCTATATTCTGAGTCCTGTGAGTCCTCCTAGTGAATCATGGAAACTAGAGGTGATTTAGGGGACCTCCCAAATGCTACTGTCCTCCCAAAGACAGTAGCATAACTGCAGCAATAGATGATTAATACAGGTGCAAATAACTGTGCTAACATGAATCTTGACATGTTGTTCTTTGATCCAAAGCTGTTTACAATGCCAATTGCCAATTTGGATTCATAGGCTTCCATAAACAATAAGGCTTTTGTCCCTGCTACTCTGATTAGGTTTCACCGCAAGCTTAGCCAGATTTCCACAGCTGAAGGAATGTATTATTGAATCCTTTCAAATCATTTCTATCCTGTCCCAAGCCTGGCTTTTGCTCAGCTCCCCTTAGGGACTGTAGCTGTTAGGATACCCACTGGGTTGGATTTTAACAAATATTGCTCTAATTCAAAATATATTGTAGGGATGCCTGGGTGGCTCAGTTGGTTAAGCATCCGACTTCAGCTCAGGTCATGATCTCGTGGTTCGTGAGTTTGAGCCCCACGTCGGGCTCTGTGCTGACAGCTCAGAGCCTGGAGCCTACTCTGGATTCTGTGTCTCCCTCTCTCTCTATCCCTCCCCTGCTCGTGGTATGTCTCTCTCTGTCTCAAAAATAAATAAACATTTTTTTTAAATTAAAAAAAAATTGGCTGAGAGGAGATCCGACATGTCAGAAAAATAGAGGACCTGAAGTTCCCTTGTCCCTCAAACACAGCAGTCTAGATGCCGGAGTACTTTGAATTCCAAGAGTCTGGGCTACAGAGTGACAGAGACGGCTCCTGGGGCCCACAAGGGCAACCTGGCAGTCCACAGGGCTACTTCAATGAACAAATCAAAGCACACCTGGTAGAGGGTCCAAAACATCACTACAAGTAGGGACATAAAGCAACCAGGGTCACAACAGCAGAGAGCAAGTAACACACTCCAAAAAAAAAACCCAAAACACCTCTTGAAGGTCCAGGCCCTAGACAGTGTATGACCCCTCTTTAATATAGTAGTGCTCACAGGTTCAGGACACATAACAAGCTTTTAAAACATGTGAGGGACAGAAGACTGGCCAAAATGACAGAACGGAAGAATTCTCCTCAAAAGAAATTCCTGGAAAAAATGACAGCTAAATAATTGATCAAAACAGATATAAACAATATATCTGATCAAGAATTTATAATAGTGGTCATAAGATTAATCGCTGGGCTTTAAAATTTTTTTAATTCAAAATATATTAATTTGGGTCCATTCATCTCTTACCCTGCCTTTAGGCTAATATTGTCACATGTATTATAGGTACATAATTATAAACCCCACAAAACAATGTTTTAATTTTGCTTTAAATAGTCATAAATATTTCCAGGAAATTTTGTCTTTTATATGTACCCAGGTATTTTACCATTTCTGTTATTCTTTCATTTCTGAAAATCCAGTTTTCCATCTGGTATCGTTTCCCTGCAGCTTGATTCAGTCTCTGTTTCTCTGTTAAACCTACCTGGTGAATATTTAATTTTAGATGTTAAATTCTAAAATTTCCATTTGATTCTTTTTTGTTATTTCTATTTTTCTTCAGAGACCTTCTTTTTTCCTCAAAGAATATTTTCCTTTACATCATTGGTAATTGTTGTAATAATTGCTTTAAAATCCTTGTTTGCTAATATCAACATCTGGGTCACCTCAGGGTTTGTCTCTATTGATTATTATTTCTCTTGAGTAGTTCTGGACTGTATCCTAGAGATTAGAAGTGTTATGTTGTGCTGACTCTGGATTCAACTGCGTTCCTCCAAAAAGTGTTGATGTTTCTGTTTTAGCAGGCAATTAGTTGGTTGGGTACAAATTGCAAATTTTCTCTTAGCCAGCAGTTCAAACCTTAGGTCAGTTCATTTCTCTTTAGCTGGGAAGAATTTAAGATGCCCCTTCTCTGGCTCTCTCCTTTCAGGGATTCCCTCATTACTTTCTTATGTCTGTGGTTGCTTTGAATTCTGCCCTCTAATTCTTTAGACTAGGGAGAGAAGATTGTAAAAGCATCCAGGGTTAGGAGGGTGGGGCTGGGGAACATGTTGGCATCAAAGGAACAGCATCTGATGCATCAAAAGAAATAATGGAAGCCAGAAGACAATGGAGTGATGTCATTAAAGTGTTAAGTGGAAACAGAAATAAACCTTAAAAAACTGCCAATTTGGAATTCTATAGTGATAATTTTCTTCAAAAATATGGGGGAGGGGAAGGAAAAGAAAAAGAAAAGAGATTAGAGAGGGAGGGAGCCAAAACATAAGAGACTCTTAAAAACTGAGAACAAACTGAGGGTTGATGGGGGGTGGGAGGGAGGAGAGGGTGGGTGATGGGTATTGAGGAGGACACCTGTTGGGATGAGCACTGGATGTTGTATGGAAACCACTTTGACAATAAATTTCATATTAAAAAAAAATAAAGATAAAAGATGTTTTCAAGTATGAAAAAGATGAAAGAATTTGTTACCAGCATATCTTACCATAAGAAATGCTCAAAGAAAATTCTCAAGATAATAGAATCCCAGATAGAAATATTGATTGCAAAAAAGTATGAAGGGCATCAGCAAGAGTAAATATGTGAGTAAATATAAAATCATATTGATGGTTTAAAACAATAGCAATAATAATGAATCTAAACTTTCATCTCAATAAGCTAGAAAAAGAACAACAAATTAAGCACTCTCCCTACAAGAGGATATTGTGAATGACTTAGTGCCAACGAATTGGAAAATTTATATGAAATGTTCAGATTTATTTAAAAAACATCAAAGTAGATATACAAAACAGAAAATATGAATAGTTCTATATTTACTTTAAAAATTGAATCCATAATTAAGAAGTTGTCAGTAAAGAAAATTCCAATCTCAAATGATTTCACTGGTTAATTTCTTCTGAATATTTACAGAAGAGAAAGCTTGTTACACAAACTCTTAAAATATTTTCCAACTCATTTATAAAGCAAGTATAACTTAAATACCAAAACATGACAGGGATATTATAAGAAAAGATCATTGTTAGCCAATATCTCTCACAAATATAGACATAAAAATCCCAAACTAATATTAGCAAACAATCCTGAAATATATTAAAAAGATGACACATCATGGTCAAGTATACAGTATATTCCTGGGATTCCTTTGGATTAACATCCAAAATCAACAAATATAATTCGCCATATGGCCAACTAATCTGACAAAGCAGGAAAGAAGAGTATCCAGTGGAAAAAAAGTCTGTTTAGCAAATGGTGCTGTGAGAACTGGACAGCAACATGCAGAAGAATGAAACTGGACCACTTTCTTACACCATACACAAAAATAATATCAAAATGGATAAAAGACCTAAAAGTGAGACAGGAAACCATCAAAACCCTAGAGGAGAAAATAGGCAAAAACCTCTTTGACCTTGGCCACAGCAACTTCTTATTCGACATGTTTCCTAAGGCAAGGGAAACAAAAGTAAAATGAACTATTGGGACCTCATCAAGGTAAAAAGCTTCTGCACTGCAATGGAAACAATCCAGAAAACTAAAAGGCAACCAGCAGAATGGGAGAAGATATTTGCAAATGACATATTGGATAAAGGGTTAGTATCCAAATTCTATAAGTAATTTACTAAACACCTGAAAACCAAATAATCCAGTGAAGAAAAGGGTAGAAGACATGAATAGACACTTTTCCAAAGAAGACATCCAGATGGCCAATAGACACATGAAAGGATGCTCAGCATCACTCATCATCAGGGAAATACAAATCAAAACCACACTGAGATATCAGCTCACACTGGTCAGGGTGGCTAAAATTAACAGCCAACAGGAAACGACAGATGTTGGCGAGGATGTAGAGAAATGGGAAGCCTCTTGCACTGTTGGTGGGAATGAAAACTGGTGTAGCCACTCTGGAAAATAGTGTAGAGGTTCCTCAAAAAATTAAAAATAGAATTACCCTACGACCCAGCAATAGCACTACTAGGAAATTTATCCAAAGGATTCAGGAGTGCTGATTCATAGGGGCATATGTACCCCAATATTTATAGCAGCTCTATCAACAATAGCCAAATTATGGAAAGAGCCCAAATGTCCATCAACTGATGAATGGATGAAGAAGATGTGGTTTATATATATAATGGAATACTACTTGGCAATGAAAAAGAATGAAATCTTGCCATTTGCAACAACGCAGATGGAACTGGAGAGTATTATGTGAAATAAGTCAGTCAGAGAATTCCAATCATATGTGGAATTTAAGAAACTTGACAGAAGAGCATGGAGGAAGGGAAGGGGAAAAAATAGGTGTAAACAGAGGGGGAGGGAAACCATAAGAGACTCTTAAATACAGAGAACAAACTGAGGGTTGATGGAAGGGCAGGGGAGAGGGGAAAATGGGTGATGGGCATTGAGGAGGGCACTTGTTGGGATGAGCACTGGGTGTTGTATGTAAGTGATGAATTATGGGAATCTGCTCCTGAAGCCAAGAGCACGCTGTATCCACTATATGTTAGCTGTGTATACACTGTGTGTTAGCTAACTTGACAATAATTTATATTAAAAAAATAGGTAAAGGGGAAAAGCCACATGATTATCTTAGTCATTTTGAAAAAAATAATTTGATGAAATTCAACACTTAAACATGAGAAAAACCCTCAGTAGACTAGGAACAGATGGGAATTTCTTTCACATATTAAGGGATTTTTATATTAAAAAAAACCCTCTGTATCTAATATCATTCTTCATGGTGACATATCGAACACTTTCCAACTGAAGGTAGGAGAAAGGCAAAGATGACCCTTTCTACTTCTATTTAATATTGTACTAGAGATCTTAGCCAATGCAACAAGGCACATAAAAGAAAATTATATAGGTTGGAAAAGAAGAATAAAACTGTCTTTATTTTGACTGTGGAAAAAAAAATCCCATGGGATCTACAAAAAGTGAGTTAAACAGTTTTCAAGATGCAAAATCTATATACAAAAACAAATTGTCTTTTTATATACTAGCAATGAATAATTAGAAAACAAAACTTAAAATACCATTTTAAATATCATAAAACATAAAATACTTAGTCTTAACTCTAACAGTATATGTGTACAATATTCTAAATCCCACAACACATTGAAATTGACGAAAATGGAAATATTTGGAGAGAAAGACTATGTTTATGGATTGGAAGTTTGATACTGTTAAGATGTCAATTCTCCCCAAAGTGATTTATGACTTGAAAGCAATCCCAGTTAAAATCTAAGACTTTGCTTTTCTGTTAGAAATTGACAAGATGATTCTAAAATTTGTTTGGAAATACGTAAGACCTAGAATAGCCAAAATAACACAAAAAAATGAAGTTGGAGAACTTATGTGATCTGATTTCAACACTTACTATATAGTTATAGTAATCAGTCCAATGTGGTATTGATGTAAGAATAGACAAATACATCATGGAAACAAAATAGAGTCTAAAAATAGGCCCACCCTTAGGTAGTCCATTGATTTTTGACAGATTTCTAAGCCATTCAGTAGGGGAAAAGATTTTTTTTTTTTCAGTAAACAGTACTGAGCTAATATGATACTTATATGAGGGAAAATGAACTTTGACCTCCAGCTCACACTATACACAAAAATTAGTTTGAAATGGATAGTAGACCTAAATCTAAAAGCTAAACTATAAAGCTCCTAAGAGAAACATAGGAGAATATCTTCCAACCTGAGAGTAGTCAAAGATTTCGTAGAACACCAGGAAGCATCTTTAAAAGTCAGATCAAATGAACTTCTTCAAAGTAAGTGCATTTGCTCATCTAAAGCATATTAAGAAAAAGAATAGGCAAGCCACAGACAGGGAGAAAATATTTGCAATAAATATATCTAACAAAGGACTTGTATCCAAAATATTGAGATAGTTCTTACAACTCAATAAGGCAACTCAATTTTTAATATATGCACAAGATTTGAACAGACATTTCAGATAGGAAAATACACTAATAGTCAATAAGAATGTGAAAAAAAAATGTGGAACATCACTAGTTATCAGGAAAATGCAAATGATAACAGGAAAAGCCACAACATATATCACTATATCCTTTCTAGAATTGCCAAAATCTAAAAAATCCAGTCCATTTAGCAAATATTGGAGCAGTTGGAATTTTCCTACATTGCTTTGTGGAGTGCAAAATGATGGAGTTTCTTTGGAAACCAGTTGGGCAGTTACTTATAAAGTTAAGCATTTACTTACCATTTACCCAGAAATCCCAAGTATAAGTTCAGAAAAGGATTTTTAGAATATATTTATAGCAGCTTTATGTATAAAGAGCCTCAAACTGGAAACAGTCCAAATATCCAGTAATAGAAGAATGGATAAACAAATTGTGGTATATCCATAAAATATGGAATACTACTTGGTAATACAAAGGAGTGAACCACTAATACATGGATGAATCTCGAAAACATATGTTGCAATACCATGAGCATCTATAATTATCTCAATAAAAATTTGTTTTTCTTAAATCTCAGTAAAAATTTCAATTAAAAAAGCATGTTAAGGAAAAGGAGTCAGACACAAAAGAGTACATATTGTATGTTGTTTCATTTATATGAGGTTTTAGAAAAGTAATTATGTTGAACTATATCAGAACACCTGTAGCCTCAGGATGGGAGGGAGTTGAGTGGGATGTGGACCCAGGGCAATTTGTAGGGAATTGTTCTATTTCTTGATTGAGTGTTGGTTATACAGGTCTATGCATTGTCAAAAGTCATCAATCTGTACACTTGAGATTTGTACATTCTACTGTATGTAAATTATACTTCAACTAAAAAAGAAAAGAGAAATTTATATCTCCCTGATTTGCAAGTTAGATTTTATTTTCATTAACTCCATACAAGGCCCAGCTATTTATGTAGATAGCCTTATAGAAGAAATCTATATATTTGGAAGTTAATTACTCTTCTTCCCTTTGGTTTTTCTTTCCCTTCCTTCTTCTTTCTGAAAACCACAGGAATGTGAGAGAAAGTGGGTGACCATTGCAAGCAAACTGGAGCTGAAAACTTGTATCAGAATGTTCTGTCACTTGGACCTTGTGCAGGCCTATAATTTGAATGTGTGACTCTAGAAATGGTTGCTATGGCGATAAACCACTTTACTTAAATAGCATGTATTTTACTCAAAATTCAGAGAAATGGTAACAGTTTCTAGTAATCATGTACTGGTATTAACTTGCAGGGATATGCCTAGAGCTTACAGGTTTTGCATCCATTATCACCAGATGAGTTCATCAGGTTAAAGTTATGCCAGTGAATAATGAAATATGTATATTTAGCCCAATTTTCTTGTTACATATCTCCCCTTGCACACATGGAGCCCCTTTCCAAGATTAATAATATGAGCTGAAGAAATCAGGCCATGGGTGCTGAATTACTAAAAGATGAAACCGGAGGGAACCTTGTAAGGTCATCTTTTCCATCATTCCGCCTCCAGTAGGACTGACTATTCTTCAACTGTCCCAGGTGGAAAGAGCCTGTCAAAGATGAGGAACAATTGAAATGCTGCTTGGGGCCGCCCCTGGTATAACCATCTTGACTATAGCACAGAGCTGAGATCTTCCCCCTTGTGTGTTCTACAGATTGTGATTATATATGTCCTCTATTCTTTATATTTTTAGACTAAAGAGCTCTCTCTCGTAAAGAAACCTCCATCCATTAATCATATTAGTGACCTGTCTGTAAACCTTTCCTCGTTCCTTTATCTCTGTTCAAGCTGATTTGCAGTGTTTCAGGTATGAATTCTTCATGATTTTATGTAAGGATAAAGGATTTTTTTCTTTATTTCTAAAATGCTTTCTGATGATAGCTAGGTTTTCTTGATCACTGTGCAATTGTATGTTACCCTAGTATCTTCAGAGCACAATCTACAATGATTTGTAGATCCTTTTTGGACTGATAATGATGGCCAACAATCTCATAATGATCATTTAAACTCTTTTTCCCCTAGAACTGAATATTGAATTCCTGTCTCATCTTTCTCCCCCTCTGTACAACAGGATGGGAGCTCATCACCTTCTATTTGCCTTTTATGACCTAGAAGATCTTAGTAATTCCTATAGCCTTGGTAATTTCACTTTTCATTTTTCTGTCACGTTACTCACAAAACTGTAAAATTGCATCAGTGACAGCATAGATCCCTAAGGAATCCCCTCAACTGTGAGAGAAGAAAAAGAGAAACCTAAAATTTAGATAACCTATAACCTACAAAGGAAATCCCTGAAACATTAAGATTTGTTTATATTCCTAGAGAAAAGCCTGGAAGCTGGAATTTGCTTTGGCCATTTGTGTTCAAGGAAGTGAGTGGCTTGGCTCTTGGTGAAGAAAGCTACGGCTCAGTCTAAAGGACATCATGAGAGCCGGCCTGCATCCATGTCTTGTTAGCATCAGAGCACAGTTTCAAATATCGGAGGTGATATTTAAGAGGGGAGACTCAGAGGCTTCAGGAAAGCTCTTACAATTCTGATTCCTAAACAATGGCATTCTAAACTTAATGCAACTGCAAATTAGCAGGGAAATGGTAAAGTGTGCACATGCGCGCGCACACACACACACACACACACACACACACCATTTTACAAGGTGCACACATATACACAGAAGCTTCTAAGCATTTACAATAAACATCTGTATAAAGGTGAGTAAATTTGCATTGATATTACCAAGGAGTAAAGGAACAAGTATTGAGATTTGTTTCAGTGCAGCCAGTTTTGGGCCAACTTGGAGTTAAAGAAAACATGGTTGACTATATTAGTTTTAACATGTATGAAATACCAAATTGAAAAGGAAATAAGAAAACAGGCACTTATATGTTGCCGGTAAGAATATAAGTTGGTACAGAGGCACTGGAAAGCAATATGGCGATACCTTTCAAAATTACAAATCCATAGATGTTTTGACTCAGGAGTCCTGCTTCTAAAATGTATAGCCTGTAGATATACTTACACATGTACAAAATGGCACAAGTGCAATATTATTCACAGAAGCATTATTTGTACTAGGAAAAGTTTGGAAACGACCTGAATGTCCATTGTGAAGGGGCTGGCTAAATAAATATTCAAACAAGAGAATACTGCAGAGCCAAAAAGAAGAATGAGAACTCTTTACATATGGACGTGGAAGGATCCTCAAAATAATCATTAGTTGAAAAAAAATCAAGGTGTGAAAGAACACTTACAGTGGGCTACCATTTGGGTAAAAACAGGGAGAAGAAAGCATGTCAATATATGGATTAGATGGAACCATATGAAATTGCCATTATTAGGCTGTTTTGGCCTGCAGAAATGACTACCAATTCAATCTGGTTCCACGTAATATTTGCTTGAAGAGATGCATGAACTCTCTGGAAGCATACACTGTAAATTGATAATATTGGTGTCCCTGATGTGGGGCAGAGCAGAGTCAACTAGGGGGCAGGGAGAAGATTTTTAACACTGTGACTATTAAATCATGGGGTTGTACCATCTATTTTAAAAATACATCACTAAAATTAGATATAAATAAATAAAATAATGAATTAGATATAAATAAATAAAATAATGAAAGAAATGAAATAAATAAAATAATGAAATGTTGCTGAGGAATATTTTCTCATCTTGCTCTAGAATGAAACAGAAACACCATATTTCTGCACTAAAGCAAGCAAACATTCTGGTTTAGTTTTCTCTCTTTCCCCTTTGCCAGAAAATTCTGAGGATAATCTTAAGTTACCTTATCCAAGAAGAAAACACCAGAGCCTCTAATGCGTTTGGGAAAAAGAAAAAATCATCTACATCACTAAACCTGCCCACAGAGACTGTCTCTGAGTATTTCTTTCTGGTGACTGCAACTTCTGAGTCTACTTTAATGACTCAAGTCCATTAACAAATGGAACCATGAAGAAGAATGGAAGTGTTGAGCTGCAAATGAATATAAATACATTAAAAAGAAAATGGCTGAATCCGTGTTCCTATTCTGTAGAACAGTAGTTGTGGTGGATGTGTTCAAAGACATTTCCTCAACTACTTGGATGATCACTCAAAAGGTGGAAAATCAAAAGAGTGAAGGTTACACTTAGATTCACCTTTTAATAGGATTCAACTTTCATGAATTGAAATTTCCAAGATAGGTTTCCTGTCTTTGGGATCAGTGCTATTCTAAACAACGCAGCTTCTCTCCGGCCGGTTACTGGAGCATTAGGGGAGTTCACCCTCACCGTATTGCTGAACATGGGAATTTTCAGTGAGAGGGTACAATCTATGTTACGGAATGCTGATGCATTTTCAGTATTTTCTATTTTGTGAAAGAATACACAGAGAAGCAACGTAGACATTTTCGTGGGTGAAACAACTCTATAGAGAAAAGGACTTTTTTACATTTCTAAATTTATACAAATTAATTTTTTTCAATGTATAAAATTACCAGCTCAAGAATTAGCAGACATGGTTAGGAAGTCCTACATGAGTGATGTTCTGAAGAGACACATATTTAAGGCCTGTCTGCAATAAGCAAATGTCAGGTAAATGTTCTCTTTCTTTAAATACAGGTACCAAAAATCATAAATGACCCGAAGTTCTGCTGCTGCCCTGGGAGGTCACTTATTCATTGAACAAATATATATTAAGTGCCTACTACCGGGCATAAAACATGGCCATTTGTATCACAAGGGCCTGAGTGATCAAAGAAATACCAGGTTTATTTGTACAGTGTTACATGTAGTCTTTTCAGATTCTCTGAAAATTGTTAACCTGATTATTGATCCAGATGTAGAGTAACTTTGCATTTGCCAGAGCGTTAAACTTACAAGCCCTTCCCAGACCATTTTGTGTCTGTGAGGCCTGCTGTATCTATTCTCCCCTGTCTCATCCCCCACCTTGCTTGTGTCCCCTTCTCCTAATACGTTCTCAGCTCTTTTAGAACTCTGTGCTCAGCTTCATTTCATGAGGAGTGCTCACTTCTTTTTTGTTGTCATTGTTAAGTTTATTTATTTATTTATTTATTTAGAGAATGCAAGTGGGGGAGGGGCAGAGAGGAAGAGAGTGAGAATCCCAAGCAGGCTGTGCACTGTCCGGGCGGAGACTGATGCGGGGCTCCACATGGAGTTCAAACTCAAGAACATTAAGATCATGACCTGGGCCAAAGTCAGAAGCTTAACCGACTGAGCCACCATGGCACCCAGAGAAGTGATTACTTATAAAATGGCTCTAAGGTTAAAATGGACTCTGCTTCCCTCATGACAGCAGAATCAGAGACTGTTTCCTTGGCAGTGGGGTGAGGTGACCTGAAGAAACACAATTGCCTATTGAGACCCCTTTTGTTTTGTGCCTTGAAGAAGTACTTTCATGGCCTCTATCTCGGTGCATTCTCATAATAAACCCATGTAGTAAACATGCAAATACGTTTTCTCCATTTACCCGTGAGGCATCGAGACTCCAAGAGGTCCGTGGACCTGCCCACGTGGTATGACCGGGATTTGAAGCCAGGCTCCGGAGTGAGCACAGAGAATGGCGAGAGCGTGAGGAGTGGGCCATATGCAGCGACTGTCCCCAGGTCAGGAGGCGTAGCTGTGCTGTGCTGTGCCTGTCAGGTCAACCGTACACATGCCAGGGCCGGCCTGGAATTCTGTAAAGATGAAATGAGTGTGGTTATGTCCTGGCCAGCTTCCCTACGCAAATGTTGCCAGATGTTTACTTTTGTTTTGCATGGCAGAGGATCTGAAATTGTGCCTGTAGTTTGCACTACACCAAACCCTAAACAGTTCTGTTTTCCTGAAAGTGCTAAAGGAACTTACTTGGGCATTTAATAACAGCCCTACAATGGGATTAGTTTCTATCTCCCCTCTGGAGAGTGCTCCGCCTTGCAAATCCTGGGCAATTTTGTAGTCCCTTGCTTCTTTGAATTGATAGATATTGCCTCGTGTCTGAAAAGTAATCCAGGCCTTTCCCTTTATTTCCAGTCCACTGCTTATGCAAAGAAATTTCCTGTGGCCAGTAAGAAGGAAAACGCGGACAACTCAGACTCGAAGCATGCAAGTTCCGCAGGTAGCAGAAACTTCCCAGCCAGACTCAAGGGAGAACCAGAGAAATCCCCCATGACGTCAAGCCAAGGACCGGCAACCAAATACATTGCTAAATCCAATCCCGTGCCTAGAACCAAAAAGAAACTCTAAGGTTCCCTTCACAGATGAATAGTACAAACACGGAGCTGCTCTTTCTAGCGCTAAAGTGAGGAGACGGGAGGGAGAAAGGACAGGACTATGTCGAGCTTTTAGTCTTTTAGCCCCGCTGAGCCCTGCCATGTGTTTGCACCAGTTTAACCTCGGAGCTGGGGATCTTCAAGGCAGCCTAGTGTTAAGAACAGCCACCAACAGGCTTGATGGCGAGCTGTGGCTGCAGTTAACTCGAGGTTTTTGAGAGTTGTTTAGAGGAGCACGCATCCTCAAAGCAAGGTGGTGGGCATACTTGCTCAGTTTTACTTCACATTCTTGTATTTGGGCACAATTATTTGTAGGAGAAAATGAGAGCCAAATATGGTGATGGAGGTCCCAAATAATTATGTGCACTTTGCACTAGGAGATTTTGTTAGGAAATTACTAATAAACTTGCCATAGGCATAACAGCAGAAGTGCTTCAGCCATTCACATGTGTTCTTGTGATTTTAGGTTGGTGTAGATTATTTAAGACAACTTATTTTAAATGTAGAAGAATAGGAGATTTTTGTAACTGCTTGCCATTAAGTTGCTGCTAAATTCCCAATATATTGATTGAATCAATAAAAGACAGATGTCACCCATGAACGTTAATTTTTATGTTAATGAGAGGTGGATATAAAAGGTCCTCTAAGCCCTTATGCAAATTATGAGTTTGGCCTGCTTCTGCAAAGGTAGGCACATATCTTTGGGGAAAGTCACGAAGTGGATACAGGGAAAAATACATCATTACTCTTGGTGTTACAAGTATCTCCTTTCCACCCCAGGGAAATTGTTTTGTCTTTCGAGATCAAACTGGGTGAGTAGATGCTTTGCTTGGCCTTCCAAACAAATTCTAAGGAAACAATCTGTGTTTGCTTTTACTTGTATAAAGTAATACTCTAGTTTCACTCCACCTCTCCCGATGGGATTGTCTTAGACCTCCAAAATGAGCCTGCTGAGCATGTACTTAGTTGCATATAAATCCACTCAGTGGCTAATGGTAATAGAAGTACTTCTTGTGATTAATTTGGAAGACACTGTTGTACTTCCGAGTGGGTCAAAGGTAGCACTAACATGCGTTGTCCCTGGCTAGCTCTGTCAGGACCTTCTTAGTACCTACAGTGTGCTTCCCCTGAGGGAATCTGCCAGCTAAAGTGGACCTGGTTTAAATTGTCTAGACTTTATTTTAGAACTGGAGTTGGCATAGCTTCTTCAAGGTCTTTCTCCCTTACTATTACTTCCAGTCCTATCAGGAGTCCAGAAACCATCTCCTGAGATGTAAGCCTCCTCTCAGGATGTAGTGAGCCAATCTTTGAGGAGTATGTCCTGTTTGCCTGCTGAGAAGCCCGGCCTCAGATTTCCCTTCCTCGGTGGTGCTCTTAAAGGCAGGGGTAATAGCAGCCTGCTGATCTCCTTGCAGAAAAGCCAGCTGAGACGGTGGCTTAGATTCTGTCCATCCCCTAAGGCTGAAAATGGAATATTCCCTGTATCTAAAATGCTTTTACTTCCATAGTGATACAGTCTTTTGTATCACATATTAGAGAATTCTGATGTTAAATTTAATATTATCCAAATTTCTGTCCACATTGCTCTTCAGCCTTAAATTAGTAATTCTACTCAGTAAGCTTGACCAAAGGTCCAGAACTAAGCATTCAGTGAAAGGTGAAGTCATTTAATAGCTTTTATTGTGTTTGCACCTTTGCCCTCCCCAGCCCCACGCCAGGTTGACTGTCCTTCCCACCGTAAAAATCATTCTATCAGCTTTCATCTGTCTAGGCCTTCGTTTTATTTATGTAGAATCATTTTGATAGAAGCCGAGCTCACTCTTTCTAAGGGGAATTTTCACATTATTTGTATTTGTTATTTATTTGTGTGTAACCCCTGGACCAGGCCAGGTCTGAGCTTTTTGCCCCAACGACTGTACCTCTTTACTATCTGAGACTTGCTCTCTTCATTTGCTTTCATGGCTGTGGAAAAAAAGTAGCTCTTCTGTTTTAGAATGGTTTTCGGTGACCGAGAGGCCAGCTCCAAGGCACTGGTAACCATCACTCTGACACCTCGTATGCACTGCATGGAGAGATGGGCTTGCAGGACCCAGAGGGACACCGGGACAGTACAGAGCAGGCGTAATTGCCAAGGCATGCACATGCTGATTACGCTCCAACTTGAATAACAGACAAGTCAAGGCAGGAGATAAAATTGATAAATGCAGGCTTGGGGCTGAGGAGAGGTTCAGCTGAGGAGAACAGAAGATGCTATCGAAAAGGGCTTAAATCAGAGGAGAAAGAGAGATGGGTTGGGGGGAAGGGAGCAGAAAGAAGACAAAGTATAATGACTAAAGAAGAGTGGATGACAACACGTGTTTCTGCCAAACTTGGAACAGGAGTCAGAGGAGGGAAGCGCTGCAGAGTCCTGGCTCCAGGCCTGTCTGAGGTAAGCGTCGCCCTCCCTGGCCTGTGCCCGGGCACACCCGGATGAAGACTCAGGCTGCAGAATCGAAGACCGGGGAAACAGAGGCTGAGGGAGGATGTGATGTAGGCCACAGAAAAGCCCTTACCCTCTGAGAGTAGGAATGTTCTGTGGTATTGGGAGGGGAAAGAAGAAGAAGAAAAAACCCCAAAACATTTTGTGCTTATCACTGAAATGCTTTGTTTAAATAATTCTATTTGACTCAAAATGTAAGTTCCAGGTTAGACACATCAAAAGCAGCCAGTCTTGAAAATGAAGCTTTTTAAATTCCAGCCCTGCTGTTGGAATAGAGAGAATAAAGGCTTTGTTCAAACATGCATTCCCAGCAGTAAGCAGAGCTTTGAAATTGGCCACGGAGGTTGTGTCCTATAATGGTTGCACTTGGCTGGAGACCAAGAAGCTGTGGCCTCTGGGAAACGACCCTGAGCTGGCTGTTTTCCATGTGCCCCTCCAGAGCCACTCTGCCCTGCTCTGCCCTCTCCACTCCGAGAGACTGATCTTTAGGGACTGCATGAACAGTCTCCCTGGGCCTCTGGATATATTGGGCTTCTGTCAGTGGGAGTCACCAATAGGACATCGGCTAGGAAAGCCGAGGGCCAGTCATCGATTCCCCCACGGCCTTCCATACTGGGCTGCTGGGAAGTCACCGTATTCTCATTCTGCAGGCCTCAGCACCTGCTGGCAGCCCCTCCAGGCCAAGACCAGGGGCTATTGCCCTGGGTACTGTGTCTTCCTTTGTGGGTTTCCCTAACTCTCTCAGTACCTTTATAAATAGTCTCTTTGTTGAACTCGCACCTACCCCATTTGAGTGCACCATCTGTCTCTTCCTGGGACCCAGAGTGATCTGGACCCTTTCTTGTCAGTTCTGCATTGTTCTTTGACCTGGGGCAGTTTTGTCTGTGGTTGCTGACCTCCTACTGAATAGCAGTAAAGTGAAGAGCAAAAAGCCTAAATGAGTTCTTCCTGAAGCAAACTGGTGCACCTGGGTGGTCACTAGCTAGGGTTGAGGGAGGCGATGGCAGAGGAAATTTCCCAGAGTTGGACCTAGCCAGAGCAAAATACATCGAGCATTACCCAACTGGATCTGAAATTGTCTGGACCCTGAAGGTTCACATTTAGGTCTTACATTCCAGTCGCGGCTTTTGGAGCCTAAAGAACCTGTGGGATGCCTGGGTGGCTCAGTCGGTTAAGCGTCCGACTCTTGGTTTTGGCTCAGGCCATGATCTCACTGTTTGCGAGTTCGAGCCCTGCCTTCGGCTCTGTGCTGGCACATGGAGCCTGCTTGGGATTCTCTCTCTCCCTCTCTCTCTTTCTGCCCCTCCCCAACTCATGTTCTCTCATTCTTTCAAAATAAAAAAAAAAAGAAAAAGAAAAACATTCTTTGAAAAGCAAGCAAGCAAGCAATCAACACTTGTAACAGCCAAGAGTTCCCCTAGCCTGGGACACTGTCTCCCGGCTGGACTGGAGGGCCTGGCAGAGGCTTCTGCTGGGGAGCCTATGGTGGCCAGGAAGCACAGGCAGCCTGCAGACAAGCCTTCTCCCCGGGCCGTGTGTTTCATCTCTGCAAGTGCTAACATCGCTTTACAAAGCATTTTCAAGTAACATTTTCCCTCTTCAAAGACCTCACATAGTTCAGCTTTACTCTTCAGGACCCTGTATTTTTCTGAGGGAGCTAGCTTAGAATTGGTTTTGATTTCTGTGCACTGCATTGTTATCACTTAATTCCCATTGGTGAGCCAATCTTCTTTGCTTTTGTTCTTCAAAGGAAGGCCACGTTCAGTGTCTGTCTGACATTTTTGTGGCTTCCTTCCTCAGTTGCTGGTATAATCAGCTCCACTCGGTTCCCTGTGTGGCAGGTCTTCAGTTTCCCTAAGTTATCCGGAGCAGCCCTCAGCAGAGCGGTAGAGACTGCTACTACCGGCCCAGTGGCCTCACTTCAAGCAGCAGGGCACTCATGACGGTGGGACAAGAGGAAGACATTGCGGTGTCACCACCGGCTAGCTCAGGGACAGCCCTGTCTGTTGCCTGGTGCCATCCCAGATGTCTTAGGTGGACCCGATGAACCCAGGGTGAAGACCTCAGAGGGCTTCATCCCCGAAACGTGCAACTGTTCCTGGCCTGGCCCAGAGGACAGGGCCACCACGCAGGGCAGCCCCGCCCCCCTCTCCTGAGGGATTCTGGAGCACCTTCAGATCATTCCTATCTTCAGCGCTGAGACAGAGATTACACACAGTTCGCCACCCTTGGGGGACTGGGACACAAGTCTTTGACTCTCTCACCCGGGACAGCCTCTGCGGACAAGATCCTGACACCAAGCTGTCGTTTCGAAGAGGTTTTCCTCATCAGCACAGGAAGTGATCTCCATCCCCGGGCGGTTGCAAGGTCCCAGAGTCAGCATTTCCAGTGCGACCCAAGGGCAGGGCAGGTGGAAGACGGCCAACGGGCACCTTCCCTGGACCCTGAGGAAGAAGCCCTCGCATGGAGGTGGCAACCAGTATTTCCTGGTGCAGGCATTGGTTTACATGCAGTTTACTAGAAATCAAAGTCCTCTTGTAAGGTGGACTTTGAGCCATATTAGTGGAAGGGATCTTGTCTTTTGACAAAAGCCCATGTTCAGGGTAATGATGTAAAAATAACAGCAACATTCACAGAGCACTGATCACGTGCCCAACACTCTGCTAAGCACACGTTCTTTTCATTCGTACAGCAACCTTGGATGCTGGTACTGTTATCTCTACAGAGGAGTAAATTAAGGCACAGAAAGGTTAAGAAACTTGTCCAAGGTCACACAGCCAAGGAGTAGCAGAACAGAGATTTGAACCCAGCCAGCGGGGTTAAGTATGTCACTGTTGCACTACTTGCCTCTCGAGGTATCTATAGTTTAGGCCGTGGCTGCTGTAAGGTTTGAGCTCATAGTTTGGAAAGGTCAGCGGCTCATGAACACCGCCAGCTCCCAGCAACAGCCTGGCGCAGTCATTCTGGCAACTTTGGGTCTCAGAGTGGAGGAGGGTTATTTTGCATGTTGACGAGTTTGAATGAGGTGCAACCACACCATAGCAGGGTAAGCTGCATTCTGAAGGACTCCACGTGACGAAAATGAATTCTAAAGGTCTAAGTGCTTTGGTCATTGTCAGGAGCAATCTTTGGAAACCTTTGAATGTGTTTTTGAGCGAAGAGAGGAAAGAGGCCCTGTGGCTGCCGCAGGTATTCCCCTGGACAGCCCTGTGTGCGGACACGACAGACATGCTGGCCGGGGCCGAGAGCTGTGACTCCCACGGCGTTGTACACGCGTGGGGCGAGGAGTCCCCGTCACGGTTCCGTTCCCCGCACGGCTCTATCAGGTGGCGGGCGCGGCTGTGTGACTGCAAACACGGGCCCAGGTCAGCTTTTAGCTCGAATACTTTTCCTTACTGCTTTCAGCTTCTATTTTCCTCGTCACACCGACTGACAGCGCCCGGATCAAGGAGCACAGACTGTCTCCAGAGGCTCGAAGCCCCTGTCCGGTGCAGGACGAGGGAGACCCCTGCTCTGGAAAGAAGCCCAGCAGCCAAGGATGGCGCTTCCTGACCCGGCTGCCATCTCTCAGTCTGCTGCCTGCCGCTCGGGCCCAGGAGAGAAGCGGTTCTTATCCTGGGTGCTGCTCTGGAGCTTTGGAAGAAAGGCTACTAGTGGGAAAGCCCCCAAAGCCCACAGACGTGGGTGATTTTTCACAAGAGTGTCTTCCCTCCAGATGAGTTCCCTGGTTGTGGCCTGACCCCTTTCCCCCAGTCAGTGTGAACTTAGTCACGGGACCTTGGAGCCTCAGCCACTGGGGCGTCGTCCTGGCCCCATCCCCTGAAGTGGAATCTTGGCAGGACGTCTTGCCTCCGGTGCACTTTTCTTGCCTGGAGGGCAACAACAGTCCGGCCATGCTGACGTCTCCTTTTGCCTCCAGGTGACCAACACCACACTCTACCACGAGGACTGGGAGCTGCACAAAGAATGTCCCCTAAGTAGAATCAGATTGAGAGACTCAGTTGTTCATTCAAAAAATATTTACTGACCATCTGCTATTGCCGGGCACAGTGATAGGCAATGGGCATAAGATGAGGTAAGAGAGAGTCAAGGTCATTGCCCTTGAGGAGGTTGCAGTCTTGGTGTGGGGCAGATGTTGGAGATCTCTACAAATATGTAAAATACCTGTGTACTGTGATGAGCACAAGGTAGGAAGTAAAGAGTGCCATAATAGAGAACGACAGGATAGGAGCCTTTCTAAAGAAGCTTGAAGGCTAAAGGGAGGAATGCTGTAGGCAGAGGGGCCTGGGACAGAGCTGGGTGGACTCCAGGACCTCGACCAAAAGCCAGGATGGTGGTGGGGGGTGGGGGGGGCAGTGCGGAGGGGCTGGGGCCAGGCCCTGCAGGCCTTGGGGGCCACAAGAAGGAATCCATTTATTCTAAACACAACAGGGAACCACTAACAGGTTTCCAGCTGGGGAATGACCTCTGATTAAAGGTTCACTCTGTCTTCTATTGAACAAATGCAGGTGGAGCAGAAAGAGAAGCAGGGAGATCGGTCAGGGGTCATTGGGCAAGAGGGCAACAGAGAAGATGGAGAGAAGTGGGTGGATAGGAAATATGGTTTGGAGATAGATTGATAGGATCCCGTGAGGGATTAGATGTGTAGAGTGAAGAAAAGAGTGGGTGGGGGACCGAGAGGGACTTTTGGCTTCAACAGTAAGCGGCTTGATAGAGGTTTCACTCACCGAGTTGGGGGTTGGCAGTGAGATGAAGGGCTCCTCCAAGTCATCCTAAGTTGAAGCGCTATCAGACCTTGAAGTGGAGATGGCTGCTTGAGAGAGACTTAAAGGCCGGAGTGGGTCACCATGGCTGGAGGGGGAAGGATGTGGAGAGAGACCCAGAGTTAACAGGGAGTTGTTCATGAGGGCTTCTGGACACTAGGCAGGGTTCGAGGACCCAGGCATCAAGGCACCATCTTGGGCACACTCCCACCCAGGGACTGGGCATGGCTGTACTTGGTTGGGCAAGAACAAGTGTGAGGATGGCATGATGACATGAAGTGCCATTTGGAGAAGTGTCCCTAGGAGATGTGGCCAAACCTCCTTATGGCCGATTCATCGAATCTGAGTGGTGACAGGTACCAGGTCCTCTCTGGCTCAGAATTCCATCGATTCCCTTCAGCATAAATCAGAAAATGGCCAACCAGATACTTTCCCGAAGCCCAAGTTTGCAGAATCGTGGACTGTCTGCACTGCCCAAATCCCCCAGGGCAGGAACCCCCCACTCCCAGCCTCTGATGAAATGCTCCCTGGGATGGGCAACTGCTAGAAAAGTCTTCGTATTAACTAACACCTGCTCCTCACTGGCCCCTCTGGAAACTATTTAAAGTCTACTCCTTGGGCCCCATAACGGCCCCTTGAGAGTTGGAGGTGACCCCCACAGCCCTCTGAACCTTCTCTAGTGTTCTCTTAGACTCCTGCTCAGGTGGCATGTTTCTTGGGCCTTTGTTCTAGTTCATCTGGGTCTTTTCCCAAAATGAACCTTTTTCCAAAATGAACATGTGGCCTGCCACCCCTAGGCCTCTTGACACTGGTCCCTATCACTGGGGCCCATCGTGTTCCCGTTAGCAAGAATTGGTGGACAGTCTGGCTTGACTTTACTAACACAGCCTTTACTGATGATGCGACCCTGAAGCACATTTATTTTCCTATCGCTGTCCTTGTGGCAGACTCTCAGTGACCACAAAAGAGCCCTTTCCCAGTGTGATGCCAGGGGGAGTGGCAGAACGTGCCTGGGCTGGATCTGAGGCACGGAGCCCTAAGATCACCCAGGAAGACAGACTCATTTTCGTTTGGTGTCTGTCTCTCTAACTACCACTGAGATACAGAGAGGAGGGAAGGCACAAACTGAGTCACAGGCCTGTCCTGGACCCTCCAAACAGGATGAGCATGAGGTACCCTCTGTGTCTCATAGCCTCCCCTGCCGCAGGGGCACATTAACATCTCTGCATATATTAAATGGCTCCAAGCCCTCCTTCGACGTTACTAGCAGGAATCTGAGTCTTTGTCAGAGGATTCCCTCCCCAAACCTCTCTAGAATTTCCAGGAGTGGTGACACGTGTCCTTGTTTACATGCTGCTCTTTGCCAGCCAGCAGAGGCTCAGGACACTTGAAACCAAAGTGTCACTTCTGATGTCCTTGCCTCTCACTTTTATCTCTAGATCTCCTGCTTCCCCAGCTTCTGCACAGCTCCTGGGGTGCCATGTGTCCAAAGCGATGAGGGCTGGGCCCAAATCCCAGGTTCCACCCTGACAAGGCAGAGCAGCCCAGGCCTGGGTCCTGGCATGTCCCTTGCAGCAGGGTGCCCCTTACCCAGCCCCCGATGTGGACTCAGCTTTGTGCTGTGGGTGGATGTAGGTGGTGAGAGGATGCTGAGGTACATGTGACGTAGGATGTCGGGTGGGGGTGGGTGGGCTCCTGGGAAAGAGTGTCCTGTGCACTGGAGGAAATGCAGAGGGACTCAGGTGGGAGGGCCCTGGGTGGGTCTCTCGAACTTTTCCTGGCCCTACCCCCAGGTCTCAGGCTGCCCCAGGTAATCCTGACACACAACAGGTCTCCTTCCTCCCAGGGCCCCCAAGCAAGTAATGGGATTTGCAGGCAATTTTCGAATGTCAAGGAGCACAACGAAAAGAGCATATGAGCCTGTGATGAATGGCTCTGGCCACACTCATACCTAAAGTTTTTGGTTGACAAAATCTTTCAAAACACAGAGTCTGTAGAAGAAATTTTAAAAGGCATCTTTAGGAGTGCGAAGGGTAGGATGTAGTCCAACCCCTCACTGCACAGCAAGTCTCGGCAAGTGGACTTTTCTGGCCTGCTCGGTGCCCTCGGGACCAGAAGCCAGGAGGTGGATGCTGAGTGGTCTCTTGGGATCCTGCGCCCAGGTTGTCCCCTGTGGGGTGAACCTTCTGGATCCCACGTGGGGGCCAGGCAAGCACCGCTCCGTGACCTAGTCACCCATGGCTCCAGCAGTCCCCCCACCCAGGCAGCTCCCACTGCCCTTCTCTCTGGGGTCGCAGCAAGCACCTAACTATAAGCCAGGGTGAGGGCAAAGGTCAGGCAGGAGATCCTCAGTTGCCTGGATGTCTCAGAATACCCTTCATCCATCATGTGGGGGTCCCCATCCCTGCCTCTTGGGGATAAGAGACACTGAGATGTATTTTAATTGGATGGTATTTTCGGGGATTTGTTTAGGGCCAAGGTGAAGATTGAGGAGTCTGCAGGGCTCCTACATAGGCAATGGGAAGAACCGTGTCAACCCAAGACCGTGGGCCTGTTTATTGGTCATTCTTGGTTAACAAGGGCACGATCTCTAGCTCCTCGTTTTTGCTTTGGCTGTGACATAGTTGAAGGAAATGGAGAATTTTACAAGGTATCCAGAGGCACAGTCAGGTTACTGGTTTTGATGAATGGTCAGGTATGCAGGATATAGGACACCCAGAAGGAGAGCTCAGGTGCTGTTGGAAACAGCTTCAGATTCTGCCACGGAGGGCACTTTGCTGGGAACTTCAGGGATGGCAGGAGCCAAGTGTGGCAGCTGGAAGATGTGATCTCACTTATTTAAAAGAAATGCAAAATGAAAGCGTGCTGGGACAAGGCGTTATTTCAGATGTGCTTCTGCACTTCCAGAGATCCCAGCTGATGAAGAAAGCACCCAGGACAGACAGGAGGAAGGGGAGTTCTGAGAGCCCAACTCTGCCTCCAGCATTGTGCCATCTCTTGGGTCGGACTGAAGGTTCTAAATAACACCCCTCCCCCCAACACACACACGTGGACACACTCGTGGGCAACTTCTGAGCCTCGCTGCCGCAGGGGACAGATTTGAGCTTGCCTGCCTGGCATGTTTAGACACATCAAACTCACAGTTACTTTCTGCCCCTCCTGCCCAGGATCCAGGTGCCCAAGAATCCTGCCTCTGCCGGGTATCACTCAAGAACCACAGCTCCAACTTCGCTCATCCCCGTGCGGCCTCTCTGGAACAGTCCATGGGTGGCTGACTTGAGAAGGAAAGAGTGCAGAAAGCAAGCAAGGGATTGCGCTGTTCTGTTGGGCATCTGGAAATCTCAGTGACCTGAGTGCCCAGAGAGTGGACTCTGTTCTGCAGGCTCAGTTTCCCTCCAAGGCTCACCGATCCGCTTCCACAACTCACTGATGGCACCATACATGCACTGTGTGTTTACTATTGACAAATGTAAGCTTAAACACATTACAAGCCAGAGCTGTGTGTACTTGAAAATCCTTCAGTGATTCTATCATCCTGTTCAAGTCACACAAATTCTAGGATTTTATCACCAGTAGTGAGTTCCTCTCTGTGAACAGCAATGTGGGGAAGAAGGAGTGGTGAGTATACCTCCAAAGTGACCATGGACAGAAACATTTCTCATTTAAACCAACACGAACGCCTACCTTCACTGGCCTGGTGGTGGGAAGTTCTCTGTTGGAAACCCCTTTGTGCGGCAAATATGCGTTACAACACTTTGTAGGGTTAACCGACATCGATGAAGCCGAACTGACAGAAGTCTGTAGTTAAAAGGCAAGACTAACAACTAATTAAAACTACAGCCGCTTCGGCTAGTGTGCTTCAAGCCCTATGAGTGTGCGTTCATGTAGGAGCTCTGCTGCCTAAATGCTGGCCAGACTTCTCACCAGGGCTCAGCACCAGAATCCTCCATAGTCTCTGAAAGCACGCTGAGAAACTAAGTTCATACTGCATGGTGGGAAAATGTTATGGTTTAAAATTGCTCCTGGGGGTGGTAGCGCCTGGGTGGCTCAGTCGGTTAAGCGTCCCACTCTTGATTTCAGCTCAGGTCATGATCTCATGGTTGTGAGATGAAGCCCTACATCGGGTTCCACACTGGGCATCAAGCCTGCTTGAGATTCTCTCTCTCTGTCTCTCTTCCTCTATCCCTCTCCCCCTGCTCACGCTCTCTCTCTTTCTAAAATAAAAAAAAAAATTCTCCTAGGAAGGGAAACATTTGTAAAACATCCCTTGACGGGTCCTTGGTTTAGAAGATGAGCTGGCCAACACACCTGAATCAGGTGGAAGTGTCCAGGGACAGACGGGGTGGGGACAGTGTCCATCTGGGGGGAGGAGACAAGGGAGGAGCAGCCAGATGGTCAGAACCCTCTTTGCAATGTGACCTTGCTGTGACAACATCCCTCTTATAGACTGAATTTTATTCCCCCTCCCCAAATTCATATAGTTAAGTGCATAACTATCATATAGTTAATCCCTCATGTGACTGTATTTGGACCTTGAGGGAAGTAACTAGGTTATATGAGGTCCTAAGTGTGAGGCCCTGGTGTGATGGGATTAGTGTCCTTATGAGAAGAGACACCAGAGACTGAGGACACAGGATGTAGTAGGCTGCTGTCTGCAAGTCAGGAAGAGGGTCCTTACTAGACACCAGCCCCATCGGACCTTGATCTTGGACTTCCCAGCCTCCAGAACTGTGAGAAAATCGTATCTGTTGTTTGAGCCACGCCATCTGTGGTATTTTGTTATGGCAGCTGGGGCCGACTGTTCAGTCCCTTGACTCTACCAGTCTCACCTCCTCCCAGCTTGCAAAGTGCCTGAGTGCCCCTGGGGTGGGCAAGGTGGACCCCAGGGCAGTGTGAGAGGTGGTGGGAGCCGAGAGGCAGAGAAGCACCAGAAGCCCAGGGATCTCAGAGACACCTTGTGAGGGACCCCCACAGGTGGGTAACTGGATTTTGAAGCAGCAGGGGTCTTGGCTGAGAGCCGGGGCACATAAGTATGGGTGTCAGTAACCGGGAGGCTTCCATCCGGGAGTGTTGGTGGGGAGGCCCAGGATGAAGGAGGACAGAAAGGCTGGGAGGCACGTGGCTTGTGGCTAAGACATGAGAAAGCACCTGGCCTGGGCCTGCTGGCAAGAGGAAGACCCTCCAGGCTCTGGGAGCCACAACTACAGCCCGTCTGGAGAAGCACTGCTGGAAGGCAGAGTCCGAGGACCGGGCTCCAGGCGGGAAGCGAGCTCGGCTTTCTCCAGCTTCTGACAGCAGCACTCCCCAGGGTCTCTGGGCCCCACTCCCCGCCCCTTGGTCCTGCTCGCTGGGTGAGTCCCCTGTGAAGAGGGCGTGGATTGGAGGGTGAAAGGGCACGGATACTTCATGTCTTGATCTGACTGCCTGACATCTTGGGATGGCCAGGGCCTCCCTGGGACCAGGGTACGTCTGACCTTGAGATGAATGGGAAGCTGCTCTGCAGGAGGGAATCAGCACAAGCGGGGCTGGGCCCCTTGAGGGCAGGGGCCAGGCTCCCATGGGGGACACGGGGCTTCAGAACTGGAGGGGTTAATTAAAGAGGGCTTGAGAAAGCCATAAACACCCAGCGATGACTGGCAGGTGCTAATTTCTTCTTTGGTATTCACAATGACTTTCTGTTAATTAAGAAGAGAGAGAGCCCAGGGGAGGGGGGGCGGTGAGCCAGACATTCTGGCACAGGCAGGCCGGGCAGGCTGCCCATCCAGGGCCTTCTGAGGGTGAGGGGTGGCCGGGACATGGCTTGACTTTGAGGCCCTGAGAGCAAGGCAGGCCAGCCCCCAGCCCAGGACAGCCTGGATCTCAGGGAGCATCCTCGGGGGACAGGAGGCATTGTGCATGAGCAGGCTGTAGCTTTTAGGTTTCTTTTTGAACCCCTTAAGAGGACTGGAGACATACGAGACCTGGGTGAGTGCTTGGGGTCTCCCGATTCCCACAGAGGCCTTTTTACAGGCTCGGGCAGTGGCAAGGGGACGGCATTCTTCCCTCATGGAGGCGGAGAGAATAAGGCTGTGCTGAGGTCTGCAAAGAGGTTGTGCTGGCGTGGGTGTGGTGAATGGGGAGGACCCTGCCCTCTGGGGGCTGCAGAGGTATGGTTACAAGGTGGAGACCACCCCCAGGCACCTGCTTCCAGCTCCCCTTCATCTCAGGCTCACTGCCCCCCCCCCCCCGAATCCCCACCCACACAAAACCAGGGCTGAGCTGGAGCTCTGGTCTGGGTCACTCTGGACAGCTGGGTTTGTGTACACGTGTGGATGTGCATAAGCATGTGCTCGGCATACCTGTGTGATCAGGAGTGTGTGCCCATTGCCTTGTCTACACGTGCATTGTGTGTATCGTGGTGTGTGCAAATGCCTGTGTGAATGTGAATGTATGCCTGTTCAAATCCTGATTGTACCACTTGCAAGCCACTTTGGGCCAGCCACTAACATCTCTGACTCCTTCTCTTCATCCGTGAAATGAAGATAATGATAGTGCTCACGTCACGGGGTTCTCGTGAAGGTTATATGAATGTGTGTCACACACTTAGAACATTGAGCCTGGAACCCCCTTCTGTCCTCTACTTCTCCACCTGCTCGGTGAACTCTTAATCATTCAAAACATGGATGAAGGTCAGACAGCATCAGGCCCGTGTCAGGTGCGGGGTCTAGTCTTAGAACCGTGGGCTCAAGGGCAGAACCCCAGTCCTTAAAGAAGCAGAGAGGAGACTCCTGCCTACCTCACACCCATGCAGCAGAGAAAGGGCTCTGCTGATCGGGGCCCCTCACACTTGGCACACAAATGTAGAAGTAAGCACACTTCCACATATGGGTGTTTTGTACATACCTGTGCGGTGATGCAGGTAGACACAGAATGTGCGCCCACATATCCACACGTAATCCTCCTGGATACGGGAGGTACAAATACTTAGCGTCCTCAGTGTTCACAGACATAGGACTCACACACATAATCTTTGCACACACACACACAATGTACATAGATGTAAGCTCTACATTGTGTGCAGACATAATATAGAAGCATAATTTATATGCACACACTTTGTACACGTATAAGGCACATAATTAGGACACACAGTACTTTGTTCACATGTACGCAAGATTTACACTTTTACATGAGCATTGTGCATACACACATATACATACACAGAATGCATACCTGTGTACACACAAGGCATATACCGGTAAATGATGAATATACTCTTTATACACAGGGCAGTGCAAGGATTGCAAGTACACATGCTTGCACACATGAGCTACACAGGCCTGTGACTGTCATCCTCGGGAAAAACCACCCAGAGCCAGTGCCCCTCCCTTTAACCTTCAGCACTGAAGGCTGCATGGGACCCACAGATGGGGAATTAATTGGTGTCATTAACATGTGGCGATGATAATGACTTCCCATCGATCCCAGTGGCAGACGTATGGCCACCCCCAGGTGGAGCTGGGAGCCCAGGATTGGGGGCCAGGCCTCCCTTGCAGAGCTCTGACCTTTGGCGGCCTTGCCAGGAATCCCTGTTCCTCCACCCAGGCCATGGTTCCCACAGAGTACAGAGAGAAGGGGAAATGGGAATCCAGGAGGAGATTAGCAACTTGCCCAAGGTCACCTGGCCTGCTGGAGGCTGGGGGCCTGGGGAGCAGGACTCCAGCCCCTCCCATCTGACTTTCCTCTCCTTTCCTGCCCCCTTCCGCCCCCATTTCCTGTTCTCTACTTCTCCATCCTCTCTGTAAGAGAGGTCACTCTGTCTCTCCTTGCTGGCTCCAGGCCCTAGCTCTCTCCTGTGGGGCTGACTCTGTTGCAAGTATCTGTTCTGTCCTGGAGCCTCTGGTGGGCCCGAGACCATGTGGTGAAGCGGCTCCGCTACAGGGAGGGGAGGGCTGGAATACCGCAAGAGTAGTCATGGGAAGAACAGACATACCAGCAAACTCCTTTTCCTCCTTTTAGATGCCGCCTCCTCCAGGAAGCCTCCCCAGTGTGCCCCATTTCTGAGGTCCTGAGGTCCCCTCTTCTGTTGCTTCCTCAGTTTTTACTCTCTCCCAGCCCTTATAGAAGTATGCCTGTCTACTCAATTCCTTCCCTGTTGTGTCATGAGCCATTAGCTTTTGGACTTTATCTGACCTAGCTTTGTAACTATTTCAGACTTAGTCCAGAATAGGCAAAGAGTAGATGCCTAATGAATGTTGGATAATTGCAGATATACTGAGACAGGTAGACATAAAGGCTGAGACCAGAGCTAGAGAGACAAATAGAGATGGGTGTTGGAGAGCATGCCCTCCAGGACACGAGATAGACAGGCACTCAGACATTGGACATCGCCGGCTGGCCTGGTGGACAGGGTTGGGCACAGAGTCTGGGCTCTCTGCGGCTCCCTAGAGGTTTTGGAGACCCCGCTACTGTTGTGGAGCTAGGCTACCTCCTTCTACCTGGACCCTGGAGGAGACGAGGGTAGCTGCAGGTCCTGGAGCTGGGGGTGGGGCTGGGAAGTGGCAGTGGGCAGATTGGGGAAGAGGACGTTTTAATGGGATCAAAAGCCTGGGATTCAGACTCCAAGGACTCAGGCATGGGCAGAGAGGCTGAGCTTATTCCCAGTAACCCCCCGAAAGCCCAGCCTGGGTCAGGCCTCTGGGGACACCCCAGACTGCCTGGTTGCACCGAATTTGTTACTGTCACTGCATTTCCAGGGTCTCTAATGAGCTGCTAATGAGCTGTCAGCTAATTATGAGAATTAAATGGGGCAGCCAGGCCAGGCCGAGCTTCTACTGAAAACTTCATGAGTAGTAGGAGGAGGGAAGGTTCCCATCATCGGCCTCCTGGCCCTACATGCCTGATTTGATCTCAGCCCCCATGTGGATAGGGTGGAGGTATTTGCCCATGGAGACAGAGGGATAACCCCAGCAGCCCCAGAATAAGGCCAGTTCCAGCCTCACAGCGTAGCGGGGCTATACCCTGGAGGGCAGGCCTCTGCAGTGTAGGCAGGCCCCAGAAGTCTGACGAGGTGTGACCTCAGGCCAGGCCCTCTGGACCTAGTGTCTATCTTCCTATCTGTGAAATGGGTCTGGAGGAGGGGACGGGGCCAATTTGATGATCTCTGAAAGCGCTTCTTCCCCATTTCAGTCCAGTTCTAAGCTTGTGAAGCCTCTCCTTTATAGGTGTGGCCCAGATGCTTCCAGCTCTCTGAGGGTGGGGGCTTCCTGGGTCACATGCAATCATTCGTGAAGCTGAGTAAAACAATCTTTAACCAGCTAAATGAGTAAATATGTTGACAAAGACAAGAATGTTCATGGCAGCCTTATTTGTAATTGAGGCAGACTGGAAACAACCTAAATGCCCCTCAACAAAAGAAGGGGTAAATACATTGTGACATATTCATACAGTGGAGTAGCACACAGCAATGAAAAAGAAAAATACTACTTATAAAGGCAATCTTCATCTTACATGGTTCTGATATGCATGGATTCCAGTTACCACAGTTTAGTTTTAAATAATCCTGGTTTCCCAACAACACAGTTCAAATTTTAGTTATCGTGGTATATTAGCTGTAATTGCATAAAATTCAGACTAACCCACTAGCTTTTCAGCCCACAAGTCACTACATAAACAGCCGATGTACATCACATGATCTGTGACCAGTCATGTCCCTTCTGGAAGGAAGTCTACTGGTGGCTGGCCACGGGGCATCTGCCATTCATTTCATACACAGACAGCAGAGGGCACTGTTGTGTTGCCTCTTTATCTCCAACTTCTAAACCCAGGCGACATTTGACAAAATCGATAAACAAAAAAAAGAAGGAACTCGTCAACAAAGATGTAAGTGCAAGGAAGAAATAAAGAATCAATGCTGATAAAATTGAAATTCGAATCAAACATAAATGGGGCTGAGTGGCACTTTGTGACCGTGAACTTATGGACGTAAATGAAGCGTGTGGTTGTGACCAAGAGGATGAAGACCTCCCGGAGAAAGTGATGCTCCCAAAATAACTTCCCATGAAAGGAACTTTCAGAGATATTTCACAACATTGAAAGCACAAAAGAGAAAATGTTGGAAGCTGATCCAAACTTAGAAAACAGTAGGACAATTCACCATGGCACAGAAAAGACCAGAAAAGCTGCCTGCTCTGTATTGTAAGTTGCACGATGAGAGGAAGGAGGAGAGCACTGTTCTAATTGTTCTTGATAAATTTCCTACAAAGAAATAAAACACTTGAATTCTTAATATTTTAAAGTATACTAAATGAATATTAGTATTACAATTTTTAAATCTCCGTATACATTTTAAACAAACAGTGAGAGACTTCTTATTGTTTTGATTAAAAAACTTTAAAAGTCACGGAACAATCATAACTTTCCCCACTGATTATTATTTTTTTTAAGTTTTATTTATTTGTTTTGAGAGAGAGAACCAGTGGGGGAGGGGAAGAGAGGGAGACAGAGGATCAGAAGTGCACTCTGTGCTCACAGCAGAGAGCTTGATGTGTGGCTCGAACTCACGAACCGGGAGATCATGATCTGAGCCCAAGTCTGATGCTCAACCGACTGAGCCACCCAGGCACCCCCTCCCCACTGATTATTAAGATCACTTTGTGTAGTTTCAACCTATATAGTACTTCGCAGCCCCTCACTGCCATCCAGAGCAAGAGGACTACTGGTTCCTACAATGGCCTGGATGAATCTCGTAGACACGAAGCTGAGGGAAAGAAGTCAGACGCAGAAGAGTGTATACTTTATAATTCTGTTTATATGAAGCACAAAAGCAGGCAAAACTAATGCGTGAGGAGAGAAGCCAGAATAGTGGTTCTCTGGGGGCAGGTGGGGCTGTTAGCTTGTAGAGATCATGAAAAAAAGCTGCCGGGGGTGCTGGACCATCTTGATTTGAGTGCTGGTTACAGGCATGTATAAATTTGTAAAAATTTCATCAAGCTGTGCACTTAATATTTGTGTACTTTACTGTGTATAAGATAGTTTTAAATAAATAATTATTTTTTATTGGAGACATTCTGTGAGTGCCTTGGGGTTTTATGTGGCTCCATCTTCTAGAATTTGATAGTTTTTGACATGACCGGGCTTTTTCTCCTTCTTCAGATTCTTTCCTGTCTGACTTCTGTGACCCAGCCTTCCTGGTATTCCTCCTTTTCCCCTGGCCACTCCTTAGTCCCCACTACCTGGCTTCTAAGAGCTGCTCTTCACCAACTCCCACCTTTTCCATCACCTGCCGGCTTGTCCTAACTGAGGAGCACTTCCACTCTGGGGCTCAAGCACACCTGGAACCTCCCCTGCCCTCACTTCATCCAGTGTGGTCAGTGGTTTAACCCTGACACCCCTGTCTCCTCGCCCTTTCCCAAGGAGGAAGTATGGAAGGAATGAGAGGAGGGAGGAAGGAAGGGGAGGAAGGAAGGAAGGAAGGAAGGAAGGAAAGAAGGAAGGGAGGAAGGAAGGGAGGGAGGAAGGGGAAGAAAGAAGGAAGGGGAAGGAGGAAGGAAGGAAGGAAGAAGAAAGAAGGAAGGGGAGGGAGGAAGGAAGGAAGGAAGAAGAAAGAAGGAAGGGGAGGGAGGAAGGAAGCAAGGGAGGGAGGGAGGGAGGAAGGAAGCAGGGAAGGAAGATAGGACTGGCTGCTGGGGAAGAGAGGCAGTGTGGGAAGAAGTCATAAGGAGCAGGAACTGCTCAGGACGGATTTGGGCCTGATCCCAGCTCTAAAGAAGTGGCGCCCCATTAATGCCTTCCTGGCCACTGACATGTCTCCCTGATTGAGCCTGGAACTCCACACTATTAGCCACAAATGGCATTTTGAAATGGCCTTTTTTTTTTTTTGGGCGAACCCCAAAGACATTGCTAAGATTTACATTTTCAAATATATGCTGACCTTTTTTTCCTCTTTCTTTGAGTTCATTTGTCATCAGTGTATAATTGAATCAATATATTTCCCGATCAGCCCCAAGATTGAATAAGGTCACGGGGAGCCGTGTGTGGGCATTAGACATCATTATTTCACTCTGAATGAGCGGCCATGGCATGGAGCATTCCAGGCGCCAAATGAAATTCTATTAGATTCTATTACACTTTTACAATTATAGAGACGTTCCAATATTACAAGGGGAAATGAAGTCATAATAAAAAAGCCCAGAGGTGTATTACAGAGAAATGGGCACACTATTTTTCTAGTTAAAAACTTGATGGAAGGGGCTTCACTGGCTTTCGGTTGCCGAGATGTGACCTTGTTCTCAAAGCCCCTCACCCGCTTGCTCGGGCCCTCCCTCCCTGAGGCTCCGCTGGCCAGGGGATGGTTGGAACCAGAGCCCAGGGAGCCAGCAGACCCTCTCTGTTCAAACTGAATCCAGCTCCTGGGTCCTAGGGGGCAGAGACATGCTTTGAAAAGACATCCCACCTGGGGAAACAGGCAGCCCAGATCCTGAACCATTCTGGGAGGGGGAGTACCAGAGTGTGAGGGAGAGCCAAGTGCCCTGAGCACTTGGTGTGTAAGAGGTGTGTAAGAGGGTGGCATGGGACTCCATGGGGGCTATGGGGCTGTGTGGGCTTGGGGTAAGCTGCCCCTGCTGGATTCCCTTCATGTAGGACTGGGTATCCTATAGTCGCAGGGTATGTTGGGGTGCTCACTCCCTCCTGTGGAATTTTCCCCACATACAACTGTGCTAGGGTTCCCACCACCTCATTCTGGCCCTTCTAGAGGGAGTTCTACCCAGCCCCAGAGTAGAGATAAGACAGAGCCCAGAGGGTAGTCTTATGGGGCTTCCAGAGGAGCAAGAGGACAAAGGAGGCCTTGAAGGGTAGTGAGGATGTGAATAAAGAGATCAGAGAGGAAGAGTCTGAAGCGCAGTGAAGAAGGCCAGTGAGATGGAAGCCTAGAGTCTGGCAGGAGCAGGTGCCTGGGGAGTGAGGGGGAAGAGAGTGGAAAACAGCACAGAGAGCAAAGGCTGGACAGTGGGCACATGGCCTGGGGGCAAGGACGAAGGGGCTGGACCTCAGCCTCTGTCCTGGAGTCAGGGAAGTGTTTGGGGAGCTCTGAGGGCAGGATAGAGCTGGTGGCTGGGCTGGTGGCTGCCCAGGAAGGGCCAGCTGTGCGGTAAAGTGATGGCTGGACAACCATCCATAGGGAGCCAAAGGAAGGGGTCCAGGAGGTTCCCTGGTGCCCGTGTGGGGCTCACACACCAGGCCCTGGCCCAGGACCATCCTGGGAAGAGAACAGTGTTAGAGTATCTTGGGAACAGGCCTGGGGTCCTCCCTTTCTATTTCTTTCCCAACCCATAGACGAATGGGTTTCAGGAAGAGTTTCCAGAAACACTGTAATGTTTGGTAAATTTTGCTTCCCTCTCTCTGGGGAGGTGCATATCTGCCCCCCGCCCCCCCACTTACAGGTTAGCCTTGGCCATGTGTGGAAAGCAGAATTCTAAAGATGACCCCTCAAGATTCCTGACCCCTAGTTATTCAGTGAAACACTAATCTAGGTACTGCTGTGAAGGCGGGGCGGGGTTGATGGGGGGGGAGTTGCCGATGTAATTAAAGTCCCAAGTCAGCTGGTCTTAAAATGCAGAAATTATCCAGGTGAGCCTTTTAAAAAGTGAGCCCTTTAAAAGCAGAGCGATTTCTCTGGTTAGCAGTAGAAAGGGACATCAGAAACATTCAAACGTCATTGCACCATTGAGAGCTTGAGGATGGGGGAGGCCTTGCTACTAGGAATGTGAGCAGCCTCTAGAAGCTGAGAGCAACTCTGGCTGACAGCCAGCCAGGAAGTGGGGGCTTCAGTTCTACAGGCACGAGGAACGGTCCTACCAGCGCAGCGGCAGGAGTGAGCTTGGAGGAGCATCCTGAGCTCTAGATGAGAACGTAGTCAGCTGACGCCTTGACTTCAGCATGAGCAGAGAATCTACCACACCAGGCCTGACTCTGACCTATGGACGGCGAGCTAACAAGTGGGTTTTAAGTGGCTAAGTTCATAATAATTTGTTACACAGCAGCGGACTAACACATCCTGTGACTCGCTTGGATGGTGGAAGTGGCAGCACGTGGCTTTGGGACAAGGTGTTGTGTTTCTGCTCAGCCTCTTGTCTTTGGTGGCCTGAGAAGCACATGCCCCCAGACGTAGTGCCCCTCCTGCTGGGGCTGAGGGGCAGGCCTGAACCCAACAAAAACCTGCAACCAACCCAGCCAGCCTGTATCCTCCAGTAGTCACCCTGCCTGCAGACCCGGGGCTGAGAAAAGAGTGTTGCCGTAAACCCCAGAGTTCTGGACAGGCTCGCTGTGCAGTAATGTCCCAGCAATAGCTCCCTATTACAGACCCCTTCGTCTGAGCAGCAGCTGGGACCAGAGGCAGGGGCTGTCTTTGGGTCCTGAGCGGGTGCCCAGTACAGGGGTGAGCCCTGGAGGCCAAGAGCGGGTGCTGAGTGCATGCTTGCTTTGTCCAGTTCACTGCATCTTTACACGCACTCTGGGCCCTTCCTGTTAGAGTCACCGCCTGAAGTCACCATGCCCTGCCAGTCTCCTGGGGAAGGGTTCTTTCAAGAAAGCTAGAGCCCTGGATTCTTTTCCCTCACCTTTGCCCTCCCAAACTCTGCCAGCACAGGGCACCCGAGTGGTGGGTTCACAGGCAGCTCTGGGTGGCCTCTGGACTTCAGACTTTCTGGGGAGATGTCAGTCAGCTGCCCCCAGACTCTATAGGGACACAGGCCATGTTCCCTTAAGAAACTCTCTGCTGCCCTGGCAGCCCTTCCCCCCCCCCCCTGGGGACGGGAGAGGAGAGGAGGGGAGCAGCCCTATGTGATCGCTCCAGAGGAATCCTGGCTTCTCTCTTTTATCAGCTGGAGGCAAATGACGAGGTCAGGGGCCTGGGCCAATCTGGGCTTCCTGTTGGCAAGCCTGGCCTGGAGCAGTCAGTGCCCCTCACGGAACGCAGGTGACCATGCTCTTGTTTTTCCCAGCTCTGGGCCCCAGGCCAGGCGAGGACCTCCCTCTGCCCTTCTAAAATTTACTTTTTATTTTGAAATAATATCAACTTACAGAAAAGCGGCAATCACAGTACACATAACCATCTCTTTCGCTGAACCCTTTCAAAATAAATTGCCTACATAATCCCCCGTCACGCGTCTCCACGTGTCAGAGTATATTTCGTACAAAGAAGGCATTCTCCCACCTATCCTCCAGGCAGCTAAGCCCCACGGACATGGAACCACCATGTGATCTTCAGGTCCCGCTCAGGTTCACCGGCTGTCCCAGTCAGGTGCTTTACCGCAAAAGGATCCAGGTTTTCGGATCATGTGTCTCATTTCGCTGTCATTTGTTTCATGTCCTTCAGTATGGGACAGTTCCCCAGCTTCCCCTCACCTGGTCACTTCTGAGACGACAGGCAGGCACTTGGCAGACTGTCCCTCAGTCGGGGGGGAACGTGCAGTGTTTCTGAAGGTTCGGTTCAGGCTGCGCGCTTCTGGCAGAAACATGACAGAAGTGATGTAGAGCTTCTCTCCTCGCATCCAATCAGGTGGTGCACAATTTTGATTTGTTCCATTACTGCTGTTCACTTCGATCAGTTGATGAAGATGGTGTCTGCCAGGCTTCTCCACTGTAAAATTACTCTTTTTTTTTTCCTTTTATAATTAATAACTATGTGGGAAGGTACTCTGAGACTATGTAAATATCCCATTCCTCATTAAACTTCCAATTTATTCATTTATGTCAGTATGGATTCATGGTTTCCTATTTTATTCAATGGGTTATAAACTGCCACTATCATTATTTATTTTGATGTTCAGATTGCCCCAGATTTGGCCAGTGGGAGCCCCTTCAAGCTGGCTTCTGTTTCCTGTTGCTACTTTCCCCATCACGATTTGAGCACACACTTGCTTTTTGGCACAATCAGATGTCCTAGGTTCAGCTGGTACTTTCCCTGCCTCGGCCCTCTGGAATCAGCTGTTTCTCCAAGAAGTCCTAACCAGTGAACCACTTTAGTGGACAAATCCATCCCGATCTCTATTGCAAACTGTATGTTCACATGGATACTTACAATTCTAACCCAGGGTTCATTCTGGTTTACTCCTTTTCCTTATCTGCAACTCCCTTCCCCAATGGTGGGGGGGCATGGTTCTCATTAGCCTCAGCGTGTTTCTTTAAAAAAAATTTTTTTTAACGTTTATTCATTTTTTGAGAGACAGAGAGACAGCGTGAGTCGGGGAGGGGCAGAGAGAGAGGGAGACACAGAATCCGAAGCAGGCTCCAGGCTCCGAACTGACAGCACAGAGCTCGACACGGGGCTCGAACCCACGGACCACGAGATTATGACCTGAGCCGAAGTTGGTCGCTTAACCGACAGAGCCACCCAGGCACCCCAGCCTTAGTGTCTTTCTGTGTTTGGTCAGCCCCCTGTATGCAGCCAGGCTCTCCTGCCACCCCACTCTCCTGCACGGTGCCTGCCTCACCCACCGTGGTGGACCACCTCCCTCCTGGGAGTCCTCATCCTACTCCAGCTCCGACACAACACCCTGCTCTGGGCCACTGTGACGTCCCCTGGCCTCTGATGCAGACACTGACCTTGCTTGGCCTCACCTCGTGGCTTTTGGGCAAAGTTGTTCATAAAAGGAAGAGGAGGGGAGGAAGAAGAAGAGAAAGAGTGGAAACTCTCTTAGGATCCTTCTCACTTGCCTATGATGGGAGGCCACCCCCATTCCTGTAGGTTCCATGTGGCCATTTTGCAGACCCTGAGGTAGCAGATGGGAAAATGGCTTTGTCCATGCTCGGATTTCCTGTCTATTCCCTTAGCTTAACCTCTCTGGGCATCAGCCTTCCCATCTGTGAAATGGAGGTTGCCTCACACATCGTTAAGAGGATGCAATGACCTAGGCCCAGAACACACCAGGCCCTCGTCACAGCTCCTGCCTGCCCTGCCCTGTCCTGCCTGCTCCTGGCCACTGCTCGGGCAGAAGCATACCTGGACAAGCCTCCAATCTAGCCTTTCATCTTCCAGGCATTCAGCACCTCTCAGACTATTTCCCATCCCTACTGGAGCCATCTGAGTCCTGGCAGGTTTGGACCTTGGCTGGAGGGCACAGGCAGGCCTTCTGCCCAGTGGCAGACCTTGGCCCCTGCCCTGGCTGGGGCAGACCTAGAACTGAGCTGGCAACCTCCTGGTTCCCCTTTTGGCCCAAAGGGAGTCTACACAGCTGCCCCGGGTGTGCGCTCATTGCCAGGGCTCAGACATGCCCGCTGCTCTGGGCTGTGGCTCCTCCTGGTCTCTGAATCCTGAAGTCTTCCCTGTGCCTCTGAGATGAGGCTACACAGCAGAAGGCAGCCATGCTCAGCAGCCACCAGCAGGCAGTCCGTGAATTTTAGGGTATAGAGAAGGCCAGGTGGCAGCTGTGTCATAATGCAGGACATCTGGTCAGAGTCTGGGGGAAGCAAGACAGGGCTCAGAAGAGAAGTTAAGTGACACCAGGATCCTGGTTAAGGCAGAGGCTGGAGTCCCTCTCTGGCCACATGGGTGGGCCCCAGCAAGCCAGCCTTCAGAGTGGATAGCCACCACACTAGGCCTCGACCCTACAGTTTTCTGGCTTCACTCCCATGCATCTCTAGACATTTCGTGGCATGAAGTTGGTTTACAAGCTGGACGTGAGCTCTCTGAACTGACAGCCCCATAGAGGCACAGTGTGGGTGGCTCAGATGTGACTTTGGGGTCCACCTGAAGGATGTGGTTCCCGTAATCCCTGGGGGATTCTAGAGGGGACTGCGGGCCCCTCTTTTCTCCCTGGCCTTTTCCTGGTGGAGGGGTCTCAGGGCAGAAGCACCCCAAGATGGCAGGGCCATCCCCTACCCCTCTCGAGGTTTGGAGCCCAGGTTCTGGCTGTGCAGAGGCCTGGAGCTCAAGGCTAATTGTGAATTAGGAGCCCAATTATGCCCGGCAGAATTGGCTCTGTGCTGCCTCCTCTTCCCGACAGACATGTATATTAATAGTTGGCACTTATTGAACCAAATATGAATATTCATCTTCATTTATATTTCAAGGCCTTTCCTCCTGGAGGCCCGCGGGGCTGCGACCAGCTCCAGCCCCATCACGGAGCTGACAGCTCGCACTCCTGGGCCCTGACTCCTGGCTCGGCGGGGCCGCGGTGGCGGGCCTGGCTCCCAGCTGTCCACAAACACTCATTAGGGGGCCGGACCCAGCGAGCTGCGGAGAATGTGTAATCGCGCTGCGCGCTGCTAATTAGGGAGCTGATGGGGCATTGAGGGCCAGAGGACGAATTCTTTAAACAGAGGACGGGAAACTTGAAGAGCTGTAATTACTTAGAGCAGAGTTCATTTCAGAACTTGGGAGCCAATGAGTCTGATGACAGCCCTGCTCGCTGGAGGGCCGGGTGGTGGGGACGGCGGGAGAGAGAAGGGTGAGCAGCCGTGGGGCACCCCAAGTCCACACCTCCACGATGTATTTTGTTCAATTGTGTCCTGCTGTATGGAGTCCTCCCCGTTCAGGGACGGCTTCCTCCACCTCGGGGTGCGGTGGGTGGGGGCACCTTCAGGGTCAGGCTCCTCTCTCTCCAGCGTGCTCCCCTGGTGTGGCCAGCTCCACCAAGGCCCTCCGGTCTCCATTGACAGCCACCACTGCCCAGAATGGGGGGTCACAGTCCAGTCATCTGACAGCTGATGTTGCTCTTTTCTGGAACCAGCAGAGATGGGGGTGGGGGCTCCTGAGTCACCTCAGACTTCAGACGTTGTAGGGGGTGGTGATTCCTGGGTACTCTCCACTCCTCATCGTCCTCCCCGGCTCCAAAGCCCACGGCCCTGCGATGGGTCTTCTGCAAACCTCTCTGTCTGAAGTCCCACCTGCTCTCAGGAATCCTTGCCATGACCAGCAGGAAAGGACGCCCGGCCCTGTGTCTGTCCTTCCGCCTTAGTGCAAACACCGTGCGCCAGTCATTCACTTTGGAGCAACTTGGGGGTCCCCACTCCTCCACCTTCCCACCAATGCCACCCAGGTTCACCAGGACAGCTGTGGGCAGGAAGAGTGCCAGGTCCGTGGCCAAGAGTGAGCATGGGAGTTTCATGTGGATGGTCCTGTCTCTGCTCCCGCTGGGGTGAGCTTCATGCCTGACTGTTCCCGTAACTACTGACAGATTCCAGCCACCCCTCACCCCCCACCCAGTTGGCAGCAATCGTTATGTGTGAATCCCTACTCTGAAAGGACACGCTCTCTCACTTAACAACAGGTATTGCCACCCCCCCCCCCCCCGGCCCCTTCAACACACACAGCCGTTTGGGGGCAGGGCCGTGTTTGGTTTCTCTCTTGGCGGCCTTTGCTGCTATCTGAGAAGCTCCAGACTCAGACCGCGTTTTAAGGTCTGCAGTCTCCCTCCAGAAGACAGTTGTCAGCAGCGGTGGTGGTGGTGGCCATGGTGATAGCGATTAAAGCCGCCACTTACCCAGTGCCTCCTATGCGCCAGGGGCTGGTCGCGGTGCTTCACATTCAGTCCTCACAGAAACCCTTAGTGGATAGTGGTGTTATTTATTTCCCCCTGTTTTACAGATGAGAAAGCTTCAGAGCAGGGATGATTTGAACTTCAGTCTGTGTGGCCCCAAAGGCTACATTCCTAACCTCAGTCCCTGACTGTTCCTGGAAGCAGCCCTGCCTGTGGGGGCTCGGGGCTCACCGGCAGAGGCCCAGACCGGAACAGGGGGAGGAAGGAAAGCCCTCTTTTGGTGCGTGGAGAGAACGGGATCAGGGGACAGTCATGTCATTCCTCAGGTTCCTCTCAGAGACTTGGGGGGAATCGCGGTAACATTTTCCTCACTTCTGTCTAAATCTGTGCTGTCCGGTATTAGCCACTAGTCCCGTGTGGCTATTTAAATGAACTACAATTAAATTACATTTGGGTTCTTGGAAGTCACATTTCCATGTTCAGTGGTCAGATGTGGAGTATTCGTGTCTGCCATTATCAGTCACCCCTAAGTGCCAGTCAGTGGCCTTCCGAGCCCCAGGCAGAACCTGGAGTTGGAAACCTTCAGGAATCTTTTCCCCAGCACTACCCTTCAGGGTCTCATAGCACTGCACAAACGCCAGGTGGGGGCAGTGTGGGAAGGGGCTGTGTGGGAAAGTGTAAGAGCCCCACCTCCGCACCTGCCTCTATAGCCCCATTCAAGTATCAGAAGCTGCAATTAGCAGGTGGCGGCCAACTGCTTAAACCCGCTGTTCCCCTCCTCCCCAAGGCTGGGCAGCTCACAGCAGCTTTGGAAAAACCTGCAAGAAGAGATCAGAAACAGAAGCACTCAGGCTGCGCCTGGCTCTCTTCTCTCTCGGCGTGAAGTCCGTGCCCAGCCCTGCCAGGCACGGCTTCCAATTAGAGAAGCAAGGCTGTGACCACGGGGCGGCGCCCAGCCAGCACCCACCTGGCCCCCTCCCTGCTAATCAGTGCCTAATTGATGCAGGGTGGGGGGCTTGCTCGGCGGCGCTCCCCATGCTTCCGTGGGCCCAGCTGCCGCTCCTAGGAAGGGGCTCAGCCCTTTGTCCCGGCAAGTTTGAAACCATCTGGACGGAAGTTGGCAGCCCCGTGTTCGCAGCATTCTGGACTTTCGTCACGCCCCCAGGCAGATTGCTAGGAGGTAAAGTTCCCCCAACCTGTGCTGAGCTGGGTGGGATGAGCTGGATGTGGTGTACTCGAGGGTGTGCTCCGTGCCAGGGTTCAGACCCAAACTTGTAGGGACCCTTAGGCTGGTGCTTTAGAATCTTCTATCTGGGAAGTAAGGACTGGGGCAGGACTGAGAAGGGAGCTAGGGCTGAAGGTGGGAGTGGAGGTGGGGGAAAGGGGTAGGAAGATTGTGGGAGAGTATAGAGCTCAGGCTGGGCCTGGCAGAGGCTTTTCTGCCTTGGAGCTGATCCACACGGAGGAAGGGCAAGGAAGGGAGCGGACACAGTGACATAGCACTCTCATCCTGACATCTCAAGCTACAGATTATAAAGTGCCTCTTCTCCATTTATCCCCACAGCTTTGGGAAGCAAGCAGGGCAGGACTGTCATTCCCATTCTGCAGAAGGGAAAAACTGAGGCCCACAGTGCAGAAGGGATTTGCTCCCTAACCTGGGGCTCCAACATCTGCCTGTGGTCCATGGCTGCCGGCAGAAATGTCAGACCTTCACTTGGCTTGGGGAATGTTATTTATTGCTAAAGTGGCCACATTTGCTTCCAAATGGCCTGGATTTAGAGCTGTGGCTGTTCTATTTGGAGTTTTAAGGAAAAGGGCACAGATGAGAGAGTTCAAATTAGCTCTATGAAACTTTGCAAACCACTCCAGGGGAATTTGGTCCAGGCTGCAGGGGTAAAGAAGTACCCTAGGTGCCCCTCCCCCCGGCTTCCAAGGAAAGCCCCTTCTGTTGCTGAAAAGCAACAGGGAAGGGAGAGTTTTGGAGATGGATTAACATATGGAAAAGGATTTCATTTGGGACATTAATTTCTCTGTAAGAACTTAATGATGGGAGAAGGGTATGAGGTTCAGATTAGGGGAATTTTTCTACTGCTGCCCAGGCATATGCTGTCTGTGGTGGTCCGTGTGTAGCCCTCGGTTGAACTAGCTGGGACAGGAAGCCTGGTTATAACTTAAGGTGGCGAAATAGAAAGGAGGGTGAATTTTTGGCATAAGTGTGTAGGACAGCCTTGGATTAATCATTTAACACCCTGTTCTAACCTATTCAGAGGCTTCTGGGGCTGCAGATTTCCAGTCGGTATTGATGGATGGGCCTGAGCTAGCTAGGAACAGGCTGTATCCATGAGCTGTGGATTGGCTCCAGCAGCAGGCAGCCATGCCCCTGCTAGGCAGGCCAGAAGGTTCAAGAACGAAAGCTGGGTGGCTGTGGGGAAGGAAGTGCTTCAAGCTCCCTTTCCTCTTCCCACGCAAGAACTTCCTCTGAACACTGTCCTCCCAGCTCCTTCCAAAGGAGGTCAGAATCTAAGGCATCGACTGGGCCTGAGTGGACCAGCCTTACTGGACCCCACTCAGGTTCATGGTGGCATCTTGCCCATCCAGGCAGGGCACGAGCCCTGAGTCCTGTGGCCACCTCTCCGCTCATCCCTTCTGGTTCCACGTCCTGGGAGGGAAGTGGACCAGGGGCTCTCCTGGGGCATCTCTCTCGCTCCACGGGCCCTCCCGGGGTGCTGATGCCACATTTCCATTTGGGGATGTGACAGGCCCCTGCTGAAGACCTTGCACGATGTTCCATGTGCTCCAGACCAGTCGCTCAGAGCGCTGCACGGGGGCGCCAGGCATCACAGAGCTAGTAGGGCTCTGATCTCCATTCCACTACTGCTCCCTCAGGAAGCCCTCCAGGAAGAGGGTGTGCCGGGTAGGAGGCAGGCACTCCTGAGTCCCTGGCAGAAACCGTTTCTGATGGTACCACAATCTCACCCTCAACCTAGAATGATTATTAACATATTAATTAATATTTAAAAACTCATTACGCCTTGATGATGGCTTCCTTAAGCTGCTTTTATATTCATTGCAGCCACCCAGGAGCAATAACCATACTTATGTGGCAAAATGGAGTCATTCTACTTAATTACCGGGGAGGTTTTACAGGCAGTCTTCACAGCCCACAAATAATCAGAGAGTTGATGTGATGTCCTCTTTTTAGATTTTCTTTTAAATTGGATGCTGTGATGGTTAGAAAGCTATACTGAGAGATGAAACCTTCCCAACAATACCCTACTTTCCTCTCTCCTTGTGCCAGGCCGGAGCATCTGGCCTCCCCGGGCATGGGGGCCCTGGGAAAGCATGTCTTGAGGCTGTGGATGGGGGGAGGGGGACTCCAACACCCACCCTGCACCTCAGGGCTACACCGCCAAACAACCCCGCTGGCTGAGGTCCCAGGTCTGGAAACCCTTCTCCATCTCCTGGCAGGGTTCTGCCTCTGAGTCCAGGGCTCAGACCCTAGGGCACCAGTTAACATCAGTCTTCTGGGTGGGCTGTGCCTTTGATAGTTTCAGTCCCCTGGGGGTAATCCTGCCAGGCTCCAGCCACAGCATCCCTCCTCCCTGTTAACCTGCGGGCTTCTTTCTGAACCACTCTTCCCCAGTGCCCAGCTCTAGAGCGGCCCACACAGCCACTGCCCACCAGCTTCGCCCCTGGCCACGGGGTAGACTGAGCACATGCTCAGTCGGTCGGGACAGTTGCAAATGGTGAAGGCGATGGACGAAGAGAGGCCACAGGCCCTGCTTACAGCCCTCCTGCCTGAGCAACTCTGGGGTTTTTAGGATTTCTGTCATCTTGCAGAGGGTTTGAAGGCACAGCTTGGCAGGGCCCCCTGGTGGCATTTGCTTCACCTGCCTCCTTCAGGCTCCAGGAGGGTGCTCCTGGGACCATCAGGCCTCAGATGAGCCAGGAGTGGTGCCGGGGCCAGGGCAGAGGGGCCTGGCAGAGCATGTCTACAAATAATCACACTCGCGGGCCATCTCTTCTGGTTCCTGGCCCCAAGGAAGCCTTTGGAGACTGAGATGGAGTCACATGGTGTTGTGAGATGGAATCAGCTTACCGTGCCTTTGAAATTATGGTAAAGTGACAGGCAGGGAAATCGGTGAATCCCTCCCATGATGCTGATAATACCAGAGCTCAGATGTCACTGCAGAGGGATGGCCAGAGCTGTTCAGAGCCCAGCCATTCTAAGGGGTCCCCTGTGTCCCTCAGAGCAAGGCAAACAGAGGCCAGCAGCCACCAGGTGGCCAGCACAGTCCTCCTGAATGAATGGAACTGTGGCCCTGGATACACACGAGCGTGCAGCCAAGTCACAGCCAGGGTTGCAGCAGATGTTAAAGGTAAGAGCAGGGTAAGAGGGGGATTGACAGTGAAGTCTGGGTTCAGCCAGGGTAGGTTTGAAGTAAGCCTGGATTCAGGTCAGGGGTCAAGTGACACTTCCATCTGAGTATAGGAGAGGGGTTCGGATCAGGGAATAGAACTGGAATTTGGTTTCAGGGGGAAGGCATTTTGTCCTGGACGGGGGTACAGCTGGGGGTCACATGGGCATCAGACTGTGGGGGTTCCTTGTCTGAGAGATACTTGTTTGCTCATCATCCTGTCTGGGGGCCCAGACAGAAGATAGGACCAGGCATGTCAACCTAGGATCTCCTGCAGCTTCCCTCAGGGGATATCCAGGGATTTCCTTCTCTTGTTTCCAGCCTAGTGCTCTGTATCTCCTGCCATCATCTCAGAGCCAGCCGCCTTCTGTCCCAACTATTTCTGGAGACAAAGGGTGTGGGGGGCTAGTGGCCCAGTCGCTTACACTGATGCTGGTGTGAGCAGTATGGTGCCATCTCCGAAGGATAGTGATTCTTGGATTTCCTCTTCTTTCTCCCTCCCTGCACACAGCATGACCACCAGCCCATACTTGCCATTTAGCCGCAAACCCTGTCCCCAGATCAAGCAGAAGCTTGGCTCCAGATCTCAGGAAGCGGAACGTTGGATTCCTGATTGGCCGCACTTGACTTAAAGCCACCCCCGCAGGCTCCCAGGGCTTAGGCAAAAACTGCTGTGTGACAGGTCCCAGATGTGGGCCACTCCTGTCTTTGCCCTCCCCTGCTGACCCACCTGGTATAGGGGAGGCCCATGCCCTTCCCCCACCTCCCTCATCAGCAGCTAGATCAGGGTGATCCCTCCCTCCAGTTGAGATCAAAACTTGTCCCTGGGGCACCTGGGTGGCTCAGTTGGTTGGCTGACTTTGGCTCAGGTCATGATTTCATGGTTCCTGAGTTTGAGCCCTACATAGGGTTCTCTACTGTCAGTGCAGAGACCACTTCGGGCCCTCTGTCCCCCTCTCTCTCTGCCCCTATCCTGCCCATTCTCTCTCTCTCTCTCAAAATAAATAAACTTAAAAAAAAAAAAAAAAAAACTTGTCCCGTAGGGGTTGTGTCTCCAAGCTCAACCCACAGCCTCTGTGAGCCAATCCTTCCTGCTCTGGGCGGATCCCTTCCTTCCTAAAGGCCAGACCCATGCTAGAAGTCTTACGGTACAAGATAAGGCGTCTGTAGCCAGGAGAGCGGCATGGAGCCGACCAGAGTCCCCACAAGGGAACGGTGAGATGTGAGCTGTAACCCCCTAAGCTTCCCTGGTGTTTCTGTGTCACTATGGCAGGTGCACATGCCTGTGGGCCAGCTCAGACCAGCCCCTTTCCAATCCCATGTCTTAATCCAGGTATGGGACTGGAGCGCCTGGGTGGCTCAGTCGGTTGAGCGTTCGACTTCAGCTCAGGTCATGATCTCACAGTCCGTGAGTTCGAGCCCCGCGTCAGGCTCTGTACTGCCAGCTTGGGACCTAGAGCCTGCTTTGGATTCTGTGTCTCCCTCTCTCTCTGCCCCTCCCCTACTCATGCTCTGTCTCTCTCTGTCAAAAATAAATAAACATGAAAAAAATTTTTTTAAAAATCCAGGTATGGGTCTGCTTCTCCACACCTATCCCCACTTTGAGCTCGTTCTGTGTTGCTCTACCACGATTTCTCCAAAAAGGATCTTGTTCTTCCCTCACGCTAACTGCCTTACCTCCTGCCATGGGCGTCTGGGCCACATTCACTCACTGTACATCCTGGGGTAGGGTGGACATTGGGAGGGTAGCGCACAGGCCGTGGAGTCCCACAGTCCTGGATCTAAATCCTGCTCCACCACTCCCCAGCTGGGTGGCTTTCAGCAAGTCAAATGATGCTCTAAGCCTTGGTGTCCTCATCTGTACATTGGGAACAATAACATGTCCCATCTGGCAGTTGGGTTCTGAGGATTAAGTGAGATAAGGCATGTGAAGTACAATGCACACGACAGGTGCTCAATAAATAGCTGGTGCAATTAGTTTGCATGCTTACAGCTCTGTGGGGCATGTGTTGCTTCAAGGCTGGGCTCTTGGTAGCAGACCCCGAGATGAGGATGTATGTTTAAGTGGTTTTTAATGAGGTGTTCCCAGGAGAAGCCTGGAAGGAGTGGGCAGGGGGAAGAGACGGGAAAAGCCAAGCTGGTGCATCAGGGGATGAGGCAGAGATTTAAAACAATTTCAGTTCCCCAGAGGGTAGTGTCAGTCCAGTTCAGTTCTGCATGAGGAACTCTGGAGTGAAATACTGCTTCCTAGTTGTCCTGAGCAGGAGCAAGGGAGCTGGGCTTTCATATTCCAGCCCCTGCTGGTCGTTGGCCAATGCCCGTGTGATGGTTAATTTTATGTATTCACTTGACTGAACCAATGGATGTACAGAAGGCAGGTAAAAATATTACTTCTGGGTGTGTCTGTAAGGACACTTCCAGAAGAGATAAGTATCTCAGTTGGTAGACCAAGTAAAAATCGCCCTCTCCCCACCTATGTGGACAAGCATCTTCAGATGGGTCGAGAGGCTGAAGAGAACAAAAAGGCAGAGGAAAGGTGCATTTGCTTGCTTGTCTGAGCAGTGACATCCATCTTCTGTAGCACGTGGGCCTGTTGGCCTTCCCCTGCCACCATGAGGGGTGCCAGCTGCCCTCAGCAGCCAGCAGCCATCTTGGGAAGAAAGGAGTAGACTCAAGATATACTGACAGAGGAGAGAAACAGTTGTTATAGCTTGATTCTGAAAGACTGAGTATTTATGAAAAAGTCGTTGTGTTAACCTGAAAGAGACTTTCAAGCTGGAAACGGCTGAGCTATCTTTAACTGGTTAGCCAAAGGATCTCCCACACTCCCCTCCCAGTCATCTGGGGGCATTCGAGCTCAACAGCAAAGTGAGGTAAATAATAGAAAATAAAGGTCTGTGATTTTGCACATCTGAATGTATAACATTTTGCAGCTTTGTGCTTGTCCAACTCAATTCTTTCTGGCTTCCCAGCCTGTCCCTTACTGTCCCCAAATAGCTCATGTTCCCTAAAATGCCACCCCCCATGAAAGAAGGTTCTCCAAGGGGCCATGTGCCTGGCCTAGAATGCTGGCAGCAAGAAAGGTGAGAGCTGGGATGGGGGAACATGAAGTCATTTCATGTCGCTGGTAAGTCCTTTGTTTTAGAAACAAAGGATAAGAAGAGGCATGTTGTCTGGGGCACAGAGCCAGTGCTGACCATGTGGGAGCCTCAGGGTGGAAGCAGGGCCCTTCCCACACTCCCATCCAGCCCTCCCTGGTCTTGGACTCTGTCTCAGAGCATCTCACCACCAGCTGCCAGAGACCTGTGTCACCCTTGACGACTCTTCCTCCATACTCAGTGTCCCAGCCCTCTGGCCGACCCTGTGTTGGACACTCCAGGCCTGCCTGCCCCACCCAGCCCTGTGCCTCAGGGGTGCCATCTGCTTTCTGCCCTGGATGTGGCCTAAAGGACCTCCCTGGGGGGTTCCTATAAGGATGGAGAAACTGGGTGTGAGGCACAAAGATCCAACACCTAGGCCACTGGTGTCACTCCATACCCGGAAGCTGTGGTTAACTGTGACCAACTAAGTACTGTTGAAATATCATTTATCTCCATCCCCACTGCCACTCTCCTAAGCCAGGTCAGCATCACCTTGCTCCTGACCATCTGAATTGTCCTTCTTGTCTCCCTGCCCCAGTCTCACACTCTACCTCTTCTGCCGGAGTGACCCTGCTGAAGCTCCCTCTCATGGTGAACCCCTCATGTAGAACCTTCAGCCTCTGAGTGGAGTCCAAGCTGCTCAGCTTGGCCCACAGGCCCCTTCTGATCACCCAAGCCTGTCACACATACGCGAGCTCTCTAGGTGGGGGCCATGCCCCTAACTCCCTGGGCTGCCCTCTGTCCATGCTCTCAAACCACAGGCTATGGACGGGTTTTCTGGACCATCTCTCTCACTAGACTGTTAACTCTATGAAGATCAGTATTCTGTCAACATTTCTCCAACATCCAGCATAGGCCTTTCTCCAATAAGGGCTCAAAACATTTTTGGAAGGAAGGAAGGGAGAGAGGGAGATAAGAAGGAAGGGAGAAGAAAGTTTCGTGGTGTCTTCTCTGGGCTAGGCCCTGCACGCATTATCTTCTGTTTGCATAAGATTTGCCAGCCTTTAATAAGCACAGATATAGACACAGTGGTCTTATGACTAATATTAGCCAGAACTTTCTAAGTGATGTGAAGATTAGAAGGTTGGGATTGTCAACAGGACTATAGCGGGACTCTGCAAGTTGTCTTAGGGAAGCTCTGGAGATGCCTGGAATCTTGGGGCTCCAACCTCACCCTTCTCTGAAGCCCAATGTGGTGGAGGGTGGAGGTGGGGCAGAGAGAGGTTTGGAGGGGGGAATCTCTGGATGGGCCCTTTTCCTGTGGACCCTGAGCTGATTTGGGGATTGTCATGCTAACCTGGGTGTCTTTACCAGGCAGCCCAGAGGCACATGGGAGATGTGACAAGATGCTAGGTGAGAGGGATCAGAGGCCTCCGATCCCAGAGGCGTCAGCCAGCTGTGGGATCTGACTCCCAGCCAAAGGGGTGTGTAGTAAAGTGGACCTAGACCTGAGGACTCCTCTCCCCACCCTAGAGGGAAACAGAGCCTGTGGCTGACACCCAAACCGGTGAGAATAAAATAATGGTTAAGACTCTGGAACCAGATTATCTAGGTTTGAATTACCAGCTCCAGTCCTTCCTAGCTGTGTGACCCTGGACACGTTATTTAACTATCTGTGCTCAGTCTTCTAATCTGTGAACTGGGGCTGATCCAGTACAGCATTTACCTCACACGTTGGAAGGATGAAAGGTGTAAAAGTATAAAGCTGTTGCAATAGTGCAGACTGAGGGGGTTGCTGGTGTTTTTATGTCTTGCTTGGGTGCTCAGGACAGGAAGAAAGGGGACCGGAATGGGCTGCATGGAAGAAGAGGTCATGGGTTGCAGCTTTGAAGGTTGCACAACCTCCTGTGGGGGAGAAGAGCATGGAAGGGCATTCAAAGCTGAGGGTACAGCCTGTGTTTGTGATTCGGGTTGCCTTTGGAGGAATGGTAAGGATGCGAGGTGACTGGGGCCCAGGCAGGGAGAGGGTGTGTGGTGGGAGATGAAACCACATCTCCCAAGGTGGGGAGTGTTGGGCTCTGCCCTCTGGTGCCAAGAAGCCACCAGAAGGCTCTTACCAGGGGCAAGGCATAGGCACAACTGTGTTCTGGAATCTGGGGCAGCAGAGAGGACGGGGCCATTGGGTGAGGGGATTATCAGGTTAGAGGGGGCAGCAGAGAGGCCAGGAGTGAGCAACGAAAGCAGCCCCCTGAACTGTGATCAGGAGGGCACCTCAGGGCCTGGCCTGACCCCTTAGGGCCTGCCCCAGGGTGCGGCCACTCCTCTCTAGGGCCTCCCTCAGGGGCCTAAGCCTTCATCCCTTCCCCATGGAGGGACAGACTATCTGTTTCTACAACTTCTGCTTTCATCCCTGCCCCCAGCAAGACCACAGCTCAGTCCACTCTGAGGGCTTCCCTGCAGACAGCAGCAGAAACCACAGCACAGACAGAAACAGGTTCCCAGAGCCCCAACAGGGCAGGTGCCCAGCTACAGTCTGATGCCCTCTGAGGTGGTGGCTAAAACCTCTCTGTGCTTTGGTGTCTGCCTCCCTCCTTAAGGAAGATTGGGGACCCATCTTACTGAGACAGTCCCCCTGACCCACCTTACAGAGGGTCCACAGACGCTGTGTCCAACAAGAGGAGGCCACCCAGCCAGGACCACAGGGATCTTCTTGTCCCCAAGAAGAGGGTATTCCTGATGGCTCCTCCTCTGGGCTGGGCTTCACCCAGGTCTTTAGGCTTCAGCCCAGCCATGAAGGACCCATGGGTGTGCTGTGTGGTGGGAGGCAGCATAGAATGGGGGCTAAGCATGTGGACCAGGGGCTAGACCACCTGATACCACAGGTATCAGGCCTTGCTGGGCCTCAGTTTCCCCATCTGTAAAATGGGGATAACAATACTCAGTTCACCTGTCGTGAGGCTGTGAGTCAGTACCTGCAAAGTTGTGGCACCCAATACCCGTATGTAAGTGTTAGCTCATCTTTACTATCATTTTTTTTTTTTTTTTGTGCTCTGTGGGCATATGTGTGCCTGATAGTGTGAGCAATGAACCTTCAGGAAGAGCGTTAGGTTGAAATTGGGCATATCTGAGTGGGGGAGGGGAAAAGGATGAATCAGGAAGGCTCATCTCACCCCTCTCAGGACAGGAGAGGGAGGTTTTCTGCAGCATCCCTGGCAGATAGTGGTTTAGCCTCCACTTGCATACTCATAGGGATGGGGAGCTCATTCCCACTCTAGTCTGCTTAGTTTGTTGTCAGACCCTCTGAAATCAGCAAGTTCGTCCTTATGTGACCTGTATGGCTCAGGCCTTAGCGAAACATTTGAATCTCCATGGCCCCGGCCCCTGTTCAGGTCTCCGCAGACCTTCGTTTCCCAGGTGTTTTGGGTGATTGCCAGAAGTACCTTATATGATTTGTATTCACAGGGGCAGCCAACTGAGCCAGAATCCCGGCCAAGCTTCCACTGTTAACTGCTCCCACCACCACCACCACCACCACGTTGGAGCTCATTGTACCAGGCATTTACTTCCTCCTCTACTGCCAGTCACATGGCAGATGACACCTGTGTCTTCAGGGTCTCCCTTTCAAAGCCAGGGGGGTGCCTCTCCTCCATGTCACGCCCAGTTGGAGGTCCCACAGCTGGGTAGCTCGGCCTTCAGCGTACAGTCTGTGATGATTTCCTCCCTCAGGGCACAGCTTACATGTGCTCCCAGGATGGCCTGCCCCTCCAGCTGCAGGGCCATACCCCACTTTCCTGCTGGGGGGCTCTGACCTGGCTGGGTTTGTCCGCCACATCAGCCACTATCCCCCTTTGGATGAGCTCTCACCTGGGGCCTATTCTCTGTTCTCTGTCAGGGCCCCGGAGCCCATATAAAGGATGCATGTGGTCTGAATTCAAGTGTTTCCCGGTATATTTCTTGCCTCTTGTGTAAATCTTGGATGCAAATGCTTACATAGGGATGCGCCTTAATGTTTCCATCAGGAGTATCAGAGGCAGTTCTTGCCCCCACAGCCCTGCTCCGTTCATGCTCTCTGGCACACCACGCGCTCCCTTGATTCGCCTCAGTGGCCATCATTCTGCTTTTTGGACTGGCAAAAGAGGGAAAATCAAGTCTTAATAATAGCAATTATAGGGGCGCCTGGGTGGCTCAGTCAGTTAAGCATCCAACTTTGGCTCAGGTCACGATCTCTCAGTGAGTTCAAGCCCCATGTCAGGCTCTGTGCTGACAGCTCAAGAGCCTGGAGCCTGCTTCGGATTCTGTGTCTCCCCCTCTCTCTGTCCCTCCCATGCCATGCTCTGTCTCTCTCTGTCCTTCATTAATAATAAATAAACATTAAAATTTTTTTTTAAATAATAGCAATTATAAATATAGAATTCTTATAATATGCCAGGTCTATTATATGCATTGGAGGAATGCCTGCTAGCTGTGTGTCCTTGGGCAAGAAACTTAACCTCTCTGTGTCTCAATTTCCTAATCTATAAAATGGGGAAATAATATCTCACAGGCTTGCAGTGCAGATCAAGTGAGTGTGTGAATGTAAAGTGTTTAGAATAGCCCCAGCAAGTGTTCCAAAAACGTTAGATCTCATAATGACACAACTTAACCATCTAGGCTCTACTTACCATTCCATTTTCCAGATAAGGAAACAACCTGTGAAGGTCATATGACCTTCATAACCCACATAGTTGGTTAAAAGAGGGGCATGGCTCACAGACCTCAGACTTTTGGGCTCATCCTCCTAACCCCAAATGTTCCAGTGCTTCTCCCACAGCCCTCTCTGGATACATTCTCCCTGAATCTGGTCTTCCATAGGCTAGATGCCTCCGCTTTTCCGGCTATGGGCCTCAGGTTGTTCTTGCTCAACAATGTATTTATTATTTTAAGGCAGAAGGTGAGGCCACAGTCACAAAATCAAGAAGGAAGTTAGTGGGTGGGGGGTGTGACTGTGGGCATGTGGAGAGTTGCTCTGGGAGCACAGGGGCACGAGCAAGGCAGAAGGTTTCAGGGAGACAATGGGAGTGGTATGGGGTTTCTGGGCCGGGGTGCCCCAGAAACTCCCTGTGATGAGCCGGGGCAGTTGAATGAGGAATTAGAACCCAACAGAAGCAGCCTCCATGCCCTGTGGGGTTGCTGTCCTCTGGTGACGTGGCCTTGCTAGATACAGGGGCCCAAGCCCTGTGGCTCCCCAGAGGACCAAAGGTGCTGACAGGGCACCTGGCCCTAACTCATAGGCTGCATATTAGTGCCTAAGAGCTTGGGAAAAGCCCCCTCAAAGTATTACCTGGGGTCTCGCTCTGGAAGCCTCGGTTTCTTTGTAAGAAGCCGTGGGTAGCCAGAGGTGCTCTGGGAGGACCTGCTCACTGCTAGGGCTCTTTTGATTGTGTTACTACTCCGAGTGGAGCCAGGCTGGTGTTGGGAGGTGGCCTGGATGCAGGAGAGACCCAGGTTCCACCTCTGCTTCAGCCTGGGATCTGTTCCGAAGTTGGGACACTGTTCAGCCTCTCAAAGTTTGTCTCTCTGACCAGAAAAAGAGGGAAGAGGATAATTGATCACACTTGAGGGTCTTTCCAACTGATGTCCTGTGAACTTTACTTTGCTCAAGGTCTGGAGAAAGGCTGCACGAAGGAACTGATGAGGCTTCTCCAGAGGACGGGTTCTCCAGGAGTCATAGCTATGAACAATATTTTATTGAACACTACCTCAGGGCAGGCACTTGTAGTAGGCACCCGGATGCATCCGCCGTAAGAACAAAAACCTGTGGTAGTTACCAAGTAGGCCAAAGACAGATTTGAGAGCACCGAGGTACACTATTCATGGAAGGGAGGGACCTTGTTCTTCAAGGAAACCAAGTTGGAATCCCTTGGCAAATCAAGGAAAGTCCCTTCGTTTCTCTCCTGAAAAAAGACCCCAGTTTTTATAAACTGTATTTGCTTAAAAGGAAGCGATCAGAGACTAGTCTGTTTCCAGGCTGTTGGAGGTGCTCATCTGCATATGGATATGCTATTTATAAACGTACTTCTATTCATTAAAGCAGGTTCCCCAAGGCCCTCAGCTGCTCAACAAGGTGCGGCCCGCGCGTGCGCGCCTTCGGCTGGGAAGGTCCGCCTGCCCTGCCGGCTCCTCCGCACAACCCCGCTGGCCGGTGGGGAGGGGGCGGTTTGGCTGGGGGCACCCGGGCCGGGCCGCAGAGCGGAAATAAGGGCTGTCCCCGCAGTGGGGTGGGATGGCGGGGTCGGGGGAGGTGATGCGGGGGAGTGGCCTGGCTCCCGGGCTGCAATCAAGCCTAGTGGGGCGGTGCCCAGGGCTGCCCCCACCCCTTTGCCCCGGCGAGGCTGGAGACTTCTCTCCCGGACACAGGCGAGCGTGGCCGGGTAACACGTCCCGGCCCAGCCCTGCGGCTGCTCCTGTAGAGAAAGTATGGGCTCCTCCCGGTGGTTGTGCCCTGGACATCCCGGGAGCCTCCCATCCGCCAGACCGGGTGATGGTGCTGTGCGCAGAGCCAGCCCTCCCCGTGCGCCGCCCTCCACCGTCCACCCTCTAAGCGCACATCCTTCTAATGGGATTAGGCTTCACACGGGTCAGGGAACAATTTATTATTCTGCTGGCTAGAGCCAAGTTTCCCTTTGAAAAATGGTTACTCCTGGAGTCGGCAATTACTTCAAAATAAATTTACCAAAGACAAAATTGTGCCTCTTGGGTCAGTAAACGACTTGCCTGTTTGGGGCTGAGGAGACAAGGTGTTTATTAAGGACCGCCTTCGTTTTCTGTGCAGGTTTTTCAGTTTGAATAATTGTCCAATTAAATATAATTTGGAAGTCAGTGCTAACCTAGTGCCTGGATTGCAGAAGGAAGAATCACTCGGAGGCGTGCATTAATAAATCCCTCGGAGCCCCATCGCTCCCCAAACCCCTCCTTTGGTTTAATTTTGAGAAATTTTTTTGTCTTCCCATAGCCTGTATGCCTACCGTTTGGAAATGAGCTTCCTCCCCAAAGAATTCCTAGGCCTCACTTGCTTCCATCTGTCTGTCTGCTTCTCCCCAGCAAGCAGACACATGGGGTTTCTCAGTGGGGCTCATGTGCTGGGGCAGGGGCTGACAGCCCATTCTTTGATGAGCCTGCGCACTTGTGGGTTAGTCTTTCATCCATCTGACACGTACTGGCTTACTCTGGGCCAGGCCCTGAGCTGGAAAAGGAGAGAAATCAGACATTGTTCTGGCCCTCAAAGATGAGTCAGCCCATTGGGAGTGAGGGACGCATAAATGGGCAAAGGTAGTGCAATGGGATTAGTGCCGTGTGCTCCTCCCATGGGTCCCTGGGAGCAGAGGAGACCCCTTGCCCACCCTGGCCAAAGAGGCTTACCTGGAAAAGGTGACAGCCAAGTGAAGCCTGGAAGACCAAGAGGAGACAGGCCCAGGAGGGGAGAGGGTACAGGAACCCAGAAGTGGGGGAGCCTCTAGGTGAATGATCCCAGGTCCTTTGTTGTGGTGAGGTACAGGGGCATTGGGGATTGGGTAGGAGAGGAGGCAGGAGAGGGTTGGGGCTGGGGTGTGGTGGTGCCTTGAGCCAAGTGAAGGAATGTGGAGTTTATCTGGATTTAAGGGTGATGCAGGGCTGAGACTAGGGCGAGTCCAGCAGGGCCCCTTTGGCACAAGATTTACAGAAGCACTGCTTTTTAAGAATGACTCTGCACTTGCACAGCCCTGAGAGTGAGTGCCTTCTTAAAGTTTGTGGCCTAGTAGGGGCCCTGGGGCAATGCAAGCTTTCCAAGAGGGAAATAAAGGACCAGATTTTTAAAGAAAGATCATTGGCAGCTGTGTGCTGGACCCCAGCCTCCTAGCCCAGTGATGCCAAGGTTTAGGGTCAGGATCAGGGAGGCCAGTTCGGAAGTGACTGCAGGCATCCTGGGGAGAGGAGGACCACACGTCAGTCAAGATGAGGGCAGGGAGGTTGGGGGAGGAGCTAGGCAGACCAGACAGGTAAGAATCACCGATTGGCCTAATGGAGAGGAACAGGCCTCTTGGAGACTGGAGGGTCACTGTGGGTGGAGCTGCCACACGCGTGGCCGGTGGCTGAAATCTGGTGGAGATGAATGTGGGGAGGCAGCCATGCTCCCTGCAGCTCAGCTCAGCAAGAAGGCTGGCAGCCCTGGGGGGTAGCATGTCCACTGGGGCAGGAGGTGTCTGGGCCGGGCCTGGCAGCAAGGTCAGTGTCAGCAACAGGGTCAGCCTTGGGGCTGAGCTCATGACCAGGATTCTGTTCAGCACATTTAAAATAGGAGAAGGGAAGATCACAGGGTTATGGGTCCCGAGTCAGAGACTCCTGGCCAATCCCCCCTCACCCCCACCCCAAACATGAAGAACTGATCGGTAAAGTCTCCTTGAGGACTGAGGTCAGGTTTGGTGGCCTTCTAATCCTCACAGCCTGAATGCCTGCCTGTGGTTCATTTGGGGTCTGAGAACGTTGGGGGTGGGGGGGATGAAATCATGACTTGGGATGTCTCCCTCACTGCCACACTCTTACCTGAACCTTCTGGGCCTGGCCCCAATGTTCTACTCCATCCCAGCCTCTCAACCTACCCGCCTGGCCTGGAGCAGCCCAAAGATGAGAACTGACCCTAGATCAGTCTAAGTGCCTCCAGCTGCTGGTTCTGATTTTCCCCAGAATGGGCCAGGGGCTCTGATTGTCAGGCCTACAGAGGGGTCTTCAGGTTCCATGTTGCATGTGGGAAAACTGAGGTCAGGAGATAAAAGGAGAGTCACGCTGGGACCCATGCCGGGAGAGCCAACCCTAGCTCCGGGGCTCCCGTCAGCCAGCCGGGGTGGTTTACACAGTGTTTTAGCCCACTTAGGCTGCTATACCAAGTACCAAAGACTGGGTGGCTTATAAACTACAGACATGTATTTCTCTTGGTTCTGGAGGCTGGAAGGCCAAGATCAGGGTGCCAGCACAGTCGGGTTCCAGTGAAGGCCCTTTTCCATGTTAGAGATGGCTGACTCATTGTGCCCTCACACAATACAAGGGGCAAGGAAGCTCTTGTATAACCACTTCCCAAAGGCCCCATTTCCTAATACCATCACCCTGGGAATTAGAAATTCCATATATGAATTGGGGGTGGGGGACACAAACATTCAGACCATAGTGCATAGTAATTTAGTACACCAACTCGCCCAGTTTAGAGGTATAATGAGGGAGGTGGGCGGCAGCCCTGGGGTCCCCACAGGAGGATCCATCCTCTGGGAAGGGCTTGTAGAGGGCAGCTGAGGGCCTGGAGGACGTTGGCCAGCTGGGTCTGATGGGGTGAAACACCCTCACGCAGGGACCTGTTCTACGAAAATTTCTGTTGACACGGAGTTTAGATTTTAATGGGGGAGATAAAATAAAGCAAGTAAAACACAGAATATGTCAGTTGTAATAAGTGCTGTGTGGAAAAATAAAACGTGGGAGGGATCTGGGCAGTATGGGTGGGGGGAGTGCCGTTTTGAGTGGGGTGGCCAAGAAAGCTTCACTGAAAAGTTGACATTTGAGCCGACACTTGAAGGAGGTGAGGAAAGGGGACTTGAGGATGTCTGGGGGAAGAAGTTTCTGAGCGTGGGAACAGCACTGCCAAGGCCCTGAGGTAGAAGCATGTGAGCCCTGTTCCACAAGGAGGTCAGGACTGGAATGGTGGGACCAAAGTGGCAAGGGCTTGGGGGTGGAAGAATCACAGAGGTTGAGCAGTCAGAGACACAGAAAACGAGTTAACAGGCTAAGGGCAGAGGTGGGCAAGTTCAGGGGTCCCTGGAGTTGCCCTCCTACCCAGGAAGGGCTGGCTAGGCCCCATCTGCCAGCTCCCCAGGCCCATGGGGCCTCCCCTGGCGCCCCTGAGGAAAGAGCTGGCTCTCAGGAGCTCTGCTGAGGCCTGTGGAAAGGCACCCAGGGGCGGTGAGGAGGGGTGCGGCACCTCCCCAGCATGCTGGGCCTGCGTGGCTGCCACCCCCATTCTTCCTCAGCCCCACCGGCGAGGAAGAAGTGGGATTTGTCTGCCCATATTCACAGCTATGGAGGTGATCCAGGTTGAAAGAAAATCAATAAGATGTGTCCATTTATGTGGCACAAAGGAAGAAAGGTCTGCAGACAGAAATAGGCCGGGATTCACATGCAGGTGACTTAATAAGACTTTTCCCCAGTTTGAAGAGGACGGTAATTTAGATTTGCCTTTGAACGTCTCCTTTTTTGTGCCTCAATAACTCTCAGGATCAGCCTGCTTAGGAAGCAAGGGAAAGGAGATTGGCCGCCTTCTTAGAAGACAGGCCCGTTTGGGAAGGCCGCTTGCTCGGAGAAGTTCAAACACCGGCCTTGAGAAAAGATGAAAGTGCCTTGTCAGCACATCCTCGGCCCATTGATCATGATTGAGGCCTGGGCCTGGTGCATTTGGGCTGGAGCAGGACAATGAGAACAAGGCCAGGCTGCTAGGAGGCCTCCTCTGAGCCACGGTGGTGTAAGAGATGCTCATTACCAGCATCAGGCTTAGTGGCCAGGTGGGGGCAAGAGGCAGATAAGCCCTGACTGCAGAGTGGAGGCCCCACAGGCCCTACAGGCTACCACCCAACCTTGGCCCAGGAGGCAGACCAGCTCCTACCTTGGGCTGTCGCTTCCCGGCTTCTGGCAGGCAGGACTCAGTCCTCCTCTCCTGCCCGAGCTTGGTCCATAGGCAGACTCAGTTTAGCCCAAAAGAAGTCTGGAATGCCTGCAGGAAATGGGGAAGAGCTGAGGCTAGGCCCCTTGGGGCTCTGCTGAGGAGGACACAGCAGCAGCCACCACCAAGACTGGGCTTTGCCTGCCCAGCAGGCCTGTGGGCAGGGCTGGGGTCATGCTTCCTTAGCCGGCTCTCCTCACCTGGGCTGTTCACATCAGGGATAGCTGGGGTCCCGGGATTTTGAGAAGCTGGGTGGGTCACAGCTGCAGAAGGGGGCCTCAGAGCAGGTTTTCTTCCCCTCTTCCCAGACCTAGTTCCCTTCTCCCCCTGAAACCCTGTCCTCAATGCCTCCACAGTGCCTTGTGCTTCCCCGGGGTAGACGTTGCCACACTGTGTGGATGTTTGTCCCATCCTGACTGCAAGCTCCTCTGGGTAAAGGCTGCACCCATGCACAACATGGTGCCTGGCATGGAGCAGGAAAAGGAGATATCTGCCCCTCTGCGTGACCAACAGGATAAAGGGCAGGGCCAGGAGGGGCCCCAAGTTCAGTGCAGTCCTGATCCACCTAAGGCTGTGCATAGGGAGGTCAGCAGCAGACCCAGCTCATAATGCTGGTCTTTAGCCCCAGCCCGTGGTCTTCTATCTCAGTATTCTGGGCCCCCTCAGGATCCAGCAAGGCTGTGGGAGGGACAGAAGCTGGAGTCGGGGGACTTTATCCCAACGCCTGGTTTGCATTTGGCCCCAAGAAAGTCTGTCTTAGTTTGGGCTGCTGTCGTAGAATACCATAGACTGGGTGTCTTAGAAGCAACAAAAATGTATTTATCACAGTTCTGGAGGCTGGAAGTTCTAGGTCAGGGTGCCAGCATGTTTGGCATGCTGGCATGAAAGAGCCTTCTTTCAGATTGCAAACTGCCAACTTCTAGCTGTCTTCACAATGCAGAGAGCCGAGAGGAAGCTAGGTCTCTCTCTCTTCATCCAGAGCCTGGGGACCCGGGCTAGGGATAAGGAAGGGGCACTGGGCTTGTCTGAACTGAGAGTCGGGGTTCTGTCTCATTCCCAAGCTTCTCTGGCTTCCCTGCACTTGCACACTGCTGTCTCTACTGGAAGGCTCTGTTCTTTCCTCCACCTGGTGACTTTCTACTGAAGCTCATTGGCACCTAGCTGCTCGGGAAGCCCCCAGATGGACTTCTCTGATCCCCCTGTCAAATGCTCACACCTTTTACACCGTGATGGACTAGTTCTGCTGCTTGGATCTCCCATTGGGCTGGAAGCATCCCAAGAGCAGACAGAATCTGGTTCTGGGTCAGCCTTGGAGCAGAGCAGAGGTGCTAGTGAGGACTCGGCAGATGAGAGAGAGCTTCGTAGGGGCAGGTTGGGGTGGGGGTGTGATGCAGAAAAGCAGTGTGTACCAGGGGAGTAGAGGAACACTGAGTCCCTGGAACTTCCATGACCCCTGCACTAACAGTCTTCATGTGCTAGTTCCTCCCTGCAGGGGGCAACACCAAACAGATTTTGGGCAACCCGGCCAAGGGGAACAGGAAGGGATAGGTGCTGCCCCCTGGCTTCCTGGGAAGCCCAAGCAGGGGCCAATAGAGCAAGTGGTGTATTTGGCCCAGAAGCCCAGGGAGGCCCAGGAAGGCCCTGCAGGAGACTTCAGACAGGAAGAGGCTACAGAGATTGGGAGAGAAGAGTGCCCTGTCTGGAGACGGGGTTCCTCATGGCCTGGGAATTTGGAATCTGGAACAAGAGGGTCCCTTGAGAGACGGAAATGCCCACATGACAGGTAAAAGAGGACTAGAGAGGATTCCTGGACTGGTGGGACAGGCCACGGTGAGGCTGAGCTGGGGGAACTGGTCCAGCAAAGGGAGGGGTCATGCCTGGGAGTGGCAGGAGGCTCGCTAGGTTCTGGAAGGGAGGCTGCTGGGAGTGCTGGGATCCTGCAGTGGCTGCGGCCAAGATGTGGGCAGGCGCCTGGCCTGCCGCCCACTGAGCTGCCCCAGGACACTTGTCAGCCTCTCTGTACTCCTGCAGGTCCCGGATCGGAGTGGGGAACATCACTGTGACCCTCAGGCAGGCAGCCCTGGGGCGTCCCTGGGTCCACTTGGCTGGCTTCAGCTGCAGCTCAGGAACCATCTTCCTCCCTAAACCTTGGGCTTCTCTGTGCAATCCTTGGGGGCAGCTGTCACTTCCTGCCCACCCTGGACGGCCCAGGCCAGGGCCCAGGCTTTGCCTCTTTGTGGAGGGGCTTCAGCGTCTCAGCCATCAGGGGCAGATCCCCAGAGCCCCTCGGGGTGGGCAGATGAAAGGCGCTGCCCCTCCTTCCCCAGCCTCCTGGCCAGTCACTTCCCCTCTCCTCTCCTCAGCAGAACTGTAAGAATTATTATTTTTTAAATCCTCATTGGAATGCTAATTTTGATTTTGAGTGTCTGTCATGGGCTCTTTGAAGTTTTTCAGACAAAATAAGTATCTCCTTAACAGAGGGGATTAGCGCCTACTTGTTTAGAATCCTCTGACTGAGAGTGACAACCAATTTCAGAACCTGTGGGCTTTAGGAAGGCTGCAGGAAGAGGGGCCGCCTCCCTCCCTGGTGGTCAGCTTCCCATAAATGGCTTAATGGGGTTAGAGTTTAACCCCTCAAACAGGGATCAGAGCCCCCAGCTTGAAAGCCAATGAACAGTGAGGCAGATCTTGCTATTTAAATCCAGCAGGACTTGGTTAGAACTCTTTTATTCTCTGGAGTTTAAAGAAAACAAACCCACTTCCCTTGCAGGATGTAGGGCCTGCTCCAGCCAGCGGGCCCCCAGCTTCCTCCCCCAAATGCAGGCCTTCCAGCCACAGGTAATTCACCGCCCAGGCTCAGCTCAGGCTGGGGTGCTCCTGGCTTTATGATTCTGTTCAATTCGAGAGCACTAATGGGGCAATTTGTAAAGAAAGAAATATAATGAGTTATCACAAAGCTCAGCAAGGACTCGACAAACTGGGCACTTCCCATCCATCAAGCATCCCAGCGTGGTTGCAGACCAGCCGGGCCAGAAATCTTGGGCCGCCGGGAATCTAGCCTCACTTAGTACTGCTGCAGTTACCTTCCCCTTCGCTGGGCCCCGGATCATGGCCCTGAAAGGCCAGCTGGCTGGAGACGATGGTGTGGGGTCCGTGGAAGTAAAAGGGGGAATACTTAAGGATTTATTTGCTGAAGCAAATTATCATGCAGGCCAGCCTTAGAAAGAGCACCAAACCATGTGACAGCCTGTGGGGCCCTGTGTGGGCTGCAACGTTGTTCCAGGACCCCCACCGCCAGCCCGCGCCTAGGAGCTGAGGCTATGCCTTGGTCTGTCATTAAGCCTGAGGTCATGGATGGTGTTGGACGGTCATAGAAAGCCAAACTGCCCCCAGCCTGCACCTGTGGGTGGACCGTGGGACCTCTTCTGCAGAGAACAGGGGAGTGACATGCTGTGTCTATTTGCTGAGATGATGAGGCATGAACTTGAATTACAGACCCCTAGACCCTCCTGCTCTTCTTTCAGATGTGCAAAATGAGGTCCACAGAGGGGAACTGAAGGGCCAGAGTACTCACAGTAGGCAATTTGTCACCTGTATACATGATGGTCTAGGAGAGTGTCACGGCGTGTGGCTCGGGGCCATGGGAAGGGTGGGCCCAGAGCCATAGTCCTGGAGGCATGGAGTGAGGCCTCTGGGCTCCACTCAGCCCGGCCTGCTCACCCTGCACGCTGGGATGCCTGAAGTGGCCCTCACCCCTCCCCGGCCACCCACTACCCCACTACTTCAGGCCTGGGGACCCTGGAGGACAGAGATCTTGGCCAGCTTGGGAAGGAGGGCTGGTCCGTGCAGAGGGGTTTTCTGGGCTAACGTGCCCCTTTGCCCTCTCTCCTGTCCCCCATGTATCTGCTGCCTGTGCAGCTAGCCTGGACCCTGGGGATCTGCCCCTGCAGGTGCCTCAGAAGGCCCTTTCAGAGCTGCAAGTCACAGGAAGGCCCCATCACCCACAGATGGGACAGGTAGAGGTCTGACCACTGTAAGGCCTGCTTGCTCCTGAACAGAGTGATATGGTCCAGACTGGTCCTCAGCGAGGTTCTGGGTAGCCTTCTTCTACCCACTCAGATCCTGCCCCCTTTCCTTCTACTCTTGTGAGCAACCTGGAGGTGCCCCAAGCCCAGGAGAAGTCAACCTGCAGCCTCACAACAGGCAGGTTCCACAGAGAGGGCAATAGTCCTCTTCCTCATAAGGATGATAAATAAAAATAACTACCACGGTTAGTGCTTACTGTGTGTGTTAGGCGTGATTCTGAACACAGTAATTAAGTCACTAAACCTTATTAACGGCGCTATGATAAAATACTATTGCTACTATTCCCGTTTTGCAAATTGGAAAACTGAGGCATGGAGAGGCTAAATAACTTGTTCAAGTTCACCCGGCTAGTGAATGACAGAATAAGAGTTCAAGTACAGCCAACCTGGCTCCAGAGTCAGAGCTTTAGTGACCATCAGTCCCGGAGCCAACAGAGGCCTAAGACCCACCCTTGGCACCCGCCATAAGGCCAGGTTGAATGGCCAGGGGCTGAGATTTCCCTGTGCTATGAGGGAGGAAGCACAAGGAGAGGGCAGTGGAGGCAGGGCACGGACTCAGGTTTGAGGAGACCCTAAAGAGCACGGAGCTGCTCCAATATACACCTGCCATGTGCCAACCACTGTGCCTGGCACTCCACCCACGGTATCTGATGACTGTCTCCCAGCCACCTGCAAGGTAGGAATTACTGTTTTCATTTAGCTGAGCTATTCAGAAAGGTTAAGTAACTTATCCATGGTCACACAGCTCACAAAGAGCATACCTGGGTTTCAAACCCAGGTCCATCTGGTTTCCAAGCTGGGTCCCCTGGCCCTTGCATGCGAGAGGGGACTGGGGTGGGGATGGAGGCAGAGTGGGCTGGAAGGCAAGAACTGAGAGTGACGAACCTGGGGGAGTGTCGCCGGCCATTCTGCAGCTCACCAGCGCTGGGCACACTGGGAAGTCTCACCTAGAGCCAGAGAGCTTTGGGTCAGACTGGCTCAGGGCCAGAGGGGGGTTCTTGAGAATGCTCACATTCTAGGCTGCCGGCACACGGAGGGCTGCAGGCGCTGACCCCAACTCCTGAGTCTGTGCTCCAAGCTGCCTTTGGGGCAATGGGAGTTGAACTCTTGCTCCCCCCATTCCCCACAGACTGGACAGGAAAGGGGAGGAGGCCAAAGCCCCTTGCCCTGCTCCCTCCCAGGCTCTCTCACCCCCAGGGGCTCCATCGCTGTTTCAGCTTCCCCTGCCCCCCTGTCCTTTGTGTGTCCACACCTCCTGGGTCACCAATCCCCGTCCTGGGTTCCCACGTCCTGGGAGCGGAAGGGTTACGGCTTCTGCCGCTGAGTGGAGGCTGCTGTTCCCCAGCGTTAAGCAGCTTTAGTGTCTCCTACCCCAGCCCTGATTTAAAATTCATAAATGCTAATCCTTCATAATTTACGGTTTAAAAGCAGCCCCACTCCCAGGCCCCGTGGCTACAGCTCTGTCAGAGTAATTATGCCGCCAAGCTGAAATTGGACTACTAACTGAGATATTAAACAGGGGGGGAAATCCTCGCGCTGGCAGCCGACCCAATTATTCCAAATAAGCAAACAGATTAGTGAGTAATTTTCCAGTTAAATTTGGTGATTGGTGCCAGAATTGTATGTTAAATATTCAGAAGTAAATAGATTAAAGATGAAATGTGCCCCCCCTCCCTTTTTCTGGGCTTAATTTACTGTGTATATTAAAACTTTTTCATGAGGAGAAAAAAAGTAAAAATGATAATTAAAAAAAACAAATAAACCCCTCTGGGCCTCCCCAGTGCAGTTTGGCAGAGGCCAGAGCAGGGCCCAGGCCTCTCCAGCCTCCTTGACTTCCCAGCCCTCCTGGGCAGGGCCAACCACGTCCCCTAAGCCCAAACGCCAGCCCTCCCCAGGGAAGGGGAATGTAGGACCCTGGGCATCTGGGTGGGCTAGGAACCTCCCAGCTCCATATGCTGGGCTTGTATTTCTTACAAAGAGAAATCCCAAATCTATTAGTCCTAAAGTCAGACCATGCTGAGAAAACCCAGATAGAAGTGGCAGAGAGAGAGGTGGTCATGGGCATGTGGGCCCCAGGGGTGCCCGGCTCCTGCAGGCACACAGCACTCTCTGCTCTTAGGTCCCAGTGCCCGGAACTGGGACCCTGACGAGCGTGATCCAACAACAGTATGCTTCCCTGGCCTGTGTGTAGAAGCTGGTCTGCCATCCTGGAGATGGGGGGTGCGGGGGGAGGTTCTCAGCCATGGTACCCTCTTGCCCATAGCACACAGATGGTGCCCACCCCCCACTGCCCCTTAGCCTCCTACACTCCTCCCTGGCAGCTTGGACTCTCACTTCTCCACCTCCTCTTTTGATTCTCTGCAGCAGCCCAGCCACAGATGTATGTCCAACAGGGAGTCATCTCCCCAAAAAAGCAAATGTAGAAATGGAGGCCCAGAGAGGGCAATGGATTGTCCCAAGGCACCCAGCAATTCAGGGATAGAAATGCATCTAGAAGAGGGCTCTTGGGGCGCCAGGGTAGCCCAGTCAGTTAAGCGTCCGACTTCGGCTCAGGTCATGATCTTGCGGTTCTTGATTTTGAGCCCTGCATTGGGCTCTGTGCTGACAGCTTGGAGCCTGGAGCCTGCTTTGGATTCTGTGTCTCCCTCTCTCTCTGCCCCTCTCCCATTCACATGCTGTCTTTCTCTCTCTCTCTCAAAATAAAAATAAATAAACATTAAAAAAATTTTAGAAGAGGGTTCTTTGGCCGCTTAGTCTGGACTCTCTCTGCCGCCCCCTAGAGGACCCAGCTTAAGGCACAGGCTCACCTGGGCAGGTACATAGGAGCTGCACAGGGATAGGTGGAGAACAGAGAAGGAAACTTTGCACCAGGCCAGGAGTGAGCTGGCTGGGTCTGTGGAAAGGGCGTAGGGTAGAGGGGGAGAAGATCATGGGCCCATCCTGGGACAGTCAAGCAGGGGGAGCTGGAAGAATGTGCCTGGGAGAAGGGTCTGCATGTGGGAGGGGCAGGTAAAGCGTGTAGGCCCTGGGAGGGGAGGGCAGTCTTGGGATTAGGGCCTTCCTGTCTAGTTCCCCTCACCCCTGCCCCTCAGCATACCAGTTCCAGGTGTGGGACCAACCTGAGGCACAGCCTCCTCCAGGGCAGGCCTCTTTTCCTCCCTTTCACTCAGGGATCCCCTTCCATTAGGTTCCAACTCCTGAACCAAGAGGATAGCTGGGGGAAGCTGGGGAATCCCAGAGGCCATGTCACCTTCTCCAGAGTCCCCCTTCCCTTGTTCTGTCAGAGGAATCTGGCCCAAGGGATGCTGAGAAGATGCCCTGTCCCCTTGGGTTGAAGGGAGCCCCCCGCCCCTTTCTCTCCTTCAGCCTCTTAGAGGCACACACCAGAGGGCAATGGGGCTGAGGTGTGGTGGGCATGCAAACACCTCTCCCCAACACAACATACGGAGGCTGTAATCATAGGAGGGCCTGGCCCAGGCCACCGAGATAACACCCCAGATAAACACAGGACAGGCAGGCAGGTCTCTGGGCTCATGTCCAGGCAGAGGAAGATGGTGCAGGGACCCAGGACATGATTCGTCCCATCCATGGGATCTGCCTGGCTCAGGCTTCTCTGACCCCACTAGGCTCTCAGGGCAAATTAGAACCCCCAAGAATCTTGCACAAAATACATGCAACTCCCCACCCTGCCTCCACCATATGGAATCCCCTAAGGGTTATTAACCAACCTACCTAATGAAATTTCTGCTCCTAAACCAATGATTTGCAACTCTTAAAAAGTAACTGAACGCTTTCTTCAAACAAAGTCTTTGTACAAACAAGCCTATTATGCAAAGCAGATAACAACAGAGCTTGGGTTAAATATCTTCATTTGCCACTCCCTACCCCCCACATTCTGAGTTCTCTCCGGGGAACCCCTAGAATTCCACCAGAGGGCAGCCAACCAGGCACAGGAAGCTGAGCCTCTAGTTTGTGGTTCCTGGGTACTCCTTCTGAGGGGGCCCCCATCAGGGGGTACAGCGGCTGTTTCCCCCCGGATGGTCAGGGACTGACAACAGAGCCAAGTTCCTCCAGATGCTGCTGAGGACAGCTGCTGTGGCCAGGAGGGCTGGTCCAGCCCGTGGTCAGCAGGAGTCCCACGCAGAAAGTCCACCACCCACTCTTCTGAGAGTTCCCGGATGGAGGGGCCAGTTAGAACTAGAGAGTGAGTGGGTGGGTCCTGGCCCGAGGTCCTTACCCTTGTGCAGGTCACTTCTTGTGCAGGTAGACTCCCCCCTTTGGGGACATTGTAACAAAGTCCTTCCCTCTCAGACCTTCAGGGAAGATGGGAGGAAGGACCTGGATCATTATCTTCCCATTCTGGGCTCTAACCAGCATCCCAGGGATCCAGGGTGTACAGACATCTCTAGTCTTTATCTAGGAAAGAAAGGGTGGGGGAAGGAAGAAAGGCCCCTAAAAAGAAAAAAAAGCACACAGCACTTACGGAGCATTTCCTGTGCGTGGCCAGCATGGGGAAGTGACCGTGTTATTTAATTGTCAGCCCTCTCATTTCGGGTGCACCCAGGTCAGCCCGATGGCCTCTGTTGACTGAGAAGAAAAAGCCCTGACTTCCTTCCACAAGTGCCTGGCCCAACAGAGTCAGGGCTGTCCCAGCCCTCGTAGGACACTGAGCCACAGCTTGTTTTACAGACTGTCTTTTCCCTCACTGGGTTGGAGTTGCCGTAGTAACCAGCCCCCCGCCCCCCCAGTCGTGCCTTCTCACTGGTCTGCTCTGGATTTGGTATGAACATTATTTTACATGAAAAGCTAAAGATTATCTCTTTACTAACCTCAGGTAATTTGTTACCGTCGTTGCTGTTTTAACTGTTTCAGACTTAAGACTTTGCAAAGTCACCCAACCCTGTTTTCTGTATTAAAACAAAAAAGAAAAACCAACTGAATCAGAACACAGTTTATGAATAGAGCTAACAAGTGGCTGCTGGACCAGCTGCAGGGATTCTGGGGCTGCTGATGGGTTTATGTGTTCAGAAGTCCCAGCCCTTTACTATATGATTAAGGTGAGCCTGAGTCCCCCTGCCCCCGCCCCGGGTTTGGGTGGAAGACCCTGCGTGGTCACAGGTCTGAGCCACTTGCAAGACCTCTGGGGGACATTTTTCCTACATTGGGACACTCTTGCTACCTGGGTAGTTTTGGTTGTCAGTGAGCCCACTGCCAGCCCCTGAAACACACAGAGAGGGATGCACAAACACGCGTCTCATACACACACATGTATGTTCCTATGGATACATATGGACACTCCCACAAGCACACACACACACACACACACACACACACACACACACACCGGGCATCCTCCTTGGCCCATGAGAGTCAGGGCTCCACGGTGTGGCGTGCCAGCACACTGGCTCTCCAGGGGAAAGCGGGCCCTAATGTGTAGTGTTTGCCAATTTCCTTGATGTAAATACTTCCACTGTGGCAGATTTTAAGCTCCCAGTAGTTTAAGAACTGACTTGCAAAATTCCTGAATATTAAACAAATTGGCTCTTGCTGACAAAACCAAACCATCATCTCAGGACCATGTGTCTTCCATCCCAGGCCTGGTGGCTGCAGGGGTGACCTGATGAGGTGGTCTGAGCCTGAGGAACAAGAGAGGGTCTTGGCTTGGAGCAGGTGAGTCATTGAGCTCCGAGTGTGTGACAGAAGGACCCCAGGTAGGCTCAGAGGGTGGGAGCTACAGGCAGGCGGGTTGTGGTGCTATGCTGACGAATGACATCACAGCTACCTCAGAGGGCAGTGAGGTCTCTGTTCCTGGAGGTATAGAAGGAGGGCCAGAGGACCATGCAGCTGGGACACAGAGAGACACCAGGTCACTTCCTTTTCCTGCCTCAGCAGAGGCCCACACTCAGTCCTTTTGTCCTGTGTCACACCACAAAGTAATGAGGGCTTGTGTTGTTCTTGCTCCGCCTTCTGGAACTAGGAAACCCAATTCTCATGGATGGGAGACAGGACTGCCTGAGCCTGGCCTCATGTGACACGAGGGACCACTCAATATGTTCAGTGGGCTTGGCTGAGAGCCAGGCCCCGTCCTCTGTTTTCTGGCTTCTGTTCACATAACTTGCTGGCCTGGTGGGAGGGGAGTGGGCATCCTTGGGCTGGAGCAACCTGGCTCTGTCTGCCCTGAGTTCTCTACAGGGCCCACGCTCCCCTGAAGTCACCTTCTGGGATGATCTTCCATTGCCCCAGGAGGCAAGTTCTCATGTGTGGGTGTGTGTGTGTTGATAAGTATAGGAGCTCGTGCATGGGTGTGAGGAAAAATAATTTAAAAAAATAGAAAAATAACACCTGCCATCTTATTTTGCATTTATTTTAACAAACAAGGCAGAATAGAACAGTGATTATGAAGACAGACCCTGGAGCCAGATGACCAGGGGTTAGAAGCCTGCTTCTTCCATTTACTGGCTGTGTGGTCTGGCACAAGTTCTTAATCTCTCTGTGCCTCAGTTTCTTGCAAGATGGACCCATCTTATGAGGTGTGCTGAAAACTGGATGAGTTGATGCCCGTAAGCCCTAGGGTGGCGTCTGGCACACAGCAAGTACAATACAAGTGGTCGTTATTATTACAGTTCTTCTTATTGTCCAATAGCCCATTCAATGTCAAACACTCTACTAAGCAACTTTTTCTTAATTTCACTTAATCCTCATAACCGTACCATGAAGTTGGTGTATTACTATCCTTTTATAGATGAAGGGTCCGAAGTTCAGGGAGGTTAAGTAACTTGCCCAACTTCCCAAAAGGAATAAGCAGCAGAGCCAGACCTCCAACTCTTAACTCCTAGGGGCACCTTGGTGAAGGTCCTCATGGTAATGGAAGCCACAGGCAGGCACGATCGTCTTTGTCAACAAACAAATCCACAGAAACTGAGCCATAAAGAACTCTCCAGAAATCTGCAGTAAGTAACACTGATATATCTGCCTTTTGATCACCCCCCACGGTGACCACACCAGGAAGATGAAGCCAGAACAGAAGGTGGGATGGTCAGGAGAGGGTCTGCCTTGTTTCATACCCCATGTGCCTCATCTGTCATCCCTGTGCAAACTTAAAAAGCCCTTTGCCACCTGACAACGCAGGCAGGGTGTATTTGGGATGTGACCTATCCCTGTGTGAGGGATGGACAAGAGACCCCCCACCCTGACCACCACCATAGAGTTAAATGCGAGACTCTTCTTGACCCTGGCTGACGAGGGCGGGCAGGGATGACTGCCACTTTGCCTTGCCCAAGAAGCCATGGGATGCATACCTGGCCTTCCCCGGTTCTGTGTCCAGAACACGGCCAGGGTGAGGGCCAATTCGGAATAGGGCCCTCTTTTGCCCCTGGAGTGGAGGGAGGCAACAAGGGGGCCCTACCCAGGGCACTAGGGGTAGAAGAAGGCTGAGAATTCACCCCAGGAGGTTTGGAAGCTGGACTGTGCTCCAGGCCCTTGGCACATGCTCCATTGTCCCCTCGGGCTTCACATACAAAACACAAACTCAAAATTCTGAGAATTTCAAGATGGCAACGATAGAGCATTAAACCCTAAGCACAGGGCCTTTCTGAATATGGGCCACCACCTCTAGGCCACAGCCCTTTGTTCAACAGCTGGGTCCCACAGATCTGCACCCAAATGCTTCCTCTTCACCAGGCCCCTGCTTGGTCATTGCCCCCCTGACTGGTTGGAAGAGCCCCCATCCACCTTCGGGAGAAAGCATTGCTCACTGCCCTCTGTGACAAGTGCCAGCTTCCTCCCCAGTTTGTCTGCCACCTCCTGTCTCCATGCCCCGGGCCCTAGTTGTGCCAATTAACACACACACTCGGCTGCTCCTTTTTGCCTATCCTCTGGCCGTGCTGACATTTGCTCAGTGCTCTTTCTCAGTGCCACCTATAAGCTCCTAGTCAAATCTTACAAGTTCATCTGGTTGTCACCAGATGTCATGAAGCCTTCCCTGATCTCTAGGAAGAGGAAAGGTTTCTTTTCTTTCCTATCACTGTCCCTTATTTTGTTATAATCTATTATTACACTTACTATGTTCCCTCATTCGTTCAATATGTATTTATTGAGCACCTATTATATTTAGTCACTGCCTGGTTGATACTCTGTTAATCCAACTCTCTCCCTTGAGGGATAACCAGCCCCCGGAGGTCACTGTCTGAGTTCTATTCATCTTTGTATCTTCAGATACTGGAAGCAAGTCATAAATATTTGTTGAGTTAAAGAAGGAAGGAAGGAAGGAAGGAAGGAAGGAAGGGGATAGATTAGGGGGGTGTGGAGGAGAGGTGCTGAGGCAGTAGCATTCACTCCAATGCTGAATTAGGTGGGAGAATAGTTTGGACTCAGTAAGGTGAGATGCAGGGTGGGAAGATTCCAGACTTGGGGGTGAGGTCCATTTTTTACCAACTACCCCCTGCCCTATTCCCATCAATGTATCCTTCTAAGCCGACAAAGAACCAGAGGTTCTCCCTCTCCACATCGCTTCCAAAGTTCTTTGGCCTTGGGAAATTATCAGGAAATGGGATGGGATATTTGGTTGTATCTTTGAAGGGTGTGTACTGAGTTTCTGATTATAATACTCAGTCCATTCTGTGGTTTTAGAAAACATACCATTATACAAAATACACACATATGTTCCACACCTACACATACTCACAAAAGGACATGTCACACACATGTGCACACACACATGCCACGAGCACTTGGCAGACCCACCACTCAAATATGCATTCAGGCACACACATAGCGGTGGGGCGAGGGATACGGCAGCTCCCATCACAGTCACCACCCAGAGTGACCACTCCCTCCTGCTTTTGCTGGGGCCCTACCTGTCCTGACCCCACTTGACCACACTCTGTTCCCATTGGGATTCCATGCAATTGACACCTCCATACCCTGACCCTCCAATCTCGCCCCTTGTCTTCATCTGACTCCTGCCGCACTTTGCACTCCCAGCAACCCCACCCTGACTTCACAGTCTTGACCCCACCTTGGCCTCATCCAATTCTGATTTTGTCCTGAGACCATGGCGGAGACCCTTGCACAGTACTTGCTGAGGGGACATCTTCAGTGCAGACCTTTCTCTGAAATGAATTGCGCTATAGGGGATCATGCGGGAAGCAGGCCTGGCCCCACTTTGATGCTCTTCCCCAACTCTAAATATGATCACGTTTTTCTCAGCTGCCTTACATTGTTTGCAAAAGGAGGCAGGATAAAAATTTAAATCTGTAAGTAACTATAGACACTTAAGTCTCCTCAATGGTTACCAAAAAAGAATCTTGTTTAAGTCTGCCTTCCCCCTGGCACCCTGCCCAAGACATCTTGAACCCCTCCCCTTCCTGCTAAGTCTCTGTGGGCCACATGACTGACCATGCTTCTGTGAAGGCTTTTTCTCCCATTTTCTCCGATCCTACAGTCCCCTACTTTCTTCCTGCCTCTTGTTGCTCCTCCTCACTCCCTTCTCTCTCCCCTTCCTCCACTGGCCTCCTAAATGCTGGTGTTCCCATGGTCTCGACCCAGTCCTCTTTCTCTCACTGAACAGACCTCCTTACAGTCCAGCTGGTGCTCGGCTTCCTCCCACTGTTGAATTTTACAGAGGCTGCCGCATCTCTGTCTCCAGCCCTGAGCTGCATCCTGACCCCTACAGCCAACAGATTCCGGACATCTAACCTTGGGTGTCACATGGTCAAAATGGAGCCCACCCCTTCTGGCCCAGGCTGCCCCTCCTCCTGTACTTAGCATCCCGGTGAATGGCACTATCGTTGCACAATTGTCTGGGAATTCTCCAGAAACCTGGCAACCTGCTAGATCCTCCACTTCTCTCTTTCTCTCTTCCCTCAAACTCAACAGTCACCAAAGCCTATTAATTTTACCTCTTGAATCTGATCCCCCTTCTCCACCACCATCTCTCAATTCTTACGTGAAGGAATGGAAGTGTTTCCTGTCTGTTTTTCCGGTCTCTATTCCACATCCCTTCATCCTGGAGCAATATTTCTAAGAAATCGGATCGTGTCTTCTAATTGCCTGAAACCTTCAATGGCTCCCCCACTACCTACAAAGTAAAGTGCACAGTCCTTACCAGACATCCCAGGCTCCTCGCAGTCTTGCCCCTGCCCACTGTTTCTTCTTCCTCTGCCTCCCCCGCCTCTGTAGCTCTGCCCCCAGCACCCCACTCCTCAGTGCCCACCCACCTGCAATGGGCCATCACTTCATGCCTCTAATGTATTGTGGTCAGATGCAGGCCCAAGGTGTTGGCTCTAAGTAGCAGTAGATGTGGGACAGGGGAGGGAGGAAGGGCCCCCTGTATACATCGTGCATTCACTCAGCAGTCATCCACTGAGCCTGTTCTGTTCCAGAGTGGTGCAAGTCCAAGGGCTGTGTACTGGAGGAGCTCACTGTTCCCTGGGGGACACGCAGAGTGACACGCAAGCACAGAATAAAGAGGAGCAATTGAAGATGTTGAATCAGAGTGTGATGAACTCCCGATATGCTTCAGGTGTGGGGTGTCGAACGCAGTGGGGAGGGCAAGAGTGGATTTGGGGAAGCCGGTGTGCAGCAACTATAATAGTCCAGGAGAGAAGTCGTGGCGCCTGCATGGGTAGGGGAGGCAGTGGGAATAGAGGGGTGCTCAGAAAGTGGAATGGGAAGAACTTTACAACTAATTGGCTGTGGGGTGCAAGAGAGGACTCTAGAATGACCTCAAGGTTTCTGCCTCAGGCAATGAGGGGATGATGGTACCATTCATAAAGTGAAAAATGTCATAGGGAGCAGATGTGGGCCCCAGCCCTCCCCTAGATCCTTAGATTTTATCATTGTTGTTGTTGTTACTGTTGTTTTAGTTAACAATCATGAGCACTCCTATAGCCAAGCAGATGCTAAGTGACTTACCTGCTTTATGTGATGATATTCTCACAATAAATCCCTCGAGGAGACAACTATTCTCCCCGTTCTGCAGATGGTGCTACTGAGGCTCAAGAAAGTTCAATGATTTGCTTACACTTACATAGTGCCAAATGAAGGAGCCAGGATGCCAGGCCAGGATTGTAACAATGGTATTCTATCAGCTGCCCAGATGGTAACACCTTCCTAGGGGTGCGAGGCTCTGTGGGGCTGCCTCCGTTCTCTGCTTCATGTTCAAGGGTGGAGATTGCTCCCTCCCCATGGCTCTGGAGTCCTGTAGCGTGGGGGGGGGGGGCTGGGGGGGGCAAGTAGCAGTGATGGGTGGGGGTAAGGATCCAGAGCTGGGGCAACAACTTGGCCTGTGGGCAGTGGTCTCACTTCTGCTCACACACATCAGAGCCAAGTGCTGTGCCCTCCCAGACCCCTTCTGCCCCTCCATTACCTGCCCTTCCACTTTGAGCTGGACCCCTAGGACCCCCCGGGGGGAGGTACTTCATGGGGCTTGCAGAGGCTAGATGGGTGAGCTGGCTTCTGCGAAGTAGCAAAGCGAGGCAGGCAGGGGGCGCCACAGACCCCTCCAGGGTGGTGGACAGGCTTGTGAGGTTGTACCTGATGAGCTCCCCTGAGCAACCAAGCACTGGAAAATCAATATCGTTTTCCACTTTCTGTGCTGGGCGACTCATTTTCATTATGTCTCAGGCTTCCTCTGTGCTGCTGGGGACTGAGACGGTTCTCTGGCCATGGTCCCAGCCCTAATCTCTGTACAGGCTGACAAGCTTAGTGAACACATGCTCTAGGACCCATGGTCCGTTTCACACTGCCTCAGAACCCCGGGGGCCATCCCCAGGCCTGCCACCCCTAGCTACACCCCTGCCCTTCTTAAACACGCACACACATTCCACCCTCGCTCATCACCCACATTTTTCAGATAGTGGAATGTATGATCACTGAAGCACCAACACTTAATCATTTTAATCCTTACGGATGAAAATCTTCCCAAATGTTTTCAAATCTCCCCTGATGTTGAAAAAAACCTGTATATTTATCTCTTTTTATTAAAATAATAAATATCTGTTATATACAAAGTTTGGCAACTATAGGCCATTATGAGGAAAAATTATTTCATTCGAGAGTCATTAATGAAGAAGAAAATGCATACAGGTGTGCACACATATGGGGTCTGGAAGGATTTGCAGGTATGCACCAAGAGGGGCAATGTGTTTATCACCCTCAAGTATCATCTCCTCAGAGAAGGAAGGGACTCTGATCTACGGTGCTCAGAAGCGTCTTGTCTACAGCAGGTGTAGACTTACAGAATGAACTGGCTAACGCACTTTCGCTAAAGGATACAGCCCCTCCTAGCCTGTCTCCAGGTTCTTCCCTTGCTCCAACTCAACAGAGAATCAGGAAGGAAACAAAGAGCTCTGAGTAAAATACACATCCTGACTCTTACTTTGAAGAGGGTTCCCACTCTCGTAGCCAGTCTATTCTTTCTTCTTTCACAAAGAATTCATAAAGTTTGGCTATCTGGTCCTCATGCTCCAAAGTTGATTTCCTGGCCGCCAAGATCACCAACAATTTGGAGCAGTAGGAGGAAGTGAGGATGCTCTGGACAGACACCCCGAGGGCGATAGCTACCGTGCACATCCAGCTGCAGGGCTCAGAAACCACAGGGCTGGGGCGTTCGGAGCAGGGGCTAACAGCCAGCCTCGGAGTGCGTCAATATATCACACTCCCAAACATAACGGAGACGTGGGCCATCTCAAGATGGAATCCCGACTAGAGCGCTGTCTTTAAGTAGACATCGGAGGCCTATGGTATTCGTGTGTTACTCCGTCCTCCCACGCAGCCCCCGCCCTAACTCTCCCTCACACTCTGCTCTACAGGCCCACACTGAACTGTTTTGAAGACGAGAGAGGAACACACTGTGCTCCAGTGGTTTAGGATGATCTGGAAGCACAGAGAGGCCCCTGGTCCCTCCGGCCAGAGTTATTTGGCTCTTTCCCACCCAACCTCGCCCCCCCCCCACCCCCACCCCCACCCCTACCCCCCGAAGAGTGGATTCTGCTGCACCAGAAGCAGATCAGCCTCTGCAACAATGATTAATTGACCCTAGCAGTTTAAGAATGCTTATTTGCACACAGTTATGAAGTGTCACAATATGTCTCAAATGCAAGCGGCTTCCATTAGAAGCGGAACGGCAGAGCGGGAAGCGCGAGCAATATTTCCTTAAAAGTTCATCGTAGGCAATGGGGTAGTGTGCGAAGCTAAACAAATCCAGGCAATAATGGAAATGTAGCATGAAATTACTTCTGTAAACAACAACCATTCATTATTTGAACATTTTTCATAAGCGAGCAGGCAGGGAGAGGGGCAGGGGCTGTGGGTAGGAGGGGAGGGGGCTGCAGCAGGCAGGGCCCGTACACCCACTGGAGTTTCCGGGCGGAGCTTTCTCGGGGCTCCCAGTGCCCATCTGTCTTCAGAAAAATGCCGAGGCGAGGCTCCATTCTGCCCAGCGCCTGCCGTCAGGTTCCCTTTCTTCATTAAGCGGGATTGGCGCAGGCAGAGGGAATGTATGATTTAAGGAGGAAAGAGAGGCCCACTACTTAATGTTGATTTGGCGGAGTGTATAACCCCGGAGAGAAATGTAAATAGCAGCCTGCAATAACATGACAGCCCACTAATCATATTTACAAACGATATTAAATCTGTCCGCACGCAGGCCTGCCTGCGGATTGGCCCGGCCGTAATTGTCATTGTAACCAGCGCCGGCTTATGGGAGGATTTAACTGCAGTGATATAAGGTGAGTTGCGGGCTTATTATGACTTTATTATTACCCGGTTTATGTTTATTAAAACAATTTGTCATGCAGAGCAGGAATGGAGGAATGGGCGCATTAAATCGTGCCATACTCAACCTGGAGAGATGACTCCAGGGATGAATGGCAGCATGCCCCTGAGGCTCCGCTCTGTCGCCTCTGGAGCTGGGACCCACAGGCACCAGCCACCTGGAGCCCTGGCGGGGCCAAGGAAGACCACGCGGCCAAAACCTCAGAGCCGGGCAACACATAGCCAGAGTCTTTGCTGTGGTTGTAACTGCCTTTCAAATAGGAGTCAACTCAAGACGGCCACAGGAAGAATGATGGCCAGAGTCATTGCTGGGCTTTTGCAGGAGTGACCATGAGGGCCACACTGAGGGCTCCCCTTGCCGGCAGGGACAGAGGCGAGCCTGCCAAGGCCGCACTGAGAGAGCCTGCAGAGAGGCTCAGCACAAAAGGTCTTGGAAGAAGTTTAATAAAAGCTGCTTTATTTTCTCTGGGGGTCCTTATTGGTTATTATCAAATTTATTTCATCCCCAATCTTTGTTCTTTGGCAAGACAGAGAAAAGGGAGGGTAGATGGGTCTGAGAGGAACAGGTCCACACGACTAGTAAATAACACTCCCTTTCCCCAATCCAATTACCCAAGGAAGAGAGGCGTTGGGAGGTGGGAGGAAAGAGGTAGCAGCTCCCAGATGTAACTGAGGCTGAAGCCTCGTGTACAGACATAAAACTCACAGGCACCAGTTCTTGCTGCCAATCCCAGGAAAGACCCCGCATGCTGGGGGTGGACCCAGTATACACTAGAGCTGGGCCTGTGTCACAAAGGCTTCAGAAATGACCGTTGGTCAGAGTGACTTGAAGGGGAAAGAGCCAAACAGTGGCAAGGACAGTCCTCACGGACCAGGTGGCTACATCTTCAAGGTCTCCATTAGCCCCTTATAGTGACTCTGTGTGTATTAAAATTAGGAAAAGGGTCCCCTTCCTCCAGGCAGGGATGGGCCACGCAGGGCCTATGGTTTGGTAAGTAGAGAAAAATCAAGATTCCAACCCTCATTTGCTCTCTTAGCCCTTGTGCAGTATACAGCCTATGCAACTGTACATGACGGCCCTACCACCCTCCCTACCAGCAGTCTTGTGGCCTGAAAATGCCATATTTAAGCAACTTACTGTCTGCCTAATGTCTCCAAAGCCTTTAATGTCCTGGGCAATGAAGTAAGGAGAGTCTCCAGAGGGGGTGATGGACAGTGAGAAAGGATGTTCCCATTATCACTATCTGCCAGGATGCCAACAGGTGTTTGGCCTCATGGTAAGTGAGTGCAGGCAGAATGGACGAACCGTGCAGGTTCTCTTCTGGACTCCTGAGCAGTGCTGCCATGGGATGTGATACAAGGTGCTTCCAGCAAGAGGTGCTCTGGGACATGGTGCCTCCTTTCAGTCTCTATTCCCCAGGGCCATGGGATACATGGCTCCCAGGTGTGCAGCACCAGGTGGCTGCCTTAAGTGCAGCGTGTCTCTGAAAGGGTCACCACATTCCTCTGCTCTCCCCTGTTCCTGTCTGGCCAAAAGAGCCTGCTTGGAGATCCTGAGTCTGGGCATTAGGACTCTGGAAATGACCTCCTCAACCAGAATTCGGCCTTCATTCTGGGCACCCTCCTGGCAGGTGGGCTTCTGGCCTCTGCTCACACTCCTGTGGCTGGGAGTTCACTCCCTCCTGAGGTGGCCTCTCTGGCTGTTGGAAACCTTTCCTGGGACACTCCCCCCACCTTCCACAGAGGACTCTGAAAATGAGGCTCATCCCCTGTGTCCCCCACACCTGCTCTTCTTCTGGCTGTGTAGCAACCCTGCAGTGGGACTTCTGGGCCCCTCCCTGAGTCCTGCTCCCTGGTGCTCTGGGGTCCTCCAGAATCCCTGTTGGAATGCGGGTCCCAGTGGACTGTGCCCCCTCCCCCACTTGTTCTCTCTTGTGGGCACAGCCCAGAGGGAGGCAGAGTTGGGCCCTCCCCACAAGGCCTGGCTCTGGGGTGGCTGTGGGGGATGCCTGCTAATTGTGGGCCCAGCTCCTCGGCCTGGGGACGCCTGTGGGCCTTGAGTTCCCTTTGTCTCACTTAAGAAAGGAGTCACCAAGCAGTGGCTCAGAGGAGGAACAATAAGCCTTTATTGCTGCTGCCCTTCTCCATAAATGCTCAACCTGCTGGCCAGTGGGAGAGGCCGAGCTGGCAAATTAAAAGTCTCTAAACTTTCTTTATGTCTCCTTGGACACTCCAGCGACTTTAACACTGAATAGGCTGGCCTGGCTCAGAGACAAAGAGGCAGGCTGGGGTTAAAGAGGATCTGCCCGTGTGGTCTCTTCCAGGCCAATGGATGATGGTTGGGTGGGGTGGGGTGGGTGGGGGTGGGTCCGCGGGCCTCAGAGGCCCCAGAAGGCCTCTTGGGGCAGGACCCTGCTTCCTGACAGTCTTCATTGCTGTGGACACTGAATCCCCACCAGCTGTCTCTGAGGTCCACCCTCAAGGAAAGTACAGCGTGGGCCCCAGAGAGTCTTAGCTTCCCACCTACCCCCCCCCCCATCCTCACTGTGTCCCGAGGCTGGTGTACCCCCAGAAGGGGTTGGTGGGTCAGGTCTGGTTCTGCCGCAGGCGAGACCTCCCCCCCCCCCCACACACAGCACAGCTCTCACCAAAAACTTTGGCTCAGAGCCTCTGAACTCTGACACAGGCAGAGAGACAGCAGGCCCAAGTAAAGAGAGAAATGAGGATAGTCCCTGTTAACACCTGTAGTCCCCACATTATTAACTTTCTTTACTTTCCAAATTGCTAGTGTTTCCTTCTATATGCCAGCATGGTGCTGGGTCATGCCACTTTTTCAGCAATAGCTCAGTCATGGGCACAATGGGGGAGCCCCACTGGGCCAGCCAATCCATTCTCCTGCAAAGAAGTGCCAAGATTTGCAGAATAAAGATTACCTTTGTGGGAGTGTACTGACTTGGAGGAGGCACAAAGGAACCTTCTAGAATACTGGAAATCGAGACCTTAAGCTGGGTGATGGCTACATGGGTGTACACATGGATGTACACATGAGTCACACATTTTGCTGTATGTAAATTTAAAATTATAATAACAGATATAGGCTCACCCTTTAAGGGCCCTAGTTTTTGTGGGGGTTTTTGAAACTTTTTTTTCAATGTAATGGCCTCAGTTGGATCTCAGCTCTACCACTCCCCAGCTGGATGACCAATGGGACACCTCACACTAGGTCTGAGGCTCAGTCTCCTCATCTGTAAACCAGGAGACTATCACCCGCCTCTTTCCCACTGGTCCTCAAGTTTCATGAGAATAGGGGACATAAAGAATGTTCTCCATTCTGTGTCCTCCCTGGGCTCTACTCAAGGTCTGGCTTAAGAAACTGCCAATATAGGGATGCCTGGGTGGCTCAGCCGGTGGAATGTCCAACTTCAGTTCAGGTCATGATCTCTCGGTTCATGAGCTTGAGCCCCATCTCGGGCTCACTGCTGTTAGCGCAGAGCCCGCTTTGGATCCTCTGTCCCCTTCTCTCCCTGCACCTCCCCCACTCACTCTCTCTCTAAAATGAATAAACATTTATAGAAAGAAAGAAAGAAAGAAAGAGAAACTGTCAATACAGTAAAACCCTCTCCCAACAAGGGCTCTTGGACTGAGGGAAGCCATAACTCCCTAGGAAACATCTTACCTTGTTTTACAATATCCCAGTGGCTTTTGGTGAGTCCCCATGTGCCTCTGGTTGATCTTCCATAAGGGACTTGGGGTAGCCTCTCTCTCTCTGGAAAAAGAGGACCAGAACTAGGGTGCTGAGGCTAAGATGGGGTCTGGACTCTGAAAATTAGGAGTGGGAGTCCTTGGAGGTGTTACAGTAGCTGGGTTTGGCTTGGAGAGGGGCCAGAGTGGGGTTTGCTCTCCTGGGCAGGAAGAGGAGGGTTGGCAAGCTCTGCTGATAGAAGGCCCAGTGATGAGGTCCTGGCTGGCACTGGCTCTCTGGGAGAGAAGGAGGCCTGGAGTCTCCGTCAGGGATGGTGGGTAAGTGGCCCAGACCCTGCCTACTGGATTACGCCATCTCTCTTGGGCCGCAATCAGACTGGATGTTCCAAGGTGTTTTTGGAGGAAGGGTCCCATCTCTCCATCACTCTATCTGATCGTCTGCTAGGCTAGTTCTTGGCAATTTCTTGCTCTGTTTCTTTAATCCCTGATTCTCCTCAAGCGCAGAGCTAATAGGAAAAAGCTGAAGGCCTGTTGGTGAGGGAAGTGGGGGAGGGGTGAAAAGAGATGAAGGAAGTGGCTCCAGCCCTAGGCTTTCAGCCTCCATACAGAGTGGGGGTAACAAGGAGCCCTGAGGGTCCTGAACCAGAGCTGTGAGACCCAGAGCTGAGGCTGCCTCTTCCTTGAGCTCCTCCAGCACTGGCAGAGTCAGTGTGAGTAGGCTGGGGACTGAGACCGCTGGGCTGCAGTCATTTTTATAGGCCAAGACTAGCCGCCTGGGGTGCACAGCACCAAAGGCAAAAACCAGGCCACTGAGGAGAAGATACAGTCAACTCACTGCAGCCCAGCAAACTCCCAGCCCCTGAGCTGGACTCAGGTAAGACTCGGGTCAGGGCTCAGACACAGTCTAGGCCAGCGTTGAGGGTCTTCGGGTCCCAGAATGGTGGCTGCCCCACTGGAGGCTGCCAGATGGGAGCAGAAGAGGACCAGTGAACCCTGGGCTCCCCTCCATGGCTTGCCCCGTCACCCCCCTCAGGCCTCAGAAGCCCTCCTGCTTCCAGGGATGGCTGGGAGGGTCTCAGGTGCAGGGCAAGCTCTGGAGAACAGAGTCCGTGTGGGGTCTTCAACTTCTTAGAGGTAAAACCTATTGAGAAGCTCAAATCATGGCAGTAATTAGGCCACTTATTTTGCAAAAGTCCAAATTAAATGGAAAATTTGGTGCTAATGAAAATGTTTCATTTTCCCCTTTTATTAAATCTAGCCCTATGCCTTCCAAGAGTTTGGGAATAGCCAGCCCCTGATGGCTTTCTCACAGCCAGTTCATATCCTCCGATTGTAGAGTTGCTGAGACAGAACGCACTCCCAGGGCCTCCAGTTACTGGCTCAATTGAAAAATGTCCTTCATAAGGTAGCAGCATTAACCCACCCCTGGCCACCCACTCCTCCAGCCCCCCCAACCCCCACCACTACCGGCCTTCTGCTTGCCACGGGCTGGGCTGGGTGGCTATGAGGGCCCCTAGGGACCCAGGCCCGTGGGGGGAGGGGCTGGTGTGCTCCCTTAAAGCTGGGCTTCAGATCTACTTCCTCTGGGGCCCAGGAAAATCTGAGCTCCTCATCTTCCCCCAGGAGCCCTGTGGCTCTACCACTCCAGGCTGCCTGCCTCCAGACAACCTTTCTGGAAAGGGCTGAGGCACCCAAGCTTGATGGGACCTGTGCTTCCATCCTCCACTTACCAATGAGGGGCCTCGGCAACTCCATTTGCCTCTCTGGGCTACAGTTTCCTCATCTGTAAATTGGGGGCATTGCTAATATCTGCCTTGTAGAACATGGTAAGAGTGAACGGAGAGAAGGCATTGCAGAGCACCCGATGGGGGGTGGGGGCAGAGCACAACGCTGTGGCCTGGTCCCTCCCTGACACACTCTGTCTGACTAAGGTTAGGACATGGGTTCCATCACTCCCCTCCCCAGGATTTCCTCTGGAAGGTTTGGCGAGGTGACAAGGGACACCCCCACACCAGGCTAGGTAGCAGATATGGAGAAGCCCACCTTGGTCCTGGCCAGCAGGATGCCTGGGCTTGGGAGCCCCTGGCTGTCAGGGATGGTGAGGCCTGAGGGTGAGTGCAGTGGGCGGGAAAGTCATCTCACACAGACAGACAAAACAATAGGAACAGACACACTCTGGCTCAGCCCCAGCCGTCCTCAATGGGACTGTCAAGTACTTGGCAATGGGCCCCATGGAGACCTACAGCTTGGAGCCCTGGCCACACTGAAATCTACATTTCAGTGCCACCCCCAATCAGCCTACCCCTAAAGGTTTGTCAGAAGCCTAGAGTGTACCCAGCACCAGGTCGTTCCTGAGGACAGGGGCAGAGTAACAACCATCATATAATAAAGGGTTCCTGAGGACAGGGGCAGAGTTACAACCATCATATAATAAAGGGCTCCTCCCTCTCAGGCTCTCCATCTTGGTGATGAGCACCCCAATACACACCTGATACGCAGATGACAATGTGGCTGTCATCTTGACTCCTCTTACTTCTTTGTCTTCTCATCCTTTCCTACCCCATTCTATAGTCTCCACTTGTTTATCAGCTTCCTACCTGACTGTTCCTTGCCCCCTGCCCCACATGCCTTCCGTTCCCTCTACCATTTCATGCCCCTCCCTGGAATTGTCGTGACAGTCCTTCCCCAGTCCCTCTTTCCTACAGGTCCCAGAGGGATCCTTCTAAAATGAACATTTGAACCCCTCACCCTCTGCTTCAATCCCCTCAATCACTGTAAAGCTCTCATTAGGTTCAGAATAAAATAAAACTTGGTAGTTTACGTATTCTGCCCCTCCCTCACCTCCCCCGCTTCTTTCTGGGCACGTTCCCCTGTATCATACCCTCCGCTCCTACCAAACAGCTAGCAGTTTCTCAACTGCAAAGCAGTCTTCATATTTGGGGTGGATTCTACTTGTTTTTGCTCTCTTAGGATTTCTTCTTACTCTGAGAACAGAGTCCTTCTCTCATGCGAGAAACCAGTTCTATGTGGTTTAAGTGAAGATGGTTGGTGATCTAGGTCTGTGATCTAGGATATTAACACACCATCCTTTTAGACTCAGTGGTTAACGCAGGAATGTGAACATCACCTAAGCAGGGCCTATTAAAAGTCTTCTCTGGGAATCTTGGCTGGAACTTAGGTAAGAGACCACCTCCTAATGATATTGCTAAGCTGAAAGGCAGTGAGTCTGGGGCTCTTGAGGACCATCTAATTCACTACAGAGAGAAAGCCTATCTGAGAGACATGGAGATTAAGCTCCTGGATCCAGCCATGCCTGAACTCACTCATCTGTTTTTCAATTATGTAAATTTAAATTCTGTGTGCGTGCCTAGTTTGAATCTTAACTAAGACGATGGCTGAATTGCTTTACACCTTTGTTTAAACTGTCAGCAATTCTCACCTCCCTTGTCATCCTGGAAAATAAAACAACTGATTACAAGACTCATCTCAAATGTCAACTTCTCTAAGAAGTCTCTCTTCTCCCCAGTCTGGTTGTGGTGGTCCCCCTTCTGTGTGCTCCCATAGCTTACTGCACACTATGGCATAATTACGCATTGCACAACCAACCCTGTGATCATTTAGATGACAGGATCCACGTGTAATTCACGTCTATATTCCCTTTGCCCAGCACATGATTAGATACAAGGCAAGACATGCAGATACCAGGCAGAATATAGATTTCATTAATATAAAAATCAAGAACAGGCCAAGAGTGGATATTGTTTAGGGATGTACATCTAGGTAACAAAACTGTAAGAAAAACGAATAAAATTATTTTCCTAAAAGGGTGGTGGTTACCTGTGGGGAGCAGAAAGAATGCAGATGGAGGGAGCACACAGATTTCTGAGATTCTGGAAATACACTGTTTTTAAATCTGAGTGATGGTACACAAATGTTTATTGTATTTCTTAACATTGTGTGTATCGTAAGTATACTTTTTTATGCATATAGCATAGTCCACAATTATACCAAAAACAAGAATGAGATATTTTTTGACCTAATTTTTTTTATTTTTTTTCTAAGTTTATTGAACTGGAGTCATAGGACATGTGTCATTAATTACATCAGATTTTTAGTATCTGTTAAGACGTCCTTTGTGGCCTATTATATAGTCAATTTTGTTAATGTTCCATGTGTACTTAAAAATAAAGTGTACTCTTTATTGGAGAGAAGATTTTATATATGTACATTAAACAAGAGCTAATTTTGTAGTTTGATCATAGATATTCAACTGTATATGTTCTTACTAATCTTTTGTCTGTTCCATTAGTTTCTGAAAGAGCAGGTTAAAATTTCCCATTACGATTTTAGGTTTATCAGTTTCTCTCCCATATTGCTACATAATTTTGCTTAATGTACTCTGTTAATTTTTTCCTCATAATTCTGTCATTTTAAGAGTTATATTATTAAAAACAATCAGGTTCAGCATCATTATAGGTTCTTATTGAATTATTTCTCTTGTCAGTAAATGTTCATCTTTTTAAATTCTCAAAAAATTTTCTGCCTTAAAATCTCTTTCACTTGCTGTTATATTATTATGTTATATTATAATTATATTACATATATACTATAGAATGATAATATTATAACATTATACTATTACTATACCTCCTTTATTTTTGTTAGTATTTAGATGTTCTCCTTTTACCATCAAGCTTTCCGCAGTTATGTTTCAGTTATTATATCTCTTATAAACAACTTACAACTGGAATTTTAAAATCTCAGAATATCTCAGAATAAGTGGGTTTAATCCATTTAAGTGAATTGTGATTACTGATAAACTTGGACTTCTTTGTACCATCTTGTAAAAATTTTACCATGTTGTTTCTTTTCCTTTCCTGCTTTCAACTAGATTTATTGAGTTCTTTTTATTACCTTTTTTTCTCCTCTCTAGTGGTTTGGATGTTACATTTTTTTTTAAGTCTAAATGTAATTTGGGGCACCTGGGTGGTTAAGTGTCCAACTTCAGCTCAGGTCATGATCTCGCAGTTCTTGAGTTCAAGCCCTGCATCGGGCGGGCTCTGTGCTGACAGCTCGGAGTCTGGAGCCTGCTTTGGGTTCTGTGTCTCTTCTCTCTCTCTGCCCCTCCCCTGCTTATTCTCTGTCTCTCTCTGTCTCAAAAATAAATAAAAACATTTAAAAAAATGTAAGGGGCGCCTGGGCGGCTCAGTCGGTTGAGCGTCCGACTTTGGCTCAGGTCATGATCTCCCAGTCTGTGAGTTCCAGCCCCACGTCGGGCTCTGTGCTGACAGCTCAGAACCTGGAGCTTGCTTTGGATTCTGTGTCTCCCTCTCTCTCTGTCCCTCCTCTGCTCATGCTCTGTCTCCCTCTGTCTCAAAAATAAACATTAAATTAATAAAATAAATAGAAGTCTAAATGTAATTAATATCTTTATTTGCCTCCTACAATACAAAGACCTTTAAATATTTTAACTCCGATTCCTGCCCCTGTCTTCTTGTTATTGTTATAAAGTACTTTAATTTTACCCTGTTTTTAACTCTTCCCAAAGGTTAGCCTTTATTTTTTGTGGGCAATGCTTAGCTTAACCAAACATGTTTTCTACTGTATTTGCTCATCAACTCTACCTTTTGGTCTTGATTTCCTTTAAAGGTGCAATCTTTACTTGTTAGTTCAGAGAAGATTGTGAGTCATAAACTCTCTCTGGCTTTTCCTGACATAGTTTATTTTGTCTTTATTCAGAATGAGTTATATACATCGCCAGCCATTTTTCTTTTAGTACTTTGAAGATATTCTTCCGTTGTCTTATGGAATCAATCTGGCAGCTGAGAAATCTGCTGTGACCCCAGTCGTCGTTCTTTTTCAGAGATTCTGCTGTCTCGAGTTCTCTACTTTTCTCTTTTATTTCCTGTTTTAAAGTTTCCCAATAATGCATCCAGGTGTGGATATGTTTTATTTGTCCTTCTCGGGATTTAAGGGGGTTAATCAATTTGAGGACTCACCTCTTTCGTCAACTATGGAAAATTCTTAGACATGTTCCCTTCTAGCATGCCCTCCACCATTCTGTCTGCTGTCTTCTTTTGGAACTACCAGGAATCTTCAGATGATCTTATATGTCCTGATTCTCCCTCATGGTGCCTCATTTCCTCATGTAGTTGGTAACTTTTCTGAGCTTTTCTTTAGCAGGGGTTTTGTTTCTGTTGGAATCTCTTGTGCCATAGTTGTCGAAATAATCCTTCCAAGCCACTTCATAGTTCCTGTTGCTGGTCCCCCAGACCCATTTTATTCTCTTAGCTTGTGGATCCTATGCCCTATGTACGGGTAGTATAGTATGCACTGAGGACTTCACACATGCTTCTGTTTCATTCCCAAGTCTTTACCTTCTCATGGGCTCTTTCCCTCTTTCATCCAGTGCCCCAGGTGCACAATAAGCTTTCTTGTTGCTTCCTCAGCTTGTGAGTTCAGTTTTTCTACTTCCATTTTCATATAGATGGCAGCGTTTCAGTGCTCCCGGCCATTTACAGGGGACTTAGTTCCAGCTCTGTGCTTTTCATGCGCAGGAGGCTAAATCTCCTGTCCTTGCTTGGGTGTTAAAACCCTACGACCACCACCGTGGGACATTACAGCATCACTATCTGCTTACCATCCTAGAAATAAATACATTCTTTCTCATCCTGAAGATCTTTCTTTTTCTTTCTTTCTTTCTTTCTTTCTTTCTTTCTTTCTTTCTTTCTCATGTGATGCCATATTGAGCATCCCTATCCATTTAGTAATTTTTGTTTAGAAATTGAGTTTAACCTCTTAAATATACATACTATGGGTATCATTACTAGTTTTTATAGTCAACACTTAATTGAATTTACCAACATGCTTTTATTATTTCCTGTGGTCATCCATGGTTTCCCGCATCACATTTCATTGTGTCCACTTCCCTTCTTACTAAGGGGAAATCTTTATTTCAGGGAGGGGCTATAGGGAATATTAGCTTAGTCTTTGCATGTCTGCAAGAATTTTCATTTTGCCAGAGCAAAAAGTGCCAGAGCACTTTTGGATAATACATTAGCAGGGCACACATTTCTAGATTTATTGTCATTTTTTCTTAGCACCTTAAAGATATTATTTCATTTTGCTGAAGAGAATCCTGCTTTGGATCTATTTGGATTTTTGTCATAATCTGTTTCCACTTTCTAGTAGCTTTTAAATGATTTCCTTACCCTCAATGTTCTGAAGTTGCACTGTGATGTGCCTGGATATGGATCTATTTTTATTTTTCCGATTCAGTATAATTGGAGGATTTTTAAATCTGAAAACTCACATCCTTCTTCAATTTTGGAAAAGTTTTGACAATTATCTTTAAATATTGCTTCTCTACTATTACTTTCATTTCCTTCTTAGGTAAATTAAACAATTTTTTTAAACGTTTATTTATTTTTGAGAGAGAGAGAGACACACAGAGCACAAGTGGTGGAGGGTAACAGAGAGAGAGAGAGAGAGACACAGAATCCGAAGCAGGCTCCAGGCTCCAAACTGTCAGCCCAGAGCCCGATGTGGGGCTCAAACTCATGAACCGTGAGATCATATCCTGAGCTGAAGTCAGATGCTTACTGGCTGAGCCACCCGGGCGCTCCTCTTCTTGGGTAACTGTTATTAGACCCATGTTGGAGCTCTTCAATCTAACTTCCATGTGTCTCCATTGCTTTTTTAAATAAATATTCTAACTACCACTTTGTGGTGCATTTTTGTTTAATTTCTCCAGGTCTAACTTTCAACTCAAATATCTGGTCCTCTCTTTAACTATGCCCAGTCTGGGGTTTATTTCATCCATTGAACATTTAATTTCAATGACTCCATTTTTCCTTAACCAGGTTTCTAATTGGTTCCTTTTCATATCTACTTGTCCTTTATGCCTGTTTTTATTTTATAATTCTTTTGTTTTCTTTTAATAAGACTGTATATCTTTGAACTTCTAAACATATTTATTTTTAAGTCTTGGACAGATTCTTCTGTCAAGTGAATTCTATCTAGACTGAATTTCTATTCAGATTGCTGATCTTTTTTTTTCTGGCAAGAAGTCTCTCCATATATCTTGGAATATTGAGTCATAGGCTCATTTTAAGCGGGGATTCCTTTTCTCCCTTACTTTCCCCTTCCCCTCCTCCTCCTTTTCTCCCTCTCTCTCCCCTGTCTGTTTTTACCCATTGTTATCCCAAACCAACTCTTATAATAGCAGTTTGTGCTTCCTTTCCCCTGGGTGTAGTGGCATGTCCCAAACATAGTCACAGACTTGGCCAGTCAGCTTGCCTTCATTCTGGACCACAAAGCTGCCTCCTACCCCTCCTGTCCTTGGAGATCACTTTCCTCCCCTTTAAACCTACAAGGGTTGAACTGTTGACTGCCTCTCTTGATGCCAGACCCAGAATCCAAGCAAAATTATGGCTTTGGTCCCACTGTACCATTTTAGACTTCTATTCCATGTCTGGTTTGTGGAGATGTTAATCTTATTTTTGAAACTGCTGATGAACTTTTGGGTTTCTTTTTATAAAATTTATAGTCATTGATCCTTGTCTAGGCCAAATTAGGCAACCAGAGTGTGAACCAACTTCATTCTGAAGTTGACAATCCCTCCGTCTCAATTCGGAAAATCGGGACAAAGAGAGCGATGGGCCTAGTTTGTGTCACTGGGTCTGGGATGTGCAATGCAATGCTATGGTGGTTCTCTTTGCATCACATGCTTATCTTATAGAGGACATGGTACCGGATACCTGGACTGAGAGCCTCATTATGGCCACATGGGGCAGAAAGAGGTGTTCTCTCCAAGGCAAAAAAAAAAAAAAAAAAAAAATCTCCAAAGCTGGGAGAAGTTCTGAGATAATGTTCTGAGCACAACATAATCATGCTACTACAGTCCACACCAGGAGCCCTTCTCAGGATATGGAGAACCTGAAAAGCTTAGACTTACCCTTATACTTCTGTTTCAACACTTGGAGTGCCCAGTGGAGGGCTGAGTGCAAGGCAGGACCTCAGCTGGATGGACAGGAGAATATGTTAGTGCAGCATAGAGGAGAGCCCGCCCAGGAAAGTCCCCTTCCCCCAAGCCCCTTTCCAAGGACAGGAGAGGCTGAGAGCAGGGCAGCGGGCTTGGTCAGTGTTGGTAGTTCCTTCAGTTAAGATGTTTGCTTTACTTTTACTCAAGCCCCAGAAGTATGTAATTGAACACAGAGGCCCATGGCTCCAAAATTAAGAGAAGGGGAGCCTGGCACTTAGATACCATCTTGCCATCATGGGGGGAACAATCAGTTTAAGCCCTCATCTGAGTAACCAGCCGAGAGTCGTGGGATGTTGGGCAGGTGGTCATCCCAGCAGGGGTCTGGTGGGAGGACGAGTGGGCCATGGGCCAAGGCACAGACCCCTTGCCTCCCACAGCAGAGCTCCTGGGTGGAGGTGGGGGGGGGGGCAAGGTTAGGTGGAGGTGGGTGGGTTCCTAGGCAGGGTCACGGGATCAGGTTCGACCCTATACCCCCAGGCCCCCATTTTGAGGCTTAGCATTGCCACTGCTGCAGTCACAGTTAATGGCATCTTTCATTTCATTTAGAGCTTGATTTGTTTACAAACTAATAAATATGATTTATAAAATGTGCCCGTGGTTTGCTAATTACTGCACATATGGCGTTTTCATTTTGTAAAACTGGCATTTGCATTCTTTGTAGATTATGACTTTGTGTCCCCAGTGCTAATTAGTCTGATTAGGCAGATAACTTCCCCGTTACTAGGCTGAGAGGCCGAAGGCTGCGGCACTGGGGGCGATGGGGCTGGGGCTACGGCCAGCTTTGCAGGGAGGAAACAGGGAGGTCCCAAGACTTTGCTGAGGACCCTGGAATGTCAAGCAGCCCATGTTGTGTCCTTCTCCAAATCCAATTAAGCACAGTGCGTTAGCACAAATTTCTTAATCAGGCCTCATCTTCCCACTGAATGTACAATTTCTGAACTGTCACAGAGATGGGTCAGCCTGCAGGGAATGGAGAGGCCGGCAGCGCCCTTAGCAGGACAGTGAAGGGATGGCTGCCAGACTCTTCCCAGTGGCCAAGGAGAAGGACACAAAGTGCTGGGCTTACTGACATCCTTGGGTGACCAAAGGAGATCCTAAGCCACTAAACCAACTTATGAACCTTAGGTGGGTCCTCCAAGTGATTTAGTCCATGAGATACATCCTTAGACTCTAGGAAGACCTTGAAGACAAATCTGGGTCCACCTAGAGGAGGAGGTGGAAGGCTGACCAGCAGGCTCCAGCGCCTTGGGAGAAGGTCCCAGCTGAGGGGATGGGCCCAGGTCATGAGCAAAGACAGCCATATCTGAGGATAAGGTCCCCGAATTTCTTATAAGATAAAAAAAGAGGGGAAGAAAGAGCCCACTACAAATAAGATTGGATCTATCGCCAACCTTGGGGAGCTTGGCTGGCACCATATTTAATCTGTTAGAAAACTCAAAAGATGTGCCACTGTTCGCATCCTCAGTGTCATAGAGGTGTTTGTACCAGCTTCATTACCCCCAAGGGAAATGACATCCCTAAAGCATTTAGCAGAAGGTGTGGCACACATCTTTGGAGTGGTTGTGCCAGAGCTAGTCATATTGTGAACAGTGCTTAGAGAAGGGGCCCCCACTGGTGAATGTGTAGTGGGAAAGTTGCAACAGATGTGCAGTGGAATCAGGGTCTGTGGGCTGCAGGTGAGGCCAGAGGCTTTATGGAGACTCTGTGGGCACTCCACAGAGGCAGTCCTGGACCCCAGCTCCCAGCCTCTCTCCCATTGTCCTCCCACCAAACATTTGGAAAGAACATGGTCACCCATTGTCCAACCTCCTTCTTCCCCTGGAATCCTTGCCTGGCTCTTCCATCTGTCGTGGCTCAGGAGTCCTTCCTCCCCAGCTAAGTAAGTGACATCACTGTGCTACCGCAGCTCCCTACACTTTTCCTGTCACAACACTTAACGCTGGTTTGACATGACTTTTCCTGTCTTCTCTCAGACCCATGAGCAACTGGAGGCAGAAGTGGAGCAGCCTTACTCATTGCTATAGCCACAGTGTAGCTGAACCGGGTGGACGGAAGGATGAATGCATGCATGTGGGGATTCCTATGAGTTCTGGAAACCATTTCCTCCTATATAGGCCTTCCTCCCTGCTTGATCCTGGGGCCTGAAGGGGCCAGCACAGGAGAGGACTGGAGTGGGGTAAGGGCAGTGGCATTAACTTGGCCTACTTCTTTGTCTCTTTGGGCAGGATAGGGCAGCAAGCCCCACAGACCCAGCAAGGGAAGAGCTGGAGTCCCAGGATCACCTTCCTCATAGGCCTTCCTCCTGGATTCAGGAACCTGGTAAGAGCCCCAGACTTATGCCTGGAAGTCTGGGAAATTCTAAGGGGAGGGTCCTGACCTTGGAAGATCTGGTCCTAGTTGACCTTCAAAGGGTCACTTCCCTCCTCCCTGAGCCTCCATTTTCTCTTTCAACGATAGGGATCAAATAGTCATCTCCTTCCTTCCTGAACAATGTGATGATTCAAAGAAGTAACTATAGACAGGGAGGGACTGTTGTGTGCATGTGTGTGTGTGTTCACGTGAATGTATGTATGTGCACGTGGGGGAGGAAAGCGAGTGCAGATGAGTCCAGGCAAGGCCAGTGTGGTAGCTTTCAGGAGAGTGGTGCTTTGCTCAGTGGTCAGGTTTCCTTAGGACTCCAGACTCTGAGGGGTGAGCCCAAGCCCCCTCCTCATCTCCCAGTTTGACGTGAGGGGGGTACTATAAGAGGATTGCTTTGTCCCATCCATTTGAATTTCATAACCAGCATCCTGGTGTAGGGATATGATTCTTTCTCTTTCTTCAAAAATCTTAATGCATTCTGCTTTAAATTTTTTTTGAAGTAATAAAGGGATTTTCACAGGCAACAAATGAGTCTCTGGACAGACTTAATCTGAGGCCAAAAGCCAGAGACGGGGATTTACCTCCCATAACGGCTCTTTTCAAGTGAGACAAAGCGGAAGCCTGACTTCCACTCCTGAAGGGGATCCACAGAGAGGCAGGAAGGAGCGCCCCAGAACTCCCTGCTCTGGGCCTAGAAGCCTTGCTTCTGAGCAAACCCAGGCCAACAGCTCCACCAACCCCACTTCAACCAACTGCTGGGTGCCACCTCATCACAGACTGACTGCTTCAGCCCACCTCAGGTGTCTGTACCATGTGCCCAAATCTGTTCTGATCCTGGCTGCATGGCCACAGCCAAAGCTGGAGAGGGACACCGGGGCTGAAAGCCTTGGGGTGGGCATTGAGGGCAGAGGCCAGAGGGCCAGAAACCATAAGCACAGCTCAGATCTTCTCCCCAGGCTCCAGACCTGCGCATGTAACCACCTGGACCCCACCCCTTGGATGTCCCATAGTGCCTCCAGCTCACTGCATCCACAACTAGATTCATCACCAATGCCCAGGCTTGCCTCACCTCCTGTGTTCACCATCATCAAGATGGCATCACCTTCCTGACCAGGGCACAGAGCTGACTGGCATTCTGGAAGAGAGTGGGATAGGGGATGCTCATTTCCCCAGAGACTCTTCAGGCTCAGAGAGGGGCCAGTGGGTACACTTAACCTCACCAGAAATCAACCCCTAGCCCCCCAGATGGGAACTAGGCTGATGGGAACCTTTGCCATAGAAAGTTCCAGGGAATGGGATGATGAAGGGTCCACAGACAACCGCCAGGAGACCCAACTTTTCTCGGTCCCTCCCATTCTCTTCAAGGCCTTCCCAGGGGGACTGAAACCGAGTCTTTCCTGATTTGGGTGCACATTGCATTGTGCATTCACTTCGGCCTCTGCTCTTTAGATTCTGTCCAATGGGCTGGGGTAACAATGCACACTTTTGTGCAAGCATCTAACACCTACCGTACTCAGCACGTGTACACACCACTTTGCACACTGGTGCCCACACATACCCCTAAACATGTAGCTGAGAAATTGTATCTCCATGTGTGCATATGAAGGTAAACCCTCCTATACTGGGCTTGGAAGTCCCACTTTGCAGCCCAAGGGCAAAGGGACATGATGCCGGCCAATAAGTGAATGATACTCCCAAATTTCTAGGTAAAACCTCGAGCTGGAAGGAAAAAGAGAAAAGGGAATGATGACACCTCTTTCATGTACTGGGGCCACGGAGGCCTATGTTGACGGCCTACATGCGGGTAATGGGCTCATGTTCCCCTGGGGTTAGTTCAGAGCTCCTGCCATGGGAGGTACCCTGAGGGCATCGTCTGTGTCTCAGGTCACCTCTCGGCCTTTGGGAGAGCTATTATATTGTGGGGAAAGGACTCACTAGGTTGCACCTGGGTGTTGTTTCTAAGACCCTTCCTATAGGCTGTGTGACTTTGAGCAAGTCACTTAACCTCTCTGGCCATCAATTTCCCCATCTATAAGATAGGGATAAGGGTATCTATCTATTGCTAACAATGATAGGAACCAATGACAGTGAAAGTTCTTCAAAGCTGCAGCCTTGTATATATTTGAGGTATTATTAATGTGCTTTTCTGCCTCCCAAGCTGGCCTTCCCCGAGGAGATGATGCAATGTTTGTGAACATGGAGCAAATTCCTAAACTGTGCCCTCCCCCCTCCAGTATTTCTGCCTTAGATTGTCAAAAATGGTAATCTTCTCTCAGGCCTGAAATTATGAGCCTGCTTTATTGGTCAAAGGCCATAATAATTTGAGCTCTTATTTTATAAACTCATTTCTGCACAGTGATATCCTGATAGGAGCAGGAATAATAAATCACAAACATGTCCCCCAAGATTGCATTGTAAATGTCAAACTAGACAGGAAATTGTAATTAAAGAAAGGAAATTGCTACAAAGAAGCACTTGATTTTAAAATGAGCCAAGCATAGAATTTTCTAAGCATTTAATTATAGTCCAATTTCAACTGACTTGGCTTTTGCAGTCATATTTCTTATTATAACTCTTCTACATAATAACCCAATCTCCCTGCTCACATAGGTCCGGCCCGTCAGAGGGTAAGGACACTGCATAAGTACAGGGATTAGGAACTTTATAGGGATGGTAATCACGGTGGAGGCTGGCGTGATGGACACAGGTGTCAGATTTTAAATCAACCACAGTTGAATTTCCAGCCAACAGGGGAGCAACCTAACACCTGTGAGGAAGCAGATTTGGCCTGACTTCAGCTCAGCGAGAAATCCATTCCAGGCCCTTGCTTCTGTCAGGAGAAGAGAGGCCCAGGTTTCCACGTTCTGTTCCTCACCCCCTCAGACATGCCTAAGAACAGCTCCCACACAATCCACCCACCTATGGGTCACGCTTTACCCAGGCCGCACCTCTGACCGGTCACAGTGTGACATGTACATCTTGCACCTGGGCACTGGGGCCTTGGTATGCGTATTCAACCAGATGTTCAACGTCCAGAGGCTCTAGAGGTGGGAGAACAGAGTGGTTGAGAATGTAGGACGGGCTTCCAGACAAGCCTGGGTTCAAATCCCAGTTCCATCAACTTACTGTGAGTTGGACTAAGTCGCAGAACCTCTCCAGCCTCAATTTGCTCATCTGTAGAATGGGCATGAGGATAGTCTCCATCTTGTTGGGCACGTGGTTCACCGTCATATATGGGAGTGATTGTAACGGTCGTTACGGCCCTGAGTCTGTGCTGTGCCAGAGAGGAAGATGGGGACATTGATGGGCTGTTTGGGTTAACGTGGGCAGCCCAACTAGACGGGGCTGAGTCACTGCAATTAGCAGTAGATGTGGGCAGCGGGAGTGGTGAGCAATGACCAGGGGCACTTTGTTGCCACCCTACGCTGTAGGGAGGAGTGAGCACACTACATCAGGAAGTCTTTGCTGGCCCAAAAATGATCCCCAAAGTAACGTGCCCACAGGATCTTCTTGTCTCTCCATAAGTAATTGGTAAGCTACAGGTTCAAGTCTGGGTCCATGCAGGCTGCTACCCCAGCTGGGATTCCCCATGCCCTCCTTTGGGCTTAGCTTCTCCCACAGAAGGGAGCGGGAAGACTCAGAACCAGGAGATCCTACTTTCTGAAGTCTTTCTCTGTCTTCAGACAATGCAGCTAGGTTGTGGGCAGCAGGGTGAGTGAAGTCTGACACTAGGAGAACAGAGCAAAGCCCCAAGAAATGCCCAAAGACTATACGGTCCTAGAGAAATGTTGCCCAAGGCGGTACTGTGAACGGGGGTCCAGCAGGTCTGCTAGTCTGGTTGTGCTGATTTTGCATTGCACAAGCTTCCAGGAGTGCTATCTATGTAGACCACAAGACGAATGCCCCCTCTTCAAATTGTGCAGTGTACAACCTCTGTAACTGAACATGAGGAACCTAGTTTCTGGGCTCTAAGATGGAAATAGATTGGTAGGGAGATGAAGGTCAGATTAAAGAGAGGTGCAGAGCAGTTTGAAGACGAGGGCCTGAAAGGGAGTGAAGTGTCAAAGGTCCTGGGATGGGAGCAGAAACCAAGGAGCAAAGTCCCAGAGAATTGCGGAGGCCTGTCTGCAGAGAAGGCCAGGCTGATGAATCCTCTCCCCTGGGGACCTCCACTCCATGGGGTGTACCTCATCCCAATCTCCCAGGCATCAGCAGAACATAGCATCTGACAGAAAGCGCTGAGTCGGACACCAGTCTGCCCTCATCCCTTCCCGTAATGACTCAAATTCAGGATCACACGCACATGGGACAGTGTGTGGTTGGTGACATAGGAGCAACTTTCTGGGCTGTGACCAACCAGGAGGACTGGCTCCAGCTGTAAGGACTGGAGAAGGCTTCCCAGCAGAAGTGCTGCTGGAGACACCATAGGGAGAGCACATCAGCGTCTCATAGACACCCATGAGGAAACCCATTCCAAGGGGATGGGACAACCTGGGCAAGGGGCAGAGATGTGAAGATCTTTTTATTCGTTCAAAAAATATGTGTTTCATCTACCTTGTGCCAGGCACTATTCTGGGCACGAGATGTACTGCCATGAACAAACCAGATGAAAATCCTTGCCCTTATGAAGTTTCCATTCCAGTGGAAGAGAAGGACAATAAATAACTATAATAAACAGTGTATAATATGCCAGCAGGCTATATGTGCTACATAGACAAGTAAAGCAAAGAAGGGAAATAGAGTGTTGGGAAAGAGTTGCAGTTTTCAGTAGGATGCTCAGGGCCCTTCCTGGGGAGGTGATTTTTGAGCCAAGGCATGAAAGAGGTAAATGAGCAAGGCAAGCAGACATACTGGAGAACATTCTCAGGCAGAAGGAAGAGGCAGTGCAAAGGCCCTGAGGTCTGGCATGTTCAAGGAACAGCCATGAAGGCACTGTGGAGTGAGGAGAGGGAAGCAGAGGGGGAAGAGAAGTAAGGAGGACCAGGCTACATAGGGCCTTGGAGGGAATTGTAAGGGCTTGAACATGATCAAGGTCTTTCTGACTACATCTTTGACAGCAGACTGTAAGGGGTCAAGGGCAGGAGTAGCCACTGTCTGGCTTCGAACCTTGGCTCGGCCACCCACTAGTTGTGTAACCTCAGGCAGATCACTTCACTTCTCTGGACCTCAGTTTCTCAAATGTAACCCGGGGACTGATAATAGCGTCAGCCTCACAGGACTGTTACAAGGCCCCAAACGGCTTGTCACAAGTGCTGCGCGACTGTTAGCCACCACAGCTTCAACGAGGGGATGGACAGGTCGGATCTCCATGTCATGAAGCTCACCCGGGCTGCTGTGAGGAGGTGGGACGTGGGGACAGACCCAGAGGCTGGGAGAGTGGCTTTTGCAGCAGTGCAGGGGAGACATGTTGATGGCCTCCGCGGAGGGGTCTGGGCAAGGAGTAGGGAGGGGACAGATAGAAGTGGGAGAGTTCGAGAGAAATGTATGAGGGAAACTTGGTGATGGTCAGAGGGGGGATGTTGAGGGAGAGTCAGGCCCTCCTCATCGCCGCTGGGGTTCCTGCAGCAGCCTTCTAATCACCCCGCTCCTAAAGTCCCGTCGCTCACTCCCCATTGCCCCCAGGGGGTTCTTCTCAGGGAGGCTCCTTCCTCCCCTGCCTGAGCTCCCTGTCCCGCTGTCTGTCTGTCCTGACAGGATCCAGTCCAGGCTTCTTGGGCTGGTTGTCAAGGCCCTTCCCACTCTGACCCATGCTGGCCCCATCACTCACTACCCCAGCTCCAGGCCCCCTTGTGCTCTATGCCTTCAGTCCTACATCCTTCTGCTGGGTCCTCCAGTCCAGCAGGCCCCCTGCACCACCAGATCTCTCCCTGCCCTGCTCGCTCCTGTACTCCACCTTCCTAGCCAGCACTGCACCCTTTCCAGGGAGCAAGTTCCCCTGAATACTTTCACCCATCTCTGCCTCCCTTACCTCTTTGCTCTAGGAGGTGCCACATTTGACTAGCTCCATCACTGAGGACCCCTCAGGGCCAAGACAGCCTTGGGCTCCAAACCTCAGCCCTGCCTGCCTGAAGCCTTCCCCAGGTTCCTGTCAGGATTCCTCTAGTGTGTGAGACCTCCAAGGACAGGGACCACCTGCCTTTGGCTTCTCTGTGTCCCCTCACAGGGACTAACACAGTTGGGAGCATTAAGTAGGTACCTGAATCACATCCACAGTAGTCCTCCTGAGGCCCCAAGCCCAGACCCAGGGCCTGACAGGGAGGAACCAACCTGGTGGGGGCTTCAGGCAGGAGAAGCTGATGACAGGAGATTCAGAGGGTCGGTGGAAGCCCCTCGTGGTGCTTCAGCAAGGAGCTCCAAGCCACGTCTGAGGGAAAAGCAACGTCCATTAAGTCCATTAACTTTAACACTGAAATCAATGTTGCAGCCACCAGAAGTAATTAGCGTAATTCACATTTCAGATCAGGAGATTTTTGAAAACCAAGTTTAATTATGTTGAAAAATGACAACTTCATTTTCCTTCCCTGGATAGGTTCTCCTGACGGTCCCCACATTTTCATTAAAAAGAGGACTGGTCGCAGGTTTTTTCGTTTTTGTTGTTGTTGTTTCTTAATGTCATTAAGCAAAGGCAGTACTTTGGCTATTTCAGAGCTAATAAATCAGTTTGGATGCCCACACAGAGTTCAAACAGCTTTGAAATGTTCCCTTCCTTTTCTCAGGACAGAACATTCGGTTTTTGGCCTGAGAGAACCCAGTTGGGGCTCTCAAGTAGCCAGTATGTCTCTAAGAGATCATCAAACCCATTTTACAGATGAGTAAACAGGGAACCAGGTGGTGACCCACTCGAGGTCATCTTGTCATGCCCCAGGCTAGCTGCCAGGCATACAGAAATAGCTCCTACCAACAAGGAGTGGGGGAGATAAAGATATGGCTGTTGACAGACCAGCTGGGGGGTCAGGAAAGGTGGAGGTGACATCAGATCTGAGTCTTGAAGGCTCTAGGACTTAGCTGGGGGAAGAAGAGAAGGCTGCCATTCCAGATGGGGCAGAAGATGACAGCCAAGGCCAGGCAATGGACAGGAGACTCAGGACTACATCTGGGCCTAGATAGAAGATGCCCACTCAGGCTCTCATCAGAAATGAGATCTGGGGACACTACATCCCAATTCACTGAGGTTTCCCAGCAGAAAGAAAGTCCTCACGTCCATGTGAGGATATCAGGTTCCCAATCAATTAAAGATGGCAGCCTAGAAGTCCCTCTGTATCCCCCATCCCTTTCCATTGATACGCCCTGCCCTGCCCTGCTCCCACCTCCCCCATTTATTGTTCCTGCAACGCTCAGCCCCTGCCCCAAGCACTTACCCCATCTCTTTGTCCCCACCCTCAGATCCGTCTCACCCCAACATTTTGGTCTGCTCATCCTTATTTGCAGCTTCCCTCAACCTGAGCCTATGTTTGTAGCCTCTGGCCTCTCTGACAGATGCATCTGAACCTCCCCCACCCATGACTTGGTCCCATGTGTTTGTTTAAGAGGCTGCCATGGTGCTAATTGCTGTGTTTATTCCTGCTCGCCAAATGCGCTCTGTTTTGCAGGCATTTGCTTGAGTGGCTCTGGATGCCTGGTCTTGCTTGTTTTTCTTTTTGCGGGGAGGGAAAGAGGAGCATCCATCTCAGCACTGCCTTTCTGGAACCAGAGGCCAGAACCAGTACTAGGGCCTGTCCCCTTGTCTGCCTCCGGCCCTCCCCTCCAGGAAGGGGCCCTGGTCTCCCACTTGACCTCCTCGTTCAAGAGAGTTTAAGTTTGCTGTTGGGGGACCGGGGCAGCATCTCCTTCCCTGGAATCATGTCTCTGTTTTCCCAGCAACCCCCACGGCCAGAAAAAGCAAGTGTTAGCTCATTGGTTGTGCAGTCTGGCCTGGCCTGTTCTCTAAGTAAAGGAACAACCTAGATGAGAATGTTGTGCTTCGCTGGATCTCAGAAGATGAGGCAATAAATGTGAGCCATCCCAGCCTCCAGGGATACCCACGAGGGCTGCTCAGCCAGGCAGGCCCCCGCTCCCAGCACCCCCCTTCCTTTGCCAAGCCGCTCCATTGTGTGGGCTTGCAGCCGGGGTTGGGGGGGAAGGGTCGTGCCTGCCAGGGTCTTCTCATCACAGCTCTGTGCTGAAAGACCCCACCCCCTCCCCTGGGCCCCACCAGCCAGGCCAGGGTCAATGGGATTAAAGGCTCAATTCACGCCAGTCAGTTCTCTGGTAACACGATTTCATTAGAGGCAGGCAGGGAGGAGAATGGACGGAAACAGCTGGTGTATAAATTATAAAGTCTACTTTGTACTGAGTGAGCACACCTTTCCCCAGCCACATGACTAATTAATGTGGCGGGGAGTGGACTTGAAGTCAAATTGCCTTTCCCCCTCTCTCCTGGGGCTTGGTTAACAACAGGTCCCCGCAAAGCTGGGGAGAAGGGAAGATTATGCAAAGCTATCATCATATGAAAATAGCGTATTAACATACTGCCTGTGAGCTGTGTCCAATCAGTTCCCTCCCAGTGGCGTGTGTACGAAACAATTAGAATGGCATTTCTACCACGCTTCTTTAATACATTTTGGCATTAATATAATCAAGGAGTGGGGGCCTAGACATCTTGCAGGCACGGTTTTCTGTAACACCCCTGGGATGTTGGAGGTGGGGGGGGGAGGGGGGGAGGGGAGGCGGGGGGGGGGGGGGCGGGGGGTGTGCTGATGGGATCCTAGGGGGCGGGGTGGGGACGCGGCTGCGCTCCCCTGGACCAGAACCTCAGGCGTAGTTCTCCAGAGACGCCCTGAACTGTGCTAGCCACCCACAACCTCTGCCTGCCTGGGAGCAAAGCTGCCTTCCCCTTGGGCAAGGGACCACAGACCACCACGATTCCTCTACTAGCAACAGCAAGAAGTTTTGGAGTCAGAGGGATCCTTTAGAAACACCAATCACATCTTCCAGTCATCTGCTGAAACCCAGTGACTTCCCATCCTGCTTCCAATAAAGTGCAAACTCCTTACCATGGCCAAGACCTAGCTCCTGCCTACCTCTCCAGCTCGTCTCTCTGGGTTCACCCCCTATAATCTTCCTTCTGTTACACACACACACACACACACACACACACACACCCTGCCTGGAGGCCTTTGTACTTGCCATTCCCTGTGCCTACTGTGGTTTTCCCTCTTGTCCAGCAGGTCTCAACTCTTCAAAGAGGCCCACCCCAACCCACTCAAAATCAGCTCCACCCCAGTTACTGTCTGCCTCTTTGTTTGATTTCTGTCACAGGGTCTTGTGCTGATTAAAAATTGTCTTGTGTATGGATTTGTTCCCTGCTATTTGCCACTTCCCACTGAAACGTAAGCACCCGAGGGCAAAACCTTGTCTGGCTTGGTCACTGCTATACTCTATTCCCCATACTGTAGTGGTAATTGACACAGGGCAGCTGCTTAGCAAATATTGTTTGGGTGGATGGATGGATCGATCAATCGATGAATGAATGAATGAATGAATGACTCAAATTCTAGCATCTGGAGGCTCCAAGGGAACCAGTGGACCTGGTGGGAATCCTGGCTTTGCTGCCATCTCCTCATGTGACCTTGGGCAACCTGACTCCCTGCCTCATTCACCAAGCCTTCATTCATCACCTGCTTGTTGCCCAATTGTGAAGAACTGGGAGAAGCAGGAACCAGATGTGGTTCCTGCCCTGAGGGGCTTGAAGCCTAATTGGGGAAACAAGTCTAGATATGAGGAAAGACCAGCTTTCTCAGTCAGGACTTGAGCATAGGGGCGCAGGGGGATGAAAATGTGGGTGTGAAGGGCCTGGGGCCAGTTCTATTACTAATGCTGTTTTGGGACCCCAGGCCAGTCTTCAAACCTCTCTGCATGTCATTTTCCTCATCTGTAAGGCAGATAATAACCAAAGTCAATTAAAGCCCTATTTCAGAGATAGGCAAACTGAGGCCCAGAGTGGGAAAAAGTCTTACTTGGGGCCACAGGATGAGTTAGTCACAAAGCCAGGACCAGTGCTCTATCCAGAGTCTGTGTATAAGTGGGATACCAGACCCTCTGCTCCTCTCTGCCACCGGCCACCTGAATAGTCCCAGCTTCTCCAGGGGTATAACTGGCACCTGGCTTATCTCACAGCTCAGAGAAAGAGTTGAGAACCTGAGTACACTCCTCCTTCCCCCACAACAGGTGGCCACCATATCTGAGTGAATGCATCTCCAGGCCAGGAGCTCCTTGGGTTCTGCCATGAGACATCTGGCAAGTGGCTTGCTGCCACTCCCTAGATTTTGTACGAACACGGTCTTGTTTTATGAGAAAGAGCCAGAGCAAATAAGCCCAGCTCAGGCCCTTTTTCCCTTAACCTGCTCTGACACTCCTAGGAGTTGGCCTCAATGAACTCTGATGTCCTTATTCAGTGTAACCAACAAGTGTTTATGGAGCACCTGTCCTATTGGCTGGAGATGCATGGGTGAAGAAAACATAGTTCTTCCCATGGATCTTACACAGGATGGGAGAAACACACACACTACTACTGCTATATAACATTTGGAAAATAAGTACTATAAATACATATAGTAGGGGAGGAAGATGGTAACCAGGAGGGAGGGCTCATGGATAAGGTGCCATAAGGGTAGAGACCCAGATGTGGTGATAGATGGAGGAATGAATGCAATCATCTGAGAAGGGCATTCTAGGCAAAGGGAACAGAAAGCCCAATGGCCCTGAGATGTGAGGATTTTTGGCATATCTGGGGAACAGCAATGTGTTGGAATTGAATTATCTAGTAAGAGAGTGGGAGGAAGACAAGGTTGGAAGGGTAGGTAGAGAAGAGAGGAAGCATGGAGCAGATCGTGTAACATCAGAAGCCATTAAGGAATGGCATGATCTGTTGTGTATTTTTCTTCATTTTTTTAATTTATTTTTTGAGAGAGCGCAAGTGGGGAAGGGCAGAGAGAGGGAGGTACAGAGGATGAGAAGTGGGCTGACAGCAGTGAGCTTGAAGAGGGGCTCAAACTCACAAACCGTGAGATCACTTACCTGAGCCAAAGTTGGACGCTCAACCAACTAAACCACCTAGGTGCCCCTGGCATGTATTTTTCAAGGCTACCATGGGGGAAATGACCTATAAGAGGGACAAGCAGGAAGATGGCCAGGAGGCTACTGACTACTGCAATAGTCCAGGCAAGGGATGACAACACTTTAGATTAGAGCACCCGTGGTAAGAAGCAACTGAATTCTGCACATATTTTGAAGGTATGACTGACAGGGGTTGCTTTTGAATCAGATATGGAGTTCAGGAGGGTAAGAGAAACTCTCATGGTCCTGAAGGTGAAGGTGAGGCTCCTTCTGGCCTAATGCCTATGAAACTGGTGAAGCACTTCCTTGGACATTGTCCCTTCCAGCCTTTAACTACTCAAGGATGGCAGGGCCATGCTGTTGACTCACCCTTGGTAGACAGAGACTAAAAGCCCTCTTCAGGATGCAAACCCAAATCTCCTGAGTCCACACTCTCTAGAGTCAGCCTATCTTCCCAAGGCCCTAGACAGTTCTCCTTCTGTGAGCCTTTGCCCTTGTTCCCT